>NC_136072.1:1108128325-1109581427 GCF_964261635.1 Lissotriton helveticus | reverse complement strand
TGATGGGAATTTGTATGAAATTTTATAAAACATATGCAGAACTAGTTGTGAGTCCGCTGCAGGCTGCATATCATCAGTATGCGACTTCAGTAACTATTGCAGGGACCACAACTGAAAACACAATTGTAGTCATTCCAAAGACGGGGAAGGACTACCTGAACGTTAAAAACTAGAGTTATATCCCTCATCAATCTCGATGACAAAATATACACCAAAATTATCTTGCATAGATTAGAATCAGTTATATACTAAGGGGCCCATTATGATGTCGGGCGGAAAACACCCTACGCTTATTAGGGTCGAAACGTAGACTACCTACCCCCTTCGACACCAGCTTCTATCCCTAGCAAGATTGATACAGCTTGTTTTTTAAGCTTGGTTTTACGAATCACCTGACCTATTGTGGCATGTTTGTTTGGCTCCTATGGGAAGCCATTATAGTATGTATTCGTAAACAATGTACTTTTTGACTAAAGTGAAGATTTTCCTTTTTATCCTACACAAATCCCTTCACTGCACACCCAACCTCCCCTTCCCCTATCCTCCCTTGGGCACAACTTTATATTGATGAATATTTTATATGCAATGTATACCTAATAATAACTCGGAGTACTTTGTGAATAAACAACATTGTACTCTTGAAATTGTTTTTCATTCTTTTTATACAACTTTTGTCTTGAATTTTCCTTTTCTCCCAGTCTGGGACCCCTCTTTTTATATAAAACTGTATACCCATGTCCCAGTGACTTTCTTTGGGTCGACCCTGTTGATCATAACGTTCATTGCGAAAGGGGTAAATCTCCACACATTCCGTGGTCGGAACGGAAATGTCCGCCCACGCCTAACCATTGCTCTCAATATTTAGTGATAAACTCACATTTGCGATGGAGTATTTCACCCGCCGAGATCTAAATAAAGTCCTTAGTATATAGGGCACTATCACTTGACCGCTTGTCAGGAGAGGTCCTTCATCCAGATTATTCTCCGATATTCTGCCAGAGTCAGTCTCACCTACAGCCAGCACACTTCACACTTCTCAGATGATACATCTCGCCTGAAGCTGATAAAGCAGAGCCCCGGAGGAAGACTGACCAACTACTATCACAGCGTGCATTTGACCTTCGCGGGGAACATTGTCTTCAGACGTCTGCTGATAAAGACAGCATTTGCTGACAACAAGGTTGCAGTGCACCACTTCTCCCTAAGAAACTCTAGACTGCAAGGTGCTCTGGCTTCCATGCACTCTTAGTGTAGCACATATAAATAGACATTAGGGTGCTAGGTTTTTGGTGGCATTTTAAATCATAATGGATATATTCATAAACATAACTTGGGTATTTGAAAAACGCATGTTCACCCAAGGGTGTCTTGGCACTGAACAACACAAGTTTATTGTTAGCCAACTCCATGGTACTCATTTTATTGACCTCAGAAGGATGAAAGGCTGAGACGACCCACTGGGATTTTAATCTGTGACAATGAGGTGAAAGACAAAGCACTACAATGCACTCATTAGTCCATTAAGCCAGGAGACCCAGCATTTTATTTGCATGATTTTTGAAGTGCCTTCTTGCTATTTACCTAATATTCTGTGTAGTTGTTTTACATGTACTAAAAAACGGATTCTTTCTGTACTAATAAATACTTCTACTCAAAATGTTTAATTCTTCTTACTACAGTAGAATGGCTGTATTTGACTGACGCTGCATGTGAATATCGAGTCATATGTATGTCCTGCTCTGTGTGAGTGGTCGGTGACCCGCAGGGTCAGGCAGATGTCACCCATGCTTTACAGGAGGTTGGTGGAGTGAGTGTCTGTGGGGTTGTCCATGTGGTGTTGAGGTATCAGAGGAAGATGTAGTGTTTGGACTTGATGGCTAGTGGGGTGAGGAAGTTGGTAATGGTGTCGCACAAGGTGTTTCGTGGTCCTTGTGGTCTGTAGGAGAGGGTACCTCTGATGGTCCTTCTGTCAACAATGTGGAGTTGGGGCGTGGCCAAGACGGCGAGCATGGCGGACGCAGCTTGAGCGAGCTCCGTCCCGCCGCCTGTGATCCTTCCACATATCCTGCGTCGCCCCGACCTCTGTCCACCCGGCAGTGAGCGGCTGTCCGCGGGAGCAGGGGGAGACGGCCAGACGGCGATTTTGGGGCCCCGGAGGCGTGATCTCTGCCGCCTCCGGCAGCGCTGACCAGGGACCGCGGTGCGGCCTTTATCGGGCACCAGAGCCGGGGCCTGGATTGGTGGGTGCCCCGCCCGGAAGTGAGGCGACGCCGGACCGGCTGGGGTGTGAGGAGCCGACCCGCCCGACCTGTGGGGCCGCGGCGGAGCACAGCTGGCTTGGAGGGAGCGGTGTCAGCGACCCACCGGCGGTGTGACCAGCGTCCAATGGTGCGGTAAGGGGGAGCCGCGTGGTGCGCGACCTGGAGGGGGAGGGGACGCTCCTGCGGAGGTGCCTGGCCCGCTCGGCGGCCGAGTCGGACCGCGGGGTCTGTGGCCCTCGGAGCGTCGAGAGACGACAGTTACCCATTCTCTCACTACACCCCATTGCAGCGCCGACCACCCCCCTCCCCCCCCCCTCCTCCAATCACCTTCAATTGATCCTGCTCCAGCCCTCGGTGCCAGGGGCGCCTTCGGGGCATTACAGGTTGCTCGGCGGTCGGGCCGGACCGCGGTGGGGGATATTGGCCTACTGCGACGGCACTCTTGGGCGCTGGTGGATTGCTGACGGCCGTCTTTGCCGGGAGCCACGCGAAGGGGCCGGGGCTGGCTTCGGCTTCTCCTGTGTTGGTGGGCACGGCCACTTTCAGAGACCCTGACTCCGCCACGGGGCCCTCCTAAAGTGGCTTGACTCTTGGTTGTACGGCGGCGTGGGACACCTTCTGTCGGGCTGCGCGCTGGGCCTGCTTGGGGTGCTATTCATTGAACGCTGCGAGGTCGGCTGGGGCGGTCTCTGCACCCCGCCATTCCCGGTGAACGACCGTGAGCCCCACGAGAACTATGACTAGGGGGAACAACAGCGGCGGCTCTTCCAAGCAGGGCCCCATGGATAAATTTGCGGGGCCAAGTGGGGGTGCGGGAGCCACAGGAGGACAGCAGAGCTCGGGACCGGATAATGCGGCACTAATGGCGGCCATCACGCAGTCTAGAGATATGCTGGACGCGAAGATCGGTGCGGTCGGAGCGGATGTTACCCTGCTGCGACAGGATTTGCGCAACGCTGTCGCCCGCATCACGGAAACCGAGACAAGGATCACGGAGGTAGAGGACGACGTCGCGGTCCTCAAGAAGAAGGTAGCCGCCATGGAGGGAATCCAAAAGGGCCTGGCGTTGCGAGTGGAGGATGCGGAAGGACGGGCCAGAAGAAATAACTTGCGCTTTGTGGGCCTTCCGGAAGACTGTGAGAAGGGAAATATGGAGGCCTTCTTGACTCAGTGGCTGGAGGGGTGGCTCCCACCGGAATCCCTTTCGCGCTGCTTCATCATCGAGCGGGCCCACCGGGCCTTGATTCCGAAGCCGCCCACTGGGGCTCGCCCCCGGGCTGTGATAGCCAAACTGCTCAACTATCACGACAGGGACACCATCCTACGTCAGGCCCGCGCTAAGGACCCCATTATGTTTGAAAACCACAAGATCCTGATCTTCCCGGACTACACCAGGCTGGTCCAACAACAACGGCAATCCTTCACGGCAGCGAAAGCGCGCCTTCGTGAGTTGAAGATCCCGTATGCCCTGCTCTACCCGGCCCGCTTGCGGGTGGTGTTTCAATCTCGCACTCAATTCTTTAACTCTCCGGAGGATGTATTTGAATGGACGGACGAGACGGTGCGGGTCAAGGTGCACACCCCTCCGAGGAGGGGCTCGGATACGTCCTCCACATCGGAACCCAAGAAGGTGCCCCGTAGGTCACGCAGCAGGAGTAACTGGAGAGCGCGCTCCAAGAAGCGCTTGCCTTCCCAAGAGAAGACTGTGGAGGACTCTGAGGCGACGGATTCTTCCCCCTTGAAGTCTTGAGTCCCTGTGATGTACTGGCCCTGATAGGTGTTTCCGGCTCGTGGGGCCGCGACGGTGCATAGAGGTGCAGGTCGGACGGGTCCGGACTTCGGACTGGCCATATGGACTACTGCTACATACATCGTGGTCCGTGGGTGGATCATGGGTCGGGAGGCGCTCGAGAAAGAGCGGGTCTTCTCCCGGAGTTCGTTCCCACGTTGGGTAGAGGGTAGTTGGACACTTAGTGGGTAGTTGGGAGGGATCCATTGGTGTTGTGGGTCTCCGACCTCCCGTTGGGGGTCTGGGATCGCCTGCACCGCGACAGGTACTTCAATGTTGCTGAGGTATGGGGTGGGGGGCTGGAGGGGGGGTTGTTGGTATTGTTTGGGGTCCGGGGGGGTTGGCGGGGGGACGGGTAGGGGGTTGGGGGGCAGGGGGGGAGTTGTGGGAGTGGGTAGGCCTGAGGTGAGCACGTTGTATGTGAGTGTCTGGAGGACAGTAAGAGTCTGTATGTGGCCTCGGTTGCCCGACGAACCAAAGTTTTGGCCCCCATGATGGCGACTGACGGACAGGGGACGGAACCCCCACGAGCTTCCCTGCGCATTTTGAGCTGGAATGTGAGAGGGATGCTCGACAGAATTAAGAGGGGAGCGGTTTTGCGTATGGGGAAGAAGGAGAAGGCAGATGTTCTACTCCTCCAGGAAACCCATCTCATGGGTACCAAAACCCTTAGCTTACGGAGATATGGTTATGATCAGGTGTTCCATGCAGGGTTTACGAGGGGCTCTAGAGGAGTTGCAATATTGATACACCGTCGTGTGAACTACTCGCATGAAACGCAGTGGCTGGATGCACATGGCAGGTTTGCATTGGTCAAAGGAAAGGTGGGGGAGGAGCCCGTGGTGTTTGGCAGTGTCTATGCGCCGCCCCCTCTGCAGGATGCCCTTTTGGAGCGGCTGTTTGATGTATGGGCCGAGATCCCGCATGTTTTAACTATTGTGGGAGGTGACTGGAATGACGTGATGAATGGGAGGTTGGATCGCTGTAGGCCCGGGGGTGATCAGTTGCCTGAGGCCTCGACGAAACTGAGCAGATTGGTGCGGGGGCTGGATTGGGTGGATGCCTGGCGATATCAACATGCATGTGGGCGTGAATACACGTATGTGTCAGCTGTTCACAAATCCTTTTCTCGTCTCGACTACCTTTTTATCCCCCAGCCCTGGATTGGACGAGTGGGTTCTACCGCGATACTCCCTAGGGGACTGTCGGATCACTCCCCGGTTTCCTTGACACTACTTTTAAGCACAAAGAGACAACCATTCCGTTGGCGCCTGGCTACGTGGCACTTACAGCGTGATGATTACCAATCGCACATGAGGGAGGCTATAGCGCACTACCTGACCGAAAACGACGGTCCAGATACGGACGCCGTGACCTTGTGGGAGGCTCAAAACCGGTGCTCAGAGGCGTAGATATAGCGTGGTGCGCAGCGAATCGTAGGTCCCGCGGGCGGGCCATAGCGGAGGCGGCGACTCGGGTTAGTGACCAAGAGGCCGTCTGCACGTCGGGAGAAAGTGGCGCGGCGGTGGGGCAACTGCTCTATCTCCAACAGATGTATCATTCCTTACTGTTCGATGAAGCCCGCCACACCTGGCTGGCTATGCAGAGTAGAATCTGTCAATGGGGGGATAAGTCCGGCTCGATGCTCTACAGGTTATGTCAGGGTTCCTTTCAAGCCCAGCCATTGCCTGGTCTCCGGGACGACGCGGGGAGTCCTATCACTGACCCGGAGGTCCTGGCTGAGACCTTTGCTCGTTACTATGAGACGCAGTACGCGCCGGGGGAGTCTCTAGCGGCGGAGGACATTGACAAGTTCCTGGCTGATCTCCCGCCTCGGGCGCTCTCGGATGAGGGCCGAGCCCGACTGGACCTCCCCTTGTCTGCGGAGGAACTGGGTGAGGCTTTGGGCGAACTGAACGCTGGAAAGGCCCCTGGGCCTAATGGTTTCCCCTGCGAATTTATGAAAATGTTTTATCTCCAACTGGGGATGCGCTATAGGAAGGCACTAGAGGCGGCTCGGGAATGCGGATGCCTTCCGGCGGACTGGCGACACGCAGAGGTGGTTGTTTTTTGCAAGCCTGGGCGGCCGCCGGATCGCCCTGAGTCATATCGTCCAATTTCCTTGCTGAACTTCGAAGCAAAAATATTAGCGAAAGCCTTGGCGAAACGCCTTTCTCCCTATATATCGGACCTGGTCCACCCAGACCAGGCCGGCTTTATGCCCCACAGGGCGACTAGACATAATATTCGCAGGGCGCAGTTGGTGGTGGAGGCGGCGCGTGCAGCTGATATACCGGCGGCCCTATTACTGGCAGATATTGATAGCGCGTTTGATTCCCTGAGCTGGCCATATCTTCGGGCGCTGCTCCTACGTCTCAACCTAGGCCCCCGTTTTCTGTCCTATATTCACTTACTCTATACTGACTTGACAGCGGCGGTGCGGGTTGCGGGCGCGGTGTCCGGTTCCTTTCTGATAGGTCGGGGCACGCGGCAGGGGTGCCCCCTCTCGCCCTACCTGTTTGCATTAGCGATGGAGCCACTGGCGGCCTGGGTGAGGATAGATGCGCAGTTGCGTGGTGTGGAATGGGTGGGTGGACCGACTGACAGAATCGCGCTTTATGCCGATGATGTCCTTTTCTTTCTTACGGACCTGAACAGATCCGGTCCCAGAGTCCTAGACATAATGCGTATCTTCGGCGACGTGTCCGGCCTCACACTGAACGTACGGAAGTCCAAATTGTGGGTCCTGGGAGATAGGAGTGCCTTGGGTCCTTGGGCTTCGGCCCTGCAGGAGGCGGAGGGAGGCCTTAAATATCTAGGTGTCTTTCTGACGGACATGCCAGGGGTGTCGTGGTCCCGCAATGTTCTACCCGTGTGGGATAGAATACGATCGGACACACAAATATGGTCCAGGATGCCGCTGACTGTATATGGACGCTCGGCCATCTTTAAGATGGTGGCCCTGCCTCGCCTCCTCTATCAGCTTCAAAATTATCCATACCCGATATCGCGGCAATGGTTTCGGCAGGTGGATTCAGTGTTGGGCCGGTTCTTGTGGACGGGAGGGGCAGTGCGGGTGGCGCTCCGCACATGTTTCCTCTCGACGTACTGTGGGGGTTTAGCGGCCTCCGACATTCTGTCGTATTACCAGGCGTCACACCTGCTGGTCCTCAATGAGTGGTGGTATGGGGATCGCGGAGACCCGACTTACGCCCTGGAGAGGTACCTTATGGACCCTCACACGCTACATACGATATTGTACTCGGCGGCACTCCGCAAAAGACTCCCGGCAGTCACACAGACGGTGTTCCGGGTGTGGCGCGACGCGCTCCGCCGTATGGGATGGTGGAACAGACTGACGGGGGAAACCCCGCTGTGGCATAATGGGAGGCTACCGGCTTTGGCTTCCCTGCGGGGCTTTGATGGCTGGGACGCGATCGGCATCTCGGCGCTGGGTCATGTTATGAAGGGCCCGGTCCTCAAGTCGTTTCAGGCTCTGCGAGATGAGTATGATATGCCCCAATCCCAATTCTTTCGATACTTGCAGCTCCGACATGCCCTGACCCCTACCTTAGCAAACTTGACTTCACTGCCAGAATTTAGTCCTCTTGAGGCTAAATTGTTCATGGGGGAATTAGACACAAAAAAAATCTCTAGTATATACCAGACGCTCGTCACCCATTGTTCCCCCTCCCTTGACAAACTGCGGTTGGTGTGGGAAGGAGAGTTGGGGAGTTTGGAAGAGGAGGATTGGAGGGAGGCCCTGGAGGCCCCTAGGGGGGCTGCGATTGCAGTGCGCCTACGCTTTATCCAATTCAAATACCTCCATAGGGCGTACTATACGAGGGAACGGTTGTGGAAAGCGGGATTGATTGCCTCCCCGGAATGTCTGAGGTGCGGCAGTGCTGTGGGCTCCTTTCTTCACACGGTGTGGGAGTGCGTGAGACTGCGGAGATTTTGGTCAGGAGTGTGGGACTGCCTGGAAGAGGTGCTGGGCTGGGAGCTCCCCCGCTCGCCGAAGTTAGGCCTTCTTCATGTCATGGAACAGGTGGGGGGGAATTTGTACAAGCGGCACTTGCTCCTATTGGGCCTCATAGTGGCCAAGAGGGACATTGCTAGAGCATGGAAGGCTACTAGAGCCCCACTGCTGGAGGTGTGGAAACGAGGTTTGGACTTTAACATGGGACTAGAACGCCCGATATTTGAGGCGAGGGGGTGTCCTGCAAAACATTATAAGATCTGGAAGAAATGGGCTGACTACAGAGGCCTTCTGCTGGACCCCCCGGAGCCTCGGGTTGCCGACGCGGACCGCGTCTGAACTGGCTTAGGGCGACGTGGCTCACATGCAGCGTCTACGATTGCTAAGCTCCTCTAGATGGACAATACAGACACCGTGCGGGGTGGGGGGGAGGGATCCGGGTGGGTTAGTGGTGGGTGGGTACTGGGGAAATATTAGCTGGTTGTATTTGATTATGCTGATTTTGCTATGCCCACTGCCTCTCTGCTACTAGGGGAGCGGTGGATTATTTCAATTGTGCTGTCAACTGCCAAACCTAATAAAATTTGTTTTGAAAAAAAAAAAACAATGTGGAGTTGGAAGTTGAGGTGCTCCATGATCAGTGTGGTGTTGTCATCAGTGGTGGTGCAGATGATTGTTCCTTTGTGGATGATGATGATGATGCCTACACATCAGAAGAACAGCAGAAAAGGCATTCTTCTCTTTGACTTAACCCTCTGATATTATGACTGGATTCAAGGATTGGTGGAAGGCACTTTCCAGAATTCCCTGATGAGGCCATCTTAGCTAGGTTTAGCTTCAGGCAGGTCATTCACCTTTCACAGACCAGTTGTGAACAAGAAATCCATCTTTCGAATAAGGTGCTATTGCCTCACCCTTGGTAATGAAGTTACTTTGTCTGCCTGAATTTCTAGTAAGCTCATTAGCATTAGCCTGCCAGCATCTGTCCCCTGTCAGTACTTTACTTTAATTAGGTGTACAGAATGGGCTTTTAAAGCAAAAGAAAATGGCACAGGCCTTTTGGCGGGAAGACCACGGTATGGGGAATGTGACTCTTCTCAGCTTAGATAGGAAGCTGGTAGGGTTCAGGAATGTCAATAACTTGAAAGGGATCATGGTGAGGTCTGTCCCTTCACAGTAAAGTATAAAGGGAGACCTAGGGAGAAATGCCTTTGTTCCCTTGGCCAACTGCCGTCACCTTGACACAATCTCACCAGGTGGGGAGCTGGTACCGACACATCAAAAGGTGTGGTATCTGATTTAAAGGAGACTCCTCCCCTTTGTGAATCTCAAAAACAGTTTCAGGGAGCATTTTCAACTGTTAGTCAAATGTTATTGTTTTTAAAACACTTTTTTCTCACGTGCACAGCCTGTACATATAAGCACGAGTGCCCTCATATGTTTCTGTGTAATCAGTCCAGAGCCCTACCACACCTAAGAAGCCTTTTCTTAAAAGGCAGAGATTGGCAGTTAGCACTCTCATTCCTTTTCCATAGAATTTACTGTAAGTAAGACTCAGTTGGTGAGTCACGGTTACAATTAAAGTATAAGAATCGTGTATTCAAAAATGAAAAACCCAGAAGGATAAAATGGGCAGAAGACATATCCTACAGATTCATGAACTTACTTTGTAACCTTCTCATCTTATAAAACAATCCTGAACTACTCCTAGAAGGAGTGGCATAGCAAGCTCTTACCTGCGGCCATCTGGCATTCCCCTCATGCTCTTACCGGCAGCCCAGAGGCAAGAGCAGTTACAGGCGGCATAAGGTCTACCTACGCCACTGCCTAGAGGAAAGAAGCTTTATCATTCCCTGCATAGTTCATGCAATGTTCATCTTGATGGAAGAGGCTTCAGGAACTCACAGATAAGACATAAGAATTTACAGGAACAAACCAAATAGCCAATGAGGAGCAAAGTGAAAATAGCATTCCCAGTCAAAGCAGCAATGATGCTTCCAATATGAATACTCTTTATTCCAAAATTAGGTATTAAAATGTAACCATGCTCTAGTGAGAATCCCAATTAGCACACTACATAACATAGCTACTCATTTGAAGGGTGCACTACAACATGTCTCCTAATAAACGACTTAAGGCTCACAGGCCCATGCACCACCATCATCCCCTCAAATGAGCATCAAAATCATTCAGAATAGAGCTCATGTTCACAGACATGTGCCTGGTATGACCAAGAAACTTATCTGCCACATTCTCCAAGCACCTCCCTTTTATGTTGCATGACCATTCATCCATTTAGAGATTAATACTTAGCGTTTGCCTGATCTTTCTGATAACTCACTTTGGAAATAGGCCTCTTACATAGGCTTCAATGCTCAGGAAGAGAGAGGGCTTTTGCCAAAAAATGCCTTGTATTTTGTCTAATTCCCATACAAGGGGTTGGAAAAGGCTTTTTAGGGGTGGAGACATTTTTATTTTTGTGGAGAACATGTCATTGTTGCGAGAACTATGTGTGTAACACACGCCCTCTGGGTGTAACCATCCTTGTAAAAATTGGAACTAAGGTAAAATACAGTTTTTCGCCATCTGCTCGAGAGAATCAATCATCTTGTGTACTTTATTCTCGTGGCTATCTATTGTTACAAAATATTTCTACTCAAATCAGCTCTTAAGCTAAAGAAAAAACAGGAAATTACATCAGCTACTTGCAGTCCAGTAATCAGGAGCTAAACGAGATTGTGATCACATTAAAAAGGAGGTAGTAGTTCCTTTTCTTTAGGGAAAATAAATAGGCACATCTATTTGAGAAGTAGAGTAATCCGATGGGCCAAGACATGGCTTAAAAGCACTACTATAACCAAAGTTGTTTTAAGAGTGGAAAACATGTGTCTCGCTACATTAAGCAGATGTAAGAAGTGGTTCTCATTTTGAGGGTGCAGAATGTGGATCAACCAAAGAAGAAGAGATAAGCACGCAACTCAAAGACAGCAGAAGCAGCTGGCATGCTGTCTTGGCTTCACACTGACCTTCAATACAGGCATCCTTGTCTCCCTTTTCCAGCAGAAGGTACGGTGGGGATTCGGGGTAGAAAGGGATTCTCACCAGCTGGACCAGTGCGGTTCCTCCACCAATAGATACCAAAATTGGCCATGAGGATTCAGTTCCTAAAATGCCACTGTCAAAAGAAGAAACTATAAATTATAATTATAATTGTATACATTATTTAGCATAGCTTACCAATCAGTCCTCTATCCATGTTTCGTCTATTATTTTTGTGGTCAATAAATGTCACTAGAATCATCAAAGAAGAGGTTTGAGTTCAGTGCATGGGAGTTTGAGTTTGAGTTTAAAATATTTCTTAAGCGCACGTGCACCTAGCGGTTTCTTGGCGCTGTATTGAGCTGAACCCCTGAGGCGTCAGGAATAGGAGGATGGAAGGGGGAGATTAAGAGGGGAAAGCTTGTGTAAAAAGGAAAGTTTTCAGTGCCCTGCGAAAAGAGTATACTGGGGGCAAGATCTCAGATGGGCCGGAAGGGAGTTCCAAAAGGTGGGGGCGAGTGTGGAAAATTTGGAGCCGCCCCACTTTTTACGTTTAAACCGGGGAACTAGGAGCAATTGTTGGGTGGAGGAACGCAACTCCCTGGGGGGGAGATAAGGGTGAATTTCAGAAGTGATAAAAGCAGGGGCTAAACCGGAGCGGGCATTAAAAATATTGCATCCTAGTTTAAACTGGGCTCGTTCACGAATGGGGAGCCAGTGAAGAGTCTTGAGGAGGGGAGTGACGTGATGGGACTTGGATAAATTAAAAACCAGGCGGGCCGCCTGGTTCTGGACTAACTGAAGGCGTCGTAGGCTGTATGCGGGCATGCCACAATAAAGGGCATTGCCGTAGTCCAGGCGGGAAATCACCGTTGTAAGGACTATGAGTTTGAGGGCCGGGAAAGAGTAAAACCGGGAGACTTTACGGATAGTACGAAGGGAGTAAAAAGATGAAGACACCACAGAACTGACTTGGGAGTGAAGTGAGAGTTGGTGATCCAGTTTGAAACCAAGGGTTTTAACTGAGGAAGAAGGGGTTGGGGGAGAACCCAATGAGGGGGGCCAGAAGGAGGGGGACCAGGGACTGGAGCAACCACCTGTCAGCACCAGCTCCGTTTTGTCGGGGTTGAGCTTCAGGTGGTTGTGGTTCATCCAGTCCCGGATGAAGGTCATGACAGGTTGAAAATTGGAAGTGGACTCAGGGGAAGGCGATAGGGAAAAAATAAGCTGGAGGTCATCCGCATAATTATAGACGGAGACCTCCAGCTGTTGGAGGGCAAAAATAAAAGGAGCAATGTACAGATTGAATAATAACGGGGACAGGGATGAGCCCTGGGGGACCCCGCATTTGACCGGCTGGAAGTCCGCTGCAAAATCTCCCAAGCGCACTGCTTGGGTACGGCCACTCAGAAAGGAGGACAGCCAGACCAAGGCAACACCCCCGATTCCCGCCGCTCTGACACGGGACAGTAAGATGGAATGATCAACCGTGTCAAAAGCGGCGGAGAGATCGAGGAGGACCAGGGCCTGGGGATGGTTTGTTTCCATACCCTCTCTGAGGTTGTCAAGGACCGAAAGTACGACCGATTCCGTTGAATGTGAGGGGCGGAACCCTGCCTGCCGAGGGGCTAGAACCATATTCTCCTCTACGAAGGTACTGAGCGTCCTAGTTACGTGGCGCTCAAGAACTTTCGCCAGAAAGGGTAGGAGAGAGATGGGGCGATAGTTGACAAGTACTGAGGGGTCCGCTCCAGGTTTTTTTAAGATGGGTAAGATGACGGCCGTCTTGAGAGGTGGGATAACTGTACCCTGTGATAGCGAGCTATTGAGGAGAGTGAGTGGGGGCAAAGTGCAGGCAGAGTAAATCTGTTTCAGAATGGATGCAGGGCAAGGGTCTAAAGGAGAACCGGACTTGACCGTCGGTAGAAGAGAAAGAAAGGATTCTTCTGTGAGGAGGGGAATCGAATTGAGACAGGCTGTGTTGGGGGGGACTGGGGATTTACAAATGAAGGGGAGGAAGGGGGAATGTTTGCTTTAATGTTAGAGATTTTATCAAGGAAGAAAATATTAAGGGAGTCGCAGAGATGCTGGGAGGGGGAGGGTTTGAGGGAGGCCCTATCCGAATAAGCGAGATCGTGCACAATGGTGAATATTTCTCTGGACTGATTGTCGGCAGCTAAGATTTTGGAGGAAAAGTAGATGTTCTTGGTCGCTAAGATGGATTTTTCATACTGGGCCAAAAGAGTAATATACTGTTTTCTAAGTTTTGGACAGTAGCCGCGCCTCCAGGAGCGTTCTGCTCGACGGACATTAAGTTTTTGATCTTTGAGTTCCTGGTTGAACCAACGATTGGTGTCGTTGGTGCGTTTAGATGATACACGCCTTAGGGGGGCGACTAAGTCGCAACCTGAACAGAGCCAATAATTGATGGAGTCTGCTTGTTCAAGAGAAGACAGCCCGTGGAGATCTGGGCAGGAGGCGGAGAGAGTGGCAGACAGAGAGGTCACATCTACCCGATTCCAGGAGCGCGCCCAAATGTTTTTGGGGAGGGAAGACTTACGGACTGGACTGGTGGGTAATGAGAAGGAAATAAGAAAATGATCAGGCCAGGTGCAAGGGGAGATGGTCAAGGACAACACCGGACAGTTGAGAGACCAGATCTGATCGTAATATGTGGCCCTGACAGTGGGTTGGGTGGTGTACAGCTGGAGAAAAGTTAAGAGAGCGAAGAGACTCTGAAAATTATTTCGATGTTGAACATTCGGCCGGGTCTGAAGGCCAGAAGTTGAAGTCTCCTAATATCAAAATGGCTGAATTATTTACAACTAGGGTTGCCACCAGGTCTTGAAAGCTCGGCAGGAAGAGTTGAGGAGAAGAGGGAGGGCGATACAACAGCACACAAGTGAGCGGGGTGCTGAAAGAGAGTGTCCGGGCCACTAAGTAGTCTGATGATCCAATAGGGGAAAAAGTTAAGGATTGGAAAGCAATTTCTTTGCGGGCGATCAGTTCAACGCCGCCACCCGATTTGCCGGGGGGACGGTCCACGCGAAGTGCGTAATAAGATGCAGGAAGTGTGGCCAATAAGGAGGGAAGGGAGCTATCACAAAACCAAGTCTCCGTGAGAAACAGTAGGTCGGGTTTGTGCAGGTCCAGTAAGGTGAAAAGTTCGTGATAATGCTTGACGGCTGACCTGGTGTTAAGGTAAAAGGCAGATACAGTGGTAATGGAAGGGCGGGCAGATGGGACAGGACGGGGTGCGTTGGTGGATGAGGGTGACGGCGAGGGGGGAAGGAGGGGGGCGGATGAAGGGGTCAATCCCAGTCTGTCAATGCGTGCTATAACACAATCATTCAAAGACCACGAGCCTTGGAGGTTGAATAGTTGAGCAGATGAATATTGTGTGCATTGTGTGGGATATCTTGAAGGCAACTGTCAGGGACACCAAGACCTTGCTGGCTATGTTGATTAATACTGATATAAAGTAGGAAGGGAGTACTTGGAAACATGTGGGCATGTGTAGTGGCTGGGGAAGAGCAGAATACAGTGTCCTATGAAGGCCCATCTGGCGAAAGAACGTGTGCAGGCCATAAAGACGGCGGAACATCTGGGTGACCCTGTGACGCCAACCAGATCAGACTCAGAATCAGAAGTGGTGCAAGATCAGTCGCTGTCCCTAACAGACTCACAGCATGCAGCATTGAGGGGGAGACCCGAAGATTATACCACACACAGCAGATGAACTTGGGTGAGACCCTGATAAACACTTTGAGTATCTGTAGACAAAGCATTGATGGCTTTTTGCTGGTATGAGGGTCGGCTCGGTTGTCTTTCTTTCTTGTTGTGCGACAACAGATTGCTGGAACCAAGGACACTGCAGTTGTGATTCATACAATGCAGTCAACCTTCAGTCAGAACACAGTATTTCTACACCCCTAGTAATGGTAAGTGGCTGTTACAGCATAGTTTCTAAAATAGGATTGATTGCATTTCATTGCAGATGGCCAATTGCAGGATGGTTGTTATCATGACTATATTTGTGGTCGAGGGGCGGGGGTGGAAATAATGGCTTAGCTGTTCGGGTTGGAGATCCGCATATTGTAGTGCTCCTTTTCTTTCTCTTGCTGTTGATCAGATGTCAAACAGTGACTATATTTTATTAACTTGGAATGTGTGGGGATTGGCAGGATATGTTAAACGACATAAAGCTTATCAATCTCCGCGTAGCCATAAGATTTCAGTCACATTAGTACAAGAAACGCATCTCAGTACACAAACCCACACTTCACTTTGTAAGCTTTGGAGAGGCACAGTCATAGGGACCACTTGCTAAAGGCACCCTTATAAATTCTACACACCCAGATTGATGTTCAAGGTCGTTAGGTAATCTTGGAAGATCTCTTAGATGGTTACCCATTGACTTTAATCACCCTGGATGCTACAAACTCAGGGCAAGCGTTATTCCTCCAGGCACTTACATACTCCCTGCTTTCTGATGCCACATCGCCACCTTTCTGGGGGGAGACTATAACTGCATCTATGATCTTGCCCTGGATTGCTCGCTTCCACCCCTCCCCGGGGCACAATCCACTCAGCTGACACGACACATGAGGGACTGGGCCATGAATATGCAATCATGCAATGTATGGTGGAGTAAACATCCTGAAACTCGTACATAATCAAATTATTCCACGCTACATGATTTTTATATGAGGATAGACCCAATATATTTCTCGGCTGATGCCTTGCCTAGAATATAGCATGCTAAATAGCTGGTGCGCACAATCGCTGACCACAGCCCACTAAAATTGCACCTTTTGTGAGGTACGCACAGTGCCAGGATTCCAACCTGCCGTCTACCTATTGCTGCACTTAAGGATATGGCATTGTGGGATCGCGAAGAAGGAAAGATTTTAAAAATGCTGCTATCTTTACCAAATTGTACCATGATTCAAGCAATCAGAATGGAGGTAGGGCTAATAGCTTGGAATGTAAATACCCAAATGGCCCTACTAAGATTCTGGAAATGCCAGGAGTCAAGTGGCATACAGAAGGTGTCAATATGGTGCAGAGAGGAAATCCAAACTAGCAATCTTGGTTGGGCACGGGATGTAAGGAAAACCATCTAGACCGTAGCGGCGCACCTAAAATTTAGCCTTTCACAGCCATCCCTGGACATAGCCTTTACAAAGAAAATGCTTAGGGATCAAGGGCTCCTACACTCTCGATCACAAGACTATGATTATCTGAAGGTAAAAAAAACTGTTAATTGGGTAATGAGCGCATGGGAAAAGGAGACACGGTTCCCATACTTGGATTTTTTGCTCAATAAGTGGTTAAGATACGAAATCCTAAGGGTATGCTTGGGTATTAATCCTTGGAAAAATAAAAGTAGCCTTGATCCAACCAGATGGTACTTGTAAATGTGGCTTAGGAGTAAGAAATGAGATCTTACATATATTACTTGATTGCACATTGATTTTAGTAATACGGAAAGTGTTTTTATGTCCAATATTTTTAAAATATAAGGTAAATTCACTTGTTCAAGCCGCTTGCCTCCTTATGGATATGTCATTTTTAGATATTACAATTGCTGTGGGGAAGTTCTTGAAAGCTACAAGAGAATTTGTAATGGAGAAAATAAAGGAGGGGTGTTGATTTTAAAAAAAATGTGCGTTCCGCCAACAATAGGAATTTTATGGAGATATATTTGTGTAAACTGTGTTTAAATGAAATGTGGTCTAGTTATGCCATCACTATGAGGATCCAAAGCTATATGTATGGTTTATAGACTATGGTCTAAATAAACCTCGTTATCTCTCTCTCTCTCTCCCTCTCTCCCTCTCTCTCTCTCTCTCTCTCACTGCATATTTCCAGACCAACAAAGCCACCGCCTCCAATATAGGTGTAGAATGGGTTGCATTTAAATCGGTTACACTTGGACACGCCATTAAAACAACATACAGTTCCTGAATGACACTTACATCAGAACTGCCGAAGCATGAGTCGGAAATTCAAAGATGTGATTGATTGACACCTACAGGCCCCCATCTTATTCCTCTGCTAGCTGAGGCAAATCTGGCATAGAAGGAGATATTGGATAGTCTCTGTGCACTAGATTATAAACAATATTCTAACAAAAAACAGTGTATATTCTGAGCTAATAGCAAGTGTCAATAAAGTTATCAAATAAATCACAGAAAAGAGGGAGGTCTTCTTGTCTTCTTTTTATTGCGATGATGTTCTTCTTACTACAATCTAGCCGCCAACACGTGTTTCGTCTTGGTAATATAGACCATAGACTTCTTCAGGGCTAGAACATCATAATATATATAGTCAAGAACAAACAAAATACACAAATACAATATATCAACAGTTACTTCAGACAATTGCCCTTATTATAAAAGCCATGCGTAAAGAAAAAAGTTGGAGGTGATTTAAAATAATATGACCAATCCAGTGTTGTCAACATTAGACACCAAATGGAAACGTGCTACCCAAGAGAAAGAAAGGGACCACAACAAACCAATAGTTATCAGCCTCATATGCACAGAGCCAAAGTGCACACAATAATAATGTTAAATGTGTCTTGTAGCCAGAGTAAAAGTCGAAACTAGAAAAGAAAACTATATGAAATCAAGTAAAAGAACGCCAATCATACCAAAAATCAAACACTCACCTATTGCTAAACCGACAATTTACTTATTGATAGGTGAGTAGTAAAGGCGTGTAATAAAACATCTATCCAGGATCTATAGAAAAGTCAGCCAAGGAGAGAGGTATTAAATTAACACGCAACAAAAGAATTTATTAAAACTAAGTAATAACAAATAAATAAAATATATCCACTCACTGGGGGTCTGTAGACTCTTAATTCAATAATCGTAGTACGGAAGTAAGCTGCATAATCATAAAGGAGCCCACACAGACCTAGGGGTCGATTTCGATCCTGGAAAAAATCCGTCCGTACGATTCGTATCCGGAGCCCTCTCCGTACGACTCGTACAGACGCCGTACGACCCGACAAGTACGATCCGGACCGGGGTAACAGGACGTGATTCGTACGGTCCACGTCAGGTAAGTACGATTCGTACGGAAAAGCACACATTCACATACACACCGTACGGTATCCAATAGCAGCACATGCACTTGAATGTGGGACTCAAACAGAACATTTGTCACTATCATTTCATGGTATTGAGACCATTCCCAAAGATGTCAGGGGGGGTAACCGCGAGCTTAAATTAAGACAAAAGGAAGCACGTTGGATCATGCAGGTGCGTGCGGTTGAAAGGCGTCTCAATTTTGATGATGAACTACAATACTTCCTTGGCTGTTAAGAATTAGGGGCTTTTTATGTATTACTTTGGTGGTTTGCTACTGTATTTTTCCTGACATTAAGTTCATCTGATGATTTTTTTATATGAGCCTGTTTATATGGAATCAATATTTTTGCTCACTACAGTCCTGTATATATTTAACTCGTGGTGTTTGTTGCTCACATAATGGCTCTGAAATGTCAAACCATTTAATGAAAAAACTTTCAGTATTTTAGCAGTGCTATGTACTCCTCATATGACTTCTAATACTCGATGTTCGTACTACTCTGCTCCTGTGATAATATCATTAATCTACTTTCTAATATACATCTCCATTATTGATTATTGTCTAAAGATCAGAATATTGATAGATAACGTTTGGAGACTGTGATTTATATGATAACTTTGATATGGATATTTGATGACTGGAGTTTTGTTAATTTATTGCGTGATCAGACATTATTGGATTTGTATATGATGGTTGTTACATGTTCTTATATTTTAAAATATGAGTTTGCCAATGATGGGTGTTGTGATTTTGAAATGTCCAAACCAATTGTTTGACGACAAGTTACTGTCATTTGGTGCTTTTTACTTTGGGTACTTTCACTTTTTCTTCCAAATATTCCTCACATGGTGTCGTTTCTCTTGTGATTTCTAGGTTTGAGATTGATACGCCGTTTTAGAGATATAGTCACAGTAGCGGACACGCTACTTTCTATGACTGTCCTTCTTTCTTGTTTACAACGGCATGCGCGTTCCTTACGTGCACTACAATTTACATGCTGTTAATGCTCCTTTTGATTTATATGGATGATATACACACATTTTCGTAGAGATCTATATTAGTTGACTTTTGTGACTTATTGAATGGATGGGTTTATATTATCTTAGGTGACAGTTGTATCTTAAGCATGCTATGGTTAGGATATTATAATTGTTGACATGACGCTATTTTAAGATTTTATAATGGTTTTCTTAAGATGGACCGATATTTACGTTCCATCATAACATGGCGCCCATCTCTCTGTTGCTGCACTGATTGGTTGAAGTTGAGCTGTTATTCTCTCCCACTTTCGTTAGTCCCATTTCTATGATTACTGCTTAAACCGGCTCTATATATTGTATTTCGAAGATGGAGTCTGTGCTACATGCCAGTTTCACGTTTTGCTGTGGGATCACACCGTATCCGCAGGTGAGTCTGAATTAGCTTGCCCGTTAGACATGATAGGTTTGAGAGATCGGGCAATGTGTTGTTACTTAACTTCCCACATTTTAGATGCCCAAATACGTATTATGGTAATTGAGTGGATATTTTCTAGTTTTGCGTGAAGTTTTGTCGTGTTGAATTACCCGACATCATGAGCTTTTTCATTAACCTTAGCTGGTCGGTACATGACGAATGACGATAATTGCGCGTCTGTTGCCTTTCACTAATACTATTAAGGATACATTTCTTTATATACACATGTCACCACTCAAGATGCATTTGGTCAGTCTCAGGACATAATAGGTGTCGATAAGGGTGGTATTTAACTGTGTTTTCAGGTTCAATTTATGGTTTGTTGGGAAGAACCATGAATTTTAGGACTGATGATTTACATGGCGCGATTTGTTAGGTTTACATCAAGGTTTTGAGATATATATGTTTTTGTTTTCCTTTTTACTCCACGAACACTAGGTCTGTGTGGGCTCCTTTATGCAGCTTACTTCCGTACTACGATTATTGAATTAAGAGTCTACAGACCCCGAGTGAGTGAATTTATTTTATTTATTTGTTATTACTTAGTTTTAATGAATTCTTCTGTTGGCTGTTAATTTGATACATCTCTCTTTGGCTGACTTTTCTATAGATGTTTTATTACACCCCTTTACTATTCACCTATCAATAAGCTAATTGTTGGTCTAGAAATAGGTGAGTGTTTGGTTTTTGGTATGATTGGTGTTCTTTTACTTGATTTCATATTGTTTCCTTTTCTAGTTTCGACTTTTACTCTGGCAACAAGACACATCTAACATTATTATTGTGTGTACTTTGGTTCTGTGCATATGAGGTTGATCACTATTGGTTTGTTGTGGTCCCTTTCTTTCTCTTGGGTAGCACGTTTCCAATTAGTGTGTGATGTTGACAACACTGGATTGGTCATATTATTTTAAATCACCTCCAACTTTTTTCTTTACGCATGGCATTTATAAATAGGACAATTGTCTGAAGTAACTGTTGATATATCGTATTTGTGTATTTTGTTTGTTCTTGACTATATATAATATGATAAAATTCAAAATCCTGTCGAGCAATCTAATTTCTATTGCTATATTTGTCAGCAACAGCAATGCACTAATATGAACCTAATCACATTAACTACAAAAAGATTTTTCATATGAATAAGCAATTTCTCAACTCATCAATAGTCAATCACTGGGATCAAAAAAAGTAACATAGGAAATTTAAGTCCAAAAGTCTTCGCTGTTTAACGAGTTCTTTATTCACTCGGGTTTTCCAAAGTTCCACGTATTTCAAAAGATCAATTCAATATTCAGATTTCACAACTTCATAATACATCAGCACCAGCCAACACGTGTTTCGTTGGGCAATTATCAATGCCAATCAACTTCATCAGGGCTGCAAGCCAAAGTAATACAATATAATCAGATTTAAACATTATATCACTCCATTAAAATTTCATTTAAGAAAATTTAAACTAAAACTCAGAACCAAAGGATATGTGAAATCACCACCTAGGTGAAAGCGTACACAGCACCCTCATTAAAGTGACATATCTTGTACATTAACAGTGGATCCCAGTGTAGAAAAGTTGAATACAGAAAAACATTCTGTCATAGAGCCAAAATCATATGTATCACAAAGTCGTATTACCTTGAAAAAGAATCAATATCCTTCTAATGTTTAGAAATTTCCGCACTTATTTGGCTTTGAAAGCAACAATTCCTGGAATGATATAGGGAGGTTCTAAGCAATATCACCACTAAAATATAATAATTATACAATACTATCAAAAGCACCGTAACCTCGTTCTATGTATAACTGTTTCCACCATGCGAAACAAGAAAGAAATTATAAGGGAAACCTTTCCCTAGATTTTAAAGTAATAATAATAGAACAATAAGTAATAAATTGTACCTTTCTACTGTCCCTTACCTAATATTTCTCTTGTTAAGCGTCCCGCATTCTTAATACATTGCGGAGGTAACCACGATATCAATGCGCAAGATCTGCAGAAGAATAACCACTAATTACGGGGTCTTCCAGCATTGAAAATAGCAATACTTGGGTCATTTCATAGTACACATCTTAGTATTATCTGGCCAGGCTTTCCCTTACCTAAAGTTCCTCTCGATCAGTATCCCGCATTCCAGTTACGCAGATGGAGGTGAACACGATATCAGTGCACAAGGTCTGCGAAAGAAGAACCACGCGTTACGGGGTCTTCCAATACTAACTGCAACCATACTTGAGCAATGAATCGATATTATTTAAGAGTAGTGGTTCTGTGGCAGTTCTTACCAATATCTCTCTCCAGCATTCTTTCAAATGGATTCTCGCATATCGGCTACCGGCGTGTACAATAGCGGGTAGACCGATAATTTCGGGTATAGGTGGCCAACGGAGAGATTATCTCAATTTGTAGACTCTTATTTAAGACCTTTTGTCCACAATTTACCATCACACATAGAAGACACGAAACACGTCCTTAATATCATGAATGATGTAGTATGGGATGATGATATGATTTTAGTTACTCTTGACGTAGTATCTTTGTACTCAAATATAGAACATGATCAAGGTATACGGGCAATTGAGAGTTTTTTGAACAAAAGACCAGCTGAATATTTGGATCACACCTCTATGTTAATAGAAATGACAAGAATGGTTTTGACAAACAACTACTTTCTCTTTGAATCTTCCTGGTACAAGCAAAAGACTGGGACTGCGATGGGTTCCAAGTTTGCTCCGTCCTTCGCGAACCTCTTTATGGGGAGGTTGGAGGCGGAGTGGATTTGGGGCCCTAGAGGCAGCCAATGGATAGATCACATTTACTATTGGGGAAGGTTCATAGATGATTGTTTGTTATTCTGGAGAGGTACTACTGATGAACTAGAGATGTTTTTGGAGTTTCTCAATACTAATGATCTTAATATGGCATTTACGACACATTATGATAAAGTGAAGTTAACTTTTCTTGATATAGAATTGTTTGTGGAAGGTAAGAAACTCAATAGTCGTATGTTTCGAAAAGAAACTAGTTGCAACTCTCTTTTAAGAGCGGACAGCTGCCACCCGAAGAGCCAGATCAACTCCATTCCATATGGAGAAATGATTAGAGCAAGACGAAACTGCTCCAAAGATTCAGATTTTGATGACAATATTAAGGACATGATGATGAGGTTCAAGAATAGAGGTTACCCGAACAGTGTTATCAATAAGGCTGTTACTAGGGTACATAAATTGGAACGATCAGAGACTCTTAAATCTAAAACTAAGAGGGATATTGCTACAGGAAATAAGACCATTAGAATGATTACGAACTTTGGTGTAGGTAGCAATAAGATCTTTGGCATTATGAAAAAATACTGGCACATGCTTTATGCAGATAAAGATCTTAAACCTTTCCTCAAAAATAACCCAAGTATAACTTTTCGAAAGGGAATGTCGATTGCTAATATTGTTAGCCCGAGTTACCCTAAGCCTTGTGTCCACCGGGAATACAGTGATTGGTTACGTGCCCGCCCTAAAGGTTTTCACTACTGTGGTAACTGTAGTTCATGTTGGTGGGCGCAGAAAAAAGTCTTGACATTTGAATATAATGACACAGGTATTCATTACATAGATACCTTTATTAACTGTGAGTCTAATTTTGTGATTTATGTCATTGTCTGCACGTGCGGAAAAATTTATGTTGGAAGCACTGTAAGGAGGCTTAAAGACAGGATGGTTGAACATTATCGGGCACTTAAAAATGGAGATACCAGATATCCGATAGCGTCGCATTCTATACAGAATTGTAATGACAAAAATAATCATAGATTTTTTCATGGTATTGAACAGGTAGTTCTAGATAAACGTGGAGGAGATAGAACACTGAAGCTGAGACGAAGAGAGGCACGCTGGATTATGGTTCTTCGGGCTGTAGAGGAAGGACTTAATATTGATACTGAACTGCAATATTTTCTTGGAGATTAATTATATTGATTCTATAACAGATGTTCAGTTTATATATAATTGCTCTGGCTCTTCTGTATATATGTAAAGATGCATAAATCAGAAAAACTCAGAGAAAATCTGTATATATATTATTGCGTTATAATTTGTTAATGTATAATGCCTTCCTGGGGACCTCAAATGCTGATGCCACGATCCCAATTTTTGTCAATGTGGGAACTTTATTAATGTACAGTTGAGAATGACGTGGGAGGCTCATGGTACTATCACCACATAATCAGATAAGTGAACTCTTCAGGTGCTTTTACATCGATCCATTATGCAGTTATTTATTTCAAAATAGCAGTGGTCAATCACATAATAGTTTATATCAATATAACAAAATAGCAGTGGTCATTCATCAAATAGTTTATATCAATATAATCTACACTGATATTAATAAGGTATTATTTCGTCCATTAATGAATAATATATAATTTTGGAAGAATGTGGTTAGAAATAGAGTGAATATTCAGAATTTCGATCTTTGTACATATCTCTCCCATATAATCATTGACTAATCCAAGATGGCGGCGAAAAACCGGCGTACCGCGATCGACTTTGTGACACCTGATATCAGTGTTTACTTTGTAGATAAGATAGTAGCGTTTATATATACATAGGAATAATCATGGTGTTTAAATAATTACAAGAGGATGTACGTTTTGTAGAATTAAAAAAGAACTCGGATGGCCGTAAACATGTTCTAAGATGGCGGCCGTTTATCTGTACTCGTGGTAGCAACTACTTTATAAAGATGGCGGCTATTGTACACGCCGGTAGCCGATATGCGAGAATCCATTTGAAAGAATGCTGGAGAGAGATATTGGTAAGAACTGCCACAGAACCACTACTCTTAAATAATATCGATTCATTGCTCAAGTATGGTTGCAGTTAGTATTGGAAGACCCCGTAACGCGTGGTTCTTCTTTCGCAGACCTTGTGCACTGATATCGTGTTCACCTCCATCTGCGTAACTGGAATGCGGGATACTGATCGAGAGGAACTTTAGGTAAGGGAAAGCCTGGCCAGATAATACTAAGATGTGTACTATGAATTGACCCAAGTATTGCTATTTTCAATGCTGGAAGACCCCGTAATTAGTGGTTATTCTTCTGCAGATCTTGCGCATTGATATCGTGGTTACCTCCGCAATGTATTAAGAATGCGGGACGCTTAACAAGAGAAATATTAGGTAAGGGACAGTAGAAAGGTACAATTTATTACTTATTGTTCTATTATTATTACTTTAAAATCTAGGGAAAGGTTTCCCTTATAATTTCTTTCTTGTTTCGCATGGTGGAAACAGTTATACATAGAACGAGGTTACGGTGCTTTTGATAGTATTGTATAATTATTATATTTTAGTGGTGATATTGCTTAGAACCTCCCTATATCATTCCAGGAATTGTTGCTTTCAAAGCCAAATAAGTGCGGAAATTTCTAAACATTAGAAGGATATTGATTCTTTTTCAAGGTAATACGACTTTGTGATACATATGATTTTGGCTCTATGACAGAATGTTTTTCTGTATTCAACTTTTCTACACTGGGATCCACTGTTAATGTACAAGATATGTCACTTTAATGAGGGTGCTGTGTACGCTTTCACCTAGGTGGTGATTTCACATATCCTTTGGTTCTGAGTTTTAGTTTAAATTTTCTTAAATGAAATTTTAATGGAGTGATATAATGTTTAAATCTGATTATATTGTATTACTTTGGCTTGCAGCCCTGATGAAGTTGATTGGCATTGATAATTGCCCAACGAAACACGTGTTGGCTGGTGCTGATGTATTATGAAGTTGTGAAATCTGAATATTGAATTGATCTTTTGAAATACGTGGAACTTTGGAAAACCCGAGTGAATAAAGAACTCGTTAAACAGCGAAGACTTTTGGACTTAAATTTCCTATGTTACTTTTTTTGATCCCAGTGATTGACTATTGATGAGTTGAGAAATTGCTTATTCATATGAAAAATCTTTTTGTAGTTAATGTGATTAGGTTCATATTAGTGCATTGCTGTTGCTGACAAATATAGCAATAGAAATTAGATTGCTCGACAGGATTTTGAATTTTGTAATATATCTTGGTGTATTCTGAGATTACTTGAGGAAGTTTGGCAACTCTCCTCCCAGTCTAGAAGCAATCCTTCTAAAATTACATTCAAAACACAATTTTGCCATACTCACAGCTGAGCGCCCATAGTCCTAGTTGCCTTTTTTTAGTTACTTATTCTTGGGAAGGGCTGCCGCTAGTGGCTTTAATGATGAATCGAGAACAAGAAGCTCAAGATCTTTTTAAGAATTTAAATACAGGCTCATCTGTAAATGTAGCAGTGGCCTCTACTTCTTCAGTAAAACAAGAAGGTCTGAGAGCCAAATTTGTAAAACTGGAGAAACTAAAAAGAGCAGAACTGAATAAGTGGTGGGATGCCGTAACTTTAAAACAATATATTACACTTAACCGCATCCCCAGAGGTCTAAGATCAACTATTATGCCAACCTATGAGGATCTAGAACCTGATTTACTGAGTAAATGGGAGCAGGAGCTCACCTCTAGTTCCAGTAATTTGATAAGGATACTCATAGACAATGCAGAACGTAAGATTGAGAAGCTTTTGATTGAAATTAAAACATGTGAAGAGGAAATTAAACAATTAAATCTACCTGAAGCTACTATTAAGAATTATAATATGTTAGATGAGATTTTAACTAACCTACAAGCGGATATCAAAAGGAGGAAAGCCCGTAAATTGAAAAGGGACGAATATGATTACACATCAGGCAGGGTATTTACCTTTGCCCGTAAATTCGATTATCTCTTTCAAAAAAATTATAATCAAAAGAGAAATTTGACTCCTCTAAGTTCGGTTGTTAATACCTCATCAAGTAGTATATCGACTGATGGAGGCAGTGTAGGAGCTCCTGCAGCCCAGGATGGGGATACCACCAACACTAACAATTTTTTAGTGGAAGTTCAGAGGTTCAAAAGAGGAATTCGAGATACAGGAGGGAGATTTGGCAATACACAAACAGGAAGACAAGGAGAGGGAGCCGAGGCAAACGCAGGAGAGGCGGTCCCAGGAATGAGGGAAAGACTGAGGTCATGGAGGAAATAGATTCTAATTCCAAGGAGATTGAGGTGATCAACCTTTCATCTGTTGAATTGTCTACAGGTATGTGTAATGTACTGAAAAAAGGTTTGGGATATTGTCCTACCAAGAATGTTGATTGGTATACAACTAAAATAGATGTGTATAAGTTTGTACGTTTACTAAAATTGAAAAAGTTTTTTTCTTTGAAAGACAATGTAAGAACAAAAACATCAAATAAACCGTTATTGGCTGAGATTACTATCCAAGATCTTTATGACACAAAATTATTATTGTCTCTGACTGAATCAGAGGATGATCCGGTGACTATGAATTCTCTTTTCAGAGATCTTGAGATTAATCCTGGTCTTACAATTTCTAGCGGGTTCAAAGATAAATCAAAATGGACGCCACAACTGTCCTCGGGCAATGTTATCGATGCCTTTTATAAATCAGTTACTCTGGAAATAGACAATTTGATTAAAAAAGAAGGGCAACGAAACAAGAAACTTTATCGAGACAATTTGAAAATAGATGAAAGGGAGGCACTACGACAACTGACTGATCACCCGGATTTAATAATCCGTAGTGCTGATAAGGGTGGCAATATTGTTGTCATGAATCGTACTGATTATAACAATGAAGTTATGTCTCAACTTGGAAATGTTAAATACTATGAGAAAGTAGTTGGGAATCCCTTGGAAAGAATTACTGGCACAATCAATACTAAATTGAAAGAGTGGTATGACAAAGGTCTTTTGGATAATGACGAATTTTACTATCTTAAAATACAATCCCCCAAGGCCCCTTGTATGTATTGCTTACCTAAAATACATAAAGACAGACAGAAACCACCGGGTAGACCGATAATTTCGGGTATAGGTGGGCCAACGGAGAGATTATCTCAATTTGTAGACTCTTATTTAAGACCTTTTGTCCACAATTTACCATCACACATAGAAGACACGAAACACGTCCTTAATATCATGAATGATGTAGTATGGGATGATGATATGATTTTAGTTACTCTTGACGTAGTATCTTTGTACTCAAATATAGAACATGATCAAGGTATACGGGCAATTGAGAGTTTTTTGAACAAAAGACCAGCTGAATATTTGGATCACACCTCTATGTTAATAGAAATGACAAGAATGGTTTTGACAAACAACTACTTTCTCTTTGAATCTTCCTGGTACAAGCAAAAGACTGGGACTGCGATGGGTTCCAAGTTTGCTCCGTCCTTCGCGAACCTCTTTATGGGGAGGTTGGAGGCGGAGTGGATTTGGGGCCCTAGAGGCAGCCAATGGATAGATCACATTTACTATTGGGGAAGGTTCATAGATGATTGTTTGTTATTCTGGAGAGGTACTACTGATGAACTAGAGATGTTTTTGGAGTTTCTCAATACTAATGATCTTAATATGGCATTTACGACACATTATGATAAAGTGAAGTTAACTTTTCTTGATATAGAATTGTTTGTGGAAGGTAAGAAACTCAATAGTCGTATGTTTCGAAAAGAAACTAGTTGCAACTCTCTTTTAAGAGCGGACAGCTGCCACCCGAAGAGCCAGATCAACTCCATTCCATATGGAGAAATGATTAGAGCAAGACGAAACTGCTCCAAAGATTCAGATTTTGATGACAATATTAAGGACATGATGATGAGGTTCAAGAATAGAGGTTACCCGAACAGTGTTATCAATAAGGCTGTTACTAGGGTACATAAATTGGAACGATCAGAGACTCTTAAATCTAAAACTAAGAGGGATATTGCTACAGGAAATAAGACCATTAGAATGATTACGAACTTTGGTGTAGGTAGCAATAAGATCTTTGGCATTATGAAAAAATACTGGCACATGCTTTATGCAGATAAAGATCTTAAACCTTTCCTCAAAAATAACCCAAGTATAACTTTTCGAAAGGGAATGTCGATTGCTAATATTGTTAGCCCGAGTTACCCTAAGCCTTGTGTCCACCGGGAATACAGTGATTGGTTACGTGCCCGCCCTAAAGGTTTTCACTACTGTGGTAACTGTAGTTCATGTTGGTGGGCGCAGAAAAAAGTCTTGACATTTGAATATAATGACACAGGTATTCATTACATAGATACCTTTATTAACTGTGAGTCTAATTTTGTGATTTATGTCATTGTCTGCACGTGCGGAAAAATTTATGTTGGAAGCACTGTAAGGAGGCTTAAAGACAGGATGGTTGAACATTATCGGGCACTTAAAAATGGAGATACCAGATATCCGATAGCGTCGCATTCTATACAGAATTGTAATGACAAAAATAATCATAGATTTTCGTTTCATGGTATTGAACAGGTAGTTCTAGATAAACGTGGAGGAGATAGAACACTGAAGCTGAGACGAAGAGAGGCACGCTGGATTATGGTTCTTCGGGCTGTAGAGGAAGGACTTAATATTGATACTGAACTGCAATATTTTCTTGGAGATTAATTATATTGATTCTATAACAGATGTTCAGTTTATATATAATTGCTCTGGCTCTTCTGTATATATGTAAAGATGCAAAAATCAGAAAAACTCAGAGAAAATCTGTATATATATTATTGCGTTATAATTTGTTAATGTATAATGCCTTCCTGGGGACCTCAAATGCTGATGCCACGATCCCAATTTTTGTCAATGTGGGAACTTTATTAATGTACAGTTGAGAATGACGTGGGAGGCTCATGGTACTATCACCACATAATCAGATAAGTGAACTCTTCAGGTGCTTTTACATCGATCCATTATGCAGTTATTTATTTCAAAATAGCAGTGGTCAATCACATAATAGTTTATATCAATATAACAAAATAGCAGTGGTCATTCATCAAATAGTTTATATCAATATAATCTACACTGATATTAATAAGGTATTATTTCGTCCATTAATGAATAATATATAATTTTGGAAGAATGTGGTTAGAAATAGAGTGAATATTCAGAATTTCGATCTTTGTACATATCTCTCCCATATAATCATTGACTAATCCAAGATGGCGGCGAAAAACCGGCGTACCGCGATCGACTTTGTGACACCTGATATCAGTGTTTACTTTGTAGATAAGATAGTAGCGTTTATATATACATAGGAATAATCATGGTGTTTAAATAATTACAAGAGGATGTACGTTTTGTAGAATTAAAAAAGAACTCGGATGGCCGTAAACATGTTCTAAGATGGCGGCCGTTTATCTGTACTCGTGGTAGCAACTACTTTATAAAGATGGCGGCTATTGTACACGCCGGTAGCCGATATGCGAGAATCCATTTGAAAGAATGCTGGAGAGAGATATTGGTAAGAACTGCCACAGAACCACTACTCTTAAATAATATCGATTCATTGCTCAAGTATGGTTGCAGTTAGTATTGGAAGACCCCGTAACGCGTGGTTCTTCTTTCGCAGACCTTGTGCACTGATATCGTGTTCACCTCCATCTGCGTAACTGGAATGCGGGATACTGATCGAGAGGAACTTTAGGTAAGGGAAAGCCTGGCCAGATAATACTAAGATGTGTACTATGAAATGACCCAAGTATTGCTATTTTCAATGCTGGAAGACCCCGTAATTAGTGGTTATTCTTCTGCAGATCTTGCGCATTGATATCGTGGTTACCTCCGCAATGTATTAAGAATGCGGGACGCTTAACAAGAGAAATATTAGGTAAGGGACAGTAGAAAGGTACAATTTATTACTTATTGTTCTATTATTATTACTTTAAAATCTAGGGAAAGGTTTCCCTTATAATTTCTTTCTTGTTTCGCATGGTGGAAACAGTTATACATAGAACGAGGTTACGGTGCTTTTGATAGTATTGTATAATTATTATATTTTAGTGGTGATATTGCTTAGAACCTCCCTATATCATTCCAGGAATTGTTGCTTTCAAAGCCAAATAAGTGCGGAAATTTCTAAACATTAGAAGGATATTGATTCTTTTTCAAGGTAATACGACTTTGTGATACATATGATTTTGGCTCTATGACAGAATGTTTTTCTGTATTCAACTTTTCTACACTGGGATCCACTGTTAATGTACAAGATATGTCACTTTAATGAGGGTGCTGTGTACGCTTTCACCTAGGTGGTGATTTCACATATCCTTTGGTTCTGAGTTTTAGTTTAAATTTTCTTAAATGAAATTTTAATGGAGTGATATAATGTTTAAATCTGATTATATTGTATTACTTTGGCTTGCAGCCCTGATGAAGTTGATTGGCATTGATAATTGCCCAACGAAACACGTGTTGGCTGGTGCTGATGTATTATGAAGTTGTGAAATCTGAATATTGAATTGATCTTTTGAAATACGTGGAACTTTGGAAAACCCGAGTGAATAAAGAACTCGTTAAACAGCGAAGACTTTTGGACTTAAATTTCCTATGTTACTTTTTTTGATCCCAGTGATTGACTATTGATGAGTTGAGAAATTGCTTATTCATATGAAAAATCTTTTTGTAGTTAATGTGATTAGGTTCATATTAGTGCATTGCTGTTGCTGACAAATATAGCAATAGAAATTAGATTGCTCGACAGGATTTTGAATTTTGTAATATATCTTGGTGTATTCTGAGATTACTTGAGGAAGTTTGGCAACTCTCCTCCCAGTCTAGAAGCAATCCTTCTAAAATTACATTCAAAACACAATTTTGCCATACTCACAGCTGAGCGCCCATAGTCCTAGTTGCCTTTTTTTAGTTATATATAATATGATGTTCTAGCCCTGAAGAAGTCTATGGTCTATAATACCAAGACAAAACATGTGTTGGCCGCTAGATTGTAGTAAGAAGAACATCATCACAATAAAATGTAGACAAGAAGACCTTCCTCTTCTCTGTGATTTATTTGATAACTTTATTGACACTTGCTATTAGCTCAGGATATACACAGTTTTTTTTGTCATTTATGTGGTTGTGTCTCACATTACCCATTTGGTTGATGGTGGATGGCCGTCACCTTATCCTTGGAGCTTTTTATATTGTGGACTAGATTTGTCACGACTCAGTGCATCTATCACTCAGCCATCCATCTTCCTTAGTACTATAAACAATATCTAGCTTGTGAGCATTCAGAAGGTGACAAAGCGGGCAAAATGCTGGCTTGGTTGTTGAAAAATGAGACTTCGCAACCCCCCATCACAGCGATATATACTAATGAGGGTGCTTTGATGAACACACAGGAGGCGATTAATGACTCTTTTAATAAGTATTACATCTCTCTGTACAGCGCTAATAACACTGATGATCTCCCTCACATACTACAATTTTGATCACAAATCCAACTCCCACAGGTCACACAATCCCAATATGATTTCCTTTAGGAACCCCTTTTAAAGGAAGAATTATCTGACACTATCAAACAGATGGCAGGGGCAAGACCCCGGGAGCGGATGGCTTTCCCTCAGAGTTCTTCTCTGCTTATTCAGAGCAGCTTGTGCCTCAGTTGTCCAATATGTATGGAGAGGCATTTGAGAGAGGAGAGCTTCCACCACCTCTGCGCGAAGGGCTACTAGTGGTGCTGTCTAAACCGAGTAGGGATGGCCTCCAAATGGCCTCATATCAACCTCAGGCACTATTAAATGTCACTTATAAAATGTTGGGGAAAATACTGGCCAATAGAATACTAGAAGCAGCACCCATACTGATAAATGAAGCCCAAAATGGTTTCATCCCAGGGAGAAGCACTGGCCTGAACCTGCTCTCTCTCTTTAAATTGCTAGATTGGGCCTATACAGAACATGAAACCCCTTGGTTAGCAGCCTTAGATATTGAAAAGGTGTTTGATACTTTGGGTTGGTAAAATTTATTGGATGTGTTGGGAAAGTTCGGAATTGGCCCTAAATACTTGCGATCGGTGCAAATATTATACACGAAACCGCATGAGAGAGTAAAGACAGGCCGCATCATCACCCCAGTGTTTGTAATAGAGCAGGGTACCAGACAGGGCTGCCTCCTCTCACCCATTTTATTTGCATTGGACATGGAGCCTTTGGCATGCAAACTGCACCAACGGATTCTGGACTGGGGCATTCAGGCAGACAGAAAATAGCATATAGTATCATTCTATGCGGATGACGCAAGGTCACTGTTCTGCAAGAGCTGATGAGTCTGTTGGACACTGATGCTCAGGTCTCAGGTCTTCTGGTCAGCTGGTCCAAGTCTGCAATGTTCCCAATGACATTGCTTTCACAAGACCAGAGACAGACTAAGCCCCCCACTCCAATGGAATGGGCATTTGACACATTCAAATATTTAGGTGTACAAATCTATCACTTCCGGTCAGATATCATAGATGGCTAACTGGGTAAAGTAAGTACTAGAGCTTGCTCAGCCCTTCCGTTTTGGCGGAGCCTGCCCTTGCCCCCTGTGGGTCGGCTGGCTATTTCCAAAATGTTTTTACTTCCACGGCTTTTGTATTTCTTTGCCGCACTCCCTCATAAAATACAACTGAGTATATTTGAAGATCTGGATTTGCTGCATGTTTCTCTGATATGGGGGGGGTTCAAGATCCAGGGGTGCCCTCCGTAAACTGTAACTGCCACTAACATATGGGGTTTGGGTGCACAGAACTATGAGCATTACTATGCTGCAGCACAACTACAATGGCCAATGAGATGGCTCACGGGGGGTAGCATTACCGACCTGACCTCTTGTGTGTTGCCGCAGCGACAATCAGTCATAATGGAATGGCTCTCAGGACCCACAACTATACTGCAGGGGAAACAGGGTAACGTGCTAATGATGGTGGCTAGGCACAGCTGGTTAAGATATGTGCTGCCTAAAGGCCAACCAACACCATATATGCCCCAAATTTACCTTTGGAGATTCTTCCGGGCTCATTTACTTGTCATAGATATTCAGAGCTAAGAACTGGAGAGTGGCAGGACTGGACACCTGGGGCGACTTATTTGCAGACTCACAACTGCAAAATCTTGTTAATAGAAGACTTCAGGATACCACAGGGGACTTTCATGCTCCATGCATTATTATTGCAACAAATCTTCCAAACATGGGGGAATAACCATACAGAATCCTCCACATCGCAGATACTGCAGACTCTACTCCCACATGGAAAGGGCAAACATGTGGTGACATCGATTTATAACTTTCTCAGACCCGACCCTACATCCCTATAAGCATCACTTCGCATATATTGGGATTCAGCGCTGTCTATCACTATCACTGATAAGCAATAATTACAATGTATAGGTTATCCTAAAATCATATCCACGAACGCTAGGCTGAAGTATATGCAATTCAATTACTTACACCACACATATTTAACGCCACATAGACTGGCTCGGATGTACCCTACCTCTACTGATGCCTGCCTTCGCTGTTTAGCCTCAGAAGCAACATTTCATCATATGGTTTGGATTTGTCCTCGCCATAGTACATATTGGAATGCGATAGTGGCAACACTAGCGGAAGCAACAGTCACGTTAATAACTGCTCAGGATCCACACTTCCTACTTGGTATTAATACACACTCTGACACATGTGAGAACCTTAATACATTTTTAGAGTTGGCCCTGGGTTTGCCAAAACATAGAATAGCTATGACATGGAAGTTGTGTACTGGCCCTACTACACGCACTTGGCTCCTGGATCTCAGCAGGACACTAGTTGTAGAGCATACAGCACAAGCACTTAATACTCCTCATGCACCTTCACAGACTAGTCTTACACAATGGCGTGAGTTTCTGTTGTTCATAGAGGCTAGATTGAATGCATCTAGTTCAACCTTGTTGTGAGGCATGTGCTCACTATGCACACTCAACACAGCATACAGTCAAATGATTGCATATTTGGTGTGCCTTGCAACAGCTATAGCCAAGTCCAATATGGACTTGGATGAGCATATTTCCATGTTTAAGCAGTATGCGTGGCACCCCCTCTCCTCCCTTCTGTATCACATATGGCCATACATAAATAATGGTGCAGAGACAGAATATTGAGTACAAAATATCAAGTTACACACATATTGAGTCATTAATATTGTGGGTCATGAGTATCAATGGCAGGAATATCGTGGTCAAGAATATAGATTTAAGGTAAGAAATATTGTTTAAAAAAAATATTGAAGTGTTTAATATTGTTTGCAAAAATATAGTTGTTAAAAATATAGTTTTTTATTATTGGTATATATTTTAGTATATATTTTGTATGTATGTGATGTATGTTTTTTGTATAAGATGTGTTTGTATTTTTAATATATGTGTTATATTTTTAGTAGTTATCAATTTTTTTTTATTTGAGATTTGCGATTTTAGTACCGTAGCGGGTTGTGGGTTTATAGGGGAATAGGGTGGGAAGTAATTAATTATATTAAATATATGATTTTATAATTTTATTTTTTAATTGTTTAGTTCCATAGAGGGTTGTAGGTTTATAGGAGAATAGGGTGGAAAGTAATTTAATTATATTTAATTTATTGATCAATTTTTATTTATTAGTATTTGTTTAGTTGAGATGTTATATTGTTAAATGTGTAAATTAATGTATTATTAATTATTACTAATTGGTAGTTAATTAATTCTAATTAATGAATTAGTCATTTGTTCTGGTAATTGTGTAATTAATTTTAGGTGTGTGTTGTGGTATTCATAGGTGTAAATGGTGGGAAGAAATGTATTTTTAATTGATGAATTAATAATTGGTTGGTAATTATTTTTAATTAATTAATTTGCAATTAATTTAGGTAATTGTATCATTAATTATATTTGGGTGTGGTAGTTTTTCTAGATGTAAAGTGTGAGAAGTAAATTATTTTTAATTGGTGAATTAATTAGTTGTTAATTACTTTTAATTAATTAATTGGTAATTAATTATGATAATTTAATAATTAATGTTATGTTTGTTTTGTGGTGTTTGTTTGAGTAAAGGTTAGGAAGTAATTTGCTTTTAATATATAGTTGTTAATGAATGTTAATTATTTGATATTTATTTTGAGGAAATATTTTCATTTTTTGTGTTTTGTTTTTACTTTTAAAGGGGTAAAGGGTGGTTATTAAAAAAATTGTTATTTGTCAGTTGTTAATAGTAATAGTTTTTCTTAAACAAATTACATTTAATTGTATTTTATTATTTTATTGTTTAATGTAGGTGTGTTTTGTGGATATTAGAGTCTTAAAGCTTGTGTACTCAATTCATCTTTATTTTTATTTTTTCATTAATAAGATGTTTTTAATTGATTAATAATTCTGTTAATTATGGAAATAAATGTAATTAAAACTGTTAAAGTGTTTTGTTATTGGTGTGATGTTATAGGGTATGAAAAAGAAAAAATACATATATGTTTTAAATATGTTTTTTTATTTGTTAATATTTGCTACTTTTAAATAATTATTGTTTATACACTCATTTATTAGATTATTTTATATATTATTTGTAGGTTTTTGTTATATGTAGTTAATATGATAATATGTGTTCTCTTTATATGTTTAATATATTTAAATAAAAATAAATAAATATTGTTTTTTTTCAACTGTTTAATTATTATTAGTACTTCTTACCCTTCCGCTATCCAACACTTTCCCTACTGTTGCACTCACAGGAGTGGGAATATAAAATGTACCCCTCCGCTATCTAACACTTATCCTACTGTTGTATTCTTTGGAGTGGGAATAGTAATTTTTACCCTTCTGCTATCCAATACTTTCCCTACAGTTGCACTCACTGGAGTTGGAATGGTACATTTAATTCCTCTCCCATCCAACACTTTCTCTACTGTTGCACACTTTGGATTGGGAATAGTAATTTTTGCCCCTCCGGCATCCAACATTTTCCCTTCTGTTGCGCTCACTGGAGTTGGAATAGTAAATGTAATTCCTTCTCTATCCAACACTTACCCTACTTTTACACTCACCAGAGTGGGAATAGTAATTTTACCCCTCCACTATCCAACATTTCCCTACTGTTGTACTCTTTGGAGTGGGAATAGTAATTTTTACCTCGCCGCAATCCAACACTTTCCCTACTGTTTCATTCTTTGGAGTTGGAATAGTAATGTTTTCCCCTCCGCTATGCAACACTTTCACTACTGTTGCTATCATTGAAGTGGGAATAGTAATTTTTACCCCTCTGCTTTCCAACACTTTCCCTACTGTTGCCCTCACTGGAGTTGGAATAGTAAATGTAAATATTCCGCTATACAAGACTTTCCTTACTGTTGCACTTATTGTATTGGGAAATGTTAGTTGATTTTTTATTAATAGTTTAATGTTTTAATTCTTTATAGAATTTTAATAAATGTTAATTATTTATATATATATATGTGTAATTTTTTAATATATTTCTAATGTTTATAAATTAAATAAAGATAATAGTTAATGAATTATGTTTAAGTAAATATATGTACATGTATAAATTATTATGTTTGTGTGTTTATATTTTTGTAATGAAGTTTATTCATTATATTTATTTAAAAGGTATATTAAATGTAACTTATTTTGTTAAAAATAATATTGGTAATTAATATATATAATATATATTATTTTATATTATAGAAGTCCTCTAGAGATGAGAGATGAGGGCCAGATGTAAACACCATATGGTGCCCTCAAGCATTCTCCTAGGTGTAAGAGAGAAAGATGTTGGATCATTATCTATCTATCTATCTATCTATCTATCTATCTATCTATCTATCTATCTATCTATCTATCTATCTATCTATCTATCTATCTATCTATCTATCTATCTATCTATCTATCTATCTATCTATCTATCCATCCATCCATCCATCCATCTATCTATCTATCTATCTATCTATCTATCTATCTATCTATCTATCTATCTATCTATCTATCTATCTATCTATCTATCTATCTATCTATCCACCCACCCATCCATCCATCCATCCATCCATTCATTCTATCTGTCTGTCTGTCTCTCTGTCTCTCTGTCTCTCTGTCTCTCTGTCTCTCTGTCTCTCTGTCTCTCTGTCTCTCTGTCTCTCTGTCTCTCTGTCTCTCTGTCTCTCTGTCTCTCTGTCTCTCTGTCTGTCTGACTGTCTGTCGAGGAGTGTGTGTGTTTTTGTGTGTTAATGGTGCACCTGGTGAGACACTGTGTGTGTGTCAGTGTGTCTCTGACTCTGTGTCTAATTGCCAGCTAAGGCTCTGTCCTTGGAAACCCATTGGTTTCTCCACCTCTAAATGGTGTAGGGAAGCTGCGAGTTTGGCTGGTAGGGCATTTGTCAACCTTTAAAGAGCCTAAAAATCTGCTAAAATGTTTAGAAATGTAAAAAGAAGCTCATATGGCGCTAAATCAAAGTGGACGCAGGATCCTCTTGTAATAAGATGTAATTGCTATACCAGAATGTGTGTTTATGTAGCAAACCGATCTGTTTTCTGCGTTCTCTATTTTTTAATCCATCTCACACCTCTCGATTTTTTTATTTCTGCTTCCGTGGACCTCTTAAGCAGGCCTCAGACACTGGTGCTTTGCTTAGACAGTGTGTCTTTCACTCTCTCTGCAGGCCCTGGTATTGCAGATCTGTCCTAACTTTATGTACTGATACAAGGCTGAAACTAGGACTGTCCAAACATTGTTCAATGTAGGGTAATAGTTGGTGTCCGTGTTGCATGCCATTTTAGAAATGTATTAGTTTTGATGCTTTGGTACAATATTTTTTATTGCAACAGGATTAAGTAAACATTCCTGCAGATGGGATCTCTCAACTGAAAGACTACATCTCTATGCTGGACATGTTGCATTAGCAATATATAAAATGTGCCTATATTAGGAATAAGTTATATGTGGCATCAATGAACACCAAGCTAGCTTATTTGTATCATTTTCCATATTTGCAAGATATGGAAGCCAGCCTAAACACCTTCAAGAATTTATTACACTTTTTTATTAGAGATAGTAGAGACCTCTTCCCCCTTCTAACACCAGTAAGTCTGCATACAACTTTCAAATGGATTTTTTTATAACTCTTTGGAAAGAAGAAAAGCAACGAGGAGTGGTTGCAAAATCTGCTATTTGGGAATCAGCAGGCCTACTATCTCTTGGTCATTTCTCAGAGGGGCTCCATGCTAGACTTCTGTACTTTTTTGTTTTGTGTGATAATTGCCCAAGAAGATCTGCTAAAGAGGCAGACCCACATTTGAAGTGGAATGGGGTGAAGTAGATGTTATTGAGGAAAGATGGAGGAGAGAAACATTCTTTTTTACACTACATTGGATGTTTCTTCTTTGAGGCACTCTGGAAAATGAGTTGACCTATGGGTCGAACATGCATTCCAAAGAAGGAAAAATGGGAGTATTGATCATGGTCATTTTCAAGGGATTGGTGGCATTACAAGGGACCCTTTAAGTCTCTTTGTCCTCTATTCTCCCCACCTCACTTCCATCTACATGTAATGGATGAAAGATCTACAAGCATGTTCTGCTGAAACATTTCCTATCCCTCAGAGGAACAAAAATAAACTTGTCTTCTGTTCTTGCCACATGTTTGACAGGAACAGCACCTTTCCTGAGCTTAATCTCATGCATGTATTCCCTGGCTACTGCCAGCCTATTCTTAAAAACGTTCTGTTCAATTTCATCATCATCCACATCAACATTTTTTTTTTATCAAAAGCTTTGCACATGCGAGCAAAATGTTGTTTTTTCCCGCACTTGCGGCAGTCTTTTCCAAGTGCAAAACAGTTCTGTGAGTCCACCAAGTGATAATTACTACCGCATCCAGGACACTCTTGATGTGATAACTTCCAGATGGTATTATATGTTCTGGCAAATTTTGAACCATTATTTTTTTTTTGTCTGATTCAAGGTCATCTACATCCACACCACAGACTTTGTTTTCGGCTCTCCTTTTTTGCATTTCATGCATGCATTTCTCAGATTCTTCCAACACCTTAGCTATGATGATGCATCTTTGAAATAACCTAGGGCATAGTGGGCGTAGCGGGGCTACGCAGAGGTCCACGGAATTGCAAACAACTCTGTGGAACGCCACTCTGCTAAGCCATCCGCCTCCACCTCCCCTATATTATCATTTAAATCTACATTAGGTACTAGTAAATTTAAACCACTTACCTGGCATGCGGCGTCCCCGGGCTGCCCTCCTCCTCTTCCTCACAGGATTGGTAAACCTTGAGAAAACTGGGCATGTGCATGACAGCGGTTCAAACTGCAGCAGCAAAAGAGAGAGCCCTTGTACAGGGTAAGCGCATAATGGTCGTTACTCCTGTTCCTGCCTTAGAGGCAGTGAGGAAAGCGAGCATTCCGAATGCTAAAGCTTTACATCCGAGATGGATACAATGGGTTAATTCTCTTGCTGCAACAGATGTTGAATACCTTTTTGACCCTTATTTGAAAACACAAGCATTTCTACAATACGAACAAGAATGTCCTCTGCCTACTGAAATTCTGCCTCTAGAGCAGTATGAATGTATAAATTATACTAACGGATCAGCCCAACCCGCTAAGGGGGGTAAACAAGCTTTTAGTGCTGTGTGCGCGATCGTTAAAGGTCGCTGGTGAGATGGCAAATTCTGACCTATGGTCACTAAAACACAATCTCTAGGAGATTGTACAGCTCAGCGAGCTGAACCACAAGCATTCAAGATGGCTCTTGAATGTACTGATCTCGAATTCCCCACACTCTTAGTGTGCGATTCGTATGATTGTGTTCAATCTTACAATGAATACTTGCAAAACTGAATTCAAAACGGTTACAAAGATGCAAAAGGTGGCACACTCAAGCATAAGTTGCTTTGGGAACAAGTAGTTCAGTTACGACAAGAACTACAAAAGGTTCACGTGATACATACACTGAGTCATCAACATGATGGCGTTCATGTTGCAGGGAATTCATTGACTGATGAAGCCGCGAAGGCAGCTGTACAAACGGCTTCCGTAGCTGCAATTACTCATTCAAAAATGAAAATAGACGGCAAAATAATGCTAGCTTTCAATACCACAAGCAAAGGCAGCGTTGCAGCATTACCTCTAAACTATCCACTCAATTACTCATACACAATTGATGCAAACTCTGTTCCTTTTGCTCGAATTCCTGGAGTGGGGGATAGAGTAATTCCAAACAGGAAACGTAGAGTAGCTTTGATACACAAAGCACATTTGGGAGAGGGCCGGATACATCAGGGGATCTCTAAATCTATACTAGAATTAAAAGAGACGTTCTGGTGGCCAGGAATGAATGGTCACATTCACACATTCGTAATTAACTGCCATAACTGCAACAGAGATCACGGCAGAGAATGCCGCCAGATACCTGACTACAGTGTAGCCAGCCCAGTACAGACACCATTGTTAGACAGCATTAGACTTTCTACACACAGACGTCCCTATGGACAAATGTGGTCCCACAAATATTAAGACAAGGTTCATTTGGATGTGGCCTCAGCGCTCGGCTGACACTCGAACTGTTATAAAAGATTTGCGATTCATTATCAGCCCATACACAGTCGGCACGCTACATTCTGACCAATGTACTGCATTTAGCTCTCAAGCTTACAAGGAGGCCATGGTTAAATTGGGCGTTGCATTGCTGTACTCGAGTCCATTCCATCCTGAGGTAGTGGAGTGAAAAAACCGGGACATAAAGCAATCTATAACAGCTAGGGTATTAGACTCGGGTGATGGGTGGATCAAACATCCAATAAATGTCCAACGTAGTCTTAATAATCTGCCAAGAAGTTCTTTAGGGTGAATCACTCCATATGAAATTCTTTTTGGAACAAGAATGATTATTTTGAATCTCAATTGTCAGACTTCAGTGGTAGAACAAAAACTCTTTGATATCAAAGACTGTTTGGCTGTTTTGCAGGACTTAATTGAAATAAAGAAAAAAGCCAAAGTAACGTTTTCCTGAAGCCAACGACCACTGAAGAAAAAACAACCGTCCCAGAAAGACCTGTCTGGATTCCAAAAGTTGGGGATCTAGTCAGAGAAATGATCGCGGACAAGAAGGAATTTGGGCCTTCTTACAGACAACCAGTACCTGTCCTAGCAATCCACGGATCAAGAACAGTATTACTGCCGCGCCTTGCTGGTAAAAAGGAGAACAGGTTTGTGTCCATCGACCTGGCCAAACCACATCATGTGGCCGATCATAAGCAGTAGGCCAAGTGGACTCCAAAGATGTAGCAGATGCCCTAATCTGGCTGATATCCAAGAGATTCAAACTGAGAGACTCACCACCTTTGAAGAATCTTCAGTGCGAAAAGAAGGACTATGCATCAATGTCTTGGAACTTGTACCTCTTGAGACCCAAATAACAGTTTGTCAAGAAACGCCTGTCTACAATGAAATAGCATCTAACTATACAAATGTAACAAGTGATCAAGTGGTTCCTGCGATTTCAGGGATACCTGAAGCAATCCCTACAATTGACAGAACTGCCTCTGGCTATTTCATTAACTTTGATATGTTTTCCGAGGATCCTAGCGAACCTGAGACGACGCCAGTAAAAAGAACTTTGAAAGAACAAGCAACAGAACTTTTTCATCACCTGGAAAAGATTTACCCGGTTTCACCATGGATTGAACTTTGGATGGTGTACTTTTTCTTCTACTTTGGTTGACTCTTGTGATAACTATGGGAATGCTGATGAATGGAAGATATGTTAAAAAGGACACAGCAAGTAAGAACATCAACTTACTCCTCAAGCCACACAAATCATCTCATCGTGACCAAAGAGACTTGTCATCAGTGAACATCACAGCCGTTCCTATACCTGGTGGTATAGCTTGGGACAGAACTGATTATGACATTTTTGGTCCGGCAGAGCTGTTGAAGATTCTACACCAGTTCAAGATTTCCTTGAATTACTTTGTTTCATGTAGTTCCTTTTCTGATGATCGGGACTTCAGACTGTTAATATTATGATGTCAGACTTAGAAGTGTCTGCAAAATTTACAAATCATAAATACTGTAATGTATTGTTATAATCACTATGGTCATCATTTCTTGCACAGATCTGCAAATCCTAGACATGCACTTAAATGTAACCAAGGGGAACATTGTTCTACACCACCAAAGGGTAGCTCAAAAACATTTTATGGCAAATTTCCATACTTTTCAGGTTTTAATGTTTCAAATCCAGAGTCATTTTACTTGATGTTAAAAATGTTAATAGGACAGGAATGAAAAGTATGTTGACAAATACCAAGCAAATTTATTCTGAGGCCTTTTATGCTCAGCTGTCTTCATTATGTTTCGACTTTTGGAAAGACAACATTGAGACCAAAACTGTCTGGGGCACAAAAGACTGGCAAGTGCAGGGATTAGAAGCCTTATTTAGAGCCTGTATCATCCCAGAGAAAATAATGTTTTTGAATGACACTGTCCAACAGACATCTTGTCTTGGGTTAGCCAAGATCAAGGAGTTAAAAAAACGTCTATACCTACACCTACACCTGATATTAATAACACTTCATAGGGGGAGGTCGACGTACATACTATTTTGCTTCACAACAGAACAGATCCGGATTGGAGAACATGGCGGCCGCAAGCTGAGCAGTCGCATGCCTCCGGTAAGCCCTTTTGCTTTGAGCATGCAGTAATTCTAGGATAAATGGCTGAATATATCACTAACTGCGGCGCAGTTGGAAATAAGAAAATATCTCTTACAGGAGATGTGTGTTGGTTTTCCCCTGGATTATTTACGTTGCTTTGGGGCCGCTGCGGAGCTGATGGGGATCGGAGCTTCACAGCACACTGTCTCGTCCATGGGGGCTTGGCTCGGAGCGTTTCCGAGAAGGCGCGAGGCAGAGACAGCACGGGCAGTGCGGTGTTGGCAGCGGGAGCCGGAGTGCCTGGAGCATTCGCGCTGGAGGGAACAACGGTGGTGGTGATGGAGGGAGAGGCTGCAGAGCTCGGAGACGCCGGAGCAAAGAGACAGAGTCCATTTGCAACTACAATAGCACAGGAAGGAGAACGGGGTCTCGAGGTAACGGGGCTCCCGTGGGCCTGTAAGTGTGGTAAGTCCTCTTCCCCTTATTCTCTACGTAACTCCAGTCGGAGAGGAGACTTAGGAGCAGCTAGTCTCCTACTGGCACCGCGGTCTTCTGTGTCCTCTCAGCCCACCCAGCATATCCCAATTTCACAGGGGGTTAAAAGCAGAGAAGCTGGAAGAGTCTGTGGGGCCTCTAAAGCATTGAAAGGCAAAGTGTCAAAAAAGGGTAGGAAGATAGGGGCAGGGGCAGGAAAAGGCTCTGGTGTGAAGAAGCCCAATACTCAGGAGAGTAGTGAGATTAATGGTGGTTCTAACAAAGCACATTTGGACCGAGCTTATCGAATTTTAAGTGCTGAGGGAGATAAGGGCGAGAGTTCCTCATACCAGGAGTACAAAGAGAAGGGCATCAAAAAATTCAAGAAAAAAGGCGTTTTAACAGATGCTAAAATTAAAATAACCCCCTCGTTGAGATCCTATTTCAAAGTGCTTCCGCTAGTGCTAGAGGTAGCGAAACAGAGGGAGCCACTGAAAGAGGTGTCTGAGCTGTTAATGCTAACGAAAATGTCTGTGCCTTCGGATATGGAGTTAAGTCTCTCCCTGCCTTTGCTACCATCTCCCTCTCCAGCCTCTGAGTTGGCTCCTGCGATAGACACTTTGCTCACTTCAAACTTTTCTTTTACACAAAACTGTGCCATTGACCTCGGCCAAAGAGACCTAAGTTCTGCAAGTCGCAAGGACTTCTGCAGAGATACACAGCCTATTAACTGCAAACTGCCCTGTAGATTTCTCAGAAATGTTAAGTCATATCTGAAACATGTCTGATACGAGTGGTATTGTACATGTATTTAAGGCAGTTTTTTCAGGACTGTTAGCACCTTTTGAAGCAGTCCTAGGTATATTTCCAAACTTTGTGCACTCTGTGTGTTTGGCGGACTGTCTCTCATTTTCGGACTCGCTGCAGGGATACTATATTTGCTCCTACTGCTTCGATACGGCAAGCCAAGTCACCAGCGATACCCAGTTCACTGTGGAGATTACTTTACTTGAAATGAAGTGTTGTGAGCGCCTAGTCCAAATTTTGGGATTAACTCATTTAGGAGAATTGAATACCACATGGTTTATGTCATTCAGACCAATCTGGCAAGATTGCATCTTACCTGTTCTACGATGCCTGCTATGCAGAGAAGAATGCGTGCTAGACATCTCTCTGACTCTCCCATCAGTCGTGCCAACGGATGTTGATACTCTGCTTGAACCAGTGACGGCTCATGTACTGTGTTGTCCCCAGCGGCTTCCAATTCTGATGACGGCATTCATTGAGATATCACAGGCACAAAATGCTGACGGTGAGGTATGAGAGGAAAGCAGCACACAGGTACCTTCCAATTCGAACATTGCTAATGCGACCAATGCTGACGGCGATGCTTCACATATATGTGTGATTAAACTTCTTAACAAGGTAATCCAACTTTCTCCTACAATGGTAGACAAATTCTTTAAAGACTTGATGTTTTCTCCAACCAATGACAATGAATTTTAATTTGACACACAGTCTTCTGAGAGACTCTGAATTCGACCTTAATTTTTTCAAAACAAATTTTCCAACTTTGGAACTCTATTTTTTCTAGGATCAAACTTTTACTTTTCCAAATTTTTATTTCTTCATTTTTTTGGCTCAAAGTTAAGACCACTGAGAATCGGCTTGTATGTGTGACCACTTTCTGCCCGGCATCGAATCTCATAACTAAAAGTGTCAAAAAACACTGGCCTGTTATAAATGCTGGAGTACTTACTGTAGACAGACCCTTGTTTGCCTTCAAAAAATCCAAAAATATTAAAGATCATTTAGTGAGGGCTGCTTTACCTTCCGCCAAAAACACCGACACCTTGGATGACATATGGGGTCTCCCTCGGGTAACTGGTCATGCTAAATGTGGGAATTGTTCTATGTGTGACACCACTATTGAGGGCAAAGAATTCAGTTATGAGGATGTCAAGTTTAAACGTAGATACCTCACTAATTGTAACAGCATGAATGTTATTTATGCTATTCTGTGTCCATGCTCTAAGATCTATATAGGTCAGACGACCCAAAAAGTACGACTAAGGATGTGCCAACACAGAAGTCGTATCCGTTGTAAGACACCCAACGCACCGTTGGTTGACCACTTTAGTGCACTGGCCCATACAGAACTGGATTTTCAGTGGACTGTGATTACTCAAATCAAGATACCTCCAAGAGGGGCCAATTTACAACAGCTTCTGAACAAAGAAGAGCTCCATTGGATACTTAAAACCAAGAGTATTCAGAATGGGCTCAACCGAGCCGAAGACTGGACCCCACTACTATGAACTCTGTAATAAATTTCTGATGTGGTTCGCAAGTATACAATATGATTAACTTTTGCTTTGTCTATATAAATTACTGTTTGATTGGTTCATTGCACTAGGTTCTCTTACAGTCATGTAATCGTTAAGTATAGCCTTTGTCCCTTATTCTCACAAGAACCAAACAATTTGGCTTTAATTAATGAATCACAATGTCATGACCTTGTTGTGGGCAGTGGTAACTCCCCTGTGAACATAACCCTGTGACATAATAAGCACTCCGGTTGGTTTCCGTGGTGTTGTCAAGGTTACTCTATATACAGTGACCTGTGAGTGGGGCTTGTTAACCAATGTAACAAATAACACTGTCTCCAAATATGATGGCAATAAGGGCAATAAGGGCATGCTAGTGATATATTTTTCGGCAATATAATGCCGATTATTGTTTTTGATCTAATTAACATGGGCCGTTAAAACTCACACACGATTGGTGACATTGTCCCACATGACTGAGGTACATACTTCCTGACCGTTCTAAGATGGCTGCCCAGTGATGGTCTATGGTTGGTCTATTCGGAACCATGTGACCGCGCGATAGTTACTTCCTGGTTGTTTTGGTATTATGCCGGTAGGGCGATTCTAACCTCAGACGCGGATCGCATTGTCGGCCCGTCGCTGCTTTATCCAGGTAAGAGCTCATAATTTGGGCTTTTGAACAATTTCCTAGATGGAATTCCTCTCGGTAAATAACCGGTGGTGTGGGGTAGTAATACAGCGTCTTTTCTTTACAGCCAATCCTCTCATTACAGAGGTTGTACTGTTGCCTCATCTGGTAAGCTGATTTCATTCTATCTTAATATCGGCTAAAGAATGGTCCACTTATATTGGCCATGATGTTAACTTATTCACCCTCCCATTTAGGTAGCTCCTATACACCCAGGATAGTGATGTCTGCGCCATCCCTGCAGGTATAATTAATCCTGCCTTGGTTGCGATGAGGTGAGGTGACGGGTCTCTAACTCCTTCACTTGGTGCACTCGATTTGTAGTTACACTCCCTTATGACCCTTTTTAAACATCGTGCGGAATTGTTTGGTGTACAATATTCTTCAGTCGCCATACTCACGACGTTGCACCTTGGGATAACGCAATGGGCTAGTAATTTCTATGTATCCTCACACCTAGGTAGGTAGAGATCTGCATGTAAGAGTCATGCTACGGGTTATCATTGGTTATGAATCCTTGGTCACACTTGTTTGGGCGGTTTCTAATGGGGGCAACTGCAACACCTAAGAGGCTATTATTAAAAATAAAAATAAGTGTGTATGTACAATTTTCCTTTAAATGCCCTAATCTATGGAAATTGTTTTTTCTCTTTTTCTCTCTTCTATCTAATTTTCATGTTTGTTACAATATATGGTTTGGCAATTATTGTCCCAACTAGGGGCTGAGCAAGTTAATTCTGACTTTGTTACAATTATTTTTAAAAAAGTGAAAGGCATATATGTAATGTCCTGAGGATGAATCTGTATTAACCATAGGTTCGAAACGTCGTCGACTGTGCCACACTATATGCAGTTGAAATGTACTGATTGATATCAGCAATAGGGTGTTTGTATTATCGTCTGACTGTGAATTAACTAGACAGACTGTTTAGTTGCCTTGTTTGTTCTTTTCTTTAGTGTGTCAGTTGACATCGGCTGGTGTCCTGCTGTTAACACCTTTTAAAAAAAATTCTAAAAATTGTTTATTACAAAATAAATCTGTCCGGCAGGACTAAGAATATAGTGTCTATTTAGCCTATATTTATTTCATTAAATGCATACAGCACAAATGTTTTTCGTGTACAACCAGTACTAATGGATTTTTTATGTATTTTGGGTGGGTTTTAAACAGATCATGTTTAGATATTTTTTTTGTGTTTAGAACTTAGTAATGTACCTAAGAAAGTGGAGTGGGTGTTGTGTGGCGTTTTAAGCTCTGAGTGAATTTTCCGGATTCATGCCCTTATAGAGGTACAATTCACATTGCCCCTATATAGGCATAGAAATCAATCCCTTATTTAGGCATAGCCTATGAAACCCAAATACAGGCATGGTTACTTCCACCCGTACCAAATGTCACAACAATTTCTTGGAAAACCAGCTTAAGCAGTTAGGGAACTTCCCATTGCTTGAATATTGATTTTTCCAAGAACTCAGTTACTTTACAAAGAACAACTATTCGCTAGGGGTTCTTTCCTGACGTTCAAATGCCCGACTTTACGTCAAACTATGACATTCCTAAGCAACTTCAAGGTATAAATATACCTACAAATGCTCTAGCAAGATATGGTGGTTCAGAGCAGTTCGAAGACCTACTTGCCCGACGCAGCTCGCTACAGCAAGTGCAGAAGGAAGCGGACTCTCCAGCTGATGCACTGATCAGGAAGCTGCCTTTCTCCTGCAAAGAATCCAGCTCCAGTGTTTCCGGCTCCCCTTACTGGGTGTTGGGAAGTCGAGTCCCGAGATAGAGATACCAGATATCCTTCATTCTAACCAAGGTATGGAGCTGATTGGAACCTAGAGAAACCTTTGGTAGCTTCTTGGCTAAAAACGAAACCTATCCTACACAATACTTACTTCTTCCTGCGTACTAGACTTAGGTTAGGTACATTGGGGTAGGCGTATTTTAGAAGCAACAGTTGAGTATTTTAGTCAATGTTATTTACGCACGTATTTTTATATGGCTTAGAAACCATACAATGCTCTTACAGTATTATTTCATATTACTGTTTACGCTGTACACATTATACTTTGCAGTCTGCATAACGATTGTAGCAGTTCACTTCTCTGGCATGAGAAAGAAGCCTGTTCAATAAACCGTTTTTATTGAAAACGCCTGTCTCACTATTTCTCTGCAACTCTGTAGAAACTAAGCATGCACGATTAACTGAGTGAAAGACTCATCTATTGTTTCCGTGACTGAGAGATATATTCTTATTCTTGGGAAACAAAGTTGTCATATTTATGCGGTTGTCAGAAAGTTATCCCTTCTTGTGTATTCGAGAAAGTTTCTAGTGACCTCTGAGTTAGCTGGCACACACACAATTCAGTTTAGTATATTCGATAGAGACCTAGTTGACCTCAGTCCTACGTCTAATCTATAGGATATATTATTCCAAGGTGCAGAGCCTATTGGGAATATAGGAACTACACTACAAGAGTATCCTCTGCCTAACACTGTGGGTAACCCCGCTAAGATCTTGGGGGTCTGGTTTAGTGAGGACCTTAGGTTCTCCGTGCAGATAAAGAGGCTTGCTGGGGTATGCTTTGGCACACTTAAATCGCTCAGAAAGTTCCTTCCCTTGTTACCCAGGCCTGCCAAGGAAATGGTGGATTGTGCTCTTATCTTGTCACGCATTGAATATGCCAATGCTCTGTACATTGGCATACCTGGCTACCTGCTAAAAAAACTGCAAACATTACAGAATGCGGCAGCCAGGCTTCTGCTGGGAATTCCAGGTAGATCAAGCATGAAACAGCATCTGCTGGACCTCCACTGGCTCCCTGTGGCCCATCGAGTTCAGTTCAAAGCCCTTACTCTGGCTCACAGAGCCCTGTATGGATTAGGGCCGGTGTATTTTAGGAGGCGTTTTGCCTTCTATGTCCCTCGCAGAACTCTGCATTCTACCGTGGAGCAATTGGCAGTGGTCCCTCGCTTCTGCAGGACTAGCTTGGGGGTAGCTCCCTTTCTGTCAAAGCAGTGGAAGCCTGGAACTCCCTCCCCATGAAGCTTCGGAATACTCAGGATACTAGGCTGTTCAAGAAGCAATTAAAGACCCTACTTTTTAATAAGCCCATTTAATCTCATAACCTCCGCTTCCACGCTCACCGCACGCACCGGGACACTCTTGAGTATCTGTGTGCGCTATAAATGTATTATAACATTATATTTTATACACAAGTCCCATTTTATTTAACTAATACTTTCCTGGGGAGCATTTCTGAGGTTTGGTCATCTCAATCCAATGACCTGTGTATAAATGAATTACTCCTTGCTACTGTCTTTCAACAGATTACCAAGTCATGGAAAGATGTATCTTCAGTATTCTTTCAGGCAAGGTAGTATGGAGTCTGCTATAATTACAGATTAGATAGAGCATATGTACATCATGTGGCTCTTGCATTTAAAATAGATCTTCTCTGGTTACCTATAACAAATTTCTTAAATTCTTCTGCAAGTAAGGTATACTCACGTACCCCATATATTAAAGAAGAACCTAAACCTCCATGAATTTTATGTATTTTGGTTGTCTAATAATTGTATTCTATTTGTTTATTCCTATATTAATGCATTTTGAAATATCAATATACAGATATTTGCTTTCTTAGATGGTATATGATTTACCCCCTCTCAGTTTTTCTCCCTCATGCTGTAACAATATCATTTACACTTATTGATTTTCCTATTGTATTACGTTCTGAATATTTACCCCCCAAAAATATTTTTAAAACTTTTTAAGAAAAGGTAAAATTGTTGTGAGTATGCTTGGAGCATCGGCCCTTTGCTGCTTAGTGGTTGTTCTGAAATTGCACCTATCACCCGGTCAACTGTGAACAGTGACTTCTGATTGGAGCTTTCTATTTCTTCTATTTTTACTTTTCCATTGATTTAACCATGCAACGCCAATACACGGTGCAAGGTCAACAGTAAGACAAAACAGAGTCACAACAGAATACATTAGCATGCCAGTTTGGTAGCCACATCAAGTAACTCCCAGTTGTGAAGAAATAAAGAGCAATAAACACTGATTCCATCTCCTGCCAGTAGTCAATTGTGGTCCCATGAAGGCATGCTTCTCCTTCTATTAACCATGCTCTGGGCGGGCAGGGTTCCTAAAGTTTCCCTCTGTGTTCGGACCACTATGTGGGCACCACCTTGTTAAGTAAACTGGATGTTCTAGACTCATGCAGTGATCTATAGCAGTGGTCCATCTATTGACAGAAGGGTCCCTAGTGTCTTTCCATGCCCGTGCTATGTCTCGCTTAGCGATCATTAAGCGAAACCAAAGCAATGTTTTCTTGTATCTGCTACCCCCATATCACCTGTGATGTATGATAGGATCAAATGTGGGTTTCTAGGTATCTCCAGCTCAATATTATCTCCTAGGTTCCTAGGATCCCCACCCCAAAAGGACAATAGACCCGAACAGCAGACAGAATGTATGTGTAGCAGTTTCTGCTGGATTAGTCAGATTAGTCAGAACTGAGAGGCCATCGCCACCTCCTAGGGACAACCACTGCCTTTGTTCTGTCTTCGTCCTCCAGTGGTACCAAGTCCTACACCCATACCTCCCTTACTCCAGTCAACGGGTCCGGTTGGTTGTGCAGCAGTTACTGATATAGAATGGATAGTTTGTGTTCCATAATATTGCTAAGTAGTATCTTCACCTTCAAAGGCTAGGATTCTGCGGATTTTTGCATTAGACAACATGTATACCATGAGCCAGAACTAGAGATAGCAGAAGAACTGGGTGTGATGCATGTGGTATTCTAGCAAGTCTGGTCAGGATTTTAGTGACCTGTTTTGAAGCATGTTGCCCAAAGTGTATATGCCTATGGTGTACATGTGGTGAATTCATGAAGGGCTGCAGCCTGCGGGAGCCTAGTCAGTCTCCACAGTGGGCCTCCAGAGTGAGCCTGCACACCCATCCCATGGATTTTGCTGCATCCACCCAAACAGCCAGAACAAAGTTTGTGGCGGTGGGTAAAGAGTTTGGGATGCTCCCACCATAGAGCACGTGGGGGAGGCTGCTGCGATCCATGATCCACCCATTCACCAAGTACCCTAGGTCAGAAGAACCTCGAACCGTCAGTCATTGATTATCAGGGGGGTGTGTTGCTCTGTAAAATAACAGCATCTCTGGGGTAGCTATACCACCCTCAATAGCAGATCAGCAGCACTTTTCTAGGGAGATGCAGGGGACTCCTCCACCCACAGGAGGTCTCTTACCAGGACTTGACTTTGATGAAAAAGGCTTGCCCCAACGGGAAGGGATGGTTCCTTAGCTGATAGAGGAGCCTTAGCAAAAAGGACCAGTATTTCACATCTTTCATTGAGCCCTCCAGTTGAAACTGCAGGTTCGTTTTGTATGCCTGGGCCCTATATTCCATGATGAAGACCCCAGATATTTAAGCTCCAATGGGAACACCCACCGCTCAAGTGCCCATTAAATGTCTGAAGGGCATTGAGCAATTGGATATGTGGATGATTTGGCCTCAACATATGCAGGCTGGAGTAGGCACCAAAGGGCATGGCCCCCATCATTTCAGGGTTGTACAGATATAATAAGGCATTGTCTGTGTAGAGGAAATGTCTGTCACTAACCATCGGAGACCACTGGTAGCCACGGAACAGAGAATACATGTGCACCCATGCTGCCAGGGGTTCAATTGACAAGGTGAAAAGCAGTAGGGAGAGGGGCCTGCCCTGGCGAGTGCACCCCTCTATGTTGAACCAGTCCAACAAAGCTCATTCAATGCACACTCTCACTCTGTATAGCAGTCGTATTGAACTGGTGAATTTTTATCCAAAGCCAAACCGGCTCAAGAGGGGGAACAGATAGTCCCAGTTTACCAAGTGAAATGCCTTTTGGTAGTCTACCAGCAGTAGAGCCAGGTGACCTGTTGTTGGACATTGCCCTTCTTAGGAGAATTAACCCCTAAAACTTGTTTTCTTTTTCCTTCTAGTCTTTGCTGACTCTCTCCACAAGACCTTAAGAATCCAGGCACCTTTCCACTGTACTACAGAGGGAAGGTGCGTGCAGCCGCCTTGACCACATTGGACCAGGGGTGCATACACGATGGGTTTAGATACCTTATCTCCCCACCCTATAGACAGGCAGTGACTGCTGTGCCATCGCTTTACACATTGCCTCTGGAGTAAGCCTAACTGCTCCATGTCAAGCCACCCAAGGGTGAGCATGAGTTATACAGCAAGGTCAATCACCCACCCTTGTGGGGAGCAGTAGGTTCTGCCTGACTGGGGGCATCCCTTCAGCCAACCAGAAAGTTCCCGTTCCAACATTTGGTAGCAGCCGTGGGATAGGACTTGCATTTGCACAGCAGTACGGAGTGAATATATGCATGTCACAACTTCAAGAAGGCAAAGAAGTTTCTTTGTTTCCTGCAGTGTACCTGAGGGATGGATTGGCCAAGAGGTTGGTAACTGTTGTTCCCTATAGATCTCTATTTCAGCTCTCCCTAGTTTGCCACTATGCCTTGGGTCCTCCCTATTTATTTATTTAGAGTTTATATAGCGCAACAGCTTATCCCATCAGGGGTGACCCAGCGCTGAAGCAGACAGCAACAGAAGGGCCAGCAGAGGTCTACAGGCTGGAAAAAGCCAAGTCTTCAAGGCACATCGAAAAATGGCTTCAGATTCAATTGTACGAAGAGAGAGAGGCAAGCCATTCCACATTTTGGGAGTACCCACTCCAAAGACTCTCCCACCCTTTCTAGAGCATTGAAAGCAGGGGATTGTCAGTAGCCGAAGGTGATTGTATCTCCCTCCCTAAGGAGGACTTGTTCGAGTTGGCTGATCTTAACCGGTCTACGGGGATACAGCTGAAAGAGTTCTGCCATGAGAGGGAAGAGATTGAAAGGGGAAGCAACACAAAGGATGATCTTAAGAATGCCCTGCGAGCAGAGGCCCATCCAGAAGGGTTAGTAAATGGTGAGAGAGATCCTGAGTCTTGTGGAACGTGGGATCTCCTTGGCCCGAGTTATCAGTGTGTCCTCCAGGGGAATGTCCTCTAAAGAGCTGAAGGCCTTGAGGGAGGTAAGGTATCTATAATTAGAACTTGCCAGGTAGGACAAGGAGCAGGCCCTAGCTCTTGCCAAATTGGAAACAGGGCAACCCCTGACTAAGGAGAGGCTAGCCATAGAAGAAAAGAACATGGCCCACGTGCTGAGCCTCAAAAAATTGGATATTCAAACCCTACAAAATAGGGTCAAATTGTAGCAATGGTTGCAGCGTACCTGTGGGACCTGACAGTGAAAGTAGAGGTCTATGCACTGAGGGGGGGTCCCCCGTCATAGTAGGATGGGTAGGGGTGGCCAAAACCAGTCCAGCACCAGGAAAGTACTCACCCAAAGTGGGAGGTACGGATTCCCAGGAAAGGGGGCAGGGGAAAAAATAACTCACCCTTGACCCCTCGCCAGCCCTCTAGTACACACTCGTAGCTGGATGACAATGTACAGGAAGCAATCCCTTACCATTGGTCCCCACTTTCTGGAGTCACAGAGGACAAACGTCCTTGGGTGGCCGGGTGCTAGGTTAGGGACCATGGCGGCTGTTGGCATCCTCGCCCTGGTACTGGTCCAGTGAACTAAGGTGGCCCGGGGGCTGGGATGGCAGTACCACCCATCAGATTGGGGGCCACACCCAGGGGTGGGCCCGAGAGAGGGGCAAGAGGGATCCTACTAGGATTATGGGGCCTAAAGCTGGGGGGTACCACTGCAGTGGTGGGCCTTCATCAAGGGTCTATCATCCTGAGCCAGGCAGCTTATCAAGGGAATAATTCAACTGCTCTGGCTTCGGCTGGGAGGGGTTCATGTTGGACATGGCCCTCCTTAGGTAATCTACCCCAAAAACCTATTGCTTTTTCCTCCCACTTTGTGCTGACTTTCTCTGCCCTTAGGAATCTGGGCACCTTTCCACTGTACTGCAGAGGGAAGGTGCATACGGCTGCCTTGCCTGCATTGGGCAATTGGTTTAGGTGCCATACCTCCATGTGCCCCGTAAGTAACCATAAGCAGGTCCACCACATAACAGGGGCGAGTATGGCACTGGCTAGTAGTGGGATGTAGCACTGAATGTGCCACCCACCAAACAGCCTGTCAACACTGTATCTGGCCTGCCATTGCATGCCTGTGGTGCGCCAGTGTGCCCCTGTCCAGGTTGGCATCACTTAGGAATCAGCTAACCATGAGTGGGTTTGTCCCATACAATAAGGGGGCACCCTCTGGGAAAGCCCTGAAAGGTGCCGGAGGTAGTAGATTGAAGGCCAGGTGACTACATATGAATGTCCCTTTCCCAGGTAGTAAGGAACCCCCACATGTGGGGATTAAACTGCCGTGGAGTTCGGCTCTTCCCATGCGATACTCCTGCGGTGTTGCTGATTTTCTTGTGTGACCTCAGGGCCCTGAACACATCCTCACTATCAAGGCAGTGTGGAAGTGCTTGTGTCTTCCTACACAGCCAAGCAACAGGTGCTGGCACAGTGTTTAGAAACAGGTGCCGGTCTGCCAATTCAGACCTGGGAGTGTACACTTGTACCTGTGGGGTCTTAACTATGCACCCAATCAACTATTACAGGCTTGGGAATATGCACCGGCCCTAGTGTTGTTTCAGATACATGTCCAGCCTGCCATTGCAGGCTTGAGGATGTGCCCTGGCACCTATGGCATTATGTGCCTGTATCCTTGGGCTCTAACACCTCGGTCAGCCCTGCCATCGCAGGCCTGTATCTGTCCGATGGCACCCATAGTGCTAGTGGCAAGATACCCGGTCCGCCATCAGAGGCAGGGTGTGCTCAATTGCACCCATAAGGGAGTGGACCTGAGTCTGGCTGGCCTGGGTAGGGTTGTAAGCGCTCACTGGCAACTAAGGTGCTAGAGCCTGGGCAAGCCCATTGCCCGGTCTTCCATCAAAGACTGGTGTATAATCACTGGCATCTACTGTCACTAAACCCATGAGCAGTCTGCCATTGTATGCGGCTGTATGTGTACACCCATCCCTATTGTACCCTTGATTGTGTATGCCGTCTGCCATCGCAGGCTTGTGCGTGGGCACAGACACACATATTAGTTAAACCTGTGTCCAGTCTGCAGACGCGGGTCAGCACACTTGCACCGCCGATGCTGGGGATTATGTGTCCAACCTGCCATCACAGGTCTAGTGCACGGGCCCCAGGTAGTTAGAAATACTATGTGTGTTTTCTCTATCTAGGCAGCTTATTCTTCCATAAGATAACATGCGGAAGTGGGTGCAATTACTTCGGGCTGTAATCGTGGATTGCAGTGGAGCAACCTCATGGTGATTCCTATCAATGGATTTGCCATGCCAAACCCTTTCCATTGGTAAAGAGGGTTTTGGCATAACTCGCTTAGAAATGGCACCTATAGAATATGGACATTTGTATTAGGGTGGGCGGTGGACTCCGCTCCACCAGTGGAGTTTTCACTACTCCGCGATCCAATTGGAGTGCAAAGTTTTGGAAAAACTCTGGCACCTGCAGCAGAGAGTAGTCAGGCAAATGCAGTCTTGCATTTGCCTGACACTATCATGGATCTCCTTGGGACAGGATCTTCTTTAGTGCAGTATGACATGCACAGTACTTGCCATCCTTGCTGTTAGTCATTGGAGAATCCCAACCTGAATTCTCTGCAAGTAAGAAGGCCTCATGGGCCTTTTCTGGGAGCCGGAAAGGTTGTGGGGTTCTGGGCTTTTGGACCCATTGTGCTTTGGGTGTGGGAGACTCAATTATCGAGCCAGATGGTAATAATTTACTGATATTGTAATATTATGGTTGTATTCTCACGTGTTATGACATGCAGGTTACATGTTAATCTCTGCTGTGGACGCCCTCCCCATTGAGCCAATCATTAAATTATGAGATTAAAAAAAATATACACATAAGAGAGAGATGTCAGCATCCGCAGCCTTTAAATGAGAATAGACAGTCAGGAAGTTTTGAGCAGTAGCACAGAATCTGCGTTCCTTTGAGCTACCATCTTTTGATTTGGACCTGACTAATTAAATCTATTTTGTGGTGGATAGTGGCATTGCCGTCTAGTTGAGTAAATCCTGCAGCACCCTCTAGCAGCCATGCAGTCTCACGCACACCCCTGATGAACAGCACTTTTCAGGAGTGCTAATTCAAAACGCTAGTTTTTATGTAGGGCGGAGTGGAACTCTGAGGAATTCCAAAGAGGTTTTAGGCAACTCTGCAGAGTTCCACGTTGTGCAACTCCGTGAACTCCACCCACTCCTAATTTCTATGCTCCAAGAGTCTTGTGGGCTGTGGTACCTAGCTCATGTGGACACCAGGTGATGGTGGAGTTCACCTGTGTATAATCCAAGTGAAACCATAACCATGGGCATCCCATGAGAACGACAGACCTCTGCTGTTTGAGGGCCAAATGGGATAGATTGGAAAGAGAAATGTTTTGAAACTTACCCTCTAGGGACCAGCTCATGGCCCCACAAAAGATTAAGATCTGCATTCCGCGGCCCAACGGCAGACAAGCCTACAATTTAGGGGACACATCTATGTTTCAAAGGGAAACCCCTTAACCCACCCCTAACTTCAAAGACACACAACAGTATAACTACTGGTGCCATCCTTCAGCAAAGGGTAAGATACGCTTATGGGGACGCAGGACCAGAGAACATGGACTGCATGGCACACATTGCCACAGGACTCTGTTGTGCACATGAAGGGGTCCGTGTGCCCTTTCTGAATAGTGGCTGGCCTAGGCTAAAGACCTGCTGAAGTGTGGCGCCCTGGAGTGTGCTCTCTATGTGCATGACCCCAGGCCTGCTTTTTTCCTGTAGATCTCAGGGACATCAAAGATTTCCTGTGAGGGACCTACACCATCTACCTGTGTCATCTGGAGAGTGGTGCCCTCTCAAGTGACCACAGCAGCTACTGAATCCCAAATGGTAATGCACTGTGAGCGTGGAACTAAGGGCCAGATGTATCAAAGAATAGTTTTGCGATTCTTAAATAGCGATTTTTAGAGAATCACAATTTGAGAATTCCAGAACTAATCTTTCCCTAGCTTGAAGCACCATCTAGAGCAAGTCGAGTAGGGAAGGTGTTGGAATATTCCTTAGATTGAAGTGACATCTAGAGCAAGTCGAGAAGGAAAGGTGTTGGAATAGTAGCGAGCAATGCTTTCCAATGGGGTGACCAGATGGCCAGGCCGGCCTGGAAGTCCCGATGAGGGCTTGTCCGCCTCTCCAATCCCAGCCACGGCTCCAGGAGGTTGGGCACATTCGGACCTAGGGTCCCCTGAGTCTCACGGTGCACATGGGTTCCCAGAAAGAGGGGTAGCCTTCCTCCGGATTACTAAGAGCATGGTATGCCGGAACACCCCTCCCAGGCTGGTGGTTCTTTGCCAGGGACCGGATGGGCAATGCCCGGACAACACCTCCCCTCCATCTGGGGGCTCCCTCCTCCAGCCCACGGTGTAGTAAAGTGCCTGGGATGAGCTCCATGGGTTCCTCCCCCAGGCGTCCGGGCCCAAGAGCTCCAGTGGTACTCCCCGTCCCTGAGGCCCAGCCGGGGTCACCCACCCCCTGGGACACGGAGTCCCGATCCCTGCGTGGGCAGGCGAGATCCGTCCCGCGAAGGCACGGGGCAGGCAGATGGGTGTCCTTTCGGTCCTGGCCATCTGGTCACACCTATCCCCTCGGCCATCTGGTCGCACGGGCCAGCCGCATGGCAGGGTACCCGGCACAGGGTCCTGCACAATTGTGGAGGCTTCCCTTGCGCTCCCAGGCCAGGGAGTCCTGGCTGGGTCCAGGGGCCCGGCTGGGCCCTGGGTCAGGTGCTTCAGCCCTGGGCCCGCCCCCCGGCCTGCCAATGGACCGAGACGGGGTTCCGTCGTGCCTGTGGAGCTTTCCCCTGCTTGGATGGGTTCAGGAGCTCTGAATGGGGCCCTTGGGGAGGGCGGCGTCCCCACCCCAGGCTCCGTACTCTATCCTGCCGCATGGCAGGATACCCGGGATGGGCTCCTGCAGGGCTGGGGAGGCTTCGCCTGAATGTCCAGGCCTGCAAGACGGAGTTCTGTTGTGCCCAGGGAGCCTCCCTCTGCTTGGCCTATCCCCTCGGCCATCTGGTCCCACGCAATCCTTTTCAATGGGGCGACCAGATGGCCAGGCTGCCCTGAAAGTCCCTATGAGGGTTCATTTGCCTCCCTGATCCCATCCAGGGCTCCAGGAGGTCGGGCACATCTGTGCCTTGGGTCCCCTCAGTCTCGCGGTACACATGGGTTACCAGGAAGGGAGGAGGGGATGTACCCTTCCTCCAGATTTCTAAGGACAGAACCCCTCTCAGCCAGGCGGTCCAGAGCCGGCATCTGGATGGGCCAGGGCAACCCCCAGGCTGGGGCTCCGTCCCTTTGGCAAACGTGTGGTGTGGTGCCTGGGATGGGGCACGTGGGCACGAGGAGGCATCCTCTGTGCCTGGGAGCCCCGGCGGGATCCAGGAGTCCTGCGCTCAGTCCCCCAGCATGCCGCTCCACCAGGGGGCTTGAGATGGGGATCCGCCGGGCCTGGGGAGACTCCCTTTCCTGATATCCCCAGGGAGTGCTGCCGCCCCACCCCAGGCTCCGTCCTCGGGTCCTGCTGCGTGGTAGTCTAAGTGAGAGAAGGATGTATGAACACCTGAGTAAAAGGTGTAACCACATTCTGTTGGGTGGTGTGCTCTCCATACATACACATGAGACATATTGTGTAGAAAAGTGGAGAGTATTGTTGGGCTGGGTCCTGCTGCTGTGGACAAGGAGGAATGATCCAGGGCAGGGTCACCCACCCCATTAAGGTCTCTTCCCAGAATCCACAGTGCATTGCATTGCTCCATGAGGAGATTGCACAATGTACATATCAAATCAGAAGTGAGAGGCAGGGGAGCATAAATGCAAACCATTGAAATCGGGGATCCCTACTAAGTGCCCATCACTGATATTTAACAGCCTTTAACATCATGCCATACCCTGGACACCACCAGGGGGTATGACTATGGATTAGAATAGCCACACCCTGTGAGTTCCCGGTGGAACCACAAATAATGTGCCTGCAGTTATCCTCTTCGGTCTAGGTGGGGCAGTTGTTGTCCATAAGGTTTCTTAGATTATGAAGATATCGAGGTTGGATTTATGAGTCGCTTTTAAAACTTCCCTTCACTTAATTTAGCCCAACATGCTATTGAACTTCCATGAGAGGACACTTAGACTCCCTGGAAAAACGAGCTGATATGCATCAGCCATGTGGTTGGGTCATGACATCTTGGATGACGAGGTGTGTGTTCTCGATGTGTGTGTCTTGTGTGCCTGTTGACTGAGTGCATCAACGTGTACCAACTCTGGGTCAAAACAAAACGTTACCCTCCAGTCTCCTTCCTCACATTTTCCACCCCATACCTTGTGAATGAGAAGTATCTGTTCAGGTGCAACTGAGGACAGTAGCCAACTGGGCTAACTGAGATGTGTGTCTCCCCTGTCATGCAATCGCCCACCCAACTATCCAAGAATACCTTTTCCCCAACCCCAACCAACACAAACCATAAAAGAAAAAATTCCGGGAGGCCTCAGCTACCATTTGTTGCTAAGTTTCATCAGCCCTTCTAAGTAGCTTGCGGTGGCACCTGCCGGTCTGGGCAGAGTCAGTTACTATGCAAAGTTTTGGGAGGCTGGCTGTAGTTCAGAGGATGATATAGACTGTCAGTCTCCTCTGCCTCCACCTCTGGCCGCACAGGGTATCTTGCCAGCACCAGGGGACGGGCCCTTCACTTCTGACAGTGCAGTCTTTGTTGCAGAGCTGTGTGCCACTCACCTGAAAGGTCCCCATTGCTCTCACCCCTTCCACCTCCACATCACCCCCCAGAAAAGAGGAATTACCACTGCGCAGATTAGGACCTTTCTCAATCCAGTTCTAGGCCTCTTCCAGGTCATCAAAAACAAAAGTTTGTCTTGGAAGATGAGTTTTAGGTGGACCAAGAAGAGGAGCAAGTATTGTATGACCATGGCCCTGAGTTTTTGCTTCACCTCCTTAAAGGAGCTTGAGCTTCTTGCTGTTCCCAGAGTTCAGAGAGCTAGGAATGGAGGTCGCTCCTTCGCTTTTCTGGCACCCAAACTCTGGAACCCCCTGACGATTAGCCTGAGCACAGGTGACAATTTTATGAATTTTAGAAAAAAAATAAAAACGTACCTGTATTTCTAATCTCATTAATTTTTAACTACGCTCACTCCAGCAGTTGTTGAAAGCGCGGGGAAGCCCATTGTCGGGTAGCCAGGATCTGTACAAATCTGATGATTAAAATAGAATAGGATCACCTATGTTGCTGGACATTTAGGGTGTAATCTGGGAAGATAATTACTAGGGGGAATTGGAACGTAAGCAACCCAGTCTCACGCTCCACCTGGAGGATGGCATCCCGGTTTACATAATTACGAACATGGGCAATGAAGGGGCAAGGCAGGGAGCCCATTGGGCGTTTCGCAGTTAATGCTCAGTGGGCTCATTCAACAATGAAGCAGGCAGAAATCTCTGATGAGGGTAACCAACTTCTCAGCCAATCGAAGTTGAATGAGGTTGGTGAGATCCTTCTGTGCCCTTTGGAATACCCACAATGTGCAGATTGTTACACATCAAACTGCATTCTCCTCCCCGGCCTCCAGGTGTCCAACAAGGCACTGCAGGGTCACAAGGCGGGACTTGTGATTTGAATGTATCTTTCATTTCAGAGAATCTGCCCTCTACCTCTGCAGCCCTGTGAGCTGTATTCCCCAGATCTTGCTGGATCAGGGACAGGTATACTTTCAGATCCCCCATTCCCCCCCAGTGTCCTTGAGGTCCTGGAGAATGGCAGATGTCTGTGACACCTACGCAGGTTGGATGCTGCCATTCGTCGCTCCGCAAAACACACAAGATGATGGACGGGATGTTGCACAATGGCAAAACATTCACCCCCAGTCACAGATCTGGGTTTAATCCATCGTTATTTTGCTCACCAAGCCACCCCAGTTCAGACATGGCCATATGCAAATCAGTCTTGACCCTGTGCCTCGTGGGAACAGTCCAGCCCGAACTGCCAAGCCATGTCTTCCCTGGACCGGAATCAAGCATCCTAGGACCGGTTTCTGGCTATCAGCCGTGTTCAGCCAGGATAGCTTGACTCCAGTGGCGTAGTGAGCACGGGACCCACGTCGTCGCTCCAGCATCGTCTGTCGGGGGCCACCTATTTGGTAAATGTGTCAATTTACTATTGTGATACATGGCCAGATGGTTTCTCTCTCCCCATGTTGTGTTTGGGTATAATCAAAAGGGGGTCAGAAGTAAAGGACAGACGGAGACAGGCAGCAGAGAATGTCCAGAACTGCTGGAGTAATGATCGTTCAAGCTGGATTCACTGGGTCTTAGAAGGCATCTGGATACCCCGCTATCTCAAACGTCCACCTCACAGTCTCCCAGTAGAGCGTCATCCATGCGGGCCCACTACCCCACCCAGAGCATCATTGAAACTACTGCATTAGTGCTGACCTTGTATCACACCCACCTCTGTGTGAGTCTGCTTGGGCTGCTTTCCTGGTGCCAGGTCCCGTCTGAGGGGTCTCACTCAGGGTGAACCACTGCGAAAAAGTTTGGCTGCAACAGTGCCGCCAAACATGGCCCGCCCTGTGGGAAAACGTGGTCACCACTGACCCACTGAGTGTAAAGAAAAGCCCCAGTGCATGGGATCAGCTATCAATATTAGCCCCAACAAGGAGGCACAATTTCTCTTGGTCCCAGCTGTTGGGGGGTGGGAACAAGGACTGAACGATGATAACCATGAACTGTCATATTTTATCTGCTGGTACTTTGTTTATGGTGATTAGTACAATGTTGTTCAGATTGATGGTTTTAGAATATTGCTGGATTCTATTATGTGTTTATATATGTATACTCACACTAGTTATTTGGATAATAAATAATTCTCTATAATAGCTTTATTGGTGTAGTATTACCTTTCTAAGTGAAATATGTTGTATTCTTTTAGATAATCCTTCCTCAATTGGCTTTCTAAATTGCAATTTTTTCTACAAGTCATTCCTTGCATTTTCTTGACCTTGTTTGTCCTAGGAATTTAGTGTCGCCTAAACCTGAGACTTAGGGACGAATTTAGAGCTTGGCAGTGAGTTGCTCAGCCAGAAACACAATGGCAATCCTGTCCACCATATTGCAAGTCCCAAAGGATATGTCATGTTAGTGATGGTGAATTGTGATTCAAACAAACGGTCCTTTGCCAGAGGAGCAGAAGCAATAGCCTTCAGCGACCCAGCAGGACAGAAGGACTTTCGCCCCTCTTCAGATTACTCCCTTTGTTGTTAGAGGTTTTGAATTATTTTTAAAGCTTATTGAAGAGTTTTTTGATTGTAAACTATTTTTACACTAGCATTTCAATTCAACAAGCACTTTTAAAAGGAGTCTTTACGTGAACTATTAGGAATGTATGTACAACTATGTTTGGCTGTGAGTAGTGGGTAGCTTAATATTGTAATATTGCAAATTAATGTTTTGTACTTCAGGGTAAAAAATTATCCTATGCAGATTTGGAGTCCTCAGTGACTTAATGATTTCTTAACATTGCTCACCATCCAGAAGCTAAGACGACAACAATACATTTTCTATATTGAGAGTCAAGTAAGAGAAAAAGCACGTGAGGATGAAGGAGCTGAATGGAACTTAATATAGTAAACATGTCAATGGATAGTTAAGGTTTTCTAACCTGAGCGAAAGGAATAGTCCTGGGATTGCCCCACTGCTGTAGAAAAGATACATAGTGGTATTTGTGTATTCACGAAGTTTCTTTGGTGCAATTTCTCCCACATACTGCCAATTCAGAGTTAGAGCAAGACCTTAAAAAATAAAGCAAGAAACAAGATTGTCGTGTGAACATACTCTTAAAGCTTTTTAGAATGATTTAATGAATGATTTAAGTCTCATACGTTCATATAGAATCATTCTGATGTGCATGAAGCTAATATACCTTTCGGGTATCTTAGCAACTAAGAGACACTGCCCTTATCAAGGACAGAGGAGGGTGTTGAATTCCTTGTGTATGATACAGTTAGAATCATTGCCCAACATAACAGTATGTCAGTATGCAATTCCTCTACCATCAAATAAACCATCTCACGTGGGAAAATACCTACTTAAAGCATTGCAAATCAAAATAATGTCACCACTTCATATGTTTTCACACTAAACAAAATAAACAAAACTAGCTTTGTGAGAAACAAGTATATTCAGCACAGTGCCTAAGGTTTAGTAGAGAAACTGAGTTAATCACAAGATAAATAGAAGTAGTTTTAATAATAAAGCTATGGGAGAAGCAACTCAGTGTTCCAATGCTAATTAGGTTATTGTCGCTTAAGGAAGGATTACTCCATTAATGGCAAGCCGTGACCTTGCAACTCAGGTGAGTCCGTCAAACTGGTCATCTTACATTGGTGCAGCTAGGTTGCCATGGGCGCTAGTGCATGAAAAGTAACTAGGTACTCTCATTAGGGCGACGTCTCAGTCTGTCAGTTGCCCCTGACACCTCTCAACCACCTTCAACATAGTCTGCATCTGCTATATCAAAACTCACTATCATTCTGATGTACACACAATTGTATTTGCACTCTCTGCACTGTATTTCTGTACATCAAAGCCATATCTCTAATAAGCATTAGCAAAGCCAATGGGTTTGGCCATTGGAAAGTGCATACACACAAAGACACAACATGCAAGGATTACAAATGCACACCGTTACCCTCACATAGGTTCATCCTCCATGCTGTATGCACACAGGCATATGCCTCACTCTACACTCACAGAGGCACAGCTTTTAACCTGTCACCCACTTACCCTGCACTCTCAAAAGACAATGTTAATCCTGCATTCCATTCTCACAGGCACAGCCCTCACAATGCACTCAATAAAGTTAATGGCTATCCGGGGCGCACACAAGTACACTGCTCATACACATACACACCTCTTACTAGGAAGGAGCTGAGTTTGGATAGATGGTGGTATAGGATGCACTTGCACTGGTTGCATATTTGGAGCATCAGGCCGTTAATACAATTCAAAGCTGTTGAGGTAAACTACACTGAAGCCTGATTGCCCACTGAGGTTATCTAATCTCCCATTAGCCACACTTGGGCCAGCATTGCAGACTATGTCAGATTTTTGCAAGGAAGAGTCTTGGCATCCAAAATGTCCCAGTTTCCTTCTAAAAAGCAGAGTGGTGTTTTCTAAACCAAAAGTCTAAGTTTAGGACTTTCGGTATTCCCAAAGATAAGTTAAGAGTAGTATCTTCACAGGCACACTCTGGGAGTGGGTTTCCACACTTGGGGAGGAGTTTCCACACTCAGGGCTGAGTCTCGGCCCCAAGTGAGGCGATTCAACTCTGCACCTGGAGATCTGGCCCAAATGTGGAAATTCCTCTCAGCAGTGGCGTCACTAGGGTTGGTGTCACCCGGTGTGGGTAACTCATGGTGTCACCCCCTCACGACTTACCGCATGGACCTCCGAGTCTGCCAGTGGACACAGATGGCAAGAGGTTCCAGCCTGAAGGGCTGGTGGACAAAGATGGACAAACAGGGAGGCTGCCAACCATGTGGCATATATGTGAGACTGCTGGGCAGGGCACTGTAGCTGGCAGGGATGATGGAAAACAGGCAGAAAAAAACAACCGGCTTGAAACACCCTACCTACAGTCCAAGCCCATGAAGGCGCCATGTAGGACAACTGGTATCACAGAACAAGAACACTCAGTCTTCATTGCTGTTTCTGTGCATTTTTTCAAGAAAAAGAACAAAAAGGTGTTTACGAAAAGACATAATATTTTACTGGTGTTGATGAATCTGTTTTTTTCACCTAGAGGCCTTTAAAGGAGTAGCACTGCTAGGCTTAGCCCATTTCTTGGGCGCTATCGGGTCATCAGCGCTGGGTACAAACTATCTTTAGATCAACAAGGCAGATAGCCGTCATCCTGGTAAAACACATCTCAAAATCCACGGCGACAAGGTAGTCACCCCCAGACTTCTCACTATTCATGCGCCTGCAACACCCGGATTAACCCACTCCCAGCTTAACAGGATATGAATACTTGCCTCTGGATCTGTTAATGACCACCTCACCAGGACTTTAAGCCTTCTCATTGATACCACAGGATGCCAATTAAGATAGAACCGCAACAAATTCAACCACCCCAATCACACAACTTACCCAGGCAAGAAAAAGTGACTTACATGAAGAGTTCAACCCTAGCTGCAGAAACACACTATCAACCCCAACTACAGAAACACACTATGTTTCTTGCAAGGAGGAAGTTAAAGATTATGGAAAGGAGTGATAGCATGGTCGCTGGGTTCCTTGGTGCTACCTTTCCTCCTTACCCCTGCACATACCACCATGCAATACACTAAGCAGTACTGCGATAGCAGGACTGCCCATTCTCACAAGCACCCTCCATGGCTTTAACCACAGAGCATCTCTCAAACCCCAGAGTTCTCTAACCCACCTGCCCACCCTCCAGCTCTAACTCAGGGCACAAGCAAAGTATAATGTGTTTCCTGGTCGGTGAACAGCATATATCTACAAATTGTACTTTACTTAATTTTACTCAATGCTAGGTATTCTTATACCGTAAGGGAGATGCCAGCCCAGCCCTTTCCAACCTCTCTGACAAATCATAGAACCAACTTTTTTAAAACTCACTACAGGACGGCACTGGGCCGAGTGCAATGAGGACCCGGTGCCCTGGTTGCCATCTGAGGGAGGAAGCTTCCCGGGCCCGGGGCGCGTGATTTTCCATTGGGCAGAATCATTCTGAGGTGTAGACTGACAATGGATGTCTTTCCTGTGATATTTCCCGAATCCCCGGGTCTAAAAAATAACCCTGGGTGGGCAGAGTACACTGGGCCGGCCCGGCTATAAAGAGAGTTTCTGGCTCTGACAGTGACTGTCCTCGGGTGGACGGGGGGCCTGGCCTCGTCGGAGGCAGTCACGTGTTACCTGGGTTCTGAGGATGAGTGCTGGCACGCACCCAGGAGGAGTAGAAAGAAGACAGACACAGCAACACACATAAATAATGTAGCGAACAACACCAGCTCTTGAAATAAATCCTGATTAGATGATCGCTCCTTGACACGTCTCTTTAAAGCTCTCCTTTGCCAATGCACTGCCACATTTCTAATTCTAACTTAATTCAATTAATTTATAAATGATATTTTCAGTCTCTCACCTCTGCCTCCGGACCCATCACCCAAGAACTGAGTCTGAGTCAGTCCCAAATTTGATGACATTGGGCCGGGCGCTCACGATATATCAAAGAAGATGGTGGCTGGTGATGATTTCTTTATTCTAGTGCAGCGTACCACACGCACTCCCCTGCGCTGCCGTCTCGTCTCCTCCCTGGCGCGTGACCGCCGCAACGCGTCAGAGCAGAGGAGCACAGCGCGCGGGGCTGTCCCAGGGCCGTCATTGGTAGCGCTAAGATTGACGGCCCTGGGACCCACAAATTGGGTACGCCGTGCATCCGTATCGCACCAGCATCATCACCACCGGTGCGTATGTGGCAACGTGCTGTGCACTGACTGCAGTATACTGTATTTTAATTTGTAAGCAGGTGCGCAACAGCAACTGCGCACCACTATAAATAAAATAAAGCAGTACTGGCAGCATAGAGGTGAGGGCGAGGCTGAGGCTCAGGCTGCACTCCACTGTGCAGTGCAGAGCGAGCCAGCCAACGTAACTAACCAGATTGGTGTCACCCCATGATGGGGTGACACCCGGTGTGGTCTGTACCCCCCGCACCCTCCTAGTGACTCCTCTGCCTCTCAGGGGTTGGAGAGTCCACTCCAGGTGCGGAGTGGAATCTCCACACTCCGCCCCAAATGTGGATGTAAAAATACTACTCATAAATTACGTTTGTGAATATCAAAAGTCATAAACTTAGACTTTTGGTCTAAGTTTACCTTTATGAATCGGGCCCTAAATGTGGAGGGTATGTGACAATATAAAATTAAAACAAAGCTTCACGCTTGCCATCTTTAAACAGTAAAAATGTATGCAGAGTATGGAGGCTACCATTTCAAAATAGTGGCGCTGTTTTGAGTTTGCAGTTGCAAAAAAACGTTGTGGTGCACTAGCAATGGCAGCAAGGGAGCTGGTACTCTCATTAATCAATTAGCAAAAGGCTGCATTTGCAGGAGCTGCTGTAGAATCATCTTAACACCTTCGATGATCATGACGAGCTCAGCTCATCATGAGGTACACCTCTCGTACACTCATGACGAGCTGAGCTCGTCATGAACTGCGGGTTTTTTAAAACTTCAGCGCACTGCGGGAAAATGCACCGCATGAATGGAGTTAAAGAGAAGTCCACGAGCTGGACACCTCTCCATGCAGAGTAACATGTAGTGAGTAGGCAAAATACTGTTGTTTAGACTGCATGACATCCTACAGACCACTTGTTGTCTACTATGCATAGCCAAACATTGGCAAGAAAGCCAGCGACTTAAGAGGGCTGATCCACTGTCCAATTGTATACATACTGTTCTGAAGAGCTGAACTAATATGTGAATGACACTCTGTCTGACGAATAACTGAAGTGGGTTTGCTCAAAGACTATTTTCTCTAAGCAAGATTATGTATTATTTTTGTGAAAACATGAGACTGGTGAGATAGCTAAAACAGTCTTTTGGTCAGACCAAAAGCACAAAGAAATACATAGAGCAGAGGGACAAAGAGCACAAGGATTCCTGGCTCACATGCATAAGACGTACATCACTGGTCAAGAGCATCAACATTTTCCTTGAAAGACACTGAACCAATGTGGTACTGAAGGATCAGTGCAGGGTTCCAATAAAGACATGGAACAATTGTGGTACTGCAGTTCCAGCCAATGCAGGGTTCCTTCAAACACACTTAACAATTATGCTACAGAAGGGCCAGTCAGTGTAAGCCTCCTTCAAAGACATAGAACATGTGGTACTGCAGAGTCAGTGCAAGCTTCCTACAAATATATGGAACAAGTGTGGTAGTTAGGGCCCGTGCAAACTTGTGTCAAAGACATGGAAAAAAGTGTGGCACCGTAGGATTAGAAGGTGCAAAGACAAGTGTGGTATCATAGAGAATTTTCAAACATCCTTCAAAGACATTGAACAAGTGTGGACTATACAGCACCATTTAACGCCTCCCATAGATACAGCAAACAAGCAGGATTTCAGATGTATGATAAGTCTAAGGAACAGCACTGGAGTGTATAAAAGCAGTCACCATTTATTTTTTATGTTTTAAAAATGTTTTTTGTTTTTTATCACACAAAAAGAGCCAATGGACAATAAATGTGTACACGTTGTGTATTTGTGTTTGTTAAAAAGAATTGTTTGTTTGCATCCACTGTTTGTATCAAGATTTATATATGTGGGCAAAGAAAATTGATTATATATTGTCCATTGATCCTTTTTGTGTGACAAAAAAGCCAAAACTTTTTAAACATATAAAAAATAAATTGTGACCTCTTTATTGAGTATAGCGGCCACGGATTAAATGTGTTTGTAGAGGTGTAGTCAGTTTTGGCATTTGTTGTTTGTACTTATATTTGGTGGCTCGGCCTGACTGACTTTATAACACCAGCCTCTTTTTGTTTGGTTTACTAACTTTTTAAAACATTTTAGCTTCAAACTAACTTTACCTTTAAAGAAGATTTTTAATTAAAATTGCTCATACACCAAACACAAAAGGTCTACCTGTTCCTGTGGGAAGATGCATCTTTATATAGTATAACAAAAAGAGCTATACTGTGCAAAGTGTCAGGGTAACCCTTATGAGTGGGCAGGGGTTGCTTTAACACTCCCAAGGTGCTCTTTTCTGTGGTAGTGTGCATATCAGTGGGGAGTGTTAGGCACGTATTGCACACACAGAGTCAATAAATGATGCACACAATCAATAAGGAGATCCACACCAATTTAGAATTTAGTATTTTATATGATTGTAGATACCAAGATCATCAATATCAGGTAAGCGCTTAGGCATTTTTAGAATTCTTACAATTTGCAGTAAAACACTGTAGAACTCACAATTGTTAGATTTGAGGCATGAGCCTCAAATGCAGTAATGTTACCCTGAGGGATAAACATAGACTCCATAGATACACTTGCAATCAACTTACTGGTCTGGTCTTCTGGACGTAAGGTTAGGAGGGGCCAGGGTCCAAGAAGGCACCCAGAGTTTGGGTTTTCCTGCCCTTGTGTGTCCAGCTGCAAAGGTAGCTTTGCGGAGGTAGCCTCGAATGCTATCCTTTAAATTAAATGGGGAAAGTACATGTAGGAAAAGTCTGCAAGTGGTGACTGCGAGACCAGTCTGTCAGAACCCAAAGGGGGGCTCGACTCTTGAGGGTCTCAGGGACACAAAGACACTGTTGGTTTCACTGTACTCCACTTGGAGGGCCTGGTTGCATAGGTGTTTTGGTCAGCGAGTAATGGCATTTGAGGCTCTCATGGTTCTCGGTTGTACCTGCAGAAGAAGAAAAGAAACACAGCAAGATGACTTCTGGTGTGGAGCTGTTCTCTGTTGAAGTCCCTTAACGTTCAGGCAGGTTTTTCTTCAGTGGTGGTGTCCAGACTGGACACAACAACTGGACTGGTACCCTGAGTATTGGTGCTTGGAGCCACTCGGTTGGACCAGCATCTTGAGGACTGGATGGATCAACAGGGCTGAACTCCTGGACACTCTGGACCTTCTCCTGGGCTGCTGCTGCAATGGTGAACTCAGTGGTCAGAAGGAAAGAGAAACGGACATTGCGATCGGTGCCTGCAGGGTGCATGGAAGTGGCTCCTCAATTCCAGGGGAAATGCTGGCCACTAGTTAAAGGACTGGCAGGCCTCGGAGGATTTTGGAGGAGGCAACAAAAAATTGAATACGGCAGTCCACCGTGGACAAGGTGAATGCAGTCGGAGTGCTGGAGAGGACAATGGAACACGTGAGGCACATGAAACAGCAGAGGACAAAGATGCGGATGACTCTGTTAAGAAGAAAACTGTAGCAATCATCTCCGCCACATGACTGGTTTCTGCTTGGTTCTGCCCTCTGCATAATCACCTTCCACTGTCCCCCGATACTACGGACTGCCATATTCTGTTTGATCGCCAATGACACAGCAATCAAACTGCAGACTGAACTCCTCCTCTTCCTTTGGTCATTCCCTGAAGGACTCTCGCTGGCCCTCGACGGGCCACAAATGGAAAGTGTGGTTTGCATGGCCCTGTACTGCTCCAGCAGCACCACTCCACTGAATGTGCATTAAGCATTTATAATCACACAAATGTGTTATTTCTAAGATCTTTCAAGTGTGGAAGTATGGATGAATGTAGGGTCAGTGATTCTCCCTTACGTCCATGTTGCTCATGTTCTGGGACTTGGGTCACAGGGTGACACATTGCCGATTGAGGTCTGGGTGGCACCAACACTACAACAGGGACACACACATTAGTTACTTCCTTCTCCAGCCCAGGACACAACCACGCTCAGTGCCCCGGGGTCATTGTTCACACCCTTATGCTGGACTGACATACATCGGGCCAGCCCACTCTGCTTACGCTCACAAGGAGAGGTCAACGATACATGTCCCAGGTATTCCCTGTGGTGATCTAGTGATCACAGGTCTACTTATCAGCATGCCACAGCCACTCCCTCATGGCTGGTATACACCCACACCACACCCATCCAGCACCCGTGTCACAGGACATGTGAGCCTGCCAATAAAAAGGGCCTGGTGCACGTGCTCAATGCCATTTCAACTGTCTCTCTGGGTGTATCTGCGTGGTTAATGTTTATGCATGAGGGTCTAGGGCCCTGCAACATCACATTCCCAAGGTCTGGAGGTGTCATGATGGCGTCCGCACCATGATACCCAATCATAGCAAGTACATGACTTGCGGGACACAGACTTGGTGGCACCGGACACACTGCGGCTGGCACAGGCACCTCGCCACGGGATGGTGACTTACAGTGCACTGAGGTAGGGGCACCTTAAGTGCTGAGCGGGTGTGCAACCTGCGATGATGCCCCGTCCTGGCGGTCTGGACTGGTGACTATCATTCTGGGCCCTGCTGGACCGCAGTGTAGGCCTGAGCAAGCGTGCAGTGCGTGCTTACCGGCGTGCTTAAGCCTGTGGATTAATATAAAACGCACAAATCCATTTAAAAAAATGCTGGCAGCACCGGGACACCCCTTTGCTTGGGCAGCTGTGTGCTATACAAATCCGAATAACATAACATAGCATAACATAATGCATTCCATGCAATCCAATCAAATGCTTTTTCAGCATCTAACAAAACCATCCCCAAATTGTGATATCATGTCTTGTTAGCAATAGTAAAATCTGTTATAGCTGTATTAAGATGTGCGGTAGTATCTCTACCAATTATAAAACCATGTTGATGTTCGGATACAAGACCAGGCTTGTAAGGAGCCAAACGATTAGCCAACACTTTGGCAAAGATTTTAGCGTAGGAATTGATGAGAAATATTGGGCGGTAAGACACACAATCATCCCCGCCTTCCCTTTTTTAAGAAAGAAAACAATATTAGTCATATCCCAAGACTTAAGGGATTCCAAACATTTCCCAATCTGGTATATAACAGCCAGAAGTAGCGAAAGAAGAGAGTTTCGAAATGATTTGTAAAATTCCATTGGTATAGCCTCTTCTCCAACAGCCTTACCTGATGGCAATGCAGCTATAGCAGATGAAATGTCTTCCTCAGTAATATCTTGTGGAATATAATCAGCTGCCTCCAGGTTCAGGAAGTGGGGATCTCCGAATTGTAAATATTACTCCACTAGAGTTTCATCCACATCATCGGTCAAAGAGTAAAGCTCCGTATAGAATTGGACAAATTATTCTAAAATTCATTCAGTAGAATTATGTATCAGGCCATCTCCACCCCTAAGTGAGTCAATCGGTGTTTTATCTTTTTTATCTGCAGTCTGATAAGCTAAGATCCTCCCGACCTGATCCCCATACTCATATTGGTTAGTACAGGTTTTGTTAAAAGCAGCTGCGCTCTTCTCTTTAAACTGCTGTGTCAGAAGTGCCTGTGTATTTATTAAAGAAGAGTATATTAATTTGCTGTTTGATCCCTTAGACATAAGCTCCGCCGCGTGCACTAATTCAAGTTTTTTTTAGTGTATCACAGGCTTCATTCAGACTACTTTGATAGGTTTTATTTAGATGATAGATATATTGCTATGTAAGCTTTTATTGCATCCCGTACAGTAAAAGAAGAGGCAGTTTCCATGTTAGATTGAAAAAATTCAGTAAGAGCTCCTTGAGTATATATAATTAATTGAGGGTTGAATAACATGTGCCTTGGAAATTAGAAAGATCGACTACTCTTAACCTCAGCTGAGAGATGAAAACAGGTCAGAAGCGGATTATGATCAGATGTTATCTGCGGGCAGACCTCTATATGTGCCTTTGCTAAGATACTATTACTCACAAAAACTAAATCTATTCTTGAATAGTGTCGATGAGGCCCAGAATAATACTTAAATCCTGGTAAAGTAGGATTCAGTGTCCGCCATAAGTCTAGCAACCCATGGAGCCGCGCTAATTCATAAATTGACTTTCGGGCCCTACGCATTCTCAGGGAAGCAAATCGATTTGTTGAGTCGATATCGTTTTTTGAAGTGCAGTTAAAATCCCCCATGATGATTATTTCTCCCTGCCAGTCTACCAACTCCAACATTAGTTTATTAAAAAGGGTAGGACCATCCAAAGTTGGTCCGTATAGTGCACAAAGAATTTTTTTTTATTATAACTTTCAAGCTGTATAATGACCCACCTGGGTCAGAAGCTTTTTTAATGTTATTGAAAGTTGAATGCTAATCCTTAAGGATCGCTACCCCTCTAATTGCTGCCCCCTTTGAGGTACATTTCAGCATCTCAAACCCCAAATGTTTGAACAGGCCCCTGTCCTTGTAAGCCAGGTGTGTCTCTAACAAAATTACCATATGTGGTTTATATATCTTAAGCTCTTCTCTAGTTCCAAAGTTCAAGTTCCAACATTTGTATAGCGCACTACTCACCCAGAGGGTCTCAAGGCGCTTGAGGGAGGGAGGTGCTTTACTTATCGAATATCCAGGTTTTTAGTTGTTTTCTGAAGGAGAGGTGGTTCTGTGTGAGGCGGAGGTGGGTGGGGAGGGAATTCCAGGTTTTGGCCGCTAAGTAGGAGAAGGATCTTCCCCCCATGGTGGATCTGTGGATGCGCGGAATTGCGGCGAGGGCTTTGTTGGACGATCGTAGTTGGCGGGAGGGGGTGTAGAAGGAAAGTCGTGTGTTGAGGCATTCGGGTCCTAGGTCGTAGAGGGCTTTGTGTGTGTGGGTGAGGAGACGGAATGTTATTCTCTTGTTGACAGGGAGCCAGTGGAGGTCTCTCAGGTGGCCGGAAATGTGAGCTTGCCGAGGGATGTCCAAAATGAGTCTGGCTGAGGCGTTTTGGATGCGTTGGAGTTTTTTCTGTAGTTTGGTTGTGGTTCCGGCGTAAAGGGTGTTTCCGTAATCCAGTCGGCTTGTGACCAGTGCGTGGGTGACCATCTTTCTTGTTTCGGTGGGGATTTGAGCATGCGTAGGATGTTGAAGCATGATGATGAGACGGCGTTGACTTGTCTGGTCATGGAGAGGGAGGAGTCCAGGATGAAGCCCAGGTTACGTGCGTGGTCCATAGGTGTGGGTGCGGTTCCCAGTGCCGGTGGCCACCATGAGTCGTCCCAGGCAGAGGGGGATGACCCTAAGATGAGGACTTCCGTTTTGTCCGAGTTAAGTTTAAGACGGCTGTTCTTCATCCACTCGGCTACTTCTTTCATTCCTTCGTGTAAATTGGTTTTGGCGGTGTTTGGGTCTTTGGTGAGGGAGAGGATCAGCTGGGTGTCGTCTGCGTAAGAGATGATGTTGAGGTTGTGTTGGCGTGCGATGGATGCGAGGGGACTCATCTATACGTTGAAGAGGGTGGGACTGAGTGATGATCCTTGTGGTACGCCGCAGATGACTTCGGTGGCCTCTGATTTAAAAGGGGGGAGGCGGACTCTCTGGGTTTTTCCGGCGAGGAATGAGATGATCCAGTCCAATGCTTTTCCTCGTATTCCGACGTTGCTGAGGCGTTGTATGAGGGTGCTATGACAGACTGTGTCGAAGGCTGCGGATAGGTCAAGTAGGATGAGAGCAACTGTTTCTCCGTTGTCCAGAAGTGTTCGGATGTCGTCTGTTGCTGCGATGAGGGCGGTTTCGGTGCTGTGTTTGGCTCGGAAGCTGGCCTGTGAAGGGTCGAGGGATTTGTTGCATTCGAGGAAGGCGGCAAGCTGACTATTGACGGCCTTCTCAATGACTTTGGCGGGGAATGGGAGGAGCGAGATGGGGCGGTAGTTCTTAAGTTCTGTGGGGTCTGCTGTGGGTTTCTTCAGAAGGGCGCTGAGTTCGGCATGTTTCCAGTTTTCCGGGAAGGTAGCGAAGTTGAAGGAACAGTTCATGACATCGCGGAGGTGGGATGCGATGATGGAGTCTGCTTTGTTGAAAATGTGGTGGGGACATGGGTCGGTTGGCGATCCTGAGTGGATGGAGTTCATCAGTCGGATGCTGTCTTCGGTGGTGATTGGGTTCCAGGTGCAGAGGTTGCTGGATTGTGGTTTTCGTTCGGGGGTAGGTGGAGTGGACTGGTCTTCGGACTGGTTTTCGAAGCTGTTATGTATTTCGGCGATTTTGTTGTGGAAGAATGAGGATAGCGAGTCGCAGAGGTCTTGGGAGGGAGTGATGTCGTTGGTGCCGGCGGTGGGGTTTGTAAATTCTTTGACGATGTTGAAGAGTTCCTTGCTGTTTTGGGTATTGTTGTCAAGTCGATCTTTCAGTGCTGATTTCTTGGTGGATCTGATCAGTTGGTGGTGTTTGCGAGTGGCGTTCTTGAAGGTGGCTAGGTTGTCAGTGGTAGGGTTTTTTCTCCAGGTTTTCTCGAGAGTACGACAGAGCTTCTTGGATTTCTTAAGGTCATCGTTGAACCAGGGGGCTTTTTTGCTACCTTGCTTGATAAGATGGTTTTCCAGGGGTGCTAGTTCGTCCGCGCTGTGGGTGATCCATTGTGTGAGGTTGGTGGCTGCTTGGTTTGGGTCCGATGATTTGACAGGGGGGTTTTGGTGAAGCGATGTGAAGAGCTGGTTGGTGGTGATTTTGTTCCAATTTCTTCGGGGAATAGGTTGTGGGGGGTTGTGGGTCGTGGTCTTTTTGTAGTTGAAGTGAACGCAGCTGTGGTCCGTCCAATGGAGAGCTGTGGTGTGATCGAAGGAGATGTGTTTGCTGGAGGTGAAGATTGGGTCGAGCGTGTGTCCGGCAAGGTGGGTGGGGGTGTCGACAAGTTGTTTGAGTCCGAGATTGGTCAGGTTGTCCAGAAGGGTGGTGGTGTTGCTGTCGTTTTTCTTTTCCAGGTGGAAGTTGAGGTCTCCCAGTAGCATGTAGTTCTCGGAGGGGAGTGCATGTGGGCTGATGAAGTCAGTGATGTCTTCGCAGAATTGTGTGCGGGGTCCTGGTGGTCTGTAGATGAGGGTGCCTCTGAGTGTGGTTTTGGGGTCGGTGTGAATCTGGAAGTGAAGGTGTTCGGCGGAAGTGAGGTTATCGTCGGAACTGGTCGTGATGCGGATGGTGTTCTTATGGACGATGGTGATGCCTCCTCCTGTTTGTTTGGTGCGATCTTTTCGGATGATCTTGTAGGCGTCCGGGATGGCTATGGCGATGTCGAGTGCTGATGAGGCGTTCATCCATGTTTCTGTAAGGAAGGCGACGTCCGGCGATGAGGTGTCGAGTAGGTTCCAGAGTTCAATGGAATGTCTGTGGACTGAGCGGGTGTTGAGCAGGATGCACTTTAGGTGGTTAGTGTCGGAGGTCTGTTTGGAGTTTGTGGATTTGGTGTGGGTCCTGATGCTGTCGAACTTGCAGGAGTAGCAGGTGAAGGGTCCATGGGTGTGTCCTGGGGCGGCTTGGTAGCAGTTTGGGAGATGGCCGGAGTTGAGTGCTGAGAGGGTAGCGGAGTCGTACGTAATGCGGGTGGAATGGGTTTTGTGGGGGCAGGGGGTCTGGTGCAGGGCGCGGTCCAGGCGCGGACGGGCGTAGACGGGCTTACCTTTGGCGCACCTTCGGCGCGCATTGGGCGCGATCGCTGCGCGTGAGCACTAACCAGTTGTCATTTAGTTGGGGAATTTAGCTCAGCTACGATCCATCTAATACATCTAATTGTGCCCATAATAAGACATATGACAGATCCGGCTCATACCTAACTTTGGCTTTACCTGACCGTTGTCCCTGAGGAATTTAGATAAACAAAAAGTTTTAAATACAATAAACAAAAAAGAAATAAGCTCATTACACGTAAACATTAGAACATTGTGATTTATCTCCTTATTCGCTTTAAGTGCAATCTGTACCCCCTGTTTTTTACACCCCCGATACCCAGCATAGAGAAGCAGCGCCCTCCGAGAGCCTATTATTAAAAATAATTAGATTAATCAATTCAAGAAAAAACAGGAACATACAGAGATTATCATAATTCAGAAGCAAAATACCAAGTGTCCAAGTGTCTAAACATTCCAAGCAGAAAACACATTAGTACTGTCTGATCATGTTACTTATTGGAGATTTGTTGCAGTTTAGAGAGCGTTAAACCTCCTGGTCTGAGTAGTAAATCTGTGAGCTACCGTCTTCAATAACCTTCAATTGAGCAGGCTCTTGTAAATAGACCAAAGCGCCAAGTGCTTTCCAGGAGTCAATAAGCTGTTGCATTCTCCATCTTTTATCCATCGTAGTTTTACATAGATCAGATCTAGAAATGATGGAAAATGACTCAACTGACACTGGTGTCATAGGCCGAGCTTTGATAGCGATAGCTTGACGCAATAGAAAATTGCCTACCTAGATAATCATTGATCGTGATCGGCGCATAGTAGACTGGTCTGCTTGATTGAGAAAAATTGGCAGCCTGTGAGCTCGTTGGATTTGAGAGTCCCAATCCCAATCTGCCAGATCAGGGAAAGCTTTCTGAAACATTTGAACGATGAATGCTCATGGATCCAAGCCTTCTCTGCCTTCCAGGATCCCAAATATTCTCAGATTATTCTGATGCTGCCGGTTCTCCAGGTCTGCAACCTTTCCTTGTATATCATTAAGTTTAACATCATGATCTTGAAGTAGATTGGTAGAGTGTGACACCACATCCTCATTATCAGACAATCTTTGCTGTAATATCGTCACCTCAGCTATAAGTCCGGCCACCTTTCCAGTCACTGTGGCCAATCATTGCTGGATCATAACATTGTCCGCCCTAAGCTGTGTGTAGTATTCCTGCACCTCAGATCTTTGTGCTGATAATGCCTGCATAATTGAGACTAGTGAGGGTTCCGATGTTAATACCGCTCCTGATGCGGTCACAGCTACTGGGACACTCGTTGTCATAGAGACCTCCTTTGCATGTTGTATATTGGTTCATGCACCTCAGCAGCCAGGGCCGGACTGGCTACCGGGCAGCTGTGTGTGCTGCCGAGCAGGGGGATGATTACTCCGTGGTGTGAGCTTATTTCGTTGATGGGGACCTGCGTGCGCTTTGAAATAAAAAAAGCAAAACAAATTTCGTTTTGCACACACAGGTCCCCATCAACGAAATCATCCCCCTGCTCGGCAGCAGACACAACTGCCCGGTAGCCAGCCGGCCCTGTCAGCAGCATTAGAGGCCACGATATCCATGGTGTTTTTAGATAGATGCTTCGTTGTTGGCTGAGAAGAAAAAGTCTTTTGACCACCAATAAATACCAAGTTTTGCCCAGAACCAGATAGCCACAAAACAATAGCTTTAACTTCCACCTTCGAGGTTACCCGTTTACGTAGGGGGCTGTACTGATCTTTTGCTTTTGCTTTGGATTGTGCTATTGTCAATGAACCACCTTGCTGATGGAATATATTGCTGTTGAGTTCAGTAGCTTTCCTGCCAGCTCTGGTTTGTTTGATAGCTTTGAAATTGTGTTTTTTCTTTTTAGCAGACAAAGAATTAGCAGTCTCCTCAAGTTAGTAGCCAGATGAATCATCAATGTTGATTAAAGGAAAAGACAAATATGACACATCGGCTTGTGGCTCAACATGCTCAGCGGACCCGCTATGCTGTTTAGCAGTACCCATTATAGGTGATTCCGCCATTTGCTGAGCCGTCAGTCACAAAGATTCTAGCAAGTGTATATCCTCCTGCCCATTTGATTTCATTTCAGTATTTGCTAGCTCAGCTAAAGGTCCATTTACAGATATCAGATTACTTTATGTACTTTCAATTAAGCCAGTTAGAGCAGAGTCTGCCTATGCTGCTAGTGGGTCTATTGGCTGTGCTAACATGTTTGTAAATGTAACATCATCATCAGTCATGTTAGCCAGATGCCCCTTATCTGATTTTTGACAAAGCGGAGGAACCAGAAAAGATGCTGGCATCATCACTCACTTACCTCAGGATGTAGCAAATTAGGCTACCTTTGGGAATTAAGATTTTTGGATTCCATATCCACCCCCAGCTTGGAGCTGATGGCATTTAAACTTGAGTTAGCTCCAGGGCCGGAATGGGAACAACCAAAACCGGCCCTGACAAAGTGCTCGGCCGCCCCGAGCTCTTTGCCAGGGCCGGTTTTCGGGACAGGGCAGATTTTGCATCTATGCTGCAAAAAAGGCCATGTAACAAAATCGGCCCCCACTCATGTGGTGCACCGGGGGATTGCCCGGTGCCGGCTACGGCCAGTCCGGCCCTGGTTAGCTCATGACCCCAGTTGGATGGGAGCTGTGGTTTATCATCCCCCAGGGGGTAACAAAAAAGCTTTTTGCACTTCACTTATGGAAGCCCTTGCACCTCTCTCCTTGCAATCACACAATTTTCTGTTAATAGGAGATTTTAATCATCATTTTGACATCACCTCTGACCTAGATTCTATTGGGTTGATAGCAGCGTTGGAATCTCTTGGCATTTAACCCTAAGTTGGAGCCCCACTCATATAGCCGGACACACATTGGATAACATCTTTTCTAATGCTCAGGATGTAGTAATTGACCCCCCTATAGACCTGGACAGATCATGCAGCCCTAAAATTTGTGTTAAACTTATCAAAGGCATTAAATAAACCCCAATATATCTAAGGTCGACAGAGACCATGGAGGAAGGTGACCCTTGTCCCATTTATCCCTGTATTTAAAGCCCCCGTCCTTCAGAACTCTATGGACAGTGATGTGGCACTGGAAACACTTGAGGGCTCTCTGACCAAAGCTCTAAGATTCGTTTGCCCAAATGAAAGTTGTCAAGACCTGGATAAAGCCAGCTCCAGCATCTTGGTACAATGACAGTCTTAAGAAAGAAAAAGATGTCTGCAGAAAATGGGAAAGGAAATTGTGAAAATCCAAATAGGAGGTAGATAAACTATCATATAGAACGGCTCTCAGACTATACCTAAAGAAATGTAACTGCGCTATAAGATCTCACTTGGGGACCAGAAATACCGAACCTAAGAATTCTTCCAAAGAATTGTTTAAAATTCTCAAAGATTTCACCAATCTAAGGGTGAACAACTCATCCATCCCACATACTGAGCAGCTCTGTGACGATTTGGCCAACCACTTTAACTAAACATTGATAAAATCCACAGCTCCTTTAAATTACAGACGGAACCTAGTGTGATCTAATACAACCTCAAGGCTTCCTTCTCTTCCTCATTGGAAATGTTGAAGGCCATCACTCCGGACCAAGTCCACTCTTTGCTGGATCACCTAAAATCTGGTTCCACTCTCGACATGGCTCCCCCTTTCATCATCACAGCATCTAACAACCCCCATTGCTGAAATATGTAACCAACCTCTAATTGCAGCCACCTTCCCTCAGAAATCGCAGCCAGCACAAATTAGACCTATTTTTAAAAAATCCCTGGCCGATCCTCTGGATCTCCAAAAATATAGGCCTTTCTCAATTCTTCCTCTGTTCTTGAAAGGTATGGAAGCCTTTGTCAATAAGCAGTTAGTTTGTATCTTGAATGGAATAATTTGCTTGATTCCTCTCAGTCAGGCTTTCGTGCTTCGCATAGCACCGAGTCTGCACTAACTGAAGTCGCACATACAATCAAGTTGTCCCTAGACAATGGGATCCCTACTATGTTGATCCTTCTTTACCTGTTGGCCGCATTCCACACCATCTCCCATCGAATCCTAGTGCAAAGATTACAAGAGATTGGTGTCAGAGGAATGGCACTTAGATGGTTTGAAAGCTTCCTTGCCAACAGAACTCAGCAAGTCCAATTTGAGTCGTTTAAGTCTCAGATCTCGGCTGTTGACAAAGGGGTCCCACAGGGCTCCATTTTAAGCCCCACGTTATTCAACATTTATGTATCTTTTCTGGCCTCTATTATTAGATCCTGTGGTTTCGACACCGGATCATTTGCAGATGATACACAACTGATCATCAACATCAATTCAGTTCCTGCATCAACCAGAGAAAGATTCAGATAGTGCATGTTAAAGACTGCAGATTATTTGCAGCTGAACACAACCAAAACTGAGATAGTGCTGTTTGGGAAAGCAGTGGAGTTTTGGTCTACTGACTGGTGGCCTCCAGAGCTGTGTGATCCCCCCATCTAAAATAAATGGGTGAAAAATGTAGGTGTTGTCATAGATTATAAACTTTCCTTGGAGCAACACGCGAAAAGCATCTCGGGCACCTGCTTCGGCTTGATGTGTATGCTCAGAAAGATTTTTCCTTGGCTTCCCCTTTCTGCCAGAAAGTCACACATTCAGGCGTTATTAGTAAGCAGGCTGGATTATGGTAATTCTCTTCTTGTAGGGATTAGATAAGATCTTCTTTCTAGACTGCAGCCCATACAGAATACTGCTGCACGTCTTGTACATATCCCGTTCTCCTTCGAAACCTCTCCTGCGTCTACTCCACTGGCTGCCCATCAGGAAGTGAGCATTATTCAAGCTTCTATGTCTGGTATTTAAAACTGTACAGGGGCATGGCCCGGTCTACCTCAGCAAGATGTTAATACCTTATATCCCCTGTCGGCAACTGAGTTCGAGCAAGCGGGGGATGTTGTGTCCAAGGAGGATCAACAAAATCAGAATGGGAGGTCGCTCATTTTCCTACCTTGTGCCCTCCCACTGGAACAAGCTGCCAGGTGGCATTCGAGCTAGCCCCACCTTTAGGCTGTTCAAAAAACATCTTAAAACTTGGCTTTTTAGTCACTTATCAGGTGTTTCTTCCCTTCACTCTTCTGATATTGTGGCGTATAGGGATACCTGTGGGGATGATTCGTTTTGCGCCTAACAAATGCTAAAATAAATAAATAAATAAACCCTGTCTCAGAGGTTTTTTTTTTTCAGAACAAACTGTCTCAGAGTTTTTAATTCCTCCATCATCAAGATGGTGGAATTTCCCTTTCATGGGGCACATCAGGCAGCTAGCCTTATTGGTGTGACTGACCTGGGTGTTCGCTACACCTTCTTGCATAACTAATTTCCTGCCTGTCCTGGTGCCATATGGGCCACAGGGCAGGGAGTGGCAATCCCCAGGTCAGGGGAAGCCAAGGTCACATATTAAAGGAGGCAGAGGCTTTGAAGCTTCTGGCCTTGGCATGCACATTTACTAGCCAGCCTGCTGGAGCAAGCATTGGTCCTGACCTCTGTGACGGGAGGTTCTCACCTACTGGAGGGTCAGAAACTTGTCTGTGGTGGCAGACTGGACTATACCAATCCGCCAGAACACTAGAGGACTAGTAGGTTTCAGGGGTACCTCTAAGGTACTCTCTGTGGTTGCATGTATTAATAAATCCAAGGCTGGAATCAGTGTGGGTTTTAGGGGCGGGTGGAACTCACTGCATTGAGGAATTCCAATGAGTTATGTAAAAACTCTACAAGATTCTGCAGAGTTTTGCCCACCTGCGGAGTTGCAGTAACAATCTCAGAAACTGCACTGTGATATCATAACCAAGCTCTAAAAAAAAAGAAACCTACTCATCCTTAAAGAAATGGCTTTTAAAATGTGCATCTTGCTGACATCACTCTTCCTTTGTGACTCTGCTCAATGCTCACTACTAGGAGTTACCAGAGACGAACTCTGCGCTTTGAAGAGGTCAAGACGGTAACACTTTGTAAAAGTATAAAAAGATGCTAGTCTGTGGTCTCATTCATAAGTCACCATAAGGCAATAGGAAAAGACTAGAACCATTTTGAGAATGTCTGCAGTTTTCCACTAGTAGCACTGTAGTTTTCTGAAGCCACCTTTGGCAGGGTGTGGGGGGAGCTCTTCCACATGCTGTGCATCACAGCGGTCACCATCCAGAAGCACAGTAGATGGCAGTCTGGCTGGTAGCCAGTGCCCGCAGCAGTGCAGTTGCCCCCACTGTGCCCGCCACCTTCCACTAGCTGGAACTGAGGGGCATGTATCGCTTTATTTTGCAACATGTCATCCAGCGCCTGTTTCGAAACAGGAAACTGTTTTAATTGTTGATGGTTTGTAATGGTTTTAATTAACTGTACAATAAAGTATTACCCCTGTGCTAAGCCTTTTTTTAGCTATTTTGGGACGTTTGTGCTTAGGCCCCTGTAACTTTTTGCCCACATAAGGTATTCACGCCGAATTTGAGTCATTTTCTTCCAACATCATGGGGATTCTAAAGGTACTCAGGATTTGTGGATTATCCTGGAGAGGACCCAGAAATTAGCCAAAATACAGCTAAATCTTTTTTTTTGTTTGTTGAAAAATTGGAAAAAAGGGCTACAGATTAAAGTGCTTGTTTTTTTCCCTGCAAATAGTATAAACAAAGGGATTGTGGTGCTTAAATCACCATCTTCCCAGCTTTCAGGGACAATCAGACTTTTGTCAGAAAACCAACATTTTTTACACAGTTTTGGCATTTGTCTGGGACATAGCCTATTTTTGCTATTTTTTGTGATTTCAACCTCCTTACAGTTAATGGTAGAAATGGGTATGAAAGCAATATTGGATCCTGGAAAGCATTACATTTTAGAAAGGTAGACAAAATCCTGAATTTAGCAAGGGTTCATTTGTGTAGCTCCTTCAAGGTTTCTTCACAGACAGTAACAGTTGAATATAGGAAAAATTGATAATTAGTTGAAAAAAACAGCCATTTGTGTCAACGTTTTTACCTGTAACTTCTTCTAATTATGACAGCTCTTTGAAATCAGTATACTGTTACATCTGCTGGACCTTTCTGGTTGTGGGGATATATAGGACTTGTAGGTTCACCAAGAACCCGACGAACCCAGAGCCAATACCTGATCAGCGTCTGCAATGGTTTTTTATCATGTACCGGGTATACGGCAATTAATTTGGGAAAATATATACATGGAAGAATCAGTAGGAAAGACACCTATGTATTTCTTAAATTGGAACAAAATATAGAGTTTAGAAACTGTAGATATTTGCACATTTCCAAAATTGTGAGGAGCCATACTAGCATGAGTATTTTAGGTCAGTTTTCAAAATGACTTATTTTTAACACATTCTCTTTCATTTGGAAGGCAGAAATGCATCGAAAGTCAATAGGTAATAACAGTTGCACTGCAGTTCTGTGTTACCCTAAGTCTCCCGATAAAAATTGTACCTCACTCATGTGGGTAGGCCTAGTGCCCGCAACAGGAAACTGCTCAAAACGCAACATGGACACACATTATTGTTACAGTGAAAACTGACCCTTTTTTTGCAAAGTGCCTAGCTGTAGATTTTGAACCCTAGCTCTGCCGGCACCTATGGAAACCTAGAAAACCTATATATTTTTGAAAACTAGACACCCATGGAAATCCAGTATGGGGTGACTTGACTGGTTCTCACCAGGTTCTACTACCCAGAATCCCTTGCAAACCTAACCATTTGTTTAAAAACCCACATTTTCCTCACATTTGTGTGGTGGAAAGTTCAGAAATCTGCGTGGATCCACAAAATTCTACCCACCCTGCGTTCCCCTAAGTCTTCCAAGAAAAATAGTACCTCACTTGTGTGGGTAGGACTAGTGCCCGTGACAGGAAATGGCCCAAAACATGACGTGGACACACTACATTTTCACAATTTAAACGTACCCATATTTTGCAAAGTGCCTAACTGTAGATTTTGAACCTTAGCTCTGCCGGCACCTAGGGAAACCTAGCAAACCTATACATTTTTCAAAGCTAGACTCTCAGGGGAATCCATGATGTGGTGCCTGATTTGGGTCACACCAGGTTCTGTTACCCAGAATCCCTTGCAAAGGTCAAAATGTGTTGTTTTTTTACTCAGTTTCCTCACATTTCGGTGCTGGAAAGTTCTGGAATCTGTGTGCATCCACAAAATTCCACTCACTCCGCATTCCCCAAAGTCTTCCTTGAAAAATGGTATCTCACTTGTGTGGGTGGGTCAAGTACCCATGACAGGCAAGGGCCCAAAACGTATTGAGGTGACATCAAAATTTCCTATCACAAAACAACCTGGTTTTGCGAAAGGGGGTCCCATGAGTTTTTGGCCCAGGGCTCGGCGTCCATCTAGGGAAACCTACCAAACCCATACATTTCTGAAAACTTTCACTTGGGGGAGTCCAGAAAGGTATGACATGCGTGGGTCCCCCAGCATTTCCCTACCCAGAATCCCCTGCAAACTTCAAATTTAGCTGAAAAATCACTTTTTTCTCAGATTTCTGTGTGGGAAAGTTCTGGAATCTGCGTGGATCCACAAATTTCCTTCTACACAGCATTCCTCCAGGTCTCCTGATACAAATGGTTCCTCACTTGTGTGGGTGGGTAAAGTGCCCATGACAGGCAAGGGCCCAAAACGTATTGAGGAGACATCAAAATGACCTATCACAAAACAACCTTTGTTTGCAAAGGGGTTCACCTGGTTTTTGACCCCGGGCCTTGCGGCCATATAGGGAAACTGATCAAACCCACACATTTATAAAAACTAGACACCCAGGAGAGACCAGCAAGGTATGGCTTGCGTGGGTCCCTCAACATTTCCCTACCCAGAATCCCCTGCAAACCTCAAATTTTGTTGAAAAAATCACTCTTCTCTCAAATTTCTGTGTGGGAAGGTTCTGGAATCTACGTGGAACCACACATTTCCTACCACTCAGCGTTCCCCTGGGTCTCCAGATAAAAATGGTACCTCACTCGCGTGGGTGAGTCAAGTACCCGCAACAGGCAAGGGCAAACCTCAAATCTAGCTGAAAAAAATATATTTTCCACATATTTTTGGGTGGAATCACCGTGCCGGCAAAAATGTTTTGCCCCACAGCGTTCCCCTCCATTTCCTGAGTAAAATGATACCTCACTTGTGTGGGTAGGGCAAAGGCCTGTGACTGGGAAGAGTCCAAAACATAGGGTAGAAGGGTATAGCACCAAGAATTCTAAGCGGTACTTTTTTTTTAAATATAAGTTTTTAGCCAATTCTGCATTGGACCCCGACACAAGTGAGAAATCATTTTATTCGGGACATTAAGGAGAATGCTCTGGGGTAGGACATTTGTGCTGCCACAGTGATTCCACACTAACATATGTGGAATATTAGTTTTATTTCAGCTAAATTTGAGGTTTGCAGGGGATTCTGGATAGGAATACATTAGGGCATCCACGCAAGCCATACCTCATTGAACTCCCCAGGGTGTCTAGTTTTCAGAAATGTATGGGTTTGATAGGTTTCTCTAGATGGCGGTGAGCCCGGGGCCAAAACCCCAGGTGCCCCCTTCAAAACCAGGCAGTTTTGTTATAGGTAATTTTGAAGTATCCACAGTACGATGTGGGCCATTTCCTGTTGCAGCCACTATGCCTTCCCACACAAGTGAGGTGCCATTTTTATCAGGAGACCTGGGGGAACGCTGTGTGGTAGGAAATTTGTGTCAACCCAGTGATCCTACATCTTTCCCAAACAGAAATGTGAGAAAATGCTTTAATTTTTCAACAAAATTTGAGGTTAGCAGGGGATTCTGGTTAGGGAAATGTAGGGGGACCCATGCAAGCCATACCTTGCTGGACTCCCCCGGGTGGCTAGTTTTAAAAAATGTGTGGGTTTGGTAGGTTTCCCTAGATGGCGGCTGAGACCGGGGAGAAGAATTCATGGGACCCCCTTGCAAAAACAGGTTGTTTTGTGATAATTAATTTTGATGTTGTCTCAATACGTTTTGGGCCCTTGCCTGTCGCGGGCACTTGACCCACCCACGCGAGTGAGGTACCATTTTTATTGAGAGACCTGGGGGAATGCTGGGTAGTAGGAAATTTGTGGATCCACCTAGATTCCAGGACTTTCCCGTACAGAGATTTGAGAAAAAAAGTGTTTTTTTTCAGCTAAATATGTGCTTAGGAACTCTACATTTCAATAGTGAATGCAAAATGTTTAAGATTTGAGGTGTCAATAGTGTTAATCATTTCTAACATATATCAGTGATAATAATACTTTATTTGATTTGTGAAAATCATAAAAGGGTGGGTCTTACCACCATGAAATAAACATTAACATCTTTGAATCGGCGTAAAAACAGCTTAAAAATCACATGATAAAATAATATAGTAAAATAACACAAGCTTAGCGAGTTGCACAGATATACAGTCACTGTGTAGAATTAAAAGACATGGGTGTGGCTGAGCAAAGGGATAGCTGACTCGTTTAAGCTTCGAGACAACAGATGGGTATTCTAAGGGGGGATACCAAATGCTTGGGGGGTTGAATGTAACTTGGTGAAAGTGACACCTTATTGACTCAGAATAAAGTGCTTATGCTGGAGGACTGTGTCCATTAGGGAAATTAGGGAGAGTCCAGGGCCAGCCGTGAGGGGACCAGTTTGCCGAGGTCGTCTTTAATTGCTGCCTTGTTTTCAAGCTCTTGGGCAGCGTGAGCCAAGAATTTTATAGTTTTGCAGGAAAGTTGTATCCAAGACCCGCTAAGGCATTTTATCACAGCCGCCCTGCAAGTTCTCACTTGCGCTTCTCTTAGGAGTGGTAACAAGAGCGTCTTCCTTAATTTTTGGAGTGTCGGGCATATACATAACAAGTGCAATAATGACTCTACGCCCATACTGCAGAGGCGACAGTCTAAAGTTGACCAGGTTCTTAGCCATTTGGGGGTGAGGTCTTTACTCGGGAACCAGCCCAGCCTCAGTAGGCTTAATTTCCTCTTGTAATAATCCCTAAAACAATCTTGCAGGTATGTCTGATGTTTCAGATGGTTGTATGTTGGCAACACAATCCAGGCGTGGCGTTTGCTAGCCACTGCGGCTTTATCCATTAGCAGCTATGCTTGTTTGACGGCTTTGTTGGTAATCTGTTTAAAAGCGTTGTAAGACATGGGTGAAAGCCAGGCTTCTTCCAGCTTTAACGACTGAAGCGCCCGCCTAAGGGACTTATAAGTTGAGATGGAGGACCCAGCCTGTTTTTCAACTTCTAGCCAGCAGAGGTGGGCAAGAGAGTTGTCTTCGGCGTCCCTCATGCGCCAGTAGTATTTGGCCAGGGCTCCTTGTCTTGCCGGAGTCTGATTTGTTAATCCGTATTCCAGACGTATTTGGGCTTATGAGATGTGTCGCAGGATCAAAAAGAGGTATTTAAACAGTCTGGATTGGGCGAGATTTAGCACTGTAGAGTCCCTGGTTGCCATCATTTCCGAACCATAGGTGAGCGATGGCAAGAATTTAGCGGCTACGATCTTTAACAAATGACCGGTTGAGCTTCCGCTTAAGTGTTTTTGTATGGCTTTAAAGGCGAATTGAAGTTGTTTGGCTTTCGATTTCCCCAGTTCTAGATGGAATTTACACTTTAGTTGGTAATCGAGTAGGATGCCCAAGTATTTGTATTTGTCAACCTGTGTTAATATGGAAGAATGTATCCTCCAGACGAATTTTGATCGTTTCTTTCGGGAACTGGAGAAACATAGGATGTTTGATTTTTTAAGATTTATTGATAATTGTGCTTTGGAGATGTACAACGCAAGTTTGGAGATCAACCGTTGTAGGCCAAGCGGAGTTTGTGAGAGGAGCACGATGTTGTCTGCGTATTGTAGACTCACTATAGGTGTTTGCCCCAATTTCTGTGGATCTACCTGAATTGTACATAGGTCGCTTGCTAGGTCTGCGGTGTAGATGTTAAAAAGGCTGGGGGCCAACACGCAAACTTGCTTTAAGCCGTTAAATGTTTGGAATTTCTTTGTTAGGCATCGGCCGTCTCCTTTTTTTATTTGGACCCAGGTATGCGAGTATAGTTCTATGATTGCTCCCAGTAGCTTGGGCGGCGTACCCCAGGCTTTCATTTTGGCCCAAAGTTTAGTTCTTGGCACTTTATCGAAAGCCGCTTTCAAGTCTAAAAAACATTTTTGTGTCAAAGGAATTAGCCCTTTGCTGCTAACCCAAGATTCCAGTTCTACCAATAGATTCGATGCGTAGATCTTGGCCTCCACATCTATTAAGGCTATTAATCTATAATTGTTGGGATCTGAGCGAGACCCTGATTTATGTATTGGATGTAGAATGCTGCCCCTCCAGGAGTCAGGAATATTCCCGGTCCTTAAGCTGTGACAGAACAAGGGGGATAATTGACTGCCCAAAACATTGGGTCTTGCCTGAATAGGGCGTTGGGAAGGCCATTTGGTCCGGGGACTCCGTCTGCTCTCAAGTGTTTTATGGTATTCGAAACCTGCCTTGGTGTAATCTAGTCAATTTCTCCTATGAGCTCCAATAACGGTGGCTTGCAGGTAACTTTGGGTTGAGGAGACTTTGCTTCTGCCATTGATCTCAGGCTCGATGTCGGAGTGGGCTCAGATGGAGATGCGAGTGTGTTATCTGTAGATGTTTCGTGCGTAAAATTGTAAAGTAAATCGATGTGAGTGCCCCAAAGCTGATCGGTCATATCCGAATTGAACTGCCGGTGTTTGCCGTTGAGCATGAAATTTATTATTGCCCAGAAGTCTTTGGAATTCCGCAGTTTGCTAGCATGTAGTATAGTGCACTCTAATTTTTCCTTGTGCTTTTGCTTAGCCAATTTGGTCTGACGTTTTAGCTCTTTTTTTAAGGATTCGATTTTTTTCAGGGTTTGTTGTGATAATTGAGGATCCTTTGTAAGTTGAGCCCTGAGATATGAGTTAAGTTGCTTTTTTAATAAACGCAGTTTTGGAGTGTACCATTTCCCTCCTCTGTTTCTTATTGTTTTGTGTCCTCTATGATTGGTTTGGCAATTTTTGTTTATTTTCACAACAAAGGACTCCCAGGACTTTACTATGTCTTTTGATATGGCTGGTGGTGAGAGCAGTGAATGGCATGTCTCCATTAAGTTGGAAATGTTGTCTTCGTTCCAGTTTAATCTTTGCAGGTTAAAGAGTTGAGTAATCAGTGATAAAGGCTGCGCTACCTCGGACTTATTTGATAGAATTGATAATGTGAAAGTCTGAGGGTAATGGTCGCTTTCACCCCGTTCCTGAATATGAAAGGCTTTGATATGAGGGAATAGATCGGGGTCAGCCAAGGTGTAATCTATTGTTGAACCTGAATTCCTAGTGACCCTCGTTAGGGCGGCTGGTCTATCCAGGTGGCCCCTTCTGTTTAGTGTGTGCAAGTGGAGGGCTTCCAGTTTTGCAGCACATTTCCTCCCCATTGTGCTTTGTTTACTTTGATCGCCCTGCCGTGGATCAATGTGGGTAGGGAGGGTTCCCTCATGACCTTGAATTAAGTTCATGTTGAAATCTCCAGTTATTAGGATATTATCACTTGGGTAGGTGGATTTCAATGTGTCAATTACTGTAATTAGTTGTTTTATCCTTTTCCCTTTATGTTTTCCACCGGGGTGCATGTATAGGTTTACAATCAATAGGCCAATGATAGGAGAAATTTAATTTTTGATGCATTGCATCCATGTGGAATCTAGTTTGATGCGACTGACTGACCAAAGAACCTCGGTAGATATAAAGATAGATAGACCTCCCTTTGCCCTGCCCGGACGTGCCTCCTTATATGTTGGTGTGAAAAATTCTTTATATCCCACAAGAGGCGAGGTTTTTGTCTGCCATGTTTCCTGAAACGAAAGAATTTTGTATTGGGTGATGAACTCTATAAAGTCGTCTTCCTCCAGCTTTGAGTTTAGTCCGTCGACATTCCATGAGCAGATCTTACAGCCCTGCTCATTTCCTGCTGTTAGTCTGCCGTTGATTCATTCTACATTCCTTTGGGTTGATACCAGGGGAGCTTGTTGGTGCCTCTCAGATGTGGCTGCATCCTGGCGGGCGAATGTGATAGTGATTTGCCTGAATGGATGACCTTCTTCTTAGGTGTTGCTTCTTTGATCTGGGCCTTTGGCACCTTTTAGAAGGCTTTGTTTAGGGCTTTGTTTCTGCAACGGGCTAGGATATCGTGCGGGCTCCACCTTTTTTAGCTCTATGCCTCATAACGCAAATTCCTCCCTATGTGTCAGGATTAATTCTGTGAAGGTGTGGTCGGTCCAAGTTTTGATCGTGGATTCGGGGCCTGGTTGGTGAGGGTTTGGTTTAAACTCGATAGACACCAAATCACTTGTTTTTAGCTGTCGCAAGGCTGGTAGTTCTTCTAGAAGTTTTAAAATGGACCCTCTATTCAGGATGTCGTGAGACCCTCTTGAGCTATATTGCGGGATTAACTTGATTTTTTTGCTTAGGGTATCCAACTTTTGGTCTTTTAGTCGTCTTCTCTCTCCATTGTTTGAAAAATCTGTTCCTACTCGGTCTGCCTCTAGATCGGGTGTGGCCGTGTTAGGTGTGTGAACAGTGCTTATTGCCTCCTGACCGTTAGGGACTAATAATGATGGTGCTTGTGTTTCTCCACTCGGCGTTTCCCTTGTGTTTTTTCCCTTACTCTTTGCGGATTTGTCTACATCTGCTTGTCTATTATTTGCTGGGGCTTGAATAGAAAAAGTGCTAGCTTTGGATGTATTTCCTTGCTCGGGGTGTGTGTTATTTGCTGACTCTGGACTTGGTAGTTTGCGTTCTGCTTTCCCTCCTGGGAAATTAAAAATGCTATACAATTTCCTTGCCTTCTGGATTGGGCTAATACGTTCTGTTGGGCCATTTGAGGTAGTGGAGTCATTGGTTGAGGGGTTAACTATTGGAGTTAGCCCATGCTCTAACGTTGTTTTGATTTAGGGTGGGCGCCCTCTATCCCCTCTGTATGCAGTTTAATTTCTTTGTCATTGGAGTCGATGTTAGTTTTTTGAGGCTGGGTTACTAGCACCCCTCGGGTATGTGATTTGGTTTTTCTTGCTTTTCTCAGGCGCTTCCTTTCTCTCTTTGTGAGTGTGGGTGCCTGTTCAATATGTTTGGAGCTAGTTGAATCGTTTGGTGATGGTGCCTGAGTATGCAGGGCTTCCTCTCGGATGTCTGCTGGTTTATGTTCGTCTGAGATTGCTGGTGTAGTGATGTCTTTTGTAGAGGAAGAATATGATTTGTCTTGGGACTCAAGGCTTACTTCGCCGCTACAGACATCAATTGACCTGCCAAATCCCTCTTTGGCGTCTTGATGAGCAATTACTTGGCTGGTAGTTTTCTTTGTCTCCGTTGGTGATTCCTTAACGGCCCCCAGTATCTGTGTCATCAAGCTGGGTACTGTAGCCAGTTTATCTATTATTTGGGAGCAGTGACAAGTGTAAAAGGAGGTGTCCTTGTTGAGTTGCACCATCGTTATCATACTGTTTAAGTCCTGTAAGTTTGATTCTATCCCCTGGACATGGGAGGTTAGGATGTTGAGCAGATCGACTTGAGTATCCAGTTTGTCTGTGTGGTAAGACATAGCTACGCCTATGGTTTCCATTGACTTTAATAGTTGTGGTCATATGGTGGCGTTTGAATGCTATCAGATGCATGTTTCCCCCTGAGTTTGACTAAATATGGGTGAAGAGTCAAGGTGCTCAAAAAATTCTGTTTGAGTGTGATGCTCACGCAGGTGATCGCTCCTTTGTGATGTCCTTTTTACAATACTCTCTTCCTTACCAGGACTTAGTTTGTATGAGGCTGGAAGCAGACACTTGCTTAATTTGAGGGCTGCTGTTTCATTTGCTGTTACGATTGCTTCTTGTAACTTCCGAATTTTACTATCTTTGATTTCTTCGATTTCTTCGGTTACTGGTCCTGCAGAGAGGAAGCTGTTGATTCCATCCGTTATGTCTAATTCCGGTGTAAATTGACCACTCGTTGGACTACAAAAATGCAACAGCGATAGTGGACTCAGCTTTTGAGTGCGATTTTGGTTATGGAGAGAGCCTTCCTCTGTTGTTTATGGGATCGTTTTCTGGGTTGACCGTGGGCTTTGCTCCAAAAAAAATGAATCGTTGCTTGCGTCTGGAGCCTGATGGACTAGAGCAAAAACCATTGGAGGATGAAATGCTTGTTTGGCCTTGGGAGATGGATACGCCGGGGGTCGGTCCGAGCCTTTGACTAGTTGTGGGCTGGTCGGTTCATCTGACCCGGGAGGACCAGATCCCCCGCCCCCAGGGCTCCTTCTTGTTTGAGTTTTAGGGGCGTTGCGGGGCTCACTTTGACACCTTGAGTTAAGTAGTGATGATGGTAATTTGACACTCTTATTCATGGCCTCCGTGAGGGCGTTATGTGGATTACTGTTGGGGCTGACATTATGTTGTGGGAGTTCCGCTCCGCTCCCGGTAGAGAGCCTTTGACAAACTTTAAGGAAGTCGGTGATTAGAGCATGTTTGCTTGCTTTGAGATGAGGGGCTTGCGCGTTATGGGCAGGAGAGGGCATTGCATCATTATCAAATTGGCCCTTGTTGTTTTCTGCGGGACCGCAGTCTGTGCTGTCCTTGTGGGGTCCCTTTGCAGCAGCGCCTAAGCTCTGCGATCCATGTTTTGTTATGTCGTGAGAGGGTTCTAAAAACTCTGTTGAACTGATGTGTGGCTCTTTCAAAGTTAGCTTTTTGAGGCTCTTACACCTGCCCGCAGATGATCCTTCCTCTGCCTCTTTGGTCGTGCTCGAGGGGTCCCCTTTACCCTTTTTTGTCTTCCCCTGTGGTTTTTCTAGTGGTTTGTCTTCGCCTCGTGGCTTTCCTGATCTCATGGTCAGAATGGGTAGGATTGGCCCTTGTCGGGCGGTACGGTTGTTCCTTCTGATTGGGGAGAGTCTTGGGCAGTAATTTCCAGTGGCAGACCGGAGCTAGCCTTCTTTTAGGGTGTTGTGGAAATTACTTTGTCCAATTGAGGCTTGTGGCTTGTGATGGGGTCGGCAGGTTGTTGGCGGGCTGTGATTTGTGGGACGCCTACCGACCGCAGGTAGGATGGTTTATCGGCGCTGGGCCGCTGATCAGAATGGCAATAGAAATGGCGAGAGAAAGAAATGGCAGGGGCGGCGCGAGTAGTCAGCTTTTGGGCGGGTTTGGTCAAGATATTTTTTTTTTTTGGGACTTGGGGAGGGTGGCAAGCGGAGCACTCAGGGGGACCGTAGGCTGGAAGACCTAGTCAAGCAGCCCCCTCGGTCTACACCCCGGGCTCTTACTTCGCAGCCGCCTCTACCGGCGGCCGCGCTCACGTCCTCCCCTCCTTTCCTCCACCTCCGCCTCCGCCTCTTACCTCGCCAACGTAGCAGGCGCGGCACTCTGTTCGTTCAGCAACCAGGGTGCGGAAGCGGAGCGCTTCCCTCCCTCCGATGGACTCCGACCCTCCAGTCACAGGAGAGCGGTGGGGGGAGTCGCGGGAAAGACGGGGAGACACGGGGAGCGCTGGCCTCTCTCCTCTCCTACTCCTGCGGCTGTGGAGCGGCTGCTGCTACCGTGATTCCTCCTCCAGCCAGTCACCAAATCACCAACCGACAGGCGCATGCCGCTTCCTGTGCCAGGGGCCGAGAGCCGGGAGCCGCGGTTGTTGCGATGCGGTGGCGATGTTCTCAGTGGCTCTGGTCCCCCCACTCACCGGCGCTGCTGTGTGGCTGGAGTGCATACGGTTCAAGGATGGCAGTGGGCGCGGAGGGCACGGCGGCTCGGTGGGTTGATGCGGCGGCTTGATGCGGGGTTGGAAAGCTACACACGCCGCACACCACACGCCGCTCGTTGCAGCAACTGCTTCGATCTGCTCGCACAGCCCTCGCTGCTCCACGCAAAACACGGACTGGATCGGTGTCTGTAGTTAGTCACAGCAAATAGATTCCTCTTTCAACCGAGCATATACAAGGCAATTATCAGTGGCAAGTCCTTTGGGGCATAAAGATATGACCCTTGCTTTTCGGAAAAACAAAAAAAGAATGACCCTGGTCAAAAGATGGCAAATCCAAGTAAAACGTTGCTATCTAAAACTCAGCGGTTCCCCAAACTCTAAATGTTGAGTATCTGAGAGTTTGGCAGTGTGGGAGAAGCTCTAATTCATGACAGAGTTCCTGCTCTATGCGTAACTGTGTTCCAAGATTTTACAATTTTAAAATCTTATATGAATGTGTATTATATTCAACTTTTACTTCTTTTGTAGTATGTGCACTAATAATCTTAAATTTAAGTGAATGCCCCACGACCAGACATGACTGACTTACAGGGAACCCTTTATCACAGGAATTTTTGGAAAGATGGGCTGACCATATTTTGCAATTTTTTCCGCCATCACATGGTGTTCTTCATATCCGGCGATTTGTCTGGGGGTAACATTCCATGTTTCTTGCAAGAAAATTATGTCGAAAGAACCCAGGAAGGCAATTGTCTCACGATCTTGTTCCAAGTCTTTAAAACCGTGGACATTCCAAGAGCAGATTCTTATTTTCCTTTCCACTTTCTTTCGTTCCACGATGAACTGCTTCCATCAGGATCGATGCGAATTCAATACTTATGGGATCCAAGACCAGTCCTGGTCTACATCTGGTCGATGGTTTAGTTGTCCTGGTTTTGTACTGGTAGACACGGGTTCCCTCCTTATTTGTTGGGTGATTGTCTCATTTCTTGCTCCTCTTAAAATGGAAGATGTTTTTACTTTTATGTTTGTTGCTAGGGGGGCCGTGCTGTTTAATAGTGGGTATGGATACTTTATTGGAGTGGAATATTCAAGTGTTATGCCCCATGCCTCAAAGTCTGCTCTTGTGGAGAAGATAAGCTCCATTGTCTCCTTTGATGCCCATGTAGTGCTACTCATTTCACAGTCTGGGTCCTTATTCGTTTGAACAAACTCTACTGCGATGAGGTCTTTAGTTGGTATTTACCTTAGTTTCGGAATCTCTTTGAATAGCCTTCGTATATACCCCCGGTTCAGCGTGTCCATTTTACCTTTTGTCGAGCATTCTGGCCCGAATAGTAATTTACGACCTGTCTCTATGAGAACCGTTTGGGGTTTCTGAGTCTGACTGAGTTCACTTCTTTCTTCTGTTTGGTCTCGGTGGATGACTTGCCTTAGGAGTTTAACACTGGATACTTCTACTGGATTAGGTCTTAATGATGACGCCGCTTCTTTGTGGTACCATGGTGCTGGTTCAACTGGCCTATACGTTGTAGTCAGCCTCTTGAAATACCTTTGAGTTGCCTTCTGGGGGGCATTATGTGTCCCTTCGTAGTTTCCTACCGTGATTGTTAATTTGGTATTCATGCTCATTGATTGCTCTGATTGCTCTGTTTGGGTTTTTTGGCTAATTTCTTTTTCAAATTGATTTGGTTTGATTCCATCGTATTCCCCTATGGTCAACTTTAGATTGTCTTGTGCCTTAGGTTCTTGGGGGTTTTCTTGTAATTGCACTTTTACCTGTGGTATTTGTTGTTTATTTCCTGATCCTACCTGTGGTTTTGCTGGATCGTACGCTGTTCTTTTTATTTTGTTTGCTGAATTTATTTTTGTGATTCCATCATCTTTTTAAATTCGTTGGGTGTTTGGCATTGTCTTTGCATACTTAAGGTTTTTTGGCTGTTCAGTGTTTTCTTCTGAGTCAGCCTCTTGGTTTATTGCTTCTATTATTTCTGATTCTTCTCTCTGATCTATTAAACTCTTAATCCTTCTTTGTGCAAATATAGGGTAATTTTGACTTTCATGTTCGGTTTTGGAGACATTCTTCCTGGCTTTCCGTGCTCGTTTACGTTGTGTTTTGGATTGGGTTTCAATTATGACCGCTGACGCATGTGTTTTACTTTCGTCTTGATCTTTTTCGTTTGTTTCCCTTTCTTCAGATAGCGTTTCTTTCTCAATGAATGAACTTTTACCTTTTTCTTTTTAATCCTTAAAACTTCGCTCTTTATTTCTTGGTATGAGGTTTCTCCAAATGACCTTGTTGTGTGTGTCACGCGTAGGATTTCTGTCAAGATTGCTGGTAAAGTAGCCAGTTTATCTATTATTTTCCCGCAGTCGCAGTTTGGTACCATTGATTTACCCTTTGTTTGCATTTCCCTTATTGTTTCTCTTGCGATGTGATCTGAAATTGTTTCCAATTTGGTGTTTATTCCCGCTATATGCGTTGCATTTATATTCATTAAATCCACCTGAACATCCAGCTTGTCAGATTGGAAATTTAAGACATCAATTGCTCGCTGTAAACTTTTTAGTAGTGATTCGCTCCAGGGGACCATCTGTGTAATTGTTGGATGCATCGGGGCCCCTGTCGTTGACTCGAAACCACTGGCAGAGGAAATAGTTTTGGGTGAGTGTTTTTTTGCATTTCCATGTTGAAGGCCACTTTTCTCAGGTTTACGATCCTTCCTACTGGTTGGGCTAGATATAGATTTTTTGGGGGTTGAGGTAATTTCCCGTTTTTCTCCCTTTTCTATTATTATCGACCGCTCTATATCATTGTTTTCCTCTTGCTTTTTCCCCCGATTCCTCTGCTTTTTGTGTGTTTACCTCTAGCATCTTCAGCAATTCTTCTTCCTCGAAAATTGAGAAAGATCTTGTCCAGTTTATCTTGTGTGTATTCCCTTGGGGATTTGTTTGACAACCAATTTGGCTTTGGTCATTTTTTAAAGTTAGGCTTTTCCCATTTTCTTCTTTATTTATCTTGTCCGGTGTGGACATAAGTTGGCAGATCAGTGCATTGATCTGAGCTGTTGTTTTTAACAACCAGTTTTTAATCGTTGATTTTTCTCGGGGCAGTGTACCCATGCTGCCTTCCAATTCATTGCTTTGTTTGTATATAGACTGATTTTCTCGCTGTACCTGACCTTTTCCTTCCCCTTTACTTGGTGTGATTAAGTTTATTGGTTTTAATGGGCTTTGTAAGCTTTTTTCTTCTTCTGTTCTCGCGTAGATTGCCGCCATTTGATCTTTTAGGAAATGAAATTTGTGCCTTAAAATTTTCTCCCCGAACTTAAAAGGTTCTGGAGTGGGGACTGGAATCAGGCTCTTTAGCTCCTTCCCGGCAATCTCCTTTGTTTTATTTTTGTTTACTTGCTTGCTTTGGTCTTTTGTAGCAGCTCTTTTCATATGTTTGTGTGTTTGTGCCTGTCAAATTTTTCCTGACCTCATGGTCTTAATACAGTTACTCGAAATGATTTCCTACTAGTGCGCTGACTTGGGTTCCTAAATTTGAAACTTATGCGTGTTATGGGTTTTCCTTCCTGTGTGAGCGATATTTTGGCTGACTCTAGCGTTTAGGCGGTCTGGCGGTCTGGCTAGGAAATGCCGTTTTTCTTAAGTGTCTCTCTAATGATGACTTTTTCTGATACATCCTGATATTTAGGTGATTTAAAACCCTGTTGTTGACTTGCTCTGACCCAGTGGCGCTAGGCGGAATCACACTGCCCCTACTATCGCTTCCACTCCACTCCTTCTGCCAGTACTGCCGTGGCTCCTTTGCCTCCCAAAAAAAACAAAAAACATCATCATCATCATCAATAATCTTTATTCGGTACTTAAAAAGACACCATAAAAGCACATACACAATATACACTTAAAAATAATTGATTTTTCCTCATAAAACACATATTTCATTAGTTTGAAAAAAAGGGATTACCCAAAAAGTTTAAAATATTATTAAAATCAACGTTCTTCTCTTGTATTCCTTAACCGTAGTGCAACTCGAATAAAATTCACAGTACAAAAGAGTGTGTGGGCATCTGGGGCTTCCTGCAAAAATCTCAAGGCCTTTTTAGCTTGTCTAAGTTTTGTTTCTTTCAGAATCCCTACTAGAAACTTACGCCTTGGGGCAGAATAAAATGGGCATAGTAAAACAAAGTGAAGGGTATCCTGCGGAGACCTAGAGTCGCAGCCGCAGGTACCCTTCTCCTCCACTGTAAGACTAAAACCAGAGGGGACCGAAAATAAGTGATGGAGCATATTCAGTCTAAAACGGGTCATATAATAACGATCCTGTGCGTTAAACATAACCCTCAAATATGGTTCCAGTCCTTGTTTCACTGTTAGATGATAATAAGCAAAAACAGTGGGCTTTCGTTTTTCCCTCTCTGCCCTAATTGCGCTTAAATGTTCTAAAAAAAGTTTTTTGACCATTGTTTTGTTCTCAATGTTAAGGGATTCTGGATCTACAAAGAAATTTGTGCAGTTAATGTCATCCATCGAGTCCTTAATATACTTCAACCACGGTATATGGGGCCATTTTTCTCTTTTAAGGCAGTCTTTTATAATTTGTTTTGTGAAAGATGCGTCCGGATTAGTCCAGATTTTAACCCAGGCTAAAAGTGGTTTACTTCTGATCCGATCTTCAATGTACAACTCTCCCACTTCCTCATGAATAATGAGGGCCGGCACACTTTGGGGCACTTTAAGAATTCTTCTCAGAAATGTATTTTCTTCCACCTGTATTGGTTGCAGTTTTTTATCAATGAAGCCCCAGACTTCTGCACCATAGGTAACCTTGGCACTACATATTGATCTGTAGAGATTTAGTATCTGCTCTGGGGACCATCTGCCCAATCGCCTCCCATACCCCATAATAGCTCCAGTTGACGCTGCCAGTTTAGTTGATTGTTTCTCCACCAGGGGTTTAAAAGTCAGCTGATTGTCAAATAGTACCCCTAAATAGGAGAAAATTTTGACCTGCCCAATTTCGTGTGAGCCAATGAGGTAGATAGTTTTCCCTTTTTTCTTGGGTCCGGTTACCATAATGTAGGATTTTTCCAGGTTAGTAGAAAGATCTAATTGGGCCATAAAATCAACAAAACCGTCAATCAACTTCTGTAGCCCCCGGGGGGTTCTGGCTAATAGTACTGCGTCGTCGGCATATAGTAATACCGGCACCGCACGATGACCAATTTGGGGGGAGTCTACCTGTAGCTTGAGTAGTTCCTTTTCTAGGAGATTTATATAAATAGAGAACAGGAATGGGGCTAAAATGCAGTCTTGCCTCACGCCACTGGTACATACAAAAGAATCCGTTTTGCTTCCTTCTTGGTTGTATCTTACACTTGCAGATGTGTTCCAGTGTAGATTTTTTAAGATATCAACCAGGGGTTGTTCCACTCCTAGATGTAACAATAATGACCAAAGTTTCTCTCTATTTACGCGATCAAAGGCCGCGGAAAGGTCCATGAACCCCATGTATATATTTCCGCTCCCGGCGATGGTATATTTTGCTGCCAGAAGATATAGATTTAAACATTGATCAGTGGTGGATCTGCCCTCCCTGAAACCATATTGTACGTCTGATAAAACCTGGTGCAACTCAGCCCATTCCTGCAAACGGTGTAAGATGACACGTCCCAACACTTTTGCTGTAACATCGATGAGTGATATGGGGCGGTAACATTGTGGGTCATCATACTTCCCCTTTTTATAGATCGGCACTATAGTTGCAGTTGACCAAGAGCGAGGCAGTCCTGCCACCACTGCTTCGTTCAGGACTCTCGCAAGCAGAGGTGCCCATAGATCTATGTTACTAATATAGAGATCGGGGGGTATTCCATCGGGGCCAGGTGCTTTGTTCTTACTAAGCCCAGATATAGCACAGATATAACAAAAAACATAAAAAACCTTTTTTCCCTTGTCTCTTGTCCCTACGCCCTGTTCCCTGTGTTCTTCTCGGGGAGACCTTTTCCCCCTTCTCCCCCTTGCCAACAAACACACCAGACAAAACACCTCGGCTTACCTCCAAGCCTGTCTGCTCTTCAGGACACCAGCCCACCGCCTGTTGCAGGCTAGCTGTTCAGTATGGCATCGGATGTGTTGCAGTGTGACGGGGACCTATTTTGAGCAGCTGCCGTCAGGAAAGGTAGCCGTTTAGGTAATGGTGGTGGACGTGGCTGAGGTGATGGCGAACGGTCAACCTTAGTGGTCGGGCAAATTTGGTAGGCAGAGATGGTGAGGGAGGCAAAGTAGCCAGCTCCAGATGTGTGCCTCCCCAATAAATAGGTGATCCTTCCCAAAGGGGATTCTCCTTGTGTTTGTTTTTGGCTGGAGCTTGACAATGTCTGGTGGGGTTTTGCTCTATATTCCCAAACTCCTGCACCCCGAGGGCTTCTCTGCCCTCTTTTGTTTTCGTTTACCTCCTCTTGGTGACCTTCCGCCTCTCAGCAGGAGAAAGCAGGAGGGGACAGACGCAGCTGTGGTAGGACCGGGGCAGGACCGGGTCGGCTCAGCTGACTGCTCTGAGCTGTTTCCGCGGTTCCGCGGGCTCCGTTTCTGCTCTGCTCTGTGCCCCGGCCTCTCACCGGAGCTCAAAACCTGCTGCCCTCCTGCCCTCTTGCAGCCGTGGACCACTGCCCCACCGCAAATCCTCCCGCGGTCGAGCTCCCAGTCTCTGGGCTCCCCCCGCGAGCTCCCAGCCCAGCCTGGCTCCCAGCACCACAGTCCAGCAGCTCCACTCTGCTCAGCCCAGTTGAGCACAGCACGGCTCACCACTGATGGAGAACACGGCCAGATGTGCGGGCAGGCAAGCAATGGCAAGCGAGGGGTCAGGCTAGGGACCAGGCGTGGGGTGAGCTTCCGCGGGCTTTTGTGGGCTTTGGCGGGCTTCCCGTCAAGGGCAGACACGGCTTCCAGCTGACAGTGAGCCGGTGAGCCAGTGAGCCGTTGAGCCGGTAGCCCGTTTCTGCAGCAGCTCAACCCGCTCGCCGCTCGGCTTCGACGGGCTTCCCGTCGAGGGCAGACACGACTTTGGGAGACAGTAAGCCAGTGAGCCGGTAGCCTGTTTCTGCGGCAGCACGACCCGCTCACCACTCACCGCTCGGCGCTCTGGCGTTTCAGGTGACTGGTGACTGGCGATTTGCAGCTCTCTGACTCCCTCTAGCGGTAAGAGAAATCCGTCTCTAGACCCCTTGACCCTTGAAAGACATTCCAAGAGTACAATGATCCTACCAGAAGGACCTGGTGATCTGAGTGGTCACAGTGGTTGGTATCCGAAGTGAATATGATACATCTGTAGACTAAATCAAATATCAGGGTAAAGTTGAAAAAGAATAACAATATTGAGTTCACTGGGGAAATGTCTAATGTGGATACACAAAGAAGGTAACTGCATTGATATAACATGCATCTGTGCACGCATCGACCATGAGGGTATCTTGGTACTGAAATGATAGATGTCTATTGTTACCCAACTAAATAGTACTCATTGTATAGACCTAAACAGCATGAACATTTTAGGATCTGAAACTGTGACCATAAGATGGAACACAGATGTCTGGAGTGGGTTTATTAGCCGGCTGAGACACCAGACATGAACGACTTTGTAATACATTCCTGCTTTGTCTGCAATCAGTGGGGTTCATACACCAGCAAAAAGAGTAAGACATACCTGAATAGATGCCAACGATGAAGCGTCCAATCAAAAGCATCTGGAAGGACCCTGCAATCTTGCTGAAGCCCATAATCATGGAGGCACCTACCAGAAATAAATTGCCCCATAGCAGGCTCCTTTTCCTGTAACAACACAGCAGGAGGGGGGATTGGACTATGTTACTTTGTTATAGATATGCATGGAAAACAGACATAGGTTCATGTACATAAACTGGGCAATGCTGCACCTCCGTGCTGAGATAATGTGCTTCAGGGTTTCACCAACTCAATTTTGGGTTAGGTTTGATGTACAAATGCAATGCTGCACAGTGGACCTGCTTATGAATATTTGCAGACCGGCATATCTGTATTTTGTAATAGAGCCTTTAACAGACAAACGGTCTTAGTGTAAAGAGAAATTACAGTAACTTACTATTTGTGGAACTTCTGACTTTACGTTTATTGAAAAAAGCTATTGAAACAGGATCTAAATTAAGATGGAACTTTTCCTGCAAGTTGTACAACTGTGCTGCTTCATAACTAGAAATAAGTCAAATTCAATGTTTGGATCTACACAGCAACAGGCAATTTCTATACACAAACATGCCACATTCAGAGGCAATAACACCACTGGTGAATTCGAGGATAGGATGTCACAGCTCATTGGTTTAATGTAGGGGACTGGAATGGGCGTTGATGAGGTCCATGAAACTAGAAGGGATGCTGTAGAGTGTTTATTGTGGTGTGGCGAGAGAGGGAAAACAGACACGTGGAACAGGGCAATAGCAGTTCAGGACCACTAATGCACGAGAAGGCACATAAGGAAGAACAACAAGATGGATCATTGAGATTTGCCCTGTGCATGGAAGACCTATGAGAGGAAGGCAAAAGAGGAAATAGATAACGGTTTATCAGAAAAGTATTAAAACAGTACAGTGGCCTGGATAATTCCTCAAATGTAGGCTAGAACCCAGTTCTGGTTTGTTGGAATTCTTCAGCCTGAAGTAGGGAACGTTAAATCAACTGAACTCCTGAGTCCAGGGTAACATTATGCAACAGGGAAGTAGTCTGCCTTGGGGAAAAGGATAGCTGAGGGACAGCTTGCATGTACACTCAACCACAGGAAATTGAAAGCTTCAGCCCCACAATTTCTTCTCCTAACAAGGGAAATTCCATGTCACTAATGTAAATACTAGAGACTGTAAGTCTAGATAAGTACACAATGAGGATAGGCGACAGATGTCTTGTTCTTCACTGGTTTATCTAACATGACATAGAGCATACACATGAATCAAAGCACCACTTATCTCTAACTCACATTTAAGATTTTAGGGTGCTCAATAATATTTTGGTCAAGTACTTTAAGCGTTTTCTACCATGCCTTTTGGCCAAGGCTATACATGCCAGGTTTTAGGTGTAACCACAAACTATGTCAGCACAACCATTAACTATATATTGTGATTCCCTTTTAAATTAGCTGTACGAATATTTATTTAATGTGGCTATCCTGAAGAGCATGTATGGCTCCTGCACTTGTAGGGCATTGTGCACACACCTGGGAGCAGACATACTTTCCATATTTTCTTGATAGGTATCCTGCTGCCGTAGACCCAATGATGGCTGCCAAAGCAGGTAAGGACACAATGGATGACCAGATAAAGGTGAGGGTATTGTAGCTGATGGTAGAGTGGTACTGGCCCACCCATGTCTCATTGATAAAGTTCTTGATGAGCTAAAAAAAGGAAATTAAAACATAATTATTGTCCAACACTAGTGCTGCCCTTGATTTTGTGTCTGCAAGCCAAGCAATAGAATTAACATATATGGGGTTATCCATCACAAAAATACAAATAACTAAAAATTGAAAACTGTTAAAAATAAATGCCTGTTTTGTTTTGAATTGCCAAATAGATAACTCTTTCCATGTGTGTGCGCTATAAAACTTGTTTCCTGTTGTAGTATACATGATCAAATCCTTTAACCTTGTTAAGCTTCTTGTCATGAAGAAAATAAAGAAAGAAAACCTGCATTCAAAATCAATCAGTAATAATACACCTTGGGCCAGATGTAGGTAATTCTATTTTACCGACTCATAAATACCGAATTTTACCGATTCGGTATTTATGAATCGGTAAAATAGAAGATGGGAGATGTAGGTGTAATCGGTATTTGAAATACCGATTCTGTAAAAATTGGTATTTACCGATTCTGTAATTACAGAATCGGTATTTCCTATTGATTCCTATGGGCTGTGAAGCCCATAGAAATCAATGGGTAATACCGATTCGGTAATTACCGAATCGGTAAATACCGATTTTTGCAAGGGTGCAGGGGGTGTCACTTTGACACCCTCTAGCACCCCAAATACTGTCATGTGTGCCATGTGGCAGACAGACATGCCCTAAGGGCATGTCTATCTGTCACATGGCACAGGTGTGCATGCACACATGTGCATGCACACCTGGATTCGGTATTTTACCACCCAATTGGATTGGGTGGTAAAATACCGAATCTGTAATGGCTTTGGGACTCTGGAGAGTCCCACCTACATATGAAAGATTCCGAATCGGTAAAAATACCGATTTGGTATTTTACCGATTCGGTAATTTTACTGATTCGGTAAAATATGCCCCTACATGCCAAATCTTAAATACCGGTCGGTAACGGCCGAAATCGGCCGTTACCGACCGGTATTTTGGCTCCTACATCTGGCCCCTTATGTATAACCTTGAGATAGGGCAACTTAACTCATATCTTCATTAAAATCTTTGGACCAATATTTACTGATGGTAGATCTAAACTAAATTCCTGAGATTGATGAATAGGCAGTGCATAAGATAAGCACAACAGATAACTTGTCTTGTCTATTGTAGAAATCTATAACCAGTACAAATCAATTTGCAGAACCTGCTTTTTGTTGAGCTTCGCACCAGTAACTAATCCTCTTTCAGCATGAATGTTTGTTCATGAAATAAACAGTCAATTGATATACATTTGAAGCGATCTCATACAGCTGTCTTATAAATTGATCCATCAAGTTAGTTTAACCTGTTGTTTTCTAGTTTTCCTTGTGGAACAAGAATTCTATGTACGTTTGTGTGTATTGCAGATACTTTTTCAATGAGCTTTTGTTCTCTTTATAACATTTTTTTACTTTCTTTAGAACTCTGTGATCTTGGCAAGGTGCACACAGTTCTCAGGCTCAATGCATGAGCACACCTTTCCATGTGGACAATTTGCCATTTTGTCCCAAAAGATTACAGTGCTCCAGATGTGTCCTGTAACATGCTGGTAAGGAAAGTTCCTCTCATGTGTTGGTGAATTCTTGGGATGGTTTAATGCCACCACATGCTGAGTGTCATCAGTGTAGGTGAGGATTTGTATGCCAAATGGAAGGACAGTCTCCGCCAGGGAACTCATGTAGTGTTGTATTAAACTACAGGAGTATGACGCTTAAACCATGTTGAGATTAGGGTAGGTACTAGAGAATAAACAAACAACATCTCAACTGGTATTATTCTGAAAGGTGATTAGACATTTATGCATCAAGCATTATGAGAACAGAGACAAGGAGACTCAAGTAGTGGTTTTAGAAATGTGCTCATGGCATCATATAATTTAAGAACAAAATAATGTATACAGTTGTAGCAGCACTGTAAGGAAACAAATATCAAACAACCTGAATTGGACTTGGTGCTCTAAATGTGTACGTGACACAAGAAGTGGTGACGCAAGTGACAATTGTGATCAGCAGAAATGGTGCATGGTGCAGAGGTGCTTGAATATATACAGTGTATCAAGTGAACAATGTGGCTGAAAGTAATAGGAAAAGTTTTGGCAGGTTATTTATCAGAGCCACAATGGAAAATGTGCCATCAATTGTGCTGAACGGTCGATGACGTCTCGATCCTTTCAATCAGGATCATCTTCAGGACCGGGTTGTCATTGAGAACGGTGCTGGTTGGCTCACGGAGCGTCCCGGGTGGCTCAGCCTAGGGGTAGGTGGTGAACGTCTCAGATGGAGAAACAGTGAAGGCACGGACTAGCCACATCAGCACACAGTTAGACATGGTATTGTCCAGGTGGATGTTAAGATCCCCTAAGACTGTGAAGTTTGATGGCGAGCAGGCTAGATGTGCAATGGTCTTCAAGAGGGTGTTGAGAAATTGCCCCAGGGGTCCAATTAGTAGCCCAGAGATGGTTGTAGTGGGGGAGATGTCTATGGAGTAGAGGAAGCTCTCGCTGTCTGAAACCTGATCTGGAGTGATGCTGCAGTTAAAAATGATTGCTAGGCCCCCTCCTCCGCCTTCTTTACAGTCTCCCCGTTGTATGAGGTAACCGCATGGGAGATTTTTGGTGAGGACCGGCTCTGACTCATTAGTAAGCCATGTTTCCATCAGGAAGAGGGCAGTGGGATTGATTTCCTCTAGTAGTAGGCCAATTTCCATGGCTTGCTTAGGGAACGATCTGCAGTTTAGCAGAAACATCTTTAAGTTGGCGTGCTTTATAGGGGGGAACTGTGCTGTAATGATCGGCCGAAAGTTGAACCCACAATGGGGACAGTACCTCTGCTACATTCCACAGATGACGGCATTTGGCAGATGTTGTTACTCTTAGATTCCGTAGGGTGTGTGAACTAAAGGATCTGATGTGGGGCAGGGAACGGACAGAAGTCTGGCCCATGGCCCCGGCCGGACGCAGACGGGTGAAGACGGGCTTGCATTTGGAGCGCCTTCAGCTGCCTGACGGCGTGCCCGCTGTGCGCATCTGCTGCGCGATGTATGTGACATGTGGGCTAAGTAGTGTGAGAGATCTGCCCCCTCCAGTCTCCTGCCAGAAGTGAGTGGGGAATGGTGCCGGATACTCCCTCCGGGATAGGCCGTGGTGAACCGGGGAGCAGAGCGGTTCGAGTAAGAACAGGTAAGTGCAAGTAAAATATGGCGATTTTAAAAAGAAGGATCTTTCGTTTTTAGCAATTACTAACAACAGTGCTTGTTGAAAAAGTTTCAATGCTTCAGCTTGCCCCAGCCTACATGCGTCCACATACAGAGTAACAACTGATTAGACACCCCAGAACACAACACTCCGAGATCCATCAGGAATTGCGGTAACAAGGCACAGCCTTTCGCTCACACTCTTGTACTTGTCCACATTAGGATCTGACAGAGACACAAAACAGTTTAAAATATTTATTATAACTAATGTGCCCTAACCCGCAATATACATGCCACAACATACAGGAAAATTAATAGTACAAATACAGTCAGTATAGCAGCCAGTCCATAAATCATGAAGGGAGATCGCATCATGAAAAGGCAATACAGCCTAACCTCCCTCCCCTTGCTAAGAAGCAGTATTATTATACATTAGAAGAACTCTCTGCTTTGTCAGAATACCCCCTACCTTAGCCTATAGACAGGTGAAAGTAGATCCACATCATAGGTGCTGTCTCACTCTTTGCCCTGGAAAGATCCCTCTCCAAGTGTGTCCTACCTTTTCTTGTATCCCAATAAAGCTAAAGTATGTTGTCCAAACAACAGCTGCATCAGTATGTTTTGTCTAGGTGCTAAAGCCTGGCCAAAACAAAATAATAAGGGGCATGTTGTTCGACCTTGCAAATAATGTTTAGTCAAAATCCCAGGAACATGCAAAGAGTGAGCACAGCGATGAGTTTTCATGTGAAAACAGCCATAGAAACTATTGCAAAAATAAAGACGTGTAGTAACATGTGCAAATCAGCAGGCAAGCTGCAGCGGGCTCATGCTAACTTAGTCTAAACCACAATCTCCCTATGGGCCACCTGACACATGGTCTAAGCCAGAGAGGCAACCCTCTTGCACAACCTGAACTTTCTAACAGTACTACTTGCATTAGGTTTGTGATGGCATTTGTGGGGTGGAAAGATTTGCTAAGTTTGGGCACTTTGCAACTCTAGTCTTGTGGGCAAGTGTCTAGAGTTGTAGCTCATCAGAGCATGAACAGCAAAGTAGAACAATAGCCTCACATTCACCTTGAGATGGCTGTGCAGTCTCAAGAGTTATGGATCTTGCTCTCGCTGGACCATGGATGCACTCTGGATTTTTCACTTCAGAAGAAATAGGTAAGTTACTGAGCTTTTCCTGAGTGAGTGCTCATTTTCCTTCTGTCAAAATATCCAGTTTTTGCTTTAACCAAAGGTTGTGCTTAGTGGATCCATTCTAGTCAGATCCACATAGGATTTTGAGCAAAATTGCTGACTATGTAAATGTTTCATATTGAGATTATTGTGCATACATTTATCCTATGAGTTTTTTGTGATGAGAGTTTTCTGCAATGGATCCCATCTTGGGAAAGGTGTATTTTAGTAAAGGAAAATAAGATAAAGAAAGTAAAGTTTGTTTTCGAGTTCTGAGGGACAAAGGTTGCCTGTGATTTTAAGCGACAGAGAAGCAAATGTAGTTATGGCCTGGATACAGTCAGTTTCCTTCATTTATAGTGATTTGCTTTAATGGTGAAATCACTAAGTATAAAATATCGTCTCTAGCTAATACAGAGAGTGCATGGTATTTTTTAAACCCGGATACAAGGAATGGTCAGCTCTGATGAAGCACTGTGCTTTATCTCCCATGCCACACATTACTACTTAGGGTACACCTAAAAATGTAACCCATCAACATTTTAAAATAGAAGCTTTTGGATGGAATATACTGACCGGAGAAAGGGAGTTGAGAACTGAATATTGAAAGCCGAATTGACCTGATCCACCAATACCAAGAACAACAATCATTTCAAGAAGCACTCGGTACTTCACCTGTGAAGAGAAGAAAATGAAATTGGATCATAACACATACATGACACCTTGGCAACAATTGTACATATTCATATTTTTAAATATGTTTTTATTGACATTTCAATATTATACAGTTCCATATTATAGGAAATATTACCGATCATTACAACTATATTTTTTTATTTATATAGTTTTATATTGTATTTACATGACCAAGGCAGGTATCAGAGCGCGTTACAAATGATCAAGGTGAAATTATGTGAAGCAGCATGTGCAATTCCAAATGTTGCCAAGGCCATCTATAACAATACATAAAGTATCAATAAACAAATTAGCATTAAGAACCCCGTGCTCAGCTCGTTTCATAGGCCAACATCCAAAGGACACCAGTCAACCCAAAATAAAGGTGAAATTCTCGACCTCAACATCCCCAAAGATCACACCATCACATTGAACACCATTTCCTCGTGGGATTTGTCCAATCATCACTGCATCTTCTTTTTTTATCAACATGGAAGTCTCCCAGAGAAAGTCTCAACCAACGAAATTGAAGATTTGGAAAAGGGGCCTCAGATATATCAATACCGCAGATCTAGCAACCCACTGTATATCTGCCCTCTCTCCACAAGTTGGTCTGACTGAGGTACATGCACTCACTAACTTCTACAACTCTCCTATCACTAGCATCATGGATTCCATTGCTTCACTCCAACAAAACAATGCCCTAACTAAAATTTCCAAACCGTGGTTCAACAACAACTTAAACACAGAGCGCCCCAAACTTAGGGCAATCGAGCGATCCTGGAAATCAAATCCATCTTTGGACCAACTAATAATCCTTAGAACGGTAAGGAGTTCCTATAGCAAACAAAACAAGATCGCGAAGGCTGACTACTTCAGGTCCCAACTCAATCAAGCCACTAATCGCCCCAAGAAACATTTTGAGCTAGTGAAACAACAATCGGTAGACACACCAAACCGCTCGGTCACCTTTATGCGATGACCTGGCTGCCTTCGTTGATGAGAAATCCAGACTCATCAATATAGATCTTGACTCCAGGAAGACGCTATTGCAATCCTGGAGGTCTGCGACCACCCTCCCCCCCCCCGGCCCTATCTGAGAAAATCGAACCGACTAGCCGGAACACCAAGAACGATGCCTCATGGAGCAGCTTCACTTCCCTCAGTGAAAGAGACACTAACAAGATTCTTCAGACCATCAACCCATATAATCATTTTAGTAGCCCAGTACCACCGTCCACCTTCAAAGAACTGAAGGAGGTCATCACCCCTATCTGGACAAACATTGTCAATGCGTCTCTCTCACAAGGTACGATCCCGGATTGCCTAAAAGCTGGTCAGGTAACACCGATCCTAAAAAAGCCTACAGCAGATAGTACGGACCTTAACAACTTATGCCCTATCTCTACAATCCCCACCCTAGACAAACTCCTAGAAAAATTCGTCCAATCTCAACTCTGTGAGCACATTGAGAATTTCAACCTCACTAAATTGGTTGCCCTATGAAGCAAGAATTCAGCTAAAGATTGCCTGTCTGTCTCACAAAGCCCTCCATTTCAAAACCCCTAGTTATCTAGTGCAAAAGCTAGAATGATCCGGTCATGGTAGACCTTCTAGGAGTGCTAACTCTCTCCTCCTGAAACCACAGATGTTTCGCAAAAAGAGAACATGTCAACGAGCTTTCTCTGGCTCTGCGCTGAAGATCTGGAACTCTCTCCCACCGGAAATACACAGAATCTCCTCCAAGGTTGCCTTCAAATTGGTAGTAAAAAGATTCCTCATGAACAAGTACCTACCTTAAAAGGATCTCGGATCGTCTCCTCTAATGCTCTGGACTTACACCCTAAATCCTGCCTTTGGTATTATTCTGCTTTACTAGTCACTTGCTCCCCTCCTAGTTCTCTATGGTCCAATTATTATATTTCCCTTTCCTGTCCCTTTTGTTCGTAACCTTTTGCTTGATATGCACATTTGATTTGTTTGGGTTGGTATTCCTTTTGATGACTGTACTGCAACTATTACCTTCCTCTCCATCAAATTGTAAAGCGCTCTGATATCCTTCGGGATCATGTTTGCGCTATATAAAACTTTATAAATAAAATAAAAATAAATTAATGTATTGCAGATTAACCACAGCAGGTCATCCACCTGTGTATTTCTAGTTCACGGTACCAGTGTGCGACCACCCCATGGGGTCATCACTCTTCACCCCCTGAGGTCAGTGTAGGCTCCTTGTCTCCGTGGCTCTCTTTAGTCGCGGGGACTGTGTGATCGTCACCATTGAGGTCATGGACCATGGCTCCCCATGGCAGCAGCTCACCTGTCAGTTTGTCATTGTGTTTTACTTTTTTCATATATGCCTTAACCGCACCAGCCTACCCAGCCAGATCCCACAACCAATCAGTCCTCAGGGGGAGTGTTGGGCTAAGCCATCTAATGGCTATACATCATTTGGCCAGAGCCAGTCCAAGAAGTGCAAATTCTCTGCTTACCTTCTAATATTTCTGTGCAGGGACCAACCCCACAAGGCATTGTTTCAGTTTCCTAGGTATCAGCCATCCTGTAGCTTTATGCAGGAGTCCGAAGAGCATGCTCCAATAGCATACTATCCGAGGACAGCACCACACAATATGAAGGAAGTCTTCCCGCGAATGTAACAACCCACGCTTCTAGTGGGGTATATTGAGTCTAGAAGTTTGGGGGAGAGGTACGTAATATGGACAATGTTGTATTGAATGAGTTTACATAGTGCATTGGCAGAGACCTTCAGCATCCCCTATTTATCCTATGCCATTTTTCAGGGGTAATGGCGAACTCACTCGCTGCTACTTGTCCTCCACCTTGGGGGGATATGTGGACCTATCAGCCCCCAGGAAAATGTAAATATGGGTAATAAGCATCCAACCACCCGCCAATGTTAGCAATGGCACCATAGTCCGAGTTGGATCAGGAGCATCTGGAAGTACAGGCCATATCTCTCTAGCTGTGGCAACAATTTTGGCATATTGGAGAAACTGGCCCCTTCCCAGCCCAAACATCTCCATTGCCTCCACTAGAGGGATAAAGCAGCCCAATGAATGCAGACCATCCAAGTTGATACAGCCCCCTCCCGCTAGCCGGCTATAGTCATGGTTAGAGGTATTTGTGCAAAGGGTCGGATTTGACATACCTCCAGTTCTAGCACATACAGTACCATAGGGAGCACCACCTATTCTGCCCATTCCCAAAACCTGCACATTACTCTCAACACATGCGACAGATACCCATAAATATTATAGCCGCACAGTAGGTGGGTCCCCAGGTCCTGGTTTCCAGTGGTACCGGCTAGTAAGGATTTTTCCCAATTAGGTTCCGCATCAAACTAATACACTGCATGTTGTAGGGATGAGGCAAGCTAGTAGAGTTCGAGGTCAGGTACTGCTATTCCAGCTTTACCCGTGTGGCAAGTCTTACCCTACACCGTTGCCCAGCGAACAACAGGTCCACAAAGAGCCTGTGTTAGCAATGTCACCATAATCAGAGTGGGATCTGGGACATCTGGAAATCCAGTCTGCGAGAGAGAAGGCTTTATTCAGATGATAAAGCGGACAAGCCTTTTCTTACCCATGCTGTGTGTACAAGACAGCTGTGAAGGGACATCTTCCGAGTGTGGCACTCTGAGAACTTGGTTGGAATTGTTAAGGAAAGAAGGTGCCTACTTCCAAGAACGGATTATTGTTCTCCTGGAGAGAGGCTGAAGAGTGGAAGTACTTTCAGCTTCTTGCAGCAGAGATGCTCTATCCCTATACCTGGGAGTGGAGTAGTGTGGCTCACTGGTTAGAGGTGGCAGACCCGAGAGCAGAAGTCGGCCCGGCACCAGGGTTCAATTCCCGACGCGGCAGGGTCGTGGACCTTGGTCAGCGGACTCGATAATTCTCGCTTCGGTGCTTACTCTAATCAGGGGTTCCACTCGGCAACTCTGGGCATCAGCTTGCCTAATCTCCACAACGGCCCCATCAATTCCAGGGATGCCTGGCTCCACTTTGGGGACTCCCAGCAGGGACCATCCCACAGGAAAAGCCAGGACGGGTTCCCCAGAGTTATACAGCGCCAGGAGACCTATGGACGGGTAGCAGTGCGCTTTACAAGCTCAAATACATTTACATTTACATTTAAATTTACATACCTAAGAGGCAGTCCCCACTTCATGGGGAGGTTGCTACTTACACAGGGTGTAAAACACTCATGTAAGTACTCCCCTCAAAGTGCTGCCCAGATATACAGAGGAGGTATGGGTCTCTATGTGGTGGTAGGAATACTGCTACACTAAGAGCTCCATCCAGCACAGACCTCCTATTGCAGTCAGCACACCATACTTAGTGTGCACAAGGACGGAGTGTGAATGCATACTCTGGCAGGTGAACTGGACGCATGTCTGTGCACTGCTATGTCAAGCTGCACTCTTAGTGATGCACACAACCCATGTGCATGTGAGAGAATGTAGAGCACAGACAGGAGCGGGGGAGCCCAGCTGGCCTAGCACAACCCACCCAGACACATAGGGCTGCCGAAGTTCTGTGTTGACTGGGAAAGTCACTACGACTCAAAAGATGCCACTTCCATTCTGTCTTCTGGAGACTGAAGAAGAACTTCACCGCCAGGATGTGTTGGAGAGCTCCACCGTACATATCTCTGACTGAGTACAGAATATTATGTCAGAATAAATAATCTCACAGACGAATGTGAGTCTCTGATCTACTGTCACTAGATGGAGCCCATGACCATGAAACAATGCATAGTTGAGTGTAGACAAGCTCCCTCAAGTTCATCTCAGTTGAATGTAGGGGGTCGATGCTGGTAAAAGCTCCACCATGCAGCGGTTCATGGGGTTTTTGCCAAACGCTGTTTGCCGTCCAGCCCTACTTGCAATACATAAAGGTGCAGGGGTAACATAACCATTTTGATTAAGGCAATCTTCCACATCAGGGAGAATTTATAGGTATTCCAGAATTTAATGGATGGTTTGAGGTTATTGAGCACCTGCCCCATAATTAATGTGTTGTCCTGCTGTGCACCATGCTCTAAGTGCATGCCGAGATAATGAACCCCATCAATGCTGCAAGATATTCCCGATTCGAGGAGCAGGCTGACCTCTATTTCCTACAGCTGTCCTAATGGAAACAACACAGATTTTAATTGATTCACATGAAGGCCAGAGAGCTCACCACATTCCATAATCATATTCAACAGGTTCGGAGCCGTAATGTCTGGCTGCAGCAATTGTACCATAGAGTCATCCCCATGTCCTACCTGTATTCCCCAACTATGCAGCACCTGAGGCAGTTTGCACTTCCAACTCCATTGCCAGAGTGAACAGCAAAGTGGGGAGGGGTATCCCTGCCTAGTTTCCCTTTGCAGCTGGATTATCTCTGACACTAGGCATCCAGTGCATACCAGCATCAGCGGTCAAGCGTAGAGCAGCCTCACCAAAGCAATATATTTGAGACCCAGCCCCACTCTGTTGAGCACCTGCCACTCAGACTCCCAGTGAATTGAATCAAATTCCTTTTCTATATCTAGGAAGGTGAGGGCACATTGGTCCTTATCCAGACGGAGCTCAAGTAACACATGCGCCAGCCGCCACAGGTTGCAAAAGATGTGTCTGCATGGCATGAATCCCAATTGGTCAGGTTGAACCGTGCACCTAATCTTTATTGCTTTGTATACCATCACAGACTTAATTTAGCCATTATACATGGATGTCTAGAACATAAAAGTGCTAAAGTCTTTGCTCACCTGGGATCGCTAAATACTTATACAAAACCAGGCCCATAGGCCTGCAAAATGCTCATCACAGTATGGACACTAAACAGATTAAATTAGAAGAGTCAACTTCAACATACATATTACAGAGTTCAAAATCAAGTGATACTTCTCAAATCGGGTCATCTGTAGGTGTTCCACAATATATTATGTTTCTGTCTAGCCCATTTGTCCCTTTAAACTATTTAACTATTACACGTGTGGAAGACGTTCATAGAGACACGGCTATGTTCTACTATTTCTCTGCTCTCACAGAAGGATGGAGTAAGAAGGACAGTGGTGCATCTCATGTTTCTAGTACGTCTCTCCCCAAATTTTGCACTTGCTCAGTAACTCATTGAGGACATAAGCCATATAACTCATTCATTGGCTTCTGTGCATTTACATTCATTATCATGCAACAGTTTGTCTTATATTTACGCTGATAGCACACTTATAGTTTATATATCCATATATTCCTTTAAAGGGCTGATAACTAGATAAATGATTAGTGGCTTTACACTTGAGTATGTAAGCTCGCATGTTCTTCTTATCTAACATTATTAATCAAATGGCTGATTATTTCCAAAGTAAATGGCTTGAATTTTATAAAGTAATTGTTCACAGACCATTCAGGACTTTGATTCCATGACAAGCAGAGAACAGACTGGTTCTTTGTTGAACTGTTCAAATGCAGTTGTATTATATCAAAGCAGTTTGTGCTCTGGTGAGAGGAGATTTTAAAGATCGTGGCTTCAAGTCATTACACACTCATAATATAAACTAAGGCTATTTTAGTGCACAGGTATATGAGACTCATGCCCTCCCAATGGCCCTTCAGAAAACAGATCAGTTAGTTCTGGCACTTTTCATGTCACATTCTGCATTCTGTGTACGTCACAATGTAGACCTACTCCTCTGGTTCTAAAATGGATTTAGATAGTCAAAAGGGAAATAAATGAAAGACAATGTTACATTTATTGTTTTAAAAATTAATCAAGGGCTTTAAAAACATATATCAAGTTAGAAATCATATATATATAAGTTTATATGGGTATGAACATTTTTATGTTTACCTTTTCCTCAATATATGGTGAGGTATAGTTATTCAACTGTATTAGCCCTGGGCAGTGAACTATGCTCCGCTTGCGGAGTTTGCGAAGATTTGGTAACTTTGCGGTTCGCGTAGAGCATGAAGTTGCCGAATACTACGCAATCTACAGCGTAGCGTAGTTGTTTTTCTCTCTCGCGAGCTCAATATGCGTTCTCGCCGGCATGGTAATGACTTACCGTGATTCTACGTTCGCCGACTGGATTTTCTATCCGTTCGCGTGCACCAGGAGGTTTGGAATCCGGCCGCATGATCCCGCGAGACTGTGCGAACGCGAACACGTCATTCGGACACGCTATCTTCCTTCCAGTGGCAGTGTTGGTAAGATCGGGTTCCCGAACACGCAGAAACTACAATCTGGCAAAGAATATCTCTCGAGCACGATAAAACCTTCTAAAAAATGATCATTTTGCTCAGAAAAACTCCGAAGAGTGTGATTTGGCTGTAGTCTTTTGTGCAAGGAGTCCTCTTTTTTTAACGCTTTTATTCAAGAGGAAGGAGGTGCCCCTGAGTTCCCAACTTCCTGTTCCTGTCCAGCAGGCTCTTCCCAGTGCTTTGTATATTGTGCTGTTCACTTGCATTTGGATTTGGAGCTGGAAGGATCACTTTTTGTGTTTGTCTGCTGCATCATATCATTGGATTGGATTTATTTGAGGACTTTTGGATTTGAGATTTCATTGGAGAATTGGTGTACATGTTTGGTTGGTTGGGGCTTTTTTTTACCTACAGTTTTCTGGGCTTTTCATCGTTTTTACAAATTATTGTTGTGTGTGGCCTGTACTTTCAGTAGGGGCCTAGTTGTTTTTCTTTGAAATTTCAGCCAGTAGGCCCAGAGGTACCCATGGGTCCATGTTTCTGTGGTGTCTGTTGAATTTAAACATCATGTAGGGCATGGATGGCATAGGATTCAATTGCTAAATGTGGTTGTAGTGTATTTCACTGTTTAGGTGTGTTTAGGTGTGTGTGTTAAATACCTTTGTCGGATGTGTAACTTTCCAATCCTTTCGAGGCCCTGTTGATTTTCATTTTTGCAATTTTGTATTAAAGCTGTGTTGTTTAGCAAGCCTCCTTTGTCTAGGCCCGCTTCAGTTCATTCTTTTCTATGGCCTGTGAGTGACCATGTGGCTTGGGGCCATTTTGTGGTGGTAGTTTAGTAGTGTGCTTCTTTTTCCGTATAGGCCTGCGTGTTTTTTCTTTGTTCCCTTGGCTTATACTTGTTGTTGTTGTGGCCTGGCCATGTGGGTGGGGGCCATTTTATGAAGACAGGCAGTGTGCTTTTGGCATAGGCTTGCATTGTCTGTCTTTCATTTCTTTTTGTTGTGGGTGGTTAGCGGCCATTTTGTGGAGCCATCCAGGCAGTGTGCTTGCTTTTGCCATATGCTTCAGTTCCAAGCTTGTGGCCTAGTCTGCCAGCAGGCCCAGAGGTACTCATCATCAAATCATGAGTGCATAAAAACTGTTTCCGTGTTGTCTGTTGAATTTTAACATCATGGATGGCATTGGAATGAATTGCAAAATTTGGTTTGTGTAGTAGAATTTCAGTTTTTGGGTGTGTGTTAATTAAATAGGACTTTTCAGCCAGTAGGTAACCTTAGGAGTTCAGCTTGCGTAGTTTTGGCAACTCTACACAGCGCGACAACGCAAACTTACAGTTTTTGTCTTCTTCGCGCACTCAATATGCGTATTCGCTCTCGTGATAACGACTTTTTGTACAGTTCGCAATGCCGAACATGCAGAATTTGCAATCTGGCAAACAATATCTCGCGAGCAACATAAAACCTTCTAAAAATGATGATTTTGTTCATTTTGCTAAAAAAACTCCTCGGGTTGTCATTTTGCTGTAGTTTTTCGAACATGGAGTCATTTTTATTTTTTTACAATTTTTTAAAAGTGGAAGGAAGTTCCCCAGAGACTCCAACTTCCTGTTCCTGTCCTTTGTATGTGCTTTCTTGTTATTGTGGGTGTCATGACCATGTGGGTGTCGGCCATTTTGTGAAGCCAGGCATTGTGCTTTTGCCATAGTCCTGCATAGTCTGTCTTGTATTCCTTTTCTTTTTTTTTTGTGAGTGGCCTGGCCATGTGGTGGAGGCCATTTTGTGGGACCAGCCACAGTGCTTTTGCTATAGGCCTCCAAGCTTGTGACCTAGCCTGGCAGTAGGTCCAGAGGTACTCATCTTAAATCATCATGGGTGCATGAAAGTTTAACAACTGTTTTTGTGTTGTTTGTTGAATTTTAACATCATGTATGGCATGGATGGCATTGGATTGATTTTCAAAATGTGGGTTTTTTATGAGGTCAATTTCACTTTTTGGGTGTGCTAAATAAATGCCTTTTTTGCATGTGTATGTGTTGTTGTTTCTCCCTGATAATGCATCCATTCCATGTGATGCACAACTTTAGGGCAAACAGGCTCCACTACATTTATGTTTTTGTTCTTTGCTATCCTTATTCCTCCTGAGTGTACACAGTACAGTACACCAGGAAAGCCCTGGCCTTGTTGTCAAAGTCTCATAAATGGCTACACTGTTGTTGTTCACTGAGTTTCTAAAATGTAATATCTGTGACCACCACACACTAAGAAGTTATATACTATATTAGTTTGATTGTACTATCGTTTGACTGATGTTCTTCTGGCTTTTTTGCTTTTAGGTGCACAAAAGACTGAGGAGGAGGTGTGTCATCATCGCCTTTTGTGGTGCCAGACAGATGTCCTGCTGCTGTACATGACGTGACGTGTGAGTGACCTGACACGACATCTCTGCAACTTGTGCAACTGAGTGCTGCTGACACCTGAAGAAGATGGCCCCAAAGAAAGCAGGTACCAGGTCCTCCAGTACCAAGAAAGTTGCTATTGAGAAGAAGGAACAGAAGAAGAAGGAAGTGTCACTTAAATCTGATGTGCCGCCCAAAACCTTTTTCGGGAAACCAATAATGAGGCCTCCGGCAGCACCTCCGCATCAGTGGGCCCAACCCACCAACCCAGGCCCAAGCAGATGAGTGTGGAAGAGGTAGCCAGCCTAATGGTGGAAAGCAGTGATGCTGAGCCTGACCTAAACTTATCGCTATCTCAAAGTAGGGCACAATCAATGCAGGAGGAAACACAGCAGATAAGTGGTCAACAACAACAGCCGCAACCACCGCCTGCAATAGTAGTTGTTGTTCCTCCCGAAGTAGGGTCAGTTCTGGAAATTGAGCCTCATACAGAGGAAGAAGAAGAAGAAGCCACGCATTCAGGAGATCCATTGCCCTCCAAATCCCCAGCATGGAAAAGGAGGGTTAGTCCATTGAGTTCTTCGCCAAGCATCCCTTCTGATGATCTAGATGTCACTTGGGAGCCACAACAACCTGAGCATGAGAGGGAGACACATCCCAAGACCAGGCTAGGGAAAAGGAAGGTTCCAGAAAGCCTTAGACTTATGGAGGTCAATGTAGAGCAGCAGGATTATGATGATGAGCCAGTCATCGCGAACATCACTCCCGGCCCGAGGACATGGAGACCAACATTATTACCTCATACAGAATGGCTGCAAGGGATGTAGCTCGCATACCTCCAACACAGGTAACACCAACACAACCTCCAGCCTCCAAATTTACATTAGCAATGGGCCGGCAGCGTCCAACATCCAGCACAAGCACCACCTCAGCAGAAGTAGGTAGTGCTACTGCACAGCCACAGAGTCAAATTCAACACACACCCTCCAGTTCATCCGGCATTGGAGGTGGCACCTCCAGCAGGAGACAAAAGTTAAGCTCCCCAGTGTGGGACTTCTTTACGGTTAGCAAAAAGGAGGAGAACATTGCTATATGCTCCATTTGTCATACCTCTGTTAGTCGTGGTAAGCTTGGTACAAACTATGGTACCGGAGGCCAAATGACGCATCTTAAAAAACACCGCGCAATCAACAGGGAGGACCACCTTCGTTGCACAAAAACTGGAACCATTGCTGTTGGTGGGGATAAACGAGTAAAAGGTCTGCTCACGGTGGAACAGGAAGAAGAAGAAAAGGGAGACATTCTCTCTGGTAGTGGTACACAAAGTAGCCCTGTCCCCAGCACTGCAGTGGTACTGCCCACATCCCCAGCAACATCTCAGTGGCACAAGAGTAAGAGTCAGCCTGAGGCACCAAGGAGTACTGCAATGAAAAAAAGTGCAGCTTTGAGTCTAACAGAAAGGAATACCACGCAGCCTACCATTCTTAGCATGTTTACTGGGCCGGAGGGGCAGTACAAACGCAACCACATAATAGCACCTTTGTAAAATGCAAAGCTGGCTAAAATATTAGCACTAGACCTTCTCCCTTTTTCTTTTGTTGAAGGGGTGGGTTTTCTGGAATTTGTGACAACCATCTGCCTAAAATGGAAGGTTCCCAGTCACTCCTATTTCACCAGAGTTGCTGTTCCAGCACTACATCACGACGTGCTGGAATTGCTTTGAAAATCCTTAAAACAGAGTGCTGTTGAGAGTATCCACCTGACAACAGGCATGTGGATTAGTTGCCAAGCCATTGATTGTGCATCACTGCACACTGGATCTCTTTTTTGGGTGTTAGAGAAAAGATATCTACAGGTGTTGACACTGCTGAGATTTTTAATGGCACTCGCAAACATGCAACTGTAGACATGTTTGCTATGGAGAAATCTCATACTGCTGCAACCATTTTGGATGAGTTTAACAGCAAGGTCTTTGAGTGGCTGCGACCAAGAGGGCTTAACATTGGTTTTGTTGCCACGGACAATGGCAGCAAGGCAGTTAAGGCCATGAAAGATGGTGGCTATTTCAGGGTCCTGTCCTGTGTTTGGCACACGGCATTAACATTGTTGTTCAAGACTTTCTGAAAAATTAAAGCAAAGTCAGCAACTTACTGACCACCTGCAGAAGAATATGCACACATTTCAACCATTCTTTTAAAGCTTGGAAGCAGCTGAGGCTCATTCAATGTGAGCATAAAATGCCAGTCAAAGCACTCATCCAAGAGGTGCCAACATGTTGGAACTCAACTTATTACATGCTTGATTGTCTGTTTGAGCAGTACATACCACTTAATGCTTATGTCATGAAAATATTAGGGGATCCTACTGTGACAGAGATACTACTTCCTATTCAGGTCTTCACACATGAAGTCAGCAGGGAGGCCTGTACTATGGGCCAAGCTATCCCATTGTTGTACATGCTAGAGCAACAGCTGAAGGAGGTATCTGAAACGTATGCAGGTGTGGATGACAAAGTAGAGGCATATTATTTGCGGACACCTTAGGCGAATATATGTATCTGAAAATACAACGATTCAAAATCACATCGACATTACATTTCTGCCATAATTTTGGATCCACAGTACAAATTATTTCTGAGCAGTAATGCAGTAATTCCTTTTTCAGAAGTGGATGTTGCCAAGTACAAAACTTTGATAGCTGCGGAAGCCACTGATTTAAAAAATGAACGGCTCTTAAATTAGAGGCCCGCCACCGCAGGACAAGTACTACAGGGCATCCAGAATCCAGTTCTAATTCAGAGCCTGAGAGCAGTATGTTTGCCTCCCAGCAGTCACCAACACTACCAATAACATCAACAACAGCACCAACAGGATCATCAGCCACATAACAAAACTTCAACTGATTGGTTTCTAAGGAAAGGGTTTGGTTAGTCTATTGCTGATGCAAAGGCAAAAGAGGCCAAGCTATTCTGAGCACCCATGAACATTGAGCGGATTGTCCAGGCCTATCTGGATGGCACAACAGAGGTCTTCATGGAGCAAAACCAATTGGTGTATTGGTATGGGAAAAGAAGCCAATGGCCAGTGCTCAGCAGGCTGGCGATAAAGTATCTGGCTTGCCCTGTGGCAGGTGTCTCTTCTGAGCATGTTTTCAGTGCTGCTGGTGCCATTGTAACTGTGAAAAGGACCAGTGTCTCGCCCAAAAGTGTGGAGAGGTTAACCATAATCAAAATGAATCAGCACTTCATACCACAGGAGTACAAAATACGTGAATCACAGCAGGAAGAGGAGAGTGACTTTGATGTCATAAGTAGTGGGTTACATGACCTATTTCTGTCCGAACCACCAAAGTTTTAGGACGAGCTCCTCTTCCCTGACAGCTAGGCTTCCATATTGTTACTTTCTTCTTTCCTTTATTTGTGTGTGTATATCTGTCTTTCTGGTTCAAATCAAATCACAACAAATCCATTACCACCGTCTCCTATTTTTATTTCCCTATAGAAGTTGAACGTCTGTGCATTTACCTCTCCACTCCACTCCTCAGAATCCTGCTCCATCTTCCTGACTCGCCCTAAATACATTTCCATCAAGCCAGACATTGGATGGAGATGGAGAATAGTACAATAAAAGTTGGCTCTAACAATCCCTCCATAAGAAGTGAAACGTGACTATAGCTATCTTCCGTTTAGTTTCCAAACCGAAACTCATCACTGTCCAAAGGCTCCTGCCTTTGTCTGCAGGTATCCACAACTCTTCACTGTCAGAACTTGAGCAGGCATCCAAAAGTAAACTCATCACTCTCAGAATGCTAGGCATCTGATCTGACAGCCAAAGAGAAGAGCAAGACAGATAATGATTAATGAATGATGGCAATGGCATGCATTGCATTGGATGCTTGCTGACTCTGAGTAAATGTGCATGAAGTCGAACTATACTAGTTAATCTACAAAGTAAAAGTGACTCAAGTGAGAGTCAATGTTTCCTTGTTGTTTAATAAGCACATTGTACTCCTATTACTGGAGGTGCAGGCCAATATCTGTTGCAATTTTTTAATATATGGAATATGGACTTAATCTGAGTCACTAAAGACTGAGTTGGTGTTGGACAACACATACAGGTATCACACCATGATGATGACCATACTATATTTGCACGCAGTCAGTCAGTTGGATCGGAGATGATTGATGGAATAACTGCATTTCATGAACTGGCATAAAAGGTAAACACAACGATTCAACAAGAACCACAACAGACCTAGGCTACATGTCTGTGTCGTGGTGGAGTCGAGTGTAGTGGTACCTGACAGTGGCGCATTGATTAAGTCACTTGATTTGGAAAATGCTAGGTTCCTGTATATGCCTTTTGTCTGGCTCTGTCAAAATGTAAGGTAAATGGAGGTTGGGTCACGGCCCGGTGCCGTGGGCCTGTTTTGTGCTGGCTCCTGTCCTGTTGTTGTTGTAGCTTAATGCTGTAAATAGAGTAGACACGATGTATCCAAGCCGCCTCATTCTGAAAGTGTTCTCTCAAGAGTTTTGTCTTCTTGCACTCCACCGTAATTGATGCTTTTATTTTATTCATTTATTTTTCAATACCCCTTTTGTTTTTCCATCTACACTTACAGGCCCACCTTTACCCTGTGCTATACTGGGAGAAACAACTCACACTTACCTTACCAATCCGCAGGCAGTGACACCCTAGAATGATGTGCAGAGTGTCCATGGAAGGGGGGGACCAAGATGAATGACGAGATGCAACTCCACAATTGGACCTGGATAACACAGTAACTTTTGTATCATTCATCATTCGTCTTTTAATTAATTTGATTCATTTTTTCTCTTCAATCATTACAACTGTGTGTTGTTTTTTGTTTGCTAATTGATCCCTACAACTATTTTTCAATTTTATTTGTTAGCTTTAAAAGTAAGCCCGGTACAGCATGTAATTTGTGTCTCTCTGAGGGCATACAGGCAAGGCAAATTTCATATTAATAATACTGCTGCCCTGTACTGTCTAATTGTGTAGTAGTAGTTAGTAAGTACTACTCATTAACCATCAAGTTATTTTCATCATCATTGCATGCATTTCCTTTTTCTCCCATTATAGATTTATTGGATAATGGATCATGGTTGTCTTCCAAGATTGTGTTTTACTTTCGTTGTGTCCATGCATACTGTTTTTCTTTGTCAAACCTTTCCCCAAACCCCCCTTCCCATCCATTCATCAAACCCTAACCCTCTTCCCCCGGGCTGTGTAATTTATATTGAGGTGTGATGTTGTGACTACATTAAATGTACACCAACAATTGATCACACGCTTGCTGGGGCAGATGTGGTAAAAGCAACACTAATTCAATTTCAAGGCAGGGCGAGGATCTTCTTCTGCTTGCTCACCCATGCTCAGTCTATGTACAAGCCAATTTTTTTTCCAAAGGGATCCACCTAATACATTATAATTAATTGCCGGTATTGATTGGATTCATCATCGACATCCTACCACACAGCAGTTTCGAATTACGATTGTGTTAAATGACTCACTCAACACAACTACAGTTTATAACTTCTTGTACTAGGCTGTCCCTGCCACCATTATGTTTTATTTTACTTTAGCAGTTGCAATATTGTTTGTTTGGCAGTCTTCTTCTGTACTGTACTTTACGTCGTTCTACTGCTCCTCCCACAGTCTCTCTCATTCAAGTGACTGTCTCTTTTTTTTTGTTTGCAAATGCTAGTGCCAGAGTCTGCTACTACCACCACAACCATGACATCTTCTCCATTCTCTTGGGAAACAATGCAGCCATCGCTGTGCTGAACTTAATCATCATCAATCACAGGTGAGATAGTTTGGTGGGAGGTATAATGGACTAGGAGGAGAGACTGTCACTACTAGTAGGACAAATAATAACTCAGTGAGGGGTACCACATCTATCTGTGTGTTACAAAATTGGCAGATTATTTAAATCCAACACTGCAGCAGCAAGGAAACCATGTGACATAAATCCATTCATAAAACAGTAACCCCCACAAAACATTAACATTGTATGTGTAAGTATAAATAAATATAATTTATTACCCTAACAAAAGTAAACTATCCCACACCTGACCCACCCCTCTCCCTAACCCCAACCAATGTCCAAAATGAAAAAAGTCCAAACAATGTCCATAAACCCCAACACCCAATTCCCACCCACCAACATAAGTCATGAAAAAGGGGCAATGCAATGGGGTCCATAGTTCTAGATTCGGCGGGCTTTAAGGTGTTTGTCCACCATGATCTTAACCCGCTCCTCTAGCTGCTCCTCTACTTGTGTCACCCGGAGAAGAATCTTGCGGAGAAATGCCCTGCGGTGGTTGGCGGCTGTCTGACCGCGGTGCCGTACCACTGGAGGTGTGGCCTAGCTGGGGCCCGGGGCATTGGAGGAGGCTGCAGGTGCTGCTGCCTCCGCCTCCTCCTCCTCCTCCCCTGCCTAAGCCACCAGCCGACGGTACTCTAGGCAGATGGCCTCCAGTTTGCGGCGCCGGGATCTGGCTGCCAACTCTTTCCTTGTGGGTTTTTCTTGTGAAGCAGGATCTATATCAAGGAAGAAAAAGAATTGTAACCAATACTCTTAGCAAAACAGTAACACAAAATTAATTCACACATAATAGTGGCACAGTAGCACTAGCAAGCACAGTACATAACATTTGTGGTAAGTATCTATCCTCCCACTTCCTTGGTCTCTAACATTTGTTGGAGTTTTTAAGGCATTATACTAGCACTATGGACTCGAGTACACGGAACATCAGTCTTTTTCTTATCTCTAGTTTAGCTAAATTTCGTAACCTTGTTGTAGCTGACACGCCAGCTCAGTCAGCTAAGCTTGCACCCAAGACAAACATACGAGTCATGACACAGACTCCTGTTATTTTAATTTACTATTGTCTACAGGTGGGGAAGCTCGTATTTTTCTATTACGGGTGGCACTGGCAATACTCTCTCTGTTACATGAAGGGCAAATGCTCAATTTCACTTTCACTCTACCCTGGCTACTACAAAAAGGCAGATTATTATAATATATCTGATCCAATGATCATTGCTTATATATGGAACGATGACATAAGGTCAGTACAGTAGCGGTCAGTGGTGGGAGTGCTCGTGGGTGGTGACGTGGGGAGGGGGAGGGGCAGGGTGGGGGTAGTAAACTATGGATTACGGCCAATTACATGTAAGTAAACATAGATAAATAAAACAAATGTTGTTGCATGCACTGCACATTCGGCGATGCAGTGCGCACAATGAAATTTATTTTATTTATTTTTATGTTTACTTACATGTATTTGAACACAATCCATAGTTTACTACACCCCACCCGGCCCCTCCCCCTCCACACATCACCGCCCGACAGCTCTCTCACCACCGACCGCTACTGCATAAGGTACTTTGTTTTCTTTGATTGTGAAACCAACAGATAGGCCACCCTTTGCAGGCTGGCTGGCACAATCAAAAATAAATTAACAGAGGTAGGGAGTGGTCCTCGGGGTCAGAGAAAGGCGCTTCATTATATATATACATATATATATATATATATATATATATATATATATATATATATATACATATATATATATATATATATATATATATATATATATATATATATATATATATATATATGTATATATATATATGTATATATATATATATCTTTTCTCCTTTGGCCCAGGTTCAGGTTATGTCGGGCGCTCTCAGACGGTGCAAACGAGCCACGGCAGAGCCCAGCCGTTAGAAATGCATTCCTGTTTTCTCCGCGGAGATTTTTGCTCGTGCACTCCAGACTCAATATTTAACAAACAGCGATTACTCCCAAATCAGTGGTTAGATTTCTTTAATCATAATAAATGCTAATTCCTAACTATATATGGTCTATAACCTATGGTTTTTTCAGTGAATTTTCAAGGTTTTGTAAATGCTAATTCCTAACTATATATGGTCTATAACCTATGGTTCATTCAGTGAATTTCAATGGTTTTTTAATAGCAAATATCATAAGCTGTCGAATGTCAAGTACGTGGTAAGTGAAAACATTTTCGTGTTTATGCACACTGATCTGCTTTGAATGGTGCCCCCCCCCCTCATTTCTATTAGGAGTACTCTCTCTTTGCAGATAGTGAAAGGTAGTTAACGCAGGCCTTTGCCCCCGTTGTAATCCGTCGTGCCTGCTTCTCTCTCCATTTGATTGATTGTTATCCAAGTATTTACTGTTTTAGAATTAGTTCTCTTTGGTTCATTCTCTATTTACAAACAAACACAGAGTCGCAATACTCTGTTTAGTCTTTGCAGATAACGAAAAATCGTGTAAAAAAAAAGAAAAGGAATCGAGCAAAATCAGTAGGCCACTAATGGGATCTCTTTTTGACCTCGCTAAAATAGAAACATTAGGAACAACCCCTCATGACAAATACAAAACTAGTGAGATGAACTGAACTCCACACAATGATGGCTGCAAAACAGCTCGGCTCCGCCACCCACCCCGCCCAAAATAACGATAAAGAACGGCTGCCATGATTGGTTGCGGAATGACCACGACGGAGCTACGAAATGGTGCTGCTCTCATGCTAACCCCAGCTTCAGTCTGAAACATCCAGAAACACTGTAGACTACCAATTCGATCAGTTCCGGTAGCGCCCCAATGTAACCCGGTAGAGAAGAACTAGCCCTCCCCTCTTTGACTGATGGTTCTTGTTGCCTGTCCCTTCTGTTGTCATTTAACAGAACTATTTAGCCTGCTGAAAGGGGTTGTGTTCCGACCGCTGGTTGGTGGAGACATTTTGACTATATTCTGTACCTGCGTTGTCGCGTAATGCGTCATATGACGCGCCGCGTTAGCGCATCCGGAAGTCATCCGGGGCGCGCAGCGCGTAACGTAAGCATAACAAGTCATGTGACTTGTTAATAAAACTTTTCATTGGTTCATTTTACTTTTCTTATTGTAATGATGAAAGGCTTGGTCATATGACCTAAAAATTACGCTTTTCATTACTTCCGAACATTATTTTTTCTTAAATATATGTTATAATGTTCCAGGCTAATGTACTTTCCCGGAAATTTTACAACTGTCCTGCAAGTAAAATATATTCTTTTTTCGAGAAAAAGAGCGTTTCTTCGTCCCATGACGGAGCCGTTGAGCAAAAGAGGGTCGACCTGCTGTCTTAGTCGCCGATACGCCTGAATATGAGATTCTTATCGATCACTTTATGTTGCAGGAATAGAAAACACAACAGCCCTTGACCATTTATCTTTACTGCGTTCCTTCGTATTATACCTTTTACCCTTCATGTAATTGGTCTGCTTTATTTCACTTGCCTTTTAATGATTCTAAAACAGTCACTATTATTAAAAACTTTACCAATGTATATACTACTACCATGTTTTCTTTTAAAAACCTTTATTGTGAAAATTTCATTATACAAATACGAGCCTATAACCACGTGGGCCTGCCACAGAGCAAACTGTAATCGTATATGATGAATAGACATTTACACTGTAGAGGAACGTAACGGGCGGGCCATTAGGTTGCAAGAACTAAGGTGTCTAACAGTTACGGAATCGGTGGACGTACATTTTATAATTAAAATACGACAGGGCCAGTTACAATAAAATTATCTAGATATACATTTGCGGGCAAGTACCATGGGTGACGTTAATTCGAACTTTCAACAGTACAGTAATCAATAACACATCAGAACTTAATATCAATAGGGATGTCGAAATATTCAATCAATTCTCGTCCCCGCCCGCCATGTGCTTCAAAACTGCATACGTATCTCGTGATTTCAAGGTTCTGCAACCAGTACACAACAAGGAGTTACGAGTCCCATTTATTCCGGCGCCATTTTGGGCGAGGACGGGCAGGTCCAGGATATAGTCAAAATGTCTCTACCAACCATCGACTATGATGATGTTCATATGCTGTATTTATTAGAGTAACACTCATCTGTCCACATGAAATTAATTTGCCACAATCTAAACATGTCATTTTAATCTTTCCAAAGTTCTTCTAAATATTTGGGACCGTTTCCCTTGCCTCTGAAGCTCTCAGTGCCACTTCTTTGATGAATGTACTAGCAGGTCAGGGGTTCTCCTCCAAATCTCTCTTTTATGCAGCACTATAATTAATTGGTGCCACCTCTCCATATGACGATGCATGGTATAGTTACCACAACTATATTTTTTTTCGGTTCCTCTGGAGAGTTCATCGTGGCAGATGAAGCGTGTAACGTACCGGGCATTTACCTTTTTTTGCATGTACAGGAAAGGAAAAAAAAATCGAGCGTCCGAGTTCTAAGGTGTCCCAGGGCCATTTTAGTGGACCAGGCCCAAATCCAAAGAACAGGCCGCCATTTTGAGAGTCCTCTTGCAGCCGCCTGTCGCTGTAGCATCAAGAGCAGCCGAAACTCAGCTGAATGGCAACTGAAACGGTAAAGGGGCGCCCCACTACAGCAGACGAGCCTCCACCTAGGAAGGCCCATTCACGCCGGCTCCCCCCCCCTTCGGGCACCCCACGCCGTTATTCGGAGCAGTATTGTAGGATGGCCACACCAGTGCGGCAACTTGCTAGACATCACCTCGGTGGTAACCGAATCTCAACGCCTTGTGGTGTCTTCTATTCAAAAAACATTGTTATGCTGCCTTCGACCTATTCGCCGCAAGTGCGCACACAACTCAACTGCATAGCTTGCTAGACACCACCTCGGTGCCATCCGGATCTTGGAATGTCAGCACCTATTGGTGTCTTCTCTTCAGAAAATATTGTTGCGCTGCCTTTGGCCCCATTCGCACATCAGTCCGCTACTGACGCCATCTCACAGGCTAATGGGGCGCCCCACGCCGACTTTCAGCATTGTAGAATGACCACACCAGTACAGCAACTTGCTAGACATCACCTCGGTGCCATCCGTATCTCGGCGCCCCACTGCAGATGAAGTGCCTCTCAACTATGAAACCACCACGGTGACATCCGGATCTTGGCGCGTTGTGCTGCCTTCGGCCTATTCGCACATCGGTCCGCTACTGACGCCATCTCACAGGCTAATGGGGCGACCCACGCCGAGTTTCAGCATTGTAGGATGACCACACCAGTACAGCAACTTGCTAGACATCACCTCGGTGCCATCCGAATCTTGGCATCTCAACGCCTAGTGGTATCTTCCATACAAAAAATATTGTTACGCTGCCTTTGGCCCCATTCGCACATCAGTCCGCAACTTAGACATCACCTCGGTGCCATCCGGATCTTGGCATCTCAGCGCCTTGTGGTGTCAGTCAGAAAATATTGTTGCGCTGCCTTTGGCCCCATTCGCACATCGGTCCGCTACTGACGCCATCTCACAGGCCAACGGGGCGCCCCACGCCGACTTTCAACATTGTAGGATGGCCACAGAAGTGCGACAACTTACTAGACACCACCTCGGTGCCATCCGGATCTTGGCGCGTTGTGCTGCCTTCGGCCTATTCGCACATCGGTCCGCTACTGACGCAAACTCACAGGCCAACGGGGCGCCCCACGCCGACTTTCAGCATTGTAGGATGGCCACACCAGTGCTGCAACTTGCTGGACACCACCTCGGTGCCATCCGGATCTTGGCGCGTTGTATTGCCTTCGGCCTATTCGCACATCGGTCCGCTACTGACGCCGCCTCACGTGCCAACGTATTTTCTCCGCATTTTATACCCTATGCCGCATAACAGGTCATGTGACTTGTTTATAAAACTTTTCATTGGTTCATTTTACTTTTGGTTTCCTAATGATGGAAGGCTTGATCATATGACCTAAAAACAACACTTTTCATTGGATGAAAACTTTTTTTTTTTCCCAAACGATGAAAGCCCCACCTTGTTTCTGGATGTTTCAGACTAAACTGGCGTCAGCATGAGAGCACCACCATCTCGTAGCTCCGTCGTGGTCATTCCGCGAGCAATCATGGCAGCCGCTCCCCACCAGAAGCCTGCAGGAGTCGGGGCCCCCAAAACTTTTGATGAATTCTCAAGGCGGAGGGGACGCTTTCGAGAATGGGGTCCAAGACCTAGCAGACAAGCGTCCGATTTCCAAGGTGTCCCAGGGCCATTTCAGTGGACCAGGCCCAAAAAGGAAAGAGCCTGCCGCCATTTTGAGAGTCCTGTGACAGCCGCCTATCGCTGCACCGCAAGAGTGGGCGCAACTCAGCTGAATTGCGGCTTTTGACACAGTGGACCAAAAACGGACGGAATGGCAACTGAAACGGTAAAGGGGCGCCCCACTACAACAGATGACACTCCACCTGGAGAGTCCCGTTCACGCCGCCTCCCCCAGGGCGCCCCACGCTGTTATTCGGAGCAGCATTGTAGGATACCAAAACCAGTGCGGCAACTTACTGGACATCACCTTGGTGCCATCGTTCTGCTGCCTTGGAACTATTCGCACAACAGTTTGCTACTGATGACCCACCCCCCGCGACGCCCCACGCCGTTATTTGCTGGGTGGCAACTTACTAGACATCACTTTCGTGTCATCTAGATTTCGGCGCGTTCTGCTGCCTTGGAACTATTCGCACAACAGTTTGCTACTGATGACCAACCCCCCGCGACGCCCCACGCCGGAAATCTGGACGTTGTGCTGCGTTGGGACTATTCGCACAGCCGACCGCTACTTCGTTGTTTTTCCCTAAAAATGTTTATATGTTATTACTATTTTTGTTTTCTTGTATATATTTATAAATTATTAAAGTTTTATAATCTTACTACTTTGTCGGAGTGCTATATATTTTTAATGTGACACATAATTGTAAAAACTTTGATGTACAAAGAGTCATCCCTGGAATCTTCCGCTTCACGCTCGGTCCCCTCCCCAATCACAATACAGGATGGTTTTCAGATAATAGCAACGCTTCTGCTGTGACGGATCTCATCGAGTGTGGGCCTTGATCTACTATAACTCCTTTGAAGAGGGGTGATTCTTTACAGCTGTGGCCATAAACTACATCTGCAGGGCTAGCTGATAGCCTAGGACCGGCCTGGACAATCGGACACAGAGGAAAAGGAGTGTCAGAGGGTGCGGTAGTGAATAGGGCGAAAGGGAGGTGTCGGGCGGGCACAGGGTGTGATTCTCAGGGAAGAGCAGCGCAGATGGGGGGAGGTTTATTACCCATGCATAAGACAGAGAGCGGGGGTGACCACTGCCTGGGTGAGATGCTTGCGAGGGTGGGGAGCCATGCTAAGGATCGACAGCGTGCACAGAGTGGGTCTGGTCAAGGCATCTAAAATGGCTGCCGTGCACGACAAAAGTGTGGCATTTGAAAAAAGACAAGATGGCGCAGACAATGTTTTTCAACACTTCCTGATTTCCTTCGAATCGAACGTTAACAGACGTTGGGGCATATTACCAAAGTTAAGCGATATTTATCCCTAACGATGCATTGCAAAGATTTTTTTACCGTCAGAAATTATCGCAGATAAACCTTGCTATTATCATGGTTTATCGCAAATACGATAAAAAACGACCGCAATGCATTAATATCGCTGAAAACTCAGCGATATTCATGCATTACGAGCTAATGCTCTTAGCCATGTTATCCACCTCCCATTGGATAACATGGCTAAGAACTGCTCAGGGCAGCTGTTACTTTTTGGAGATATTCGCGCTTATCTCGAATATTTCCAAAAGTTGATAATAGGAGATAGCGATGTTAGCGACTGTTTCCAGTCGCTAACATCTTGGCATGCCCACTTTGCATGTCATTAGTGATAAATATCACTCACATGCAAAGTGGGGCCCAAGATGGTCGCTATCTCCTACTAGCCGTCGCTAACTGGTGTTAGCAACAGCTAGGTAATACAGATATAATTTTATCTCCGCGAAGCGGAGCGCTGTTACAGATATATATCTTGTTTTTGAACGTTAATTTCTCAAAATGCACTGAAGCACATATATTGAGACCTAGCAAAGGCACATCGGGCTACCAGTCCCTAATATTTTACCAAGTTTCGTGCAAATCTATTCAGCCGTTCGATTATTATTATTATTTTTTTTTTTTGCCCCGCGGGGCCCTTTTAAAACCTCCACATCAAACCTAGGGGGTCAGCGAGGATCTACTATGCCCCCTTATGGTCATTTGCCCCTTCGCTTTGGCCTCCTCTTGTCTCTCGATCCTACCGAGAGACAAGATGGCGGCCGCTACGTACTGTTTGGAATGTTTACAGACACCGGAGAGCCAATCAGCTTCGCTTCGCAAAGCTCCGTAACGCGAAAAGTACGCGAAGCGGTGCGCTGTTACAGATATATATCTTTTTTTGAACGTTAATTTCTCAAAATCCACTGAAGCACATATATTGAGACCTAGCAAAGGCACATCGGGCTACCAGTCCCTACAATTTTGCCAAGTTTCGTGCAAATCCATTCAGCCGTTCGATTATTATTATTATTTATTTTTTTTGCCCCGCGGGCCCTTTTAAAACCTCCATATCAAACCTAGGGGGTCAGCGAGGATCTACTATTCCCCCTTATGGTCATTTGCCCCTTCGCTTTGGCCTCCTCTTGTCTCTCGATCCTACCGAGAGACAAGATGGCGGCCGCTACGGACTGTTTGGAATGTTGACAGACGCCGGAGAACCAATCAGCTTCGCTTCACAAAGCTCCGTTGCGCGAAAAGTACGCGTCCTGGAGCACTGCCCGGTCCGCTGTTACAGATATACATCTTTTTTTAAACGTTAATTTCTCAAAATCCACTGTAGCACATATATTGAGACCTACAAAAGGCACATCGGGCTACCAGTCCCTACAATTTTGCCAAGTTTCGTGCAAATCCATTCAGCCGTTCGGGCTAAAAGTGAGGCCAACCGCCCTATGGAAAACTCAATGTTAAAAACACGTTTTGGGACCCCCCTTTTTTCTCGACCCCCCCTGGACGAACCCCCCCCCCCCAATTTTCAGGGGCTGCTCAGAAACAAAATGTGCCATTTTCCTGAAAATTTCAGCCAATTCCGTCCACAAACGCCAAAGTTATTAGACATAGAATTTTCAAAAAACCCATAGAGAAAAAATCCTAACTATATATACCTACTGGCGACCGCCAGTAGGTAATATATATATATATTAATTCCAGTTTCCCAGTTCGGGGAGTTAGCTCTCCATGCACTCCCAGGTATTCTTTTCCAATTACAGCCATACACCAGAGTTAGTAGGTCGGTTTGAATTTATTTTTCATTTATCAGCAAGCCAGCAACACCCAACGCGTTTCGGTCTCTACGGAGACCTTGCTCACAGGAAACCATCATTACATTTTTTGCAAGTTTTAAATAAAGAAACATCCTCCATATCGAGACATCACTTCCTGTTAGTCGCACAGGAATTCTGGGACATGTAGTTATTAACCTATGTTGTATTATTTTCAAATTTAAACATTACACCATTGATTAGTACATGAGGTTATGATCTAGCCCTCTCGTGGGTGTTCAATTCACAATTCTGAATCATTACTTTGTATTCATAATTCATTATCATCTAGCCCTCTAGTGGGCATTCAAATCACAATTTTAAGATCCTTAAATCTGATGCATATTCTGTCACATTCTCTCATGTAATTTTTATGTTTATACTATTTATCCTGTGCATCTAAAAAAAGGGAGGAAAATTAAACGAACCAAAATAGTGCCCTAAATTAGTTCATATATAGTGAAAAAATGTATAAAAAGTTATTGAGAGAGATATAGTTCATGTTCATTTCATTTGGTTTTGAGTTCAAAGATGGCAATGTAATTCCTCATCCAGGTGGTGCCCATGAGGTTTAAGAGTTTGAAAGCTCATTGTGTGTTTTGATTCCTTCTGCCTTAATATTTTTTCACTGTCTCCTCCTCGTATGTTCATTCCAACACTTTCGATTCCATAGAATTTTAGTTCTTTCCAATTTCCATTGTGCTCCTTCTCCTTATGTTTGGCCATTGCGTTGCTTCTATCATTGTTAATTGTTGCTCGCACATGTTCCAAAATCCGTACCTTCAGTTCTTTTTTGGTGCTGCCAATATATTTCAACGAACATGGGAATTCTAAGGCATAAATTACAAACTGTGTTTTGCAGTTGATCAGTTGATTTATTGTCCAAGTTTTATTATTCGCCATCTTCAATTCCTTGATATTTTTTGCGATACAACAAACTTTGCATCCAGTACATTTGTAGAAACCTTTAGATTTATACCAGGCTTCTGGTTTCTTCTGATCCTGAAAATGACTGAAAATTAATTTGTCCTTTAAATTCTTAGCCCTTCGATATGTTATGTTTGGATGATCTCCCACAATTTCAGCAATTTTAGGATCCAAGTGTAAAATGTGCCAGTTTTTTCTTAGAATTTTTGTTATTGATTCATTAGCCGTGGAGTGTGTTGTTATGAATCGAATCTTTTGATCATCGTTTTCTGGTTTGGATTTTTCTTTCAACAATTCTGTTCTTTTAATACTAGAAGATCGTTTCAAGGCAGTTTGGATTATGGCTGGATGATATTTACATTTTTCAAATCTTTTTGTAGCCAATTTTTTATTTATAGTCCAATCCTCTTCTTTTGAGCATATTCTTTTAATTCTCAAAAATTCCCCGTACGGGATGTTGTGGATTAGATTGGATTGATGAAAACTTTGAGCATGTAGTATTGCATTTGTCGCGGTACTTTTGCGATGCAATGTTGTTTGTATAGTGTTATTTTCAATGAAAATCTCTGTATCCAAAAATATCACTTTTGAATCACTTATTGTATAAGTGAATTGAAGACCAAAGTTGGAGTTATTTAATACTTCAAAGTATGTTGCAAATTCCTCCTCTGTTCCATCCCAAATTAGAAGTAAATTGTCTATGTGTCTCAACCAGGCTATGGTTTTTGATACTGCCACATCATTTTCACATCTCCATGCCCACGTTCTTTCCCAATGACCCATTGTTAGGCAGGCATAGGATGGACTAAAAGAAAAGCCCATTGCTGTGCCTTTTGATTGTCGATGCATATCTTTTCCAAACATAAATACATTTTGTTCAAGGCACATCGAGATCATTTCAAGAAGCATGTTGTTGTGCTCAGCAAATTGAATGTTCCTATCCATCAAAAAAGATTTACAAGCTTCTAAGTCAATTTCATTCCGAATATTGGAGTACAGAGATATCACATCCATTGCCACAAGTTTGTAGGAAGATTGCCAGGGGGTATCTTCCAGTCTTCTCAATAGATCCCCCGTATCTTTCAGATATGATGTTAGACCCTTTACATAGGGTAATAGGAAACTGTCCAAATAATTTGCAATAGGTTCCAACAATGCACCTTTAGCCGAAATTATTGGCCTCCCTGGTGGTTTCGTGGGGTGTTTATGTATTTTGGGTAGGAAATATATGGTTGCCATTTTGGGATGGGGTGTTTGCAGGTATTTGTATTCATCACTGTCCAACAACTTTTGTTGGAACCAATTATCCAACTTTCGGTCTAATTCTTCTTTTTGCTTCATCAAAGGATTTGTTTTCAACTTCTCATAATATTCCCTCGTGAGATTATCTTTTTTGTGAGGGATTTTTAGTTGACACAGGTCTTTCACTACGCATTCATGGAAAAAATCTATTTTATTTCCTGGGGGTAGTTGCGGATAAAATTTAGATTTTGCTTTCATATTTGATATTCCAGCTCCCAGTTGAACAACATATGCTTGTACTTCTCTACCACTTTGTTGTGGATCCTGGCTTAATTCCATTAAATTAACAAAATGTTCTGCATCCTGTAGTGGTATTTGCATACGAGGGAGGAACGTCAAGTTCTTAATCAATTACAGAAAGATGACACTATCGAGATAAAAATAGCCAACAAGGGTGGAAATGTAATCATCCAGGATAAAGAAACTTATATGCATGAGGCATATTCTCAACTCCGCAATAGGGAATATTATGAGAAGTTGAAAACAAATCCTTTGATGAAGCAAAAAGAAGAATTAGACCGAAAGTTGGATAATTGGTTCCAACAAAAGTTGTTGGACAGTGATGAATACAAATACCTGCAAACACCCCATCCCAAAATGGCAACCATATATTTCCTACCCAAAATACATAAACACCCCACGAAACCACCAGGGAGGCCAATAATTTCGGCTAAAGGTGCATTGTTGGACCCTATTGCAAATTATTTGGACAGTTTCCTATTACCCTATGTAAAGGGTCTAACATCATATGTGAAAGATACGGGGGATCTATTGAGAAGACTGGAAGATACCCCCTGGCAATCTTCCTATAAACTTGTGGCAATGGATGTAATATCTCTGTACTCCAATATTCGGAATGAAATTGGCTTAGAAGCTTGTAAATCTTTTTTGATGGATAGGAACATTCAATTTGCTGAGCACAACAACATGCTTCTTGAAATGATCTCGATGTGCCTTGAACAAAATGTATTTATGTTTGGAAAAGAGATGCATCGATAATCAAAAGGCACAGCAATGGGCTTTTCTTTTAGTCCATCCTATGCCTGCCTAACAATGGGTCATTGGGAAAGAACGTGGGCATGGAGATGTGAAAATGATGTGGCAGTATCAAAAACCATAGCCTGGTTGAGATACATAGACGATTTACTTCTAATTTGGGATGGAACAGAGGAGGAATTTGCAACATACTTTGAAGTATTAAATAACTCCAACTTTGGTCTTCAATTCACTTATACCATAAGTGATTCAAAAGTGATATTTTTGGATACAGAGATCTTCATTGAAAATAACACTATACAAACAACATTGCATCGCAAAAGTACCGCGACAAATGCAATACTACATGCTCAAAGTTTTCATCAATCCAATCTAATCCACAACATCCCGTACGGGGAATTTTTGAGAATTAAAAGAATATGCTCAAAAGAAGAGGATTGGACTATAAATAAAAAATTGGCTACTAAAAGATTTGAAAAACGCAAATATCATCCAGCCATAATCCAAACTGCCTTGAAACAATCTTCTAGTATTAAAAGAACAGAATTGTTGAAAGAAAAATCCAAACCAGAAAACGATGATCAAAAGATTCGATTCATAACAACACACTCCACGGCTAATGAATCAATAACAAAAATTCTAAGAAAAAACTGGCACATTTAACACATGGATCCTAAAATTGCTGAAATTGTGGGAGATCATCCAAACATAACGTATCGAAGGGCTAAGAATTTAAAGGACAAATTAATTTTCAGTCATTTTCAGGATCAGAAGAAACCAGAAGCCTGGTATAAATCTAAAGGTTTCTACAAATGTACTGGATGCAAGGTTTGTTGTATCGCTAAAAATATCAAGGAATTGAAGATGGCGAATAATAAAACTTGGACAATAAATCAACTGATCAACTGCAAAACACAATTTGTCATTTATGCCTTAGAATGCCCATGTTCGTTGAAATATATTGGCAGCACCAAAAAAGAACTGAAGGTACGGATTTTGGAACATGTTCGAGCAACAATTAACAATGATAGAAGCAACGCAATGGCCAAACATATGGAGAAGGAGCACAATGGAAATTGGAAAGAACTAAAATTCTATGGAATCGAAAGTGTTGGAATGAACATACGAGGAGGAGACCGTGAAAAAATATTAAGGCAGAAGGAATCAAAACACATAATGAGCTTTCGAACTCTTAAACCTCATGGGCACAACCTGGATGAGGAATTAAATTGCCATCTTTGAACTCAAAACCAAATGAAATGAACATGAACTATATCTCTCTCAATAACTTTTTATTAATTTTTTCACTATATATGAACTAATTTAGGGCACTATTTTGGTTCGTTTAATTTTCTTCCCTTTTTTTAGATGCACAGGATAAATAGTATAAACATAAAAATTACATGAGAGAATGTGACAGAATATGCATCAGATTTAAGGATCTTAAAATTGTGATTTGAATGCCCACTAGAGGGCTAGATGATAATGAATTATGAATACAAAGTAATGATTCAGAATTGTGAATTGAACACCCACGAGACGGCTAGATCATAACCTCATGTACTAATCAATGGTGTAATGTTTAAATTTGAAAATAATACAACATAGGTTAATAACTACATGTCCCAGAATTCCTGTGCGACTAACAGGAAGTGATGTCTCGATATGGAGGATGTTTCTTTATTTAAAACTTGCAAAAAATGTAGTGATGGTTTCCTGTGAGCAAGGTCTCCGTAGAGACCGAAACGCGTTGGGTGTTGCTGGCTTGCTGATAAATGAAAAATAAATTCAAACCGACCTACTAACTCTGGTGTATGGCTGTAATTGGAAAAGAATACCTGGGAGTGCATGGAGAGCTAACTCCCCGAATGGGGAAACTGGAATTAATTTACTCGCGGGTTGGTTCTGCCGCACTCCGTGTGCACCGCCTTAGAGCACCTGGAGCCCGCCCTGTGGACTAAATGGAAAAGAATATATATATATATTACCTACTGGCGGTCGCCAGTAGGTATATATAGTTAGGATTTTTTCTCTATGGGGTTTTTGAAAATTCTATGTTTAATAACTTTGGCGTTTGAGGACGGAATTGGTTGAAATGTTCAGGAAAATGGAACATTTTGTTTCTGAGCAGCCACTGAAAATTTGGGGGGGGTTCGTCAAGGGGGGGCTGAGAAAAAAGGGGGGTCCCAAAACGCGTTTTTCCCATGTTAATTTCCATAGGGCGGTTGGCCTCACTTTTAGCCCGAACGGCTGAATGGATTTGCACGAAACTTGGCAAAATTGTAGGGACTGGTAGCACGATGTGCCTTTGCTAGGTCTCAATATATGTGCTCCAGTGGATTTTGATAAATTAACCTTCACAAAAAAATATATATCTGTAAGCGCGCTCCGGGCAGCGCCCCGGTTCGCGTACCTGACGCGTAACGGAACTTCGCAAAGCAAAGCTGATTGGCTCTCCGGTGTCTGTCAACATTCTAAACAGTCCGGAGTGGCCGCCATCTTGTCTCTCGGTAGGATCGAGAGACAACAGGAGGCCAAAACAAAGGGGGAAATGACCATAAGGGGGCATAGTAGATCCTCCCTGACCCCCTAGGTTTGATGTGGAGGCTTTAAAAGGGCCCCGCGAGGCAAAAAAAACCCACATTTTTTTTTGTTTTTTTTGCGTGGGGAGCGCCCGGTACGCACACCGGGAAGCGGTCTGGGGAGCGTACTATAAGGAAAAAAGAATGATAGACTATGATATTTTGAAATAGTGTATGTTTATTGATTGTTCTTTTTGTTGTTTTTTTGTTGTTTTTTTTTTATTTAAGTAGCAGTATTTATGATTATTAAATATAAATTTATTTTTGGGATTGTGCACAGTATACTATAAGTCTGACTTTACATTATAATCAATTTGGTACTAGTTTATGAATTACATATAAAAATGATTAAAGACTAAAATTATTTTTTAATATTGAATATCATTTTATTTTTCTGATTCTTGTTCAAAATTTAATAGAACGTCTAACATTTGACTGTCCGATATGTCCTCTTGTTCAGTGAACATAACTTCCCACATTTGACCGTCATCATAATGAAGTAACAAATCCACAGATTCTACACATTGTAGAAGTTCATGGTCTCGTGATTCATCCATGAATTCCACGTCAATGGGTTCAATGATTTCCTGATTGTTCATGTCTAGGACAATTTCAAAGGAAACGTTCTGTTCTCCTTGCATTTTTGTGCTGAAATTTGAATAAAAAATAAATATATCAGTAGAGATAGGGCACTGTTGGGTTTAAGTTCAGACAGGTACTTTTGAGGCATGAAGTAGTACTATTAAAAAGTGCCTGTGAAAAAGCCTATGTAAATTCATAATTATACCACAGAAACCTAAATCAATCCATAATTATAATAAACAAGCCTTTCTCAATGTCTAACTCTTACAGAGGGATAGTATATAACTATCTGAAAATGTTTTCAAATTTATAAAATAATATCTTACCTTTTAAAAACAAGTTTAAGTTGTGAGTAAAAATGATCTTGCAATGTAGTTCAGGAAGTAGTAGTCAAAATGGCTGTGTTTCTCTCTCTTTTTTATATATATATTCAGGTACATAACCAATCAAATGTCAGATACAAAAAGTAGAAAATGAAAGTAACATTTTAATTGGTTGTCAATTCCAACACTTCAGATGTGTTTTGTGAAGTAATTTACCTCAGGGTATTTAGAGAGGTCTACAGGCTAAATGGCTAAATGGAATTCCAACCAAATTTGTGAAAATGGTAGGGATTGGTATGTAGTATGAGTTAATATATATTTGGTGAAAGTGTCTCCAGTCGTTTTTCTGTAAATTACTTTCCCACCTTTTTTTAAATGAGCGCTTCCCGGTGAGCGCCCCGGTACGCGAAACGGCAGCGTTACGGGAGTCCTCCATTTTGTATTACGGTAGAATTGAGATACAAGATGGAGGGCAAAAAATGTTCAGAATGGGTAGAAGGGGGCACGGTAGACGTATCCTGACCCCCTAGGTTTTCTAAGGGTGGCTGCGGAGGTCCATATGTGCGAAAAAAAAACATTTTTTTAAAAATTTTCACGCGGTTAGCGTCCAGTGCGCGTACCGGGTAGCACTCCAGGAAGCGTAAATTGTGAAAATTAGTAAAAAAGAATTACATTTAAAATTTGTTTATGGTGATCATAGTTAGGGTAGCTCTGAGAAGAGCTTTTGGGTTTATGGTAGATTTAGGTACTTATAAGTAGGTACCAATGTACAGTCTTAAATTCAGAATGAAAATTCTGTTCCCCTCATCTGAGAAGTGAACTCCATCTCCTCTGTAGATATCTTGCATGTAGTAACGCAAGTTATTGTTGTACATGGAGCCCATTCCATGGTCTCTCATGTAAGCTGAAACAGACTTATTTACATGCTTCCTCGATTTCTCAATTTGTGGACAAAATTGGTTCGACCACCTCCATTTCTGTCTTTGGCATATATTTGAATATACCAAGGCAGTTTGAGGAAAAAGTGCCATCAATTGGTCAAAGGTGTCTTTTAAAAACATTTCCAGACCTACACCAGTCAAAGTGCCCAAGTCATTTCCTCCACAGTGCACAATTAACAGGTCAGGTTTTGGCAAATGCATAAAGGTTTTCACCAATGGTATCAATTGGTGACATTTTAATCCTCTGTGGCTAATCCACTTAATTTCCACATTTTGTAAATTGAGGTTAGGTAAATTTCTGTTATCAGCATACCTTTGAGCCCAGTAGATGTAACTATGTCCAACAATCCAGACAGAAAACATGGTGAGAGGAGGTTCTGCTGCAGTCAGATGAAGTGTGGCAATGAAATGGCAGTTGAAAAAATAAGAGTTTAAAATGAAAACAACTGTGGAGTTTCTGTGTTAATGAAGCAGTAGCAGTGATTGGTGGATTTTGTTTGCTGAAAACAGAAAGTTAGGGTGCATGGATGAGTTCTTTGAAAGATGTAATTTGAATAGTCAAGAAAAAATCATTTTATGAAAGATTGCACTGGATATGCAGGTGTACTGAGAGTTCAGAGTTCAATTGAAACATTGTTGTGTGAACTTGCAAACATCAGAGGTCTTTCAGGGGGTGGTTGCTATGGAAAAAAAGGCAGAAAGGGCAGAGGGGGGAAGGGTGTTGATTTGAAAAAAGTGAGGGAAGAGTTTTGATTGGGTGACATGAGAGATATGTGTGATGAATTACAGCATTTCTGTGGCATTGCTGCTTGCAGACTCTGGAGTGCATACCTTTTGCTCTGCTAAAGACAAATTGGTGTGTTTCTGAGACTGTTTTGAAACTCATAAAGTATTTGCTAAGGTGAGAAAAGATTCATTTAATTTAGATAGAGAATAGTATGCTTTAGGGAGAAAATTATGAAGAAAGTTGTGTATTTAAAATGTTGCTTTGTGTCAAGTGTTTTACAAATAGATTGTGTTTCTTTGTGTTACATAGCCATGTTAAAAGTGACGCAAAAATAGTGCAAGGGTCTTACAAAAATGCTTTCATGTGTCTAAGGGCATTTTAACTCACTTCCCCATGAATGTATGAATATAATTGCTTTACAAGATGTGTTTAAAAACGTTTTTTGAAATGAATTAGGTTTCTTGCTATGTACTGCTAGAGTTTCATAGGTTGCTTGAGGCATATTTTCAAGGCTTTTGAGTTCCTTTGATGTAATTTTTCCCATTTTATTTTAAGACATTTCCTTGTGGTGCAAGGTCCTTGTAAATACGCCCCCATGTGTGCTTGGCAAATTTAGATTTTAATTCTTTGAGTTACATAGCCATGTTAAAAGTGACCCAAAAATGGTGCAAGGGCTTTAAAAAAACGCTTTCATGTGTCTTAGGGCATTTTAAGTCATTTCCCCTTGAATGTAGGTATATAATTGATTTATATGATGTGTTTAAAAACGTTTTTTGAAATCAATTAGATTTCTGGATATGTACTGCTAGAGCTTCATAGGTTGCTTGGGGCATATTTATAAGGCCTTTGAGTCTCTCTGATGTTATTTTTCCCATTTTAATTTAAGACCTTTCTCTGTGGTGCAAGGTCCTTGTAAATACGCCCCCATCTGTGCTTGGCAAATTTAGATTTTGATTATTTGACTTACATAGCCATGTTAAAAGTGATCCAAAAATGGTGCAAATGCTTTAAAAAAACGCTTTCATGTGTCTTAGGGCATTTTAAGTAATTTCCCGATGAATGTAGGTATATAATTGATTTAGATGATGTGTTTAAAAACGATTTTTGAAATCAATTAGGTTTCTGGATATGTACTGCTAGAGTTTCATAGGTTGCTTGGGGCATATTTAAAAGGCATTTGAGTCTCTCTGATGTTATTTTTCCCATTTTAATTTAAGAAATTTCCCCGTGGTGCAAGGTCCTTGTAAATATGCCCCCATCTGTGCTTGGCAAATTTAGATTTTAATTCTTTGAGTTACATAGCCATGTTAAAAGTGACCAAAAAATGGTGCAAGGGCCTTAAAAAAACGCTTTCATGTGTCTTAGGCCATTTTAAGTCATTTCCCCTTGAATGTAGGTATATAATTGATTTAGATGATGTGTTTAAAAACGTTTTTTGAAATCAATTAGATTTCTGGATATGTGCTGCTAGAGCTTCATAGGTTGCTTGGGGCATATTTATAAGGCCTTTGAGTCTCTCTGATGTTATTTTTCCCATTTTAATTTAAGACCTTTCTCTGTGGTGCAAGGTCCTTGTAAATACGCCCCCATCTGTGCTTGGCAAATTTAGATTTTGAATATTTGACTTACATAGCCATGTTAAAAGTGATCCAAAAATGGTGCAAGGGCTTTAAAAAACGCTTTCATGTGTCTTAGGGCATTTTAAGTCATTTCCCGATGAATGTAGGTATATAATTGATTTAGATGATGTGTTTAAAAACGATTTTTGAAATCAATTAGGTTTCTGGATATGTACTGCTAGAGTTTCATAGGTTGCTTGGGGCATATTTATAAGGCATTTGAGTCTCTCTGATGTTATTTTTCCCATTTTAATTTAAGAAATTTCCCTGTGGTGCAAGGTCCTTGTAAATATGCCCCCATCTGTGCTTGGCAAATTTAGATTTTAATTCTTTGAGTTACATAGCCATGTTAAAAGTGACCAAAAAATGGTGCAAGGGCCTTAAAAAAACGCTTTCATGTGTCTTAGGCCATTTTAAGTCATTTCCCCTTGAATGTAGGTATATAATTGATTTAGATGATGTGTTTAAAAACGTTTTTTGAAATCAATTAGGTTTCTTGATATGTAGTGCTAGAGTTTCATAGGTTGCTTGGGGTATATTTAAAAGGCATTTGAGTCCCTTTGATGTTATTTTTCCCATTTTAATTAAAGACATTTCCCCGTGGTGGAAGGTCCTTGTAAATACACCCCCATGTGTGCTTGGCAAATTTAGATTTTGATTCTTTGAGTTAGATAGCCATGTTCCATACAGTGCTCACCTTCTGCGTAGTCTTTGATATGCTAGACTCCATCTGCACAATGAGATACGTAAGCAAAGGAAACACAGGTGATGTGATTGTGAAATGAGGAAAATAAATTCCACATTTTTCAATTACATCACCTGTGTTTCCTAAGTTTACGAATGACATTGTGCAGATAAGATTTAGGCCTGTCCACGGACACAGAAGAGGTCTGGCCTTTGTTCAAGAGTGAAGTGGACATGACTCACTTCATTGGTAGGCCTTCACATGTATTATCTCCTCTGTTCTCTTCAACAAGCGTAAATTTCATCTGCAACTCTGAGTAGGCCTCACCTTAAACAAACCTCTGGATAGGCCACCCCTTATCGTCATCCTGAATCAATCATTTAAAATGTTAGGGACAGATTTATGATAGGTGTATGCCTCTTTTGCGCCACTGTGCGTCACTTTTGTGACGCAGCGGCGGTGCAAAAGATTTGCTATGTGGCGATATATTTACAACTTGATGCATCTAGGCAGATGTGTCATGCTGTAAAGTCCCGTGCCACATGAAACCGATGCAGCAGTGATGCAAAAGATGCACCATGTTGCAAGACAGGCCTCACTTCATCTCCAACAAGATAAGAAGCTGAATCTTCTGTAAATGTCAAAATTGTTGTATACAGTGCTCAACTTCTGTGTACTCTTTGATATTCTAGACTCCATCTGCACTATGAGATACCTAAGCAAAGGAAACACAGGTGATGTGATTGTGAAATGAGGAAAAGAAACTCCACATTTTTCAATTACATCACCTGTGTTTCCTAACTTTACGAATGACATTGTGCAGATGAGCTTTAGGCCTGTCGACGGACACAGAAGAGGTCTGGCCTTTGTTCAAGAGTGAAGTGGACATGACTCACTTCATTGGTATGCCTGCACATGTATTATCTCCTCTGTATTCTTCAACAAGCCTAAATTTCATCTGCAGCCCTGAGTAGGCCTCACCTCAAACAAACCTCTGGATAGGCCACACCTTATCGTCATCCTGAATCAATCATTTAAAATGTTAGGGACAGATTTATGATAGGTGTGTGCCTCTTTTGCGCCCGCTGTGCGTCACTTTTGTGACGCAGCGGCGGTGCAAAAGATTTCCTATGTTGCGACATATTTACAACTTGATGCATCTAGGCAGATGTGTCATGCTGTAAAGTCCTGTGCCACATGAAACCAATGCAGCAGTGATGCAAAAGATGCACCATGTTGCAAGACAGGCCTTACTTCATCTCCAACAACATACCGTCCGTTTAAACTGTAAACATTTAGGAATGTATAGGGGGCATGGAGAAGCTGAATCTTCTGTAAATGTCAAAATTATTGTATACAGTGCCTAACTTCTGTGTACTCTTTGATATACTAGACTCCATCTGCACAATGAGAGACATAAGCAAAGGAAACACAGGTGATGTGATTGTGAAATGAGGAAAATAAATTCCACATTTTTTAATTACATCACCTGTGTTTCCTAACTTTATGAATCACATTGTGCAGATGATGATTAGGCCTGTCCACGGACACACAAGAGGTCTGGCCTTTGTTCAAGAGTGAAGTGGACATGCCTCACTTCATTGGTAGGCCTGCACATGTATTATCTCCTCTGTATTCTTCAACAAGCCTAAATTTCATCTGCAACCCTGAGTAGGCCTCACCTCAAACAAACCTCTGGATAGGCCACACCTTATCGTCATCCTGAATCAATCATTTAAAATGTTAGGGGCAGATTTATGATAGCCGTGTGCCTCTTTTGCTCCGCTGTGCGTCACTTTTGTGACGTAGCGGCGGCGCAAAAGATGATGCGCTATGTTGCGACATATTTACAACTTGATGCATCTAGGCAGATGTGTCATGCTGTAAAGTCCTGTGCCACATGAAACCTGCGTCAGGTTTCATATAGGCGTTTTGTTGCAGGGTGGGCATTCATTTGCATGAAAGCCCTGTAAAACTAACACAGTGAAATTTAGAAGATTTCACTGAGTCAGCTTTATAGCATTGCTGAATCAAATCCTTACGCCTGTTTGAAACAGGCATAAGGAGTGATGCACCATGCAATGTGTGGCTTGCTCCTGTGCATTGCAGTAGACATGTCGCGCTTACGACGTGATTCCTGCAATGTGCTGCTTTTGCGGCACAGATGCGTGACGCATCTGTGCAGTTTTTGCTCATTGGTGCTCCACATTGTAAATGCGGCACATCATGGGTGGCAGAGCAGCGGTGCACGTTAACTGGTGCATCCCCGGGGATGCGCCAGTTAACATAAATCTGCCCCTTTACATTTAAGTATGAGCAGGGTACACAGAGTCGGTGAGGCTTATCCAAGGTTAAGAAGAGATGCGTCCTGTTCATTGAAAAATTGGACATAGGCCTCACCTCCTCAGCATCGCTGGACATGGCTAAATAATAGCTGCAAAATGTTACTCTTGTTAAACAATTTTACTATTATAGTCTCTGAGATTTGTCTCTTACTCTGCAACATCTCATTGTTGTTCTCTTTCTTTAAAGATAACGACAACATCAACCATGAGTGATAATGAGCAATCCGTTGATCTCGATCTTATCGTTGAAATTGTCATTGAAACATCAGTGGAAGTAGATCCCTTAGATGATTTAAATCCTGAGGATGATGAAGAACATGATGAGGATACCGATTTGTCAGAATTGTATGACATAGGATGGGAAGCTGACCTGCTTGAGCCTATGGAACTATAAACATTTATTTTTAAAATTTACTGGAAATAAAAAGTAAAAATGTAAACCGTTTCATTTAAAATTAAACACAACTTCAAAAACAGGTTATGTGTAGTGTCTTTCATAAAATAGTTAAATATGCTCATAAAATTAGATCAGATTCACATATAAAACAGCACAGGTAAAATGTAGAAGCATTCCATTTCTTTCCTACTATTTGTGACTACTAAATTTGCCAATGCACTAAAAATTATTCTATGTAAAAATGACAAGTAGTGTGTTAAATTTTTGACGACTGTTATTGATTTACTGTTTGGTAATAGTGGTTAATAACATTTTTTATTATATTTTACCACAGATTCAACTGCAGATCATTTCGAAATTAGAGAATGCCGTCTAAGGGTAGAATCCGAAAGGCTACAAAACGTCAAAGACAGCAGCTTAAAAAATTGTTGCAGCAGTCCTCTACAATAAAAACTCGTCAAGTCACCAAGAAAGCTCCGGGTAAGACAACAAAATCATTCCTAAGAAACATTTGCAGAAAAAAAAGTATCACTACAGAACATGTTTTAGTCCAGAAAAAGAGAGCCAATTTAAACGGAAAGGAAAGGCCAATCAAAAATGTTACTGCTAGAGCAGGAGATAACTCTGTGCATGGTAGTAGAAGGAAAAATCAGTTTAGGGACATTCGTAGACGAATGTTCCGCAACAGGATAATTGGCAATTGGTTAAAAAATATTAAGAAAGGTCAGCAGAAAGTGGTTTTTTATAAGAGAAAAAAAAATTGAGAAAGTTATTGATCAGGCATTTGAAATTAAGCGAAAGTTATTTATTTTGATAATCAATAGAATTAGGAAGCTAAACAAGGCAATTTATGATTTCAAAACAAATAGTAGATGGAAGAGAATAGTTAATCGTAGTAATTTTTGTGAAGTTTTTTCAGGAGAATGGATGCATAGTTCAAGTTGTGAGGCATTTTTTAATGAGGAGAGTTATTTCCAGGATAATGATTTGGTGCATGCAGTTGACACCAGTGGTCGAGCTTATGAGGTGAAAGATGGTTGTCCAGTTGAAAAAGAAAAACTTGTGACAACAGAGGTGGAAGAGGTGTTAGGTAATGAGGTTTTAGGAAGACGTCCTAAGGGACCTGTATACACCTGGAAGTGTAGTAGTATTTGCAGTGTGCGACAGGATTCCATCAATTTGCTTGTGATTTTGTACGGACATTTAATAAGAAAAGTTTGAAGCAGAAAATGAAGTTGTTGCAAGAATTAGATCCTTGCAGAGTGAGAGAAGTGACAGGTTTGCATGGTCATTCACTGGCTTGTCTTTCCAGGAGAGTATGCCAGAGTGATTTTCATCATTTCAGGATGCTAGCAGTGCATCATAATAAAGTGAGGAACTTAGTTAGAATGTTGTATTATGCTAAGAGTCCAGCAGTTATGCTTAAACAATTATGCACTGCTCTTTTGCATGGTTCTGAAATAGATGTGAAGAATATTTGTGAAGAAATTGAGTTTTGTTACTTTGGAAGTAAAGAGGAGAATGTTGAAATTGACCCAGAAGAAGAGGGTAATGTGGAAGATAGTGTACAGGTTTCCAGTACAGATAATTTTCAGAAGGAAATTGCCACGTGTCAGGTGAAATCAAGTGAGAGGCCTAATTTCACTTGTGTGTGTTGTCGACGCACTTATTATAAGATTCAGACTAAGTTAGTGGATTTATATGCGAAAAGTGAAAGGCAAAATAATAGTGAATGGAAGGATTTCGCAACATACTTGATGGTAGAACATTTTTTGATTTGGAATCGGATCAACGTGTGTGTACTTATTGTTGTAACAAATTAAATCAAAACCGGATGCCTGCTAGAGCGGTTCATAATAATCTGGAATTGGTTGAGATTCCTTCTGAATTTAAGGATTTAAATACTTATGAATCTATTTTGATTCAAAGTATCCATCCCTTTCAGGCTATTGTAAGAATGGAGCCAAAGACGGGGGCGCTAGAGGGCGCACTTGCAGAATGGCCGCACCTACGTGAGGCTCCAGCTGCCTGGCATAAAGATCCGTCTTTTATCCTACTTTCCCTGCACTCACCCGCCCGAAAATCTCCACGGAGGGGCGGCGGGCCACTCTCCACACTCGGTGCAAATTTTATGGCTCTACTCCTTTGTGCCCCGGAGTTATGACCTGCGGAGTCCCCCGGCCAGCGTGAACCTTGCGGCGACGGTGCCTGAAGCCGGCGCTTGAACGTGCGCGAGCCCGGGGATCCCCACGAGGCAGGTAGGCCTCAGGCACTGAATGAGCGGTGCGACTGAGTTTGGCGCTGGGGCCGACAACGAGCGAAAGCTGCGTGATACCGGCGAGACGTCCTGCTTGCAACGCGGGAGAGGAGACGGTGTGAGGCTCCCACGGGTCTCGCGCTCCTGAGCGCTCCGCAATTGCCGTACTGGGCGCGATGTTTTGGCGCCATTGACGACTGGCTGCACGCACCGGCGGGAGGTCTGGGCCGCCCGGAGACTGACATCCCGCCTTCTACACAGCCTCTGAGACTGCCTTTGCCGGTGTCCTGGTGAGCGGCCAACTCTGTTGGACTACCTGCCTCTTATCCTCTAGGCGCTACGCCCACTACGCTCACTTCCCGCGCTATATCACTGGTGATCTGTCTACTCCTGAACTGCACCTCTTGCCACTGCGAGCGGCCCCGCTGGGGATTGCTGTGCCGCCCCCCAACGTCTGGCGCCTCGGCTGCTGGAGAGGCACCGCTGTGCCACGTAGTGTAGGCTTCCTATCTCTCTTTCCAACTCCCCTCCGGCAGCAGTGCAGGTAGCGCATAGACGCAGCAGGTTCACACAACTCGCTGCCAGCATGGGCAAGCCTGACAGTCGCCAACCCAAACTGCAGTTTGACAGCGCGGCACAGAAGAAGGCGACGCGGCACATGGGGGACGCAGCACCACTCAGAAGCCCGATCGCGGAGGCCTCAACATCAGCCCCGCTGACCCCGGATATGGCCACCATACTGCAAGAGATGCGCCAGGGCTTCGCAACGGTGGTCGACAAAGTAGATCGGCTATCATCTAGGATGGACGGAATAGCCCAGAAGATGGACGTCCATGAAGAACGCATAACTGAGGCAGAACGCAGGATCTCGGTGAATGATGACACGACTGCGGCACATGACACTCGCCTTGCCAGGATGGACAATGTACTGAGGGTGATTGCCGCCAAGAACGAGGAGTTGGAGGCGAGGAGCCGGCGGAACAACGTTCGCGTCACGGGCATTCCCGAATCGACAAACACTGGGAAGATGGAGCTTTACATCGAGAAACTACTAACGGCAGCAGTGGGGGCGGACGCGCTCTCGAGTCAATTGATTGTGGAACGCGCACATCGTTCCCTTGGTCCTCAGCCCAAACCTGGAGCCCCACCACGACCCATCATTGCACGCCTGCTCAAATACCGCGATCGAGATGCGGCACTCAGAGCCGCCAGAGCGAACCAGAACCTAACATATGATGGCGTACCCTTCTCCATTTACCCGGACTTTACCCCGGTAGTCCAGGAACAGCGACGGAAATTTCTTGCGGTCAAAAGGAAACTTCGAGACTTGAACATTGACTATGCTCTCCTGTACCCAGCCAAGCTGCGTGTCACACACCAGGGTACACAACACTTCTTTCTCAACCCGCAACAGGTTGAAGACTACCTTAAGACTCTGCCCAAAAGGCCCAGGAGATCTGCGGACGCTGAAGACTTAAATGCATCTGACCCCGAGTAGGCAACTACTGGCTCTCTACGGTTACTATTCTTGCATTTCATTGGTTTGTCCTCACTTCCCTCTCTGCTGAGGGGGACTCATTCTTCTCGGCGGTGGCTGCGGCTGCCTCTGGGGTGCCACGGACGGGTGTTGGACTGCAGGCGGTAATGTATGCCAGGCCCCCACCCCCTTACTCCCTCTCTGCTCCGGATGGAGACCCCAAGGGTGGACTTGTACAGAGTGGGATAGCTGGGGGTGGTGGAACGTGCACCTCTGATGACCCCTACTGGGTGTTCCCCAATGACATTTACTTGGGTTCTTGTTTGTTGGTTGCTTTCTAGTATTTTCTTAGTTTGTGGGTGGGGGGCGGGACTAAGGTACTGGCTGGTTGGGGTGGCTTCAGTGGGTGGGGGGTGGTGGACTGTTTATCGGGAGAACCGAAATTGCACTAGGCGAGGTATGGCCTCCGTTAGAGGAGCCGGTGACATTCGCACTGTATGGTTCCGTACTAAGAACTGTTTGTCCTTTTTCCAGCTACGGCTGGCCGTTGGGGCTGTTGAGGGGGGGGGGGGGAATTTTGTTGGGATTCAGGTTTTAACATGTGCATGATGTGTTCTGAACTCTATTGTCTGCCCTATAGAGGGCTTCTTAGTCATGACTGGGGGATGTGGGGGTGGGATGGATGTGCTGCACGTTGTTTATGGCTGGGGGGTGGCACGAGAGGTGGGGGCGATTCATTGATGTTCCATTCTATTGTCCCGCGGGGTGTCGATGGCCTGGTCCGATTGGCCAATGGCATGTATGTTGCTAAGGATTACCTAGCCGTCTTACACGCTTTACTTCTACAGTTGTTATTTTACACTATTACATGGATGACACGCGCCTAAACGTGGTCACTTGGAATGTGAGAGGGCTGGGGGACCATAGGAAGAGGAGACAAATATTGAGCTACCTTGATCGCCATAGCATCCACATCGCTTTCCTCCAGGAAACACATTTTGCACCCCACAAATCATGCGCATTTGGGAATAGGTGGGCCTCTCACTCGGTCTTCGCCAATTACTCCTCGTATGCAAGAGGTACAGCCATTCTAGTTAAGAGATCCACACCATTTCAGCTAGCTGGCTCCAAGGCTGATCCGCAGGGGAGGTATTGTTTGTTATGGGGCAGACTGGGGCATATGTCAGTGACGCTAGCATGTTGCTATGGACCCAATTCGGATGACCCGCAATTCTTCACGTCTTTATGGGCTGCGATAAATGAGACAGGGCCACAACACCTCATATGGGGAGGAGATTTCAACATGACCCTGCACCCCCCTCTGGACAGGTCGCACCCTGCCCCACACCATTATACTAATGGGCGAGAAGTCCTTAGAGCGACCATTGCCGATAACAATCTCATTGATGCCTGGCGCTCACACTGCGGGACAAGAGGGGAGGGTACCCACTTTACGGCGCAAGCTAAGTCGTGGGCGCGGCTCGACTATTTCCTCCTAACCTCACAACTCTACACAGCGCTTATGCACGCGTCACACCTCCCCAGGACATATTCCGACCACTCCCCCGTTCTTATTACATTGTCCGGTTCTGAGCTTGGCCCCCCAGTAACGGCGTGGCGTATGCAACCCTCTATGTTATTGGACTCGGTATTCCAAGAGGAACTCCGAGATGAATGTTTGGATTTCTTTAAACGCAATAAGGACTCTGTCCAGGACGTTGAGACCATATGGGACGCCTTTAAGGCCACGCTCCGGGGCTTATGTATTTCAAAAGGCTCGGGAGTGCTCAAGAGCATACTGGCTAGATTGCGCTCCATAGAGGATGACCTGCGTAGTGCTGAGAGCCGCCTTAGAGCTAACCCTGATAGTGCAACCCTCGCTACCATTCGTGTAAAATTGTCAGAGTTCTCTGAGGAGGCTGCTCGCGAGGTGAGGTTTAGGAACAAGTACTGGGTGGCCAGGCGATATGGAGAAGGCGAGAGACCTGGGAAGGCTCTGGCAGCGACGTCAAACTGATGCGATCGCCGACGGTCATACTAGAACTGGAAACGGCTGAGGGGCTGGTACTCAGGGACACCACCCAAATCCTGAATGAATTTGTGCAGCATTATGGTACGTTATACACCTCTAACAAGAATGGCGGGCTCACACTGGACGAGTATCTGGCAGATGTCTCCTTAGGTTGGTTGAGCGATGCGCAGAGACACTTCTTGAGCGCCCCCTTTGAGCTTGATGAGGTCAGAGAGGCTATCATGGGCATGAAATCGGGTAAGGCCACTGGGTTAGATGGCATTCCCATTGAGTTCTACAAAACGTTTATTGACTTCATGGCGCCAGTACTGCGGGAGGTCTATGAGGACGCGCTGGAGGTAGGCCATCTCCCTGCCTCCATGAGAATTGCCCTTATTACGTCACTGCTTAAACCTGGAAAACTTGCCTCTAGCTGCGACTCCTACCGACCGTTGTCCCTGTTAAATTGTGACGTTAAAATTCTCGCGAAACTGATTGCAACACGCATCAGCCTCCTCCTGCCAACTCTGATACTACCTGATCAGGCCGGGTTTGTACCTGGCAGGGCGACGTCACACAATCTCCGCACCTTTTGTTTCGGTGTATGACTCCGTACACGAAGACCTCCCAATGGCGGCTATTTTTTTAGACGCCACCAAGGCGTTCGATTCGCTCGAATGGGATAATGTGTTCAAGGTTCTTGAGCGAATGGGCTTCCCGCCTGTGTTTATATCTTGGATTAGATTACTGTATACCCGTCCGGAGGGCAGAGTCCTCATCAATGGGAAATTGTCGTCAGCCTTCCCGATCTCCAGAGGGCTGAGGCAAGGTTGTCCCCTGTCCCCCCTTCTCTTTGCCATAGCCACTGAACCTCTAGCTGCTAAACTGAGGCAGCGTCATCAGGATAGTGCACTGCGTTGTTATCAGAGACAGCTACTCGTCTCTATGTATGCAGACGACATCACCCTTTATGTTCGCCACCCTAGCGATAACTTGCATCCCATACTTCGGGAGTTCATACGATTTGGTGCCCTTTCGGGAGTTCAAATTAACTGGAGGAAGTCATGTATCTTCCCTCTTACTGCCTCGACGAGTCAATTTCCGCTGGAGTTCCCACTTGCCTGGAGCACAGGGGATTTCAAATACTTGGGCATACATGTAGAAAAGAGTAGAGAGGAGCTGATTCGTGCCAACTATGGCACTGTAATGGACAAGATAAGTGACAATATATCTAGATGGATCACGCTCCCCCTCTCCATGGCGGGACGTGCCTCATTGGTTAAAATGGTTATACTCCCTCAGCTTTTGTACCTCTTTTTGAACATTCCGTTTCACCCCGGATCCCATTTCTTTCGATTATTACGCTCGGAATTGCTCCGTCTAGTATGGGGTGGTAAGACACCCAGGCTCAAATGGGAAATTCTAGTCAGACCATTCTCCCAGGGGGGTTTCGGCGTCCCTGACTTTGAGCTTTATTACCGAGCTGCTCAGGCCCACTATGCGTACTTCTGGGTACGCCAGCAGAGGTATATGCCTCAACTGGCAGCCGAACACTGGTTGGCCCACCCGATCCCCATCGAAGGCGCACTCTACTCCCGGATTGAGGGTAGGGACAAGACTCCTTCCACGGTATCAAGCACGGTAACGGCATGGCACTCCATTGTTACTAAGCTTGACTTGCACTTCCTCTATGCACCACGGCTGCCGCTATCCTACCACCCCCAGCTTCCGCTCCTGCAAGAGGCTGGATTTCAAAAATTGCTTAGGAAACTAAACGTCAATACATGGGGAGACTTGTATCTGGACGGCGTCTTCCGGACTAGAGATCAGTTTTACGGGAACATACAACCCACACCTCTTGACGTGTTTTACTATGTCAGACTCCGACACGGGCTACAAGCCATCACGCCTGATTTCCCCTGTGAGCCCCCAGTGCTTCCTCCCCTGCAAAACATGCTGCTTCAGGACAACCCTATTAAACTGGTGTCCACATTATATAAATCTGTCCGGACTAACATGACCTATACTGCTCTGCCCGCTAGGCATAAATGGGAACATGATCTAGCCTTAACTCTCACAGACACCCAATGGGATTTCTGCCTGCAACAAACCGAGCGCATATCCTCTAACAGCCGTTATAGGATAATTCATTATAAATTCTTGCACAGGCTGTATCACACTCCAGCGCGCCTCCACAGGTTCCAGCTTAGGCCTACTGATACATGTGACAGATGTGGGGCCCCAGGGGCTGATTTCCTTCACCTTGCATGGGGGTGTGCCGAAGTGCACATATACTGGACTCAAGTGTTTAAGGCACTATCCAAAATGATACACATGACGATTGATCCGTCCCCATTGGTAGCACTTCTGGGGTATGTTGCACCTCTCCAGGCGGCTCACCGCAAATATGTGGCGCTGGCTATGCTTCTGGCTAAACGCAGGGAGGCCTGTAGATGGGGGAGGGGAAGGGCACCCAAGTTTAAGGATTGGATGAGTGACATGGTGTACTGCCAGGAACAATTACATACCTATTCCGAGCTACTGCCGCCTACTTCTAGGCCTACTGACATCTGGGCCCCGTTACAATGTTATTTGATAACTGACCCACTCGAGGGTGATAGCAATTGAGGTTGGGATGTTGGGGTACTGAGAGGTTATTTTTTTTTTATCTCCCATTGAAACTCCTGGACTAACGTATATGGCATGCTGTGTTCGCTACTCCCTTCCCCTGCCCCCCCTCCCCAATTCCCCCCCCCCCATCCCCCCTCTTTGTCTCCCCCGGCCTCCCCGTTTCAAAGCTTTCTGTGAGAAACCCCGACCTCCATGACATTCCCCGGGTCTCTAACGGCCTACTACCTCTGATACTGTGACCCGCCTCTCCCTTCACTTGTAGTTGTATGGCTCTGCCGGCCACGTGCCCCTCAGGATTTGGTACACCCGATGTGCCTGTTCCCCCCCCCCTCCTACATGGGTTCGCATGGACATTGCACATGTTACTGTTCATATAAAGTTTAAGGAATAATTGAAAAATTGCAAGACTCACAGATTTTGTTGTAACGACGCTGCATTTGCCGCTTTAATTGCACTGGTTGCCGCGATTGTTATCGCACTCATGCACATCTGTTATGATTTGTATTTATGTATGCATTGATAGCGGCCGGCCTCCGGGTTGTTGGTGAGACGCTGTGTACTCCTGGCAATGCTCAATAAATGTTTTGCACTTTAAAAAAAAAAGCAAAAAAAAAAAAAAAAAGAATGGAGCCAAAGACAGGGAAATTGCCTCCATCAGATTTACAGAGAGGATTAAAGGGAAGAGTTGTTTATTTGCCTCTAGATTTGAAGAAAAACATTAATACAATTGGAGTATAAAAAGTGGAAGAGGAACCTCTGGTTATCTTAGTTAATGGGGTTCCGACAAAGAGTAAGAAAATATGGCAAGATTTAGTGGATGTTAGGAAAGTCAAAAAGGCAACATTGTATTTGAAAAAAAACAATAAGTACTATAACAATGTATATGTTGCAGAAGAGGAAGTAAGTGAAGAAGAGGATAGCGATTTGTGTGCTGGTCAAATTGAGAAAGTAGAACCCTCTAAAAGTGAAGAAATATATGAACATTATAGTGTTCATCCTTTGCATTCCAAGGAAGTCATGGGGAATGCTATTGAGTTGTTTCAAATGAAACAAGCCAAAGGGAGTCCCATTAGTGTTTGGGAGGAACGTTTGGAAGCTCTGTGTTTCCCACAGCTATTTCCAACAGGTCAAGGAGGAAGATATGATGAGCGACCTCATCAAATTCCTGCTTCTGAATACCGGACTTTACGATTGTATGCAGAAGATCCTAGGTTTCGACAATGCATTCCCTATTTGTTTCATCTCCTGTTTGAAAGCGATCTGTCTGGACTGTCATATGCAGTGAACCACATCTTGAAAAGTGGTATACAGATGCAAAACATCTCGGCAAGTGACTATATGGATAAAGTCAATGTGCAAGACAGTATTTTGGATTCTCACCTGATTAATCTCATGGCGTGTCAGCGTGGTACTAATGAGTACTGGTACCGTCTTCATGGTGATTTAAAATGTATGCTGAGGAACTTAGGAACTCCCACATGGTTCCTCACTCTCAGCTGTGCCGAGTATGGCTGGGAAGACTTGCTTGAATTTCTACGAGAGGCAAATGGAAACATTGAAAATATCGAATTCAAGACACCCGGAGAACTGTGCTCTTTGGGTCCAGTGAATGTATGCAGGTACTTCAATCATAGATTTGAAGCTATGATGTCTTTCATCATGAACAAGAAAAATCCACCTCTTGGAGAGGTGTTGGATTTCTTCTGGAGAAAGGAGTACCAAGCAAGAGGTGCTCCTCATATACATATGCTGCTGTGGATCAAGGATGCACCTACATTTGGAACAGATCCAGAAGACTTAGTGATGAGTTTCATAGAACAGTATTCTACATGTGCTGTTCCAAACGCAAAGGAGGACAAAAGCCTTAGAGAACAAGTTCTACGCTTCCAAAGCCATCGTTGTGGAAAGTACTGTCGTCGTAAATTCAGAAACAAGGACAAGTTCTACACCAAATGCCGTTTCGCCTTTCCACGACCGGTGATTTCTAAAGGAAGAGTGAACAGTTTGATGTCTTCGCTGCGACATAATGTGATGAAGAAATCACCTAAAAACACATACAATTTGAAAAGGAATGAAGAGTCCAAGTACATCAACGACTACAACCCAGTGATTTTGTCCATGTGGAATGCTAACATGGATATACAGTTCGTGGCTGATAACTGTATGGCTGTGGCTCGGTATGTGACATCTTACATCACCAAAAAAGAAAAGACAGAATTGAAGGATATGTGGGAGGACATTTCCCATGAAAAGAGCCTCAGTAAGAAGTTGTACAGTTTCAGTCTGAAGATGTTGTCACATCGAGAAATCGGAGCTTACGAATGTTCTGACCGGTTGTCTTCAGCAAGTCTCTATGCCAAATCCAGGAATATCGTTTGGGCGAGTCTTGGTCTTGCTGCAACGCGTAATCGAGTTCTGAAACTTGTGCGGGAAATTGAGTATTTGGCGGAAAAGGAGCCAAACAGTACCGATATTTTGAAGACCAACATGTTGGATACATATTATCCAAATAGAAGCAGTCACCTCCAGAATGTTTGTCTGTATGAGGTTCTACAAAATTACATATTCAAGAGGAACATCAAAGAAGATATTGATAAAGGAGTGTATGCTGTAATTGGAAGTGAGGGATGTCTCGTCAAGCAAAGAAAATGCCACTTGGTAAACCATCGAAAATTGAGTGGCGAATCTCCTGAAAAAAAAGAGTTTTTCTATTTAGCACTTTTGCAACTTTTCAAGCCTTGGCGTGCAGAAGAGGAACTGCTTGGAGATTTCCTCTGTTACGAAGACTCTTTCAATGCCGCCAAGGAGACCATAGAATGTCCTGTTTTTCTCAAATATCTAGAAATGTTGAATGCGGAAATCGAGCAGGAAGCAACGATTGCAGCCGAGATTGCTAGAGACAGTTCTCAGGACAGTCAGAGTTCTGTTTCATTGAGTCAGGATCCACTAGGAGGACCAGTTATCGAAAATGAAGCTGCCACTGCCATGATTGAAGTGGAAAGAGCCATGGCACATGCTCAGGAGGATGCGGTTAACTTAGAAGACTTGGAAAGACAACTCAACGTTGAGCAGAGGAAAATATATGACGAAGTTACCAACCAAATTGATCATGGATTAAGTCATGAGAAGAAAGAGTGCTCATGTACGTCGTTGAAGCCTGTCCGACTGTACGTGAGTGGAGAAGCAGGAACTGGAAAAAGTTTCCTCATTAAAGCAATTTCATGTTATTTGCAGAAAAGGACTGAGTCATCGCTGTCTTGTGTTGTCACTGCTCCAACTGGACTGGCAGCACATAACATTAAAGGTATTACTTTGCATCGTCTACTGATGCTGCCAGTGGAGCATGATAACAAATTACAATTCCACAAGTTATCTGGAGATGCTTGTTGTGAAGTTTCAAGAGTCTTGAAGAAAATGAAACTTCTTATCATTGACGAAGTAAGCATGGTTTCCAATCTCATGCTTGCCTTTGTGCATTTGAGAATGCAAGAAGTTCTCAAAACAGAGTATGATGTGTTATTTGGTGGCAAACACATCATTGTTTTCGGTGATCTTCTGCAGCTGACACCAGTAAAAGGACAACCTGTGTTCAAAATGCTCACGCATGAAGATACCAGGAAGTGCCTAGGGAGCATTGGCAACGTTAATATATGGTTAAACTTCAATTATGCTGAACTGCGTGAAAATATGCGTCAGGCGAAGGATGAAGATTACAAGAATATTCTACAAGATGTTAGAATCGGAAAAGTGACCGAGCATGGGAAAGAAGCTTTACATGCACGATTACTGTCAAATTTGTATCCAGAACAAGACATTGTGCCTGAGAATATTTTTCAGAAAATTACTGAGAAGAAATCTGGAATATGTTTGATGCCAACTCTTGCAGAATGTGCCATCTTCAACAACAAAATGTTGCATTTAGAAAACCAAGAGATTGTGAAACTGGAAGCTATTGTTAGAGTAGAGCATATGGGATCAACAATTATTTTGTCTGAGAATTTGAAATCAAAATTGGATTCATTAGAGAAGACTATATCTAAAACTGCAGGTTTTGAAAAGACTCTGAATGTGTGCTTAAATTGCCGTATAATTTTAAAAAGGAATTTACATGTTGAAAGAGGTCTGGTAAATGGATCAATGGGTAATGTTGTTGATTTTGTGAAATACAGAAATAGGGATGGAATTGAATTTTTTAAAATTAAATTTGATGGCATTGAGGAAGTACAGCTAATTGGTCGTTGCTCTGCTAGGTTTTTGCTTGTAAAAGACTTATATGTTCGCCGTAAGCAGTTTCCTGTGTGCTTGGCATATGCGGTGACAATCCATAAATCGCAAGGTTTAAGTGTAGACAGTGCATTGGTGAGTATTGGCAGTTCTGTGTTCAAGGAGGGTATGGCATATGTGGCATTGTCACGAGTTAGAACTTTATCGGGATTGTACTTGATTGAGTGTGATGTCACAAACATTTGTGCGGATCTAGATTGTGTTAAGGAATACAATAGGTTAAGAAGAGAGTATGTGCCACATTTGCCTCAATATCCTTTGTTTGAGAAACGTGTGGTAGGCCGGAAACGAAGAAATGTGACCAATAGTAGGGAGGTTGTAGCAAAAAGACGAAAAGTCGATGAACCCGAAATTATAAGCAGAAAGAAAATGGATTCTGTTGAAGATGTTGTTGGTTTTCAATTTGAAAATAGTTCTGGTGTCAACTGCTATGCTAATGTAGTGGTTAATGTTTTGTTTTCTCTAGAAAATGTAAAAGAAGAGATTGTGGTCAATTCGGATCAAAGATTTTGCAGTTTGTTGAATTCTGTGTTAGAGAAATGTAGCACTGATAGAACAAAAATAGAAAGTGTGTCTGAAATTCGAAATCTGTTAGACAGATATTCAGGTCAAACACAATTCTCTCAAAATATTCAGCAAGATTGTCAGGAGTTTTTAATGTATATGATTGATGTATTGCATGATGAAGGTGTAGATGTAGATCACCTGTTTGGGCTTTCTTATCAATGGCAGCATGACTGCGAGAACTGTAGGGTATCAAGTACTTCTAGTGTAGACTCAGAAAAATGTATATATTTAACTTTGCCAGACAGTAAATCAGTGTCCTTTAATAAGCTAGTAAAAGCAGCTGATCACAACATGGAGTGTAGCCAATGTAAATCTGAAAAGTTGTCAACATTATTTATACGAACATATGGCCAGTATGTCATTTTAATGTCCCAACGATGTAGGCCTGATGGAACAAAATTGACAACTTTAATTAAAAATCTTGTGGCTTCGCAGTTGTCAATATCAGGAAGGACTTTTGTAACTGCAGCAATTATATATCATGACGGACCTTCAATAACATCAGGACATTACACAGCTTATTTAAAGTCTAGAAATGGCTGGTCATTCTGCAATGATTCTGTTTTAACTTTAAAAAAAAAATTGCCTTTTAACCTTAAAAATTCTTACCTGGTGTTTTTAAAACCAAAATTTTAGGGAAGGAATCTCGGGATTTGCTCTGAGGAATTTCAAGAGGTTCTAATGGCTCCTACACAATTTGGCCTTGAGGATAAGTGTAGTACAGAGTCAAAAGTTATTTTTGAGTTTTAAATAGTTCCTGGAAAAAAAGAAGGTTTTCTTACAGAAAGTGGTGGGCACGGATTAGTTAAAGGACAACAGAGTATTTCCCAAAGCAAACGGTGTTCTTACCATAACACTTGACGTCATGGAAAAATAACTGCACTTTGAATGAGTTCAGAAAAACTGTTTCTTTTTATAAGCTAATTCAAGCAGCCAATCAAAACATGGAGTAGAGGTAATGTAAGTCTGCAATGCTGTCTAGATTATTTGTCCAAACTTTTGGTTATAATGTCATTTTAAAATTCCAACTATATAAAGTAAAAGTAAAGTCCACATTTGTAAAGCGCACAATCACCCGTAAGGGTCTCTAGGCGCTGGGGGGCCGTCGGGAAGATTAAGCGAGCTATTGCCCAGAGTCACATGGTGCTGGGCTAACCTGCCGCCGGAGCCGGGGATCGAACCGTGGTCCCCAGATTCCAGCGTCAGTCGCCCTGGCCGCGGCGCCACACCTCTTCCTAAGTCTTCAACTTTAATTACAAATGTTGTGGCTACACAGTCGTTGATTTTAGGAAGAACATTTGTAACTGCAGCTATTATATGACATGATGGTCCTTTGACAAGATCCGCTTATTACACAGCTTATTGAAAATGTAAAAAAAGCTGCTGTTTCGAAAATTATTCCCATTTGACTACGATACAATGTTGCCTTTTTACTTAAAAATATTCTTACTTTCTGTTTTCAGAAAAGAGAATTTAGGGTAGGTAACTGGCCTATAATGATTCTAGGGGTTGATATAATTGTATCTACTCTTTTAAATTGCTTTGTGATTAAAAGTGATGTAGAGAATTAAATAATTGTAGTAGTCATAGAGGTAGTGTAAGTCTGCTTCATAGTAAGCAGTATCAGTGTCATAGGAAATGTAGAACATGAGTGAGCAAGAAGGGTAAGATATTACTAGTCCAGGATTGTGAAAGTGATCTTGAACGTTTTCTTTCTGAAAGTTGCGGAAATACAAAATGACGGGATTTGCTTAGAAGAATTCCAAGAGTTATAAATGGCTCTTACACGATTTGGCCTTGTGGAAACGTGTGGTAGAGAGCGAGAAGTCATTTATTGTATGTAACATATTTTTCAAAACGATGGAGCTTTTCTTTCAGAAAGTGGCGGGCTGAAAATAATAACAGCACAACAGAGTGTAAGCTGTTCATAGGACATCCTTCAACGTTATGGAAAGTAAGTTACTTTTGAGGAGTTCTGATTTCTGATTGGTTATGTTATGTGGGTTTTTTAAACACAATCATTTTGATTGTGTTTTTTTTTCCCCGCTGTTATATGATGAATACCTTCAAGTCACTGTTTTTAGTGAAATTTGATAAATTCTGAGAACAGCAAAAATAAACCATTTAACATGTATAATTAATTCTGTACTTTTTGTATTTATGATATACATTTAGAACTGTGTAGTAGGCATGGATAAGCTGAGGCTTCTGTAAGTGTCAAAGTTGTTGCATACAGTGCTCACATTCTACGTAGTCTTTCATATGATAGACTACATCTGCACAATGAGATACCTAAGCAAAGGAAACACAGGTGATGTGATTGTGGAATGAGCAAAAAAAATTGCACGTTTTTCAATTAAATTACCTTACACATCACATTGTGTAGATGAGGTTTAGGCCTGTTCCAGGAGACAGAGGAGGTCTGACATTTGTTCAAGAGTGCAGTGGACATGACTCACTTCGTTGGTAGGCCTGCACATGTATTATCTCCTCTGTACTCTTCAACAAGCCTAAATTTCATCTGCAACCCTGAGTAGGACTTACCTGAAACAAATCTCTGGATAGGCCACACCTTATCAGCATCTAGAAACAATCATTTAAAATGTTAAGTGCAGATTTATGATGGTCGTGCGCCTCTTTTGCGCCGCTGCTCCGTCACTTTTGTGACGTAGCACCAGTGTAAAAGATGCACCATGTTGCAAGATAGGCCTCAGTTCATCTCCAGCAAGATACCGTCAGTTTAAAATGTATATAATTAAGACTGTGTAGGGGGCATGCAGAAGCTGAGGCTTCAGTAAGTGTCAAAGTTGTTGCATGCAGTGCTGCACTTCTGCATACTCTTTCATATGCTGGACTACATCTGCACAATGAGATACCTAAGCAAAGGAAACACAAGTGATGTGATTGTGAAATGAGCAAAAGAAATTGAACGTTTTTCAATTACATCACCTGTGTTTCCTAACATTACGAATCACATTGTGCAGATCAAGTTTAGGTCTGTCCAGGGAAACAGAGGAGGTTTGGCCTTTGTTCAAGAGTGCAGTGGACATGACTCACTTCATTAGTAGGCCTGCAAATGTATTATCTCCTCTGTACTCTTCAACAACTCTAAATTTCATCTGCAACCCTGAGTAGGCCTCACCTCAAACAAACCTCTGGATAGGCCACACCTTATCGTCATCCTGAACCAATCATTTAAAATGTTAGGGACAGTTTTATGATGGCTGTGCGCCTCTTTTGCGCTGCCGTTGCATCACTTTTGTGAGACAGTAGCAGTGCAAAAGATGCACCATGTTGCAAGATAGGCCTCACTTCATCTGCATCAAGATACTGTTAGTTTAAAATGTATATTTTTAGGACTGTGTAAGTGGCCTGGAGAAGCAGAGGCTTCTGTAAGTGTCAAAGTTGTTGAAAAACTGTTTTTCCTTCAATCTTTTCCCTTGTCTTTTCTAATTTTTAAATACATGTTTTAATATTTTTCAAATGTTTGTTCTGTCTTTCACAGATTGAAAGTATAAAAATAACAAGTGACTAAGTTAACGACAATTATAAGGTAAATGTTTTGTACTCTTTTCGTTACATTTCTATCACATTTAACTTCTATTAGTTCCACTGCTTCATTTCTTTAACCCTCACTTTCCTGCCTTTGCTACTTCCCTCATTCCTTTCTCTATTACTTAATTACTCTACTCCTTCCACTCTTTTTCTCAGTCCCTCTCTTCTCATAGTTCCTCACTCCTGTTCACTCACTCCGTCTCTATTACTCTCACTATCTCTGACTCATCACTCTTTCACTACTTGTTCATTATGCTTTCTCCCTGTAGTTCAAACACACTAAGGGGCATATTATCAACACAGGTGATAAAATTATCGCTGCTTTTATCGGCAGAAAACTGCTGCAAAAGTGGCTTTAGCGGCAGTTTTCTGCCGCAAAAGCGGCTTTAGCGGCAGATTTCTGCCGATAAAAGCAGCGAAACTTTTATCGCCTATGTTGATAATATGCCCCTATGTTATTTACATTTCTTTGCTGTTTCAATCATTCATTTTCTGTTACTTCTTCTTTTCTGCATTCTGTTATTTCTCTCTGTTATTCCAATGTTTTAATCTTAATTTGATCATTCAGTCACATTCTCTAAGAAACTCTTGTTTGTTATTCTCCTACTCTCCTTTTTTTCTTTCACTTCCTTATCTATTTTGTTTTTCACAATTATACCCTCTTCCATCTTTTCTTCGGTAAATAGATCTATTAAACAGTATCTTTGGTTTAGTCTCTATAGCTGTCTTTCTTTTAACATTACTCTCTGTTTCCTTCCCTTATACTTACTCTTCTTTTTTTTTTTGGTTCGCTCCCGGTTCGCGTACCGGCGAGCGAACCGGGACGCAAACTTAAAAAATAGAGGTTGGCAGAGTGCTAAACAGTCTACCAATTTTTTTATAAAGGGGAGGTAGTTCTGAAAAGAACTTTTTTTTTATTATTTTTGTTGTTTTATATTTTTTTATTATTTTTCTGAACATTTTTTTACTTTTTTTGTATTTTTTGAACGGTTTTATATTTTTTGGGTTTTTTTGGGGGGGGGAAACGAAAATGATTCATTGTAAAGGGCTCAACAGGAGCAACAAAAAAAAAAGAATTTATTGTCTGGGGCGTTTCGGACAATCATGATTGTCGATAGCTCTGTTGATTAGATTGATGCTACTTTCTCTGTAGCAAATGAACTGATTACAACGCACGCACACTTGTTTCACTTCCCCGAACCTCAACTGTATATTTGGGACCATCTCCCTCGCCTCTGGTCCCGTCACTTCCTGTACAACTGATCTTCTGGCCACAGAAGGGGGATTATCTTGCTGGTCACGTAACTGCGCAGCACTGTAGTTGATAGGGTGCCACCTCTCCATATGGCGATGCATTGTATAATTGCCGTAACTGTACTTCTTATCTGTCCCTCTGGACAAATCCTTCTTACATATCAGGCAAGTTACGTACCGGGCATTGACTTTTTTTTGGCCCCGGGGATATTTAAAAAATTGCCAAATAAAGTTTTCTTTCAAATGAGACCTCCTGGGCTCCTCACGCAAAAACTGCCTCTCTTCCTGCTCTTCCTCTTCTTCCTCTTCTTCCTCTTCTTGCTGAATGATAACTTCAGCAGGTGGTCCTCTCTTCCTTGGAGGTGGTGGAGGTGGTGGGGAAGCACCAGCTGAAGCTACTAATGAAGCCATTGCTCAGTGATCACAAAAGGTCTTCCTCTCACAAAGATGAAAGTCAGAGTGAGGAAAGAAGGAGGGGTTTTCATCATTTGGGAAAAACAATAGTTCTAAACCAATGAAAAGTGTTACTTTTAGGTCACATGACCTAGTCTTACATCATTAGGAAACCAAAAGTGAAATGAACCAATGAAAAGTGTTATTAACAAGTCACATGACCTGTTGTGTTTACGTTACGCGCTTTGCGCAGCGTCCCGGATCGCTTCCGGGAAGCTGTGCTTCGCGCCTCGTTCGCGTACCGGTTCACTTCCGGGTACGCTAACGCGGCGCGTCATATGACGTTTCACGCGACAACGCGATACGTCACGCTGACGCGACGCGTCACGATGTTGTTTTCTAACGCGGCAGTTGCGGAAACGGAACGTTTACCGGTTCGCGGACCGGGTCGCGGCACCAAATTGAGCTAACGGGAAGCTAACCGGTTCGCGGACCGGGAGCGAAACAAAAAAAAAATAAAAAAATAAATAAATTGTATTAAAAACATATAAAATATATTTTTCGATTTAAAGAAGAATACATTTTAAAGCTTTTGATATTTGCTATTAAAAAACCATTGAAATTCACTGAAAAAACAATACGTTAGGAATTAGCATTTACAAAACCTTATTTTACTCACACAAAACCATTGAAATTCCATATATAGTTAGTTGTACTAACTATATATCGCGCATTCGCATTCCACTGCTGATCATGTCACATATTACATCATTCATGACATGGTCAGTGACATCACTGATGACATCACTGATGACATCTCAAATTACATCACTGATGACATCACTGATGACATCTCAAATGACATCACTGATGTCATCTCAAATGACATCATTGATGATATCACTGATGACATCACTGATGACATCATTGATGACATCTCAAATGACATCACCGATGACATCACTGATGACATCACTGATCACATCTCAAAAGACATCACTGATGAGATCACTGATGACATTATTCATGTGATAATACGATGAATCTCTTCAGACTCTAATAAAAACTTAGATACACTCAGTGTAAACAGACACTCACAGACTGTCACTCATCCATGGAGTTACTCACACACCTAGTCAGTCATGCAAAGAATCAATCACACCTCAATTTCCTCAACTATACAGTTATACACACCTTACTTATTGAAACATATACTAACACATATTTACTCTCTTATACAATCCCTGATACAAGTTCACAATGATCCATACAGCCACTCACACATTCACTGGCTCTTATGCATAGTTATTTATATATGTCAACTCTCACATGTACTGTGTTGTACATATGTACTTACTTTGACATGTAGCACTGAGATATCCATTCACTCACCAATACACTCATGCACACAGTCAGCCGCCCATACAGATGTTTCCACATGCACTTTTGAACCCATACACCTAGTGAATCAACTGCTCAGACATCTATGCAGAGAGTCATACACCTCCCAGCCACCCATACACACTCTCAGTCTCCCATACAAATACTTGGGCAACCAATCAATAACCCATATAGTTAATCATATAGCTAATGATTAACACATGCAGCAGTTTACAGAACAACAGACATAATGATGCACAAATTAAGACAGTTTAGTCACTAACCCATGCACTCAGTGAGACACATTTAATCACTCACTCCTACAGTCAGTCATGCACGTACTAAATCCTTCATTCAGACACTTATAAATCCACTCATTCTTCAATATGTAAGACATATTTTAACTTTACAGAAACATACAGTCACTGGATGTAGTCATCAGTGATGTCATCAGTGATGTCATTTGAGATGTCATCAGTGATGTCATCAGTGATGTCATTTGAGATGTCATCAGTGATGTCATCAGTGATGTCACTGACCATGTCATGAATGATGTAATATGTGACATGATCAGCAGTGGATTGCGGGTGCGCGATATATAGTTAGTACAACTAACTATATATGGAATTACAATGGTTTTGTGTGAGTAAAATAAGGTTTTGTAAATGCTAATTCCTAACTATATATGGTCTATAACCTATGTTTCTTTCAGTGAATATATATATATATATATATATGATGTGCTTGCAAACTACTGTGAGTCAACTGTATTCTGAAAATATTACTTATATCCCCCTCCGCTTTGCTACTCTGGCGCAATTTATTTTACATTCTCTTCAAAGTAAGTCTCTGCATCCCGTGACAGTCTCCACCTATGCTGTCTATGATGAATACATCCAGGCATCCATCCATTAACCCCTTCTATGCTGGTGATGGAACCACTCCGTCACCAGACTCGGACACGCTGTGCTGGTAACGAAGTGGTTCAGTCACGGCCCGCCCGGCACTCCCGCACGGCATCAATTTCGCGCCTGCTCTGAGCGTTCCATTGAGCGGGCAGTGCCGTGACGGAACTATTCTGTCACAAGCACAGCGCGCTTGAAGCTCGTGATGGAGCGGTTCTGTCACGAGCATGGGAGCGCCGTGCGGCCCCCCTCCCTCCTAGCACTGCGGCGGAATTACCGCCGCAGCCAAGGGGTTAAAAGTAATTATCTATCATTCTTTTTATATATCTCTTAACAAACCTCACCAACAACCACCCATGCGTCCGCTCCTTCCTTGCTTGCCTTGGCTTTGAGTTTGACCCATAAACCCGGCTGATGATTCTTGCTATCTAGTGTTCACCCATACTGTGTCGCCCACCCAGGCAGGCATCTTCTTTCACCTTCAACCCATCCTTCAACAACCCATGCATCTGATCTGATTCCTATCCGCCACCTATGCATGCTTCCAACATATCCTTCTCTGCCAGTCATATCACATCTCGCCCATCCTTCCTCCTTCCACCCTTCTTTCCCTTTTTGTCCAACACATCCATCAAGGTCATCAGATCTGACTTTTAATCTTCTCCATAAAACTTTCACAGCTGAGTTGGAGTCAGATAGATGAGGCAATTGGTTACTCAACTCACGCTGGTAATGCTTTTGCTAATGCATTGCTAATGCTAAGTAAAGGGTGTCTTCTTCAATTGTTGTAATGTTCACTACAACTTCATACTTAATAAGTCGCACAGTACAGTGAGTGAAGTGAACACCCTTCCAGCTAGTAGTAATGTCAATAAGTAATCAATATAACTAACCACCGCCCGCCACTGCTGCTGGCTCCCCCCCTTTAGCTCCTGCATGTGCCGCTTCTTCTCCTGACCCCTCCGGAATGGCTGCATCGCCATCGCCAATGGCCCCGCCAGCACTGGTGGTGGGTTGTACTCCTAGAAAAAAGATTACACATTATTAGATGCCTGTACACCTCCCCCTATTTTATTCGTTTTCACTAGGAATATTGAAAAAACAGTTAATACAACATATACAACATATATCATCACTAGTCCAAATCGGATACTAGAGTAGAGTCAGTTGACAGACTCTAGTAGTGTTATGGTCCCTAGGTCATCTCTAGTCCTACTCTACTCTTTGGAAAGTTACTAGCCTGAGCCATGTAACCATTTTAGATTCATGTCTACTCTTTTGCGCATGTTACCTCGCAGCTTGTTGTGCAGTAAGACGCCTTTGAGGCCACATGAGTGTTGCGTACAAGTGAAGAGGTCGAAAAACAAGCTGCTTTGTTATGGAGTTCGGTTAGTCCCTATTGCTTAGCATAACATGTTACACTTTTTGGCATGACTGCGAAATGCTTGCATAATCGCATCATACTGTCTAACGCGCACCATTTTTCTCATAATAGGCGGAAGATTCCCTTCTACAAACCAGATATTTGCAGAGCTTATGATGCATGTAACCAGTATTTCTATGTTCTATGGTGAGGGGTCTCCCAGAATTCACACAGATCTGTTGTCTTCTATCATGCACTTGTAACAAATGTTTACTGTTTTAATCTTATGCATTTTGCTGTTGGAGCTGGCTGTAGTAATTTCATAGAACAATGTACAGAGCTTTTTATTTGAAAATAAATAAAGCTTTTGAACTTACACATAGACTCTGTGGTATATGGTGTGGTGGGGTGGACTTACACGAGTGAGTGAGCGAAAGGGTGTTCTGGGTTGTGTAATCATTGGGTATCTTTGTTTGGTGGTTCGGGACCTAATGAGAAACTATAGAAAGTCAGTCAGGGGATTGTGGTTTCTGACTGAGGTGTGAGTAAGGTCCAACCTCCCATCACCTACATGCTATTTTCTTGTGCATTGTTCTGTATGTGGCTGTGCAGAATCCCCACAACAATATATTGTACTAGTCAAATATCTGGTTGGGCATTTTGTTGGTGGAAATTGTCAAAGCCTCAAGATTAAGAAGACTAGAGGAGGACAACCCAAAGGACAGGACCCAGTGGTTAGAGCTATTGGTCAATCTGAGTTTTATTCAAAAGAAAACCTTAAATAAAGAGTGGCCAACTGGGCAAGCTTAGCTACAGACTGATAGTAGTAGTACAGTAAGTCATGGCAGAGGCAGTTAGAAGGAATATAGAGGCAGGGATAACCAGAATTTGGAAACAGATAGTCAAGGTCAAAGAAGCTTTTGTAAAAAATAGAATTAGGAAGTGGAACCATAATTAATAATAAGGTACAGTAAATGTTAGGGAAATATAATTGTTAATATTAACCACTGGAGGACTTACTGGGGCCAGCAGCAGGGCCCTCAGTAGAGGAGTGGTCCTCTGGTGGTTGTCCCGCTAACTCGGACCCCTTCTTCTTGGCCCTGGGTGGTGCTGATCATGTAAGATATAATAAAGGAAGAAACAAACATTAATGAGTGCTGTGAAACAAATAAATCATTAAAAAATAAATGCTCAAAAAACATTTAAGGAACCAATAATTGCAATAAAATTGACCTATCTAATCAGATCAACTACTGGCTCGCAGGATTCACGGACCGTCTACTTATTTATAAACACTAATCCAATGTTCCATAATCATTCTGATTCCAGAATACTAATGAAACCTAAGTACCACCTGACCTACACCACCAATTCCAGACTGGCCAATTGTTCAGTAAGTCTGCATTTCCATTTCTTTAGCCTTCAAAAATGCATAGATGAGATGGAGAACACATGCATAAATTTGTGCATACACCAAGTTGTTGTTTGGTTGCGTCTGATGTTGTTCCGCTATTGACTTACACTGCTAAACCTACCACTCACTAAACAAACTACAAAAGGTTCTACTACGGACTGAGGTAAGCAGCACTCAGTGACAGGGAAGGCGTTGCGCAGACTGTAAAAAATTATGAACTAATATTAACTAAACCTAGTATCCATCCACAACTATTTCACAGGAGGACAATGGAAGGACTAGAGTCTCTCTAGCAATAGCATTACCTAACTTCACTTCTCTAAAGTAAGCTCCTACATTAATCAGCCCAAGCTAGCGCAAAGTTGCAAACAAGTAAGAGTAGCGCCGAGCACCTGTGTCCTACAATCACAGAAGATTTTGAAAAGTAATTTATCTGCAATGCAAGCAGCAGTAATCTTTCTTGTTATTTGTCAAAAAATTATACACAGTACATATACTACGATATATTAGCTACTCACCAAGCCCCACAACCTCAACAACTAGCAGGTCCAACAGGGTCTGCTCCCGGTCCAGGATGTCGGACCACCGGTGGGCCAGCTGGTTATGGCTGCGCCAGACCCCTGAGCAGCAAAACACTGCCAGGCGCACCTTTGCCCACAAACGGTGACGCTCCTGGGTAGGGTACCTGGGGCCTGGCCTGCTGCCAAGGTCAAGGGGAGGTGGCGCTGGATAATAAAACCAAGGGCGGCCCTCTCCGCCTCGCCAAAAAGCTGCTGGGCCTGCACCCCTGCAGGACGCATTCTGCCGCACGGCAGGCGGCTCTTGAGCGCAGGCGCCTTGCCCTTAGAGCCGGTAGTGCTGCTACCCTTGGCCATGGTTCTGGGATGTTTAGCAGGCGGAAAAGAAAAGTTAGAAGGAAAAAATAAAAGTTAGGGGGAAGAAGTAGGAGCTTAAAGAAAAGTATTATAAGACAGTAGACAAGTAAAAAAATGGAGTAAAAGTAGAAATAAAATGCAAAATGTAAATTTAGGGACAAAGAGAGATAGATGATAAATAAAAAAAGGCAGAAAAACTGTAAAAAACTACGGATTGCAAAGATTGAGGGAGGATAGAAAAGCAGGCGCAGAACCATAGCATAGAGTGAAAAACAAGATGGCTGCGCCCATCGCAACCGCGTGGGTAAGTTTGCACTATATTTCCCCACTAGCACGCAATATCATCGCGAACAAGTAAATCGCGTTCCCGAACATGACATGCGCATCGTGAACCGGGTCGCTATAAGCGACCGGGAACAGGAAATAAGGCATTGCGAGCGGGTGGGACTATTGAAAAACAAGATGGCCGTGCCCATAGGCAACCGCATGGGTAAGTTCGCAACATACTATCCCCCGAGCACGCAAACAGTGCCCCGAACACGCAGAACACGCTCCCAAAAATGCATCGCGAACGGGCGCGACAAGCAACTACGCATGGTTGCGTAGCTACACGTACCTCGTGTAGTGCAATAACAACTTCCCGTAGCTTTGCGCAGCGCGACAAGCAACTACGCCCAGGGTTAGTTCCCAGTGGACATTTTTGTGAGAAAAAAAGGATCCTTCCATTGTTTGGTCACAGCTAGTAAAAGTGCCACATTTATGATGTCCTAAAATTGGCTGAAGGCCCAAAAGGTCTTGTTGTGTGTTTTTTGTGGGAGCTCTAGGTAGCGCCGCCCGTACTACTTTGTTGGCAATACTACTATCTTTTTTGAAGGTGAAAAGAGGAGGTGCTGCAAAAGTTTGGTCTAGATTTTTAATCAAATGCCAATTTTTAAGGATTATTTTCTTGAAAAGGTTGGCATTCGGGCCAAAAGTGGTCACACATACCGTTCGGTCCAGTCGTTTTTTGTCTTTCTTCTGTAAAAGAGAGTCTTGTGGCGTCCACCAGGCTCACTTCACTGCATTCTTCAACAGTTTTTTAGGATACCCCCTGTCCAGGAGGCGTCCTATCAAGTTGTTAGCATGCAATGTGTATTCATCTTTAAAAGTGCAGTTTCTTTTTATCCTTAAAAATTGGTCACTCCTGTACATTCCTAGGATGGTTGCTAGAGAACTGGAGAGCTTTATTTCTATCAGCGGGCTTTTTGAATAAAGTTGTCACCAGGCTGCCTTCTGAGGCGTAAACTTCAACGTCCAGAAAGGACATTCTATGTTGAGAGTGATTCAAAGTGAATTTTATATCCGCCGTTCTTGCATTTAATCAGCCATGGAATTGAAATAGTTGTCCCGCATCTCCTGTGTATACCATGGAGATGTCATCTATATAACAGAACCAATTGGCAATGAACGGCACAAATGGGTTGCTTGAATACACAGACGTTTCTTAGTATTTAGCCGTAAAAAGGACTGCCAGCTCTGGGGCAAAAGGGCAACCCATTGCCACTCACTATAATTGATAATAGAAATCTTTCCCAACCTTGAAATAGTTATTTTGCAGTACAAATCCGGCCAATTCCACAATGAAGTCTGTTGGCACATGAGTTGGTTTCGGGTAGTGTTTTAGGGTTTCGGGTAGTGCAGTGGTGTTTAGGTAGTGTAGGGGGTTGTGCTGGGGGTAGTGTTTAGGGTAGTGCAGTGGTGTTTGGGTAGTATAGGGGGTCGTGCTGGGGGTAGTGGTTTAGGGTTTAGGGTAGTGCAGTGGTGTTGGGTAGTGTAGGAGGACATGCTGGGGGTAGATTTAGGGTTTAGGGTAGTGCACTGTTGTTTTGGTAGTGTAGGGGGTCGTGCTGGAGTAGTGTTTTGGGGTTAATGGTAGTGCAGTGGTGTTTGGGTGGTGGAGGGGGTACTGTTCTAGGGTTTAGGGTAGTGCAGTGGTGTTTTTGTAGTATATGGGGTTGTGCTGGGGGTAGTGTTTTAGGCTATAGCGTAGTGCAGTGGTGTTTGTGTGGTATCGGGGTAATACTGAGGGTAGTGTTTTAGGGTTTAGGGTAGTGCAGTGGTGTTTGGGTACTGTACGTGTCATGCTGGGGGTAGTGTTTTAGGGTTTAGGGTAGTGCAGGGGTGTTTGGTTAGTGTAGGGGGGTCATGCTGGGGGTAGTGTTTCAGGGTTAAGGGTAGTGCAGTGGAGTTTGTGTAGTGTAGTGAGTCGTGCTGGGGTAGTGTTTAGGGTTTAGGGTAGTGCAGAGGTGTTTGTGTAGTGTAGGAGGTTGTGTTTTAGGGTTTAGGGTAGTGCAGTCGTCTTTGTGCAGGGTAGGGGGTCGTTCTGTGGGTAGATTTAGGGTTTAGGGTAGTGTAGTGGTGTTTGTGTAGTATAGGGGGTCGTGCTGGGGTAGTGTTTTAGGGTTTAGTATAGTGCAGTGGTGATTGTGTAGTGTAGGGGGTTATGCTGAGGGTTGTGTTTTAGGGTTTAGGGTGTGCAGTGGTGTTTGTGTAGTGTAGGGGGTTGTACTGTGGGTAGATTTAGGGTTTAGGGTATTGTAGTGGTGTTTGTGTAGTGTAGGGGGTCGTGCTGGGGTAGTGTTTTAGGGTTTAGTGTAGTGCAGTGGTGTTTGGGTAGTGTAGGGGGTCGTGCTGGGGGTAGTGTTTTAGGGATTAGGGCAGCGCAGTGGTGTTTGTGTAGTGTAGAGGGTCGAGCAAGGGGTATATTTAGGTTTTAGGCTAGTGCAGTGGTTTTTGTGTCGTGTAGGGGGTCATGCTGGGTGTAGTTGTTTAGGCTATAGGATAGTGCAGTTGTGTTTGTGTGGTATGGGGGTCATACTGAGGGTAGTGCTTTAGGGTTTAGGGCAGTGCAGTGGTTTTTCGGTAGTGTAGGGGGTTGTGCTGGGGTAGTGGTTTAGAGTTTAGGGCAGTCAATGGTGTTTATGTAGTGTAGGAGTCATGCTGGGGTTAGTGTTTTAGGGTTTAGGGTAGTGCGGTGGTGTTTGTGTAGTGTAGGGGGTCGTGCTGGGTGTAGATTTAGGGTTTAGGATAGTGCAGTGGTGTTTTGTTTTGGTAGTGTAGGGGGTCATGTTGGGGGTAGATTTACGGTTTAGGGTAGTGGTGTTCCTGTAGTGTAGGGGGAAATGCTGGGGGTAGTGTTTTAGGGCTTAGGATAGTGCAGTGGTGTTTGTGCAGTGTAGGGAGTAGTGCAAGGGTAGTATTTTAGGGTTTAGTGCAGTAGTGTTTATGTATTGTACGGGGTTGTGCTAGGGGTAGATTTAGGGTTTAGTGTAGTGCAGTGGTGTTTGGGTAGTGTAGGGTGTCATGCTGGGGGTAGTGTTTTAGGGTTTTGGGTAGCGCAGTGATGTTTGGGTAGTGTAGGGGATTGTGCTGGGGTAGTGGTTTCGGGTGTAGGCTAGTGCAGCGGAGTTTGTGTAGTGTAGGGGGTCGTGCTGGGGTAGTGTTTGAGGGTTTAGGGTAGCACAGTTGTGTTTTGGTAGTGTAGAGGGTCATGCTGGGGGTAGTGTTTTAGGGTTTAGGGTAGTGCAGTGGTGTTTGGGTAGTTTAGGGAGTCGTGCTGGGGGTAGTGTTTTAGGGTTTAGGGTAGTGCAGTGGTGTTTCTGTAGTGTAGTGGATCGTGCTGGGGTAGATTTAGAGTTTAGGGTAGTGCAGTGGTGTTTATGTGGTGTAGGGGTCGTGCTGGGGTAGTATTTAGGGTTTATGGTAGGGCAGTGGTGTTTGTGTAGTGCAAGGGGTCATTTTAGGGATAGTGTTCTATGGTTTAAAGAAGTTCATTGGTGTTTGTGTAGTGCAGGGGGTCATTCTGGGGTACATTTAGGGTTTAGGGTAGTACAGTGGTGTCTGTGTAGTGCAGGGGGTCCTGCTGGGGGTAGTGTTTTATGGTTTAAGGTAGTGCAGTGTTGTTTGTGTAGTGTAGGGGGTCATGCTGGGGTAGTATTTTAGGGTTTAGTGTAGTGCAACAGCGCATGCGCTGCATCACTAGGTGTGACCTAAAAAGCATTGCACCAAGATGGCTGCCAACACTTCCTGGAATAAAGTGTTGGCAGCCAATTAAAGCCAATTTGTGACATATTGTGTACGAGTATAGGATTCTTAACAAACCTGATCACCCAGGTTTTTGAAATTTATTTTGAAAGTGTTGTGATCCAGAAGACATATATATATATATATATATATATATATATATATATATATATATATATATATATATATATATATATATATATATATATATATATATATATATATATATATATATATATATATATATATATACAACGATTGCCTGCTGAAGAAGAAGGCCCACACAGGCGAGTTGGATCTTGCCACTATCTTTATTGCAGGAAAACAAAACCAAACAGCTCAAGTGCCTTGCTGGCAATAACGAGTCCAGCCCAACGCGTTTCGTTTCGTTGGATTTATTGGCGGCGCGGCCTGAGCCGTGAGAGGAGCCCCACTGCACCTCGGTGCAGTGCTGCTACTGTGCCACATGATGCAGCAGCATGAAGGACATGTGAGTGTCTTCGGAGGATGCAAGCAGCGAAACGAACGGCCGAGCGCTGATCGCAACCCACTTGGGATTAATTGATGCGAAGAGGACAACCCAGCAACTCACTGTAGTAATAATACGGCACTACCAAGACCACAAAGCCATGCGGCAGGCCACGCCCATTTCGGCGGAACTATGATATTTAAGTGTGTGTCAGAAAACTGCCGGTGTTTGAATGCAGCAAAAAGCCCAGAGCCCTTGATGAAGTGTTCCAAGACACGAAACGCGTTGTGCTGGACTCGTTATTGCCAGCGAGGCACTTGAGCTGTTTGGTTTTGTTTTCCTGCAATAAAGATAGTGGCAAGATCTAACTCGCCTGTGTGGGCCTTCTTCTTCAGCAGGCAATCGTTGGATTTATTGGCGGCGCTGCCTGAGCCGCGAGAGGAGCCCCACTGCACCTCGGTGCAGTCCTGCTACTGTGCCACATGATGCAGCAGCGCGAAGGACATGTGAGTGCCTTTGGAGGATGCAAGCAGCGAAACGAACGGCTGAGCGCTGATCGCAACCCACTTGGGATTAATTGATGCGAAGAGGACAACCCGGCAACTCACTGTAGTAATAATACGGCACTACCAAGAACACAGAGCCATGCGGCAGGCCACGCCCATTTCGGCGGAACTATGATATTTAAGTGTGTGTCAGAAAACTGCCGGTGTTTGAATGCAGAAAAAAGCCCAGAGCCCTTGATGAAGTGTTCCAAGACACGAAACGCGTTGGGCTGGACTCGTTATTGCCAGCGAGGCACTTGAGCTGTTTGGTTTTGTTTTCCTGCAATAAAGATAGTGGCAAGATCCAACTCGCCTGTGTGGGCCTAGTCCTTCAGCAGGCAATCGTTGGATTTATTGGCGGCGCGGCCTGAGCCGTGAGAGGAGCCCCACTGCTCCTCGGTGCAGTCCTGCTACTGTGCCACATGATGCAGCAGCGCGAAGGACATGTGAGTGCCTTTGGAGGATGCAAGCAGCGAAACGAACGGCCGAGCGCTGATCGCAACCCACTTGGGATTAATTGATGCGAAGAGGACAACCCAGCAACTCACTGTAGTAATAATACGGCACTACCAAGACCACAAAGCCATGCGGCAGGCCACGCCCATTTCGGCGGAACTATGATATTTAAGTGTGTGTCAGAAAACTGCCGGTGTTTGAATGCAGCAAAAAGCCAAGGGCCCTTGATGAAGTGTTCCAAGACACGAAACGCGTTGGGCTGGACTCGTTATTGCCAGCGAGGCACTTGAGCTGTTTGGTTTTGTTTTCCTGCAATAAAGATAGTGGCAAGATCCAACTCGCCTGTGTGGGCCTTCTTCTTCAGCAGGCAATCGTTGGATTTATTGGCGGCGCGGCCTGAGCCGCGAGAGGAGCCCCACTGCACCTCGGTGCAGTCCTGCTACTGTGCCACATGATGCAGCAGCGCGAAGGACATGTGAGTGCCTTTGGAGGATGCAAGCAGCGAAATGAACGGCCGAGCGCTGATCGCAACCCACTTGGGATTAATTGATGCGAAGAGGACAACCCGGCAACTCACTGTAGTAATAATACGGCACTACCAAGACCACAAAGCCATGCGGCAGGCCACGCCCATTTCGGCAGAACTATGATATTTAAGTGTGTGTCAGAAAACTGCCGGTGTTTGAATGCAGCAAAAAGCCCAGGGCCCTTGATGAAGTGTTCCAAGACACGAAACGCTTTGGGCTGGACTCGTTATTGCCAGCGAGGCACTTGAGCTATTTAGTTTTGTTTTCCTGCAATAAAGATAGTGGCAAGATCCAACTCGCCTGTGTGGGCCTTCTTCTTCAGCAGGCAATCGTTGGATTTATTGGCGGCGCGGCCTGAGCCGCGAGAGGAGCCCCACTGCACCTCGGTGCAGTCCTGCTACTGTGCCACATGATGCAGCAGCGCGAAGGACATGTGAGTGCCTTTGGAGGATGCAAGCAGCGAAACGAACGGCCGAGCGCTGATCGCAACCCACTTGGGATTAATTGATGCGAAGAGGACAACCCGGCAACTCACTGTAGTAATAATACGGCACTACCAAGACCACAAAGTCATGCGGCAGGCCACGCCCATTTCGGCGGAACTATGATATTTAAGTGTGTGTCAGAAAACTGCCGGTGTTTGAATGCAGCAAAAAGCCCAGGGCCATTGATGAAGTGTTCCAAGACACGAAACGCTTTGGGCTGGACTCGTTATTGCCAGCGAGGCACTTGAGCTATTTAATTTTGTTTTCCTGCAATAAAGATAGTGGCAAGATCCAACTCGCCTGTGTGGGCCTTCTTCTTCAGCAGGCAATCGTTGGATTTATTGGCGGCGCGGCCTGAGCCGCGAGAGGAGCCCCACTGCACCTCGGTGCAGTCCTGCTACTGTGCCACATGATGCAGCAGCGCGAAGGACATGTGAGTGCCTTTGGAGGATGCAAGCAGCGGAACGAACGGCCGAGCGCTGATCGCAACCCACTTGGGAATAATTGATGCGAAGAGGACAACCCGGCAACTCACTGTAGTAATAATACGGCACTACCAAGACCACAAAGCCATGCGGCAGGCCACGCCCATTTCGGCGGAACTATGATATTTAAGTGTGTGTCAGAAAACTGCCGGTGTTTGAATGCAGTAAAAAGCCCAGAGCCCTTGATGAAGTGTTCCAAGACACGAAACGCGTTGGGCTGGACTCGTTATTGCCAGCGAGGTACTTGAGCTGTTTGGTTTTGTTTTCCTGCAATAAAGATAGTGGCAAGATCCAACTCGCCTGTGTGGGCCTTCTTCTTCAGCAGGCAATCGTTGGATATATATATATATATATATATAGATATATATATATATATATATATATATATATATATATATATATATATATATATATATGCAACAGCAACTCCCACCACTTCCACTTGTGGCAGCGAGGAAGGAGAGACGGACCACAAATTCCAGGCAAGTTGTTTTATTAGAACATTCACATCCAACAGCTACGGCGGATGACGCGTTTCGGGCTGGCAACAGCCCTTGATCACATAAAGACTGTCTGTGAATTAGCCATTTTAAATGCTGCTGCATCTCTGTTTCAAGTCAAATGGTAAAATCACATGTTCATAGAAGTAAAAGGCAGACTGATATTTCAAATGTTCAAGTTGTGACAAAAGAAACAATATTATCTCCATTTCATACTAAAAAGTCGCCTATCTGTTGTAATGCAACAAAACTATTTTTGCCATATAAAACTGCAAAAGAACACATATAATATGTTAAAGTGCAAAATTGGTGTTACAACCGCATAAATGCGTTTTTCTAATACACCAACAATAATTTTTTTATAGGGGTTTAGTATTCCTGGTTAAATCCATGGAAATAGTTTTGCTGTAAACTATGAATATATTTCTGTGAAATTACAACCATATATAACCAATGTGCAAAAAGCAATGGGTAGCAGCAATTTATAATATGTGCAAAACTGTGATAAATAGGATCTCTAAAATTTAGGGAAATAAATAACATGTTTTAGTACGAAACAAATATGACTGAATAAATACAGGTAATTAAAAAACACTGCAATTTATAGATTTCATATTAGACAAATTCTATGGTTTTAAACACCAATTCATTCATCCTAAAAACAAAGTGCAAATGGTGCTGTGTGTATAAAAACATCATAAAAAGAGAATTTGTAAAATGTATCAGATAGCAAGCTGACGAGGTATTACATTTAAAACTCCCAACGAATGCGAACAACATTGAATCTACAGTGGAGGGCTAGTGTCATCTATACAAATCCTATTATACAGCCTATTATCAAGTGCAATGGTATGTAACGGTAAGTTCATTTTATTCAGTTAACTAAAGTATTGTCAACCTGTGCTTTACTATGTATATTAGCATTCAATTAGTTGCAAAATCCTCAAACAGATCCTCAGACATCATTACTTAGAGAAAGGTATACATATCCTCCGAGTTGTTTAAGCCGTTCGGACATTTACTATCGAATTTGAGTATAAACCTAGTCTCCAGTTGTCTTAGTAATAGTTCTCTAATGCCGCCTCTACGTTGTTTAGGTACAGAGGCTATAACGAAATACTGCAAACAATTCACATTGTTGTTATGGACCTGTTTAAAGTGACGAGCCACTGGATAAGTGGGGTCACTAAGGAGGATTGCTCGAAGATGCTGTAAAATCCTCACGTGCACCTGCAGCTTGGTACTTCCAATGTAATTCAAGCCGCAGGTGCACGTGAGAACATACACCGCAAACTTGGTTTTGCAATTGAAACTCCCAGCTATTTTAGTTACAGTGCCGCTAAAATTGGTATAGTATTCACTTTTGTTGGTTCCAAATTTGCACGCTCTGCAAGAAGTGCACTTGCGAAAGCCTGGAGGTGGTTTTAGCCAAATGGGACTGGTTCTAATCTCCGGACTTGGTTGGTCCAGAATAGAACCCATATTCCTGGCTCTACTGAATGTAATCGTGGGACTTGGCGGTAAGCTTGTGCGCAGAACCGGGTCAGTAAGTACAATAGCCCAGTTTTTGTTAACACTAGATCTGATCTTCCGTTTGTTTTCGCTATAGGCTGTAATTAGTCTTGGACATTTATTGTCTTGAGTGTCCAAGTTCGGTGCATCAGATCCTAGGGGATGTTCTGCATTTCCTGATGTCATAAGTAATAGGCTTTCTCTAGATCTTAATCTGGCTTTAGCCATGGCATCATTTAACATCTTGTCTGTATACCCACGGGCTTTAAGTCTTTGCAAAAGTTGATTAGCGCAGCTTTCAAAGTCACTATCTACGCTGCAAATTCTTTTTAGGCGTAGTAGCTCCCCGTAGGGGATGCTAGCAATAAGGTGCCGAGGGTGGGAGCTGGTCGCATGGAGTATAAGATTGCCAGCAGTTGGCTTCCTAAATAGTGTGCTTTCAACCTTGTTGTCTTTAATGTACAATTTGACGTCTAAAAATTCTATCATTGTTTTATGTATGTGGGAGGTAAAGTGGAGGTTCAAGTTGTTGATATTAATAGCATGAATACATTTTTGTGCTTCCTCTTCACTACCTTTCCATGCAATAAAAACAACGTCAATGTACCTAAGAAAGCACACCATATTCTTGTCAAAGAAAGCCCTGTGTATTTTTTGCAAAACCTGTTCCTCCCACCAGCCCACGTGCAAGCACGCGTAACTGGGGGCGAAACAGGCTCCCATAGCCACGCCTCTAAGCTGTCTAAAGAGCTTTTTGCCAAACAAGAAATAGTTGTTGTTCAAACACCATTTAATAAGGCTGATGATGGCTTTATTATGTTGGTAGAATTCGCAGGGTCTTTGTTCCAAAAAACGTTATACCGCTTTAAGACCCTCACTATGATCAATACTAGTGTAAAGCGATTCTATATCAAGCGATATCAATAGCATTTCATGAGACCAAACTAAGTTCTTTGTCTTAGATAAGAAGTCCCTAGTGTCTTTCACGTAGGTCGGTAAAGTTTTAACCAAATCTTGCAGAAAGAAGTCTATATATTGGCCAACCTGTTAATAATAATGGGTCTACCTGGAATTGGAAAAACAGATTTATGCACTTGGGTATCAAATATAGTATTGGCAATACCGGATGTTCGTTGTTCATATACTTGAATTCGTCTTGGGAAATTAATCCTTCTCTACGCCATTGCATAAGCTGTTTTTTCAATGTGTGGACAGCCTTCGTGTAGTCCTTATGACTTGTTTTCTCATAACACGCAGGGTCGTTCAGTTGTCTCTTGGCCTCTCTAATATAATCATCCTTGGGCCATATTACCAGGTTGCCACCCTTGTCGGATTTTCTAATTATAATCTCGTTGTTGTTTCCAAGTTTTTTCATTAGGTTATCATATTCTCGTTTTTTTTGTTGTATATGTTTCTTTCTTTTGACATTTTTTGTTGTTACCTGCAAGTATAATTTTTTGATATCTGTGACCACACAGTCGTGAAAGGTATCCACCGCGTCCTTCGGCATCATGGGAATAAAGTTCGATTTTTTCTTGAAGGGACTGATCCCAGCCCCTTTCTGATGGAGATCGATTCTTCTAAGTCTTGACTGAGTTGATTCATCAATGTCAGGATCAGAAAATTCATTAGTGTTTAGGTCATGATTATCCAACAACACTATATACATATTCACTGAAAAAACCATTGGTGTTAGGGAAAGTTATGACATCACTGATGACCTCACTGATGACATCATCCATGTGATAATTTGATGCATCTTCTCACACCCTAATATAAGCTTTGATACACCCACTCTAAATTACAGACTGTCATTCTCAAAACCATAGACACTTGAACACCAATAACTACATCCCTACTCAATGACACTGAATTTAGATTGGGTGTATCAAAGGTTATATTAGGGTGTGAGAAGATGCATCAAATTATCACATGGATGATGTCATCAGTGATGTCATCAGTGATGTCACTGACCATGTCATGAGTGATATAATATGTGACATCAACAGCAGTACATTGTCCGGGCGCGAGTTAAAGTTAGCTGAACTAACTATAACGGGGGAATTTCTCTGGTTTTGTACGAGTGAAATGTCCAACTAACTATAACTTTCCCTAAAACCTATGGTTTTTTCAGTGAATTTCAAAGGATTTTTAAATGCTAATTTCTAACTTGTCTATGACTTCCTAGAAACCTATGGTTTTTTAAGTGAATTTCAAAGGTTTTTTAAATGCTAGTTTCTAACTATGCCTACAGAGGTAGGACATGTGAAGAAAGAAGAAAAAACGCACAGAAAGAAGCAAAAGAAATGCAGAAAGAAGCATCTGAAGTCCCCAAAGACGAAGAAAATTGCAGGAAGAAGCAAGACATGTGCAGAAAGAACCAACAGAGGAGCAGAAAGAGGCCTTATTTCAAAATCATCCTGTGCCCACAACTTTTTCAGACGGGTACTGGTTGTAAATTACTGACTCTGACTAACCAGGCCTAGAGTCAGTGCTACGCTAAAAGACATTTAGAATACAGTGAGAACTGGAACAGGAGGATATACTTTCTTCAATGTTGGTAACTTGCTACTGACTTATGTAACATTGTGGTAACTGAAAAAAGAGTTAAAAATGTATATGTTGTACATATGTAAAAGCTTAATTTTAATGTTCATAAAAACAATTGTTCTCAATAGGATTGGGGATGAAAAGTAATCATCAGAGGGTATATTTGGACAGCAAAATAGGAAATAGTATTGCATTATACAAATGTTAGGCCGAGATTGGTCACTCATTTCATTCACAAACTCCTGGGCTTGATCTGATTGAACCCTTTCTGGACGTCGATGATCTAGAAATTCAGAAATAAATAGCAAGGAAAATTAAAAGACAAGTTTACAAAAAAAACACTTTTACTTTGTATATGAAGTACTGGCTGAAAATGTGTAATGAGCATTAAAATGAGAAATGGGTTTCAGAAAGAAACGTTTATAAGACTATCACAATACAGATTTATATTTTATAAAAATATTTATAGAAGCAAGAAAAATTATAACTCATACATTGTTCAATTATAAATCACATATTTGGGCAATGAAATCGGGAGGACATGCTTTTTTTACGTTTGGTTGATTTCAGAATGGCTACGAATTCTAGTAAAACATGACAATAACACAGTTATCCATCTGCAAACACGTGAAATACACAAGTGCTTATCTTAGAATCGTTTTCGATCATGAAATGTTGAAGACAAACTTTATTACTCCATTAGGTCCATTGCAATTTTCGGCTGATAATAAATGGAGAGCAGTCAGTGGATCTGGTGTGCCGAGTTGTTCACCACCACGTGGTATAGTGTATGGGCAGGACAGCTTGTGGCGACCAGTATGTCTCATGGTTGAGATATCTGCATAATGAGATAGAACAGGGGGCAAATTAAGTTTAAGGTTATTAAAAAACATGGAGAGCGTGCTAAAATACAACATTGACCAATCAATTACATGTGCAGTGCATGGGGAGGAAGCAGCACGTGACGCACTACTTAAAAAATTATATGCGGCAGGATTAAGTGTGGCTCAGAAACATCGCCTACCAAGGCAAAATATTTAAGTTATAACAGCTGGAAATCGAGCTAAAAAACACTTTTGCCAAAAACATTACTTTTGCAATGCATGGGGCACGTGACGCACTACATACACGAGAAAAACTACATCGTATTCACTTGAACAGCATGTAGCACACTGCTGTAGGAGTGGCCACGTGGCGCTTGGCAAAATAAACAAACGCACCAGGTTTAAGTGATTTGCACAGAAACAAAAGTTACGAAGTCAACTTTAACATTATAAAAAAGCAGGAAAGCGTGCTTAAAAACAGCATTGCCAAATCGAACATAAATTTGCATTTACGCGGTATTTAAAGATTGTGCAGATTAATTAATTTAATTACTCTTAAAAAAAGTGCTCACTTACAAAGAAGTGGATACAAACACTCTCAATGGCTGCGACTGCAGAATAGGAAAAGTTCAAGAAGGTTGGCAGCTTATAAATGCTTTGCAGAAGGATGATTGAGCATGTTGTCACTGGGTGTGAGAGCTGTGATTGGGCATGTTGTAATTGAGCATGCACAAATAAAATGAAATACATTAGGGGTAAATAGCCAGACGGTGGGACGTATTGTGCGCATGCGTAACATTAACACGCATGCGCTACCATAAACATGCATGCGCAAAGTGAAGGCAACTCCTATGGGGTACATACATAGATGGAGTTCGGATGTCCCCGTGGTCTTCAAGTGGCTTCAGGAGGGGGTCTTTCCAGCCCTCCTCCATAAAATATTAATATATAATTAGCCATGCCCCGGGGGCTGGGGACCCCGGTGCCCGGAATCGGGTACGGGAGGGGGGCCACGCGGCCCACTTCCCATAAAAAATTGAATGCGTATACTCCGCTTATTATCATCATACCATAAGCGCACCCTTCCGACCACGCGCTGAAGCCTGATTGGCTGTCAAGTGGTTGTCAACATTCAAAACTAGAAACTGTTGGCAGCCATTTTATGTCTCGGTACAAGGCAGGCTGAAGAAGCGGGTGAAATGTGTGGTTAAAACGTGAAAAGGGGATCCCACAAGGTCTCCCAGGGCCCCTATTTTTTTTTCTTTTTTGGGGAAAAATCGAGGTGTGCGCGTATGATCCACGCATTCCGGCGATATTTTTTCTTAAAAAGACGTGGGCTTCTGCGCCTCTTTCGTAGTTTGCATTCTTTCAACTGTTTAGAGGAGATGCAGCATTTCTGTATCCAGGATCCACCACCGGGTAAGAAAAGGTAATGATAACACTATTTACCTGCTAAGTGAATTTCTACCCATAGGATAACAGTGATGTACTTTTTAAGAAAGTTAAAGAAAATTATTAAAATAATAACCTCAGATAACCTCTTGTCTTAATATGTATATTAAATATAAATAAATTGGTTTTTCAACATTGAAATATTCGCGGAAGTCGCGCATGCGATACGTATATGACGTCACGCGCTATCGCGCGCCCGTCACATCACGTTATATGTACATCTCGCGTATGCGCAATGCGTCGTGCACAAGTCGTATAGCAACCGCGTGGGAAAAGTTGTACCCGTCGCAAACCCTTCACGGATCCTTGACAGCGACCCTAAAATGGCGGACACGTTTTGAGCAGTAAATGAGTAGGGTGTTCGTAGTGTGCGCAACTGCAAAAAAAATAAAAAAAAATATTTAAGTATATTATAAACAATATAAAATAATGGAAAAAAATATTTTTATGTAAAACAAAATTAATTAATAAAATGTGTAATGTAATTGAAAAAATAACATCTAAAAATAAAAAGATTAAAAAAATGTAGTTAGAAAATATTTAAAAAAAAAATAAAATTATATACAAATTAGCATTTAAAAAATCTTTGAATTTCACTGAAAACCCATAGAATTCAGACATGTTATAGTTAGGAATTAGCATTTAAAAAACCTTTGAAATTCACTGAAAAACCATAGGTTTTAGATAAGTTATAGTTCGGAATTAGCATTTAAAAAACCTTAGAAATTTACTGAAAAATCCATAGGTTTCAGGGGTGTTATAGTTAGCTGGACATTTCACTCATATAAAACCATTGAAATTCCCCCATTATAGTTAGTTGTACTAACTATAACTCGCGCTCCCGCAATCCACTGCTGATGAAGTCACATATTACATCATTCATGACATGGTCAGTGACATCACTGATGACATCACTGATGACATCTCAAATGACATCACTGTATCTAGAAGTTGAGTGTTACTGCACTATGCATGAACCAGGTATACTACACACTTGAAACTGATACAAGTAATCAACATAGCCTGAGTGACATGTTCATATTGACCCTGCTTCAGCATCTGTCAGGGGAAGGTGAAGTGGGGAAAAGAGAGGGACTTTAGGGTCTGGGATTCAAAAAGCACTGTGCTGTCTACACACATAGGTTCTGTTTCACCTGAGGGATAATGTGGTGTGCTAGGTACAGAGCATATGGTGTTCCGTTCCCCCTGGGATAGCTCGGCTCATGGGAGTCCTTGTCAAGATGAGAAATGAGGACAAGGTGGCATGGGCATATCACAAAGCCCCCCTCTAAGATTTTGTCACCCCACTGTTAACCAGAGGGATTATCATGCATGGTAGAGGGCAATGGAGGGAGGATATTGAGCTTGGTCAGTGTTGTGGTGCTGAAACAATTTTAAAATCATATGTAACCAGTGATGCATTTTGGAGCACACTGTTGAAATGTAAAGTGTCTGGATTTGTTTTGATTCAAATAACATCTTTGTTTCAATTACAACTCAGAATTACAAGAAGTGTGCTGCATTTGCATTTGCGCAGTCCTCAATATTGATTTATTCTGAAACATTTGTACAGTTTATTCACAGGTATTTAAAGTTTGTTGGGTCTTATGTTATGTTATGTTAATATGGTATTTATAAAGCGCACGGCTACTCCCAAAGGGACAGAAAGCAGGGGCAGAAAGTTCCTCATCATTCTTAAGATCCCGAAACAAGTCCCGGCTACAGATTGGATCAGGGATTTATAAAAAAAATAGCACCCTAGAGCCTTTCCTTTCCCCTTTTCCTGAACCTCTTCACGATTGTCACATAGTTCAGTTCACAAAATTCTCTCGAGTTGCAGTCAGAGAATGTAAACAGTAATTTGCATGTTAAAGAAATTATCAACAATTTCCCACATGATAGAATGATTTTTGATCTGTCTTTAAATCACAGCAAATGTGACAGGATAAAAACAAACGTGATAGGATTCGTTATTGCTTTTGCAAATCCTGAGCTCCATCCTGTTTATTTTTGGGGGCACTGTAGCACCCCTCCACCACCCCTACACCTCTACTTCTAGCACCTATGGGTTGGTCCCAAAATATAGTAGCCAAAATAATGCCTGGTAATAATATTATAGCATAAATATTGTTTATGAAAATATTAGAGGGATGATTTTGTAAAGGATATTACACAACAATATTTATGTCAGGCTACTTTTTACCACCAATATTCTGAGATGTGTGATGAAAGAGTTGTGTAAACAGAAGTAAAGTACTCACCAGCTTCAATAGAGGGTTGGCCATATCAGTCTAATCTCTGGCTCACGTAAACAACCCTCTCAGATGGGTGGACGTCCTTGTCTCAGCAACTCCAGTCTCAGATTTGACATTCAGTTACTTTAGTTGACAGCACCTCTTTGAAGGTCTGAAAACAATAAGTCATGGATTACTATTAAGGGTAGGAGAAGTACGGTTAGACTAAATGGGACGCTGGCTGGATGCTGTGTATCACTTGAAGTTGAATTCTTGCTACTCTGAGAAGTGATCCTGTGCTTAGGTCGGGTGTGTTTTGCTTTGTCTGGGCCCATCTGTGCAACAAAGCTGATGGAGTACCCATCCGCCAAACCCTCCGCTTGCCTTCCTCATTTAGGGGCAGATTTACAAGAAAGTGACGCATCTGTAAAGATGCGTCACTTTTCCTGCGCCACCATTAGCAACCCTTGCACCACTATGGATGCGCCGTATTTACAATACAGTGCACCATGGCACAAGGATTGACAGATGTGTCAAATTCTGACGCATCTGTTGACGCAAAAGTCACGCGTTGCTGGAGTCGTGTCGCAAGCACGACACAACTCCAGCAATGCATGGGGAGGCCTATCCTCATTGTGCTGCGTCACTCCTTAAGCCTGCTTCAAGCAGGCATAAGAATTTGATGCAGTGGCGTCCTATAAGTGGCGCAGTGAAATCTTCTAGATTTCACTGCGTCACTTCTATGAGGCTTTTTTGTGTTGGAACGCCCACCGTGCATACATTATACCTGATGCAGGTATAATGTGATGCAGGGCTTTACAACGTGACGCATCTCTCTAGATGCGCCATGTTGTAAATGGGCCGCAATTTTAAACTGCTGCTACAACACTAAAAGTGACGCAACAGCGGCGCAAAAATGAAGCAAGGGGCTTGTAAATCTGCCCCTTAGTTTTCCGTCGAAGGAACCCAGGTTGCCTCTGTCCACGGAAGATGTCCTCCGACAGACAGAGATGGGGACGTCTGAGAAAGGACATTCACATGCCCTCCTTATTTAGGTTGGACAATGTAATATATATCATTACTGTCTGGCACTGCTAGAGATAGAAAAAAAGACTATTTACCTCCTATACCCTGGCAGAACACTCCCAGGGTGTGGAGTTCATTTGTTTTTTGTTTTTTTCTGAAACAAATTACTGCTTTCAGAGTTGTTCCTCAAAATCTGAAAAATTTTATAAGATGAAAAATGGCGGTCAAAACCAATGGCGGCCGACCACCAAACACTTTGTACATTGAAAAGATTTAAATTGCCTGACAATAGCATTGTGTGTGTGGGTGCTTGATGTGTGTGTGTATATATATATATATATACACACAAAGGGTAACTATGTAATCCAATATTACCTTCAAAGTGTTCCAGTGACGCCATAAACTACACAGCCAAAAGCCGCAAAACCAGAATTCAGAGGTGGCAATAGAGGACAACTATATGCACAGTTACCTTTATATATTTTTTATGCTACGTACATATTTCGCGGCGGCAAATTGAAAAAATTGGTTTCTTCAAAGTGCAGCTATCAATTGCACAGATTTGAATAGGAATATTTAGGCTTTGTTTATATTCCTTAAATACATCTATACTACTATAATAAAGTAAGAACTTTCAGGCTTTGAGGCGGGTAAACTCGGGAACCACAGCGCCAATCTACACACCCGATACACCGTTGAAATCGTCAGGGTGTGTAGATGGTTATAGGCTATATAAATGACAAAATAAAACGTTATTTACAATATTTATATATTTTTTAAAAGTAGTCCCCCCCAAAGTAGCGCCGGCCGCGACTTGCGTGCTCACGTCAGCTCCGGGAGGAGAGGCGTCCAAGGAGCGGCGGACATGGTGCGGGGGAGGAGCGGGGACGTGAGGCCAGCGGCAGTAGGAGCAGCGGAGAGGCGGACATGGCGCGGGGGAGGAGCGGCGGCGGACAGGCGGTGAGGAGCAGAGCGGCGGAGCGGAGAAATGAGGACCGGCGGCTGAGGCGCGAGGAGCGGTGAAATGAGGACCTGCGGCTCAGGTAAGGCTCCGGGGACAATGTCGGGGCAGGCAGGTGTCGGGTCAGGCAGGGGACGGGAAATTGGAGCAGTGAAATCAGGACCTGCGGCTCAGGTAATGCTCCGGGGACAATGTCGAGGCAGGCGGGTGTCAGGCCAGGCAGGGGACGGGAAATTACTAAAACAATGATCGGGGTCGGGGCAGGCAGGGGACGGGGCGGGCGGGGGCACGGGCTGCTGGCGGGGCGGGCGGGGGCACGGGCTGCTGGGCAATGTCGGGGCAGGCGGGGGAAGGGGAAGCCTAAATGCTCCCGGACTAGGTCGGGGCGGGCTGCTAGTTGTTTATAAAACAATAGGCAGCGGTGAGGGTCATTGGATTTAAGCTAGTCTATTGATGCAGCATTTATCTCATAATTATGGAATTACTACATTGCCACATCATTTTCCACATAATTAGCAAACTATCCAGATTTTCACAAAAACATTGGGGCAGGATATTATTATATTACTAAGAAACGACAATTGCTTTGCCAATTTGTTTGCCTTTTTTCTGTTAATTTCTGTCTTTTTGTCCCGCCCCACTCTCTGTTCATCTGTCTCTTTCCGTAATTCTGCAATATGTGTCATGATAACCAGTAGTTTATTTTAAGTTTTACCCATTACTGCAATCATTGACATTATCAATAAATCAAAACTTAGCACAAGTAACTGACATTACCATGTGTTTTCTTTGCTGTTCCTGCTTCATTCATTTCAGGATGGTTCTTTTCACAATTGTCATGCAGCTACACAGTGTCACAAAATGTACGTAAACAGTGTGCACCTTAAGACTATGAGTTGTTTAAGAGCTCGGGATATACATATTTATGTTACTTAGAAATGCAACGCATTCATAAACTTGCAAAAACCCGCTTAGCCCTGCAGTTACCAGCTATGTAAAGTAGTTAGAATACAGCAGTAATTACAATACAGATATATGCAGGCAGTAAGTGGCAATATTTGTTTTCTGAAGACCAAACACATGACTCTGAGATATGTTGTTGCAACAAGAAGTAAAGCAAGTTAGGTGTGTCTGTATCCAGGTTTAGTAATGGAAGAATTGTGCACTAGTGTATACATCAAACAAATGCAGGCTTTCCGGTCTTTGGGGCAGAAATGGCATATTATGATGTTTGGCTGTATTTTTTACTCAAAATAAAGGTAGCTTTTTCTAGCTGCTTCCAATGTTAACAGATATGAGAGTTGGGACCCAGGAGGTTGAAGTAATTAGTTAAGGCCTGCTAGTGTTACTTCACAGACTACCCATCGGGTGCAATTACATTATAGGAGATACATCAGGAGCCACAGGTAGGTTTTCAACCGTTATTTCACAGGTTTTGCATTGTTAAAGATTTAAATTTCTTAACTTTAGCATTATATATGTCTGCATATACATGGGTTTACGAATATATATTTCTGTCATATACTTACACACACATACGCATATATACGTTTGTGTCTATTATATTAGTTATAGCGCTATGAATTACATTTAATTCATTTATTAGTTTAAAACTGTATATTTCGAAATGTCTAAATGTATGTTAGTATTATTAATTATTTTCAAATGTAATTTCATTGAAAAAATAATGTAATTAAAATTACATTTTACATAAACATATGTCAAAGCTGATTTTGATTTTTACAAAAATGTATGTTAAACATTATTCTGCACACAAAATAAGCCTCACTTCGAAAAAACGATTTTTTTCTGTGCTTAGCTAACTAGACCTTAACTGGACCTCGACTCCATCCTGATTCCTGTCCAGCTATGAGGTTTGTTTTCTTTTTTTATTCTGACACCACACATAATCAACATGTGCGCTGTTTAAATGATTTGTACTGACATGCTGTTCTCGAAGTACCACGGAAGAAGACATTTGTTACTTCCAAAGCTCTTCTTGCCTATGGTAGTCTATTTCCTGTGGGAGAATTGCATTGTTTCTGCAACTAGATGTACTCCTACCTCCAATGACATTAGGTTAGAATAGGTCCTGTATAAATTTCATTTAGGGGACAGTGCTAGAAATTGTGGCATTTTGTTACGTAGTATAGCTGATTTGCCAGTTTATTGCTACATTTGCTCGCCCTTTGCTGACTATGGATTTCCATTGACTTCTATTGTAGATTTGCCAATTAATATGATGAATTTTGGATGTGAGCCAGTCATCTAACGTCCTGATTTTGGAGACTGTACCATTGTCACTTTGTTTCATGATATGGACTATGGACTGGTGGAGAAGTGTGGCTCACTGGTTAGAGGAGGCAGACCTGGAAGCAGAGGTCAGCCTGGGACCAGGGTTCAATTCCCGGCTTGGCGGAGTCTTGAGTCCTAAAATGTCCATGGACTCGACAATTCTCGCTCCAGTGCCTACTCAATTCATGGGTTCACACTCTGCGACTCTGGGCAATAGCTTGCTTAATCTCCACAACGGCCCCTCGCGGCGGGATGCCTGGCTTTCACCTTGCGGATACCCTGCCGGGGTTATCTCACAGGGGAATACCAGGACGGGTTCCCTAAGCAAGCGCTTAGAGACCGCTTGGTGATTTGCGCTATATAAATTCCTGTACATTTACAAGAATATGTTTGCCTTGACCTTTGATTTGCTGTATTTGTTTGAGCCTTCAGCTAATTCCCTATATTGATTTGATACGCATTTTGAATTACTTGTATTTGGGCCTTGTGCATTGCACCTCAAATTATGCATAAGCCTTTATGGTATATATGTTACAGCCAAATCCAGAGGATGTATTGCCTTGAAATGCTATTTATTTCTCCTTTGTATTTGGGTCCCAATTAGGGACACATTGCCTCATGCATGCTTGAGGTTTAACACTGTCCCTGTTCTCGAGGTGCTTTGTATCTGTCTTATCAGAGAGCAGAGAAAGCATCAACTGTTGTTTTGGAACATTTAGGCAACCCAAAAATAGGGTACCCCAAAATTCTGATTGCTTCCCTGGTTCCAGTGGCTGCTAAATAGGATTATTTGCAATGGTTTACTGTTAATGAGCTGTTCCTGAGGAATGGAGAGTTAATATTAGTAGGGCTGAATGTATTGTAGTAGATGGTGGCTCTATCAGTGTGCATTGTGGAATTTGTTGTTCTGATGGATACATCTGCCTGTGGATTCCCCACCTTTGAATTACCCCTTGCGGCAGCATTCCACGGAAATCTTTCCTTAGCTCTTCCACTTCGAGGAGGACGTCACAATGGCACGGCTCCGCTCGCGACTCCGTATGACATCACTGGAGCCATAAGAAGACCTCGTCGGCATGCTGATGTCAGTTACCTTTTTTCCACACCGCTGACGCACAATGGTTTCTTTGGGACTCTCCATTTTCTTTTGAGACTATTTCTCTGGTGACTATTACCTAGGTCATGATGGTAAGTGAGCTGCAGGCTCTTTGTTCTAAGCCTTCTTTCACTACTATCCATGCAGAAAAGATGGTCCTTAGTACCAGGGCTGCTATCCTGCCTAAGATGGTTTCTCCTTTGCACCTGGAACAGTGTATTACATTGCCAACCTTCTATCCTCCCGCTCACCCTTCCAAGGAGGAGGAGAGACTTCACTGCCTCGATCCTCAAAGGGTGGTCAGCTTCTATCTGGACAGAACCAGGGACTTGAGGTTGGACGACCAGCTCTTTGTTGGCTTTATGGGGCAGATGAAGGGCAAAGCTGTCCACAAGAGAACGCTATCCTAGTGGATCATCTTGTGTGTTAAGATATGCCAAGCCCTGGCCAAAAAGGAGACTCCTGAAAGTATCAGAGCTCATTCTACTAGAGCATGTAATGGACATTTGTAAGGCTGCAACACGGGTCTCCCTCCATACTTTCACAAAGCATTATTGCTTGGATTCTGAGGTGAGGAGGGATGGCCATTTTGTGCGTTCTGTGCTGCAGGACGTTTTGGTTTGAGTAGTTGAACACCCTCCTCAGGGGGAGTACTGCTGTGGGATTCAATTCAAAGATGAGGAAACAACAGGCAGATGTATTCATCAGAAGAACAAGTTACTTGCCTTTGGTAATGATTTTTCTGGTGGATACAGTATCTGCCTGTGGATTCTTCACTGACGCACCCTCCTCCCCATTGTCCTCCTTCGTATACCGAAAAGGTTTCCATTGTTTGACATGGTTGTTTTCCTATGTCATTCAATGGTCATACTGTTGGTTGTTAGGAAATACTTTGTTTCTTTAGCTTTTCCTCTTTTCTTATATACAGTGTGTATTTGTGTACATTTTGTATAATGTGTATACTCCATTTATGTTGTCGGTTCACCCGTTCACCTCAAAGGCACAGAAAAAATGGGTGGAACCGATACAGCATGCTGACGAGGTCTTCTTACGGCTCCGGTGACATAATACGGAGTCGCGAGCGGAATCGTGCCATTGTGACGTCCTCGTCGACGTGGGAGAGCTAAGAAAAGATTTCCGTGGAATGCTGGTGCAAGGGGTAATTCAAAGGTGAAGAATCCACAGGCAAATACTGTATCCACGAGAAAAAGTGTTACCGAAGGTAAGTAACTTGTTCTTTCAGCTTATTCTAATGAAATACACAGCATGTGAGCTCCTTTGCCTTGAGATTCTGATATGTACGACGTTATGTGGGTTAGTGACTGTGATATTGGTGATTTTGTCATGTTTGTGAAGAGGATTGATGGTGTTTTCTTGTTGTGAATATTTAAAATGTTGAAAAAAAATTCAGCTCATGTTATGGAAGAATAGAAATCTACTCCCGAAAACACTCCTCCTATGAAATGATCTTAAATTGGGGTCTCCTTTTGTCAATGTGGTTTACAAAAATAACAAGAAAATGCAGTTTCCTTTAGAGGGTAACTTTGTTGTGAGAGAGCTTGAATATTCTAGGAAGAGGATGCCTGAGAGAAATTCCCACCTTTGACTTGTACAGTTTGAGACATTGAATGAATGGGATTGTTTTGCAGTAGAGGAAGAGCGAAAAATAATGAAAAGCCAAATTAAAAATGCAGTGAGCCATTGTCGAGCATCGAGAAAGGGCATGCAGAAAAGAGTCACGGAGAGAGGAAACAATGGGGGGATGTTCCCTGTACATGGTGCGTGATATTGACAAAAAGTAAAAAGCTAAGTGGACTGTCCAAATTCTGGAGAAGATCAAAATATTTAAAACATTTCAGATGAGGAAGATACATTTTTAGATGACTTATTGGATAGAAGACCTCCTTCGTGAATTGATGATCATCAGAGATCTGGACTCGTAGAACATGTTGCTCTACTGGGTGGAGCAGGAGATCCTGGTGCAGCTGACACAGGTATAAGAACACTGTTGACAGCACCTGGAAATAAAGGAGCAGAGCCAAGTGGTTTGATTTTGCTACTATTGTTACTGTAACGTTTTTGTATCTACTGTACCCACTGGTGGCACAAGTGTTATTGTTGCTGATGTAACATGAAGAACAAGCAAGGAAAAAGATCGACGTTTGCAAATTAAAAACTGAATATGAAGAGGGTTTGCGGGGTCGTATTACTTTAGAGAGATCAACTGTCAATAATGTAGAAGAACTCAAATACCTGAGTGGAGAAGCAGCCAAGTGCTAGGGTGATGCATGTGAGATGCTTGAGGAACTGCCATAAGAATGTGCTATTGATCCGTACATGAAAAAAAGTTAGTGAAAAACCTATAAAATGTTTATGACTGAGAATGAAATTGCAGAAATGCATTTATTGTCTCTGTGGTTGTATATTAAATAATTAGCAAATTGTACCATGGAGAGGACGAATCTAAAGAAATATGGCAATAATTGGAGTCTGAAGTCTAAAGGCAAAGCAAAAAAGAAAATTATAGAATCAGAGGAGAATACAAGTTTGAATGAGCCTTAAAAGAAAATGTTTGTGACTGAGTTTCCTTTGCAAGAAATACATAGAGGTGATTGTTCATGTTCCTTTACAGAGGTCTGATCTCCTTGCATTTATGACAAACTTTCCAAAGCTTAAGGAGGAACTAGAAAAGTTATAAACAGAAGAGGACAGATTAGTGACAGTCTCAAAAGTGCTTTGGATTGATTTGAATATGCTGTTTGAAATTGTCATTCCAAGCAATTTGTGGGCAGAATCTAAAGCAGCCATAGTTGGCCAATAGAGGAGCCCCAGAGGGTGCTTCCTCGTCATACTTAGCTATTTTGGTCGTGGATGCATCCAAACAAGTGATTGCACATTTGAAGCAAAATGTTCCAGAGAAAGAAGTGGATTAGTCAAAGATTAAGAAAGCTACCTAAGAGCCAAAATATTCAGTAAATATTATGAGAGGCTCAAATGATTTTTAGAAAGTTGAGTGAATCAGAAAACCCCACAAAAGAAATAATGGTTTGTGTTGGCTTTAGCTTTTGGTTTGTTTCCAGATTTTACTTCACAACTTCAGTAGAGAGTGATGAATTGGCATGCCAAGGTTATTGATGAAATACAGTAGTATGCAAAATACTGCAGTCATTGTTTTATTGTGAAACAATGGAAGTTGAAGGAGAAGCTAATAATTGCTCAGATGAAGCATTTTCAGGGAGGCACTAGAAATCAGCAAGTGGATTTGTGTTACAATTCTAGTTGTGCAAATGTTGGTACAAACTCTGATATGCAGAATATGAAGGTAAAGGTAAGTAGTGTTTAGAATGCACAAGTGGTTCCTCAAAATAGGAATTTTATGAATGGCTAAAATGGAAAGAATGTAAACATTAACGTCCAGAAGACAATTAGCCTCTGTTGTTATTGCGGGTGCCTTGGTCACTGGAAACCAGAATGTAAATCTAATCCAAATGAGATTCAGAATGATTTAATTTCCCAAATGCAGCAGAGTTCAAGTAGATTAGCACCGAGTGGACTGCAAAATCGTCAGTCAATGGTCCCAGTCAAAGTGGCTCATGCACAGAATATGCAGAATCATGGACAATGTAATGAAAAAGCTCCAGCACTGAAACAGACTATGGAAAATAGAATGCCTGCCATTCACCAAAAGTCTTTGATAAAAAATGATGATGACATTTCACAAATTTCAGCAAATGTGGCTAATTAACAATGAGGATGAATGGAGGGGGAAGGAGGATTTCAGGCTTGGTGCAGTCCCAGAGGTATACTAGAGTGGTCCATATGTAAATGGTTAGGTGATTGGGCACCAAGTATCATTCTTGATTGCTATAGGAGCCATATGGTTCATGCAATTGAGGATCCAAATCTACCCCTCTCAGGAAAACAATTCCAGGTTGTTGGTATTAGCAGTAGACAAATTACAAATTCAGTCTCGGCAACTGTACCTTTAATAATTGGACCACTGGAAGACTATCGTAAAATCATAATGTGTGATACAAGTTCAGTAAACCTATTAGGAAGGAATCTCCTTTGTAAAGTGAATTGTTTGATTTATTGTACACCATATTAATGTAACAATTCAAACTAAAAATGAGGACTTAGCCTTTAAGTGCATTTCTTCCAAGATCTTGGAAAAGATGATTTGACTTTTGATTTAAGACACACAGTATAAGAGAAGGTATTGAATTTTATAGGTACATAGGTAGGATTATTCAAAAGTGCAGTCCTGTGAATTACAGTGAAACCAAATGTAAAAATAATTAAATCTGTATTTGTAAAGGGCGAACTACTAACCTTTACGGGTCTCGAGGTACTGGGGGCCGTCGTGGAAGTTAAGTGAGCTATTGCCCAGAGTCACGTGGTGCTGAGCTGAGCTGCCGGAACCAGGGCTCAAATCGTGAACCCTGTGCTCTGAAGTCAGCTGCCCTGGCTGCTGTACCACACCTCTCCACAAATGCAGTTTACTCTTGAACTCCTCGATACAAGCTTATGCAGGAAGTAAAGGACAAAATGAAGCTTGTGATCAAAAAAATATTGAACAGGGAATTCTTAGAAAGATGCTGGGTAGTCTATGCAACTCTACTCAAGCATTCAAAAAAACGAACGGAAAATAGAGGGTTGACTGAGACATGAGAATGATTAATAAAATTGTACATCCATGCTGTCCTGTGATACTGAATCCTGCTGTAATTTAGATTCAGATTCCTGCGGATGTAGAATGGTACACAGTATTGACTTGTGCCAAGCGTTCTTCTCCATTTTTCTTCATGAAGTTAACCAATATCAGTTCAGTTCAGTTTAACACTTTACTCTGAGGGTTTTCCATCCATAAAAGTAACATACATATAACAATAGACATTTAATGCAGTTAAAAACATAATTAAATATTATCAAGAACGAGATTATGGATAGCAGCAAATAGTTAGAAAGATAAAGTGCCAAGTGCCTTCATAACATTTCTTGAAATGGACCTGCATAAGGCACGTTTCGTCTTTCAGGCAAATGCATAACAAATAAAAACGTTCCTCTACACTATATATCAAGAAAGGTAATCGCAGATAGCAGCAAATTACTATAATAATAAAGTGCTATGTGCCCTCACAGCATATCTTAAAAATGAGCCTATGTTTAAAGATGTTTCACTGTTGGCCAACTGAATAACAAATAAAAAGATAGCTCTGCACTGCCTAATGTCACAATAATTTCTTTTAAAAAGCAGGATTAAAAATAAGCTTGTAAAAAATTCATAAAATGTACAAGACAATAAAAAGTGTGACATAGTTTGGCCTGTCTTATTATCACACAGAAAGGGAATAACAGCAAGACTTGTTTGATACCCAAGCGGGAAACATAATACATTTTTGACAGTGTCTGCTCAAAACCTGAATAACAAAAGGCATTCCCATCTCCCCTAAATACACAGGGGGTGCCACTGAGACACATAAAGACAAATAAGCAGTGATCATAGGTTTCCCTTCAACATTTTTAAGGAGTCTTTCCTGCGCTAGTTCATAGAAGGCTGTGGCTACTTCCCTTTTATTATAACCAGGACACAAATCGATCTCTTTAAAACCCTTGAGATGCCAATTTTTCCTAATTTGGATTTAATGTATGACAACTATGGAATTCAGAGACCATTATCACAAGATAGGCAGTCAGTTATTATATCTCTTGTAAGTGCAGCCTTCTCATTCAGATTCCGCAGTTAAGTCTTGGACTGATGTTGTATCCCATAGGGGTATGCAGACAGGCCCATTAATCTCTAGTCAGATTTTAAAGAGACCTTTGGGATGTCTGCAACTGCCCTGTAACTCAACTCTGGTGTAATATATCAATGGCCTCATGTTTGCCTCTAGAACAAATGAAGATTAGAATAAACCCCATTAGTGCTGCCGTCGGCCGTTGCGAGCACTACTTCAGTAGTGCTGCGCACGGGTGACGCGGCCCCACCCGTTTCTTAGAAAGTTCAGCACTGGTGCTGAACGTTCGACGCAAGAAACGGGTTAAGCTACAATGGCACTTTTTAACTGTCTTGGTGACAATGATCATAAAGTGTCTCACACAAGAACACAGTACTGTATAAAAGGAGTCGTCTATTAGTGTCATCATACTGAAAAAAGGACAAGTTATATGTCTAAAAAACTAATTTCTGCAATCCCAAAAAATAATCCCCCGACTGCTCAAAGAGAACTGAGGATGTTTTGGAAATAGTTGGCCAGTGTGGACAGTGGATTCTGAACTTTTCCCTCATTGCAACACTTTTACAGATTCTTACTCATGTCTCTGGACCAGTGCCATTTGAGGATGAATGAACGAGTGCCTTCCTTAAGCTCAGAGAAACACTCTAGTGAAGCTGCCATCGGAATGCCCAATTACTAGAAGAATCTTTACCTATTGTGTCATGAGAGAGAAGCCTATGCGTTGTCTGTACTTGTCCACAAACATGATGAAGTCAAGAGACCTGTGGCTTATTTCTTTGCCACATATGCAGTTTGCAACAAATGGAAAGATCACACTTGTCTGACATAACGTCAGCATAAGTTGCAGAACTTATTGCACTGAGAAAAGCATGTTACTTATCTGATGGATTGAGTGTTACAATTTACACTGACAGCCAGTATGGTTTTGATGTTATCCATGACTTTGGGCAGTTGTGATCACACAGGGGTTTATGTCTTCTTTTTGTCGTCCAACCCAAAATGGGGCATATATTTTACATCCGCTAGAATCGTTGCAACTGACTAAAGAAATCTCTGTAGTGAAATGTTCAGTCAGTTCAGTGTGATATAATTGCACTTGGAAACAGATATGCTGACGAGATGCCTAGATATTGTGCCCTTGAATCAGCATGATTATTTCAAAGGAACAAGAACAAAGTACAACTGAAAAAAAGAATGTGGATTGTTTTCCTCTCTTTTTTTGTTGGACTCTCTTTATTAATGATAATAGTAATCTTCATTCGGCTTACTCACAGCCATAAAAGAGATAACATTAAAAAAGAATAAGACATCAACATCAAATTAATTTGTTAGCAGCATATCGCCCAAATGTGCAGAATTCGCAAATTAACCTTAAAAACATTAGTAACATTCCTCCATTGAGTGACGATACAAATACAGTAGAAGTACACAACCCTATCATGATCATTGACAAAAGAGGGACCACGGTTAAAATCCACAGCAAATTAATTTGTGGAAGCTTGTCACATAAAGTGTTCAAAATCGCCAATCATCCTACATTTTTCAATCACCTCTAGAATGTTTTGACTTTAGTGCAGCTCTTAAAAGGTTAACAACCCTAAAAAGCGTCCGAGCGTTAGGCAGGAGCTGGAGATACAGTAAAGCTACACAGGCATGCCTAAATCTCATTTCTTTTTAAAGCAATTTAAGAAACAGTCGCCTTGGATACGTAAAATATTTACATTGAAAAACAAAATGTAGGGTATCCTGTGGAGACCTTTTATCACAGTCACAGGGACCTCTGTCTTCTACATGCACGACAAAGTCAGGAGGTGATGCCAGTAAATGATGAAACAAGTTCAGTCTAAAACGAATAATTAAAAATCTATCATGAGCCTTTGTTAAAATCGATAAATAGGACTTCAGACCCAGCACCAATTTCACTAAGTTATGCCCTCTTACCATGGGTTTCCTGAGCTCCTTTTCCTCCCTAGAGGTCATGACAAGTTTTAAAAATAATTCTTTCACAATGTGCATATCCTTTGGTTTCACTATATCATATCGCATGAAGATATCTGCTCTGCCTAAAGCCATAAGGGTATCCTTAACATATCTTGGCCATGGGATTTTCAATTTGTGATCGAGTGAAAGACAGTTCTAAATCACTAGTCGATTAAAACCCGCCTCCTGGCTAGTCCAGATCTTCACCCAACATAACAACGGTTTAACAGAAACAAAATCCAGTACATACTTAATTCCTAGTTCTTCATGTACTGAATACGAAGCAGTACCCTGGGGCAATTTCAAAATTGGTCTAAGATATTTATTTTCTGTTGTTTGAAGTTTGTTGGCCAATGAATAACCCCATACCTCACTGTAAGGTTTGGTGAGGGGGCGCTAGGCCCTCATCATGTAGGCATGCACTCACTCAGTAAGCAGACACGGACACCATGTTGGGGGATAGGTAATGGGCCCCGAGCACGTGCGCTCGGCCCCTTTATTGCCCAGTGTCACATGACCTGTGACGCCTGGTGGTGGTTGTGTGTTAAGTGTGAGGTTACAGAAAAGACTGAGACACTAGACCGTGTCTTCCGTCACTACATCCCTCCCAACCTTAGTTAATAAAATTATACTAACTAAAGTCCAACCTGTGGGAAATAAAATAGAGTTCACACAAAACCCATAACTCAAATCACGACGACTCCCACGTAGTCTTCTTTACCGCCGGTCACTTCCATTCCTGGCAATGGTGTCTTTTCTTGCCTTGGCAGACTTGCGGCTTGTAAGTGGCCTGTACAGTCTCTCTCGCTCCGTTTCACATCCTGTGAACGCGTAGAAGTCCAAATATATATTGAGTCCCAAGTGTGTTACTTTTCGCGGGACCGTCCTGGTCAAAGTGCTCGGTTTAAACTGGTGTCTGTCCTTGACGGGATCTTCAGTTGCAGGTTATCCCTCTCACGGATACCCCTCTCTCGTGGGTGTCCCCTCACACTGGACGACCCGGAGGCCTTTCTGCCAGGCTTCCACTGGACCGGTGGACATGCCGCCTTGCCTCTTCAACATGTTGAAGGACGTCGCTACGGGTCCTCTTCTCCATGTCCGAGTTCCACCTGAAAGGGTGCTGTTGGCGCTGGTTCCGTCTTGTGCGACCTTCGGTCTTCCAGGATCTTCAGCGCGAGCTTCAACAGTCCGTCTCTCGTTGGGGACCCGCTGCCACCGGTGTCCCTAAGGCCTCTGCCCCTGGATTTCCGCGGCCCTTGTGTCCGTTCCATCCCAGAGGTGGGTGTTGCCAACAGACTGGCCTGCTCGCTTCCGTCATTCCTGGATGACTGTTGGGTTCGCACGTGGATGCTCGCTTTCACTGATGTTATGTGTGTCCCGGTAGTGCATGTGGACTGTTGTGCACCTCTCACGTTCTCCTCTGTGTTTCCCCTTCATGTGTGTTGTAGTGTCTTGGTCCACACTCCTCTTGGTTCTACTCCATTCTCTTGTCTTCCTGTCGTCGTGCTTCTCAGACCTCTTCTCCTTTCCTTCTGTTCAGTGGTGGCAGACGTGCCACTCAGACCTCTTCTCCTTTCCTCTTCTTTGGTAGTGGCAGACGTGCCACTCAGTCCTCTTCTCCTTTTTCTTCTTTGGTGGCGTCGTGCCACTCAGACTTTCTCTCCTTCCTTTTTGCAGCGCGGTCTGGTCACTTTGCTGTCTTCCTCTTCCTGGCCAGACTTCTCCAGGCAGCGTGCACTCCGCCTGCTTCCATCCGGTCTTGTCCTGGTTCACGGACACTGTCTCTACTCGTCTGTGACTGGACCGGGCGTTACGATCTTCTCTCTCTCTTTAGACGTTACATGATGAATTGTGGTTGTTGAAGTCCGTTAGTCACTGATTGTGGACTGTGTGCCTTGGTGTTCGAACTTCTTGGACCTCTGGCCGGTCCACTCTGCCGATGCTGGCAGGCTATCTTCGGTCCTCTTGCGGGATACTTGCTGTGTTACGGTTCATTGACCCTTGCTTCGGTCACCTCCTTTCGCGACCCCCGGTGGGTCGGCTTTTGGTGCGGCCATCTGGGGTGGTCGGCTTCTCCTTTTCCTTTGCGACCAGACTGAGTGGTCGGCTTTTGGTGAGGCCATCTGGCTGGCCGGCTTCTTGGATGCGTCACGTGTGTGACCGTCCGGGTTCTTCTTGTGACCATCTGAGGGGTCGGCTTTCTTGGGTGACCAGCGGGTCTTCTGCGTGAGTCCTCACGCTTTGCTGACTTCGGTTTGGTCGCTGTTCGCTCTGTTCCGGTGCTGTAGCGTTGGCGCGCTTTTGTCCGCGCTCTTCTTGTGCTTCTGTGTGCGCGGAGGGTTACGTCACCGCTCCGAGTTTCTTCGTGTTCAAGTCGTCCCGTTACCTCACGGGGTGTGCTTGCTTTCTTCTCGGGATCTTGGAGCAGTGTCGGCGGTCGTCGTGCTTCTTCACTGTGTCGCACTTGCCTGGTGGGAAGTCTCGTGGTGGTGCTCCTTTCTCTTCTTCTGGCAGCGGTGACAGCCTGTGGCCACTAGGCATCACCGTGCTTTCCGTCGGTGTGGCTTCAGTGCTTTCGGTGGACTGTGCTACTGCTCCGTCGTCCTTCTTGTGCGTGGAGTTCCTTCACTCCTTTAGTTTCCTGCGCAGTGCTGTGCTGTCGTGGTGTGTGTGTGTGGAGTCTTGGCGTTCCTGGCGCACTCCTGCACTCTCCTCAGACCAGTGCCTTCTAGTTGCAGTCTTTTGCGTGTGGTCAAGTATGTCCTTGCTTTCTTACGCAGCGCGCTGGGGACGGCAGTCGCAGAGCCCTTGCGCTCTCCTTTGTGCGCTCCTGGTGATTTGTCACTGTTTGTGGTGCCTTACATCTATCCCTGTCCTTCTTTGGAGGTATCCCCCTGCCAGCAGGGTGAGTCTTCTGATTACCTCCCGCTGGGGACACCGTAGCAAAACAGTCTCGTTTTTTACCTTCACTGTAGGCTGCGCCAGGTAACTTTTATTTCCCCGTGTGTCACAGTCTAGTGGCCCAGTTCAGTTTGCATTGCAGGTGCGATGTTGTATCCGGCCACTAGATGGCAGTGTTAATTTGTTTTATAGTGTCCTCGGCTCGTTCCCTCTCGCAGAGCCCTCCAGTCGATCAAGGAATTTCCTGCTTGCTGCCCCATGTCCTGGCCGGTGAGTGCCTTATTCCCTCTGGGATGGGTCCGTGCAGGGGGTCATACGCGTAGGGGAGGGGCACTACTGTCTCGCAGGCTGACAATCCTGCTTCCTTCTATGCTCTCTCGCCCTCTCTCCCGCCAGCAGCTTCACAGTCTCCACGCCGCGCGGGGAGGGGCAGGAGCTGCCACCAGGGATTCTGCTTGTAGTGGCTGCGGGGCACTGCTCACTAGGCGGGCGAGTACCGAGTCGTGCATTAGCGCCCGGCAGCTCTTCCCATGCTGCCGGTCGCTCCGTCTCCTCTGCACTTTCCCTCTCTCCTCCCCCTTGCAGCAGATTCACCACTCACGCGCTGCCCGGGGCAGGGGCGGTAATTATTGCCGCCGCGCGGTTTCACGCTGTACACTGTTCCTTCTTCTGTGAGGTGGGCACTCGCATCCGTCGGCCTCTCCTGCTGCGCGGGTGGTCTCGGCTGCAGTTCTCAGCGCCCGGCGGCTCCTTAGTTCACACTGTGGGCTCGTCTTCGAGGCACATTCACCCTGCCGCCGCGGCCTCACATCTCTCGCCGCGCGGCGGGGACCGGGTCGCTGCAGGCAAGTCGCGGGTGGGCTCCGCTGGCCTTGTCGCGCTTGTGGCTGCTTTGCGTGGGCAGGCTCACCTCTGGCCTGCGGGCCACTCCCTCAGCTGCGGCCGTGGCGGGTGGGCTCCGCCCAGCCAGCACTCCTCTCCGGTAAGGTCACACTGCTGCGGCCGACTCGGGTGGGCTCCGGCCGGTCCGCTTCATTCCGGGGCTCCCTTTCGGCCGGCGGGCCTGTTCTACCACGCAGGTGGGCACTGCTGTGGTCGCCTCCCAGCTGGGTCAGTCGCGGCCGACGCGGGTGGGCTCCGGTCGGTCCGCTGTTCTTCCTGCAGGCTTGAGAGGTGAAGGTGAGCTCCCGGTCACCTCGTGTGGCACCCAGGCCCGGGGCACGGCACACGCCCCGCGAGCCTCACTGCAGGCCGGCGTCGATCCTGTGGGGGAGGGGGGGGTCACAACGTCGCCCAGCAGCTCTCTCCTCTTCCCCCATGATGTGTTTCATGTGGCTGTGGCACGCTGGGCACAGCTCCGCCTCGTCGCCATTGTGGTGATTGGGGAGGGGGCGCTAGGCCCTCATCATGTAGGCATGCACTCACTCAGTAAGCAGACACGGACACCATGTTGGGGGATAGGTAATGGGCCCCGGAGCACGTGCGCTCGGCCCCTTTATTGGCCAGTGTCACATGACCTGTGACGCCTGGTGGTGGGTGGGTGTTAAGTGTGAGGTTACAGAAAAGACTGAGATACTAGACCGTGTCTTCCGTCACTACACTCACTTCCGTATTTCATCAAATAAAATGCCTTAAATAAGAAAAAGCCAGAAACTTCACTAAACTATGAGAAAATACTGTAAGTATCGTGTCTAATGGCCTGCTTACCAAATTCCATAATATATATTTTGGTCAAATTCAGTGACAGGTCCTTCCCACTCATGATGGCCACCAACCCATCCAATAAAACCTGCAATCCTCTATGAGCTTGTGCTAACAATACTGCATCATCTGCGTACAAGAAGACTGGGACCGGTCTCATGCCTAATCTGGGGGTATCAGCCTGTAAGGCGATCAAAGATGCTTCCAGTCCATTGATATATAACGTGAATAAAAAAAGACTCTTTATTGCATTTTGGTGGTTATCTCTTACAGCAACAGCTCACGTGACAATACAGTATCATCTGTTTTAAACAGGTACATATCTTCCACGTGGAATTTGGTAAATGACAATTTCAGTATGGAGCTGGGATTACCACGACAATTGCCTCCTTTCTGCCTGTATTATCACAGCATTTGACAAATATACTGTGCAGGCATCAAAACAACAGCTTGGTCCAGCGAACATTGCAAGTTTCTTGATTGTGTGAAAATGAAAAAACTTTAATCAAAGTGACCAACTTGAGTCTATAGATACAGTAATATACAACTGTGTTATTCCCTCCACCCACAACCAGCAACGGCAGTGCACGTATATAATCATAGACGTCAGAGCTGTGCCACCCATCGGCATAGCTGCCATCTGTAATGCAGTGATTGTAGCTCCTAATGCCTTTGCAAATATTTTACAGTTTTCATACCTCCCAATCATGCCCTTGCCTCACCATGTGTGTCCTCCTCTGGTGTCTGCGTCAATAATTGTAAATCTTCCCGTATTGCATCCCACTTTTGAGCCACTGGGTATTTGCGCAGTCCTAAGGTGTCCTCCCTGTGTAGTTCTGTACTCTCGGCCTGTGCCCATACAAGGAATTATTGTATCCAAGCCTTAATTGAGGGAGGGTCTGGGGACTTCCACCTGTGGGTAATAAGCCGCTTAGCAGTGATTAAGCCCATGTCAAGAAATCAAGAGGTAACCCTGTGTCTTTTGAGTCTGGGGAACAGAACCAGGACACACCTCCCAAGAATGTAATGCTGAACACTCCATGCAGGAAGATAATCGGGACATGATATCTTGCCAGTACGTGTGTAAGGCATCCTACTTTAGGGGCCCCCAGAATGGCCCCATGAGTGCAAGGCCTCTGGATGGTGGCCTTGGGGGCACCAATTGTGACCCCCCTGTTGATCCATGCACCAGGTGGCAGGCACCTTGAGGTGCCTGCCACCTGGTTCAGGAATGAACCTGGTGAGGGAATGAACTGCACCTCTGCTCTTTACAATGAGAGCATGCATTCCGTCCTGAATGCTTGCTCCCATTGTAAAGATTTGGATTGTTAACGAACAGTATTCGGTCACATGCTACTGGCTGAGCTGGAACCAACGACAGGAGGTCGCTGGGTTCCAGTTTCCAAATGATGTTGGACGGACTCCGATCCATCCGACATCGTAATTGGGCCCTACGTGTGGCTGCGGCTCAGTTGGCAGATCACCCCATGCACGTGTCAGCCTGGACAGTAACGAGTTGTGCAGTCAAATTTGCACCAGGGGCAAGTCTGCGCCTCCCGCCAGGTCCTCATAGGGCAGCAAGACACCATCGCCGTACAGGTCCCCAAGTGTATGCAGCCCTGCAGCATGCCAAGTGGTGGACTCAGTCCCAGAAGTGACGGCACTATGCCTGCATGTGCCTAAGAGAGGCAGTCCAGGTGCATACGGGATCACCAAACGTGTCAAGTAAAGGCTCAGTCTGTAGCAGCGGTGCGCAAGAGCTAGTAACAGGAGTCCCTGGCGTGGCAGTTCTAGTAATCGAGTGAATTAGGTGGTGGATATTAGGCATCAGCCAGGGTGGCATTATGGTGGCTGTGTCAGACAACTGTAGGCCTGAGAGCCATTTAGCCACCCACTGCAGCTGAGCTGCTAAGTAATATAGTTCCAAATGTAGTACTGCTAACCCTCCTTGATCCAGAGGTGTATACAGTTTCATCACTGCTACCCTGAAGCACCCAGTGTTCCAGATGAATTTTTTTTATTTTTTGTTAAAATTCTTTAAAAAGTTAGCTGGCACATAAATGGGAAGATCCAAAAAATAGTCCAATGGTCTAGGAAGGATCACAATCTTTAACAATGCGATCGGACCAATCACAGATAATGGTTGCATACTCCAGAACACCATTTGAATTTGAGTGGAGGACATCGCCTGCGAGAGGTTACCATCAAGTAGATCATCTGAGCAGCAATATATACAAATGCCTGGGTAGCGAAACTTTGTGGGCTGCCAGGGCACCACCACTTCGTTAATGGCTAGGCCTGGATCCGGAAGCTCTGATACAAAAGGAAACTGGCAGGACTTCCTCCAGTTTACCTGAAGGCTCGATAGTCCCGCAAATTTGGGCAGTATTTTGGCTATTGCACCCTGTACATTGTGAACATTCGGGAGGTACAACAGCAAATCATCTGCATATAGGGATACTGCATGCAGTCCATTGGCCAGCCATATGCCCCAGTCTGTGCCCCTCCTATGAAGATCCACAGCTAGGGCATCCCTGCCGGGTGCCATGGCTAATCGGTATCGATTAAGATATTAGCAAATTAGTACTAATCCTAATGAGAGGTTGTGTATATAGTAGTTTTACAAAGAGTATTAAATGTGCTTCGAGATCATATTGATTCAATGTCATGAATAAAAATGCCCATTCAAGTGAGTCAAAGGCCTTCTTGAGGTCTAGCGCCAGGCATTCGGCCTGAGCCAAGAAACGTGGTGCATAAGCCTGATCTCAGAAAAAACATTGGAGATTTAAAGAGGTGTTACGTGCAGGCATGAATCTGTTTTGATCTAGGTGCACAAGGGTAGGGACTCAGGGAGCCCAGCAGGCTGCCAGAACTCCAGCGAGGATTTTGTAATATGTGTTGTGTAGCTCAACCGGTCTATAGGACCCCAGTTCCACTGGATCCTTATCGGGATTAGGGAGGGATACAAGTAGGGCCTTGCATTGGGATTCGGAGAGGGTGGCAGCCAAAATGTCTTCCTCGTACAAGACCTTCAACTCCTGTGTGAGCAATGTAGCATAGATTTTATAAAATTCAGCTGCTAGCCTTTCAGGGCCCAGAGTCTTCCCAAAGGCAAGGGCCTGGATACTGAACAGAATCTTTTCTTGAGTGATCGGTACATCCAGCTCCGCCTGTTGTTCAGGGCTGATGCGCGGTAGTTCAAGTGCAGAGAGGATGGACTGGATCTCGGCCAGCGTGGTCATGGCAGATGACTGTTACAGGTCTGAGTAGTGTTGCGTAAGCTTGGAATGTATCTCTTTATGCATGTAGAGTAATGTGACAACAGAGGAGCGGAGTGCCATATTGGGTATCAGCGAGCCTCCTTGGTGTATGACCCAGGCCAGTAATCACCTAGCTTAGTCAGCTATAACATGTGTACGAGCGAAATGTGCCATTTAATTTATGCATCACAATCTTTCCAGCGAGGTTTAAGTACTGCCCATTGCTTCGCCAGCTGGCATATTGCTGCTGGGGTGTTCATCACTCAGGATACCTCATGGAGGATCCTGTTCTCGACACGCTTCAAATCTGCTTCAACAGATCTGCACAGACCAGGTTGTGCAACCAAACAGTGACACCGGAGTACCACTTTAAAAGCGTCCCATTATATGATGCACGAGGACACAGTGAGATTGCTGTCCCGGAAATAATTGGTTGTGGCAGAGCTCAGGACTTCCCGGAATGGTGGGTCCTCCGTTGTCTCCGGTTTAATCGCAATGTATGTATTGTAGGCATGTCAGTATCCTACAACAGCTGCAAGAATTGCGGATTGTGGTCAGAGTGAGTCTGACCCATATACTCAGTCTGTGACACCAATGAAGATATATATACAAATCTATCTAGTCTAACATGTAGCTGGTGTGAGCCCGAGAAGTATGAGTTGGCTCAGTCTGTAGGGTGGCGATGTCGCCAGACATCCACTAACCACCAGTGCTCCAGCCACTCGTGTAGCGCCCATCTGCCAGAACTGTGGGTGGCTCTGGGAGCGGGGGAAATAAGAGTTGAATCAACAACACAGTTAAAGTCACCAACTATTAACCACGGTAACCCAAATCAGTGGGATAGTTTATTAGATAAGGTTTCAAAGAATGCGGCCTAGTCAGAATTCAGCACAAAGAACGAGCCCAAGAGTATATGTCGTTCATCCAGGTGGCCTTTCACTAGGACGTATCGCCCCTCAACATCTATGTCAATCTCGTCTGCTGCAAAGAGAGGGCCCGATTCACAGAATTAATTTAAGACAAAATCCTAAAATTACTACTTTTGGTATTCACAGAAGGTATTTAGTAGTAGTAAAGTTAGGATTTTGTCTTAATTTTGAATTAAATCAGACTTAAGACAAACATAAGACAAACTTAGGACAGACTTAAGACAGACTTAAGATAGACTTAAGACAGACTTAAGACAGACTTAAGACAGACTTAGGACAAATTTAGGACAGACTTAAGACAGACTTAAAACAAAATCCTAACTTTACTACTACTAAATGCCTTCTGTGAATACCAAAAGTAGTAAGTTTAGGATTTTGTCTTAAGTTAGTTCTGTGAATCGGGCTCATCATCCCGGGGCTAACCCACACCAGCGCCTCCCATGCATATGCAGAGTAACCGGTAGCAAAGAGCTGCCCTCGCCAACCTCTCTGGAGTCTGGTGATCTCAGGGAGTGTCAAGTTTGATTCTTGCAGGAGGGCGATAGGAGTGGGATGGCGCTTAAGGTAATAGTAAATAGATTATCTATTTGTGCAGGTATTTGAATGCCCTGAACATTGCAAATAAATATATTAGTGGAAGTCATTACCACTGCAACAGCAGACTCGTGTACTGAGCAAAACACAAGAGCATAATTCAACAGTCATAAAATAAACAAACGTCAACAGACTTCAATAATTCCATAATAGCGGGTGCTCAATGCTCATCAGCCCAAACCGTTAACCATGCCATTACGCATATGGATTTGTTTCCTCTTGACACCAAGTAACACATTGAGTGAATCAAAAGAATCCTAAGATGAATCACCAGATAATGAGAAAGTAAGTGGGAAATTGGAGGTTATACAAAAGATCAGAGTGATATATGTGGGTGATAACTGACAAACAACATGTGCTTCCTGATTCTGTGTTGTTCTCTTTGAGGAGACAGATTAATGGTCCAACTCATATTGAACATGACGCTATAGTGAGGTTGTTTAGCAAATACTGGAATAATACTAAATTTCGGTTTGTTGCTGTACAACTATTCCAATGCTGCATTACCTGTCATCAGAACAATCTCAGAAAAAGGACAATAATGACTATGAGCTGCAGCGTGTGGAACCTTGGCAGGACAAACCGTGAGGGCGACAAAGGACCCTCTAATCAACCCCTGAACTGCCTAAAGGACTCAGGAGGAAAGCGGGGAGAGCACCGTGACCCTGGGCTTGTGGAAGTCGCGCCGGAACACCAAGGCGGACTCCAAGCCCCAGGATCCTTCAGCTGCCATCACCTGGCCCGGGAGCAAGCCGCGCCCTCACCTCCCAGCTGCCTTAACTGACCTCGCTGCTCCCGCTTCGCGGGAGCCGCAGCATGTGGAACCTTGGCAGGACAAACCGTGAGGGCGACAACGGACCCTCTAATCAAACCCTGATCTGCCTAAAGGACTCAGGAGGCAAGCGGGGAGAGCACCGTGACCCTGGGCCTGTGGAAGTCGCGCCGGAACACCAAGGCGGACTCCAAGCCCCAGGATCCTTCAGCTGCCATCACCTGGCCCGGGAGCAAGCCGCGCCCTCACCTCCCAGCTGCCTTAACTGACCTCGCCGCTCCCGCTTTGCGGGAGCCGCAGCATGTGGAACCTTGGCAGGACAAACGGTGAGGGCGACAAAGGACCCTCTAATCAACCCCTGATCTGCCTAAAGGACTCAGGAGGCAAGCGGGGAGAGCACCGTGACCCTGGGCTTGTGGAAGTCGTGCCGGAACACCAAGGCGGACTCCAAGCCCCAGGATCCTTCAGCTGCCATCACCTGGCCCGGGAGCAAGCCACGCCCACACCTCCCACCCTATATAATAGTCCCATCCTCCCCGCGACGCAGGAGCACACGGGAGAAGCTCGGGACAAGGGCGGGACCGTCTGTGGCCGTCCGGGGCCGATCGAGGCTGGGCTGGGCCACGGACTTTGGCTCATCTTCCTTCACCCTAAAACTGTGAGACATTTGTTTAAGTTACGGTCTCTGTTTTTTATGCTTGTGTATTTTTAGCAGTTTCTTGTTATAAATATGTCTAAACTTAGATCGGCTAAAACCCCCCTAGTGATGAGTACAATGGATAACTACTTGGTTAAAGTAGTAAGTAAAATTAATAAAGAAAGGCGTCTTTCATTAAACCGGATAAGCCCTCCGTCTTCACCTACTTTTTTGTCCGACCCAACAGATATTTCTGTACCGGATCTTAGCTGCACCCAAGGCTCTCAATTATTAACCGGTAATGAAATAGATGCCCCGTTAGTGTTGAGTCAAACAGTCCTAGATAACTCCCAGGACACCTCACTACAACCCTCCCCGACATCCTCGCCAGTACCTTCTCCGGTACGACGCGTAGTAAGGGCTTGTAGGAAGTTACCCTCCAAGCGTGGGGGGAATAGGAAAACTAAGAGAGCCGGCACGCCACCTATAATCGTAGGGGGAGAAAATGAGACCTCAAATAAGACCGAGGTGGCAAAGCTGAACTCTGAACAAATGGACCGGTTGGCCAGTCTCATTGAATCTAAATTAGATCTTCTGATTAAACCTCTTATGGCAAAAATAGATCAGGTCTCAAAAGAAGTATCCAGACTGGGTGGCCTATTAAATTCTCAATTAGGTATGTCAAATTGGAGCACCCAGGGTGGGAATAATACAATTAAAGTTGCAGCTGCTACTGGTAATGGGGGTAACAGGAGTATACAACCTGTACCATCTACACAACCTGCACCAGACTCCCAACTCCCCCCTGTAATTGTATCTGCCGCTCTACCACCCCCCCTTCAGTTACTCAACCACCCCTAACGACCCTGAGAAACCAACCCATTTTGACAGGGGGCCACAACAGTGAGGGGAGAAGGGAGATAAATAGAAGACCTTCAGTTAATCTACCCCCAGATTGTGCACCATATTTAGTGGTATTAACTAACGTACCTGGGGTGGATTCTCACCTTACTGAGTCGGGATAGAATCTCATGATTCTTTGAAAAACAAATCAGTGTCATGGTTGAATAGAAACTGTGGGTTCCCATTGTCCTTCTCTGATGATATAATATCAACTCGTAGAGTTAGTTGGATAGGAAACTCGAGGAAAAATACCAGGGGGGATTGTATTATTGTTAATTTTAGGCACCCGCAGCATGACGCCACAGTTTTGCTTAGAGCGGCTTCTCTGCCAATTGTTGACAATACTGTATGTGCTCGCCCCCTTGGTTTTTTCTATAATCATCATGGCAACACATCATACTTACATACTACTCTGCCCAAGCTAGTTACATCTCTACTTAGACGTGGCTGTGATATACCTCCGCAAACTGGGAATTATCCTGCGAATAGAATGGACCCATTTCATTACAGGTTGCCCAGGCCAAACAGTCATTTTGATCATCCACTCCCACTGGCCAATCGATATTCCCCTCTAACATCACTGGAGGAAAATGATTGACTGCCAAATATCCAGAGGAACAATGTACAGCCCTTACATTCTTCTTGCAGGATCATGACATGGAATATTGCTGGAATTAAGGCCAAAGTAGGGAATGAAACTTGGATCAGCTATTTAAAAACTTATGATATTATAGCGTTCCAAGAGACCTGGGACCTGACGGATAGTTTCTCTTTGGATGGGTACAGTCACTTTTGCATTCCAGCAAGCTGCAGTACGGCAGGCAGAGCTAGGGGTGGTTTAGTGAGCTTATTTAAACTTGATCTAAAGGGCACACTAACTTTGTGTAACTCAGGATGTCAAAATTGTTTAATTGTAGAATTATCCTCTACTGACATCCCCAAGATTGTATTTATTAATTTCTATAATTCACGTGCTAATGAGTTAACTAGTTTAAATCTAGATTTTTTTGAGAACTTTTTGTCAGTCTATAGAAGCAACGTGAATACTTTTGAAATAATCCTTTTAGGGGACTTTAACATTCATCCCTGCACCAACCATGTGCCAACACAGAAGAGGAGGGCCCCCCTTATTCTTCTCCAATTCATCTTGAACACTCAAAACGGGGTGAGGCCCTCGAAAACTTTCTGGCAAGATGGAATCTTTATGAGTCTGGATGCGAGGAAGGAGATTCTAGGACCCCTACTTTTAAAGAGTCAGTCGATGGTACCATTATTGATTATATTTTTATGTCTTCTTTTGTATTATGTAAGGTTTTATTGTATAAAACTGAGGTCTCGGTCTTCAGTTATCATAACCAGGTGTCAGTAGACATAATATCTGCTGACCTATTAAATTTTAAAAACGTGACATATAAGTGCAGCCTAAATGTGATTGCTAAAGACCAAGGACGCAGGTTAAAATGGTCCAATATAGTTCCTGAAACCTTCCTGCAGGACGTATTGGGCAACGTTGAAGACGATGTGGCGATATACCTAGAGAAGCAGGCTCAAAATATTCAAGTGGTCATCGCCTTTGATAACATTTGTAGACAAATTAACCAAAGCCTACTTGCTGGACCCAGACAGATAACACACAATGGGAAAAGATGGTTTAATAAAAGATGTTCTGGGACACATGCATGGTTACTTAAGGCTCTGAAGGCTACCCCTAAAGATAGAGTTCAAATAGCAAGTTTGAGATCTGCATATAAGAAAGCTATTTTGAACCAAAAAAACGAGTTGAAAGAAGAGGCCTGGCTGCAATTACTTGCCCCTGAGACTTTAAAAAATAGTGGGCAGTTCTGGAAAATCGTTAATCAACCACTATTCTCGGCTGAGGATAACTCTACTCTAGAGACTAATATCCCGGATTAGAGCTGGATTTCACAATTTGGGAAAATCTACTCAACCCCAGATTACTATATTTCCTAACTCTGAGGGCTTACATGTGATCTTTGAAGAGACAGAGGTAGAAAGAGCGATTGAACAGACCTTAAAAAATAAGGCTCCAGGTCCCGACGGGGTTCCCTCAGATGTTTTTAAATGTGCGCCAAAATTTTGGTCTAAAACCCTGTGTAGTGTTTTTAACGCCCTGAATCATAATATTATACCGGAGTCTTGGAAAAAATCTATTATTATTCCAGTCTTTAAGAAGGGAGACAGGCAGGACCCCTCCTGCTATAGACCTATTTCCCTAATAGATTCCTCAGTAAAAAATGTAGGACGTCTTATTCTGCACAAATTAACGGTTTGGCTCGACGACAGAGGGGTTTTGTCGAACCTGCAATATGGGTTAAGATAAAAAATAAGTACTTTAGACCAATGCCTCAACCTGCAATTGCTTTTAGATAAATACACCAAGGCTAAAGAGGGGTCAATGTACCTGGGGTTCATGGACCTCTCATCAGCATTTGACCTTGTAAATAGGTCCAAGCTATGGCAAATCTTACTTGACATGGGATTAGATCGGCCCTTAGTTAACCTCTTGGCGGACTTACACTCAGGAATATTGGCATCTGTCCGGGTCACCACTCAGGGGCGATGTTCTAGCCATTTTAACTCAGAACGGGGGGTCAGGCAAGGGTGTATCTTGGCCCCCTTCTCTTTACGGTATATATTAATGCCCTAGAATCTGTATTAAAGGAGGCAACCTTTGATATACCGCGTATAGGGGAACTTGGCATTCATGTCCTCCTCTACGCGGACGATGCTGTCCTTCTCTCACGGACGGGGGTTGGACTCCAACGGCTGCTTGATGCTTTTGGAAAATTTATGGGATCCCTGGATCTTAAAATAAATGCAAAGAAGTCGCAAATCATGATTATAGGGAGGTGCAGCAGGAAGATACTATCTAAAACCTTTTACTGCTGCGAAAAAGAACTTTGCAGAGTGCCCACGTTCCCCTATCTTGGGATTACTTTTTACGAGAGGGGGAATTGGGGCCCGCAACTTAAAAATAGAAATATCTCCCTTGCTAGAACTACTTCTGCACTCCAGGGATTCGTAAAAAAACTGGGGGCAAGACCTATAGCTGCTTTGATGAAGATATACTAAGCGAAATGCATTGCAACAGCGACCTATGGTAGCTCAATATGGGGTTATAGTGTTTTGGATTGCCTACAGGTGACAGAAAACAAATTTCTGAGATCAGTCCTTTCAGTCCCACAGTCCACTCCCTCATATACTATTCACTCTGAATTGGGGGTAGGGTTCATCTCTGACATGATAAGAATGGCTCCCGTAATATGCTGGATGTGGACCTGGTTGAACCAGGAAATCTCCTTGAACCATATTATCATGAAAGATTGTCTTCTACTAGAAAACTCCAGTAAGATTCAGTGGTTGTCATATATTAAAAATAGCTTTTTTAAACTAGGGAGACCGGAGCTTTTCTCCTCCCCGGAAATAATAACTTCCAGGGACATCACACAAATTAAGGGAGCCATGGCACAGTTGATGTCTTTGGAAAGAGAGGAAATAGAGCTCAGAAAACCCATCGAAAGGGCTAATTTTATTGTCGCTAGTTTACCAGGCCCAGAATTGCATCTCAATATGGTAAACCGTCCTTACCATAGGTTTCTTTTAACTCGCTTCCGTTTTAACCTGATCCACTTGAATCTTGGTCATTTTCCAAATTGGAGCACTCCTGAAAATGCACTGCCGTGTTCTTGTGACAATTTTTCCACTCAGAATACATTGCATTTTGTGATGTTCTGTGGGCATTTCACGGAACCTAGAATGAAATTTCTGGTCCCAATACTTAGGGAGGCGGGGTTCCTGCAAGTTAAGCCCGCTCTCTTGTACTTGCAATTACTAAAGACCCCCAGGACCATTTTTCATGTTGCTAGCTTTTTGGTGAGTGCTGTCAGAATTAAGAACAGGAGGATAACTAATGGTATATAAATGTTCCGGGATGTAATTTACAAGGATGTTTTCATTGTAAAATTGACTGCTAGGGCATATAATTCGGTATGTTTTTATTCTATTTATTGTGATTTTTAACCTATGAAAGCGCTGAGAACACCTTCTTAATTGGTTTAATATTTTTCTTATTATTATGTGTAAACAATGTATTCAATGTGAGTGTTGTTTTGTACCATTGTCTTTTTATGATATTGATTTATCGAAATAAAGTATTCTGACTGACTGACTGACTGACTGACTATGAGCCCCATAGGGAAGTCTGAAGATCCTTCACTAGAGTACAGTTGGATTTCTTGGAGATGACATTTCATAATGGTCTTTGGTATATCCTTGAAGATATGTGTTTGTTCTATAGGTGGGTGGAAGTCTGTCCAGCTCAGAGAGCCAACCAGATGATAGTGGTCACACTGATGATCAAAGATTCGGTTTGGCAATTTCATTAGAATCAGATAATGGTACTCATTTTAAGAATGAGCTCATGAAACTATTGTGCACAGCTTTGCAAACAGAACATGCATTTAATTGTACTTACAGGACAGAAGCATCAAAAGGAATAAAAAAGGTGAATAATACTCTAAAGTCCAAGCTGCATAAAGTATGTTCCTCAACGCCCTTGAAATGGCCAGATGCTCTTTTCCCTCATGGTAAGTAATGAGTATAAGAAGTACCCTGCAAAAAAGAACAGGATTCTCTCCACATGACGTCCTAATGGAGAGGTGTAACAGAAACAGTGGTTCCCGCGGAAAAGTACTTATCTATATTGATAATACTGTGCGGAATCTCAATAATTACAGGTTACGTGGATTTCAGACGGAAAGAAGACCAAGAACCATTCCGTTTGTTGTTTACAATAGATCTTTTATATTCTTGGAAAGGTATATGAATATGTACCAAAAAAAAGGGGGGTTTTCAGATAGTGCTTAGTGTCTCTAGTATGAATGGAAACAAAAAACTAAATAATTGGTGAATTTAAGACATATATAACTCGGTTTCCATCATTTTGAAAGACAACCATTTACAATTATACAATACTCACAGCCACTGTGTACAATAGTCAGAGCTGATCACAATGGTTCACTTTGCACAGTTGTCGAAAACGTTTTGACCCTTCAAAAGATGTACCAGAGAAGACGGCTTGTGGGGATCCTGCGTAGCGAAGGCACACTTTCTATGTACCGCTGATTAATTTGGAAGAGTACATCCTGACTAGACGGGACGATCGAGTCTCTTCAGGACCTATGGATGTAGGGACATCTGAATTTGAGGAGGTTTTGCGCAGCCACATGAGAAATGTGAGACACTAGTCAAGTGAGAAGAAAAAGGTAAATGGATACTCACACTGGACCCAGCCGGGTACCCAGAGTGAGAGATGGTACATAGAAAGTGTGCCTTTGCTACGCAGGATCCCCACAAGCCGTCATTGTCTATAGGGCCCAAAAGCAAGCAGGTGACAACACAGGCCCACATGGTCTTGCTGCCATCCCCATACTAGGAGTCTCAGCGTAGCTCCAGCAGCTCACTGCTGACGTTGCTCTCCTGCAGCGCCCTGTGGCAGATCACCAGGGCAGGCAGCCTCTCACCAGTGTAGGCAGCACAATCTACACAGATTCGAAGGAGGGAGGCCTCATTGGTATGTCTATGGGGCCACTGAATCCAGAGGTGACCTCCCCCAAGTCTCTGCAGTCCTGTGTGGGCAAGTAGCACACAGCAAGCGGCCCAGGACGCTGTGCCCAGCAGGCAGAAGTCTGTGTCACTGCACGCCCCCACCACCTTTCACCAGCCCTCAGTAGTCTCTGCCCAGCGAGTTATGACCCTCCACAGCCAAGGTTTGACCCAAAGATTCAATTTTTCAGGGCCCAGGAATTCAGCAACCGCAGCCGTCCCTCGCATTTAGGCAGGACCGGGCCGCTCTCCAGGCAGCACCGGCGTCAGCAAGCCATGGACAGTGCAAGATGCAGGGCCGCCCCTCTCATGCCTGCTACCAGAGGGACATCCCAGGCACCCCACTGATGACAGACCTCACAGCCATGATTTTTCCATTCACCAGGATGAGGGGCCCAGCCTGGCCACTCGCAGCTGCTCACTGTCCCGTTCAAGCGCCGTCCAGCAGACCTGGAGCACGAGCACAACACAGGTCTCCCCTATCAGGTGCTGTCGATCCACCATTCAAGGGTTCCGAATGAGTCCAGGGCTGGATATGGTGTGCCCTGTTGTGTGCTGGGTACTCGAGAGACAAGTAGGTGATGCAACAGGAAGCTAAGTCCATAGTTTGATCAGAATGTTGCTCTGGCCAGAATCACACAGCTTCTCAGCAAGTGTCCATTGAGGCTGCCATCTTCGACACGTCCCCCCTCTAACAGTCCGTTGATTTATTATTGGGGAAGTACTCCCATGAACTTTGGTAGATGAACTTTGGAGACTAATCCTGAATTTCCTTTTGAGATTTTAAGTCTGTTATACTTCATACCTGAGGTATCCAGACAGATATTTTAGGGTTTCCCTGAATTTTCAACATATGGACTGAGACGAATATTGAAATAGTTTTCTGAGTTTTTGTGCTGATTTGTTTTGATTTTGCAATTGTAAGAATAATGGTTAGATTGTTCTGATTTTTTTTTAAATCATTCTTTTATGCCTTAATGTTAGGCAGAAGGCGTATGGTAAGCTATACACAGAAATGCAGTCCAAAATTATGCATAGTCATATTAGTGTTCATAAAAATGTTATTAATTGGTTTGCTGTTGTGTTTAATCTCACCAGTTGGAAATGATCCACCTACAGATAAGAGTAAAAAATTAGCTATTGTATAAAATCAGTTAGTAGATGCAAAGCTAATACATAGAGATAGTTTTTTTAGATAAATAGAAAAAACAAGTATTCACATTTCTTAACTGAATATGCATAGATCATCTAAGTGAGAATCTGTTATATTTGTTCGTTTTTGACAACGTCTCTGTCAGAGGGAGTCATCCATCTCCAGCTCCCTTTGATATATTTGGTATCTTGTAATGTATTTGTTAATGTATTTTTGGATCATTGGTTCCTTGCACCATACTTCACAGACTACAGTGTCTCCACGGAAGCTCTTCCTGAAACTGAAGGTTTGACATATATTGCTAATTACTTGAGGCATATTTTCCAAACAAACTCCAAGACTGAAATGAATGAAAATGAGTTTGTATGAACATTGGTTGACATTATGGGGCAGATTTATGAAGGCCTTGCGCCGCCGATGCGTCATTTTTAACATGGGAAAAAGTGACGCAACGGCGGCGCAAGGCCTTCATAAATCTGCCCCTATGTGTTTATAAAAGAGTATAATGAGAGATGTGAATTAGTAAAAATTGGAATCAATAGAGACTGAATTAGAAGAGACTGAGCAGAAATTCAGATACTCGAAAATAAATCCTAGACTGAGAGTGGAACAAAAGAAAGGCGTTACGTGTATGGTTTGTGAAAAGTGTAAGGGTTCTGAGTCAGTTGAGTTTGTGGGTAGGAGTGTGTTAATGTGAGTTATATAGTTGATGATGAGTTTCTGAATAGTGAAGAACCAATCCTGAGAGGAATGTATTATTTTTGAGGTAAGCCCTCTTATTTTAACCTCCCACGTTATTGGGTGGAAAGCTGCTACCTTGCTCTAGTATCTAGAGTGTGTATTATGTGAATGACAAGTGAAAGGATGATATAGATTTTAAAAAAACAAATGGGGCCCGATTCACAAAGGTAAACTGAGACAAAAGTCTGACTTTACAACTTTCGGTATTCACAAAGGACATTTACGAGTCATAAAGCTTCACTTTTGTTTCAGTTAAACTTAAGTTTTGGTCCTATATTTAACTGAGACCAAAATACCTAATCTCAGTTAAACTTAAGACCACACTTAAGTTTAACTGAGACAAACGTTTAACTGTATGGCTCGTAAACGTCCTTTGTGAATACAGAAAGTCGTAAAGTTATACTTTCGTCTCAGTTTACCTGAATGATGTTACAATTAGAATTCTTTCCACTTTGGTTGATCATTTGGCTTCTAATACTGCTGTGGCACTAACTCTTATTAATGAGGAGCTTGCAGCTATGTGTACAATGAATATGCAAAACTGCCTTGCTTTAGCTATCCTTCTAGCGAAGCAGGACAGAGTCTGTCATGTGTTAAAGGGTAAACAAAGTTGCATCTTCCTACCTAATATTAGTGGCTTACATTTATATTATCAATATTATTTCACTTGAGGTAACGGCTCTAGAAGAGCATGGGATATGGGAATCAGTTGGTGTATGGTTCTGTGAGATTCTAAAGGGTTTTTCAAAGGTTAGAAAGTGGTTTTATAACATTGGTGGTAGTGTTTTATATAAGTTTCTAACCACATTCATTAGTTTCTTTTTGCGCATAATCGGCTTTATTATTTTGCTAAAAGTTCTTGAGGTAATCTGTTTCAAAAGAGATATAAATCGTAGGTGTGTGAAGAGGGGGTCAGCAACGTCGACTAGGAAAAGAAAGACGTGCTACGATAATGAGTTGGTGAACAAAAAGGCTCGTGTTTGCAGTGAGATGAAGGTACGGGGGAAAGGCAAGCTGGGGGGGACTGAAAACGTAGATTTTGAATTTTTTTAAAATGTACATTAAATATACATTGAACTGTATGTTACACATTTTGTTCATTTCTGCACAAAAATAAAAAAATTACGTAATCAAAATGTGTACTGTTGAAATACTTTGTATTGACATGCTGTTCAGGAAGAACCCTGGAAGAAACCTTTTGCTTCTTGCAATGTTCTTCCTGCTTATGACACTGTATGCCTATTCATTTTGTAAGTCTTCCACTGTTTGTATAACTCGATTTCTCAAATAACATTAGGTTAGAATAGGTCACATTAATATTCAGTTATGGGCTAGTGCTAGAATGGTGGCATTTGATGACGAATAATTCTGAACTGTGATTTGTTACTTTATTGCTACATTTTCCCACCCTATGCTGGCTATGGATTTCCCTTGACGTCTATTGCAGATTTGCTCGAAAATTTTATGAATTCTGTAGGTCATCCAGGCTTCTGACTCCCCATTTTTGGAAACTGACCCCTTGTTGATTTCTCTCATGATTTGGACATAGAATATTTTTGCTTTTAATTCAGGTATTTTCTATTTCATGCATTTGTCTGAGCTCTAAGCTGCATCCCTATGTTTATTTGATATGCATTTTAACTATTATTTTTGCTTCTGTACTGCACCTTCAATTAGTCCTAAATCATTACGGTTTGTATTTTACTGCCAACTTCAAAGAATTCATCTCTTTTAAGTGCTATTTATTTCTCCTCTGTGTTTGGGTACTGATTATATACACATTACCTCATAAAGGCTTGAGGTTTAACATTGCCCCTTTTCCTGAGCAGGTACTTTAACTCTATCTTTTCAGATAACTGAGAGTTTGTTTAATATTGGTTCTTATTGGCATCTAGAAAAGATGGCACAGAAACTTGAAGAACTAGTGTTATAATACAGTACTGTGAATACAAGTATGCTTCCTTACCAACACTCGACTGGTAGCCAACCTTATATGGTGTAACAGTATGCGTGTGAAGCCCTTTAAAACATTTAAAGCAAAAGAGATACTACAAAAAACTTTAAAAGGTCAATATTGTCAGATCCTTTTCCATCACCTCCTGCACATATAGACCCATTTAAGGAGCCCTATTATAAAGGGATCGGATAACAGAGACAGCATCAACACATATATGTATATTTAATTGGTCTTTAAAAGTATAAGGAAAACGATAAGGGGCAGATTTATGAAGGCCTTGCGCCGCCGGTGCGTCACTTTTTCCCATGTTAAAAATGACGTACTGGCGGCGCAAGGCCTTCATAAATCTGCCCCTAAGTGTTTTAGGGTTTCAAAATAGGCACAATATTTGGGTGATGAAGTTGTTTAGTTTCTTTGGGTGGGGTGGTAAGAAAATATTGGAGCTCAGGGATAGAGAGTATTACTGTGGTAAATAGTCTTCAGGGTTCAGGCATATGTATTTGTGATGTGTTATGAAGTATCTAATGTCTAGGAATGGGTAGATGTTTAGGCTGGTAAGGAGTTTTAAGTGTTCAGGGATTGGTTGTTTTTGGGACGGTAGGGAGATTATAGTTCAGAAGTGGGTACTGTTGTGGGATGGTAAGGAGCTTGTAGGGTTTAGGGCTAGGTTTGAGAAATTGGGTTGTTGGTTGAGGGGAGAGAAACTCTACTAAAGCAACAGCCTCAAACCACAAAAAGTCACCAAATTAACCTGTGCTTAACGCTATGGTAGAATAGCAAAAAAACAGTCAGGCTTAACTTAGAGGCAATGTGTTAAGTATTTATGCAGCACACAAACAGTATTAAACTGAAAATACAGCACATGAAAAATCCCACACCAAATTAGAAAACTAGAGTACAATTTAATAGATTATTTGATACTCAGGCCCTGATTACCAGTTTGGAGGTCCAAAAACCTCCAGACTCGCAGAGGTGGCATTCCAGCCACCGCCACACCAGGGCTCTGACCACCCTATTGCAAGCAGAGTGGTCAAGCTGCCATTGCAGCACTGATGCCGCCAATCCTAGGTGGTGGTGCGGCAGTGTAGAGACAGCAATATGCTTGACAGAACCGCGAAGGTCCTGCCAAGCATATTAGGAGTTTCCTCTCTGCCACGGTTTTCTCCGTGGTTCCTCCTTCCTGAAAACCATGGCGGAGTGAAAACAAAGGGGTCCCTACTGGGCCTCCTTGTACCTCTGGGCAATTGGATGCATGCACAGCATGGACTTCACAATTAATGCCATGCAATAACTGTTTTAGGCATTCCCATTGCGGTGCCCATTTTCAGAGGTACTGCCGGGGAAACGACAAAAAACAACCCACCAGACACAAGTAAACTTGAAATCTGGTGGGCTGCCTGACCATGGTTTCAGGGTGAAGAAGTGGGCCACTGGCATAGCAGTCCACTCCTGCACAGCCAAACTCTTAATCAGGCCCTAAATTACAAAATTCCAATTGGTAGAGATATGCAACTTCAAGGATTTAAGGTAAGTGTAGCGCCTAAATGCATAAAATGCCACTCAGGGTTATCTGATCATGCAAGACTGGGTGAAAGTCTCAAGTTTCGGCCAACCATGATGGACTGCTAACTGGATAAAAATATCATGTTAGTCTGCCTGAAAAAGTTACCTTTTAAAGTCCAGCACAAAAATTTAAGTATAAGGTGGAGGAGTCTGTGGTTAGCAGGGGGAGTGTCAAGGATTGTCATTATTGTAGCACGAAAAGCAGGCTGGGTGATGTGAATAGTCATCAATGTAGTGCAAAGATCCTATCAGACGTTGCAAATAGTCATTGCTGGAACTTCACATTGGCCATCACCATGAGCTATTGATGCTGTAAGGTGGCGTTCAGATCCCACATTGCCATTCGCTGCTGGCAGTCACTGTAGAATTAAGAATACAGTTAACTGGAGTTTAGCATTGGTGGTCGGCGCAGGTGGCAAGGTGTTGGTGTTAACAGATCTCCTTTTCTTTTAGAAGGAACTTAACTGATGCCACACTAAAGGCCCAGGACATGAGAGACACCTCTTGGGGATCACAAATTCACTACAGCAGGGTCCAACAGGGCTCAGCAGGTCCAGACAGGTCCAGTGCAGCAGCTCAGTTGGGCAGTTGTAGTGGTGCCTCTGGAGCTTGTTGTGTCTCTCTGGCTTAGAAAAGGAGGTCAGTTGCGGACCCTTGGAGTCAGTTCCACCTGAGAAGAAGGGTGCAGGCCCACTCTTTCTTCTGGGATGGCAGGGCATGCATCAAGCAGCAGGGCAATCCTCTGGCAGCGGGGCGGTACATCTTCTGTAGTATCTACAGATCCAGGAGTGTACTGAAGAGTGGGTCTGAGGGGCCTAATTTTATGACTGGTTCTAACTTTAAAATTGGAGAAGCTTATGGAGGTTTCCCCTCACACAGAAGTGTTTGGCATTTCCTGTCTCCTTGCCCTAGTCCAGTCTGCATGCAGTCACAATAGGCTAGTGTGAAGTCCTTAGTGTGTAAGCTGAGGCAGTGTCTGTGACATTCAAGTGAGATAGATGACAGCTCTTTCTCCCTCAACAAGTCAGGATTTCCCATCCTACCACCACCCAGGCCCTCTATTGTGATACTGTCTGGGAGGAACACAAAAAAGACAACTGGCAACCACTCCTAGCCTTGAGACCAAGGAAACAGGCTGCAGGCCCCAAATGGTTTGTACAAGAAAATTCAACTTTCCAAAAGTTGACTTTTCCAAATTGTGACTTTAAGTCCAACTTTTCTATCAAACAGCGTAGGTAGGTTAAATCCTTCTATTCCCATAGAAAGACAGTAGAGCTGGCTATCGCCGCCATCTCACCTAGGGAGAGAGTTCGGTTGAGGAGAAAATACTTGTGGAGATTGGCACTAAACGAACCATGGCCTCGTAAGTAGTGTGTTCCGTTTGCAGAGTCTGCAGAGAGGTCTAGGAGTATGTGAAAACAAAACATCATCTTCAAACATGGAGATTTTGTGCTCTACCGAGCTAACAGAGAGACCCTGGATGGAGGGAACTGCTCTCACCCTGGCTGCTAGGGATTCAATACTAAGGGCGTATAAAAGCGGGGCTAATGGACAACTCTGTCTCGTGCCATGCTTGAGGCTAAACTGTCTAAGCAATCCCGTTCACCAAGACTCGCGACTGTGGGTGGACATAATTGGCTTGGATCATGTTTATAAATCGGTGTCTGTAGGAAGGTAGGATCCGTCTCCAAGTGTACCCTCACTTTTTTCCTGGTGCTAAATTGGTTTTTGACTAGTCTGACTGGGATCCTGCTAATCAGGACCCCAGCCTATCTGCTTTCTCCCTAAACTGTTATGTCATGTACTCAGGAACACTCCAGATTGGATACCGGAGTACCCTTGTCAGTCCCTAGTATATGGTATACATGTACCTAGGGCATAGGTATCCCAGAGGCCTCCCATGGACTGCAGCATGTATTATGCCACTCATGAGAGACAATGCAAATTGGAACTACAGGCCTGCCATTGCAGCCTGTGTAAGTTGGTGCATGAAGCTCTTACTAAAGATATAGGTTTACTGTATCTAAGGGTCACTGCACTAAAACCTATAAGTAACCCCTATAGCACGCCTTTAAAATCCTGACAGCAGGGTGCTGGGTTCTAAGTGACAGGGTGCCCCTGCATGAGCAGGACACCTCTGCAGCCTACGGAGTCCATTCTCCCGGGTTGTCAGTAATGCAGCTATAGGCAAACATAGGGGGGCATTATGCGACAGCATGATGACCAACTCTAAACTGGCTGAAACAAAACCTATTGTGTTTGGTATGATTCCACCCCTCAGAAGCGAGCTACATGGGGTCCCTGGTGTTCCTGGTACCAGCCTTCTAGTTCCGGACAACACAAAATTGTTGCTGCCTACCAGAGACACATTTCTGCCCTCCTGCTGGTTTGCCAAGCTCAAGCAGGGGAAGGCAGGACAATAGGCATCCTGTCACACAGGATTTAGTGTATTAGGGCTGGGTGGGTACGCTTGCCAGTGCCTGAAGGTCTGCATGAGGGGCACACTTGGTGTCCCTGGGCATAGTCCAGTTCAAACCAGTCCTGGGAGCCATTGGCTCCCACCCTGGAATGAAACTGGACAAAGTGCATGGGGTTAACCTCCCACTGTCCAGACGCTCTTCTAGGTGGGTCCCCTGAATGTGTCTAACCCTCTCCCATATGTACTTAAGGGTTTACCTGGCTCTAGGTCCTTAGATTTGACATGGACAAGATTATGAACCAGACACCATTGAACTTCGACCGTCTGGACACTTGGACTTTGCTGGACTTTGTTTGGCCCAGAACACAGTCTGCTGCATCGTCTGTACCCATGCCCCATACAGGACCTGTGGAGCATCAAGGACAACTGAAGATCATCTCCCTTGAAGTGAAGGAATAACTACCCTGCATTCGCAGGCACCTCAATGCTGCTGACGGGTCTGCTGATCCCAAGCTCCTATGGACTCTGAAGGGTCCAGCAACACAGGAGGTGGGTTTCCACATCCCTTGATGCCCGAGCTGCCCTCTTACCAAGTTAGAGGCCAGAAACCCTTGCGGGGGTTCAATACTTGAACCCCTGTGGACCGCATATATTTGCAAGTGCATGTGCTTGTTGTCATTTCCTGAACAAGTGCATTAAGCTCCGACTACCCCCAACCTCTTGCGCCATTTCCTCCCAAGATCTTTGACCTCCACACATTGAGTGCCCTGTGGTCTGTTGTTTTGTGAAATTGCTCAAGGTCCTCTTGCGACTCCTGTGCCTCCGGTCTTTAGGTCCATTTGAGGGTCAATTTTGCTTTTCTTGGGCTCCCCTACTTGCTCCGTCCTTGCCCTGACTCCCCTGTGCTTGGTGACCTTCTGGATGGGTTGCTGTTGCCAAGGCTTGTTGGTGCTCCCGCCGGACACCGACACCTCAGCACTTGACATCCTTTGTGGGACAGCTTTCACCAGGCTCTTGGTTGTCTTTGACATCTCCTGGTCCCCGTAGCTACTGAGTCAATGGCTCCATCAATGAACCTGAAGCACCTGACATCGGTGGGCATTCATCTACCGAGCCCCTGGTCACTCTCCAGTGACCAAAGCCTCTGTCCCCTCTGCTTTCAGGTACACATTGACAAGAATCCTTATTTGTAATCCTAATGACACTTTTCTTCCTTCCAGCAGTGGCATTTCTTCAAAGCTCTCCACTGGGTTAGATGGAAACCAAATTGTCGTAGGTAGTGGAAAAGGAAGGACCAATCCTCCCGGTCAAATCTTTCTTGGAATCTAATGCCAGGAGTATAAGTCGGATACTATTTTTAGTAGCTTTCTCAACCAGGTGGACCACGCTGTGTCAATTGTAGCGAGTCTAACTTGCTTTAATGAATTCTGACTAATCTTAATGGATCAGCTCTGGCACAATATCTTCTATCCTATTGGCCAGAATTTTAGTATAGAGTTTGGCATCTAAATTGAGTAGTGTAATAGGTTGATATGATACACAAAAAATATGATCTTTACCCAGTTTCGGTATAACAGAGACCAGAGTTTCACCCGTTGTGTGTGTGTCACCCAACGGGATTCTGCTATGTAATTATATAGGGCTTTCAAGTGTGGTGCTATGTCAAAGCTGGATGTTTTGTAAAACTGGGCAGTAAACCCATTTGGGCCAAGTGATTTATGCAGTTTAAATGCATCAATGGTGGATTGGACTTTGTTGCCCCTGATGGGGCTTTCCTGCAACTCATTGTGCTTTGTGGTCACCTGGGGAAGTGCCACCCCTTCTAAAGAGGGCAATTGCGCCATCTCATCAGTGGGGTCAGTAGTATATATTTGTTTATAAAAGTGTTGAAAAACCTGTGCTTTATTCTTTGATAAGGGATTTTTAAGGTTCCGGGTTTGGTAGCTTTTTGCTATGTTAAGGATTTTTTAGGATTCTAGATGAGTAGCTTTAATGAAAATGTATACTACATTAAAACAAATAATAAATAAAATAATAATTACTAAATATACTTTTTAAGGTAATATTAAATACAATTTAAATGTAATCTTTAGAATAAAAAATACACAGGTATATCTTTGCCTTTTGTGTGTGTACGTGTGCATGGATTGTAATGTCATCCCAAGTGTTTTTCAGTGGGTAGACTCAAGGGAATTATTCCTCCCATCACATTTTGTGTGTTTGATGTAGCACCATAGGTGGCAATGTAGGCCCAGATGTGGGTCCTCCTGTGCTCTTTATGCTACTGAAACAAAGCTACCCCAGACTTACATGCACAATCAAGACAAAACCGGTCTTGGGTTTCCTGTGTTCCGGTTCAGGGAGGACCTGGCTGGACAGGTCGGCCTGAACTGTTCGAATTTGAGCCGCTGAAGACTGAGACTTTGTATGTTTAGTGATTTTAATACCACTTATGAACCTACATGTGAAGCATAATGTACTGGTTGAAGATAAAGATCAAGTTTGGGGAATTCCACCACCTTCTAGTACCATTTAAAGACTCATAACTTTTACACAAGGGATTTGAGCATGGGATGGTAGAACAGCTTCAGGTAATACTTCCCATCCCACTTTTAAATTAGGTCCCTGACAAACCTAAATAGATTATATATGATCAAACAAGCACGCTAGACCTTGATCCGTGACGTGGTGATGAGAGAGTGCTCTGAAACTGATTATGGTGCTCAGTTTCTGATTTCCCCATTATTGTCTAAACATTATTCCACCAGAATAACAACAACAGTATATTCTGGGGTCAAGAATTTGTGGAAAAAACATTGATGACCAAAATATCAAGATGGTAAGTTTATATAGATAAGCATGGGTTTACTATAATTAACTCCACATATATATATACGTTGATAATATATTTACCTTTAAGGTATGTAAATGGGGACTTAAGAAGAGTAAATCTATGTCTACGTATATGCACTTACCTCCTCAATATTTTGGCTTCAGAATATTTTGTCATACAATTGTCTAAACATTCTCAAATTAAGAACAAGTGGAGGGGCAAGCTACATCCCTGATATAATAATGAACATAGCCAAGCCAAGTAGTACATGATGACAGAATCAAAAGCTGGGTCTGACAAAGATGTGTAATAACAAAGGGCATTTTGTAAATCTGTGATAAGTAAAAGAGAATTAGCCTCAGAACATAGTCTGCGGTCAAATCGGGTGCAGGAGGCCAGTGCTAATACAGTATATTTGGGTACATAATCCTAAAAGGGGGAAAGGTTCCAATGGTTAAGCCAGGAAAGTTATGTTAAGTTAGCTGGTTTTGGTAGAGCATGTACACACCAGTGAAATGTTGCTACTTAAAAGGTAAGTTTTTCAGTTTGTACCTAAAATCAATATGGGGGATTGTGGTACTGCATTCCATGACTTGGGACCCACAAAAAAATAAGCAGCCACAAGGGAGGCTTTGTAGATTTAGGAAACTTGAAGAAAAGTTTGCTTAGCTTATTGAAGGGATCCTCTGTGTAACAGCTATGGATGCATGCAGGCAGAAAGTGAAGGGTGGGAGGATAAATGGAATTGTTGCCCTTCACAGACATTGTAAGCGCAGTGAAGTCATTTTTAAATGAATGGACTGGAGGTTTGTCAACACGAACTCCACAACTCCATGATGACTTTGCTGAAGTCTGGGATGTTTGGTATCTTAGAGATGCCCCCTGAAAAACAACCATTTCGGTGTGGTTCTTGACTGGCTCCCAGCCATCTGCCCCCACCAGACAGGGTTTTGAACCCCTGCGTAGATAGCCTCTGCTCTCTTGGTCTGGAAACTAAGCCCATCCTGGGCAGAGGTGTCATACTTCCTCCCCAGGGTAAGCAGTGTCCCGGAAGAGGGAGCCTCAAAGGCCTGCTGCCTTTGTTAGCTGCCCCCAGCCTTTTGCTACTATCAGCAACTGGCTCTCACTGGTTCTGACACCCAGTTTGGGCATGAGAACCGGTGGGAAAACCTATCCAGGAAGGCAGGTGTGACCACCTTTGCCATCACCACTCCTCAGGTGAGGGAGGCGTAGAGAAGGCCACCTCCCAGTCTCTGCCATCTTGGATATGGGGGGACCCCTCCAATCAGGAAGAGGTCTATGCTCCCCTCATATTGGAGGATGGCAGACTATGGTGTGTAGACACCCCAGAGAAGAGACCCATTGGTCCCAACCTGCACACCCCTGTAACACCCCTAAATCTAGTATTTTGGGGCACCCCCTGAACCTTGACTCTTCAGATTTGATGTGACCAGAAGAAGAAGGACCGAAGAGCTGTGCTGCAGGCGAGTAGGATGACAACAACTGCTTTGTCCCCAGCCCTACCAGCCTGTCTCCTGCTCTGAATCCCCTGCAAGCTGAATCCAGCGTGTCCTGCAGCCAGCAGCTTCCAAGAATCCTGGGGACCTGCCCTGCTTTCCTAAAGAACTCTGATCTTCCATGGGCACTGGATTTGTCCAACTCCAAGCCAAGCCAGGACTCCTGATCAAGCCGGATGAGCGAGTCCACACCACTCTGCATCTGATGCGTACTGCCAGAGTTGAGTGGCCCAACACCCCAGCGAGGTCCCCCCAGCAATCCTGACCTGTGTTCCAGCATTGGGCGACCGCGACTGACCTTCTGCTCAACGCCGGCAGCCTCATCTTGAAGGGTCCCACCAGACCGGAACTAGTGAGTAGAACCCAACATGAAAGGACACCTATGCACCCGCACCTCCTGAAACATAAGGTGCCCTGGTGTCCAGCAGCTCTTCAACTTCATCCTCCAGTCGTTCCCTTCACTCAGTCTCCTGTCTCCATCCTGCAGTCCTTTTCCATGATTGATATCCTCCATACCAAAGCATTGGGGCCCCAACACCTGCTGAGCACCCTGAACCAAGCCACATCTACGCCGCTGGTGGTGTGGACTTGATGCCATCCTGGGACCCCTTTTACCCTTAACTTTACCCCAGGATCTTGACTCCAGAGTGGCCTGCCAGTGAGAAGCCCCCAGCCGAGGTGCCCCCAGCCCCATTGGCTAACATTGACACCCTGCACTCTGTACCTGGCCACCCTCGTGCAGTTGGTGGTGCCCCTTGAGGGCCAACCTGAACCTTGGCGAGACTTGGCTCTACCCTTCAAAACTCCCACCAGGAAACTGTTTACTTGCCTGCAAACATAACACTTAGTTTTCTCCATAGGACTCAATGGTATATATCAATAAATTTTTAAAACTGAAAAATGAAAGGCAACTATAAGCATAGACACTTTAACCTGGGTTTCATTAATACATAAGCATCTAATCATAGCAGTAATGATTAACATTACCCCATGTAATACTTGCAAAACAAACTTAGAGCATCACTTAAGTTTGGGGAGCAGGGTTCACTTCCATAAATTAGTGGCTCTTCTGCCCGCTAAACTTGCAGTTCTCTCTGCCCATTTACAGGTAGATGAACCATTGACAGAAATCATTGAAATTGTGGTTCATCAGCGACTGCGTCGCCAAATTACAGTGGGACAGCAGGTTGAGTATCTCTTTTTTTCCTTCTCCAGAATTGCTATGCAATGCATTATGATCCTAAGTAGAAAAATGTTCAAATGAGAACACACTCTGCACTTCAGTGCACCATACTTTGCATTTTGTTGCTGCAAAGCAAAAGAGAAGACTAAGCTGATCTCTTCAACATGGCATCCTGCCTGGTAATGAACGTTAATGAAAGTGCCATATTTAATAGATTACTGCTAGGTAGTGAGGATTTCTAAATATGGCAATCAGTCCTTGTCAGAGGAGCGATGGCCACAGTGTTCACTGTCCAGAAGAGATGTTGTGGCCCCATCATTATTTTAAAGGCCTCCTTAGTTTTAATTGATAACGCTCTAGACTTTACATCATATAGTAATATAAATATCCAAAGAACAACTCCCTCAAACCAATACTCCAGCAATACAATACAGAGGCCTCTCCCAATCGTTAAACTTTTACGGATTACAATAAATGTCAACAAACCCATGGAACAATACTCTCACAAAATATTAAATTGATAGCCAAAAAAATAATGTGGTCATATTTCACATTTACGATTCGTAAAGCAATGCAATTAAACATATCTACAGTTTCTCCCAAACCAATAAACTGCTAAATCTACTTACACATAAATTACTGTAATGTACAAACGTGTTTAAATGTAATAACACATAGACTGCTTAAGATAAAAGAGCCCTGAAGACAAATAGGCACTTCATATATTTATAACATTAGCATTCGTACTAGGATCATCAAATACCTTTAAATTCATTATTTAAAATGCAAAATCAAGCATCAGTCATTATACATAGCTTCTTCACTATGGCTAAAACACTACCTAGTGTAACAATTTTCAAATTCACATATACATTTTCAATACAAACTGTACATATTAATGGGCCTGATTCACAAAGGCAAACTTACACTTCAGTGCAAGTTTACTATTTTTTTGATATTCAACAACTATAAGTTTAATTTTACTAATAGTAATTTTACGACTGTGGAAACTCAGCTTATAAAAAGATAGGCCTGTCCTATATTTTTATTTGTGGAGTTCTCCACTCCGCCTGCTGAGTCTCCACAGTTTAAAATTACTATTACTAAAACTAAAATCATCATTTGTGAATATCAAATAAATAGTGAACTAACACCAAAATGCTGTAATCATGGGAGCCTCTCGCTCCCACAGGAGGGAGGTAGCCAATGGGAAGTAAAACTCACTCAGCCAATTATCTCAGTCTATTATTGAAGTTGCATGCGTGCAGAACTCCCACAAGAGCCTAGCGAACCCAACTATTCAGATATAGATCTATTTTTAACCTAAATTCATCAAAAACTATTGAACAGATTTACTCCAAATTACAAAAAGCATGCTTTTTGGGTAGAGTTCTAGCTGTCTGATAAATTTGTTGTGATTCCTTTCAGCCATTTAGGAAACAGAATTTGGAAATTGCAATTTGAGACCTCACTCTTTCCTCATTCAGCCTTCACTTGATGGATCACCCAAAACTTTCAAGGAAGGAGCTGAGGTGGATGAACTTTTTTGGGCAATTTTGTGAAGATCTGTCAAATGGTGCAAAACTTATTAGCAAACCAAAATAAAAGTGTGTTTGCGTGTGTGTGTGTGCATGTGTGTGTGCGCGCACGTGGGTGCATGTGTGTGCGTGTGTGTGTGTGTGTGTATTATCACTGATTCTAAAAGTACAGCATATGAATATGGCCCGGAAGTGATACTGACTTTTCAAACTGCCAAGCTATCCTATGAATCCTATTAAATTGTTGCCTGACACGATTTTTTCATTTCTACATGCCCTATCAATCACGGACCTATATGTAAACTAGCAACCGCTGAATAATTCTGGTTCAAACAATGGCTTGAAAAAGCCCAAGGCTTGTGCACCAACAGGCGGCAAAGCACGTATCGGGCGTACTTTCAGATTCAGTGATTATGATTTTAGAGAACCACTTTGGAGTTCTGGCTTACTACCGAAAATATAGATACAATAACAGCACAACTTGAGACACCACCAGTCCCTTTTACTAGAATTGAAGGAATACTCCAAGAATATTCAACTGTCCTTATTTTTATGTATAGGTACCATGTTTCCATGAGAAAAGTGCTTATTGACTTGTCTATATATTTGGTGCAGCTTTACAACTTTTAAATAAAAAATTGTTTCAGTGATTCTACTTGTGCATGGAAAGCTCCTCGGCAATCCATCAAGTGAGGGCAGAGAAAAAGGTTGGGCCCAAAAAAGTGCATTTCCCGTATTAATTCCCGTAGGGATTTTGAAATCGACAAAAGCCTGACCTGCTGTTCGGAATTACATCAAATTTTGCAAAAGGGTAGCTCTTGGTCTAGAAAGCACACATTTTGTCATTCGTCTATGAAATGAACTCCATCACTTCTATAGATTCCAAGAATATCAAAATGCACACTTGTTGTTGGATATAGAGCCTATGTTATGGTCTCTGAGGAATGCAAAAACTGTTTTATTAACATGTTTTCTGACTTTGTCAATCCGTAGACAAAATTGATCTGACCACTTCCATTTCTGCCTTTGGCATATGTTGGAGTACACCAAAGCAGTGTGAGGGAAAAGTGTAATTAATTGTGCAAAGGTATCCTTCATTAGAATTTTTTCATCAGCTTTTTATACCACTCTCCATAAACATGTGCAGGACACTGGAACGCCAACCAACATCCGGCCTGTCGATAACCCGCCCCCCCCCCCGGCCCAATATAGAGCACACCCCTCCCACTACTCCTATCAACCCTCATATTGCCTGCATCCAGAGACCCTTGATCTCCCCCCTCCTCACGCTTCGCTCAGAACCCACGATTTCCCTCACAACACACCTCAACCCCTCCAATCACTTTTCAACCCCCCCGATCGTAATTAACCCTGAACCCTCGGTCGCCCCCCCAGGCTTCTCACTCGGACTTTAAGACCACCACATCCCCAGTGATCCTCGCTGTTACACGTCATACCAGCCAGGCCAACATTCTATGCACCCCCTCTTTGACCCCTAACACTGTACACCCTTCTCCTCCAAATCCCCCCTCCCTAGTGACATCCTCCACAGCAGATCAACCCAGCCCCACTAACACGCACACTCCCCTTTCCATGACCCCTAGCACAATCCACCCTACCACCCAATCCACCAAAATAGTCCGCACAATCCTCCCCACCACCCAATCCACCAAAAGGGTCCACCCTTGTCCTCCTATTCCCCCCACCCCAATGACGTCCGCTGCAACAGATCAAGCCTGCCCCGCTAACAACCACACCCGCCCTTCCCTGGCTCCTAGCAAAGTCCACCTTACCACCCAAGCCTCCACAACTCCCAGCTCCATCCACCCCATCCTCCTACCCCCCTCCACATATATCCGCTATATACACTCCAGAGCCTCCAAAATATTTCAAAACGTCCACTCCTCGATCCTCGACCTAACAAACCTCCTCCACTCCGCCGAAGTAGCCTTCGCAAACCTCATGCCTCAGCGGTCTCCCCCGCCCATCCCATAACTTCTCAAACACCCGCTACCAGTAGCCTTAAGACATCTTCGCCCTCGCAAGCACACTAGCTATCTATCGGAGGAGGAAATCCTTGACCTGGCCTGCTCATACAACTTTTACCCAGTCACCACCGATTCCCCTGACCTCACCGATATCGAAATCCTTGATATTCTTAAAGACCTCAACCCAGCCCTTATCCCTCCCTGCCTACCTGACATGAGTACCGCACACCCCATCTGCACGGTCGCTATCAACCCACACAGACTGGCCCCCTTCTGTAATAGAAGGGCGATCAGAAGCAATCTTGCACCTGTACCGCTGACCGCCCCGACTCCCACTACCACTTCCCTCCCCGGTCTAACGGGACTGCTAATCAATTGCCGATCGGCAGTTAAGCATGCCGATGATGTCGCTGCTCTCATTCTGAACAATAACACTGACCTAGTCATCCTAACTGAATCATGGCTTAATGATACATCATCTCCTTGCCTCAAACTCTTAGTCCCCCACAAATTTTAACATTACCAGTATAGACAGACCACTTAACAAAAAAGGTGGCGGAATCGCTTGTATCCATCGCTCTAACCTCCTTATGTCAGAGCTTTCAACGGATACCACTGATTCCTGTGAATACCTAGCCCTCTCTGTCTGAAACAACTCCACCCTCTTGTGCAATCTGGACACTTTTTACCATCCCCCAGGCAATAACAATGAATTCACTGACTACCTCATGGAAATTATCACGGCTAAGAACTCCCCCAACTCCAAAGACATCTTCCTTGGGGACTTCAACTTGCATTGGAACGACCCTAAGGATCCTCATGTCAACACCATCAAAGACTTAATGAAAATTACAAGTTCAATGATCAACTCGTATGCCTGGGCACAAGTGTATGTTGCATCAGCAGCAGTTTTCAATAAAATGTTTAAACAAATACGTTTGTTATGAGTTGCTTCTTTCTTTCTAGTTCATGAGTTATCCAGATATCTTAATGTTACTTCACATTTAATATCTTCATAAGCGAATTTCTTCAGCTTTTGTACATTTTAATCTCCAAAAACCTGGCCTCCAATGGCCTCCCAATGCATTTCGGCGCAAACCAGCGCCTTTGTCAAGGGATCTGAAAATTTTAAATAATAATCATTACCACCATATCCTTCGCAGTCCACAAAACTAACTGCACTAAAGTAGTGCCACTCAACTATTACAAAATGTCCTAGTGCAAAGTTGTTTAAACAGTACATTTGTTGCATACTACATAAAATGCTATTTGAAATCGCGCTGCGTGTGTCTAAATATTACTCAATATTTCTAAATCTGAGCACATTTACTAGGGGTACCTACTACTGCACGATACATCTAATCTTAATAGGGCGCGTCTGCAGGCAAAAGGTCTGGCTACACAATAGCGGGTGATTCTATGACGCTTTAATGGCACGAAGCCGCGTTCTCTCTTTCAACGCTAGACTCAATGTTATAACTAGTCCGGTCCCTGAGGCTTGAGACCAAGCCTCTGAGTGTAATTGCGCTTATCGAAGTGAGTCGAAAAACTCGCTCTCATCGGTTTAATAAGTTCTGCTCAAACGCTTAACTCAATGCTACAAAGATATGAGCTGCTAAGCCTGTAAATGCATTCGCGCTTACCAGATTAAGACGACCAAAACAACGGAAGAAAACCCCAAGTCTCTCATATCCTCCGAAGATTTCTCCTCATTTTTCGCAAACAAAATTTTAACCTTAGGTACCGAACTCAAAGCAGCCTCACTCACCCCACCAATCACCGACCATCCGCCTCCTCCACCGCTGCTAATGACACTGACCTCATCCAAGAACCTAGCGCACTGGTCGGAATTGATGATGAAGACTCCGTCCCAAATATCCTCTCCTCCTTAAACCCTAACAACCATTTCAACGACCCGCTCCCCTCGAACTGCCTTGCGACGCTTACCAAATCCATCATTCCACACTGACCGCAGCAATCAATGCCTCTCTCCGGCAAGGATCTATACCAACATCACTGAAAGCAGGTCAAGTTATCCCTATTCTGAAAAAGCCATCGCTGGACCCAGCCTCCCCAGACAACTTTAGACCAATCTCCAACATTCCCCTCTTGGCAAAAGTGTTGGAAAAGTGCGTTCACATACAACTAAGTCACCACATCAGCAACTTCCATCTACTCGATGACTGCCAATCCGGCTTCCGACCAGGACATAGCACTGAAACCACCATGCTCCACATTGTCGATGATGCTCTTCAAGCCCTGGACCAAGACAAAACTTGTCTCCTAATCCTCCTAGATCTATCCTCGGCCTTTGATACTGTCAACCATGAGATGCTACTCGAACGCCTCAAACTTAGGATGGGTTTTAATGGACCAGTACTTGACTGGTTCAGTTCCTACCTCCAAAACTGATCTCAGAGATTCCTAATCAATGGCAAACTTTCTTCCTCCTCCATGGTCACGGTGGGAGTCCCTCAAGGATCAACGTTGTCCCCCACCCTGTTTAATCTCTACCTAGAACCCCTTGCTGAAATCCTCCGCAATGCAAATATCTCCTTCCATATGTACGCTGATGATACTCAGATCTACATAAAAATCTCCTCTCTTGCGGAGGTCCTCACCATGAATGAGACCCTGAAGTTGACTGTCCGTTGGCTCGCCTCTAATCAACTCAAACTCAATGCCAGCAAAACTGAGTTCCTTCTAATCTCCCCACCCAAGAGCAACTCTGAGATACAGACTTGGATCAAAGCTATCACAGCCCTAAACTGCTCCCCGACCATAGTAGACTCTGCCAAATCACTGGGAATCACCTTGGATCACAACCTAAACATGCGAAAGCACATCAACTCAATGGCCAAATCTGCCAGATTCCACCTGAGTTACCTATGGAAACTGAAACCATTTCTAGCTGCTCCTGACCTAAAACTAGCAGTCCAATCACTAGTCATCTCTCGGCTGGAATATGGCTGCTCCACCCTCTTGGGTTTACCCAAGATCACTCTGGCACCCTTAAAAGCCTGCCTCAATGCAGCCGCCAGACTACTTACTGGCTCTAGAAAATTTGATCACATCACCCCTCACCTGAAAGCATTGAACTGGCTACCGCTCGAGGCTAGGATTCACTTCAAGTTGGCATGCATCACGCATAAGGCCCTACACACCAACTCCCCTGCGTATCTAGCTCAGAAGCTCGCGATATCTGGAGGAAGCATAAACTCTCGATTGGCAAACACCTTTCTACTCCGGCCTGCACGTTTTAAGAAAAAAACAAAACCTACAATCGCACTTTCACCGGATCTGCTCCAAGAATATGGAACGCCTTCCCGCCTGACATTAGAAGTATCCACTCCCTGGCACGCTTTAAAAAAGAGGCTAAATCCTTCCTCATGGCTAAATTCCTTGACTAACCCGTGCCACTAGCACCGAGAGACTTTTCACCTTTGTGATACCCTGTTCTATTGTATGATGATGTATGTATGATCCTTGATCACTGTGTTAACGTAAAGCACCCCTGCACTTTCCTCCCTAACGTATAATCATTTATTCTGTAAAATGCTCCTTGTACCTTTTCACCCCCTCCTTCCTTGTACATACCCCTTTGACTCCTTGCATACCATAGGACCCTCATCGCTATTTACCCCCCTGACTTATTGCTATTCTCTCTGTATTACTCTTTCAACCTGTAAAGCGCTCTGATACCCTCACATGTCAAGTTCGCGCTCTATAAAACTTTAAATAAATAAACATTTCCAGTTCTGCCTCAGTAAGTCCATTGCCACCACAGTGCACAATCATGAGGTCAAGGGGTTAGAAACCCTCACTGCTTTTAACCAAAGGCAGCAATCTATGCCACTTTAACCCTCTCTGGCCAATCCAAGTTATGTCCACATTAAGCAAACCCAAGTCTCTGTCAATTCCACTCTTTCTAGCACACTTTCTAGCGCAAAACACATAGCTGTGTCCCACAATCCACACTCTTACCGACCTAATTTCAAGCACCAGTAGCAGACAGGAGAAGGCTTGAGCTGAATGAGACCGGGAGTAAAATTGGATGCCAGGTCCTGGTTTAAAAAAAAGATATTTGGTTTCTGTAACTATGCAGGTTAATAAAGTTAACGTGTCTTCAAAGGATAATCATGTAGATCTCCAATTGGCTCTGGTTAAAATAAAAAAGTGTAATGCAAACTTGGATATGCTTTTAATTCTGAACAGTCAACCACACCCGTTGCAGTTAATTTGCAACTAATATGCTCCTTCTAGAATGTGTTGTGAACTTCTGACCTACTGTTCCTAGTGGGTTGCTATGGAGACTGTGCTAGAGAGTTTTGGGCAAAGGGAGTGGAAAAAAAAGTGGTGTGTATTTTTTTTTTAAATTAGAGGTGCCGTAGGTTCGAGAAGAAGTGGCACCACGAACAGACACCGGACAGCAACACAGCCTACAAGAGCGCCATCCGCAGATACCATCAACTCACCCAAACCGCCAAAAGGACCTCCTTCAAAGAGCGCATTGACAACAATGCACACAATAGCAAAGAGTTCTTCAACATCATGAAGGAACTCTCCAGCTCCAACTCCAATCCCGCCGTCACTAGACCTCTGCTACTCCCTAGCCACCTTCTTCCACCGCAAAATTGCAGACATCGACGACAGCTTCAGCAACCAGGCCCTCGACAGACACAGACACCTCAGTCTCACCGCCCCCCAGCCTCATCGACCCCCTGCTTTCCTGGACCCACGTCAACAATGAAGACGCCATCAAAATCATGAACACCATCCACTCCGGTTCACCATCCGACCCTTACCAGCACCACATCTTCAACAAAGCAAGCTCCACCATTACACCCCACCTCTTGTATCCTGGATCTTGACATCGGGCCTGATGTTGCTATTGAAATGAATCCACTTAAGAATCCTATATTGAATCTACCTGCTGGTGATCCTCTTAATGACACTCAATATGCTTACCCAACTGATTTATCTATGCCTGATTTGGAGACCCGTGTGGCAAATAAATCCCGTTTTTCATTTGACACTGGCTCAACCACATCAAAAGCCCGTTCAAAAGTTTCAATTTTTGTTACCTGGTTTAAAAAGCATTTTTTGATCCCACCTTGGATTTACATTTGGCTGGTGCTGATTGCAATTTTTTTGTTCATGTCCATAGGATTTGTGGTATATTTTTTTCGTTTTATCAATGGACACTATGTTGAGGAAAGAACGTCAATTCGAGTGATTAATGAGACTTTGGCTCCCTACTCATCTTCGCACATCATGAAGAGGGACCAGACTTATATTAATATAACTGCTTGGCCCGTTTTAGATGGGATTGTATGGGATGCTGCAAAGTTCCAGATTCATGGTCCCACCGAGGTTATTAATGTTCCCAATGTACTCCGTGTTTCTATGGGAGATGTGGTTAAACAAAATATTCGCTCTGATAATTGGGATGTGAAAGCGGTTGAAGCTTTATTTACTGATCTGAAATAATATGCTGCCTTCGATGCTGAAGATTTATATTTAGAGTCTGCAATTTATGGTGATTTGTACTGTTACCAACATTTTGGCAATCACTTCCTGCATAAGACAAGCTCATTTCGAGGCATGGTTAATTTCACACAGTGAGAACATTGTCCCGCACCAGTGGAAGGCAGCTCCAAAATGTTTCTGAAAAAGTTTTCTTATTTTACTGATTTTGATCAATCCAACCCTAATGCATTTTATTTTAAATTGATTGGAGAGTCATTTTCCAAGGTTAGACTTACCCACACCAAATTACTTTATTCAAAGTCTTTTAATGACCAGTTGGCTGTTGGGGGCTATGAACTATGGAGAGATACTATTGATCTTAAATCTGTTTGGGGTTCCAAAAGTTGGCAAGTGCAAGACACTGAGGCTTTGCATCGTGCATGTCTCATCCCAAACCATATGTTGGTTCTGAATGATACTATTTCACAAACCACATGCTTTGGATTGGCTACTTCTAAAAAGTTAAATGCTCATTCATTTCCTGATTTGGGTGGATTCCCCTATTGGAATAATTTTACCAGTACACCCCTGAACGAAATACAGTCACTGTTTAGTAATTCCTCTTTTAATGTTTCAAGCATTAATCCCGAAGGCTGGTTGCTCTGGCAAACAAGTGCAGATTCCTGCCAGCACCGCTTTCTGGGTCTGACCCCTGGCTACACGGCGGTTAGAGTTGATCCCCGTTTTCAGACTCACCATTCAGTCACCACCTATTCTGTAGGCAAGTTGTGCCAGAGTTGGCTCAGACATTCATCCTTAGCGTCTGTCAAGTTGCATTTGTCCAAACTCTCTGGCACTGTCAATTTAAATGATTTTGTGAAAGGCCCTGTGGGTGGCAGATCAAAAAGATGGATATATGCTGCTTACAATAAAGTTTGGAAACTGTCTCAAATTGAAGCTACTTCTAGGCTTAGGACTATTGATCAAGCCAATTTAGAAAAAGTGCTTGCTGTTGTAGACAATAGCATAACACCCTTTCTTCCTGAATTTACACTTTAGATAATATTGTGTCATCTGTGGTTGATATTGTACGAGAAGATGTTGCAGTGTTATATCATGGGCAAAATCAATTGCGTTCTGTTATGCAGTTTGCCTGGACTTTGCAGACGTTAAAGAATGGTCGCGTTCCATGGGATTACATGAACACAAGCTTGTTATTTCTGCCTTTTAATTTGACTTTGAAACAGCAATTTATGTCAATGAAAAATGCCACATTTTCCCTGTTGCATATTGAAAAATTAGAACCATTGCATTTTTCTGTAGCAGAGGCAAATTCGGCTGTTTGGCTTATCCACAGGTTAATAACCTTACCGTTCTCTCTTTTCAAATTCGAGAATTGCATGAAACACTATGCTATAGGCCGATTCGAGCCCCTTGGTGGAGCATATCTTCATGACGTTTGGAACCTCCCGTTCACTTACAGATGTTTGAGGGATGGTAAAGAAGTGTTTTTGAATGGCGAATATTGCGTCTCTACACCAGATCATTCATTAACATGCAGAAATCTTCAGTTGCACGGCTCGTGTAATGTGCTTGCACCTTATTTAGCGTGTGTTTTGAAAGGCACTCCAGTCCCGGCCATTACACCTACATTCACACTTCTTGCTAATTGTAGTTATTTATTATTAAATAATGAAGAGTGTTGTTGGATGCACGCCGGTATTGCTTACAATGTTACAGTTTTCCAGCGTGTTACTTGTTGCAAGAATGTGTTGTTTCCTCCTCCACATGGCAGGCTTGATGCTTCCATCTGGCCCTCAATTCCGACCTTGAAAGCAGAGTTCAACAAGAAGAGCAGAATAAGAGCTCTTTTGTCCCAGATGGAAGTTCCCCTTACATCTGCAAGTGAGACATTCGTCCTTCACGTTGCAAATACTCGTACAGAAGTAAATGCCTTATTAAACACGGACCTGCCCTTGCACTTTGGTGCTTTGATCCACACAATCTTGAATGCCGTGTCGACTACTGGCTTGGCTCATTTTTTAAAAGTAACATGCTCTGGCCTTGTTACCTCGTTTCAGACTATATTTGGTGTGATCCCTGCCTTTTTTCATTCGATTTTTTTGAGTGTCTTTGGAGGTTTCCCCTTGCTTCTGGCTTTGGGCGCCGGCATTCTGCTTTTATTTTGTTTATTGCAAAATGGATGCACCATATGTGCCCCTCAACGTACAGTCCCGGATGCTCCACCTGCATGACAGGATGCTCGGATTCTCTGGTGCGCTGCCTTTGGTGACTTTAAATGTGGCATATGGTTTATCCTTCTGGTTCTCTTTCTTCACTTGCGTGCAGCCTGTTTTCCATTGCCTGGATTGTGAATTCGAATGGGCCCTGGAATTTTTTTCTCTGCAACACAGTGTCTCCTGATCTGGATTTTGATCTACTAATGAGTCCCTTAGTTGCTCATGAAATAGACTGCTCTAGTTCCGGGATTATGGCCTGCGAGGCGGCACATGGGGTTCTAGGCAATTGGAGCATTTGACTGTGGCCAATGACTTTCTGGATCACAGTTATCTTGAAGTAAGCCTGATGATGCTAGAGGATACGGCATTCGAGGGACATGTATGTTCTTTCCCTTTGCTTAATTGGGTGGCTGAAATGTTCATGGATGACAACAACGACTTCTTGTTGGAAGAAGTTGCAACGTTTGGCGCTTACACGTTGCTGGACTGAAGTATTAATTATTTTTTTGCTTCATACACACGTGCTGGACTCGTGAATATTTTACATTTTTTGTCTTGCTTTTTCATTACATATCTGAGATATTTTCACACACCATAGCCAAGTGTGTTTGTATTCACTGATTTGAATTTTTTTTTTAATTTTCAATCCTAAATTTCAAGTTTGGCAAACTTTCTGAACTTGGTTCTGTCTCCCTTGAACTTGAACTCTGCATTCTATGATGTTTGCCCTGAGTGCTGCGTGTTCCCTAAACATGGGGGCGGGGTGTAGTGTGGTTTATGGGCCTCTTTCTGCGTGCATGTTAAGTTAGCATGGCTTATTAGAAGTTTAAACACCATTTTTCCTTTTTGCTGCTTTTTGCACACGACACTGCTTAGCTGTTTTTGCTGAGTTAACTTTCACGAAGGTCTATACATGAGAAAAGGGTTGTTTTTCGACATCTCTAGACATATATCTTGTCCCCAGTCTGTACAGTGAATGCTGAGCCGCCAAGGTTATCATAACGTGCTGTTTATCGGCGTGTCCGTGTAACACATTCTAGACACAACAATTTGGCAGCTGCAAGCCGAGTAGGATTCCGGCGCCTTTATCATAGCACACTTGCAAGAATTGAACACACTTGGAAGATTCCAGGCATGCAGAGAGACTATCCGATCCTGATGTAATTTACACTTACTGAGCGGACAGGTAAATGGGGTCCCCCTAAGAAAACTCCAGAGACCTTCTATGGTTTTTTAATACCAAGTTCCTAGATAGGGAGGGTGCTTTAAATAGGCACTTTTATCACCTGTTCGCACTATCATTGTAATATGATTCCTCCTTTTGTATTTTATGGAATTGTAACCAAGCTGTCAGTATTATTCTTATCCATATGTATGCTTATGTTGATTAAAATACTGCGCTTGAGATCACGTCGCTAAAATAAACATTTTAACCTTACCGTTCTCTATTTTACTCCTGTTGTGGACTGGTATGAACGTATAACAAAAGAGTGTTCTCACTTCCCACCATTCCTGAGATGGTCCTAAGTCGCATGTTCTAGGTTGTCTATTCATTGGTTTCTTTGCTATAGGACGAAGAGATAATGTGACACTGATTGCTAGTCTGGTAGGGGATTTTGGGTACTAAGGTGAGTTTTGGAACACCCTAATTCACTGAGGTCATAAGTCTCTATGCACAGTTCTGTGTCTGAGCAGAATCCCTGTTACACTCAGCAAGATCATCAACAGCTCCTTTGAGACCGCCACCTTCCCGAAGAGCTGGAAGCACGCTGAGATCAACGCCCTACTCAAGAAACCCAAAGCAGACCCCAAGGACCTCAAGAACTTCTGGCCCATCTCCCTCCTCCCGTTCCAGGCGAAAGCCATTGAGAAGATTGTCACCAGGCAATTTACCTCCTTCCTCGAAAAGAACAACATTCTGGACCCGTCCCAATCCTGATTCTGCAGCAACCCCAGCAATGAAACTGCCCTTATCACCCCCACCGAAGACATCAGGGCCATGATGGACCATAGAGAAACCACGGCCCTCATCCTCCTGGACCTCTCGGCCGACTTCGACACTGTCTGCCACCACACCCTCCGAACACGCCTCCACAATGCAGAGATCCGCGACAAGGCACTGGACTGGACCACCTCCCTCTTCACCAGCCTCCCCCATTCTGATCTAAAGACACCAAGACCATCTGCGGCATACCCCAAGGATCGTCCCTCAGCCCGACACTCTTCAACATCTACATGGCACCGCTAGCCAATATCGTCCGATTGCACGACCTCAACATCGTCTCATACGCCAATGACAACCAGCTGATCCTCTCCCTCACCAAGGCCCCCACCACCACCAAATCCAACCTCCACAAAGGAATGAAGGCCATCACCAAATGGATGATGAACAGCCACCTGAAACTGAAAGCGGACCAGATAGAGGTCCTCATCATCGCATCCACCCCCTCCGCCTGGGACGACTCATGGTGGCCGGCCGCACTCGGAGCAGCACCGACGCCCACTAACCACGCACGTAACGTGGGAGTCATCCTGGATTCCGCATTGTCAATGACCCAGCAAGTGAACGCCGTCTCCTCCTCCTGCTTCAACACCCTCTGCATGCTTCGCAAGAGCTACTGATGGATCCCCATCAGTACCAGAAGGAAAGTCACCCTGGCTCTCCTCAGCAGCAGACTGGACTGCGGCAACGCTCTCTAAGCAGGAACATCAGCTAAACTCCAGAAATGACTACAACGCATAAAGAACGCCTCTGTACGCCTCATCCTCGACATCCCTTGCCACAGTCACATCAGAGCCCACCTGAAAGACCAGCACTGGCTCCCCGTCAACAAGAGGATCACTTTCAAACTCCTCACCCATGCTCACAAAGCACTCCACAACACCGGACCAGCGTACCTCAACAAACGACTTACCTTCTACACCCCGAACCGACAGCTTCGCTCCGCTGACCTCGCCCTCGTCACCATCCCACGCATCTGTCAAGCAACTGCCAGTGGCAGATCGTTCTCCCACCTCACCGCAAAAACCTAGAACACCCTCCCCATCTGCCTACGACAGACCCAGGACCTGCTGGCCTTCAGGAGACCCCTCAAGACCTGGCTGTTCGAGCAGTAGCAGCACCCCCCCCAGTGCCTTGAGACCCTCACGGGTAAGTAGTGCACTCTACAAATGTACTGATTGATTGATTGAGGTGTTTAAACTCATTGTTGAAGAATGAAGATTTGTTTTCCTAGTGATGGCTTTCTTATAAAGCGCAGTGTTGTTTTAAAGTGATAAAACTACCAAGCTAAATATATTTTTGGACTCCCATAAATATTCGTAGATTCGTCACAACGGTCGCAAATATGCACAAATACTTTTCCATATTGGGCTTGTTTAGAAAAGTACATTAAAGGGTTAACTATGGAGATGTGGAGTGACAATACTATAATATGAAAGGCATGTTTATATTTGCTGCTTTCCCCAGTATCGGAGAGTGTAAAGTAGGAAAGCTTGGTATGAGAGTGGTGACTTTGTTATGGATAGTTTTCACATTTTCTGAGAGTATTGAATCTATTCACTAAGAGTAAAAAAAAACGTTATCGCCAACAAACTCAATTTAGAGTTATGTGAATTATATTGAACTTTCCCAAATAAATTCGATTGAAATGTTATGTGTATGGTGAGGTTAATAAAAGTGAGTACAATATATAGAAAAGTATTGTAAGCTTATGGGACTATCTAGGAGTGGTTGTTTGAGGTTTTTATATATATTTATTAATGGATGAATAAGCCTCTTTCTGGGTGTGTGAGTATGTAACTGTTTGTCTCAGGTTCAGATTGACTAGCTATGTGAAAAATTGCTTAACAATGTGTTGCCCTGGAAATGTATATTTTGCATGTGTTGTTTTCCTGTATGCTGCAGCTGATATTCAAAACTGCGTGTTAGGGTATGAACTTAGAATGTGCAGGAAGTTCTGCAAGTTTTAGAGGTCCATAGATGATGTGCTGCTCAAACAGAATGTTTTGCATTGAATTCTGGGTGTTTTAGTCTTTTTTATTTCATTTTAAAAGAGGACTACAAGTCACAGATTTGGAAGAGGAAAACATCCACTGGAGCAGTACATAATGTATGAACCTGTGAATCCTGGCAGTTATCCATTGGATACCCTTTAAGATGGGGATTGGTAAGTTATAGGGCAGGTTTGTTTGTGCTTAGATGAGAAGGTTAGCCATGGTAAATAATACAGAGTCACATGTGCAGTTTGAGACTCCTAGGTATAGTTAAATATGCAGTTGTTTACATATGGTACAAATTTTAAGCATATGTAGCAAATAATTATTATTCATCTAGTTTGTGAGAGAGAGTCAAAAGTATGGAGATATTCAGTGACATACCAATAGATAACTTATGTATGTAGCAATAATTAGATATAACTGATTTCTATGGTAGGCTGTAGGTAGGCTATAGGACAGAGTACTTTGTACTTAAATGTAGTTTTTGTTTTTCAAATCAATATGTGTACTTTTAGACCTATATGTTCAGATATACATGCAGTATCATACCCATAATGCAACTCACTTACCCATTAAGAAAAACATAGATATATTCACACAGCCAGTCAGAGAGAGACAGAGGCACTTACACATTCAATCACATGTCCATACAGCACTTGTGTATGTAACAGTAACACAGCCAGTTGCACACATAGTTATATACCCCAGCATGCACTAATATAGCCAGCCAGTAAGCAACCAATACAGTCAGTTATATACATATATAGAGACCCATAGAGATACTAATACACCTAGTCATATAACTATATAGTCATTTATACAACCAGTGACACACCCAGAGAAGGACTGATACACTTATTTAGATAGGTACTCAAGTACGACCCTCCTAATCACCCATGCAGACAAGTGGCCCTTTAAACATGTGTTTGGCCTGCTACTGCAGAGCATGTGTGTGCAAATTTACTGGTAGGTTGGGTTGTATTTAAAACTCACTGGCAAGCCTTAAACGTTGTTTCTCCTACATATGTCACCCCTAAGGGAGGGTGTACATAGTCCATAGTTTGAATGCTGCACTTGTATACTTCTTTGTACCATTATAAATGAACACTACAAGTCTCAGACTTCATAGTAAAAGACTAGAGTGGAACAGTATATCACGCATTAACATGTGAAACCTGCCAGCTATGTACTATATACTCTTTAGGGAGGGTGTAGGTATGTCATAGGGCAGGCTGGAATGTGCTTAGATAGCAAGACATGGCATTTTAAGTCATACTGAGTCACATGTGTGCTTAAATACCCGAACGCATAGTTAAATATGCAATGCTTCACCTACGCTACAAGTTATATACTGAAGTAGAAACCCTTTCTTATTCACGCAGTCTGTGAGAGACAGACAAAGCTATGTAGATCAGGGCGTAACACAGGCCTCAGCAGGTTGCGTGGTGCGGGGAGGCCCCCAAGCTCTAGGGGGCCCCCTCAGCACAGTACTCAGGCTGAAGAGCTCCCGATTTAGTCCGTAGGGGGCCCCTTGCAGGGGTGCCCCCTTAAGTTTTGTTATGCCAGTGATGTGGATATTATGGTATCATGGCTGTACAACACTTATGTATGCACTACTTCGATATATATGTAACTACTGACACAATCCAGTCACCTATCCAGATAAGTAGTCCTTTATACATGGACCAGGCCTACTACTTGAAAGCTTGTCTGTGCATTTTTACAGCCAATTTAACTTGCCATGAAAAGACCCTTCTGCAAGTCTTAAAACTCAACTTTTAATACACCTCACTGATCTCTAAGAGACGTGAAGGTATGCCATACAGCACAGTGCTTTGTGTTTAAATCACTCATGCACTTGCAGATCTCTATGTCAAGTACTATATAGACTATTACCTTCTGTAATGTAAGTGACACACATGTTTGCAAAAACATAGAGTGTCTCTCTCACCCAGTCACAAAGCGACAGAGCCACTTATACATTAACTCACATACTCAGAAACTAGTTATATATCCAGCAGTATCAAAGGCAGTTGCAGACACACTTACATACCCATGTATTCACCCACACAGGTACTGAGCTATTTGTTCAGCCATTTATATACACATTTATACAGCCATAGAGTTACTAAAACAGACAGTCATTTACCAGCATACTTGCTTTACCACCCGAAGATAGCTTTACAGGTGGACCTATACATTCACTCAGATATGTAGCCAAGTGATGATACAGCGAAGTCACCCATCGAGATAAGGTGTTCTTTATATATGGGTCAGGCCTACTACTGCAGAGCCTCACTGTGCACTTTTAGTGCCACCTGCTCTTGGTATGAAAACACCCTTTACTGGGCCTTAAGTCCTTCTTTTAGTACACATAACTCACTTCTGAGACAGGCTATAGGTATGCTACAATGCACAGTTTTTTGAGTTTAATACGTTTTTTGTACGCTTAGAAACGTATGGCAAGTATTATATAGAGTATACTATCCATATAACAAGTGCCATAGATGTTATGAAAAGCATAGAGCCTCTCTCTCAACCAGTCAGACAGCACAAAGGCACTTATACATTCACTCACTTGCTTAGAAAAGTTGCAGACAAACTTACACACCCCCGTATTCACAAACAAAACAATTAGCTATTTTTTCAGCTATTTATATACACATTTGGGGCCCGATGTAGGTAGGCCGTTACCGATCGGTAACGGACGAAAATACCGATTTAGGGCCCTTACCGATCGGTATACTGGCATCGAGATGTAGGGCTGAAAAAAAAGTACAAATCGGAGCGAAAACCGAATCGGAATGATTACCGAATGTAAAAGAATCCGATACGTACATACCGAAAATCGGATACAGTACGATTCGGTAACACACCGAATCGGATGCAAACACCGAATCGGTGCATGTACCGAATCGGTAGTGACACCGAATCGGACATAAGCCGATTCGGTGCATGTACCGATTCGGTAGTGACACCGAATCGGACATAAGCCGATTCGGTGCATGTACCGAATCGATATTGACACCGATTCGGACATAAGCCGATTCGGTCCATGTACCGATTCGGTAGAGACACCGAATCGGACAGAAGGCAAATCGGAGAACCTACCAATTCGGTAGAATCACCGATCGGGAAAATCCCCGCTTCGGACAGATGGGGAGATGTAGGGAGGCACAGAAACACCGAATTTGGCTCAAAATCGGTAGAATCCACTCGGCAATTACCATGGATTACGATCAGGTGGTAACCAACTCCAACCCATAAAAACAGCCCCAAAATGCATTGCAACTTGCAGGATGGCAGCTTTTTATGTCATAGCGAGGCGGCTACGGCTACAGCAGCAAGGAGAGAGGGAATGGCAAAGAGAGGAGCAGGTATACAGACAGCGTATCACCCTGGTCATGCTGACAGATGCAGAGATCCTACAGCGGTACAGGCTGGACTCAGAGACCATCACAGACCTCATTAGGGACCTCCAACCCCTGTTGCAGCACCCCACCCCAAGGGCACACGCAATCCCTGTGTAGGTGCAGGTGCTATGCTGCCTACACCTGCTGGCGTCTGGCAGCTATCAAAATGTAGTCGCTGTGGCAGGAGGGGTGACCCAGAGCAGCCTGTCAAGGTTCTTCCACAAGTTCCTTGATGCCATGATCCAGAGGATGGCCCACTACATTTCCTTCCCTGCAACCCAGGCAGAACTGGTACAGACCAAAGCAGACTTCTACCAGATGGCAAGATTCCCCCACATCATTGGCTGCATAGACGGCACACACATTCCGATTTGCCCACCATCTGACACAGAATACATCTACCGCAATCGGAAGTCCACTCACACCATCAACGTACAGGTGATCTGCAATGCGAAATGCACCATCACAGACCTGGTAGCAAAATTTCCGGGTAGTACCCACGACTCCTACATTTTCCAACAGAGCGGCATCTATGCACGGCTGATGGCTGGGGAATTTGGAGAAGGATACCTCCTAGGTGAGACACATCATCGGCCCCCCATAACCAAAAACAGCAAAGTGAAATACATGTATGCATGTAAGTAATTTTACCCCTTTTCCTTCTAGGCGACAGTGCATATGCCCTCCGCTCTTTCATTCTCACCCCCTACCTCAACCCCTCTACACCCAGCCAAAGGAGGTATAACCGTGCCCACAAAAGCACCAGGAATGTTGTGGAAAGGACATTCGGCATCTGGAAAAGCAGGTTTAGATGCCTGCACAAGAGTGGAGGTGCAAGGCAGTACACCCCCATCACCTGTTGCAAAATCATAGCTGTCTGTGCAATGTTACACAACCTTGCGGTGAAGAAGGGCACTGAGGTGGAGTTGAGTGACTACGAGGACCATGATGACGACGAAGCTGTGCCACTAACACAGCCAGCTGGGGTGTGTACGCCAAGTGATGGCAGATATAGACGTGAGGAGATAACAGCAAACTATTTCTGAGTGAGTACAAATGCACAGACAGGTGAATGGTTGTGTTGAATAAGCAATTTTTAATACTGTTGCTACACAGTTACTGCACTGATGTGCAACAAAAAAAAGGTGTAATGTCAATGAAAACTAAAGTCTAGGGTCCAGGTTGCCTCACCCGCCCTTGCTAGGCTATTTCTTTGAGCGCTTTGCAGCCCCACTGTGGTGTCCCTCACCCCCTTCAGAATGACCAGCGGCATCTGCGGAGCGCCTGGTGCTCCTGCGTGGCTCTGACGCAGCGCTGGCCGGGCTGCTGCGGCTGCTGCTGTCCCCAGCATCCCCCAGGTCCAGGGCAGGATTTGCGGCAGTGTTAGAGATGATCAAGGCCTCCATTGCTGTCGTGATGCGGGCCATTCCCCTTGTCAACTCTGCGGTATTTTGTGCTAGACTAGACTCCATGTTGGCACCGCGCTGACAGAGTTGTGCCGTTGCTGCAGCAAGGCGGCTCAAGGAGCGGTTCTGCACCCGGGCATCCCGCCTGCGCACCACCTCTTGCTCCTCCATTCTGCCACATAACTGTGTGATGGCAGTGGTTAGCCTGGCTAAACCTGCTACTGCCTCCTTGTTGGAATCCACAAAGGCCTGAAATCCTTTCACCATTTCCCCCATCTGCAGGTTGTGCTGCAGGAGCTGGCGTTGGCATGCCATGATGGATTTCGCCTGCTGCCTTTGGATCTTCACCATATTGCCTTCGAGGCCCCGGAACACACTGGCCTCCCGTGCTGGGTCTGCAGTGGTGGGAATGGCACGGCGCCGGGTACTGCTGCTGCCCGCCTGCTGCGTGGGCTGGGGTGCCACTGGTGGGGGTGTGGTGCTGGCCGGGGCCTGAGCCCCTGCTCCCAGGACAGGGTGTACTGGAGCCACAGTGGCAGGAGCTGGTGTAGGTGGAAAGAGCTCCCTTGTCGGGGAGTTCTCTGGGGAGAACTGCAAGGAGGGTGTGTTTTGCATTTGTGGGGAGTGAAGTGCATCAAAGTCAATTTCCAGGTCTCCCTCAATATCCAGCCCTATGGTGTTTTCCTCCTCCTCCTCGGCAGCCTGACTCGTGCTCGGCCCTGCGAGTGCAGTGGTAGATGGTGCTGCTGCCTCCTTTGGCAGTGTTTGTCCGCCTGATGGTGCCCCTAGGTACAAAGAAGCATTTGTAAATAGAGTGCCGATGTATTACAGTCAGTACAATTAAAGCATTCCACATGTCCTAGCATCTCCGTAGAATGTGTTCCACTGTTTCATGTCTTGTGATTCTGCACTGCCATATTTTGATACCGACTGCTGACTGGATGTACCATGATGCTTGTCTCTTGTATGTTGGTTACAGTACTGTGCTGGGGTTTGGCTATGCATTGTGTCTAATGGGGAGGTGTCTGGTAGGGTGTGTCCTGATGCGCATGCCTCTTACCTGTAGCTGTAGCTCTGGCTGAGCTGTCCAGGGTCCCGATTCCGGTCACGCTCTCCCTCTCAATGGTGCTGGAGACCAGTTCCTCCAGCTCGGTGAGGGGTGGCGCCGGGTTCCTGCCACCACCAGTGACTCCAGCCTGCTTCTGGATCTCTGCCATCTTCCGTTTGGTCAGGCTGCGGATGTCGTAGAAGCGCTTCTTCAGCTCATCCAGGGACCTGGGGGTGACACCCACAGCGTTGACCTTCTGGCCGATTTCGCTCCAGAGCCTCCTCTTGGTGCTTTCTGGCACATTGAGGGACAGCTTTCCGAATAGCTGCCGGTGCACCCTCACCACCTCCTCAACCAACACCTGCAGCTCGGTGCTGCTGAACTTAGGCTTCCTCTTCTGGCTGGACTTCTGGCTCTCACTCTGGTTTGCCATCTTGCTCTGAACAGTTCACTACCTCCTACTCCCACTGCTGCTAACAGTGACTGCTCAGCTCAGGCTGGCTCTCCAGAAAGTTCTTAATTGGCTGCACCTGCCAGGGTTGCCACTCCCTGTTTGGGAGGGGGAGGGGGAGCCACCTCATTGGCTGAAGCGGCTTTTACCGAATCGGAGATACCGATTCGGTGAAATCCGAATCGGTATCATCCGAATCGGATACAGCCGATTCGGTTTCTTCAATGCATTCCTATGGGCTTTTTGGCCATGGGTGTGTTTTCATACCTCCGATTCGGTAATTGCCGAATCTGATTTTTCCGACTCGGCTAATTCCGATTCGGTGGTAGCCGATTCGGCTAGTTCCGATTCGGTGGTAGGCGATTCGGTACTTTCCGATTCGGTCCATGCAGATTCGGTACGTACCGATTCACATTACCGATGCCGACCGATTCCCTATTATTTCGCTGTTTGTTTCCTACATCTCGTTTTCCGATTTCAGAATACCGATTCGGCCCGCCTCGGTATTTTGGAATCGGAAATTCCCTTTTACCTACATCGGGCCCTTGGAGAGCCAAACAGTTACTAAAACAGACAGTCATATTTAATTGCACGCTTACTTGAACATCCAATGGTTCTCCTAAAGTTCGACTTCTACACTCACTCAGATATATAGCCAAGTACTGACACACCAAACTCACCCATCCAGACAAGTAATCTTTTAAACATGGGTACATATAAAGGAACACACTAATGGATATGGTAGTATAATAGTATACCCAGTGAGAGTCTAATGCATACACTGACACAGACAAAGATACAGAGACACGTAAAAATTAATAGAGCAATGTTAGTTATATTATAATAAGACAACAGTTTATCTTTGATAGTTAAATACTCAAAATATGTAATCTGAAGTACGCAATGAAAAGGTAAATTTACGTATTTGTTTTCTTTTCAGGCATCAATTACTAATTAAGTACAGAGTGTTACAATGTCATCAAAAAGTGTGAGAAGAAATTAAGAGAAGCAAGGATGCTATCTCCGCACAACTGAGAAACAAAAGGGCAAAATGCAGAAAAAGTGGTGAAACAGAAAGGAGCTGTTTGTAAGAGAACTAAGACATTTCTTAAAATAGTATGCAAACAACTGGAAAGTCTGCGAAATCAAGGAAAAACAAAACAAAATTTAAGATCAACTAAGAAAGGAGAAAAAGTACATGATATAAAGAGTAAAACATTGTACAAAAAAGCAAGAGAGTTAAACCAGAAGACAGAGGCAGTTTAAGGAAATCAGAATTAGAATGTTCCGTAGTAGAGTAATTCAGAATCAGATTAGAACTATGAAGTAGTATAAAAGAAGAAGAGAAGTACTGAAACAAAAGGAATGTGTTGAGGCTGTAGTCAATAAGGCCTTTCCTTTCAAGAGGAAGCAATTTATTTTGATTCTAAACAAAATGAAGACTCTGGATGAAATAGAGTTGTGAAGTAGGAAAATAAATCAACAGATAAAACTTGTCAATAGAAGTACATTTTCCAAAGTTTTCACTGATTAATGGAGAAATACTTATAGTACTGAGACTTTTTAATGAAGAAAGCTACTTTCAAGAAAACACAATTTCATGAGATGAAGGATGGTTGTCCTATATCAAAAGAGGGGATGGACCAAGAAATGTAGATGAAGAGAAAGCTGAGGGGGTACAGGGAACGCGTACTGTAGCCGAATTTGTAGTGTTTGTCAGGATTCTATTGAAATATTGAGAAATTTGTTACGTATATTTGTTCGCGGATGTCAGAAACAGAAAATAGGTATGTTGCAAGAATTAGATCCATGCAAAGTAAGAAAGCATACTAATTTACAGACACACTCACTAGCATGTCTATCAAAGAAAGTGCGCCATAGCACCTTTCATCATTTCATTAATTAGGAGGCTTTACTATGTCAACACGGCTGCTCTATGTTTAGAAGAAATTAATATAGCTCTTTTGCATGGTATAGGAGCAGCGGTAGAAACGTTTGTGAAGATGTTCAGTTTAATTTCTTTTGTCCTGAACAGGAATTTAGAGAAAATAAGGACTTGATAACTGCGGGTGTGGTGGACACAGATATTACTGATGATACCTATCAAGAAGAGATTACAGCATTTAACACAGATTGTTCAGAGAAACCGAACTGTGTTTGTATATGTTGTAAACACACTCACTACAAAAGTCAAACTCGTTATGTTGTTGTGTCTTCAAAAACTGAAGAAGAGAATGGAGATAAAGAGCAAGAATTTGCAGTTCATTTATCTGAAGAGAAATGCTTTGATTGTCCTACACAACAAATTATATATAAGTACTGATAAGTTGGAGGATAAGAAAATGCCAGCTAGAGCAGTCAATGATAGTTTCAGTTCCACAAGAACTTCAAGATTTAAATGTTTATAAATCAATTCATATACAATGTATACATCTGTTCCAAGCTATAGTTTGTATGAAGCCAAAGACAGAGAAGTTACCTCCAACAGAGGTACAGAAAGGTCTTAAAGGCAGAGTTGTTTTACTGCCATAACATTTCGAACAGAATATTGAACCTGTAAGGGGGGGGCAGAGAGATTTTTAAGAACCACTTATTATGCTAGTCAATGGTATCCCTACCAAGAACAAAAAATATGGCAAGAGTTAGTGGATCTTAGTAAACTAAAAAGAAAAAACAACATTGTATGTGGTACAAAATAATATTTATCATAAAACTTTAGATGTTCTACAAGATATATCACATATGTAGGATGACACATTACCATCAAGAGGTTAGATTGAAAAGGTGGATAAATCCAGATCAGAAGAAATGTATGAACACTACAGTATCCGTCTTCTGCATTGTAAAAAGATTGTTGGTGATGCTATTTTTCACTTTCAAATGAATGAAGCAAAATGAGCTCCCTCGAGTGTGTGTGAGAAAACTTTAGAAGTTTTCCATATCTGTTTACCACTGGAGTAGGTGGTAGGTATAATGACCGGCCTGTTCAAATACCAAAAGCAGAGTACAGATGAACTAGAAAATATTCAGAGGACCCTAGATTTCGCCAGTGTATTCCCTATATATCCCTCTATTATTTGAGAGTAACTTGTCAGAACTATTTTATGCAGTGAACCACAATCTCATAGCAATGGAATTTGTTGAAAAAGTTCAAGGACAAGATGCAAAACTGTAATGCAACTTGATTGATTTGATGGAGGGCCAACGTGGGACTAATGAGCATTGGTATCAATCTCACGGTGAGCTAAATGTATATTTACAAACCTAGGAGTACCTTCTTGGTTTCTAGTGCTCAGTTGTGCTGAGTATGCATGGGATGACCTGATTGAATACTTGAGGGAAGAAAACTCACACATGAAGGACCTGAAAGTGGGGGGCGTGGCCAGGCTGACCAAGATGGCAGACAAATCTCCCTAGAGCTCCGCTCGGTGGCCCGCGCCTTAATAAATTTAAAAGCTCCCAAATGCCATAACCTCTGAACAAAGCCCCACATCAGATGAACAGTTTCTCAGGGGACAACCCAGCACGCTCTGGCGAGTGACAGGGACTGCCATATCACAGACGACATCGGTAGAACAGCCGGCCTCTTCAAAATGACAGGTCCGCCATAACCCCAAACTCGGGCTGCGACAGTGAGTGGAGCGAGGCTCATGGGGCTGCCCCCTGATCCCGCTGTGACTGGAGATGCGGGCTGGTCTGCTGGGGCAGCGCCAGGTTGACGGGCACCAGAGGTGAGAGCTGTGGGGGCACTGGGAAAGGCCAGGTGGACGGTGGCGGCCGAGGCCCAGTGGACGGCAGAGACAGAATCACCGGGGTGCTCCCCAGCACGGTGGGCCAGCCATCATTCAGCGGGCCGCGATGGGGAAGACAGCGGAGATCGGGCGGACACCCAGCGGCCCAGAAAATATACAAAGCACATGTTGAGCCCTATGAGCAACACCAGGCGGAAGAGGCGACAGAAGTAATTGCGCGCCATTTCAGGGACCCGCGCTCCAGTCGATGACAGGCCTGCCAGCGAGGCGCGGATGCCGGGTTGAAGCCAGAACATCCTCAGCAACAGCGGCTCCCCCCTCCCTTGCATGGCACCGGGACCCAAGATGCGCAGGGAAGGGGGGCATCCCACGTGAGAAACAGCATGCAGACCTCGGGGGTTGCGTGGCAGCAGGGGGCAGCCGACCCCCTTCCCCCTCCAGCGGCAGGCATAAAACCGATATGAGCACCATATACAGGCCACTGCATAGCACTTGAATTGATTCCTCACTGCTCCAGGGAAGAACGGGGACTTGAGATGCGATGGTGAGAGGGGCAGAGAGGAGAGGGAGAAAGTACAAAACCTCAACATCCCAAAGTGACCATGGGGCATCCCAAGGGGGGAAGACTCCGGCAGCTCGCGCAACTCGCCGAGCCCTGCCTGGTCAGCGGGAGCTCCTGAGGTTGTGGACCAAGGCCCAGACCCGGGTGCCTTTGCATTTAGTATAACTGAAGAACCCCACAGGCTCCCTGATTCACGGTGGCATCACAGGTGTCAGCTCCACGCTATCACACGATAGCTCCAACTGATGCCCCCCATGCACTGTACCCCCCCGGATTCCCCGAGATGACCTATTTGCTGCTCCCAATTGATACAGCCTGGGGACACTAGCGGGCCCATCGGCATGGGCACCCCTCATTTCCAACAGCGGGATTCTGCAGGGCACACGTTCGGGACACCAGACTGAGAGATCGCACCATTGACACCCTGCACCACACTTCAAAGGCCCCCTTGACCATTAGAAGTAACTGAAACCAGCCTGTGAGGGTCGCCACAATCCTCGGACCCCCGAGAAAGGCTAGGATCTGCGGAGCAGTGAAAGCAAGAAGATGACAAAGGACCGACATTAGAGCGACTAAAAAAAAGACGGGCAATAGACCCCTGGGCAGAGAACAATCACCCGACCATCGACTGCTCCCATCTGCACTAAGAATAGAGACAGCAAAGAGCCAGACTCCTCTGATAAAGAGATCATTCCTGATTTAAAATGGGATTATAACGGAACTCCACCTCTGTTGGTGCACTCTAATTCTGCTGACCTATCTGGGGGGAACCAGACCATTGTTAACGTTAACATCGAGTCAGAGGATTTGCAAGGCAGGCATGACAGAGAACCTGCCCTGGCTGATATCTTGGGTTCCATTAAAAGCTTTCAAGCTAAATTCAAGTCAGACTGCCGCAGGTCCCGCATGGCAGCAAAAAATCTTCAAGGGGTAGTGAGGAAGGTGGGCAGAACCTGTGCTGAGATTATAGATCGGATATCGGCAGTTGAGCAAAGGACAGAACAGCTTGAGAAAAACGTTACATCACTGCAGGTCAAATCTGAAGAACATGAAGAAGCCGTCAAAGACATTATGTGGAACCTGGAAGAGCAAGAAAACCGGCAACGACGGAAAAACAATCTCCGCTTCCTCGGTATTCCCGAGGGGGCTGAAAAGGACCATGCAAGGAAGTACATGATCACCCTCCTCAAAAATTCCTTTCCCAAACTACAAAACTGGGACTGGGGAAAAAGAGGTTCATAGGGCCCATAGGTTTCCCTTAATGATCAAAACTCATAAAACATCATCTCCACAACATCCTAGAGCCATGATTCTTTTCTTTTGGAATCTTTTTGCTTCGACAGGCTCTCTATGACTTAGTCCGACCCACCAGTAAGAGAGCATTCGAAGGGGTAACCTTTTTTACAAGGCCAGACTTTGCGCACGCAACTGTGGAGAGGAGATGGCGTTTGAGGCAACTGTTTGACCCCTTCCAAAAAATAGGAGCCTCAGTGTTTCTTCAGAACCCTGCAAGGTTAAAGATTGTTTATCAAGGTCGAACTCGCAGCTTTGTCTCTGAGATCCAAGCAAAAAACTACCAGGATGAAATCTCAGGACATAAATAACCCGAAATTGAAGGGGGAAAGATAGCTTTTCAGCAAAATTCTATGAATATGGATGAAACTATCCATATAACTAGCTGGGATAATACATAGTATAGGGTGATAAAAAAAAGGAGGAAAACAAACTGCCGAATGTTGTGCTCTTCTTTTTCTTTTTCTTTTTCTTTTGTACTTCCTTTTCTTTCTTTTCCTCTTAGGACAGCAAACCGATGGGGTAAATTCCATAGATTACATGTTTTGATTTCTTTTAGTTATCACTTTGTTTTCTCCCATCATGCTCAACACTATGAAGGACTGTGCAAAATAAGTAAATAGGAGCAAATGTAGCAGGTCCACAAGTTAATGATGTAATTAATATTTTAGATCCTCAACTTCATACTAACAGAGAGGCTTCTCTTGCCGCATTGATTGTATCCTTGTACAGCATGTTGGGGATATTCTTTTCCAGGCTATTTGAATTATATACCTTTTTTGTCTTCCGTGTGACTTTTCGGGAGAGGCTCGGCGGGATCACGGGGGTGCACTCGACGGATGTCACATCCCTGGCCCTCCCGGGTCAGGTAACCTCCATAAGTGGTGGTGGGTGGGGGGGTGGGGTTCAGGGGTGGGGGGTTCTAGAGGAAGGTCAGACAGGAATTTTCTTAAATTACAGGGAAAAAGGAATCACAAATTGATAGCTAACACTTTACCCATGGAATATTCTTCTAGGAACCTTTGGATAAACGAATGGGGGCACTGAAGATTATGTCACTTAACATTTGCGGCCTAAATTACACTAAGAAGAGGCAAGCCGTCGCGGTAGGTTTACAAACTGCAGGCCCCAATATAGTGTGTATGCAGGAGACGCATATTGAGGGCTCACAGACACATTTGTTAAAATCACTGGGGTACAAATTAATCTGTGCTACCTCTCAGGGAGCTCGCGTTAGGGGGTGGCAATCTTAGCCAGAGGCGGAGGACTCAGATTCAACCGATGCAAAACAGATACATTTGGCAGGTGGGCAATCACAGAATCTCAGATTGAACAATCACAGCTAGTTACCATCTGCTCAATTTATGGGAGTAATTGTGATGATCCTACCGTGGTCGTTGAGGTCTCCAGTGAACTCACACATTGGCCATTACCATTACTTATCTGTGGGGATCTCAATATTAACCTACCCTCCGATTGGTCAATAAATGATAACTGGGTGTAACACGAGCGGAAACCCAAAGCCTATAAAGCCTTAAAAACATCTATGCCATATGCACGGACTCCTGGATGGGTGGCAAATCTCTAATTCTGGTGACCCTGGTTATACTTTCTATTCCAATCCACACCGCGTTCATGCGAGGCTTGATTACTTCCTTGTATCACAGACATTAAGATCTATCACACAATTAGAAAAAGTGCCCCGCGTACTCTCTGATCACAACTCCCTTGTATGCACGTTGGGGTTAACACAAATGGGCCAGAAACCAAAAATCTGGACCTTTGAGAAATCCCTGCTCCTCGAAGAAGATTATTGTAATCATATGCGAACATGGATTTCCAACTTTCTAGAAGACAATGTAGGGAGTACCTCTATAGAAATGGTTTGAGATGCTCTAAAGGCAGGAATCCGCGGGGAAACTGCGCAATACTCACTGAGGGTCAATAAACTGGCTAGAGATTCACATAGATTGTTATTGAAAAAATTAAAGGGGTCTAAAGAAGAACTTATTCGGGCCACCTGTGACTCTTTAATGATAGAAGAATTGACCACAATCCAATATCAGGTGGCTATTAAAAAAGCTGCCATTATGAATACGTTTACTACCAAAGCAGTTAAAAAAGCCACCGCTCATAGTGAGAAAGTTTATGAAGTCAGTGAGCTGGTTGACCATCAATTAGCTATATGTATGAGGCAACAAACATCTCAGAACCTCATACGGGAAATAGTAGACCCAGTGGAAGGTTTGGTCTTAGAGAGTGATAAGATCAGAGAAGCATTTTGGCGCTTCTACAGTACCTTATACTCCGAGGAAGCAGGGCCTGGTATAGGCAGCATGAGCAAATACCTAGATCGAGATACGCCTAGTAGACTTACGGATGAAGATCGAGTTGCTCTAGAGGAGACTCCAGTCCTTGAAGGGATCCTAGAGACAGTGAAAGCCTTACCGCGAGGAAAGGCAACGGGCCCAGACTCTATCCCTTTAGAATATTATATTACATTTTTAGATCAAATTAAAGAGATTCTGCTAGATCTGTGTGTGTATATATTTCACGGGGGACAACCACCAAGGTCATGGTCAAAAGCCAAAATATTAGTCTTTCTGAAAAAAAATAAACCACCAGATCAGATGGGCTCCTATCGCCCCATTACCTTAATCAACGTGGACTCTAAAATCTATTCCAAATTGATAGCGAACCATATTGCACCATTAATCCACAAAATTGTTTCAAAATCCCAGCACGGGTTTGTGCCCGGAAGAGGAACCACAGATCATACCCAGAGAGTGATCAGCTTATTTGACAATACAGAAGTGACAGGAGACCCAATGGCACTTATACTCCTGTACGCCGAAAAGGCCTTTGACAGGGTCTCCTGGTCATTTCTGTGGCTGACAATGGGCCGATTGGGATTTAATAAGGGATTTATCCAGGCAGTACAAAAACTATACATCAACTATACATACACTGATTGAGTGCCGCTAGAGGTCAGCAGAGAGCCGCCGCCGCGAGCAGCTGTCACTGTGCAGGACAAACCTACGAGGAGGAGGGGAAGCTCCTGTGCTCCTGTGCTCCGCCTGAGCCGTTTTTGAGGCGCTTGTGGCGTTTGAAGCCGGGGGGAGCCTGAGAACCCTGCGAACCCTTTGCTCCTGACCTGCTTCGTGTTCGCTGCTCCGAGCCACCCCCTCCCCACTCCTAAGTGCCTCGGTACGGATTCTCAGAGGATCTCGGTGGGGGCCGCGGAGCCACGGAGCGACTGAGAGCGACTGTGAGCACAGAGTTCTGAGTCCACGACCATGCCCACGACCATGATCGCTGCGCAGAGCACAGGGTTTGGAGCTTTGAGTCTGCCTGCCTTTAGCCGAGCCGAGCCGACGCTGCACATCGAGCGGGGGACCACTCACCGCCCACTGAGCAGTATCCGGAGTACACCTTGAACACCTGGGGCGACCGGAGCATCAGGAGTGTCAAGAGCAGCTGCCGGTGTGGGAGCTAAGAGGTAAGAGGTGGTGGTGAGCGCGGCAGCCGTTAGAGGCCGCCGCGAAGTAAGAGCCCGGGGGTGCGGGCTGAGGGGCTGCCAGACCAGGTCTCCCAGCCTGCGCCCCCCCCACGCGCTCCTATTGCCTGCCCCTCCCCCCTCTCCCTCTCCCTCAAGAAACACAGCTCAACACAGGGGCCACTTAAGTACCCCCTCCCCAGCACAAACTGGCACGAACTTGCCCAGGGTCAGAGAGACAGAGAGTCACATAGAGACACAGTGACACAGAGACTTAGAGCTACTAATTGATTCCAACCTTTTAGCTCTGCAACATTGCAGCTTCGTAGCTCATAGGCAGGTGGGGTCAAAAGCCTAAATACCCCACCAGCATCCACACCTTTCAGGTCTCTCTTGCTGGGCTGGGCAGGGCCTCTTGTGGCCACTAATTTCAGAGTCCTCGGCCAAGCAACCAACAATATCAGCAGGGGGAACGAGCTTCCCTCGGAAAATTTGCTTCCTGTTAGAGAGTCTCAGGCACGACGACGGTTGGTTGTAAGCCCTCGAAGAACTTTAGGCGTCGCAGTCCCCCCAGCCTTCCGTCTGCAGCGTGCGTGCAGAGTCAGACACTCAGACAATACACTAAATAGGGACATAAGGCGCGCACCTACAGGTGTCTCCTTCCAAGCTTTTAACCCTTTTAAATAGGCGGCTTACAAGCAACGAATCTCACCGCTCATTTGGGCCCCGGCCCCAGCCCCAGCCAACAGTGTATAAAAGATGACGCTGAGGAAGACTAAATCCTGCACGGAGGATGAGGTGGAAGTGAACCCTGAGAGTTTAGCACAAAGAAGGGTAACCAGAAGTATAAGCACTCAAAAACCCCAGGACCAACTCACTGGCACTGGCAATTCCTTCCCTCGAGGCCTCATTACCCAATTTTTTCAGGCCTCAATCTGCCCATCACCCTTGGAAGAAACACCACAAGGTCCTGTGAGCAATGCCACACCGGGGCCCCCAAACTTCCACCAGGCTCAAAGGGATTCTCACTCCTGCGAGTCTGTCAATCGCGAGACAATTGGGAGCCCTGAAGCACGCCTTCAGCCCGTCGCCAGGGTGAAGAGCCCGATTAGGTTCACTGCCGACATTCACGACAGGCCCATATTGAGGGTGAATGCGGACACAGACATTGAGAGGCCAAATGAGGCTGTCGCATCCTCCTCTCCAAAGAGCACAGGCAAGGGACCGAATGTAAGTGTGACATCCCGGGAAATACAGAGGCCAAATTAACAGGGAACGGAGTTACCAACAACCTTGTTTCTATTAAAATTGGAACAACCAATCGAACGCACACTTGAAACAACACCTATAAATCCAGGAAGAGCTAATGTCCCGCGAATCACACAAACGGAGGGATGGAGCCCGTTGGGCTTAACTCATCACCAAGACTTAACTGACCCAATAGAAGAAGCCACTTTTAAAGATCTTAACTTGTCCGTAATAAGAGAAGTTCAGGACACAATGGCTAGGGCACTGCTCTGGCAGTCCACTAAGATGGAAGTCCAAATCGATCTTTTGCAGTTGATAGCCCAGCACCTGGCACGTCAAGACGATAAGCTGGCAAAGCTGGAAGTCCTATTTGACGCACAATATGCCCACGCTGCCAGTATTAACTCCTGTGCTGCCATAATTGATAAATGGGCAAGCCTACCAGAAATTCTAAAAGAGATGCTTGCTCTAGCCAAGGGTCTGGGCGAGTCGACCACGCAAGAACAAGCCGCTCAAAAGCTACCAGTATTGACGACAGAGGACGCTGAAACGACATCCTACAACACGGTGGCCAACAGTGCCCCAAAGGAACTTTTAGTAGGGCCCTGTAATAATTTCACTTTGGCTGTATAAGGGAATGGTGATCCCGAGGTCCCGGATCTTGATACCGCAAGTGACGACCTGTCTGCCATTACCCCCCTAGTGGAGAAGGCCGAAGGAGCATCGGCAAGTGCTAAAGCTCCGTTGTCAAGGAGAGCTAAAAAAAGACTTAAAAGAAAACTACAGAAATCCAAAGCCAGAAGCAGAAACATATCACCGACGTCATTATCCTTGGGTGCCACCGAAACTAAAAGCACCCCCAAACCACTCTTTCCCATTTTCATACCTAAACAGGCATCTAAGACCGGCAAGTCTTGTGACGCATCCCTCATTTTTGGCAAGGCCCAAAGACAACAAATCCCTTTTACGGAGGGTCAAACCAACGAGAATTCTCAACAAAGGCCTTCACAGGTGGCAGTCGCCACACCATCAAGTGCCCCCAGCCCTTTCGGTTGGGTTCCTCAATGTGAGACTGAAACAAATCCTAAACTAAACCAGTGCATTCAGCCAGAACTGCCAAGAGTGGTAGGTCTACCGATTGAGGGGCCAGGAAATCAGCAGCCAGGCGACACATTAAAAAATCATCTAAATCCGACACCAGACCAGGGGGAGTGGCAAGGATTGCCGCGTGCGGTTGGCCGATCTAGCATGGCGCCTAATGGGCAGCACCCAGAAACCACTCATAAAAACCCTCCAAATTTTTGCAACCAAAGGCCAAAGCTCCCGGGAGAAGGGGCGAGCTGGTGCTCCATCGCACATGAAAATAAACTAATTACCTACGAGCTGCTGTTAAACCCAAGCTATATAGCTAAAGGCTCATTTGACACCTTAAACAGGTCCAACATTGTCCGCCTCTTTGGCCACATTGATTCGCTGGCACAAATTACATCAGAAGATATTAAATGGGTGATATTGAAGAGACTGGAGACAAACACCCACGACGACTCTACCATAATCGGATTTATGACCCAACAAGCTTAACATGCCGTCCTTAAGGAAGCAACACTATTTGCTGAATGGGGCATCGAAGTCGCTGTCCCAAGGGTACCGAAATACCCACACGTCCTGATGCCTCATTATGACATACATGAACCTACATCTGTTCTCAAAGGCATAAGGCCCACCCGCTCAGACGGGGGGACGAAATCAGGGCAGGCAAGAACCCAGCTAAAAATCAAAATCCAGCAAAATGACTGGCAACGGAGAGTGCAGCGGCCTCAGCAGGTATCAGATCATCCGGAGGTCACATGGAGACAGGGTCCCTAACCTAACTAACTGCAATGTAAACAACGCCCGTGCAAACCCACTCAGGGGACTAGTTCGCAAGCCAACCATTATTTCATGGAATATCGCCGGGCTGAGCAACATTTTTAGGGACACTGCTATACTTGATTACTTTGCACAGGGGGATATATTGTGCTTTCAGGAAACCTGGGCAAGGGCAACGACCGCCATTGGTGGCTTTTACGAACATTTTAAACCAGCAACTAAAAGGACAATCTTTGGTCGCCCGTCAGGGGGCCTTTCCATCTACGTAAGTCATGCGTGTAAAATAAAATGTATACAACTGAACTAAAACTGGGGTCTCCTGACCTTCAAGTCATCACAATAGAGGGGTTGTTTTCGGGTCAAGAATCCCGTCCCCTTCTACTAATTAATTGCTATCTCAAACCAATTAAATATCAAACCTCCCAGGCCATGAAATCACTTATCACAACATCGGAAGACCTGTTAATAAACCGGAAGGACCAAGATGTAATAATCGCGGGCGACTTCAACTTCAGAGGCCTGGGTCTATCCTCGGAGGTACCACCAAGCAAGAAGTCAGCCCCATTGACTGAATTTCTCGCAAATTTCAATCTGCACTCCACCCACAGAACACAAAAAAAGAGCCACCCAGAATGGACCGCCAATCCAACCTTTAGAAACGTTTCCACCATAGATTACATTTTCACCAATGAAGGGCTGGCCCACAAACTTTGCAATTTCATCGTGGATGACAGAGATGAAAGCGACCACAGGCCCCTCCGCGCCACATTCAAACTGGCGCGGGAACAAGTGGAATTACAAGAAGTCATTGGAACCACCACGGGCGAAGAACATCATAAAGTCCTTAAAAGAATAAAATGGTCAACCAACCTCAGCCATAGACTGTCAGGTTATGTAGCCAGAAGGGAGGAAGAACCAAAACCCAGTTCACACTTTGAACATCACACACCTCTGGGAAACACTGACCTCCGACATATTGAAATGTCTGGGCAATAATCACCATCTAAGAAGCGGCCAATACCATACTGGGTCTCGCCGTTCAAAATCACGGTGCCCGATACAGAGTAAGCGCGCTCTTAACAAAGCAATTAGGGCACAAAAGAAAGGCACTCATTTGCCAGGGAGGCACTTCATTGCCACTTTGTGAACTGACTACAGAAAGAAAGTCTGGGAGCATAAAAGACTACAGACTGAACAGAATTGGCTGACCGTGTTTTCCTTAATTAAGGGAAATGACAACAGCAAGCTTTGGCGCTTTATCAATAGTCTGACCCCCAGAGGCGTGCACAAGGAAAACAGTGTTGCCGGGAAAGTGTGGGAACTGTATGCCAAGGGGCTGTACACCTGTGAGCCAAACCAGCCCACCCCCGGAAGCCTGGCGTGGTCCAAGGTGGCGGCTGCAACAATTGAACCCGAAAGCTCCCGGACAGAAGGCCTAAGTTCGACCCGGCAAGTTCACAGAGGCGGAAGTCCTAAAGTGCATCAAGGCCGTTAGAACCGATGGCGCTCCAGGCCCAAATGGGATTCCGGCCCAGGTCTTCAAAACAGCCTCAGCCTTTTTTGTATCCAGACTTACTCCTTTATTTAACCATTCTTTTGCCACCACAATTCTGCCAACCTCCTGGAAAGGCTCAATCCTATTCCCTATTCACAAAAAGGGGGATCACACGAACCCGGCCAATTACAGGCTTATAGCTCTCCTCGACATAGAAGCAAAGATATACGCTCGCCTTCTCCTAAGGGATCTGGAGGATTGGGTGGACAAGAACGGCATTCTCCCGCCCACACAGACCGGCTTTAGGGCTAATAGCTCCACCCTCGACAACATCATAGCCCTTTCCTACCTCGCGAAGAAGGCCAACACGAGGAATAAGCCGCCCCTGTTTTGCTGTTCCATAGACTACTCTACAGCCTTTGATCGAGTGAACAGAGGTCGGCTCTGGGTAAAACTTGATTCCTGGGGGCTACCCCAAGTCCTGCTAAAAGCCATAAAAGCGCTCTATGAGGGGACCTGGGTCAAGGTGAAACTAAGTCCCACAATAACAACTTCAAGAATCGACACCAACACTGGCCTTAAGCAGGGGTGCGTTTTAGCCATCATGCTTTTTAACTTGTATACTGCGGACATGGGGACAGCCCTGAAAGATGCCAACTTGGCACCCCCAAGATTGGGGAATCTCGTCTTGGGAACGCTCCAGTATGCAGACGACATGGTGGTCATGGATCACACCAGGGTGGGGCTCCAAAGAGCCTTAAGCAGCCTTGCCACATATAATAAGGCAAATGACCTACGGATCAACGGGAGCAAGACTAAGATCATCATCTTTGGCAAATACCCCCATAAAAAAGAAGCTTTATGGTCCATGGGGGAGCACCGTATTGTTACCGACTCATCCTACAACTACCTGGGCACCTGGGTTTCCGAGAATGCCACTGCAGTCAAACACCTGAAGGAGCTTAAATCAAAAACAGACAAAACCATACTGTCGTTAAGACGCTTAAGACTTCGCTTGGCCAGTCCCTCAGCCGAACCGATGCTGACAGTGCTCAGGGCAAAATTGATCCCCGCCATCTCGTATGGGCATATAGCCTACCCAGGTGCATTTGACAAAGTGGTCAATGCGGCCCAGGCGAAAGCCTACAAGATGGTGCTACAGGCCCCCAGATATGCTAGGAACAATAGGCTAAGGCTAGAAATAGGCCTTAAGCGACCAGAGCTGGCACTACTGGGGGACCTGTTAAAATTCTATATTAGAGTATCGAAAGCGCCAGAACACACCCTAAAGTACTCCCTAAAAACAATCTTTGGTGAAGTGGGTTCCCCATGGCACTCCAAGGTGGAACTAGCCATTGATGCACTGAAAATCGAGAGGAGGAGCCTGCCCCTGCACGAAATTCCATTTTCAGCCTGGGCCCAAGCCGTTAAGCGCCAAGTCCAGACCATCTCTTTTGGGCTCGACCTTGCATCCCTTCGGCAAAACCCACTAACTCAGGCCCTGGATAAATCATATATTTCTGGTAAACCCCAAACATACCTGCAAGACCCAGTATCCACCCACGTGAGAAAGAAAACTCTGTATTTTCGCCTCTTGGCCCTCAGGATCGCGGAATTTAACCCTAACTGGGCACGAACGGATGGCGCCTTAGCCTGTCGTCTATGCAACTATCGCAGAGAATCCTGGCTACACTTGCTGTGTTGCTGCACAAAGTTGGTCAACGACCGTCATCGCTTGCTGCGTCCGACCTTACGGAACTTAGGCTACAGAACTTGTAGAGAGGCCTCGGACTGGTGCCTCTCTGTTTCCGCGACCTGTCTGATAGCCAGGGTCGGGAAATTCATACATCAGGTAAAAATGGCACTCGACTCCCACCTAATGACCACTTACACCTAGGGTTCTGACTATTGGGTCTGCGCTCTACCTGTGGCCCCAGTGATGCTATCCCACAGTTACTTTAGGGTGCCTGAAAAGCAACTGGAATTCATCGCCCCCAGTCATCTAATCTGGGTTGGTTTAAGGGCCCAACGAGGTATCCATCTATCGTCAACTGGCTTTGGCGCATGAACTGATTCTATCGAACTTTCATGTGCCTCTCTTCTTCTGTTGTGGAACAATGGAGTAACCAATACTCTCCTCCTTTTGAAAGAACTCTGTTCTGGACAACTAAGCAGTTTTAACTGTCAGCATTTTAACACAAAGTGGTATTTACTTTTTATGTGTGGATGGGGCATGTCGGGGGGGGGAGGGGATGTTCATCAAGTTTTTATACTGTAGAGATTTTAAGTAATCGTGCAGTTCATCAATAAATACGTAAATAAATACATATACATCGACCCTAAAGCTGTAGTAATGGTAAATGGCAATCCCTCTAAAGAACTAATAATATCAAGGGGAACTCGACAGGGATGTCCACGCTCCCCATTTCTGTTTGCGATCTACATCGATCCCCTTATCCGCAGTTTGGAAGCCAATGCTGGAATCACTCCCATCTTGACCCAAGGCTATATGACCAAAACTCTCGCCTATGCCGACGACATTGCCATAGTTACACCTGATCCTGCATCAGCCTTACCTATTATTGAAACCGAGGCCAAAAACTTTGGCAATGTGGCCGGCTACGCCCTCAATCAGAGTAAAACTCAAGTGGTCCTAAATGATAAATGTACTATGATAGATCCTCGTGTGACATCAAAAGCGACCTACTTGGGGGTTTCTATCACCTCCAAGCTCGATAAACTGGTTGATCTAAATATGAGTCCCCTGCTAGCTAAAATGCAGGAAGACCTCCGACGCATGGATAATCTACATCTATCCTTGATAGGTCGGGCAAATGCATTAAAAATTGTTTATTTCCCTGAACTACTCTATATGTTTAGAGCAATTAACCTGGAAATTTCGGAACATTGGTTTAAATTGATGGAACGCACTTTTTCTAGTTTTATTTGGTCATATTCGCAACCCCGAAGAGCTTACAAGTTCTTGACCCTTCCCAAAGAAAAAGGAGGTTTAGCCCTCCCTAATCTTAAGTTGTATTTTGGGCATCAATGCTATTATACAATCACAAATCTTTTCTATTAGACAGCACGGAGACTGCCTCAGGGGAAGAACAACCCTCAATTCATCAGCTAGTTTTGTGTAATAAGAGCAAGGGCTATCTATGGAGATTTCTCTATGATAGTTACCACAAAAAGGTCCGCCTAAAGACCTTGCTGGGGGGGTTTAAAGCATGGGAAGCTGTGAGGAAACTGTTGGATATAGGACGACTTTCCTATTATTCCCCGCTAGGCTGCAACCCGATCCTTCCTGAAATCTTTAGAGGAGCTTGTATTGAAAGATGGATTACAGCTGGAATCACACATAATGGATGTCTTTTTTCAAATGAAGGGTTACATTCTTTTGAAACTTTAAGAGAGATATATCAATTGGTTTCTGTTTCAAGAGGCTTTATTCGAGTAGTTCTCATAAAAGCATAATACATACATAAAATTTAAAAACGTCATTAAATAAGTGCCTCCTAAAAAAAGATTACATCTTATTAAAACACAATTGGATAAATTACAGCAAATAAAACCATTATAAAAACACAATTACACAGAAATATACAGTACAATGATCCTTATGTGGGTAGGCTCTCTGCTATAGCTCTCTGCCTAATGGACCATGCCCACCCCAAAAACTTAGCTGTCCCTATGCATAATGGCATGAAAGAGCTGGTACAAATATTTCTCATTGCTACAGCGCTACTGGGAGTGCCCAGATTTTTACAGACAGGGGATAACCAGATTCGCCTTGGAGCAACATAGGCCCTGCAAGAGAATAAAAAATGCCCAATGGTTTCATTAGAGGTTCCACAGACGGGGCAGGAAATATTAGATGAACCCCTCCACCTGCCGGTTAAAGACCTAAGTGGGGGAGCACCTATTCTCATTTGAAAGAAAAGTTTCCTGTCCCCCGGCTTGGTAATTGAGTCCCAGTAGAGCTCCAGGGCAGGGAGGAATTTAACTTCCATAAATCGTCCTGACATGGATTCGGCATCGGTTTTCCGCCAATCCCGCTCCGCCACATAGGCCCAATATATCTCCTTGATTAATTTTTTTCTGGGAAAAACGGCCCCTGACGGGTTATCCCAGAGGGATTGGAGGCCAAACAAACACAACAAAATTCTAAGATCTTTTAACTATTTAATCCTGTGGAACACATCTGCTTCGATAATTGCTAGGAGCCATCGGCATAGTGTTTGAGCTCGGGGTATTCCAAAGCCTTCTCCAATATAAAATCGGACGAAGCCTTGCCAGGTCTCCTACCGCCTTCCTACCCAAATCATACCTGAGGGGAATCAGGGGGGTACTTTTGGGAAGGCCAGTAATTGTTCTGAAGAACTTGTTCTCTGAAATCTGCATTAAGTGGCGATGCCCAAATCCCCACAGTTTCGCCCCATATAATGCAGAACCCAAGGCTTTTGCTTCGTATACCTTCAATGCTGGTGAAATAGGTTTAGACTTTGATTTTCTATGTTCTGCCCCCAAGGCACCAGCTATTTGTCTATGCCTTAGTACCTCAAGATCAATATGCTTGGACCATCCTAGATCGTCAGATACATGAATACCAAGGTAAGTAAAAGTACTTACAACCTCTAAAGGGCGTCGGTCCATTAACACCTTGGTGCGAAAGCTACGGTGGGGGTTCAAAATCATTAATTTAGTTTTTTCCACATTGACCTCCAATCCATGGTCCCTACAGAATTCGTAAAAAATACAAAGGGCGCGTTGCAGGCCACTTGGAGTCTTGGATAAGATCAGGGTGTCATCTGCGAACATTAAAATCGGCGCTTTAATGTCTGCCAACGAGGGTGCATCTACATTAACAGATAACATTCTAGCCACTACCCCATTAATAAATAGTGAGAAGAGCAGGGGGGCCATAGAACACCCTTGCCGAACTCCCCGCTCGATTGGGAAGTCAACAGTAGTCTCACCCTGCCTACCCCACTGAATCTTTGCGAAATTCGCCTCATGCAACCTCATAACCAAGGTTAGTAGGTCCTCCGGCAATCCCTGGCCCCGTAATACCATACACAGCTTAGACCTAGGTACCAGGTCGAAGGCAGCCCGCAGATCAACAAAAGCTGCATACAGGCTGCCTTCACCTAGCACCACAGTTCTCCACCGTAAAAGAGTAAAGCGGAAGACCTGATCCACCGTACTGGTGGCCTTTCGAAACCCAGCTTGATAGGATGATAGTGCATTATGTTCGTCAACCCAGTCCATAAGCTTGTTCACCACCATCTTCCCCACCACCTTTTGGATTGTGGCTATCAAGCTTATGGGTCTATAGTTGCCCGGCATCCCCCCGATCTCCTTTTTTAAATATGTGGATAATAATGGCACCCTTCCAGGATGCCGGTACCGGTGCTCCCGGGCTTTTGCATTCGCAATAAGGAGAATATATTTACTCCAGCGTTCCCTGTCATTAATAAAAAGGTCCGCCGGGACCCTGTCCATACCAGGAGCTCGGCCCTTTGACACTACACCAAGTGCCAACAACTCCTCCTCTTGACTGAAAAAATTGTCTTTGGGCTACACAGCCTCAAACCCATCCATATCCCTTCCAGGTGCAATCTCGGCATATTGGGGCTTAAAGTCATTAACCCAGTCCTCCTCCGGGACGTTGTTATCAGGGCAGTCAGGTTCACCACCTCTCCCCCATTTAACAATGTTCCAGAAGAGCCTAGAGTCCCTGGAGCCACATGCTTCCCTTATCTCATCCCAGTGCCTCTCATCCCATAATCTTTTAGCTTTGGCTATACTATCTTTGTAGTGCTTCCTAGCACTACGAATAACTACCTGTTCCCTGGTCCTAATAGCAATACCCAGAGCTAACCTAGCATCTCTACAGTGAGCATTATACCACTGCGCAGGCCTGATAGATATCCTGCTATTTTTCCTAGATGGTTTCTGGAAGTAGGACTTAATGACCAAGAAAAGGTTATCATGAATATCTGTAGCTTCCCCTAAGCCTGGCGTAAGTAGAGGAGCCTGTTCTAGGGCATTTATCGCACTGTCCACCGCAATATTTATGTTGGCCATAGTTTGTTGGTTAGCCAGCACACAAGGCCATTTTAGCCTACGCATGTCATTAGTAGGGACTGGCAAGGTGACTCCTTCCCATGCTACACTAGCGTTCCTATTTAGGGGGATCCACCATTTGTGCGCTACACACAGGGGATCAAGATCACTTTCCAACCTATGGATAACTTCCATATCACTGACCTGCTTCCATAGTTTAAAACTGCACAAAACATAATCAATCCGGCTCCTACTACGGCCGTTATCAAAAGTGCAAGCCCCCCCCCATCACTCTTCGTTCTACCATTTAGAGCCCTGAGACCCCTTTCAAGACAGATGGCATTTAAACAAATAATATCCTCGGTCCAGCATCTAACGGGGTCTAGGTCTAATTTTGGGACCCCCCACTGACCATCCTCTTCTGCTCCTGCAAAGTCATCACAGATATCCAGGGGTTCAAACGTGCGGTTGAAATCACCGGCAATTATGATATTATTATCCAGGGAATGGGTTTCAAGAAGGGTAGCCAAAGCCGCTAAAACTTCCGACTTCCCTCCCTTGTTACCCCTGGCATATACATTGTATATGTCAAGACGCCCCTGTGGCCCCATATCTAACTTTATAATCCTGATATCCTTGCTGCCTGATTCGACAACCTTAACATTAAGAGGCAAGCAATGCCGGACCCAGATGGTCAGACCGCCCATTGGGCGACCCTTTTGGCCTTTGTTTGCAGGAACCGAGTAGTTCAAATACCCCTGGAGGAACAAAGGTTCGCACACCCATGTCTCTTGGAATATACACACGTCATAAGCATTTATAAAATCTACCCATTCTTGTAATTCCTGCCTATGGCGCAAACCAGCAATATTCCAGGACATCAGACTTCCCATATCTTCCCCACCATTATTCAGTGGTACCCCGTCACCAACTACCCGAGATGTATCGGGAGCGATAATATTATCAATAGCGGGTTCTAGGTTAGTATCACCATTAATCATGGGTCCCTGTATAAGAGGGGAATCACCAGGGGGAATTAAATCATCTGCCATATTGCAACTAACATGATTGTAGTCAAGTCAATCGCAATCGTTGAGCCCAGAAAGGACATTGAATCTGTTGCTAAATTCAACATCACCTCTATTCCTAGAGACGCCTATGGGCCAGGGTCCAGTCGATATCATATGGGGCATATGCCTCCTCCAAGGCCCTTCCAACGGACGAGTTTGGTTAGGGATTCTCAGTGGGGGGAACCTAGGTCTGGGTGCACCCTGCATACCCGGTCTGAGAAAAACCCTAGGGCTAAAAGTTCAATACCGTGACCCCTCCCTAATGTATTCTGGCCTGCCTTGCTGAGGATCCTTTTAACTAAATATGATTTATCAAAATGTATGACTATACAGTCACCCTCTCTGGTCTTTGCTGAGCAACCCACCCACGCTACTCTACGTACCATGAGTATATTGCCTCCAATCTCATGTTCGTCTTCCAAGTTCTTTGAGAACCAGTGAGTCACCTTAGCCTTGCGTTGATAAAAGTCCTCTTTTAGGCCAACACGAAGAGGGGGGACATTAGCCATAATCACCACCAGAGGTGCACTTTGCGGTAGTAAATGAAGAGTAAACTGGCTCCCTTTAGGTAGATTGGGTTTTGCCGAGGGCTGATTGACAGATGCCAATCTTGGTGTTTCCGGACGGGCATCCTGGTGTATTTGCAAAGACCCAGTCTTATACTCATTGTTACCCTCTTTGTTACCCTCTTTGCTCTCTTTGTTACCCTCTTTGGCCTCACAACGTGTGCTCTTACCCCCTATGGCAATTGATTTTATACCGTTGTGGGGCGCTATTTTTCCCCCCTTCTTCAATGTGGGTTTACATATAGTGGGGGGTTATGCTATTTTAATAACTACCGGTTGAGTGGTGACTATGGGATCTACGCCCTTCCTTGGTTCACTAACCATTGAGTGTAACATTTTTGAATTATCATTAACAATTACTCCCAATTTGTCCACAGTAACTGCAAGCAATCTCAATCTCTCAATGACAGGAAGTATAAGAGATCTAATTATATGCTCGACCTCTCCTACCATAGTCTCATCCCTATGTGGAAGAAATGGAGTTTTAGCCATAGGATTGGGGTGCTCAAGAATTACTGCCTCAGTATGGACCCCCGTACGTGCAGGCTTATCCCCCTTTGCTAATAGCTTTAAAGTCTTGGATCTTTTACATTTTACCCCTCTACTCATTTTCATTTTCCTTTTCCCTATTATCCTATTACATTTCAAGGGTGAATCGTCTATACCACAGACGGGAGAATTCTTAGGGGATGAGGAGTGTATGGGATTATCTGCCAGATCAACACTGACTATCTGTAAGTCTATTGGATTAGTCCGGTCGAGATTTTCTTGGTCAATAAGTACCCCTGTATTCAAGGGTTTATCCCCCTTACCCGTTATCTTTGGAAACTTAGTTCCTATACATTCTCCCCAACACACCTTCTTTTCCTTTTCCCTCCTATTCTTTTACATTTTAAAGATGAATCATCTATAACACAATATATCAATTGGAGTGGAGGGATTTTTTTAAAATATTTTCAAATCAGAGATATTTTACTACAATGGATCAGGGCAAATATTTCTTTTGATAAAATAATGGCAGCTGAAACATTAAAAAAATCCAAGAAATTCACTATTGGGGGGATGTATTCTCTCTTATTAGCCCTCTTTCCTGATAACCTCGAGAAAACAGCAAAGAAGTGGCAGGGAAAAAAAGCTATCACTACAGAAGAGTTTAATTATGCGTATGGTTTGTCCCGAACCATCCTTATGTCAATAAAATTGCAAACACAGTTTTATAAAACCTGCTTTTTTATGTACTACACCCCTGACAGAATTGCTAAATGGTGGAGTGGGAGGGGCACTTTTTGCTTTAGATGTATGACACCTAATGCTGATTGCATACACATATTTTCCTCTTGTATAAGTCTATCCTGCCTAAAACTTAGTATCGAACGGTTTTTAATAAGCGTGTTAAAAACTGAAGTAGCCCTCACTATTGAAGTGATTATGCTCGGGGCAACTAGTCTCACTGACCCCCGCCCGGGACATGAACTAGTATGCATTGCCATGGCGGTTCTAAGAATCTGTATCGCCTCCGCCTGGCTGGATTCTAATCCTCCATCTTTCCAACAATGGCTTTCTAGATTATTAGCCATTTTCAACCTAGAAATGGCTAAATATCAAAGAAAAGGCAGAAGGCGGAGGGCCAGGGGGCTTAAAATCTGGAACCCTTTAATTGAATTGTCCCAATTACAAGATAATTCCTTATGACATGATGTATCAATCAGCTTGATTTAAAAACTATAAAATATCAATTTGTAACGTGTGTAATGTATTTGTCATTTATAACTTATCAGATTATGTTTGTATCTTTGTAAATAGAAGTGAAACGCTTTGATTGTTTAAACTCAACAACCTATTATCGTTTAAACTATTAATTCAATTTCCCTAATCCCTATATGTATGTATCCGAACTACGTCTTGTTTATCCTTTTTTTTTCTTTTATCTTGTCTGACCTGGGGGGTGGGGGGGGCGAGGGGTTGCTTTGTTAATATAAAATTCAATAAAGATATTTGAAAAAAAAAGGAATAGACACAGGCAAGCAGCAGCTCCTCCGTGGAACCTCTGTAGCGCACAGTTGATATAACCCATGGCGGACACGGAATATCGCTGTCGATGGAGATGCTCGCCACAGAGAAAAGACCAAATAAGAGAGGCGACGGTCCCTCGGAAGACGCTGGACACAGTAGTCTGCCATACTCAAAGCAGGAACAAGAAGCAAAACAACATGCCCTAAGGCCCTGTTCCCAGTGGGCACCGAGAGGTACTATCACTATGGGTCACCAACGCGCAACAGGAACAACGCAAACCTCGGGACAGCAGAGAGTGACCTCTCCAGACCTCAATGGTGCCCGGTCGGATGGAGAACCACCTCAGTCGGTGTCCATGTCAGAAAAACTTAACAAAGTCCTAGCGGCCATAGAGCGCTCCAGAGTCACCATGGAAAATAGATTTGGCGAACCTTTGACCCTGCTTGCAGGTAGGTCGCCCCCACACCGCCACTCGTCCGCTGTTGACCCGCTTGTGTTTGCTGATTCCTGTGCCCCTTCTGCCGCCGTCTTCCCACCCGCCCCCCACCGCTCCCTACCCGGCCTTCCCGCCACTGCCTCCCTGCGGCCACGCCCCCCAGCACACCCATTGGCCTCCCGCCTCCCGCCTCCCAGCTGCTCCTCCTTCCCAGGCCTCCTCTAATACAGGGCGAGTGACGGTAATCGGGAGCGACCTTTGACCCTGCTTGCAAGCAGGTCGCCCCCACACCGCCACTCGTCACCTTTTGACCCGCTTGCGTCTGCCGATTCATGTGCCCCTTCTACCGCCGTCTTCCCCCCACCCCCCCACCGCTCCCTACCTGGCCTTCTCGCTGCTGTCTCCCTGCTGTCCCGCCCCCAGCACACCCATTGGCCTCCCCGCTCCCACCTCCCAGCTGCTCATCCCTCCCAAGCCTTCTCATTTGCATGCCGAGCGCAGTGGGTGCGCCGCTGGCGCACCTAAGGCAAGCCCATCTGCCCCCGTCCGAGCCTAGACCACACCCAGCGCCAGAACCACTGGACCCCGCGAACGCCACGACACCAGAATCCACTACGACGCCAGCACCCTCCACGCACTCAACGCAGGCCTTAAGCACACCTGCTTCCAGGCTGCCCCAAAACGGACCCACGGAGCCTTCTCCTGCCACACCTACATCTTCACCTGCGACAGAACCACCAATCTTCCAAGGACTGGACCCAACCACATCCGCTGTATAATCCTCAACACCAACTCCGCACGCAAACATGCCGTCGAGCTCTGGGATCTGCTCGACATTTCCGACCCAGACGTGGCCTTCCTGACTGAGGCCTGGTGGAACGACTCCTCGGCTCCCGACATCGCCACAGCTATCCCGGACGGCTACAAGATCACACGCAGGGATCGCACCAACGGAATCGGAGGAGGAATAGCCATCATCCACAAGTCAACCCTCAAAGTCGCCACCGATGCAGACGACACCCTCAACACCGCCGAACACTTGCACGTCCTGATACACACCGACCCCGACACCACCCTCAGAGGAACACTCATCTACAGACCCCCCAGACCCTGGGCTCAGTTCAGCGACTCCATCATCGACCTCACCAGCACCCACGCACTCGCCTCCACGGACTACATCCTCCACGGGGACCTGAACTTCCACCTCGAGAACAACAACGACGCCAACTCCGCCACCCTGATCGACAACCTCGCCAACCTCGGCCTCAGACAACTCGTCACCACACCCACCCACACCACCGGCCACACGCTTGACCCCATCTTCTCCACAGGCTCCCACGTTGCCTTCAATCACACCACTGAACTCCACTGGACCAACCACCGCTGCATCCACTTTACCTTCAAGAAACAAACCACGCACCATTTCATCCAACAGCTGCTGCTGCCGCTGCTGGAGCAAAGTCACCAAAGACCAGCTACTCACCTTCCTCGCCAAGAACCCACCCACCGACCCCACCAACTCTGACGCCGCAGCCTTCAACCTCAGACAGTGGATCAACCACTGTGCCAACACCCTAACCCCGCTCAAGAAACCCTCCAACAGCCACACCAGCAAGAGAGCCACATGGTTCACCAACGAGCTCCAGGCCTTCAAACGCGCATGCCGAAAACTGGAGAAGACATGGCTCCACGAACGCACAGCAGACAACCATGCAGCCCACAAGGACGCTACCCGCAGACATCACCACCTCATCAGATTAGCCAAGAGATCCTCCTTCAAAGACCGCATGGATAATAACACACACGACAGCAAAGAGCTCTTCAGCATCGTAAAGGAACTCACCAACCCTAGCGCCAACGCCAACGACATCCTGCCCTCACAAGAACTGTGCGACTCACTGGCCATCTTCTTCCACTGCAAGATCGCTGACATCCACAACAGCTTTAACACCACGACCGTCCAACATCAACGATGACAAGACATGCAAGGTCATGAACTCCATCCACTCAGGATCTCCGTCTGACCCGTGCCAACACCACGTATTCAACAAAGCAGGCGCAGCCATCGCACCCCAACTATGGTCATCAACATCTCCTTCGAAACAGCGACAATCCCGGAAAGCTGGAAGCACGCCGAACTCAACGCCCTCCTTAAGAAGCCCAAAGCAGACCCCAAAGAATTCAAGAACTTCCGGCCCATCTCCCTGCTCCCATTCCCGGCTAAAGTCATCGAGAAAATCGCCAACATGCAACTGACCCGCCACCTGGAAGACAACAACATCTTGGACCCATCCCAGTCTGGATTCAGACGAAACCACAGCACCGAGACAGCTCTCATCAGCGCCACAGACGACATCAGGTGTCAACTAGACAACCGCAAAACATCAGCCCTCATCCTCCTGGACCTGCCAACCACCTTCGACACGGTCTGGCTTTGCACTCTAAAGACACGCCTCCTAGAAGCCGGAATCCAAGAGAAGGCCCTTGACTGGACCACATTCTTCCTCACTGGCAGAACCCAGAGTGTCCGCTTCCCACCCTTCCGATCCGAAGCCACCAACATCATCTGCGGCGTCCCCCAAGGCTCATCCCTCAGCCTGACACTGTTCAATGTCTGCATGGCCCCCCTCACATTAGTGGCCCGCCATCACGACCTCAACATCATCTCCTACGCCGACGACACCCAGCTCATCCTCTCCCTCACCAAGGACCCACACACTGCCAAAACCAACCTCCACGAAGGAATGAAGGCCGTCGCCGACTGGATGAGGAGCAGCCGTCTGAAGCTGAACTCAGACAAGACGGAGGTCCTCATCCTCGGATCCACCCCCTCAGCCTGGGACGACTCCTGGTGGCCGACCACACTGGGAACAGCACCAACACCCACGGACCACGCACGTAATCTAGGATTCATCCTCGACTCCTCCCTCTCCATGTCTATGCAGGTCAACACCGTCTCCTCCTCCTTCTACAACACCCTCCGCATGCTCCCCAGGATCTACAATTGGATCCCGACCGAAACAAGAAGAACAGTGACACAGGCCCTCGTCAGCAGCAGACTGGACAATGGAAACGCACTCTATGCAGGAATCCCAGCCAAACACCTATACGACTACAACGCATCCAAAACTGATCGTCAACATCCCCCGCTGCAGCCACATCACCCCCCATCTGAGAAACCTATACTGGCTCCCCATCGACAAGAGGATCACCTTCAAGCTCCTCACCCACGCACACAAAGCACTCCACAACACCGGACCAGCCTACCTGAACAGCAGACTCAGCTTCCACACCCCTACCCGGAAGCTCCGCTCTGCCAGCCTCGCCCTCGCCGCTGTCCCCCGCATCCAACGAATGACCTCTGGTGACAGATCCTTCTCCTACCTCGCCGCCAAGACCTGGAACACACTCCCTACCCACATACTGCAGACCCAAGACCTACTCACCTTCAGAAGACTCCTCAAGACCTGGCTCTTCGAGCTGTAGCAGCACACCCCCCCTCCCTTCAGCGCCTTGGGACCCTCATGGGTAAGTAGCGCGCTCTACAAGTACTCTGATTGATTGATTGATTGATTGATTGATTGATTGATTGATTGAACTGGCCATGGACCTCAACCTACTCCGGGACGACCATATAAAACTGGCAGACAAGATCAACCAAGGGGAAAAGACATTACATGACATGGAACCACAAGTGCGGCAACACCAAACCGTCCTGAAAGACTCACAAGCTCAGATAAAGAACCTAGAGAGCAAAACAGATGAACTTGAAGGACATTCTCGGAGGTGCAACATCCATATCATGAATCTTCCAGAAGGCGTGGAGGGGTCGAGCCCGATCCGTTACACCATGACATGGATTGCAACGTTCACGCAAGCTACGGACTTGACCCCCTACTCCTCGGTGGAAAGGTCGCACAGGGTCCCGTCCCGCAAGCTGCGACCGGGATTACCCCCTCGCCCGTTTCTGCTGAAACTCCTCTACTACCAAGACAGGGACACCATCCTCCGAGCGGCCCGACAGCATGGGAAGCTTCGGGTGGAAGACAAAAAGGTCATGCTGTTCCCCGACTACTCCCTAGCCGTCCAAAAGCAGAGAGCTACCTTCCTAGAAGTTAAACACGCCCTGTCTCAAAAGAACATACAATATGCTCTATTATTCCCTGCCCGTCTAAAAATTATCCACGATGATGCTACACACTTCTTCACAGACCCTGCAGAAGTGTGGGCCTGGGTGGACCAGCATGTGGCGGCCCTGGGACACTCCAGAAGTTCACAAGACTACTGCCCGAGTAACCGTCCATGGCGCCCACTTAAGAAAGTCACCCTCACGCAGCTTAATGCACGAACAAACTCCACTACAAACAACTCCCCAGACCTAGAACAAATCATAAAAGAACGCAGGACAGCGCTACAAGAGGCAACAAAAGTGAAATCAACGGGGGAGTACAGATTGAAACAGAGGCTCACATCTGTTCAGTTCGGAAGAAGAAGACGGCAGTGATGCCCATACATCACGAGAGGGCTCAGAAACTCCCTCCAATAGGAACTCCTCAAACGGCAGACACATTAATATAATGGACATGACGCCCCGAGAGACAAAGTCAACAAAGCCTTGAATCAGGATCAAGAAGCCGACCGAAAACGCAATGCCTCAATCAGAAGCAACAATGCCGCAAGTGATCACGACTGCCGTGGGACACCATAACCTGCGCTGCAGTTAGATTGAAGTAAGCAGCAGCTACCATAAACGGCATCTTTGGGTAAGATCTATTACATAGTCTACAAGTGGGCTGCAGCAGTGGTGGCAACCGGCAGAGATGTACGGCCACCCCCTCTAGCAGCGAACTAAAGTTTGTATATGAACTACAGTTTGGACGTATCACCTCGCATGATAGGTTCCCCGAGTTGGGAATGTTTCCTGTTGTTTAATGTTGCCCCTTTCCTTTCCCTAATTCCCCAGACATCCACAAATGAGCGAAGATACGGACATGGCAGACATGAAGGGTGTGTGAGAGAGACTGGCAATATGCAGAGTGGAGGAGCAGTGGGCGGGGAGGTTGCCCTCTAAAGGGAATCCTAGACTAACCAAAGGACAGTCTGGCACCTAAGATCCCTAACATAGATATTAAATTTCTCACATTGAATGTAGGGAGCATGCACACAGCCAGCAAATGATATAACTGTTACAATTAACCTTGTTGGTACATTCTGTCCACCCCTACCCCCTGCCCCTGTTGGGTTCTCCCACCCTGAAGCTTCCCGTGGAATTTTGGTGTGCTCTCCAGTGAAGAGAGTGGATGGCCATTAAACGAGTATCTTTCCTACCATCTGAGTCCTGTCTTTCTTCAGGAGCTCTAACACTGGCGACGGAACTGCGCAGGGGGCAGTAGTGGCCATCTCCCCTTTGTGTACTCTCTCTACACGTAAGGAAGGACCTGTCCGAGAAGAAGTTATACAGCGCTGACGGACAAATTTCTGTCTTGCCAGGAGGCACCTGAGCAATCAAGGTCGCTGTGAGGCCAGCTGAGCCGTGTGCACATGAGTAGGGTAAGACTCTAATTGCGGGAAGACGTGCACATCATAAGGGTTAATAAAGGAATAACCGGATTTAAATGTTATGCTGCCGTGTGTTTGAAGAAGGACAGAGGTGCGGATTCGGTTAACTTTGTGGAAGAATATATGCATACATAAAGAGACAGCACGCACAAATAGCCCTGCTGCAAGAGACACACCTGACACCCACAGAGGTCGAGCGCTTACGTAAAAAATGGCGTGCATGATATGTGCAACAACCATTTCCGATTTTGCCAGAGATACCCTAATTTGGATTAGACTGGGGGTACCGTTCCGGGAACAGTCACGGGTGGTGGACAAAGAAGGGCGATACTCGTTGCTAGCCCTGTTGTGAGAGGGCCAACCATTACTAATAGGAAGCATATATGCACCAAATGTAGAGCAAGAACAATATTGGAGCCGCCTTACGGGAATACTGACCCAACACACATTGGTCCCATGGCTCCTGGGAGGGGATTACAACTGCACCCTAGACGTCAACCTAGACAGATCCCACCTTCTGCAGGCACACTCACCAGCACACAGACAAATGGAACACTTTAGACAATGGGTGGATCACTGGACGCTTGGAGGGCACAGAACCCAACCACATGGGTATACTCCTTTAATTCAATCCGTCACAACCTATGAGTGAGACTAGACAGATTTCTGTGTTCCATAACGCTCCTCCCCAAGGTCCAATACATAGACTATCTGGTCAGAGTGGTCTCAGATCACGACGCACACAAAATTACTCTGAGATGGAAATCACCTCACCCCCCGGTACCAACATGGAAGTTGCCACGTAAGTGCCTTAAAGACCAGGCGTTCCGCCAAACACATGGGGATCATATACAGGAATACTTTACACTAAACACAGGCACTATGTCCTCCATTTTGGTAGAATGGGATGCATTCAAAGTCGAAGCCAGGGGGCATTGCATCCAACAATTATTGGGAGTACGGAAAATACTGGAGAACGCAATATTGAAAGCAGAATCACAACTGGCAGAGCTATTGAAAGCTATGGATAAAGGAGAAGCCGCCCCAGCACAACTAGCACATGCTAAAACATTACACGCTGAAACTCTGCGCGATCTCCGTAAATACAACTTCAGAACCTATGCAAACAAGGTACACAGGGAGGGCAACAGAACCAGGATGCTGTTAGCTTGGTTAGTTAAGCAGGACACAGAGGTGAAACCAATTACAGAACTCAAAGACAAAGAAGGAAACTGTTACAAAGAAGAGGCGCACATGTAAGGTTACAGGAGTCTTCTTTATTCAGTCTTCACAGCATCAGAGGTTCCAGTCAGCTGGAGTCAGCTGTGGAATCTTCACACATTCCTCGTAGAGCTATACCAAGGGAGAGGAAGGGGGAGGAGGGATGGGACAGACCAAGTGAGATTAAAACACATCTCCTTACCAAGGGAAAGGAAGGGAAAAACAGGGAGAGGGGGTACACAACAGTTGTATTGCTAGGGAAGGAGCATCTAGACACCGAACATGCTTAGATGATCATTTATAAAGGTAAAAATTGCAGAGACAATATTGACATAAAATCATGCTGTAACATTACAGAAAAGGTTTTCATGTGACACAGTAATCCATAGTCCACCTGGGTGCAGCTGTGGGCCTCGATGACCTCCTAAGGGCCACATCATTCATACTACCCATTTGTGTGTCTGCTTGGGGGACATGTATATCTCTGTGAGGGCCAATCCTGTCATTACTCCAAGTTGGTCCGTTGGCCAGCTGAACCACATTCCTACCTACTTTGGTTGCAGGCACCCCTCCAAGCCGAGTTGGACAGATTTTTAGATAGCTCACAATGGTTGGCCCCGATCGTTCTTACGACCAAATCCTCCAGCAAGGATATTAGATTGTGTGTGGACCTTAGAGACCTAAACAATAGTATATGGGTGGACAGGCACCCTTTGCCACGCATACATGAGATCCTCACATTAATCAAGGATGCCAGTTGTTTCAGCGTCCTAGACCTCACGTCTGCATACCACCAGGTGGAATTGCACCCTGATTCACGTCACTTAACTTCCCTCATAACCCCGTTAGGAGCCTTCCAGTACATTCACATGCCCTTTGGGATGGCTTCGGCAGCCGCTGCCTTCCAGAGGATCATGCAACATGTACTGGAGGGTATCCCTAATACCATGTGCTTCCAGGACGACATTCTCATTTATGGGAAGGATTTGGAGGAGTACAATTCCATTTTAAGAAAGGCATTGTCTAAACTGGAAGCAGCAGGGTTGACACTAAAGAAGGAGAAATGTAGTATTGGGGTTGGGTCAGTCGAATACCTGGGCCACGCAATTTGTGAGGACGGTATAAATCCCAAGGTAGACTTGGTTGAAGCCATTCAAGGAACTAAGCCACCAACGAACGTAGATGACCTGAAATCATTCTTAGGGTTATCAGAGTATTATGCTAAGTTTGTTAAAAATTATGCTAGCATTGTTGAACCTCTGAGATCGTTGCTGAAGACGAGAACTGCCTTTACATGGAATGAAACCTGTCAAGTGGCATTCACCACAGTGAAGGATAGCATTGCATCAGCCCCATCATTGGGTACGTTTGACCCTACCAATCCCACTATTCTGTACACCGATGCAAGTAATGAAGGATTGGGGGCTAGTCTCACCCAGATGGAGAAAAACAAGGAACAAGTGGTGGCATTTGCTTCTCGCGCCCTTAAAGGAGTGGAAGTAAACTACTCTCGAGTGGAGAAGGAGGCGTTGGCATGCAGTTGGGCCATCAAACATTTCCGTTTCTTCCTCTGGGGCATTTGCTTCACTGTGAGGACCGACCACAAACCCCCCATGTACGCATTTACAACCAAAGGGTCGGAAAAATGTATATCAAGGTGGATTTTGGGTTTGGAGGGGTACAATTTCTCGGTGAAATACATGCCAGGCTCACAAAATGAGGTGGCAGACTTCTTGTCCCGCTCACCGAATGATACCAACGGTTGTGATGTGGTAGCTGAAGACGAGGAGAGGATTTTGAAGTTGACATGCCTAAGCAAAGAGGAATGGGAGCAGGGTTTGAACGATGATAAGGATTTGCAAGCACTGAAAGAGCATATAATAAAAGGATGGCCCAATGAGAATAGTAAGACGGCACCTGTGTTGAGTGGAGTCTGGGAGGTGAGGTTAGAACTTAACATTCACGATGGTATGGTGACAGCTGTGGAATCTTCGCACATTCCTTGCAGGGCTATACCAAGGGAGAGGAAGGGGGAGGGGGGATGGGACAGACCAAGTGAGATTACAACAGAAACCCTAAACACTCTCAGCTAGACATACTGCAGGTGTTCCAGGCTGATTACACTGAAATCTATAGATCCCCGGCACAAATGCCACACCAGGAACTGACTCATTTCCTTGGCCCATCAATCATGCCCAACATCTCCTCCGCAGACAAAAAGGAACTAGAAACAAAAATTAAACCCCCGGACATAACACATGCAACTAGAACGCTAGCTCGTAACAAAGCCCCGGGAATGGATGGGTTCCCGCTAGAATATTATAGCACCTTCACAACCTAGTTGGCACCCCGGATGGCGGCCATGTTCGAAGACTTGCTGACTTGGGGTGGACTTCCGCGCTCGCTCCGCGAATCAACTTTAGTGACGTTCCCGAAGCCACATAGAGACCGACATTACCCGCGTCCTATAGACCAATCGCTCTGCTGAATGCGAACTACAACATTTTAGCCAAGATACTGGCAGATTGCTGTAGTAAAATCCTTCCGGCACTGGTACACCCAAACCAATGTGGGTTTGTCCCAAGGCGCAACACCTTGCAAAATCTGCGCAGGTTTTTCCATATCCACCACCAGGCAAAAGACTGTTTCCCACGAGCAGCATGCCTGATTATGGACCTGGAAAAGGCCTTTGATACCGTATTATGGCCGCCTTTGTTTGCAGTCCTCCAGAAGGTAAATGGTAGGCCCTATTCTACGGGCATACACCCAACTTCTCTATAGGGGCTTCACCTCCAGAGTCAGGATTGGCAAACTAATATCCAAGTCTTTTCCAGTAGAACGGGGGACAAGGCAGGGATGTCCTCCGTCCCCCCTTCTGTTCACTCTGGCAGTAGAACCCTTAGGGATACGATTAAGAAGAGAGGGGGAAGAATCGGGTATTCCAATAGCCGATTCGATACACTGTGTATCATTATACGCAGATGATCTCCTGATTTACGTCCGAGATGTTACTAGTGACCTCACCCGCTTAGCCCCCACTTGGCACCTCTAGACACCACAGTGGGATCACAGTGGGAACCCAGACTATCAACTGGAATGCCATGACCCCCCCCCCGTTATTCGGGAGTGCATCTATGTCACTCTCCTGACAATCTGTATGAAGGAAACCACCGAAAGACGCTGGCGGGGCCAAGAACAGCGGTCAATTTTTGGAAGACATTGCCCCTGGCTCCCATTGGGCGTGTAGCCATCGCTTAAATGATTATGGTCCAAAGATTGCTGTATCATTTTACAAACCTCCCGGTCATACCGCCACGCTCCTTCTTTAGGGAACTAGATGCACTGCTCACAGCGTTGATTTGGGGAGATGGGTGACATAGGATTGCCCTCAACACGCTACAGTTGCCCACAACGGGAGAGGGCCCGGGTGCTCCCTCCTATGAGGCGTACTTCCTCGTGGCACAACTCCAATGGCTATCTCTTTGGATAGCGGAGCGACACATAGGAGAAACAATTACCGAAGAAGGCCGCTTACCCCTTCCAGCTGTTTGGAGATTATTGATGCCTGGGACCAAACCATCACGCACATATCCCCTGCAGGTTTCAATAGCCCGCAGATGTATGGTGCAAATACATTGCATGTCGAAGGAAACAGCCCTATATTCCCCATTACTTCTGCTAGCAGGTGTTCCCCGGAAGGTTTAATACTATACTGCAGAGGCCCCCCAGACTTGGACGGACCACGATGTAACTGAGTTGGAATCCCTTCTTGACGAAGGACAGCTAAGGATATACGCCCAACTGACAAAACAGTATGACCTCCCACCGGGACAATTCCTTATGCATAAACAACTCTTAGATAGAGGCCGATGCTACTGGGATCTCCGAGAGGGGGAACCCCCAACACATTCGGTCTTGCACACGATCCTTTGCATGGGCACAGGCAGGCACCTGGTCACTTGGCATTACAAAGCGATCCGAGAGCAGGTCCATACCCCCCTAGACACGTTACAACACACATGGGAGGATGAGGTAGGACGGGCGTTCCATGATAAAGAATGGAAAAAAGCGCTGGAATATCTACGAAAAGTATCTAGGAACGTGCGTTTCAAAAACATACAACACAATATCTTGCACAGGGCATACCTAACTCCACACCGGTTACGCCGATTTTACCCCGACACGCATTTTGCTTGCCCCCGCTGCCAATCCCAGGAAGCAGACTTTAAACATATGTTCTGGGACTTCCCTATACTCCAGCAATATTGGGCCAAGATACAACAGTCGCTCCAAAGGACGACAAGTCTCCCAAACATATCCACATGGGAGGCATGAGCCTTGGGAGTTTGTCACCAAAAGAATACCGATAAATTACAATGGCGTTTCGCATCCCTGGCCCTGCTCCTAGAGGGGAATAGCCATGCATTCGCGAGCCCCAGCGGGTCCCCCAGTAGAGGCATGGGTAGGTGCTATGAAAAAATGGGATGCAGCAGAGGAAGAGGCACTCAGAGATGAGGAAATGAAAGGGACACGCAAACATCCAATCTCAATGGAATGGGCACAGATGCTTTTTCAATTTACACATGAAACGACAGCGGTAGCAACTCCCGAAGCCTCACAACTCCAATACCAACACTCATCTCTATCTCTCATAGCACAGGTACCGGACTCCCCAGAACAAATATGTGATGCTTATCACCAAAGTAATATCTAAGATAGATTAGACACACTCCTACGCAACCCCGTAGACTGTCCCTCATCCCCCTCCTGCACACGTATTGATACAGGAACAAACAATCACAGCCAGTCACACCAATGCACACCACAACGCTTCCTCCGATCGCTCCTATTCCCCCTTACACCTGATCTCCCCCCACAGTTCACAGGTTTGTTTACCCCCATGGCATTTTTGAAACCATAATCAACCATCAGAGAATACATTTCTGAATCCTGTTAGGGATGACTTACATGGGTAAAGGCGAAGGCGAAACACCAACCCACACCCCCGGGATACGTGACCAACAAGACATCGTATGACATAATTTATTTATTTATTTATGAGATTTATTGAGTGCACAAATACCCATGTGTGTCTCAGCTCTATGGAGTTTGCTATCAGGGAGATAGTGACTGTTGATTAAAGAGCCAAGTCTTTAATCAATAGTCATAACACAATAGGCCAGGCCAAACTGGAAGATGACTCCCGGGCAGATGTAAGTTACCCCACCAAAGTTGTGTTGATGTATGATGAGACCACTAAATACAAACAAACTATTGACCAAACACTCGTAAATGTATGTTATGATATGTCAATGATGCAACAACAACCTGTACCAGGAAATGTGAAAATTTCAATAAACAATATATATATATATATATATATATATATATATATATATATATATATATATATATATATATATATATATATATATATATATATATATATATACACATATATATATTACCTACTGGCGGTCGCCAGTAGGTAGTTATAGTTAGGACCTATTTTCTATAGGAAATCCGCAGCATTCTATTCCCAATAACTTTGGCGCCAGTTGATGAATCTTTGCTAAATTTTCAAAACTTATGGCCAGCTCAGGTCCGCTCCTATCCTGAAAGTTTCACGGTGATTTGTCAAGCGGCGGTCGAGAAAAAAGGGGGGTCCCAAAATATGTTTTCCCTATGCAATTTTCCATAGGGACCTTTAGCCGCAGCTACAGCCCAAACTGCTGAACGGAATTACACCAAATTTGGCAAAGAGGTAGTCCTTAATTCAGACTTGTGCCTTATACTTAAATGGTGTAAATCCGTTCAGTAGTTGTTGAGATAGTAAAGGGAAAAAATCTTTATATATCTGGGCGGAGCCCAGGGCTTTAAGTGGGATGAAAAAACTGGGGGGTCTCTCAAAGGGGCATGGCCAGTGTAATTAGGGCTGTGGCTTTAAAACACTCACACTTAAAATCTGTGCTTACCATAGTGTTCCGCCCGACTTGTTTTTTGCTGTTTCGGTCATGGCATCCAGATCTGTGATACAACAAGTAACATCATACCTACATCAAGTAATGACTATTGGCTTTGTCAATGGTTATTAGTTGCAGAAGAAAAATAAGCTGCAACTATGGCTTGTATATAATATTGACAAAGCTTCCAAATAAATCCCTGGTGACCCTCCCACAATGTTGCTGCTCTTTAGTTTCAGAAAGAGAAGGGAAATCCAGAAAGAAAATGGCTCTTTAAAGGATTTCCCTTGCTCCACAACGCTCACCTGGCATGACATCATGCCATAGCTTCTCCACTAGCGAGAAGTGTGAGCAGTGTGAGCAGCGCACATCGATGTGCTTGCTTCCTCGAAACAGGTGGGGCTTTGTTTTGCATCCTGGCACTTTTTCCCGGACTGCAGTGACAGCAAACTGCTGTCACTGCAAGCTGGGGAAAAAAACGGACCGCTTGCGCCAGGGCTCAAAACAGAGCCCGATAGAGACCCGTTTCGAGGCCCCCTGAAAAAAACTGCCGGTGCTTAGACCCCTTGAGACCCGGCCCACTTAAAGCCCTGGCGGAGCCTAACCCCTCCAGCACAAACTTGGCTCTAATTGGCTGCCAACACTTCAAACCCGGAAGTGTTGGCAGCCATCTTGTTGCCTGGGACAGAGGGACAAATCAGAGTTTCACAGGTGCTGCTGCCTGGGGGACAAATAAGAGTTTCACAGCGCTGCTGCGGAGGGGAGGGGAGTGGAGGTGGGGACAAATAAGAGTTTCACAGCACTGCTGCATGAGATTTTTCTGGCGGGTCAAAGCAGAAAGGAGTCCGATCAGCAGCCGCTGAAGCGTGCCACAAATCACCGGTTTAAACAGTCAGAGGCGCTGCTCTTTCCTCGCGCAGAAGCAGGCAAGCTCTCGAATTTAACCTGAGCGCCTTGTTGACGGATTCCAGGGAGACCGAGTAGAAAATGCGCAGCTGTGAACATCACAAAACTCAGCGGGACAAGTGGGAACATCTCAATTCCACAGAAATTAAAAGAACTAACCGACTCTTCTGCCTGAGCAAGTCACACAGAGTGGACGGTGTGACACAAATAACTGAGCTATTCTTATTATATTGACCACGTTGAGGTTTTATGCCACAGGTTAACTCATACATGCCAATAGACCTGATTCAGGTGGGAGACTGCCGATTTTTGAAGCCAAAAATGGCTTCACTTTTAGCTGTCTCCCTCCTGAAATTGCATTTTCGACAATAGAAGTCAATGGGGAATTTTCATTCTCCCGATTTTTTATTTTAAATCTCCAATGTCCCTGTCCTAAAATGTTTGCATATATGCTAACTGGATGTCTTCGCCTCTCAGACCGGTAAAATGGGTGCCGACTAATGGTGAACTGAAATAGTGAAGAAAAAAAATGTATTTATTTAATGCGATTTTATATAGCGCGAACTTTACCCGAAGGTGTCAGAGCGCTTTACATAAGAACCAGTTGCAAGACATAAGGATTTAGGATTACATGCGCTACATAAAAGATACACACAGAAAAAAATTGCAAATGTACAAGATGTAAAGTCACACAAAGAAGAGACTGGTGATTATAGTTATCTCAGTATACATAGGGAAGGGATATGAATGGATATACTCTAAGAGTCACATAGGAATGGTAGAGAGTGCAATGGTCGACTGCATATACTAGTGATTAGAGTTATCTCTATATACATAGGGAAGGGATACGAATGGATATACTCTAAGAGTCACATAGGAATGGTAGAGAGTACAAAGGTCTACTGCATATACTAGTGATTAGAGTTATCTCTATATACATAGGGAAGGGAAATGAATGGATATACTCTAGGAGTCACATAGGAATGGTAGAGAGTACAATGGTCTACTGCATATACTAGTGATTAGAGTTATCTCTATATACATAGGGAAGGCATATGAATGGATATACTCTAAAAGTCACATAGGAATAGTAGAGTCCAAAGGTCTACTGCACATACTAGTGATTAGAGTTATCTCTATATACATAGGGAAGGGATACGGATGGATATACTCTAAGAGTTACATAGGAATGGTAGATAGTACACAATTCTACTGCATATACTAGTTATTAGAGTTATCTCCATATACTTAGGGAAGGGATACGAATGGATATACTATAAGAGTCACATAGGAATAGTAGAGCACAAAGGTCTACTGCATATACTAGTGATTGGAGTTATCTCTATATACATAGGGAAGTGATATGAATGGATATACTCTAAGAGTCGCAAAGGAGTGGTAGAGAGTACAAAGGTCTACTGCATATACTAGTGATTAGAGTTATCTCTATATACAGAAAAGCAGAGTTCCATGTAGTGGGGCTGGAGGGGGATGCAGTCAAGGCACCAAGGGAGGGGCAGAGAAGGGCAGGAAAGTGAGACAAACGAGAGAGGGAAGCAGATAGTAATGAGTAAGACAGTGAGGAGTGTGTCAGAGGCAACAGGAGAGACAATAGAAAGGTCTCTAGAACAGAGGGGGAGGTCAGAGATCGCTAAAATGGCGGAGGAGAAAGGTAGAAGAAGAAGCGAGTCATAAAAAGAAAATGGCGGGGAGCATAAAGGTCCAAGTCCGAAAGTCCAGGAAGAGGGCTGCCATAGCCAGCAAGTCCAGGGGGAGAAAGGCAGTCCGCAGCAAAGTCACAGCCTCGTCGTCCATGAGGAGCTGGGGCAGAGGAGTTCAATCCGGAGACCAGGGGTCAGGGAAGAAAGACCACAGGCGCCAAGGCAGCTGATCGCAGAACGGGAGGCAGCATGACAATATCTCTTTCGAAATGCCATGCAGGCTATTCACACGAGCACGCACGCACCACGGATCTCACATGTTGGTGAGTTGTTTTCCTCGAGTGTACTTTCTGCTCGATGCCCTCTTGTTTTCCCTGGCTCATTTTACTGACGAAAGGCTCTTACCCAGGATCGTAGACTTCGGCTGATGTCCGAGTTGATTATGTAAAAAGTTTAAGCGTGTACTTTGGGAGCGCTTCACTAGAGCTCACACCGCTGGGTAGAGAACAGGAAACCAGCAGCACACTGCACTAACACTTCAGGGGTTCCCTTAGTACTGCAAAAAATTAGGTGAGAATCCACATTGTCAGAGACTTGATGGGTAGGTAGTTTACAAGAAGCCAGGTCTTGAGAAAGAGAAGCGTTTGTACACTTTGCAGGACAGTGGAAGAGAGATTCAAAGTGTCTCCTGAAAGCACAGAAATGCACGATCAACAAGTCTGTTTAAGCAAGGCACACTATTAAGCTCTGAGGGGCATATTACCAAGGGTGGCGATAGGCAATTATAGCCGGTTTAGAGTCAGCTTTTGGCCGCTAAGCGGTGATAATTCAATCGCTCTATTAGCAAGCTGTCGCTAACTGATGTTAGCGACAGCTTTTAGGCGATAGCGAACAGTTTGGGGCCCGCTTTGCATGTCAGCTATATTTATCGCTAATGACATGCAAAGTGGGCGTACCCAACCTGTTAGCGACTGAAAGCAGTCGCTAACGCCTATTAGCAAGGCAGGCGTAACGATGGAAATATTTCCGCTATCGCCAAAAACTAACGCCTGCTCAGACCAGTTCTTAGCCATGTTATCCAATGGAAGGTGGATAACATGGCTAAGAGCATTTCATCGCTAATGCGTGAATATTGCTGTATTCTCAGCGATATTCACGCATTTCGCCGCTATCGCTGGATATTTTAGCACAATGAAGAAAAGCGTTGCTGATAGCATGTTTTCTCCGCTAACATATCCAGCGATAAAAAAATCATCGCTAAGCCTATTTAGCGATAATTATCGCTACTTGTTGGTAATATGCCCCTAACTTACTGGAATGCTGACTGTAGGGGAGAGTTTGATAGTTCTGATAATGAAAAGCGCAGCAATGCGATTGATAAAGCAGTGGACAATGAATAACATGTTAAAAGACCTGTTGTTCTCCAATGGAAGCCAGTGAGAGTGCAAGGCAGCTGAATCTGGGAGCTTCTAGAGTAAGTCAAACCACCCGCCTCTCCCAAATGCCTCCTAATGCATGGTGAGCAATTACTTGGCCCGGCCTATTATTGCTAGGTGGTGACTATATTGTTCAGGAGAATGTACTATCAACTTTAAACCTGTCCGTACCTCTCCGGCCCTGCTGTTTAATATCTGGTGGTATGTTGTGTTAATTGTTAAAAGCCTGGCTGTATTTCAACAGAGGCTTTGAAAATTTAATTGGTAAGCGTTTTTAATCAGATGTGCTCACTGTTTCAATTTGGCACTGTCAGTGGTGTGGTCACGTATAGATTGTGTTCATACATGGTCGTGGGAATGAGAGTGGAGGAAACACCGAAGTTGAAAAGAGTGGAGGGAGCACACTGCCTGGCATATTAGCGCACAATTCGCACAGGTGCACTGTGATAATAAATACAGTGCATGATAAAGTTCAGTTTAGCTGAACTTTTTTAGCAGTCACCATTGTTGGTTTATACATGGTTGTGAAGTTGGTGCATAAAATATATTATAAAATGCACAAAATGACACAGTTGTGCACATGCTTGTTGCTCACTGCATTGGGAAGTTAAAGTTTGCCAATAATCACAAGAACCAAGAGAGGAAGAGGGGCTAGAAAGAAATCTGGCTGAACTTCAGAGTCTTAGAAGATGGCCCTCAGAGTGATTCATCGAGCTATGAAATATCACAATATAAATAAACAGAGAAGGACATTTTTTAGGTTTCGCCCTGGCCGTAGCACTGCGTAAGCAGTGCTCCGCCCAGGGCGACATCTTATGTCCTACATATGGGGCTTTGGTCCCGCCTCTGTCTTGCATTGGCTAGCTCCATAAATGGAGGCTAGCCATTGGAAGAGATTGGCTGTCAATCACTCTTTCCCCGTCGGAACGCGATTCGGGGGCGTTTCTGTGTGTTTTTTTAAGTCCCGCCCTCTCCTCTTCCCATTGGCTGGAATTTTACCTTCCAGCCAATGGGAAGGGGAGAGCACGAAAATCACGCCCACAAGGAGTTATTGTTGTGCCATAAGCAGGGCGTTGTAGGTGGGGCAAGCTACTGTGAAACAAATTCACAGAGCCTGACACGTGCCAATCAATGAAGAATTACTTTCATTCATTTAAAAACAGATAACGGATTGGCTTTGTCGAAGCTTCTTTAATTAAATTGCTTTGTTTACATTTCGCACACTGGTATCAAATTGATACGCTGTAGTGTTCTATAACTTTCAGTGGAGTTTGAGAACTATAAAATGTAGGGTGAAGATAAGTGAGTTGCCTTGATAGTGTGGCGACAGGGCACCCCTTACATGCTGCCCTTCTGAGCCAGGAAGCGAGGGGGACGCTGAGGGGATCTCTGGAAATTCCCGCGTGCGGCGCGCGAAGGGCAAGGAGTGTGCGGTCCCTGTAGGAGGCAGGCTTGAGGTGCTTCGATGATACTAAGGTGGGGGTAGTGTTGGTACCTACATAGCAGAATCGAAGCAGGTTCCTGGCATGAGGGCTGGAAGCAGTACAGTGCGAAGATGGGCGGGTGTGATGGAACATGAGATGCATTTGCTGCAGTCTGCGTTTGCATCGATATTTTCTTATGGTCGGTCCTGGCAGTGCGTGTTTTGAGTACTTGGGGAGAGGGGGCGTCATCTCCTAACCCATGTGACCCCGCCCTGGTTAATTTGTAAACCAAAGTGTATGGAGAGAAGATGGCCACGTGTGTCCCTTGGGCTGCTGCGTTCAGTTGGCAGAGAGGGTGGGGGATATCCCCTGCCTTCAACTCACGTTTAAAGCCTCCTCCACACAACGAAGTGCGTCTAAGGAGTTGGCAAGTATGTGCATGAGGGTTAGATGCTCAGTATTACATGCGACGTCGCCAGCGAACTCAGGCTTTTTAGCCTGCAGCATCTTCGCTTTTAAATATTGACACCGTGCGATGTTAAAAGCGAAACTACACGTCCTAACATGCAAAGATCTGTTGAGTAACATGTCAGGACTGCCCAAAAGTATCGCTTTTTGACCGCGTATTTCCTTTTGTCTTTCTTTGGCTCATTATAGCCCCTCTTTTCTTTAAAATTCATTCATTTAAGGAATAAAAGCTCTAAGAGGGTGGAGAAGTCTGAATCGTTGAAACCTGGCTTTAGACATACGAAAGCAAAGTACCCGAGAGGCAAGAATAGAAAATAATGCAGGAAAGCTCTTACGGAAATGTTAAAATAAACCTATTTCGCAAATATTTTACCAGCAGTTTTATACATACGCCATTAATGTACTTTCTCTGTTTTCTCAAAGACAACCGCACACTGAGCCATTTCTTCTAAACTCTGTAAAACAAGTTTGACTTTCTGTGATTGAAACAAATAATATTTTGTCTAATGAAATTATCCATTTCCAAGTTCCGCCGCATCTCTATTTTGGAGGAAAGATCTGTATAAAAAAAAAACATGCAGCGGGGTCAATGCGCCTCGAGTGAAGGAAACAGGAAATTCTCATGTGAGGCTGGGCTGCTGATTATTTTTCAGAGTTCTTCTGCAGCACGAATACTGTCGAGTCCTTCTGTGTCACTTGCAATGTCAGACAACTTACTTGAATTTGAAGGTTAATGGACTATAAAACAATGCCATGTATTTATCTATTTTCAAAACAAACACATAAATACTAATTTTGTCATTTACAATGCCAATAGCTCTAACTTTTCCAAAGGCGAAACCGTTGCATTGTAAATGCTTGTTTTAATTATCTGTGCAAATATGAAGAGAATAAAACGCCATTATTTACGTAGGCAACTCAAAACTATAAAGCGGCTTTGCTCTGTGTGAACGTTTCTAGGAGAAGTTTTCAAGGGGCGGGCCAGGGGTTAGTTTCTAGAATGAGGGTTTGATTGCGGGGATAGATGTGTAGCAGTCCTTATGAATGTTTGTGTTAATAAAGAGTATTGTTGCAAATCGAAATGCTAACTACTCTGGACATACAGAAGAGCAAGGTAAGTGTGTTTGAGAGTCATGTATATATGTAGCTTGCTTGTTGACTAGGAAAGTCTAAGAAATGGACTGGAATACACAGGATAATTGCGATGTCTTGCTTTTGGCAATTTCAGTGTTGGCAGTTCCTTGTGGTGTAGGAACTTGACTGTTCAGTGCCGCGTTTTGTCCTGTTAAGATGCAGCAGAGTGGGTACATCATGAAGACTTAATACTGCCAACTGCTTACCAATAACTGGCAAGTCTCTGACCTTGCAGTTACTGCGTTGGATGGAACAGTCCTATGTCCTATCTCATGTAAAGATCTCTGATACCACCATGTCTAGCCAGCACTATATAAAACTTTTCAATTAAACAAAAAAATAAAATATCTCACAGGCAAACTTGTTTTTTTAGCCTTCCTGCACGGCTGGTTATCAGGGGTTCATTGCCATGCTTTGTCTACACAAGGGCTGGGTAAATACTGCTCTATGAACCCGCCGCCCGCAAAATGAACTGTAAGTTGTTTGCATCTATATATTTTTTTTATATAGAGCGAACTCGATATGTAGATATTGGAGCACTGTACATAGAAGCCATATACGTTAAAGAAGGACACATACATTTTTGGTAGGCGTCGGAGATTAATTTATTCATGAAGCCTGAGTGGGTGGAGTCAAGGCTGCTCTTGTGACTCCGGTTGCAGCTCCTGAAAGAGGAAACCAAAACCACATACATTATTCTTTTTTTATATATATATAGATTTTTATGTGCTTTTACATAGAATACAATCACAGCCACTGGTACGGGGTAAGCCTAGCTTGGGTAAAAGTCGTTTACGCATTGGAGTACATATAGCTAGCCCCTTTAGATTGTTTTTTGAGAAAAGTGCGCAGGGAGGTGTGTTGCAGAGAGGTGTTTTTACACCTCTCTGCAACGCAGCTCTGTGGCACTTACTGGAGGTACCTCGTGGGCTAGTTAGACCCCAGGGACCTCAGGATTCAAGGGGATTTTTAGGGCCAGATGTAGGTAGGGCTTTTGCCGGTCGGTAACGGCCGAAATCGTCCGTTACCGACCGGTAAAAGCCTTTTCCTATGTAGGAGGCTATTTTACCGATTCGGTAAATAACGATTCGGTATTTACCGATTCGGTATTTACCGAATCATCATTTACCGAATCGGTATTTACCGAATCGGTAAATGAGATGTTGGAAGCACTGAAAACAGTGCTTCTGGGCTTTAAGAATTCGTTATTTACCACCAACTATTAGTTGGTGGTAAATAAGGAATTCCTATGTAAATGCATAAATGTGCATTTACACCTGTGCCATGTGACAGACATACATGCCCTTAGGGCATGTATGTATGCCACATGTGCACACCAACACTAATCAGGGGTGCAACAGGGTTGACACCCAGCCACCCTTGAATTTTTCGGTATTTACAGAATCGGTAATTACTGATTCTGTAATTGCCATTCATTCCTATGGGCCTCCAGGCCCATAGGAATGAATGGCAAATACTGAATCTTACCGATTCGGTATTTTTTACCGAATAATTACCTATATTGTATTTACCGATTTTACCGATTCGGTATTTTCGAATCGGTAAATCTAAATTACCTACATCTAGCCCTTAATCTCCCAACTTAAAACCCGCCACGTGGCACATTTGCACAGTGGTGCAGTGAGGGGGCGGGGCCTGAAGTGACATGTGAGCAAACAAGTCCTGTGGTGCATTTTAAGTTGGAGAATTAATTCCTCTTCAATTCTGATGGTCCCTTTGGGCCAACAACCCACCAGGTACCCCCAGTAAGCGCCACTGCGCTGAGTTGCAGAGAGGTGATCCAGGCCGTGCCACTTTTTACACCTCTCTGCAAAGCAGCTCTGTGGCGCTAATTGGAGATACCTGGTGGGCTAGTTGGACCCCAGGAACCATCAGGATTCAAGTGGACTGAATCTCCCAACTTAAAATGGCCACAGGGCGTGCTTGCACACATGTCACCTCAGGGCCCCCCCCCTGCATTCACCACTGTGCAAACGTGCCCCGTAGCGTGTTTTAAGAGTTAGTTTTAATCCACCTGCCCTATTATGTACTAGGGCCTTACAGAGGAGGTCATGCTAATCACAGGGTACCCCAAAGCATAGTGTTCCCTAGTGTATGTAGGTGTTTTCACTGTATTCTAAGTGTCTTTTAGCATAGCACTGGCTCTAGGACTGGTTATCTTAAGTCAAAGGGAAATCCCTGGGGGACACTCGTTATGTTTTAATGCCACTTTGGCCACACACAACTCTAGTCTCATTAGCCAGGTGGCCGTATTCTAGAAAGTATAGCAATTTCCACAGTCAAATTGAGTCGTTTACAGTCTATTTTAATAAAAACCTTGTACATGAAGAATACATAGGTGCTAGAGTGCCATATTTAAAACATTTCTTTTATGAAAACAATCAATAAAAACAAAATAAATCACAGTAAATGCAACACAATATACAGCTCCACGTGTAGAATTTAAAATCAAAATCAAAATTGAACAGTAATCTAGAGCAAAACACATAAAGGCATTACAACATTTCAACAACTCATATAGACAATTAGTAAAAAATGAACCTAATAATCTAAACCCCCTTAGTTCTAGTGTGGTCACTTGATCTATTTGCCACTGGTTTTCACTGGATCCAAAAAGGCTTACAGAACTTATACATTAGAGCAAACAACAGTAACAATCTTTCATGTACATCCACTGTTTACTAGGCCCTGGTTGGATTCTCCGTATTTACAAGAATGCGTCGACGCGTTTCGGTGCAAAGAAACTGATAAGTTAGCACCTTCTTCAGGACTTCTTTGGTCGGGGTTTCTCACTTGAATATACAGTGACTCGCACCCTCTCTGCAATTATATGGAGAGAAAGACAGGCTGTCACTCACTTGTAGTGTATATTATTTACTTTTCATAAATCAGGGTTGGTTACAATGTCACGCTCAGGGAGTGATATCCCTCCTATCCATTATCTAGGTCATATGGTTTGTTAATATACATCTGTGTTAGCCACTAGGTAAACATGCCTTATATATTGAGATACATCTGTGTTAACAACTAGGTGAACCTATCTCGTGCATCGTACATGATACATTTCATCAGTTTTAAGTTTCCACTTGGTTTCAGCCAAGACCCTTATGCTTATCCATTGACCCTCCGAACACAATATGCTGTGGAAATTAATTGATTAGGGGTATGGGGCTAGGACTGGTTAATCAGAGTCAGTTACCACCAGTACCCGTCTAAAAAAGTTGTGGGCACAGGATGATTTTGGAACAAGGCCTCTTTCTGCTCCTCAGTTGGTTCTTTCTGCACATGTCGTGCTTCTACCTGCACTTTTCTTTGTCTTTGTGGACTTCTTCTGCTTCTTGCGGCATTTCTTTTGCTTCTTTCAGTGCGTTTTTTCTTCTTTCTTCACAAGTCCTAGCTCTGTAGGCATAGTTAGAAACTAGCATTTGAAAAACCTTTGAAATTCACTGAAAAAAACCATAGGTTTCAGGTACGTTACAGTTAGAAATTAGCATTTAAAAAACCATAGAAAGTCACTGAAAAACCATAGGTTTCAGGGGTGTTATAATTAGCTGGACATTTCACTCGTACAAAACCATAGAAATTCCTCCGTTATAGTTAGTTCCGCTAACTATATCTCGCGCCCCCGAAATGCACTGCTGATGACGTCACATATTACATCACTCATTACATGGTCAGTGACTTCACTGATGACATCACATGAAAAAATCACAGGATACGCATACGTATGCGTACCCTGCGGATAAAAAAAAAGAATTTGCATATTTTTATTTTTTTTGCTCCCGGGGAAGCAATTGATTGTTTCTGAAGGGGGGCCCAGAGGGGCCCCCCAGCCCCAGGTACCGCCACCCCTGGGGCTTATTTTAATAGGGTGGGTGGGCTCTGAGGCCCCCAGCCCCGGGGCTTATTTTTATAATAATGGGGGGCCCAGAGGGGCCCCCCAGCCCCGGGGACCGCCACACCCAGGGCTTTAATATTATGTATGCGGGGGGCTCATGGCCCCCCGCAGCCCGAGGACCACCACACCCGGGGCTTCTTTTAAAATAAAATAAACCTGTGTGGGGGGGACTGAAACCCCCCTACACGCCCGGGGACCACCACCTCCCCGGGGCTCTAATATTTAAATTGGGGGGTCCGTGATGGACCCCCCAGCCCACCCCGGGTACTACCACCCCCGGGGCTTTACAAATTATGGGAGGGGGGCCGCGTGGCCCCCCTCCTGGAGCCCTTGATGGCCCTGGGGACCGCCATTCCCCAGGGCCGGCTCCTGCAGTGTCCTGGGGTGCCTACCCCGGGACACTGCTGTTTGCTATGATAGGGCAGGAGCCTCGCGGCTCCCACCCTACCATAGCAAACTGCTTTCCTATTTGAAAGAGAGAGAAGGTTAACCTGCTCTCTCTTTCAAGTAGGAAAGCAGATTGATTTTCGTCAGGGAGAGCTGCATGTAAGCTGCTCTCCCTGACGAAAAGCAATGCCGGCTCCCGAAGGACGGGGGGAGCCGGCAGGGACCGTGGGGGGATTGGAGACCCCCCATGGTCCCCAACAAAAATGGTCAGCCCCAGGGATGGGGTCCTCGGGGCAAGAAGTGGCCCGGGAGGGCTTAAATACATGAAAAATGAAGGTTCGGTTGCCCCGGGGGATGGGCTCCCCGGGGGCCAGAAGTGGCTCGGGAGGCAACTATGCGGCCCCCCCTCCCAATTTTTTTTTTTTAATGAGGCAGAGCCCCGGGGGATGGGGTCCCTGGGGCTAAAAGAGGCCACAGGAGGGGGGCCACGCAGCCCCCTCTCTATTTTTTTAATAACTTGTGGTGTATATGCGTTCGGTACACGTACTTTATGACGTAATGTGCGACGTTCGTAAGTCGTCCCGTGCGCGTACCTAAGCTTGCAAAAGAAATATATTTTTCAGATATTTATCAAGTTTATGCATTTAGATGTTGGGTGGCTATAAAAAGAGCCCTTGTGTTTATTGGGAGATTTTAGTGCCTACACAAGTAAGTACCAATGCAGAGTCTAAAGTTCAAGAGGAAGACTCTGTTCCCCTCATCTGTAAAATGTACACCATCTCTCCTATAGATGCCATCATATTGAAACGCAGATTGTTGTTGTAAATGGACCCCATTTTGTAGTCTCTGAGAAAAGCAGAAACATATTTGATCAAATGCTCCTAGCTTTCTCAATCTGTGGACAAAATTGATTGGACCAGTTCCAATTCTGCCTTTGGCATATATTAGAATAGACAAAGGTAGTTTGGGGGAAAAGTGACATCAGTTCTGTGAAGGTGTCCTTCATAAACATTTCCAGACCTACCCCAGTCAAAGTGCCTAGGTCATTGCCACCACAGTGCACAATTATGAGGTCAGGGTGTTGGAGATGTAAAAAGGATTTAACCAATGGCATCAACTGGTGCCACTTTAACCCTCTCTGTCCAATCCATTTAATGTCTACATTTGGTAAACCTAGGTCTTTGTGAAATCCTTTCTGTTCTACGTATCTTTGACTCCAGAAAATATAGCTGTGTCCCACAATCCACACTCTAAGCATTGAAGAGAGGTCTGGATGCACTCTGATGGTCTCTGTAAATTAAATTCCAGTTTGAAAAGGAAGATTTTTCTAAAATGGTGGATAAGTGGAGTTTTGAAAAAAGCAAAGAAATGATTGGTTGTTTGGAAACATTTTGCACAGAAAACTAGGGTGCCATTTTCTGTTTTTTAAAAGCCTGATATTTATTGGTTAACAAAAAGTGATAGAAAAGAACGTTACTTAAGATAACCTGGTACATTGACAAGTCAAGCACACTTGCTGTTTTGATTTGCAACATTGTCTGATGAACTTTTCACCTGTGTGCTTAGTTAACTGTTCCCTGAAGTGTTTCTATGGTAACAGGCAGAAAGCAGAATGGGGGTAGGGTTGGAAGTTTTTGTCAGTTGGAAAGGGTTCAGAAGTTCAAGGAATAGAAAAGTGTGTTTCGTTTTGATTTAATGTGGGGCTAAATGTGATTTGTTATTTATTTGTATATGTGTGTAGAATGAGTGTGTAGATTGACAAGAAAAGTTTGCTATTTGCTATAGGTCTTTCTGACCCCCAAGGGCTGCTCAGGGGGTTTCACAATGATCCCCTAGGTCAAAATCTTTTTAAATCACGGAATACGCGTAGGGTATGTGTATGCCGTGAAAAAGAAAAAAAAAACAAATTAACAAAATTATTGTTAATTAGCCCCTGGGGGGGCCAAATCCCTGGGGCAATGTTTTCATTTATAATGGGAGGCCCAGAGGGGCCCTCCCAACCCCGGGGACCGCACCCCGGAGCTTCTTTTAAAATAAAATAAACTTGTGTGGGGGGCCTGAAACCCCCCCACACGCCCTGGGGACCGCCACCTCCCCGGGGCTCCAATTTTTAAATAGGGGGGTCAGTGATGGACCCCCCAGCCCCAGGGACCACCACCCCCGGAGCTTTACAAATGATGGGAGGGAGGCCGCGCGGCCCCCCTCCTGGGGCCTTTGATGGCCCTGGGGACTGCCGCCCCTCAGGGCCGGCTCCTGCAGTCTCCCGGGGTGCCTACCCCCGGGACACTGCTGTTTGCTATGGTAGGGCGGGAGCCTGCTGCATATACTCTGGTGCAGATTTACAAGCCCCTTGTGCCTCTTTGTTGTTATATTGTGTCACTTTTTTGATGTAATATTGGCACAGAAAATACATCAATTTGCTTATGTATTTGCAAAATGAGTCAGGATTGACCACTGAAATGTAGTAGTTATATACATGGAATGTGTGCAGTCAGTTAACTGTTTGTAGACTGTTTTGGTAAAATGCAAAGTGTAATATTTTTTGTCTAGAGTCACACTGTGCGTCTGTCTGCATTTAGTAATTGTTCTGTGAGAAGCATTTTTGTATGTATTGTGTTTTAAGATACATATGTGCTTATAAAGCTATCTTTTTTCTAGTTTTGATAGAATTAAAAAAGCGGTTATTGGTTTTGTATTTGGAAAATGACTCATGGTGTACACTAAAATGTAATAGGTATATTTCTGTAATATTTGCAGTGATATTAGCCCTTCAAGAGTAATTAGAAGTGTTGTTTTTCTAGAATCAGACTTGTGTTCTAAATGTACAATTTCCCAGTAAGTATACATACACTGCTGCATACACTCTGGGGCAGATTTACAAGCCACTTGTGCCTTTTTGTTGTTCTATTGTGTCACTTTTTGGATGTAATGTTGGCCAAAAAAATGCAGCAAATTGCTTATGTATTTGCAAAATGAATCAGGGTTGCCCACTGAAATGTAGTAGTTATACACATGGAATGTGTGACGTCACTTAACTCTTTCTAGACTAGTAAATTTGTTTTGGTAAAATGCAAGGTCATATATTTTCCCTCTCTCTCCTCACACTCCCCCTCACTCTCCTTATAGTCTCCCTTCTCTCCTCATACTCATACCTCTCTCCTTAAACTCCCTCCTCTCTCCTCATACTCTCTACTCTCTTCATACTCCCCCCTCCCCTCATAGTCCTCTGTCTCCTCATACTCTCCTCTGTCCTCATATTTCTCCTTTCCTTATACTCCCCCCTCTCTTCATATCCCCTTCACTCCTTATACTCTCCCATCTCCTCATACTCCTTCCTCTCTCCTCATACACCCTCTCTCTTGTTATACTCTTCTTTTGTCTACATTCTCCCCATTCTCATCTCATACTCTCCCTTCTCTTCTCATACACACTCCTCTCTCCTTATACTCCTCTTTTTTCCTCACACTTCCCCCCTCTATCCTCATATTCGTCTTCTCTCTCCTCATACTTCCTCCTGTCACCTGATATTCCCCTCTGTCTCCTCATGCTCCCCTTTCCTCTCATATTTCCCCCTCTCTCCTCTTACTGTTCCCTCTCTCCTCATACTCCCTTTATCCTCATATTCCCCTCTCTCCTCATACACCCCCTCTCTCCTTATAGTTCTCTTTTCTCTACATTCTCCCCCTCTCTCCTCTTACTCCTCCCTCTCTTCTCATACCTCCCTCACTCCTCATACTTCCTCAATCCCTTCATACTCCTCCCTCTCTTTATATTCCCTCTTTTCTACATACTCTCCCCTCTCTCCTCATACTCCTCTCTCTCTCCTCATACTCCTCTCTCTCTCCTCATACTCCCCCTCTCTCCTCACACTCACCCTCTCTCTCCTTATACTCCCCCCTCTCTTCTGATATTCCCCTCTTTCCTCATTATCACCTCTCTCTCCTCATACTTCCCCCTGTCGGCATACTCCCCACTCTCTCCTCTTACTCTTCCCTCTCTCCTCATACTCCCCCCTCTTTCCTCACACCCTCCCTTTCTCTTCTTATACTCCCCCTGTCTCCTGATATTCCCCCTCTTTCCTCATTCTCACCTCTCTCTCCTCATACTCCCCCTGTCCTCATAATTCCCCCCTCTCTCCTCTTACTCCTCCCTCTCTCCTCATACCCCCCTTCTTCTCATATTCCCACTGTCCTCATATTCCTCCTCTCTGTCCTCATACTCCCTCCTCTCTCCTCATATTCCTTCTCTCTCCTCATTCTCCCCGTTCTCTCCTTATAATCTCCCCTCTCTCCTCACACTGCTCCGTCTCTCCTTATGCTCCCCCTTCTCCTCATATTCCCCCCTGTTTTCATACTCCCCCTCTCTGTCTTAATACTCCCCCTCTCTGTCTTAATACTCCTCCTCTCTTCTCATATTCCTCCACTCTCCTCATTCTCCCTCCTCTGTCCTCATATTCCCCCTTCTCTTCATACTGCCTCCTCTCTCCTCTTACTCTTCCCTCTCTCCTCATACCTCTGCCTTAACAATTTCCCAGTCAGTATATATACACTACTGTATACACTCTGGGGCAGATTTACAAGTCCCTTGCGCCTCTTTGTTGTTCTATTGTGTCACATTTTTTATGTAATGTTGGCAAAAACAATGCAGCAAATTGTATATGTATTTGCAAAATGAGTCAGGGTTGTTCACTGAAATGTAGTAGTTATATACATGGAATGTCTCTCTGCTCATACTCTCCCTTCTCTCCTTCTACTCCCACCTCTCTCCTCATACTTTTCCCTCTCTTCTTATACTCTCCCCTCTCCTCATACTCTTCTTGTCCCCTCATACTCCCCGTCTCTTCATACTCCCCCCTCTCCTTATATTTTCTCCTGTCATCATACTCACCCTCTCTCCTCATACCCCCTTCACTCCTCATACTCCCCCATCTGCTCATACTCATCCCTCTCTCCTCATACTCCACCCTCTGTCCTCATACACCACCTCTCTCCTTATGCTCCCCTTTTCTCCACATTCTCCCCCTCTCTTCTCATACTCACCCCACTCTTTTTATACACACCTCTCTTTCTTTATACTACTTTTTTCTCCTCATACTTGCCCTTCTTTCCACATACTTCCCCGTCTCTCTTTATACTCGTCATCTTTCTCCTCATACTCCTCCCATCTCTCCTCTCACTCCCACTCTCTCTTCTTATACTCCCTCCTCTCTCCTTATACTTCCCCTCTCTCCTCACATTCCTCCTCTCTCTGCTTATACTCTCCCTTCTCTCCTCATACTCCCACCTCTCTCGTCATACTCCCCCTTCTCTTCTCATACTGTTCACTCTCCTCATACTCCTCCTCTCCCCTCATGCCCCCTGTCTCCTCATACTCCCCCTCTTCTCATATTTCTCCTTCTCCTCATACTCCCCCCTCTTTCCTCATACTCTCCCCTGTCCTCATACTCCCTCTTCTCTCATCTTAGTCCTCTCTCCTCATACGTCCCCCTCTCCTCATACTCCGCCCTCTCCTCATACTCCCCCTCTCTCCTCATACCCCCATCTCTCCTCATACTCTCCCCACCTCCTCATAGTTCTGCCTCTCTCCTCATACTCCCTCCTCTCTCCTCACACTATCCCGTCTCTCCTCATATACCCCTTCTCTCCTTATACTCCCCCTCTCTCCACATTCTCCCCCCTCTCTCCTCGTACTTCCCCTTCTCTCCTCATACTCCTCCTCTCTCCTCATACTTGCCCCTCTCTCCACATATTTCCCTTTATCTCCTCATACTGCCAGCTCTCTCCTGATACTCCTACCTCTCTTTCCCCTTGTACTGTTGAAGTGATGCATTTAGTAGCATGTACTAATCCATTCACTGTTCAACTACTGATAAATTGATTAAGGTACTCTTTTTCCAGATGTATACTTAGTCATTTTACATTGTATTTATTTAGTAATAGAATAGTATATTTCATATATTTATTTTTATAATGTTATATATATTTTTTTAACAGATACTATTTATCAACACTTAAAGAAATTCATCATGCCTTCAAAAAGTGAAAAGAGGAAACATCATAATAAAGCTTATTATTTAAAGAGAAGTCATCCACAAGATTTAACTGAAAAACGTGTGAACAAAAAGAAAAAACTCCTGGTAAGACAACGAAGATTTTTTTGAAGAACTTATCAAACACTAGGAGTAGTGTGGACAATGTCAAAAATACAAATAGTGTATCTGCAACTAAAAACAAAAACAAGAGAAAAGAGAAAAACGATTGGAAATCATCTTCTAAACAAACACTGTATAGTAAAAGGAGGAAGAATCAATTTCAAGAAATTAGAAAAATAATGTTTTATAATAGAATTGTGTCGAATTTGATGAAGGAAATGAAGAAATGTAAAAGAAAAATAGCATTTTATAAGAAGAAGAAACGTATAGAAAATATAGTTGAGAAGGCTTTCGAATTGAAAAAGAAGTTGTTTATTTTAGTAATCAGCAGAATTTGATCACTAGATAAGCCAATCCATTTAATGAAGGCCAAAAGTAGTGGAGAAGAGTAATTAACAGAAGTAATTTTTCTGATGTTTTTTTGGGTGAATAGATACATAGTTCAAGTTCTGAGCCTTATTTTAATGAACAGAGGTATTTTCAGAGTAATGATTTGTTCCATGCAGTTGACACTAGTAGTCGTGCTTATGAGGTTAGAAATGGTTGCCCTATTGAGAAAGAGAAAATTGTTCCTAGAAATGCAGAAGAGGCATTAGCTGATGAAGTTTTAGGGAGACGTCCTAAAGCTCCAGTGTACACTTGGAATTGCAGTAGTATTTGTAGTGTACGGCAGGAATCTATTGATTTTTTACACAATTTCTTACGTGAGTATACTAAGAAAAGTGTTAAACAAAAGATTAAGATGTTTCAAGGACTAGACCCTTGCAGAGTGAGAGAAACTACTGGTTTGCAAGGTCATTCTCTTGCTTGTCTTTCTAAAAAAGTATATCAAAGTGTTTTTCACCATTTCAGGATGTTAGCAGTACATAATACTCAAATGAGGAAATTAGTGAGAACATTGTATTATGCAAAAAGTCCAGCACTAATGTCAAAAAAAGTTGAACAGTGCTCTATTGCGTGGATCTGTATCAGATGTAATGAACGTTTGTGATGAAATTCAGGTTAGTTACTTTGGGCCTGAGGAAGACAGTGCAGAAACTGATACATTAACAGAAGGAAATGCGGAAGAGAATGTACAACATTGTAGTACAGAAAATTTTGAGCAAGAAATTACGAAGTTTAAGTTGATTTCAGGTGAAAGACCAAATTATTCTTGTATTTGTTGTCGACGAACTCATTATAAAAATCAGACCAGGCTGTTGATTTGTATTTAAAAAGTGAAAAGGAAAATAATAATGAGTGGAAGGATTTTGCAACTTATTTGTTGGTAAATAATTGTTTTGATTTGGTTTCTGATCAGCTTATTTGTAAATATTGTTATAACAAATTAGACGAGAACAAAATGCCTGCTAGAGCTGTGAATAATAATCTTGAGTTGGTAAATATTCCTTTTGAACTGATGGATTTAAATACCTATGAGTCTATTCTTATTCAATGTGGGCATCCATTTCAGGCTATTGTTCGTATGGAGCGTAAGACAGGGAAATTGCCTCCTTCAGATTTACAGAGAGGATTAAAGGGAAGAGTTGTATATTTGCATCCAGATTTAAAGAAAAATATTGAAACAATTGGTGTAGAAAATGTAGAAGATGAACCTCTAGTTATTCTTGTTAATGGTGTTCCTACTAAGAGTAAGAAAATCTGGCAAGAATTAGAGGATGTTAGGAAAGTGAAAAAGGCAACGTTGTACCTGGTAAAAAATCATCAATACTATAAAAATGTGTATGTGGGAGAAGAAGAAATAACTGTAGAAGAATATAGTGACTCGTCAACTCGACAAATTGAAAAAGTGGATATGTCCAGAACTGAAGAAATCTCCAAACATTACAGTGTTCATCCCCTTCATTCCAAAGAAGTGATGGGGAATACTATAGAGTTATTCCAAATGAAAGAAGCAAAGGGAAGTCCCATTAGTGTATGGGAAGAGAGCTTGGAAGCTCGTTGTTTTCCTCAGTTGTTTCAGGAAAAGGAGGACAATATGATGACCGACCTGTGCAGATTCCTGCATCTGAATACGGAACATCATGATTGTATGCAGAAGATCCAAGATTTCGACAATGTATTCCATATTTGTTTCATCTTTTGTTTGAGAGTGACTTGTCTGGACTTTCTTATGCAGTCAACCATATATTGAAAACAGGTGTACATCTGTAAAATGTTTCGGCAAAGGAATTTATGGATAATGTACAGTAGAAAGATAATGTTTTGGAATCTCAGCTGATTAATCTCATGGCATGTCAGCGCGGTACTAATGAGTACTGGTACCGTCGTCATGGAGAACTTAAATGTATGCTAAGAAACTTAGGAACTCCTACATGGTTCCTTACTCTAAACTGTGCTGAATATGCTTGGGATGATTTACTTCAATTTCTTCGAGAGGCAAACCCAAATATAGTAAATATTGAATACAAGACACCTGTAGAATTGTGCTCTTTGGATCCAGTTAATGTATGCAGGTATTTTAATCATAGATTTGAAGCTATGATGTCGTTTAGCACCAATACAAAAAATCCTCCTCTTGGAGAGGTTCTAGATTTCTTTTGGAGAAAGGAGTATCAAGCGAGAGGTGGTGCTCCTCACATACATATGCGATTATGGATCAAAGATGTCCCCCAATTTGGAACAGATTCGGATGATAATGTGTTGTCTTTTATTAAAGAATATGCTACATGTGCTATACTCAAAAGCACAGAGGAAAAGGACTTAAGGCAACAAGTCTTGCGATTCCAAAGCCATCGTTGTGGGAAATACTGTCGTCAAAAGTACAAATCTAAGGACAAATTCTACACCAAAATGTCGTTTTGGATTTCCATGTCCCGTAATATCGAAAGGAAGAGTGAAGAGTTTTATGTCATCTTTGCGACATACTATCACAAGAAAGTCTCCAAAAAATACCTACAACATAAGAAGAAATGAAGAGTCAAAATACATAAATGACCACAACCCAGTTATTTTGTCCACGTGGAATGCTAACATGGATATTCAATACGCTGCGGACAATTCTATTGCTGTTGCTCGATATATAACATCCTACATAACAGAATCAGAAAAGACGAAATTGAAGGAAATGTGGGAAGAGATTTCCCACGAGAAGTGTCTGAGTAAGAAATTATATAGTTACAGTTTGAAGATGTTATCTCATCGAGAAATTGGAGCGTATGAATGCTCGGATCGCTTATCATCTGCAAATCTATACTCCAAATCTAGAAGAATCATTTGGGTGAGTCTAGGTCTTGCTGCAACACGAAATCGAGTACTTAAATCTGTACAAGAAATCGAATATTTAGCTGAAAAAGAGCCAGAAAGTACAGATATTGTGAAAACAAATATGTTGGATACATATATCTAAATAGAAGTCATCATCTTGAGAACATTTGACTCTATGAAGTGCTGCAAAACTATATTTTTAAACAGAATATTGCAGAAAACATCAATAATGGTATATATGCAGTGATTGGTTCTGAAGGATGTTTGGTGAAGCAAAGAAAAGGACATTTAATTAATCACAGTAAACTGAGTTACGAAACTCCTGACAAAAGGGAATTTTACTATTTAGCTCTTATGCAACTCTTCAAGCCGTGGCGTTCAGAATTGGAATTACTTGGAGATTTTGAGAGCTATGAAGATTCGTTCAACGCAACTAAAGATACTATACAATGTACTGTTTTTGCTAATTGTGTGAAAATGTTGAACGACGAAATTGAGCAGGAAGGTACAATTGCAGCTGAGATTGCTAGAGACAGTTCTCAGGACAGTCAAACTTCTGCTCCGTTGAGTCAGGATCCACTAGGAGAACCAATCGTTCAAAATGAAGCAGCAACTGCTATGGATGAGGTGGAAACAGCAATGTATCAAGCTCAAGAAGATGTACCAAACTTAGGAAACTTGGAAGAACAACTAAATGTTGAGCAGAAACAAATATATGACCAAGTGAGAGAACAGATTGACCATGGATTACTTCATGAAAAGAAAGAGTGTTCTTGCTCATCATTTCAACCTATCCAAATGTACGTGAGTGGACAAGCTGGAACAGGAAAAAGTTTTTTAATGAAAGTAATTACAACTAATCTATAGAAAACAACTGAGTCGCATTTGTCTTGTGTTGTCACTGCTCCAACGGGGTTAGCAGCACACAGTATTAAAGGAATTACTTTACATCTTTTATTAATGTTACCAGTAGAGCATGAAAACAAATTGGAATACCACATGCTATCTGGAGAAGCTTGTTGGGAAGTTTCAAGAGTCTTGAAGAAAATGAAACTTCTCAATATTGATGAGGTAAGCATGGTATCAAACTTAATGCTTAGGTAGTTCTGGATGCAGGATTTTGGACAGGGCAGGAGGAGTTAGTATCACAGCACAGAATGGACGTGAAGTTGATCAGCAGGAGGGGCATGGCATGACTAGAACAGTAGATATGTTGAAAGGATCTGAATCTGAGAATGTTGTGTCATTTTTAGATCTCCCCCGGGCAGTAACTCCATATGTCGTGGTGCTTACCAATGTGCCGAAACTTCATAAAGGGACAGACGAGACATGGGAAAGCCTGAGAAACAAATCACTATCTTGGTTGGGACATAGAACAGGCTTAGCTAATAGCCTGTTCAACAAGTTTAAAATGGCCAGAAGGGTGGGTTAGATAGGGAGGGGATTATAAAGTACATGAGGGAGATTGTATTATTCTGACCTTCAAAACACCGTTTTTAATAGAGAGAATTCTGAGCAGGGCGCACAACGGTCTATCTAGAAACGATCAGATTAACATTGTCTCATTAGGTTACTTTTATAAACCCATTCAATTTGGCTTTGTTACCCAGAGAAAAGATACCCTGTGGTTACCTCTCAGTACAAATTACGCAATACCCACTTCCAACCGTTTTAATATATTGCAGAATTTGGAAGAGGTGGATTGACAAAGCCTGTTTAATAATGCCACTCCGAGGACAATTCCCGAATTACATAATGTAGCCTGCCTAGATAGTATACGAATGAATTTCATGGTTGATACCGGTATAAGGGTTGGTGATAGCATGGCAAACCTTGAAGTCATTGCATCTGTAAATGTGACTGTGGGTGACTCACTAAGTAGTATTGAACCTGGAAACTTCACCCTGATCGATAATATCCAATTGGCAGCTAGGGAATATACACCTGGGCCTGGTATAGCAGAAAGTACGATATCTGTGAGAGGCTGCTTGGAGAAGGGTAGATGTAATTTTTTGTTTTGGAATACCGCTGGCCTAAAATCAAAAGTTAATAATGCACTACGGCTTGATTTTGTCCGCCAATTTGATGTTTTTAGCCTCCAGGAAACCTGGGTCAGTGAATCAATTCACATTAATGGCTAAAGGACCCTCCATACTGATGCTACAGCCTCCAAACATGGCAGAGCCGGAGGGGGGCTTATGTAGGTGCATATCTAACTTAGCTTCATTTGAGAAAATAGACATTGGTAGGGGAGGACAGCTTCTACCAAATTATTAGCATGAGGGTCGATACGCCTGCTCAGTAATACTTGTGAACTATTACAATAATATTCCCCAACATATGCGAGAAGGCATCCTGAAGGATATCCAAGGTTATCTGTATAAATTGCGGGACTCTGGGAACAAAGACATGATTACATTATGGGGAGGAGATTTTAAAATTGCTCTTTGCCAACATTCGGATAATGCTAACTGTGGTCTTACGTATGATAGGGAACTTTTCCTCCCCCATTTCCCCCATACATTATACAGTGAATGTTTAAATGATCTAATATTTGAGCTAGATTTAGGGTTTGCTACTACCTTAAGCAGTCACCCAGTCTCTTTGGGCCCTACGTTTAATGGGCAAGGATTTGCCTCCGTAATAGACTTTATTTTGGTTTCTAATTGCCATGGGTCTATTGTTGAAGACTTCTCTCAACATCACATTGCGCTGAGTGATCATTTCCCTCAAGCGTTCAGCCAGCGTACCTCGCTGACCCGGTGCAGGGAAAACAAGGGGGTAAGTGCCTGCTGCCCCGCCTACCCGCCGCTCCTCAGCAGCTGTGGTCTATGCAACCTCATCCCTGCAGCAACTGCTCCTCACAAGGCCTACAGGCCCTGTCCTTTACACTGCCTGCCCCGAAGCTCCTCACCAACTGTGGTCTAAGCAATCTCGTCCCTGCAGCACATGATCCTCATGAAGCCTGCAGGCCCTGCCTTTCACATCGCCTGCCCCCGAGCAGCGAGGCCCTGGATCTAGAATGCCACTAACGTTGCCTGCACCTGCTGCTGCACTGACTGCTCGAGAGTGAGCTCATCTAGCAGGACCCTTGTGAAAAGCCCCATGTGACACTGTGTAGGGGAGTGACAGTCAGAAATGCCCCAGTGACGTGCAAACAAGCATTGGCTGCTACAAATTGAAACTAGAAAGGGGAAGGAGATAAGGTGCGGGACCGAGGGAGGAAAAGAACAGTTGGTCATTGGGACAGTTGTCTTCTGCCTGATCACAGAGCTGAGAGGGCCTAACCGGCTCACATTTACAACACCCACACAGGGGTGCGCAGAAGAGCACATCACGCCACCTGCAGGCGCAAGTAGACACCAGACAAAATGAAAAAAATGAGCCCAGGATCTGGGTTCGGAGACCTGTCTCGTGTGGTGGCTAACTACAAAATAAAGTCTAAGTGTAGCCAGAAAAGAAAGAAAAATGTTTTTCTTTAGTCCCCTCACTCACCGGAGTTTCCTCAAAGTGAAATGCTTCATCATCGGGGTCCTCCCAGTTCTCTACGAAAAGGGGCGTGCTGCGACTTGCGAATTACGTAGGAGCACTGTAGTTGTGAAGGACTATGTGTGGTGCAGAAAAAAGTGGAGTGGGTGAATGTGTGAGTTAAAAATACCGTGCTAGTGGGCCTAAATGTTTTATTTTGCTCCTAGATTGGTATGTTAAAAATGGGGTTATACTGTACACCGACCAATAATGTAGGTAGGTTCAGTATGTGGTCAACATGTTTCACGCTACCCCTAGCGTTTCGTCAGGACCATACAGGGACCAGCTCTGTATTTTGCCACTCTTTGAAACCTAAATTAGGGTTGAGGAATTATTAGTGCAAGAAAGTATTTACAGTGAATAACGCTGATCTACTCAGATACATGCGTGGTTCAGAATACATACGCGGAACCTTTAGGGCGAATGTATTGCTCACTGAAGAACCTGCAAGAAAAATGAATAAACATAGATTAAAAACACCTCTCCCCTTTCTCAACAGAGATCGGGGTCGTTTAAGTCCTTCATGATGCACGTTTCCAATACACGTACGTATACATGCACACTGTATATGGTGTTGTTTCCACCATATTGGTGCGTGCACGCTTTCAGGTCCGGTGTCTGCTAGATAAAGAACACGCGAGGTAATTATTACGTGAAGTGTTTTTTACGAAACATCCAGACGTGACTTAACAAAACCAAGACAGTGAACACACAATTAACACACAACTAGAGAAATTATCAAATATTTACATTTGTTGGTGCCTAATAGCACATCATGGTCTCTGAGGGGGGCGGTATCGCCGTGGTGGAAGCAATGCTGTAAAAAGTACGGGATTATAAAAACGCGGTTAAAATCTGAAATAACCGAGAGGTTTTTAGGTCATCGTTGTATCAGAGACTCAATTTTCTTTTCTCTGTCATAGGACATGGGATGGTTCACTTACTTCCTATTCAGCAACGCCGCACAGTATTACCTAGCTGCTGCCCCTCGGACCGCATCTTAGAGTGCGTTCCGCGGGCTCTGTTTTTGTTAATGTTAACTCCCATTTCCGGGATGAAACTAGACCGTTCTCCTAGAGCGGCCATCTTTGGGAGGGCAAGAGAAACCGGCGAGTTAGTCTTTTTTCAGTGCCAATGTGTTCAGCGTTTGCAATAAACAAAGATCACCGATATCGATAAAATTGGCAAAAGAGGAATGTTGTGAAACTCATTTTTTGAAACAGCCTCCTTATACACAGCTAGAACGATTTTAAGGACACAAAAATAAAAATAAAAATTGGAAATTAAAAATAAATGAATTGAAACGCTCATGAGTCACAAAATTACTGGCATAGAATCCTGAACATTTTAAGAATTTTTATAAGAAAGTAGGGGGTTATCTCTGTTATGAATCAAAGAAACAAATGCTTATTCTGGTTGTTCCAAAGGACTTGACAGGTCCTCTCTGTCCTGTTTAAGGCATACTACTGTTCTAGGATGTACAGAATTGGGGTATCACCGATTAAAAGCACCCCAGGGTATATCATCATTCTGCCCATTTACATCTGTTTGCAATTTGAAAACCCAGCGTTGTTCATGTTCATGAAGGGTTTTCTCAAGGTTATCTTTGCTCTTCACGCATTCCAAAACCACCCATCTCAGATTGTTTGGTGTGTGTTTTTTTCAATAAAATGGTTAGTCATGCGTGTGGTGGATTTTTTACAGCGGATATTGCTCCTGTGCTCAACGATTCGAGTGCTGACTTTCCTTGAGGTCATTCCTACGTAATGTAAGTTGCAGGTACATGTGATCAAATACACCACCACACTGGTATTGCAGTTTGAATAATGTTTGAGTTGCCATGTGGTGTTATTGTTAAAAGTGACAGACTTAGTCACTGAGGTCAGATGGCAGACACTACAATTGTTACATGGGTAGTGACCATTTGGTAGAGGACGAAGTCTGTTGATGTTCTCTGCTGGTTTTGGTCGGGTATGGACCAGGTAGTTCTTTAAGTTCATTCCTCTCCGGTGGCTGAACATTGGTTTTGGGATGTTGAGATCACCACTATTCAGTATGGTCCAATGTTTTTTAACGATCTTAGTGACCTGGTTAGATACTTTATCAAAAGTTGTAATGCAGATTGGTCTTTCATTTGTTAACATTTTCTGTACTTTTGGTTCCAAAAGGGCATCTCTGTTATTATTACCTGCCCTTTTACTGGCCTCTTTTATTATCTTCTTTGGGTAATTCCGTTGTTTCAATTTTACGCTTAAATCTTCCGCTTGCACATGGTAATCCAATTAGAAGAATGGACATATCACACACCAAGACATGTGGTTCTTGAGTGGTGCCGCCTGGCCCTTACGGAAAACTTTTTCCGCTTTGAGTAGACACTGTACCGCCAACAACACGGGACCAGTATGGGCAGTACATTGCGCCGAGCGTAGCTGGTCTATATGTCCATCATTTGGAGAAGAAGAAAATCCTGACCACAAATAACCCATACACCAATCAGATAATGCTGTGGAAGCGTTACATTGACGATATTCTACTAATCTGGAATGGCAATGAGGAAGAGGCTACAACCTTCTGCCTTTGGCTCAATGAACAAGACCATTTTCTGAAATTCACTAACACAATGAGTAGATCTCATTTGGTGTTCCTGGACCTGAACATCTGGGCAAAGGACGGAGTCCTATCAACAACTACTAACCACAAACCAACCTCGAGAAATTGCCTCTTAACTTACAGCAGCTTCCACCCAAGACATTTGAAGCAAAACCTCCCGTTTGGACAATTCCTACGGTTGAGACGGAACTGTTCCAGCAAATTGGATTACCATGTGCAAGCGGAAGAATTAAGCGAAAAATTGAAACAACGGAATTACCCAAAGAAGATAATAAAAGAGGCCAGTAAAAGGGCAGGTAATAATAACAGAGATGCCCTTTTGGAACCAAAAGTACAGAAAACGTTAACAAATGAAAGACCAATCTGCATTACAACTTTTGATAAAGTATCTAACCAGGTCACTAAGATCGTTAAAAAACATTGGACCATACTGAATAGTGGTGATCTCAACATCCCAAAACCAATGTTCAGCCACCGGAGAGGAATGAACTTAAAGAACTACCTGGTCCATACCCGACCAAAACCAGCGGAGAACATCAACAGACTTCGTCCTCTACCAAACGGTCACTACCCATGTAACAATTGTAGTGTCTGCCATCTGACCTCAGTGACTAAGTCTGTCACTTTTAACAATAACACCACATGGCAACTCAAACATTATTCAAACTGCAATACCAGTGGGGTGGTGTATTTGATCACATGTACCTGCAACTTACATTACGTAGGAATGACCTCAAGGAAAGTCAGCACTCGAATTGTGGAGCACAGGAGCAATATCCGCTGTAAAAAATCCACCTCACGCATGACTAACCATTTTATTGAAAAAAAACACACACCAAACGATCTGAGATGGGTGGTTTTGGAATGCGTGAAGAGCAAAGATAACCTTGAGAAAACCCTTCACGAACATGAACAACGCTGGGTTTTCAAATTGCAAACAGATGTATATGGGCTGAATGATGATATACCCTGGAGTGCTTTTAATCGGTGATACCCCAATTCTGTACATCCTAGAACAGTAGTATGCCTTAAACAGGACAGAGAGGACCTGTCAAGTCCTTTGGAACAACCAGAATCAGCATTTGTTTCTTTGATTCATAACAGAGATAACCCCCTACTTTCTTATAAAAATTCTTAAAATGTTCAGGATTCTATGCCAGTAATTTTGTGACTTATGAGCGTTTCAATTCATTTATTTTTAATTTCCAATTTTTATTTTTATTTTTGTGTCCTTAAAATCGTTCTAGCTGTGTATAAGGAGGCTGTTTCAAAAAACGAGTTTCACAACATTCCTCTTTTGCCAATTTTATCGATATCGGTGATCTTTGTTTATTGCAAACGCTGAACAAATTGACACTGAAAAAAGACTAACTCGCCGGTTTCTCTTGCCCTCCCAAAGATGGCCGCTCTAGGAGAACGGTCTAGTTTCATCCCGGAAATGGGAGTTAACATTAACAAAAACAGAGCCCGCGGAACGCACTCTCAGATGCGGTCCGAGGGGCAGCAGCTAGGTAATACTGCACGGCGTTGCTGAATAGGAAGTAAGTGAACCTTCCCATGTCCTATGACAGAGAAAAGAAAATCGAGTCTCTGATACAACGATGACCTAAAAACCTCTCGGTTATTTCAGAAATTACCCGCGTTTTTATAATCCCGTAATTTTTACAGCATTGCTTCCACCACAGAGATACCGCCCCCCTCAGAGACCATGATGTGCTATTAGGCACCAACAAATGTAAATATTTGATCATTTCTCTGGTTGTGTGTTAATTGTGTGTTCACTGTCTTGGTTTTGTTAAGTCACGTCTGGATGTTTCATAAAAAACACTTCACGTTATGATCACCTCACGTGTTCTTTATCTAGCAGACACCGGACCTGAAAGCGTGCACGCACCAATATGGTGGAAACAACACCATATACAGTGTGCATGTATACGTACGTGTATTGGAAACGTGCATCATGAAGGACTTAAACGACCCCGATCTCTGTTGAGAAAGGGGAGAGGTGTTTTTAATCTATGTTTATTCATTTTTCTTGCAGGTTCTTCAGTGAGCAATACATTCGCCCTAAAGGTTCCGCGTATGTATTCTGAACCACGCATGTATCTGAGTAGATCATCGTTATTCACTGTAAATACTTTCTTTCACTAATAATTCCTCAACCCTAATTTAGGTTTCAAAGAGTGGCAAAATACAGGGCTGGTCCCTGTATGGTCCTGACGAAACGCTAGGGGTAGCGTGAAACATGTTGACCACATACTGAACCTACCTACATTATTGGTCGGTGTACAGTATAACCCCATTTTTAACATACCAATCTAGGAGCAAAATAAAACATTGAGGCCCACTAGCACGGTATTTTTAACTCACACATTCACCCACTCCACTTTTTTCTGCACCACACATAGTCCTTCACAACTACAGTGCTCCTACGTAATTCGCAAGTCGCAGCACGCCCCTTTTCGTAGAGAACTGGGAGGACCCCGATGATGAAGCATGTCACCGTGAGGAAACTCCGGTGAGTGAGGGGACTATAGAAAGACATTTTTCTTTCTTTTCTGGCTACACTTAGACTTTATTTTGTAGTTAGCCACCACACAAGACAGGTCTCCGAACCCAGATCCTGGGCTCATTTTTTTCATATGTCTCCTTAGGAGGACGACCTGTTCTTTAGTACCTCCTTTTCCCTCTGGTTATGCAAGTAGACACCACACAGTCAGGGCGCCAAAGACACATGCTGAGAAACGCACCCCTGAACTGCATGTAAGCACGCAAGCCCCGCCTTTGCACACACGCACCTGTGCCCAGCCGGGATGAGCAACACCATGCCAGTGGCAGGGGTTGCCGACCAGCAAGATGGAGGGTGCAACCCAGCGGTCGCCGCAATCCTCCGCCACTAGTGCACACCCACACGGCAGTCCCACCATTATCCCCCTTCAGTGAGGCCGCCGGACCCTGCAACGGCTGCGCCAAGATGGAAGGCCTGGGTCGGACGGCTCAACCACTACTTCAAGGGGACCCGCGAAACCGATGGGACTGTCAAGCGGCCACTCCTCATCTACTACGGTGGTGCCGAGATCTATGATCTGTTTGAGACGCTCCCCAATACCAGAACCTATGATGACTATGAGGCGGCGGTCGCCGCGCTCAACAGACACTTCGACCCACAGCTCAATCACGACTTTGAGAAGTTCAAGTTCAAGAGGGCGTGGCAGACCGAGACAGAATCCGTTGATATGTTCTATGCGCGACTCTGCCGGCTGGCCAGCATGTGCCCCTTCACGGACCAAAGGGATGAAATCCGGGACCAGATCATCCTAGGATGCCGCTCAAAACTCCTGCGTAAATTGATCCTCCGGCAACCTGGAATCTCGCTGGACGAGATCCTGATCCTAGCCCACTCCCACGAACAGTCGGACGCCAGGACAGAGGAGATGGAAGCCGCCCTGCACACACCAGTCGCCGCATCATCGATGCCCAGGCACCCACCAATCAAGAAGGAGAAGGTGGATGCCATCCAGGGACGCCCCCGACGCCTCGACAGGCCCCTAAACTGCCATCAGGTGGACCATGTGCATACTGTGGCGAGGATCATCCCGCAACGGCCATCTGCAGGGCAAAAGGAAAAACATGCTCTCGCTGCGGAAGGCTAAACCAATACGCCAAAGTGTGCCATGATGGGAGGTTCCGATCGACAGTGTTAAGGCCCAGAAGTGTGTCCCAGCGCGTTCGCCAAATCTCCTTTGATGACCTACCGCTGGTGCCAGATGACCAGCCCCAGGAGCGACGCCCCATTTATGAGGATGAGGATGACGACGAAGTGTTTGTGGTGTCATACGTCAGCCATCGAAGGCCACCTCCCATGTGCTCCGTCTCCATTGAAGGCACTGACGTACGAGCCCTCATTGACCCTGAAGCCTCCGTCAGTGTGATGGACTCCGACCAATATAATCGCCTATCACCGCGACCTCCTCTCGCACCATCCACTGCAAGGATCTACACGTATGGAGGGACAGACCCGCTCCCACTATGAGGCGTCATTCAGACCACGGTCGCAAGTGGGAGCTACTCCACTGAAGCAAAATTCCACATCATGGAGGGCAAGAAGGGGACTTTCCTCAGCTGCCACACGGCCGAAGACCTCGGGCTTGTCTTCTTCACCAATCAAGTTCATGAGTCCCATGCGGAAGCAATGTTAGAGGAGTTTCTGGGGCTCTTCGAAGGACTGGGAAAGTCAAGGGCAATAGGTTCAAGCTCCATATTGACACTTCTGTGTGACCAGTGGCCCTCAGGCACCATCGGGTGCCCTTCAACTTACGCCTACAAATGGAGGAGAAGCTAAGGAAGCTCAAAAAGTTAGGGGTAATCGAGAAGGTGTCTGGGCCTCCCACATGGGTGTCCCTGCTGGTCGTGGCACCCAAACCCAAGCAATCAGGGGCCATTCGACCCTGTGTCGATATGAGACTACCGAATACAGCTGTGAAGAGGGAACGCCACATCTCCCCCACAATGGATGACATTGTGGCCGACTTAAATGGAGCAAAGTGGTTCTCCAAACTAGACCTGAAAGCTGGCTACCACCAACTGAAACTGGAGCTGGAGAGCCGGTACATTACCACTTTTTCATCGCATGTGGGTCTACGCAGGTACAAGAGGCTCAGCTTTGGCGTGTGCTCGGCAGCCGAAGATTTCCAAAATGCCATCCGGGATGCACTGTCGGGTCTGCAACGATGATATCCTCGTGTACTCCACCACGCTCGAGGAACATCACTCGCACCTCAGGGCCACGCTGAAAAGGCTAGTGGACTGCAAACTAACCCTGCACAAATATAAGTGCTCATTCTATCAAGAGAGCATTGACTTCTTCGGCTATACGTTCACCCGTGAGGGACTCCTGGTGGATCCGAAGAAAGCAGAAGCCATCCAAGCGGCAAGCACCCCTCACAACCCCATTTAGGTGAAGAGCTTCCTCGGCATGGCCACGTACTGTGGACGGTTCATTCCCAATCTGACAGTCATATCCAGGTCACTGCGTGCACTCAGGCATCAAGACCACAGTTGGGAATGGATGCTGTCAGCCAACAAGGCATTTCTAGACATCAAGGGGGGGCTGCTGGACAAGACCGTGATGGCCTACTTCCATCCACAATGCAGAACGGAACTCGTCGTCGATGTCAGCCCTGTGGGTCTTGGAGCGGTCCTCCTTCAAGAGCATGGCCCGGAAGTGTGGAGGCCAGTTGCCTATGCCAGCAAAGCCCTCACCGACACCGAGACCAGATACGCCCAAATCGAGGGGGAGGCATTGGCGCTCAAGTGGGTGTGCCAGCATTTTTACTTGTATCTATGCTGCCAGGAGTTCAGTGTTGTGACCGACCACAAGCCTTTACTCCCGCTGTTTGCTGGCTCATCCCAACTAGCACCCCCGCGGATCAAACGGTGGGCCGTGCAGCTACAAGGATACAACTTCAAGGTGGTTTTCCACCCAGGCGCGCAAAGCCCTGCCGACTACCTGTCTCGATACCCGGAATCTGTGAAACCTGTCGACCCGTCTGCGGATGCCTGCAGCACGGAGGTGTTTGTCCACATGGTGTCGCAAGGGGCATGTCCCAAGGCCATGATGCTCGATGAAATTGGCCAAGCCACCCAAGAAGACCCCACTCTCTCCTGAGTTCGAGGAGCCTTGGAGAACAACGGTTGGGCCCACTTCATGGACGGTGTCTGCGTCCTCCGGCCGGAGGTCAGCAATGCCCGTCAATAACTGTGGCATGTTCGGAGCGAACTTAGTGTGGGGGAAGGAGGAGTCGTCCTGGGGGGACATCTCATCATGGTCCCAGAAAGCCTACAGAGGAGGATCCTCGCGTTGGCCCATGTAGGTCACCTGGGAATGGCCAAGACCAAGGCAAGGTTGAGGGATAAGGTTTGGTTCCCGGTCATGGACTCCATGGTAGAGGAGATGGTACAGCAGTGCCATGCCCGCACGATCACCGGGGGAGACCCAGCGCCAGCACCAGTGATCACGGAAGAACCGAGCAGGACTCCGTGGACTCATCTCAGTGTGGACTGTGGGAGCTTCCCGGACAGTTGCCACATGCTGGTCATGGTTGACTCGTTCTCAAAGTTTTCCCTTGTCAAAGTCGTCACGTCAACAGCCTTCCCACAGGTGAAGAAAGACTTGGATCGAGCCTTCGCAATCATGGGGCTACCAGAAGAAGTCAAGTCCGACAACGGACCTCCCTTCCAGGGGCGGGAGTTGAAGGAGTTAAAGGAGTATCTTGAGAAACTTACGGGTGCGCCACAGGAAGATCACCCCGCTATGGCCCCAAGCGACCGGGGAAGTAGAAAGACTGATGAGGACCATTAACCGTGCATTACGCATCGCAGTGGGTAACGGGGAAGATCCTGAAGCAGCACTCGACCAATACCTTGGTGCGTACCGTCAGTCTCCTCATAGCACCACCAAGTGTGCTCCGGCTCATCTCCTGTTCAAGCGAGCCCCACGAGACAGTATCCCGTCTGACCCGACGTGGGTGCGCGTGGAGCGGGATGATGCCGCCGTCCAGTCGAGGAGGGAGACAACGAACCGGAAGGCGAGTGATGCCCGAAGAGCTCAGGAACCGCAGCTCAGAGTGGGAGACCTGGTGGTGATCAAAGATCGAAACCCCGGGTGGAAGTTCCGGACGCCCTATGAGCCAGAGGCATGGGTCATTGTAAGTGTCCAAGGGACCATGGTAACTGCTCAAAGGGGACAACAATCTGTCACGAGGAAAGTGACCAGTGTCAAGAAGACAACGGAGGCGGAAGTAGACCCTGAGGTCGCCAAATGTGAGGAATGTCTTGCCGAAGTTGCCGAGACAAGCCAGTCAAGGAATTGATGGTAGTGCCCGATTGACCGGCCAGAATGCCACTGCCGAGTCGGCTGAGGGAACCCCGACTGGGGCTGCAACATCTCCCTGTGCCCAGAGCCAGAAGTATGGTCTCCGCCCGAATCCGATGCCGAGTCAATGGTTGAGAGACTTTGTATATACCTCACCCTGAACTAAGAGAACTTAATGGTCTAAAACCACCAAAAGAAAGGAGGGATGTAGAGAGTCACCCGGACTCTCTCCAACAGTGTTGCGATACACTCAAGCATCCATACACCCCTGGGGCGGGCGGTCCCGAGGGTATAAATAAATGTTCTGAAGAACGCTCGTGGTCTTCCGGCTGAGAGAGTAATTATTGCCTCTGTACTCTTATTCCAAGAGCAGCTGCGGCCTAGACGACCTGGGCCCCGCCGCGCTACAGTATGTTCTAAACCACAAAAACAAGTGTTCAACCCCAGAGGCAAGTTCACAACCACGTGAGGCACACCCATTGATTTATCGAGTCAGGCGCTTTGTAAAATGGATATTGCCTATTGCCACTGTAAATAACTTCAGACCAACATGTAACATATAGTTGAATTTTCAATCTAAACCTTTACTTCAAAGGGATAACAAACAACCAAACGCTGTTTCGCTCACAAAGCTTTAAACGTGTTGTAGTGCACTACGAAAGTGATGTTTTTTCATTGCATTTACCACCCCCAGCAGCTGATGTTATCATGGTTGGTAATCCCTAGCCTGCCTGGGTGGATGCAGGGATTTAGTTAGTGCCAACAGGCTGCATGAAGATAACTACAGCATGCACATTAACCCACCCAGCCATCCAACCGGAAAAAAGGGTGGTACTTGCCAATTAGAGTGGAGTGGGTGTAAATATTTTGAACATTTTAGTAGAATTCAGTGTCTATTCACAAACCCTTCTGAGCCTTTTTAACAAACCATATATTTTACAAATTGTTTTAACTACGGTTTTAAAATACATATGAGTATACGTGACTGCGTGCACCTCGTAATTATCGTGCATTTCTTAACCACCCCCCAAAAAAATGTCTAGTATCACTGCAGCCCCCCACCTCCGATCCATGTGCTGATCCTTCCTGTCTTCAGTAAAATATAGACTTTCATATGACATCAACTTTTTGAGAAAGTGTTGGGTGTTCCTTTACGCCTCTCGTTTTTGAAAGGCCACACAGCAGCAGGTGTCCGCGTCTCGTGTTGGGGCATCTGTAAAGAGCAAATAGGCAAGGTTGGGTTGTAAAAAAATTCTTGCTTTACGGCAACAGCGAGGCCCTACAGAAGCTTTAGAGGGGCTCATGTTTATGGCGAAAAAAGTTTTCCGGAGAAAAGGATGGAACGTTACCAGCAGTGTATTCTTTAGTGCCACTTTTTTCTATTTTCTTTTTCAGTTGCCTCCCCAGGCTGTTTTGCAAACTTGGCCTCTATGCGGAGTGACACTCCTCTCAGCAGGGTAGTATCCAGCCTGGAGTTCCCATAACAAAGGCCCAAAGAGGTGTGAACTTTCCACACTTGGGTGCCAACAGTGACCCAGATAGTGAACAGGAAAAGAAACAAAAGGCTGCCCTCACATAAAAGACCCTTCTTACTCTTGTGAATAAAAATAGCAGTCCCACCCTTCACTCCCACCATCTACCAAGTGTCTGCGTTTGTGTGCTATGGAAGGCAGCACCCAACAGCAAACAACATCATTAAACTCCACTACATACCACTCCACAACACAAAATACCATTCCACATAATTACACTCCAAAAAAACACAATCCCACTCCACATAATTCCAGTTCACTCAATACCACATAATTACTATCCGCATAATACCACAGCACATCATGCAACATAATTCCAATTCACAAATCCACTCCACACCACACAATTCCATGCCACACAATTAGACAACTAACATACTTCCACAACACACCACATTCATACACTCCATAACACATAAGTAAAAAACATTGCCATTTACAATATCAATGGCTCCAACTCTAACAAATGCGAGACCTATTGCATTTCCAAGGCTTGTTAAATGTGGAACAACATGGGAATATGCTGTTTCTGCATTTTATTCACCATTTAAATCGAAATTCACAATGATGTCCTGATTTCTTGTTGCATTAAAACAGTTATCGAAAACATGGTGTTGGTTCAAATGATCAAATTGCCTAGACGAGGAACCTTGACTCTTCCCTTTCTCCCGAATATAGCATCATCCCTGGACGTCCATGCTGTCAGTGGGCGTTACACAGCCAGAACGAAAGGGTATTATTTTTCATTTCAAAAACCTTTATTTCGGTCAATTTATACTACTATAATAAAGTAAGAACTTTCAGGCTTTGAGGCGGGTAAACTCGGGAACCACAGCGCCAATCTACACACCCGATACACCGTTGAAATCGTCAGGGTGTGTAGATGGTTATAGGCTATATAAATTTAAAAAATAAACGTTATTTACAATATTTATATATTTTTTAAAAAGTAGTCCCTCCAAAGTAGCTCACGTCAGGAGCATGGGGAGGAGCGGCGTACGAGGAGAGGCGGACATGGCGTGGGGGAGGAGCGGCGGCGGCGGACAGGCGGTGAGGAGCAGACCGGCGCGGACTGGTGAACTGAGGAGCGACGGCTGAGGTAAGGCTCCGGGGACAATGTCGGGGCAGGCGGGTGTCGGGCCAGGCGGGGGACGGGGAGTATCCCTGCAGTCTCAAACTGAGGAGTAAGTCTCGAACTGAGGAGTAAAACGTATTAGAAAGGAGAGGCAGACTGGAGGTATGTTTGAAGGGCAGGTGGCGGGCCAAAGGTGGACTGGAGTTAGACTGGAAGCGGGAGGTAACTGAAGGTGGGCTACAGGCTGCTGTGGGCAAGGCTATTCGCCAGTGAACGCTGTCGGACACGCAGAAGTAAGCGCACTTGAGGAGAAAGACGATTCCTCTCATCAGCATGGTAATGAGGCAGGTCACACTGAGGGGAAATAAACGGGCGCAAACCAGCGGTCGGCTTTACTAAAGCTGGAAAGGTATTTAAAAGTAGGTGTTGGGCAGAAAGGAATAGACCTCCGGGGGACAATGTCGGGGCAGGCGGGGGACGTGGCGGCCGGGGGGCCCGGGCTGCTGGGCAATGTCGGGGCAGGCGGGGGTCGGGGAAGCCTGATTGCTCCCGGACAAGGTCGGGACGGGCTGCTAGTAAGACCATAAAAGTAAACATACATTACCATCAAAGACATAACATTATGAAGTTAAAACACCAGACACAAAAATAATGATTAAAATACAAAATCTATGAGAGCAATGGCAAATTGACTGCACGGGCCAGCGTGGTGTTTGGTTCAATGAAAGTGCAAATGCAATAGTGGCAGAAGAAAGAAAAAAGAAAATGCACAATAAAATACAAGCAGGCAAATCAATTCATTTAGAGGATCAACCAGTGTACATCAAAATTGCTAGAATCAATACAATAAATAAAACTGGAGAGGATTGAACATAATGCACCTTGATTAAAAAACATAATTTCATGATAAAAGGTATAAAAAACATTAATAGGAATAAAAAAACGTAATTTCCTCTCTCCATTATTACAACGATAAAATAATCTACCCGCTAGTAGCTTGGGTTATTGTTGTTATATAACATTTACTTTTTTCTTTTTCCAAGAATGCCAATCGCCTGCACCACATAGCATTTAAAAACCGAGAGACAGAAACGACAATTGGCTTAGAGGTGCTGTGCTTCAAAACTCTAAATGCCACGTGGCATTGCACGTACCCCAAGTTCCGACACAACTGAATAAGCCAACACCGCCTAGTCACTTTATACCCAGGGCAAAAGAACAGTACATGCAACTCTGACTCCTCCTGATGATTACATGCTGGGCACCCACGTTGAGCCAATCCGGACCATTTGGAGGTAAGGGCCCGGAGGGGAAGGGTACTGAATCTGAACTGAAGGAATAATTGTCTTGCTGAGAACGGTAGGATATCATCCAAAAGGGGTTCTAATTTATACTCATCTTTTACAGTGAGAAATTCTACTGTCAGAACACCTAAGTTACGATTTCCATAAATGGCTTCCAATTTGTGGATTCGGTAAGTTCTCACCAGTTCAGCTCGTGAGACTTGTGGAGCAAGTTTCTTCAGGATTACTCCAGAGGGTTGGTTTACTTATCCTTGCACATTCGTCCCTTATATGTGCAAACCAAGCAATTTTTTTTTCTACCCCTGGGAGACCTAGTAGCTCTTTAGTTTCTACCTGGTACTCTACCAGTTCCGGGGTCACCCACATTCTAAGCCAGAAGGTTATGGGTCGTAAGGCAACCTCATCTTCAATCGGACTTATACCTAGATCTAGGCACAATGGGGTTAATGGGATACTGAGCGGAAGGCTCAGAATTTGTCTTAGAAAACTGTTCTCAACTTTACTTAGAGGGGTAGAAGAACAGTGACCCCAGAGTTCCGCCCCATACAACATGGCGCCCCTTGCTTGTGCCCTATATATTTCAATAACAGGGCCAATAGGTTTGAGGGTCGATTCCCTAGACAATTTAGCTATACCCCCGGAAGTCGGTGCTAATTTGAGCTTGGCTTTTGCTATTTGAGGCCCTCAGTCCATGTTTTCAGCAAGGGTGACCCCCAAATAGTCAAATACAGAAACCCTTTCCAGTGCTATGCCATTTAGGGATCACTGAAAGAATATCGACGGAGAGAATATCGACCATCAAAAATATCGTTGAGAAAATATCGACAGTCAAAATATCGAGTTTCTATCTACAAACAGGTAAGTACAAAAATATCGAGTTAAAAATATCGTTTACAAAAATATAGTTGTAAAAAATATCGTATTTACTAAAAACAGTGTTAAATTAAATTAATATTAATAATTAATTACTAAAATATACTTAAAATTACTTAAATTAACTTATAATAATTAAATAATTAATGAAAATTAAATAAATATTTTTTATTTCATATTTATTAAACATATATATATAGTAATAAAATATAATAAAATAATACCCAAAAACTGAAAACTGACCCTGAACCCTAAAAATACCCCTTTACCCAAAAACTGAAAACTGACCCTGAACCCTAAAAATACCCCTTTACCCAAAAACTGAAAACTGACCCTGAACCCTAAAAATACCCCTTTACCCAAAAACTGAAAACTGACCCTGAACCCTAAAAATACCCCTTTGCCCAAAAACTGAAAACTGACCCTGAACCCTAAAAATACCCCTTTGCCCAAAAACTGAAAACTGACTCTGAACCCTAAAAATACCCCTTTACCCAAAAACTGAAAACTGACCCTGAACCCTAAAAATACCCCTTTACCCAAAAACTGAAAACTGACCCTGAACCCTAAAAATACCCCTTTACCCAAAATCCCCAAACTGACCCTGAACCCTAAAAATAAAAAAATTTTTTTTACTATCTATAGTATATACTTACATATTTTCACTTTCTATATTATTTACAGTCGATATTACTGCACTTACCTTAAAAACGATATTTTGGCTGTCGATATTCTGTCCAGTCGATATTTTAGAGTCGATATTATGTCTGTGCACCGCCATTTAGGTGGGGATTTGTGCGTGCTTTCTTGGCTGGATTGACTACCATAAACTTAATTTTCATGGTGTTAATCTCCAAGCCCCTGTTATTACAGAAGATGACAAAACTATCCAGGATCCTCTGGAGTCCCATCGGCGACTTGAACATCAAAAGGGTGTCATTGTAATGTGTTTTATCTAGGTACCTGAACCAATATCCTATTCTTCGCCCATGTCCGGTTATAAATCAATAATATCCCTGCAACGGCACAGAAACCCTTTTTCATAATTCGGTCATAGCACCTGCTGTCACATTAAGCAAGCCTATTCCTCCAGCCCCTAGAAAGCACACCGAGTTCTTAAACAAATCCAGCCTCCAGCAACCTGGGAAATCCCCGCCTGCTATTGTTTTGATTTCGTCCGAGAACTCCTGTAAAGCACTGTAAGAACGACCAGTTCTTAGTGACATCTTTATTGACGTCTTATGTCCATCCTTACGTCAACCCCGGCACCTTTCAGGTATAAATATACCAACGCTGCCTTAAGCAAACATACGGTGGTGGTGAATCTGGAGCAGCGACTACTTGCCCGAGAGCCCAGCTGATGCGAGAGCCCACGGACGCTGCCCCTCCCTTTTGACGTGCTGAGAAAGACGCTGTCTTTTCTATTGCCGAGAAATCCAACCTCCGGCGTTTCCAGCTTACCCTTGCGGGTGACTGGGATATCGAGTCCTGAGAGAGAGATACCAGCCCTCCTGCCTTCTAATACCCAGGTACTGAACTGACTAAACCCTTACAGAGAATTCTTGAGTCAGATTCTTGGCAAACCAAACTCAACTTAAACTGCTACTTACTTACTCCTTCCCAAGTATTAGGCTTAGGTCAGGTACACCGGGGTAGGCTTAGCTAGAAGCACCAGTTGAGTACGATTAGTCAATGTATATATGTATGTATCTATTTTATCCATTTTAAAGTATCATATGGCTAAGAAACCATAACAATGCTTTTACAGTATTATTTCATAATCCTGCTTTTACTGTATGCACTCTACTTAACTATAAGTATTGCAATTGTAGCAATTCATTTCTCTTGTATGAGGAGACTGCTCAATAAATAACACCTTATTGAAAACGCCCGTCTCTCTTTTTCTCTGCAATCTGGTGAAACTAAGTACGCACTTATTGACTGAGTAAAATAGCTGTATTTTGTTTTCACACGACTCTAGAGATATACTCTTATTCAGGGAGAGCAAAGTTGTCATGTTTTATGGTTGTCAGAAACTAAATCCCTTCTTGTCTATCCAGGGAGGTTAGACTCCTCCTCGCTTATTCGAGAAAGTTTCTAGTGAACTCTGAGCTAGCTGGCAAACACTTAAGTCTAATATAGTCAGTAGAGACCTAGATAACCTCAGTCCTACGTATACACTACTGAAGATATTATTCCAATGCGCAGAGCCTATTGGGACTATAGGAACTACACTACATGGCGCCCAACGTTTTGTAAGGCGATAAATATAACGCAAGACATTAGAGTAACTCAGTCGTGCTTTTTCACACAGACCCTTTCTCCCGTAAATACTCCAAAGACGTCTGGAGTGGGTCAAAGGTTAAAATCCGCCTGAACTTAGTAGGAGGAGACTTCTATGTATAGTTTTTGGTTTATTCAACGTTGAAGGATACATTGTTTCAAAATATTGTGCACCAAGGGCCCGATGTAGGTCGGTCGGTAACGGCCGAAAATCGGTATTTTCGGCCGTTACCGATCGGAATTGAGACATCGGGATGTAGGAGGCCGAAATCCGGCAAAATCGGTGATTTTACCGAATCGGAAAGTCACCGAGTCGGTAGAATTCCGAATCGGAAAAAAGTAGGAATCTGAAAAATCTCCGAATCGGTAGAATACCGAATCGGAGACTTTTCAGATTCCTACTTTTTTCCGATTCGGAATTCTACCGACTCGGTGATTTTACAGAATCGTGAACGTACCGATTCGGTATAATTACCGAATCGGTGATAATCCGATTCGTTGTGAAAAGCTGAAGAATGAGATGTAGGTAAGCACTGAAATACCGAATATGCCTCAAATTCGGTATTTCAGAGTCGGAAATTACCATGGATTGGAATCAGGTGGTAACCAGGTGCAACCTATAAAAAAAGACCCAAAATGCAGTTCTACTTGCAACATGGCAGCTTTCTATGTCATAGCAAGACGGCTACGGCTACAGCAGGAAGGAGAGAGGGAATGGCTGAGACAGGAGCAGGTGTATAGACAGCGGATCACCCTGTTCATGCTGACAGATGCAGAGATCCTACAGAGGTACAGGCTGGACCCAGAGACCATCAGAGACCTCATTAGGGACCTCCAACCCCTGTTGCAGCACCCCACCCCAAGGGCACACGCAATCCCTGTGCATGTGCAGGTGCTATGCTGCCTACACCTGCTGGCGTCTGGCAGCTATCAAAGTGTAGTTGCTGTGGCAGGAGGGGTGACCCAGAGCAGCCTGTCAAGGTTCTTCCACAAGTTCCTTGACGCCATGATCCAGAGGATGGACCAGTACATTTCCTTCCCTGCAACCCATGCAGAACTGGTACAGACTAAAGCAGACTTCTACCAGGTGGCAGGATTCCCCCACATCATTGGCTGCATAGACGGCACACACATTCCGATTTGCCCCCCTGCTGACACGGAATACGTATACCGCAATCGGAAGTCACGGCACACCATAAATGTCCAGGTCATTTGCAATGCCAAGTGTGTCATCACTGACCTGGTTGCGAAGTTTCCGGGGAGTACCCACGACTCCTATATCTTCCAGAATAGCGGAATTTATGCACGGCTGATGGCAGGGGAATTTGGTGAAGGATACCTCCTAGGTAAGACACAGTGTCAGACCCCCATAACCTAAATAGCAGTGTGAAGTACATGTATGCATGTGAGTAATGTCACCCCTTTTCCTTCTAGGCGACAGTGCATATGCCCTCCGCTCGTTCATTCTCACCCCCTACCTCAACCCCTCAACACCCAACCAAAGGAGGTACAACCGTGCCCACAAAAGCACGAGGAATGTAGTGGAAAGGACCTTTGGCATCTGGAAGAGCAGGTTCAGATGTCTGCACAAGAGCGGAGGTGCAAGGCAATATACCCCCATCACCTGCTGCAAGATTATTGCTGTCTGTGCAATGTTGCACAACCTTGCAGTCAGGAAAGGCACTGAGGTTGAGTTGTCCGACTTCGAGGACCCTGACGATGACAATGCTGTGCCACTACCACAACCTGCTGGAGTCTCTGCACCAAGTGACGGCAGATACAGGCGTCAGGAGATAACAGACAACTATTTCTGAGTGAGTACAGATGCACAAACAGGTCAATGTATGTTTTCCAAAAAGAAATTTAATAATGTTGCAACAACGTTACTGCACTGATGTGCAACAAAACAAAAGGTAAACAAGATGTGGTTAAATGTCAATTGTCCGGGTTGCCTCACCGGCCCTGGCAGTCTTATTTCTTGCTGCGCTTAGCAGCCCCACTAGGATGTGGCTCACCCCCTTCTGTATGACCAGCAGCCTCAGCTGAGCGCCTGCTGCTCCGGCGCGGCTCAGACACTGCGCTGGCCGGGCTGCTGCGGCTGCTGCTGTCCCCAGCCTCGCCCAGGCCCAGGGCGGGATTGACAACTGTGTTAAATATCAGTAGTGACTCCATGGCGGTGGTAATGCGGCCCATGCCCCTAGTCACCTCTGACATGTTCTGGGTGAGGCTGGCCTCCATGTTTGCCCCACGTTGGCATAGCTGGGCGGTTGCAGCAGCAAGGCGGTTCATAGACCTATTCTGCATGCGGGCATCCCTGCGGCGACAGTGTTCATGTTCATCCATTTTATTGCAGAGCTGGGTGATGGCAGTGGTCATTCGCCCAATACCTGCTGCAATGTCCTTGTTGCTATCAACAAATGCTTTGAATCCCTGTGCCATCTCCCCCATCTGCAGGTTGTGCTGCCGCAACTGGCGATGGCAGGCCAAGATTGATTTTGCCTGCATTCTCTGGATTCTGACCATACTGCCCTCCAGCCCTAGGAACACGCGGCCCTCCTGTGCTGGAAGTGGACTGCTGGATGCACGTGGCCTCCGGGGATTTCTGCTGCCCTGCTGTGTGTGCTGGGGTGACACAGGTGTTACAGGGTTTTGTGCTGGAGCCTGACCCGCTGCTCCCTCCATGATGTTTAATGGAGCAACAATTATCCTCCTGGCAGGAGATGTGGCAGGTGCAGGGTGGCTCTGTGGTGGTGAGTTCTCCGGGGAGAACTGCAATGGGGGCGTCTGAAACAGAGACAGTCGGGGGGAGTGTGGAAATGTGAGGGAATGTCCAGTGTCTTCCTCATTGCCCAGGGCACTGCTGTTGTCCTCCTCCTGTGTATGTACACTGGTGCTTGGCACTGCCACCGCACTGGCTGATGGTGCTGGAGCTGGTGCTTGAGTAGCTGCTGCTCCCTCGCCTGATGGTGCCCCTAGGTATAAAGAGGCATTTGTCAACTCAGTGCTAATGTATTACAGTCACTACCATTAAAGCATTGCACATCTCATTACAAATACTTTGATGCAGTATTACAGTTATTTTTAATATGCTTCTGCAGTGGCATTTTTTGGGTACTTTTGCTGACTACATTTAGCATGATGCATTGCTCATGTCTGTTGCTAGCAGTACTGGGCTGGGGTTTGGCTGTGCATTGGGTCTAAAGGGGAGGTGTCCCGTATGGTGTGTCAAGTTGCGCATGCTTCTTACCTGTAGCAGTAGCTCGGGATGAGCTATCCAGGTCCCCAATTCCCACAACACTCGCGCTCTCAATGGTAGTGGCCACAAGTTCCTCCAGGTCAGTGAGGGGTGGCGCCCGGTTCTTGCCTCCACCAGTTAGTCCAGCCTGCTTGTGCAGCTCGGCCAGTTTCCTCTTTGTGACGCCGCGGATGTCGTAGAACCTCTTTTTGAGGTCGTCCAGGCTCCTGTGGGTGACACCAACAGCGTTTACTCTTTCCCCAATTTCTATCCACAGCTTCCTTTTAGTGCTCTCTGGAACAGTGAGGGACAGCCTTCCATACAGCTGCCTGTGTACCCTCACCACCTCCTCCACCAACACTTGCAGCTCCATGGTGCTGAATTTGCTCTTCCGCTTGCGCTCAGCCTTCTGGCTCTCAGAGCTGCTTGCCATGTTTCACAGGGATCTGGATACTGCTGCTCACTGTGGCTGCTCAGCTCAGGCTGCCTCTCCAGAAAGTTCTGATGAGTTGCACCTGGCTTGCCACACCCTGTGGGGGAGGGTGCTTCCACCTCATTGGCTGAAGTCAATAGTTTCAGTTTCCTTGATCGACGAATCGTCATTTACCGAATCGGTAATTGCCGAATCGGATTTTACCGATTCGAAACTACCGATTCGGTATTAATGCCGCGTTCCTATTGGTCCTTTGGCCCATGGGGTGTATTGCTATGTCCGATTCGGTAGTTACCGATTCGGTATTGGCAGATTCTGTCTATACCGAATCGGTACTTGCCGAATCGGTGCGTATCGACTCACGATACCGAATTGTACCGATTCAGTAAAATTCCGAATTTTTTTATCTACATATCATTTACCGATTTGGAAATACCGATTCGGTACGATTCGGTATTTAAAAATCGGTAAATGCGTTTTACCTACATCGGGTCCCTAATCTTTGTTTCCTTGAAACTTAATCTGCAATAAAACCTTCCTGTCAGTAAAATGTCAGACGGTGAAGAAGAAAGGGAGGCAGCTAGAATAGCAGCTCGACTCCTAGAGGAAGACAATAGTCTCCTACAGACTGACCCGGATGCAATACTCATCCCGGTCAACATAAGAAAAACTATAACTCTTAAACTCATAGAAAATGGACTAACATCGAGAGGTGGTACAGTCATATTCGTAATTGAGGCACATGAATATCGGCAGACAGAGGTATTCTATTCATGGATAAACTTTCCAGCAGCAAACGCTGTCACACGTGAGTTCCACTATTACAAAATAGAGGAACCTCCGGATGACTACACTCCTTTCGAGGAGGTGGAAATCCCATTAAAATACCAAGAGCACCTGCTCTGGTTTAAAGGCGCCCTAAAACATAATAATCACATCACCAGGCTCGGTCCAATAGGTAGACCAGGAGCAACGTGGCCAGTTCTAGCCAGCTACACACCACATCCAGACATTCAAAAAAATTTCAATACCAGAACTTTTGGTACAGTTAAAACAACTGATTAAAATACATAGACAATTAGTCCAATATGTAATGCGGACTTCAACAGTCCAACCAGCTATTAACATTCCACAGCTGACCCCTCACCAGGGGAATACAAATAAAATAACATCACAGAACATACAGTCATGTCTGGGTAAAGTACCCGCAAAACGGGAACAAATTCCATTCTGGTTAGCACGAAAAATCACTCAAATAGAGGCAGTATTTCCGGATACTACCGCTACTGAGAAACACAGAATTCTGACTATCTGTCTTCCAATGGGGATCGCAGCACATAGAGAGGACTGTGACACTTGGGGCACAGTCTTTGCTTCCATTTACACAAAAACACATGGTGTTCCGTCCATGGCGGTAATACCCGATGTGTTAAGACAGATTCAAAATGAATACGGTCCAGAGCCTGCTTTAACTCTGGGTATGAAATTACTGAAAGACTTCAAGCAAGTCTCAGCTTTATTATTATCTAACATAAAAGGAGAAGCAGCATCTGTGGCAATCCACCAGAAATTGAAAGAAACAGATATAGCAGAACAACCATTTGAACTTGCCAGAATCATAGAAAAATCCTATGAAGAGCTAGGAAGAGATAGTTTGGGTGGGAAACCAGTAAAACCCCAACTAACTGAAAATCCTGAAAGAATATTTATTAAAAATAATCTACACACTCCAAAAAAGAGCTGGGATGGAAATAAACAATCCACTCCCAAAGAAAAAAGATTCCAGACCAGAGGTAAGTCTCCTCGGCAGAGAGAAAGATCTCCGGACCAAGGACACAAGTCTCCCCAAAGGGAACCCTCTGAGAAAAGATACAACCTTAGAAATAGGGATAATTTGAAGAAACCTGATAGATATCAAGATATTGATACACGTCCCTCTCGATCTTTTCAGACTTCCTCGCAGAAATCGGAAAGAAGAGGACAGTCAGAACACAATGAAGAGCACGTCAAGTCCAAAGACAAAGAACCTGCTCATCAAAGTAAAAAAATTACAATTTCCAAAAAAGAAGGTAGCTAGCATTAAAGTAATCAAACATGCCGAGGATCCTGAGGACACAGCTGAAAAACGGAGAGTGGGCTCAGACGATGCTAGACAGCGCAGCAGAAGTGAGCATAGCTCGCAAGATCCTGATGAATCATCTGGAGACAGTGGACACGAATGAATACATTCAGGTGGAAACTGCAGACACCAGAGTTAGCAAACCTCATAAGATATACGAAATAACATTACGTATAGAGGGAGATAAGACTAGGAAAATAAGGGGTCTATTTTGGGGTAACCTCTCCAAAGGCAATGACATCCTTTTAGCTGAAAAAGACTGGCCACCGGAGTTTGTAAGGGAGTTCCCTCATGGCGAAGAAATGATTATGCCTGCCTTCTCAAATCACATTCCAATTCATAAAAAATATACACTTGCAAGAAAGTGGGCAGTAGCCCAAGCTCCTGCATTATATAAAAATCATGTTGGATGGGATGAGGACTCTCCTCCTCACAAAATCCAGTTAAAATGTCAACCAACTGCACAGAGGCAGTACCCAATTAAGCAAGAAGCTAAAAAACAGGTCAGGGAGATCTTAGATCAACTTGAATACCAGGGGGTGATTGAAACTTGCACCTCACAAATGAACAATCCTTTGTTTCCTGTCTCCAAACCAGACGAGTCATATCGTCTAGTTTTGGACTACAGACACCTTAACTCATGTTGCAAAACCTTTGCAGTACAAAACTCACATAGTGCAGCACTAATGAATAACATTGTGCGCAAAAAATACAATACAACATTAGATATCTCTAATGGATTCTTTTGTCAAAACATTGCACCTGAAAGCAAGTATTTGACCGCTTTCTCAATATTGGGCTCTCAGAAAATTCTGTCGACTCCCCCAGGGGTTCAAGAACAGCCCAGGATTATTCTCAGCGAGAGTAACAGAGTTACTACAAATGTATGATGATGAGGCATTATCTTATGTCGATGACATCTATCTAACAGATGATGACTTGGATACTCACTTGAAAAGAGTGAACACCATAATACTTGGGTTCGCAAGCAGAGGGTTACAAATTCAACTTTAAAAAGTCTCGAATTGCCCATCTAACTGTCCTGTTTTTAGGATATGAATTATCAAGTGAAGGTAAAAGCCTGGCAGACAATTTCCTAGAGAAATGCGCTGTAATCCAAGCACCAAGAACGCTGAAAAACTTACAATCAATTCTAGGTTTCCTGAATTTCGGAAGAACTTACATTCTAAATTATGCAGAGAGGGTTAAACCTCTCTATGAACTAATAAAACCAGATTTTAAAACAATCAATTGGACTCAAAAACACACAGAAATGTTGAGATCATTACTAACAGACATGTTAGCTAAAACAAAATTGCAAACACGCGATAACACACGCAACCTTGTAATCCGAGTCATCCCAGGAAGATGCGGATTCACATACCTAACCTCTAATGAGGGAGAAACGGTACCATTAGCATACAAATCACATTTGTACACAGAAGCTGAAAAAACATTTAGTATTAAGGAAAACATTGTACATGCGGTTCAAACAGCTGTAGCAAAAGAAAGAGCCCAGGCCGAAGGCAGACGGATTACTGTTAGAACAGCAGAATCAGCCTTTGAGGCACTAACAAGCCCATGTAATTTACCGACTATGGCATTAAATCCAAAATGGATACAATGGGAAAATTCTCTTGCTACAGACAAAGTGAAATACTATTTTGACCCGGAAATGAAAAGATTAAAAAATCTAGAATATGAAATAGAATATCCTCTGCCAATCGACATTCTGCCCATACGACAGTACGCCTGTGTAATATATACAGACGGATATACACAACCCTCAGTTTGGGGAGAACAAGCCTATAACGCCACATGCGAAATTGTTAAAACTGTGTGGCGCGGAGGTAAATTGACACCTCTGGTAACAAAATCACAGTCTGTAGAAAATAATTCAGAACAACAAACTGAAATAATAGCGTTAAAAATGGTGCTAGATAACGCGGATCGCGAAATACCGACACTAATAGTGTGCGATTCATATTACTGCGTCAAATCATTCAATAATGACTTGCAGAAATTGGTTCAAAATGGTTACAAAGATGACACAGGTGCCACAATAAAGCAAAAATCGCTTTGGGAACAAGTAGTTCTTTTACAGAAAGAACTACCAAAGACTCACGTGATACATTCGCTGAGTCATGAACGTGATGGCGTTCACGTTTCAGGGAATTCATTGGCTGAGACAGCCACAGAGGAAGCAACTAAACCGGCTTCCGTAGCTACAAAAAAGCGTTCAGAAAAATACATAGACGGAGAAACGATGCTGGCGGTGAAAACGTCATCAAAAGGCGACTGTGCAGCGCTACCCGTCAACTATCCACTCAATTATACATACATAATCGATGCAAACTCCGTTCCTTTTGCTCAAATCCCTGGAGTGGGGGATAGGGTAATTCCAAACACGAACAGGAGAAACTTGTTAATAGCAGACGCACACATGGGTGAGGGTCTTAGACACCTTAAGATTAAGGAATCTCTGACAGAATTACAATCAATATACTGTTGGCCAGGAATGAGCCTGCAACATCACAAATTCGCAATAAACTGCCCAGACTGCAACAGAGATCGCAGTGGCGAACCGGCCAGTGTATTGCCATGGCTCTTCGCTTAGATAGGACAATACTATCTATATGCAGAGCCCAGTAGGAATAATGCGTCATATTAACATATAGAGACTAGTTTCACTTAAAATGTAGACCCCAGCTCTCGGCTGACGCCAGAACTGTTATAAAAGATTTGCGAGTCTATATCAGCACATACGCAATTGGCATGCTACATTCTGACCAGGGTCCTGCTTTTAGCTCTCGAGCTTATAAGGAGGCCATGACCGGCATGGGCATTGCATTGCGGTAATCTTGTCACTTCCTTCCTGAGGGAAACGGGATGGTGGAAAGAAAAAACTGAGACATATAGCAATCTATAATGGCAAAGGTATTAGGTTTGGGTGTTGGGTGGGTCAAACATTTAATAAGTGTCCAACGTAGTCTTAATAATCTGCCAAGAAATATCTCTGAGAGGTCTCAGTCCGTACAAACTATTGTTCGGGACTAGAATGCAAATCCAGGACCTCGATAGTCAAACTTCAGTGGTGGATGGAAAATGCTTTGATATCAAAGATCGTTTGGCTATTTTACAGGACTTAAATGAAACAAGAAAAGACCTGAGCAACATAAAGTTGAAACAACAGCCAACAGCCACTGAAGAGAAACCACCTGTCCCAGCAAGGCCTGTCTGGATTCCAAAGATTGGGGATCTGGTCAGAGAGAAAATCGCGGTGAAGAAGGAATTTGGGCCTTCTTACAGAAAAACAGTACCTGTCTTAGCTGTCAACAGGACAAGATCAGTTGTACTACCGCCCCTTGCTGGTAAAAAGGAGAACCGAGTTGTATCCATCGACCTGGTTAAACCACAATCATGTGGCGAATAATAAGTAGTAGGCCAAGTGGACTCCCAAGAAATAGCAGAACACCAAAGTTTGCTACAAATCAAGAGGTTCAAACTGAAAGACTAATCACATTTGATAAACCTACAGTAAATCAACAAGGACTATGCAACAAAGCCATGGAACTTATGCCTTTTGAAACCCAAATTGCAACAATTCATCAAGAAACACCTGTCTACAACGATGTAGCCACAGACTATGCTAATGAAACAAAGAAAATTCCAAAAGCAAAGAAAAATCCAGAAGCAATTCCAACAATTGACAGAACTGCATCAGGCTACTTCATCAATTTCGATGACTTTTCTGAGGATCCGAGCGAACCTGAGGAACAGCCAACAACAACAAAAACTTTTAAAGACAAAGCTAAAGAACTCTTTCATCAACTACAAGAAACCTATCTGATTTCTCCATGGATTGAATTTTGGGTGGTGCTAGGTGTACTTTTTCTCCTGCTTTGGCTCATCATGGTACTGTGCTTGGGACACTTCATTGAAGGAAAATATGTTGCAATGGACACAGCAAGCCAGAACATCAACCTGGTCCTAAAGCCACACAAGTCTTCACACATCGAGAAAAGAGAACTTTCTTCAGTAAACTTCAGAGCCAATCCATTACCCGGTGGGGTAGCATGGGACAAAACAGATTACGATATATATGGCCCGGTCGAGCTCTTGAAGTATCCTCACCAATTTAAGGTTTCATTAAGTGACTTTGTAAAACCGAGTACATTCTCTGATGATTGGGACTTTGAAAGTATTAATGATATGATGTCAGACTTAGTTATGTCAGCAAAATTTAAAGAACATGATTATTTACAAGGTTCATCAAATTATAAACATATGTATTGATACAACCATTATGCTAACCATTATTTGCATAAATCTGCTCAACCTAGAAATGTTTTAAATTATAATCAATGGGAACATTGTGCAACTCCACCAAAAGGTAGCTCGAAAACATTCTATGAGAAATTTCCATACTTCTCAGGGTTTAACACAAGTGACGCAGAGACATTTTATTTCAAACTGTTAAATAAGACAGGAATGAAAACCATGCTAACAAATACAAAATTAATCTATTCGGAATCATTTTATGAAAAAGTGAATACATTTGGTTATGATTTTTGGAACAAAAACATCGAAACAAAAACGATCTGGGGTACCAGAGATTGGCAAGTCCAAGGTATAGAATCATTATTCAGAACCTGCATGATCCCAGAACAAATTATATTTTTGAATGACACAATTCAACAAACATCCTGTTTTGGCCTAGCCAAAATTAAAGACTTAAACAAACCGTCTATTCCAAAGCCAACACCTGACAGTAATAGCACTACAGATGTTGAGATAGACGTATCCCATATTTTAAACCAAAACAGAACACATCCTGATTGGAAAAAATGGTTGATCTGGCCCACAGACACAAATAACTGTCAAGATAGATTCCTGAACAAAATACAGGGGTTCAAATTGACCAGGCCAGACCCTAGATACTCCCAGAGACAACATCCAGGGATTGTAACAACATACAGTGTAGGAAAACTCTGCCTCGAATGGCTACATACATCCACACTGGCAGAGATTAAGCAACACTTTACTTTACTTAAAGAAGGTGCTGACTTGCGTGATTTCATTATGGGACCACGCAAACAGCGTCAGAAACGTTTCATAGCGGCCTCTATATATGCAGCTTACAACGAAGCTTGGAAAGTAACTCAAATTGAAACGAGAGAAAATACGGGAAATTGACCGTATTAATTTGGAAAAAACACTTTCTGTTGTGGACAATGGGTTAATGACTCTGTCTTCCAGAATATATTCACTGGACAGTATTGTATCATCTGCAATCGATATAATAGAACAGGACATGCTAATGTTACAACATGGTCAGTCCCAATTGCGTTCTAATGTACAGCTTGGCTGGACGTTACAGAATCTGCGTTCAGGCTATGTGCCTTGGCGTTTAATCAACACAACATCATTATTCTCTATCTTTAACCTTACTGATATACAAATCAGCTTGGCACAAAAGGGAGCAGAATATACAATTCTGAGCATTGAAAAACTTGAGAGATTACCATTGACAATGTCAGAACGACCTGTCATTGAATGGATAATACATGGGATAATACCTATTCTGATAACGACTTTCCAATTTCGATACTGCCAACAGTATATACAGGCAGGCCAGTATGAAAGGTTGGGTAAAGGATACATTAAGTCAACATGGGAATTACCTTACACACACACATGTTATAGTGAAAAAGGACAGAATGTATTTCTTAGTGGTAATAATTGTGAAAAATCACTAAGTGGTATACTTCTGTGTCAGGGTATAAATTTACATGGAGCCTGTGAGGGGACTTCAAATAACCTTTCATGTCACCAGCTTGGCACACCTGCAACTCGAATAGAGCCATTCTTTAGACGGCTTTCTAACGGGAGCTATATTCTAATTGTGGACCACAGATGTTGTGGCCTGGTGCCAGGAAAAGCTTATTTAGTAAGCGTAAGTTCCATGGTCACTTGTTGTATGCGAGTATTGTTTCCAAACGACACTCCAGACAGGGAGGAAAAAATTTGGCCCAGTCTGAAAATCTCTTCTATTCGAATTGATACTTTAAGCAGAATGAAGACTGTGCTTCTACAGACGCCAGTGCCCTTGACGTCATCGAAAGAAACGTATGATCTCCAAGTTGCAAGGACAACGGCAGAGATTCATAACCTTTTATCAACAAATTGCCCCCTACACTTCGCAGAAATGCTAAACGAAATCTTAAACATTTCTGATACGAATGGTGTCGCGAGTGTATTTAAGACAATTTTTTCGGGACTGTTGACACCTTTCAAAGCAGTCCTGGGCATTTTTCCTAATTTTGTCCATTCACTCTTTGGTGGCCTTTCACTCCTGTTGGGACTCGTAGCAGGCATTTTATTTTTGACTCTCCTGCTTCGTTATGGCAAGCCAAAACGCAGACAAGACTCCAGCTACAATGGAAGAAACGATCCTAGCTATATGCTATCGGGACCGCATAACTAAAGTCCTTGGATTAGCCCGGCTAAGAGATCTGAATATGACCTGGTTTCTTTCATTCAGACCCATCTGGCAAAATTGTATCTTACCTGTGTTAAGATGTATGCTGTGCGGAGAAGAATGCGTGTTAGACGTCTGTCTTACACTACAATCAGAAGTACCATTGGATACAGATACTTTGCTCAGTCCAGTAAAGGCTCATGCATTGTGTTGTCCCCAGCGGTTACCCATCCTGATGACGGCATTCGTTGAGACTTCACCACTGCGATTGAAGGGTAGTGAAGTGCAAGATGAGAGCAGCATCAACCAGGTACGACCCTCTGTGTGCACTGCTGATCCTGTCATCGATGATAGCAATCATTCTCACGACTGCACAGTTGCGGCATTTTCCAACTTGGTCGAACTTTCACCTGAAGCGGTAAACTGCTTTTTTGAAAGTCTGTCTGGAATGATGTTCTCGCCCGAACAGAAAGAATTAACTTTTAAGCAAATGAGCACTCAGCGTTCCCTGAACTCTGGATTTGTCCTTCAGCTTTGAAAAACAAAAGCTTCTGAAAATATTTGGAACTGTTTTGACTTCTTCCCTTGAAAACGAAATTATTTTTTTCCCCAATTTCAAAATATTTACCTTTTATTTTTGGCACTTCTCCTCTGCTTAAAGTAGAACTTTTCTTAGAGAACAGAGCTTCTATTTTTAGGAACTCTAGAGACAATTTATTACCTCAGCCTCTAGCATATTTACAAATAACTGTATTTATATGTGATGAAGTGGTCTCGCACTCTTCTTTTCTGTATTAAGAGCCATTTCATGTGTAATTTTCGCAAATCATTCATGCTGAAATATATGTGCATCCTTTTAATGAATGATTACACTGCTTGAAGGCATACAGTACCTATACTCATTTTCGTGTATTTCGCATTTACCATTTCAGATGCAAAATAATGTATTTTGGGGTAGATCGGTATACACATGCACCGTTAGATATGTTTACTATTGCTTAGTTTAGTAATTATGGACATGAATTCGTGGAGTGGGTGTAGTGTGTTTTATCTAGGTACCTGAACCAATATCCTATTCTTCGCCCTTGTCCGGTTATAAATCGATAATATCCCTGCAACGGCACAGAAACCCTTTTTCATAATTCGGTCATAGCGCCTGCTGTCACATTAAGCAAGCCTATTCCTCCAGCCCCCTAGAAAGCACACCGAGTTCTTAAACAAATCCAAGCCTCCAGCAACCTGGAAAATCCCCGCCTGCTATTGTTTTGATTTCGTCCGAGAACTCCTGTAAAGCACTGTAAGAACGACCAGTTCTTAGTGACATCTTTATTGACGTCTTATGTCCATCGTTACGTCAACCCCGGCACCTTTCAGGTATAAATATACCAACGCTGCCTTAAGAAAACACACGGTGGTGGTGAATCTGGAGCAGCGACTACTTGCCCGAGAGCCCAGCTGATGCGAGAGCCCACGGACGCTGCCCCTCCCTTTTGACGCGCTGAGAAAGACGCTGTCTTTTCTCTTGCCGAGAAATCCAGCCTCCGGCGTTTCCAGCTTACCCTTGCGGGTGACTGGGATATCGAGTCCTGAGAGAGAGATACCAGCCCTCCTGCCTTCTAATACCCAGGTACTGAACTGACTAAACCCTTACAGAGAATTCTTGAGTCAGATTCTTGGCAAACCAAACTCAACTTAAACTGCTACTTACTTACTCCTTCCCACGTATTAGGCTTAGGTCAGGTACACCAGGGTAGGCTTAGCTAGAAGCACCAGTTGAGTACGATTAGTCAATGTATATATGTATGTATCTATTTTATCCATTTTAAAGTATCATATGGCTAAGAAACCATAACAATGCTTTTACAGTATTATTTCATAATCCTGCTTTTACTGTATGCACTCTACTTAACTATAAGTATTGCAATTGTAGCAATTCATTTCTCTTGTATGAGGAAAGAGACTGCTCAATAAATAACACCTTTTATTGAAAACGCCCGTCTCTCTTTTTCTCTGCAATCTGGTGAAACTAAGTACGCACTTATTGACTGAGTAAAATAGCTGTCTTTTGTTTTCACACGACTCTAGAGATATACTCTTATTCAGGGAGAGCAAAGTTGTCATGTTTTATGGTTGTCAGAAACTAAATCCCTTCTTGTCTATCCAGGGAGGTTAGACTCCTCCTCGCTTATTCGAGAAAGTTTCTAGTGAACTCTGAGCTATCTGGCAAACACTTAAGTCTAATATAGTCAGTAGAGACCTAGATAACCTCAGTCCTACGTCTACACTACTGAAGATATTATTCCAATGCGCAGAGCCTATTGGGACTATAGGAACTACACTACATCATCTGCAAACATCAACGCTGAAACCTTTGAGTTTGCTAGTTTGGGGGCATCATTGTCCATGATCTCTGTAAATTAGGCAAAAAGTCCGTTGACATATAGGCAAAACAGGGTTGATGCAAGCACACAGCCCTGCCTTACTCCTCTGCCAACTGGGAGTCTGGTGGTTAGTTCTCCCCCTTTCCACATCTTACTCGGGCATAGATGGCATCATGCAGCTCAATAAGCATGCCTAACAAGTAAGAGGGAATCCCCAGTTCTCTTAGCACCCCCCATAATTTGGCTCTGGGCACCAAATCAAAAGCCGTTTTCAGGTCCATGAAAATCAAATAGAGGCTGCCACCCTCCATTGACACCGTTTTCCAAACTATAAGTTGGAGTCTATATATTTGGTCCATGGTGGAAGTGTTCTTCCTGAATCCGGCTTGGTAGGGGCTTATAACCTCATTCTCTTGCATCCACCCCTGGATCCGGGTTGAGAGTACTCGTGCAAACAGTTTTTGAGTGACATCGATGAAACTGATCGGTCTATAGTCTGCAGGGAGTAAAGGAGAGCTCTTTTTAAAGACTGGGACAATTTCTGTCCCTGCCAGGTGTCAGGGATCGGCATACCATTCATTATGGTGATGAATAGTATGCACAAATAGGGACCCCAGATAGTTGGTTATTCTAAAAACAAATCCCCTGGTAGCCTGTCTAGTCCAGGTGCTTTGCCTGCTGGAAGCTTCTCAATTGCCTTGGTGACCTCAAGGAGGGTTATCCCAACAGGCACCTCTTGGGCATGCCTGGGTAAAGGAGTAGTTGAACCCACTGCCAGGCCGGTATCAGCACCCAAGAGCCCTTGGGTGGCGCTGTGGCTACTACAATGTGAACCGGTATCGGTTTCCAATGTATATAGCGCCCGGAAGTGGTCGGCCCACTTTTCTGCTGGAATATTCGGTTCATTGGCTGGGGATCCCTCCCTACTTTTGGTTAAAAGCTTGTTTTTTTGCTTTGATGGCCGCTATCAATGCCTGTTTTGCCTTGCGGCAATTTTCATTAAACAACGTCTGGGTTACCATTTTTATTTTTTTGGGGCGTACTATTGGGTAAAACATGTCAGCTAGTTTAGTTGCCAAAGTCTTATGGAGTTCTCCAACCTGATTGATGTAAGCTATGTTGCCTCAAGTGGCAGAGATGCTGCTAAGTTCTTGCAAAGCTGGTATTACTACTTCATAAAGAGCACCCAGCTTCTCAGGTGATTGTTTTATTACCCCCCACTTATTTCTTTGTCTGTTATTGGAAAATAATAACCTGTTCTCCTGGGGGGGATTACTAACAGGGAGATTACCTGAATCCGGCACCTTCAATGTCAATGCCAGGGCATTATGGTCACTATCATGTCGTGGTACGCCAGAAAAATCAAGGACCCTATGCCATGATCTCGACTCAACTAAAATATAGTCCAGAAGAGAGGTTTGACCAATTCTATTAAATGTTGATCTACCCGGCCAATCAGAGGTTGTACGACCATTGCATGCTCTCAGCGAGTGGTTTAAGATAGTGGCATTTATTTGGAGTACTAGGGCAACCAGGACTCAACCAGTAGAATTTGTGGGTCCAGAATAGCCCAGAGTAGGTCCTCCACATTGGTAATCAAATCATGAGTGCCAAAAAAAGTTCTCAAATTGACAATTAAAATCGCCCCCACTATTAACCTTGTGTTCAACGGGACAGTAGGAATAAAGGAATTTAGATCGTCAAGGGTTCTTGATTCCTTGCACAAGCTTACAGGCCTGGAGTAGACGTTAAGAATGGCAAACTTCAGCTTGGTGAGAAAACTAAGCTTTACGCATTGAATATCATTGGTGGAGGTGATCAGGGGACTAGCTGAGCAACCCACATGTGAGGCGACCCAGATAGATAGTCCCCCAGACGGTGTGCCCCTCTTTCTGGTAACAGCTGAAATATTAAATGTCGCAAATCCCACCTTTGCGCACTCATCCCTCGCCCATGTTTCCTGAAACAAACAAATGTCAAACTGATCCACGAAAGTCCCCATTCAGGGCAAGAGAGTTACCCTTAATGCCAGCCACTTTCCAAGAGAGGATCTTCAACTCACTACCTATGCGTGAGTTTCCTCCCGGGAAATCGGTACAGGGTGTGACTGTGCTTGAAGGGTTTACCCCCTGTGCGATGTTATTGGAAGGGGCAGAAAGATTGGGGGATATAGACCCCGATAGGTAGAATGGGCCCTCATGGTCCTTGCTCCCCTACAGGGTAGTTGAAACACGAGCCCCCATTCCTGTCCCTGTCTCCACTGACGAGGACCGCTTTATACTCCCATGGTATAGCGTCACACGTCATCTCGGGGACGTCGGGGTACTCTTTGGATTGCCCAGATGCCCTGTCCCTGATGGTCAATCCACTTCTTCCAAAGCCCGTAGCGGTTATTTACGGGCAAATTAAAAAACAGAGGTCTAGTGGGAGGGTGTCTGTGGCCGAGATTCAGGTTTTCCATCGAGTGCCTATCATGCCCCAGGATTACGTTTTCCCTACCAGGATTAATACAGTGGGAGTAAAAATAATCAAGTGAGAGAGCTCTCAACTCTGTGTGGGCGCTGTAGGGCAAGTTTTATAATTTAGAAGCATGTGATCTGAGGGTTTTTAAAATGAATAACCACACAATCCCCTTGGTTTGGTTTTTTACTGACTCCTTCCCAATATACTTTCCGCACCATTAAGATTTCTCCAGCCCTTTCATAAGGAAACTGCCTGTGCTTTGCAAGCAGAATAAACTCTTATTCCTGAGTTCTAGCTGTGACTCCCCCTGGATGTTATTGAGAGGTGGGACCCCTGTCAGAATGATTACGTAGGGTGAAGATGCTGGTGCGAGGTTTACAGTTGGCAGGGCAACTGGTACCATCCTGCCCACAGGACACTCTTCCCTCCTCAGGACTTCTCTACTTGTGCTCGGCCCTGCTGCGCTAATGGTGGATTGGTGAATGCTCTGCATATTAGCGATTGAGGCGCTACTCTCTCCCGCTCTGCGTGGCATCCTTAGCCCTGCATTTGGTGCCCGCTCTTGCTCTCGCTATGCACCAGAATGCTGGGGGGTACAACTAGTATCTCGGTTAGTGGTCTGCTGAGTATTGGGGACGTGCGACCTGGGTGTTACCTGTTTGACAGAAAGACCCTGGGAGTTACAATAAGACTGGAAATTGAAGCCCCCCTCCCTCGATGGAAGTTGTGATATGCTAGTACTGGCTTGCGTTTGCCTGAAACCCCCTACAGATGTCAAGATATTTAGTTGGTCGACTAGGGGGGCAACTTCTTCCTTAAGTATAGCTCTAAATTGGGTCAGGAGATCTGCCAATAACGTCTGGGCCCAAGCTGGATACTTTGGGTCTGTACTGATGGCAACTGTGGGTTCAATTATTAGGTTTAAATTAAGTAGATCTTTTGCCCCTCTTCTTGCCTTCTTGCTGTCAGTTACCCTCCCAACTATTTGCTTTTGTTTCCCATTCTTACGTGTGCCTACACCCACTTCTCCCTTCCTAGTTACGCTAGTCGGATCATTTGCTTGGAGTGGGGGGCGGGGTAACATTTCCAGTAGATAAGAGTGCTACAGGAGAGGTATTAGAAATGGGCAGGTCTACTGTTGGAGGAAAGAGGTCAGGAGTAATTGACAATCGCCTTTCAGTGCGTTCAATTACCGTTGTAACAGCTCCTATGGCCCTTTGCAGTATTTTATCAATTGATGTTGGGCGGGGCGGAGAAGAGGGATTAGCTTGGGCCCGGGACTTTTTAATAGTAGAAGTACGTTTCCCCATGTTACAATGTTAAAGGGCACTCAGTATTCGCACCACCCTTTGTACAGATCAAACAGACTAAAAAGCTGTAAGCAGACACACAAGGCTTTTGGTAATATGCTCGGGGAGGGTGCCCAAGTAGATCGTTATACTCGTAGGAGGAAGGACCCGTTAAGCGAATCCCCTTAAAGTCGACACAAATATAGTCAATCCCCCGAAAACATACAGCATTTATAGTCAGTGGAAATGAGAAGAGCACCAAGAGGCAACTAGTCTACTTGCCGTAGGAAGTAATTTCGATGTTGTTCAGTTGCTGTAGAAATAAACCTTGAAATGCAGGAATCAAGTTAAGAGATTTAATCAGTAGCACAGCATACATCCAAGTCAATAGGCATCCAGGTTACAACTGCCTTTCAAAGTAAGAATGCTACATTAGCAAAACTTTGTTTGGAATGTAAAGCCATGCAAGAACCATAACAAGTCACATGCCTTAAAGACATATTGACATAATATATATAACTAAAACAACGAACTAAACATAAGATGTAACAGTTGCGTCGTCAAGAGAGCAGGTCTTTAGGGTCGACTGATGTGTAGATGAAATCAAGGGGGGTGGCTCAGCCCTGCCTCTTCCTGCCAATGACGGGCAAGGACGGGCCCGCCCTTGGCCCGGGCTTTGCCCGGGCGCGTCCCGCACCGCGGGAAAGACAGCAGCGCTTTTAAGCGCATGATGGCTCATCCCCCACACCTGTGGCAGCTAGGTGGAAGCGCAGAGCACCCTGGGACTTGGAGTCCCACCAGGTTCGGCGCGGCTCTGTGTGAGTGAAAGTCGGAGCTCTTACCCTGTTCCTCTGACCGTCCCCAACTTCTATTGCATTCATCCCCCCTTGTTCCTCCCTCCCCCCTATCGCTCCCTCCTGACTTACCACTTCCTTCTCCGGTACCCAATAAACAACAAATTAGCAGTCTTCTACCCCTAGTTACATCACCCCCCATCACATCCCCGTCCCAATCCCAACTTCTAATGCCTGCTTCTCCCCTCATTCCTTTCTCCCCCCTCCCGTTTCATTCTGATTCCTCCCCTTCCTCTCCCACTTCCAATCACTTCCACATCCTAAAAACAATACCTCCCACATTCCCCTCTTACCCCCTGATCTCCCCCCTTTCCAAAAACACTCAAAACTCCCTCCAACCCCCTCCTGGCTTTCCACCACTTCCTCCACTCTTTATTCCCCCACTACATAAAGCTAATTTGACGAACAGTCCAATAAACACAGACCCACCGCACCCATCAACTCATTCCCTGGCTTCCCCTACCACTGAACTTATCCTTCTGTCCCTCATCTTAGAACTATCCTCTCTTAGAAATGATCTCACTCCTTTCGAAAACTATCTCCTCACACACGGACACCCTCCTCAGCACATCCACAGACTCCCACCTTAACCCCATCACCTGCAAAATTACTCCTCCTTCTAACAACCACACAACTGACACATTACCCAATCAACCCTCACAAGCCATGACCCCATACAATACCAACATGTCCAATGAACCACAACGTGGCACTCAACCAACACCCTCTGAAGTTAACAGTTCCTCTAACATAACTATCTCTCCATCTCTACCCTCCAAAGCGAACAACTCCTCTAACTTAACTATCTCTCCACCTCCACCGTTACCCAATTTACCCCCTAGTCATAAACATTCCATCCCAATTATCTTAGGAACTAGAAGACTCCCCCTTCCGCCCTCCTCACCTAGACCTCCACAACTTCTTAGATCTATCCCCCCTTGTTCCCCCGCCCAACCACCCGACCACACTCCCTTTTTTTGCTCGTCGACTAACTGCCGATCCACCACATGCCCCACGCACCTGTCTACTATTCCAGTCCTTTTAGGAACAAGCAAACTCTCCCTTTCTCCTTCCTCCCCCAGACCACCCCAACTACTCACACCTATCCCTACTTGTCCCCCCTCCCTTACACCAGTCCCCACCTCCCTTTGCTGCATGTTGATTAACTGCAGATCTGCCTCCTGTCACGCCACTGAAATCGCTGAAACCATTCTTAACGAAAACATTGACATTGCCTTCCTAACCGAAACATGGCTCACCCCCCACTCCACTCCCATCCTCGACTTGCTTATCCCCCCTGGTTATTCTATCATTAGAAAAGACAGAATTGACCAAACAGGCGGTGGTCTCGCCATCATTTTTAATGCTGAACTTAACATCTCTCTAGTCAATCTACAAGTCCCTTCATCCTTTGAATACCTTTGCGCCGATCTCATCACTTCAGACTCCACCACTACCCGATTACACGCTATCTACCACCCCCCTGGAAACAACATCCCCTTTACGGAAGAATTGACTGATCTTATCATACAATCGTCACTCTCACATTCTAAAAATCTCTTCCTCGGTGATTACAACATCCATTGGAACAACAGTCTTGATCCCTCTGTCATCCTACTTAACGATACCATTGACATCACCAATATTTCCCAACTCTGCCATACTCCGACACATAACAAAGGTGCCACTCTTGATGCTATTATAATGAACAAAGATCTAGCCTCCCTCTCCAATATTCTTCCCGTAGATTGGTCTGACCACTACCTTATCCTCTTCACCATGACTAAATCCATTACTCTCCCCACCCTCAGCAGCACAGTATCCAAGAAATCCACCCGCAACCTTCACCTTATTCCTCCGGACAAATTGGAAACCGCAATTAAGGCTCACTTCGCTCTCCCCCCTCTCTCTGACAGCACCAATGACCTTACCAACCACTATAACAATACTATTCTTGAAACCCTCGACCAAATTGCCCCAATCAAACTTAAACTACAAAAAAACATTCCTCCTAAGTCTTGGTTCAATTCCGAACTTAACAATGAAAGACGGTCCCTTAGACATTCTGAACGGATTTGGAGAGCTCATCCAAGTGTTGACAACCTTGCTATCCTTAGAACCACAAGATCCCAGTACAAAAAACACATTTTTAACGTAAAAGCCTCCTTCCTACGTTCTCAACTAGAGCAGGCCAGAAATCGCCCTCGAGAACTTTTTAAAATTGTAAAAAAACAAACCTCCACTGGCCCTCCTAAAATACTAGCCTCCATTGACAAATGCGAAGAAATTGCCAGCTTCTTTACTAACAAAATCAACATGATCGAACTTTTGTTCTCTTCCCTCTCACCCTTACCTCAACTTTCCACCATCCTACACACCCTCCCCAACTCTCATAACTCTCCTTCGACCACCTCCTCTGCACCGCTCGATACCTCCGTTCCCCTCCCTGCTATACCCCAACAGGATATCCCTCCAATACCAAACCCCACTGCTAAAAACAATGCCTCCTGGAGTGATTTCAGTCCAGTAACAGAATCTATGATCACTAATATCATTGTCAAACTAAAACCTTCTGCCCACTCCAAAGATCCTCTCCCCCCACTCTGGTCCAAGAACTCAAATCCATCATTGCCCCCATATGGACCAAAATCATCAACTCCTCTCTTTCCACTGAATGTGTCCCTGCCTCCCTTCAACTCGGCCAAATCTCGCCTATTCCCAAAAACACTGCAGCTGACCCCAATGACCCTAACAACCTTCGTCCAATCTCTAACCTTCCATTCCTATCCAAAACCCTTGAAAAATGTGTCCTATTACAACTTGAGAAACATATCGCCTCCTTCAACCTCCTTGATGTCTTCCAGTCTGGCTTTAGAAAGGGATGCAGTACAGAAACTGCTATGCTTTGCATTGATGACATTCATCGTTCCCTTGACAAAGGAGAATCCTCAGTACTAATCCTTCTAGACCTCTCAGCTGCATTCGATACCGTCCACCACCTAACCCTTCTCAGCACTCTCAAAGACCGGTTCGGTTTAGAAGGCACCGTTTACAAATGGTTCTCCTCATTCCTACAAAATAGATCTCAACAAATCAAGCTTAGCCATTTACTCTCTAAACCTAAACCTGTCTCACTCGGCGTCCCTCAAGGATCCATCCTCTCCCCAACCCTATTCAATCTGTTCATGGAACCACTCACCCTCATCCTCAAACATTCTAATATCAACTACCACCTCTATGCTGACGACACCCAATTATACTACATGATCAAATCTCACAAAGACATCCTTCACCTCAATGAGACCCTGAAAAAAATTCAAACCTGGTTCCAACAGAACCATCTCAAACTGAACCCCAAACAAACAGAAATCATAATTCTCTCCCCCCAAAATAGCTCTCTTCCCATTCAACTTTGGTTAAATGACATCAAAGCTCTAAACTGCCCTCTCTCCACCTCCAATTCGGTCAAATCCCTAGGCATCAGTATTGACCAGAATCTGAATCTCATCCCCCACATTAAAAATGCATCCAAAAGCGCTCTTTTCACCCTTCTCCATCTTAAGAAACTTAAACCTTCTATTCCTGCAGAAGATTTCAAACTTGTTGTCCAATCGCTGGTCCTCTCCAGGATTGACTATGGCAACGGCACTTTGGCGGGCCCCCCTAAAATCCATCTTGCTCCAATTAAATCTGTCCTCAACCTTGCTGCTAGACTCATCTCTGATTGTAGAAAATTTGATCACATCTCCCCCGTCCTCAAAAATCTCAAGTGGCTCCCAATAGAAGGTAGATCAACCTACAAGATTGCCTGCATCACTCACAAAACTCTCCACCAAAACACCCCTTCTTACCTTGCAACAAAACTACACAAAGCAGGCTGCTCTAGATCCCTGAGGAGCACAAACTCCCTTGTCCTCATCCCTCCTAGACTAAAATATAAAAAAACACAATCCCGTGCGTTCTCCGGCAACGCTCCCACTATCTGAAACTCTATCCGAAAAGAAATCCGTTTCAACCCCTCCTACCCTCTCTTCAAGAAAGAACTAAAAATACTTCTTCTTAACAAATATTGGGGTATCTAATGTTTCTGACACTTTACAAGAACCAAGTATTAGGATATCTTATGTAAATTGACTCCCTACCTGCTCACTCCACTCTCCTCTACTATGCACCCCTCCTAACTCCCCCTCTCTTTACCCTCGTACTCTTACTCCCCCTCTCCTGACTCCCCTCTCCCTACTAACTTTCATTATCCATTCCCATCCCAATCTCTATCTCCATTCTCCCTGCCCCTTTTAGACATGCCGGCAATCAGTATCATTTTGTAACTCGTTCTCGCTTAAATTTTTTATCTATTTCATTGTTTTGTTTTCTCATGCCTTGTAAAGCGCTCTGATACTCTCGGGTCCAGTAGCGCTATATAAAACCTTTGAAATAAATAAATGGAGTAAGGCAGACGGCAGCAATCTTCAGCCTGGGACAAAGTTCCCACCAGGTTGCACCAGGAGGCACAATTTGACCCCCCCCACAAGCAGAGAAAGGACTCCTCAAGGCCCGCGCCGTGGGAAAGGCAGCAGCGCTTTTAAGCGTGTGATGGCTCCTCCCCCACACCTGTGGCAGCTAGGTGGAAGCTCAGAGAACCCTGGGACTTGAAGTCCCACCAGGGTTGGCGCGGCTCTGCGCGAGTGAAAGTTGGAGCTCTGGAGTAAAGCAGACAATAGCAATCTTCACCCTGGGACGAAGTTCCCACCAGGGTGCACCAGGAGGCACAATATGACCCTCACAAGCAGAGACGGGACTCCTCAAGACCCGTATTATACACAGAGCCTTTGAAAGGGATCACACTGTAACACTTATGTAACTTCAGAGATAGCTCTGCTGTCACATCTGTGCATCCTCAGCGATATTTCTGCTGTCTGAGGCCTGAGACTAAGATGGTGTACCTTTTGGAGTAGCTCCTCTCGCTGATGCCTTGTGAAGGCAGGTGGTAGGAGACAAAGATGAAAGGCAGGATGAAAGGGGGTGTCATGCGAGAGGCAAGACGTGGTAGAAGCGATGGGAAAGAATGGGTTAAAAGAAGGGAAGTGTAGCTCACCAGTTGAGACAGCAGGCGTGCCGTGTCAGGCTTAGCTCTCACTCTGGCAAAGGCTCTCTCTCTCTCAGCAGCTCCTGTTCCCACAGCACAGATTCTCACACTGACGGAGACCCATCTCTCCACCTTCACAGTCAGTTAGCTGAGTCCACAGCAACACTTTGCAGGATTTAAAATGATGCAAGGTGCTGCGAGGGCAGGGCAGGACAAGTTAGTGCTGTCTGGGCTGACGTGCCCCGAGGCTGAGAGTCACATGCACCTCTGAGCAGACACCGTGTACACAGCTGGGGGCTGGGGGAGTGGGGGAGGGTCGAAGTGCCTGCCAGCCATCCCTGCAAACCGGCTGCAGTGCAAAGACGAGCAGAAAGAGTTTGCTGGAGCAGCGCAGGCACCACCACACCAGACCTCAGCACCCCAGGACTATGGACACAACTCTCAAACTGCCCAGCAGCAGGGTCGTGGGGGGCTTGTCTAGCCCCCGCCAACTTTGCATCCTGCTTGTTGCTTGTTCTTCCCATTATCCATGTCTGAAGTTTCGTGGGAGCACTGTTAGGAACCAGTATTTTTACTACTCTATTTTCCCCATTCTCATATACCTGGAAGTTGTGGGAGTTATGGTCTCCGCTCAAGGGGGTTGGATGTCAATGTTCTCTGGGTCTATTCTTTCGGCCCTCCTGACCCTTAGGGAGGTGTAGCCAAAGCCCTCCGGGGCAGCACATGCAGCCACTGTTGTGCGGTCTTCTCCCCTGCTGTAAATGTGGTGTGGCAGAAATTGCTGGAAATCCAGGGGAGGGGAAGAAACAGAGGGCCTTTCTCCAGCCTGCCAATCCCCAGTGGTCCCGGGGAGCACGAGCAGCCAGCCATGGTACACCCTCTAAGGACCTCAGTCCCAGGTTGCTGTCCTAGGCCTCCGATGGCCCTACACGCTCAGGGACCTGGATGGCCCTACTCCAGTGATTCCCAATCTGTGCGCCGAGGCACCCCAGTGCGCTGTAAAAACTAGCCTGGGGCGCCGCGCAACAAACGCACAGTTTAAGAATCAAATTCATTTGTTCATCCCGGTGTCTCAATAGTCCCAGACAGTATGTTGTATGGAAGGTGCGGATATGCCACGAAATACAAAAATCGATTAAAGTAATACAAATGTGTAGATAAAGTCCGCGATCCATACTAGTAATGCACGTCTGCACACAAACAGGGAAATAATCTCGAAGGGCGCAGTACCTATAGGGGCCGCCGGGGTTTGTGCCAGTGTCACATTCCTTGTGTTTGGAAATAAAGCTCCGGTGGCAGCATCTGCGCAGAGACCTGGGCTGAACATGACAAGCCCGGGCTGAAAGAGCAGGCCGAGACGGAGGAGAAAGAAGCCTGGGTGGAGAGAGGGGCTGACAGGAGGGCCTTTACAAGGAGAGCACGGAGGAGATAGGCACAGACGCCACAAGTGGAAGCCTTTACATAGTAAATTGTAACGCATGCTACTTCAGTTTTAGCATTTTGTGTTTTTAAGTGTTGTACATACCAGGTGCATCTCTACCAGTGAAGTGGTTTGATTTTCCTTCCCTACTAGAAGAGAGAGAGAAAGAGAGAGAGAGGGAGGGAGAGAGAGAAAAAGAGAGAGAGAGAGAGAAAGAGAGAGAGAGAGAGAGAGAAAGAGAGAGAGAGAGAGAAATAGAGAGAAAGAAAGAGACAAAGAGAATGAGAAAGAAAGAGAAATCTATGCAAACAATTCAGGGGCATATTATCAAGGGGGTTTATCTCCGCTTTTTTGGCTTTAAAAGCCAAGAAAGCGGAGATAAAATTATCTCCCTATTACCTAGCTGTCGCTAACACCAGTTAGCGACAGCTAGTAGGACATAGCGACCATCTTGGGCCCCACTTTGCATGTCAGTGATATTTATCACTAATGATATGCAAAGTGGGCGTGCCAAGATGTTAGCGACTGGAAACAGTCGCTAACATCGCTATCTCCTATTACCAACTTTTGGAGATATTCGCGCTAAGCGCGAATATCTCCAAAAGCTAACACCTGCCCTGAGCAGTTCTTAGCCATGTTATCCAATGGGAGGTGGATAACATGGCTAAGAGCATTAGCTCGGTAATGCATGAATATCGCTGACTTTTCAGCGATATTTATGCATTGCGGCCGTTTTTTATCGCATTTGCGATAAACCTTGGTAATACCAAGGTTTATTTGCGATAAAAATCGCCACAGCTTAGCGGTAACATTTTGTCTCTAACCAAGCAATAGCGATAATTATCGCTATTGCTTGGTAATATGCCCCAATTCAGTTTGTTGCATAAAACAACATATGTTAGTGACAGAACACCATGTGCACAAGCAGGCATACATGCAAAGTCTGGTGTTAAAGCAATAGTTTTTCAAAACTCATTTGTGAGTTAAATGACTACCTGAAAGTACTGACCTAAAGGTCCTACCATGACCTGTCACACACATCAAAGCCTATCATCGACACACTTTCCCAGACTACATGATTAGAATACCTTCATTGGCTTCATCTCAAATATTTTCAGGGAGGAAAATAGAAGTACCCGCAAGGCTGGGCTTACATCCCCCTCCCCCTCCGACAAAAAAAAAATTAAGATGGGGAGCCATGGACAACAGACAACAGGTCAAGGGAGCCAGGGGTCAAAAAAGTTTGGGAACCACTGCCCTACTCTCTCAGGGCCATCCAGCATAACCCGCCTGCTCCTCAGTGGCTCTGCTTGGGCCGGACTGCCTCCTCTACTCTATGCACTATTGGAGGGGCAAGCTTCTATTTTCATCTGAGATGGGGTATACCAGCTGCGCTCCTGCCCCTGTGGACTGACAGAGTCCCGCACGCCTCACCGAGATGCCAAACTGATCCTACAGGGCACAAGTCGTAAAAAAAGAAGTGGGGGGACGCTGACGTCACAACAGGAAGTGATGTCACGAAAGGTGGCGTGCACCATCAGATTCATTGCCTCCCCTCGCTCACCCCTTAGATGCGATTGCATCAGAGAAGCCAGCGCGGGAGCAGCGTTCTTGATGACAGAGGCCAAAGAGTGAATGTGTGGCTCCATTTTCTCCAGTAATCGAGATCCTGGTAAAATAAGTGGGGGGACGCCGTCCATCCGCGTGGTACCCTGACTCGAGCCCTACTGCTCCAACATCCCCAAACAACTGCTCAATTGTCATCCAGTGGGCTGGCAGGGCACGGCTCCTCCACGGGCAGTCCAGATTCCTCCCTACATCACTCTGGAAGCTGGTGGGCAGCACCCGATTTGGGCCCAGACTTCTCACCATATAGCCTCCAGGACCAGTGCAGGCCATTGTATGCCACACAGCCCGCCTCCTCTAGGCTAGCTGCCTAAGGTGCTCGCCATCTGAAGCCCAGCCACTGGGTTCTGACTCCTCTATCTCCATGGCAGGGGCTGCAGAAATTCCGACACTCAGGTACAGCAGCTCAGACTGGGGTTTTGGCTGGTTTGGTGAGCCGATTCGAAGCTCGCCTACAATGCATCAACCATGTTGGTTGATAGTTGGCCACGCCTCCTTAACAATATAAAAATTAATGGCACTGGAAAAAAACATAACAAATAAAAATGTCGCTCTTTGCATTTGCGTTCGATCTATTGGCATTCTGGATACGCGCTGACCCTTTGGTGAGTGGCCTTGGGTGGGGAAGGGAATGGGAAGATAAAATCTCCCTCTGTACTGATGATGTGCTGCTTTATGTGACAGAGCCTGTGGTCTCTAGCCCCAGACTATTGCATATGTTCCACCTCTACGTCACCTATTCTGGATACATGATTAATTTGGGGGAAGCCTCTCCTGTATTCTCTATGTGTATTGGCGGCATAGAGAGGTCTCCCAGGGGGCCTTCAAATATCTGGACCTCTATGTGGCTAGGCAGCCTGAACTGTTCTACACAGTCAACCTCTACTCATTGTTGGATCGATTTAGGGCTGACTTCCAGCTCTGGTGGTCATTGGCCCTGTCATGCCTCGGCAGGGTGACAATGTACAAATGATCGCCCTACCCAAATTCTTATACGTGCTGCATAACATGCCATATTGAATACCGCCAGGGCTCTTCCAAAATGTGAGCCAGGTAGTCCAGCAGCTCCTGTGGGTTGGAGGGCTATGTAAGATCATTCTGTATAAGCTAATAAGGGGACGGTGTGATGGTGGCATTGCCCTGCCTGATCAAGAAAAGTATTACTGGTAAGGGTTAATTGCAACTGGTAAGGGTTAATGACTGGGTCACTGCTCAAGGGTAAAGGCCTCGATGTGGTGGAGGGTGACTAGATTCCTGGGACGGCAGGGATGCCTCACCAAGATGACCCCCCTATGGGACAGCGATATGTTGGCTGATGTAGGTTCCCTTGGAGGATTTACCGGCTGGACCGTGATAGACATTTCATCACTTGGGGACGTATGGAGAGGGGAGGATATGATCACCTGGGAGTTGTTGCAGGCATAATACGACATGGCCCCCGGGGAACTCTTTAGTTACCACCATTTGTGCCATGGATTGTGATCATATGTGGTGAAAGAGCTGTCACTTAATGAATCCTCCCCTTTAGGGGATAGATTGTTGACAGAACCACTCATTTCTAAGGCGTCTTCCTAACCTACAGTAAACTACTGCATAATGCCATGAACCCTCACTGAGGCTCAAGGAAATTGGAGAAGTTGAAATTAGCGAGATAGATGAGGAGGAATAGGAATAGGCACTCCGCGCACCCAGGGAGGTGGCGGTCAGAGATCGCTTCAGACTAATTCAACTACGGATACTGCAGAGATCGTACTACATGTGACAGCTCCTACATAGGATGGGTGGGGTGAGTACAGATGAGTGTGCCAGGGGCTGCCGAATGCAGGGGATTCCCACATACACTCTGGGATTGCATGCCACACTGTGCAGGAATCGGGGTTTAATTACAGGGGGAACAACATGAGCCCTCCCTGCATGCATTCCCATTCCCATTCCCAGATCCAGCAGGGGGGCCTTTTAGGGCCCCCTTATTTGCCTCACCCCTAGCCTTTTCATGTTAGGTTCAACGCCATGAAAAAAGCAGTGAAAATGCAACTCGTAATATGCTTGGCAGTGCCATCGCCAGAATATTCATGCCAGTTGCAAACCGCAGAATATTCATGCCAGTTGCAAACCGCAGAATATTCATGCCAGTTGCAAACCGCAGAATATTCATGCCAGTTGCAAACCGCCAGCCCAGCAGGATCCTTGGTCCCGGTGGAGCCGGCTGTCTCATGGCAGACCAACTGACACACTTAGAATACTGCAAGCAGACTCACAGTTTTCGTACTGCTACCACAAGTACGGTGGTCATGAGGACCGCCATACTCGCAATAAGGCCATATGTCTTTGAATTACCAAAGCCCTTTAAAGAAACAGTTGCTTTCCATAAGTAATATCCTATTTCTGCATAACCGATAACTAAAGATGGGCATAGCTGACAAGATGGTGACTCAAGTCAAAGCTAATGCTGTGAACTTCGAAATCCCTTATAGGATCATAAATAGGTCCCGTGAATTCTGTGAATTTAATGCATCCACACCCTGACTCCACCTCACCAGAGGGAGAGGAGGCTGACACATCTGATCCCCCACTGGAACTTGACTGCTGCAGAAGAACCCAACTTCCTTTGGCCATATGATGTCTATCAGAGATTGTTAAACTGTCTGTACCGAAAAATACACACTATTACAACACAAATGCACCTGAGGGAGAGGTGTGGCGCCGCGGCCAGGGCGACTGACGCTGGAATCTGGGGACCACGGTTCGATCCCCGGCTCCGGCGGCAGGTTAGCCCAGCACCATGTGACTCTGGGCAATAGCTCGCTTAATCTTCCCGACGGCCCCCAGCGCCTAGAGACCCTTACGGGTGATTGTGCGCTTTACAAATGTGGACTTTACTTTATAAGAGACAATTTTCTCAAAGTCATAGAAAGGACAAGGGCATCTGAAAAAGCAGAGGACAACTTGACCATTTATATGATGGAAACGAGGTCTGTTGTACACAAACTGCAGGAGACCGTGTGGAGGCTGAAGGCCAGAGTGGAGGATGTGAAAAGACGGTCATGGCGTAATAATAATCTGCATTTTATTGACTTCACGAGAGAGTTGCGAGGCCAATGGTGGTAGCTATTAAGATTTTTCTAGAATATTCTCTTGTCATGTCGCAAAAACAAAAAAAGTTTGAAGCAATGAAACTTAGACCAAGAGAGAATGGTCATAAATACACATTACTCTTTCCTGCTTACCTGCAAGTGATACAAAAGGGGGTGGTGATAGACGGAGCATCTGAATCAATCAAACACTCACACCCAGTCAAAAGATCTGGGTTTAATCCATCACCGTTCTTTAGCCCACTCTGCCACCCCAGTTCAGACATGGCTATATGCAAATCTGTCTGACCCTGTGCCTGATGGGAACAGTCCAGCCCGAACTGCCAAGCCATGTCTTCCCTGGACCGGAAAAAAGCTTCCGAGGACCGGTTTCTGGCATTCCAGCCGTCTTCAGCCCGGCTTGCTTGAATCCAGTGGCAAAGTGAGCAAGGGACTCACGTCTGAGCATACCCTGCCACACTTATGGTGGCCAAAAGCGGTACAAAAGGGGGTGGTGATGGACGGAGCATCTGAATCAATCAAACACTCACACCCAGTCAAAAGATCTGGGTTTAATCCATCACCGTTCTTTAGCCCACTCTGCCACCCCTGTTCAGACATGGCTATATGCAAATCAGTCTGACCCTGTGCCTGATGGGAACAGTCCAGCCCGAACTGCCAAGCCATGTCTTCCCTGGACCGGAAACAAGCTTCCGAGGACCGGTTTCTGGCATTCCAGCCGTCTTCAGCCCGGCTTGCTTGAATCCAGTGGCAAAGTGAGCAAGGGACTCACGTCTGAGCATACCCTGCCACACTTATGGCGGCCAAAAGCGGTACAAAAGGGGGTGGTGATGGACGGAGCATCTGAATCAAACCAAACACTCACACCCAGTCAAAAGATCTGGGTTTAATCCATCACCGTTCTTTAGCCCACTCTGCCACCCCAGTTCAGACATGGCTATATGCAAATCAGTCTGACCCTGTGCCTGATGGGAACAGTCCAGCCCGAACTGCCAAGCCATGTCTTCCCTGGACCGGAAACAAGCTTCCGAGGACCGGTTTCTGGCATTCCAGCCGTCTTCAGCCCGGCTTGCTTGAATCCAGTGGCAAAGTGAGCAAGGGACTCACGTCTGAGCATACCCTGCCACACTTATGGCGGCCAAAAGCGGTACAAAAGGGGATGGTGATGGACGGAGCATCTGAATCAATCAAACACTCACACCCAGTCAAAAGATCTGGGTTTAATCCATCACCGTTCTTTAGCCCACTCTGCCACCCCAGTTCAGACATGGCTATATGCAAATCAGTTTTACCCTGTGCCTGATGGGAACAGTCCAGCCCGAACTGCCAAGCCATGTCTTCCCTGGACCGGAAACAAGCTTCCGAGGACGGGTTTCTGGCATTCCAGCCGTCTTCAGCCCGGCTTGCTTGAATCCAGTGGCAAAGTGAGCAAGGGACTCACGTCTGAGCATACCCTGCCACACTTATGGCGGCCAAAAGCGGTACAAAAGGGGGTGGTAATGGACGGAGCATCTGAATCAATCAAACACTCACACCCAGTCAAAAGATCTGGGTTTAATCCATCACCGTTCTTTAGCACACTCTGCCACCCCAGCTCAGACATGGCTATATGCAAATCAGTCTGACCCTGTGCCTGATGGGAACAGTCCAGCCCGAACTGCCAAGCCATGTCTTCCCTGGACCGGAAACAAGCTTCCGAGGACCGGTTTCTGGCATTCCAGCCGTCTTCAGCCCGACTTGCTTGAATCCAGTGGCAAGGTGAGCAAGGGACTCACGTCTGAGCATACCATGCCTCACTTATGGTGGCCAAAAGTGGTACAAAAGGGGGTGGTGATGGACGGAGCATCTGAATCAATCAAACACTCACACCCAGTCAAAAGATCTGGGTTTAATCCATCACCGTTCTTTAGCCCACTCTGCCACCCCAGTTCAGACATGCCTATATGCAAATCAGTCTGACCCTGTGCCTGATGGGAACAGTCCAGCCCGAACTGCCAAGCCATGTCTTCCCTGGACCGGAAACAAGCTTCCGAGGACCGGTTTCTGGCATTCCAGCCGTCTTCAGCCCGGCTTGCTTGAATCCAGTGGCAAAGTGAGCAAGGGACTCACGTCTGAGCATACCCTGCCACACTTATGGCGGCCAAAAGCGGTACAAAAGGGGATGGTGATGGACGGAGCATCTGAATCAATCAAACACTCACACCCAGTCAAAAGATCTGGGTTTAATCCATCACCATTCTTTAGCCCACTCTGCCACCCCAGTTCAGACATGGCTATATGCAAATCAGTTTTACCCTGTGCCTGATGGGAACAGTCCAGCCCGAACTGCCAAGCCATGTCTTCCCTGGACCGGAAACAAGCTTCCGAGGACGGGTTTCTGGCATTCCAGCCGTCTTCAGCCCGGCTTGCTTGAATCCAGTGGCAAAGTGAGCAAGGGACTCACGTCTGAGCATACCCTGCCACACTTATGGCGGCCAAAAGCGGTACAAAAGGGGGTGGTAATGGACGGAGCATCTGAATCAATCAAACACTCACACCCAGTCAAAAGATCTGGGTTTAATCCATCACCGTTCTTTAGCACACTCTGCCACCCCAGCTCAGACATGGCTATATGCAAATCAGTCTGACCCTGTGCCTGATGGGAACAGTCCAGCCCGAACTGCCAAGCCATGTCTTCCCTGGACCGGAAACAAGCTTCCGAGGACCGGTTTCTGGCATTCCAGCCGTCTTCAGCCCGGCTTGCTTGAATCCAGTGGCAAGGTGAGCAAGGGACTCACGTCTGAGCATACCCTGCCACACTTATGGCGGCCAAAAGTGGTACAAAAGGGGGTGGTGATGGACGGAGCATCTGAATCAATTAAACACTCACACCCAGTCAAAAGATCTGGGTTTAATCCATCACCGTTCTTTAGCCCACTCTGCCACCCCAGTTCAGACATGGCTATATGCAAATCAGTCTGACCCTGTGCCTGATGGGAACAGTCCAGCCCGAACTGCCAAGCCATGTCTTCCCTGGACCGGAAACAAGCTTCCGAGGACCGGTTTCTGGCATTCCAGCCGTCTTCACCCCGGCTTGCTTGAATCCAGTGGCAAAGTGAGCAAGGAACTCACGTCTGAGCATACCCAGCCACACTTATGGCGACCAAAAGCGGTACAAAAGGGGGTGGTGATGGACGGAGCATCTGAATCAATCAAACAATCACACCCAGTCAAAAGATCTGGGTTTAATCCATCACCGTTCTTTAGCCCACTCTGCCACCCCATTTCAGACATGGCTATATGCAAATCAGTCTGACCCTGTGCCTGATGGGAACAGTCCAGCCCGAACTGCCAAACCATGTCTTCCCTGGACCGGAAACAAGCTTCCGAGGACCGGTTTCTGGCATTCCAGCCGTCTTCAGCCCGGCTTGCTTGAATCCAGTGGCAAAGTGCGCAAGGGACTCACGTCTGAGCATACCCTGCCACACTTATGACGGCCAAAAGCGGTACAAAAGGGGGTGGTGATGGACGGAGCATCTGAATCAATCAAACACTCACACCCAGTCAAAAGATCTGGGTTTAATCCCTCACCGTTCTTTAGCCCACTCTGCCACCCCAGTTCAGACATGGCTATATGCAAATCAGTCTGACCCTGTGCCTGATGGGAACAGTCCAGCCCGAACTGCCAAGCCATGTCTTCCCTGGACCGGAAACAATCTTCCGAGGACCGGTTTCTGGCATTCCAGCCGTCTTCAGCCCGGCTTGCTTGAATCCAGTGGCAAAGTGAGCAAGGGACTCACGTCTGAGCATACCCTGCCACACTTATGGCGGCCAAAAGCGGTACAAAAGGGGGTGGTGATGGACGGAGCATCTGAATCAATCAAACACTCACACCCAGTCAAATGATCTGGGTTTAATCCATCACCGTTCTTTAGCCCACTCTGCCACCCCAGTTCAGACATGGCTATATGCAAATCAGTCTGACCCTGTGCCTGATGGGAACAGTCCAGCCCGAACTGCCAAGCCATGTCTTCCCTGGACCGGAAACAAGCTTCCGAGGACCGGTTTCTGGCATTCCAGCCGTCTTCAGCCGGCTTGCTTGAATCCAGTGGCAAAGTGAGCAAGGGACTCACGTCTGAGCATACCCCGCCACACTTATGGCGGCCAAAAGCGGTACAAAAAGGGGTGGTGATGGACGGAGAATCTGAATCAATCAAACACTCACACCCAGTCAAAAGATCTGGGTTTAATCCATCACCGTTCTTTAGCCCACTCTTCCACCCCAGTTCAGACATGGCTATATGCAAATCAGTCTGACCCTGTGCCTGATGGGAACAGTCCAGCCCGAACTGCCAAGCCATGTCTTCCCTGGACCGGAAACAAGCTTCCGAGGACCGGTTTCTGGCATTCCAGCCGTCTTCAGCCCGGCTTGCTTGAATCCAGTGGCAAAGTGAGCAAGGGAATCACGTCAGAGCATACACTGCCACACTTATGGTGGCCAAAAGTGGTACAAAAGGGGGTGGTGATGGACGGAGCATCTGAATTAATCAAACACTCACACCCAGTCAAAAGATCTGGGTTTAATCCATCACCGTTCTTTAGCCCACTCTGCCACCCCAGTTCAGACATGGCTATATGCAAATCAGTCTGACCCTGTGCCTGATGGGAACAGTCCAGCCCGAACTGCCAAGCCATGTCTTCCCTGTGTAGTGTAGCTCCTATTTTCCCAATAGGCTCTGCGCATTGGAATAGTACCTACAGCAGTAAAGGCCTAGGCCAGACGTTAACTAGGTCTACTACTGTCGATACTAGACTTAATTTTTGGGTTTGCCAGCTAAGCTCAGAGTTCGCTAGAAACTTTCTCGAATGTTCAAGGAAGGATTAACTTCCCTGATTAGACAAGAAGGGATTTAGTTTCTGACAACCATAGAACATGACAACTTTGCTCTCCCCTAATCAAGAGTCAATCTCAAGAGTCGTGTGAGCACAAGGCAATTATTTTACTCAGTCAGTACGTGCATTCTTAGTCTCATCAGAATGTAGAGAAAAGGAAGAGACGGGCGTGTTCAATAAAAGGTGTTATTTATTGATCAGTCTCTTTTCTCATACATGAGAAATGGATCGATATTATTGCAATACTTATAGTTAAGTAAAGTGCATACATTAAAAGCAATAGTATAAAATAATACTGTAAAAACATTGATATGGTTTCTGAGCCATATGATGTTTTAAAATGATTAAAATATATTTACATACACATATACATTTGACTAAACGTACTCAACTGGTGTTTCTAAATACGCCTACCCCGTGTACCTGACCTAAGTCTAATGCGTGGGCGGGAATAGAAAGTTACAGTTTAAGTTAAGTTTGTTTTTGCCAAGTGAATAACTAAAGAATTCTCTGTGAGGGGTTATTCAGTTCTGTACCTGGAATTTAGGATGAATGAGGAATGGTATCTCTTTCTCTGCTCTCGATATTCCAGGCTGCCTGCGAGGGCTGCCCAGAAGCGCCGGTGCTGGGTCTCTCGGCTTGAGATAGCAGCGCGTCTCTCAGCGCGTCAGGAAGGCGGGGCTGCTGCCAGCGGGGTCTGCTTCTGCTCTCGGCTTCGGCAAGGGTGACTGCTCCGTCTTGTCACCACGCGTGTGTTTGCATAGGGCAAGGTCGGCAATATTTATACCTTAAAGGTGCCGAGATTGACGTAAGGATGGACATAGATACGTCAATAAAGATGTCATACGACTTGCTCGTTAGCACATTCTTTACTAAAGTTCTCTGTGAAATCAAAACAATGGCCGCACGGATTATCCAGGTTGTCATAGGTTTGATTTGTTATGAGAACGTCGTATGCCTTATCAGGGGCTGGAGGAATGTCGCTTGTCTAATTAGATCTCAAGCGTTATGACCTAATCAGATAACACGTTCCTGTGCCGTAGTGTGACTGCGTCAGATAACGGTATCTGCATCATGGGGGTTTTCATGCCTCATGGGCTGACTGTTAGTTAACTTGATAGTTAGTTTAACCAGAATAGGGTCAGGAATAGGGGGATCGATTCAGAGCCTATAGAAATACACGACACCCACTCCACGCTAACTATGGTCATATCTACTAATCTATGCATAGTATAACATAGTACAACATACTATAGAGTATAGTGTATACCTTACCACCCCAAAATACATAAATGCATTTTGAAATTTTCAAATATACTGAAAAATTGCAGTCATATATATCGTATGCACTTAAGCTATGAATTAAATGCAAAAAGTAAAACACGTATTTGTTATGCATTATTGCTTTTTGGTATATGAGAAATACACATGAAATGGCTCTTAATATGGCTATACAGAAAGGAAGTTCGAGACCATTTCATCACATAATAAAATATTTTTGAACATACCAGCGGGCAGCTAAAGTCTATAAAGTATCTAAAAATAGAAATCTTAGTTCTCTAGGAATAGTTTCTTACTTTAAGCAGAAGATCAGTGTCCCGGAAAAAATATATAGAAAATTATTTTAGGGGCTTGCTGAAAAAATCGCTGTCCGTGAACTGGATTGTAATTGTTCATGTGACTTTATTTTTAAAGTTGAAGGCCGAATTCAGGGAACGCCGTGTGCGAGTTTACTCAAAAGTCTCTATTTCTGTTCCGGAGAGAACATCATATCATTCAGGCTTTCGAAAAAACTGTCAACAGCTTCATGGGAAAGTTCCACTAAGTCGGAAATAGGGGTAACCATGCATTCGTGCGCATGATTGTCTCCATTGACATTCTGATTTGCATCACTGACAGAGGGTCGTACCTGTTCGATGCTGCTTTCATCTTGAACTTCACTACTCTTCAATCGTAGTGGTGAAGATTCCAGGAATGCCGTCATCAGGATTGGCAGCCTTTGAGGGCAGCACAAAGCGTGAACCTTGGTAGGAACCAACAGTGTATCTGCATCCACCGGCGCATCCGATTGTAGCGTCAGACAGGTGTCTAACACGCATTCTTCTCCGCATAGCAGACACCTTAGTACAGGTAAAACACACCTTTGCCACATTGGTCGAAATGATAGAAACCAAGTCATATTTAGGTCTCTAAGCCGGGAGAGTCCCAGGATTTTTGATATCCGGTCCCGGTATCCAATGGCTAGGATCGTATCTTCCATTGTCGCGAGAGTTTGATCTGTGACATGGGTTGCCATAACGAAAAATAAGGACTAGGAATAGGATTCCTGCAATTAGTCCCAGGATCAGGGGAAGTCCGCCAAAAATCGAATGGACGAAATCTGGAAAAATACCCAGTATGGCTTTGAATGGTGTTAATGCCATCGAAAATACTGTCTTAAATACCTTTGAGACCCCTGTGTATCAGAAATATTTAAGATTTCGCTCAGGATTTCCGCGAAATGTACGGGGGAATTGGTTGATAATAATGTATGTATCTCTGCAGTCGTCCTTGCGACTTGTAGATCATACGTTTCTTTAGATGACGTGAGCCGTGTAGGCGTCTGAAGAAGCACTGTTTTCATTCTGCTTAAAGTGTCTATTCGAATAGAAGTAATTTTCAAACTGGGCCATGCCCTTGCCTCCCTGTCTGGAAAGGAGCTGGGGAACAAAGAACGTCCACAGCACTTGACCTTGGCCGTCGTAGTGACTAGATAAGGAGTCCCGGGCATAAGACTACAACATCTGCGGTCTACAATAAGAATGTAACTCCCATTATAGAGTCTTTGAAAGAATGGTTCTATTTCAGTTGCAGGTGCGCCTTGCTGGTGACATGAAAGGTTGTATGAATTCCCTTCACAGGCTCCGTGCAAACTAATACCGTTACACAGAAGTGTGCCGCTAAGTGACATAGCACAATTGTTGCCACTAAGAAACACTTTCTGTCCTTTATTACTGACACATGCATGTGAATAGGGCAGGTTCCAAGTTGTTTTAAGGTACCCCTTTCCCAATTTCTCGTACATGCCAGCCTGTATATATTTTTGGCAGTATTGAAACCTGAAGGTTGAGATAGGAATATTTATGATTCCGTGTATTATCCATTCACTGACAGGTCGTTCTGACATTGTCATTGGGAATCTTTCTAGTTTTTCAATGCTCAAGATTGTATAATCAGCACCCTTTTGCGCCATACCGATTTGTCTATCAGTAAGGTTAAAGATTTGGAATAGTGACGTTGTGTTGATTAAACGCCAAGGCACATAGCCTGAACGCAGATTTTGTAACGTCCAGCCAAGCTGTACAATAGAACGCAATTGTGACTGACCATGTTGTAATAACAGTAAGTCTTGCGATAATATATCGATTGCTGAAGACACAATGCTGTCCAATGAAAATATTCTGGAGGACAGAGTCATTAACCCATTGTCCACTACAGAAAGTGATTTTTCCAAATTAATACGATCAATTTCACGTATTCTCTCTGCTGTTTCAATTTGAGTAACCTTCCAGGCCTCATTGTATGCTGCATATACAGAGGCTGCTATGAAACGCTTTTGACGCTGTTTGCGTGGTCCCATTATGAAATCACGCAAGTCAGCACCATCAGTAAGTAAAGTTAGGTGTTGCTTAATTTCAGGCAGTATGGAAGTCTGTAGCCATTGAAGGCATAATTTGCCCACACTGTAGGTTGTTATTATCCCTGGGTGATGTCTTTGGGGATATCTAGGGTCTGGCCTGGTCATTTTGAACCCCTGTGTTTTATTCAGGAATCTATCTTGACAGTTATTTGTATCTGTGGGCCAGATCAACCATTGTTTCCAATCAGGATGTGTTCTGTTTTGGTTAAGTATATGGTTTATGTCTATTTCTTCATCTGTATCAGAGTTATTGCTAAACATTGTTGGCTTTGGAATAGACAGGTTATTTAAATCTTTGATTTTGGCTAAGCCAAGACAGGTGGTTTGTTGAACAGTGTCATTTAAAAATATCATTTGTTGTGGGATCATGCAGGCTCTAAACAAAGCTTCTAAACCCTGTACTTGCCATTCTTTTGTACCCCAAACACTTTTCAAATCAACATTTTTGTCCCAATAATCAAAATCAAAAAGTATTCATTTTTTCAAAGAATGAATCTGAATATATCAATTTTGTGTTGGTTATCATGGTTTTCATCCCTGTCTTGTTTGACAATTTGTAATAAAATGTTTCAGCATTACTTGTGTTAAAACCTTGAAAGTATGAATATTTGTCATAAACGGTTCTTGAACTCCCTTTTGGAGGTGTTGCACAATGTTCCCATTGATTATAATTTAAAACATTTCTAGGTTGTGCAGATTTATGCAAGAGATGGTTACCATAATGGTTATAGCAATACATACTATCATAATTTGTAGAACCTTGCAAATAATCATGTTTTGTAAATTTAGCAGACATTACTAAGTCAGACATCATATTGTTAATACTTTCAAAGTCCCAATCATCAGCAAATGAGTTTGGTTTTGCAAAGTCACTCAAGGAGATCTTGATTTGGTGTGGATATTTCAGGATCTCGACCGGACCATAAATTTCATAGTCAGTGTTGTCCCAGGCTACCCCACCAGGTATCGGATTTGCTGTGAAGTTGGCTGAAGAAAGTTCTGAAGAAAGTTCTCTTTTCTCGATGTGTGAAGATGTCTGTGGTTTGAGGACCAAGTTGATGTTCTGACTTGCTGTGTCCATTTTAGCATATTTTCCCTCAACAAAGCGTCCCAAAGTAAATACCATGATGAGCCAAAGTATGAGGATAAATGCACCAAAACCCACCCAAAATTCAATCCATGGAGAAACCAGATATGTTTCTTTCAGTTGTTTCAAAAGTTCCTTCGCTTTGTCTTTAAAGGATTTTGATGATGGCTGTGTCTTTGATTCACTGAAGCCTTCAGAGGAATCATCGAAGTTGATGAAGTAACCAGATGCAGTTCTGTCAATTGTTCCAATTGGTTCAGGATTTTTGTTTCTTGCATTGTCACTTGGTACTTCATTGTAGATTGGTGTGTCTCTGCTAAAGGTTTTTATTTGGGTTTTCAGAGGTCTGAGTTCTATTGCATTGTTGCATAGTCCTTGTTGTTCTTCTGTAGGCGTTTCGAATGTGATGAGCCTCTTTGATAGGACCTCTGTACTGGTAGCAAACCTTGGTGTTCTGCTACTTATTGGGAGTCCACTTGGCCTACTGTTTGTTATCGGCCACATGTTGTGGTTTTACCAGGTCGATGGATACAACTCGGTTCTCCTTTTTTCCAGCAAGTGGCGGTAGTACAACTGATCTTGTCCCGTTGACAGACAAGACAGGAACTGCTTTTCTGTAAGAAGGCCCAAATTCCTTCTTTACCGCGATCTTCTCCCTGATTAGATCCCCGACTTTTGGAATCCAGACAGGTCTTGCTGGGACAGGTGGTGATTCTTCAGTGGTTGTTGGCTGTTGTTTCAACTGTATGTTGCTCAGGTCTTTTCTTGTTTTGTTTAAGTCCTGCAAAATAGCCAAACGGTCTTTGACATCAAAGGTTTTTTCTATTACCACTGAAGTCTGACTATATATATATATAGTTCTGAATAATAATTCGTACGGACTGAATCCCTTCAGAGAATTTCTTGGCAAGTTATTTAGACTACGTTGGACACTTATTAGATGTTTGACCCACCCAGCTCCCGAACCTAATACCTTTGCCGTTATAGATTGCTTTATGTCACGGTTTTTTCTTTCAACAATTCCGTTCCCCTCAGGGTGAAATGGACAAGAGTACCGCAATTGCACGCCCATGCTGACCATGGCCTCCTTATAAGCCCGAGAGCTAAAAGCAGGACCATTGTCCGAATGCAGAATGCCAATTGCGTATGTGCCAATGAAGACCCGCAAATCTTTTATAACAGTTCTGGCGTCAGCCGTTCGCTGGGGCCACATCCATATGAATCTCGTGCATGAGTCCACTGCGACCAAGATATATTTATAGTTACCATCCCTTTGTAAGGGACCGCAGTGGTCTAGATAAACACAGGCTAATGGTTTATCCGAGATTAGAAGGGGCGTCTGTGCTGGACGTCTCACAGTTGATACTTTCATTTTTTGACATATTTCACATGCTAGGACATAGTTCCTTGTTTGTCTTCTCATTTGTGGCCACCAGTATCTCTGTTTTAATAATGATACAGTGGCTGAGACGCCAGCATGGGTAGAAGCAAGCCCTTCGTGTGCCGCTATTATTAGTCCTATTCTATGTTCCATGTTTGGAATTGCCCTTTCCCCCACTCCAGGGATTTGAGCAAAAGGAACATTGTTTTCATCAGTTATGTATGAGTATTTTACTGGAAAGCCTTTAGGGAGTGGTTCTATCAAATCCTTTTCTGAAGCGCTGACAGCTTGTAGTATTTCGCTGTCTATTTTTGTTTTTGACCGGGTGACGGCGGCTACGGAAGCCGTTTGCACAGCTGCCTTCGCGGCCTCATCAGCCAATGAATTCCCTGCAACGTGAACGCCATCACGTTGATGACTCAGTGTATGTATCACGTGAGTCTTTGGTAGTTCTTTTTGTAAAAGAGCTACTTGTTCCCAGAGCATTTTATGCTTGATTGTGCCACCTTTCGCATCCTTGAAACCGTTTTGAAGCCAGATCTGCAAGTATTCATTATAAGATTGAACGCAATAATACGAATCGCACACTATGAGTGTGGGGAATTCTCGATCGGTATTTTCAAGCGCCATCTTGAATGCTAGTAATTCAGCTCGCTGAGCTGTGCAATCTCCTAGAGATTGGGTTTTAGTGAGGGTTGGTTTAAATTTCCCTTCGTGCCAACGACCTTTAACAATCGCGCACGCAGCACTGTAAGCTTGTTTACCCCCTACTGCGGGTTGTGCTGATCCGTCTGTATATATTATACAGCCGTATTGATCTAGAGGCAGAATTTCGGTTGGCGGAGGACATTCAAATTCATATTGGAGAAATTCTTGTGTTTTTAAGTAAGGATCAAATTCGTACACCACGTCTGTTGCAGCAAGAGAGTTAGCCCATTGTATCCATCTCGGATGGAGTGCTTTAGCATTTGGAATGCTTGCCTTTGTTACCGCCTCTAAGGCTGGTATTGGTGTCACGATTACTATTCGTTTACCTTGTGCCAGGGCTCGTTCTTTTGCTATAGCTGTCTGTGTTGCTGTAAGAATTTTTTCCGTTGGGCTAAATTTCATTTCAGCCTTAGTGTACAAGTGTGATTTGAATGCAATTGGTACCTTATCTCCCTCATTAGAGGTTAGGTATGTGAATCCGCATCTCCCTGGGATGACTCGAATCACAAGATTGCGTGTGTTATCACGTGTTTCTAATTTTGTTTTAATTAGCATGTCTGTTTGTAAGGATCTCAAAATTTCTGTGTGTGTTTGAGTCCAACTGGATCTTTTAAAGTCTGGTTTAATTAGATCGTAAAGGGGTTTGACCCTTTCTGCGTAATTTGCAATGTATGTTCTTCCGAAATTTAGGAAGCCTAGAATTGACTGTAGGTTTTTTAGTGTTTTAGGAGATTGGATTACGCCACATTTCTCTAGGAAATTGTCTGCCAGGCTTTTGCCTTCACTTGATAACTCATATCCTAAGAATAGGACTGTCAGATGGGCAATTCTGGATTTTTTGAAGTTGAATTTGTAACCCTCTGCAGCGAACCCAAGTATTATGGTGTTCACCCTTTTCAAGTGAGTCTCCAAGTCATCATCTGTTAAGTAAATGTCATCGACATAAGATAATGCTTCATCATCATATAGTTGTAGTAATTCTGTTACTCTCGCTGAGAATACCCCCGGGCTGTTCTTGTACCCCTGGGTTAACCGACAGAATTGTTTTTGAGTGCCATTTACTGAGAATGCAGTTAAATATCTGCTCTCTGGTGCTATATTTTGACAAAAGAATCCATTGGAGATGTCCAAGGTTGTTTTGTATTTTTTGCGCACTATGTTATTCATTAGTGCAGCACTGTGTGAGTTTTGCACTGCAAAAGTTTTGCAACATGTGTTAAGGTGTCGGTAATCCAAAACTAGACGGTATGAATTGTCTGGTTTGGAGACCGGAAACAAAGGATTGTTCATTTGTGAGGTGCAAGTTTCAATCACCCCCTGGTATTCTAGCTGATCTAGTATTTCATTTACTTGTTTTTTAGCTTCTTGCTTAATTGGGTACTGCCTTTGTGCAGTTGGTTGTGATTTTAACTGGATTTTGTGAGGAGGAGAATCCTCATCCCATCCTACGTGATTTTTATATAAAGCAGGTGCTAAGGCCACTGCCCACTTTCTAGCAAGTGTATATTTTTTATGAATCGGGATTTGATTCGAGAAGGCAGGCATAATTACTTCTTCGCCATGAGGGCACTCCCTGACAAACTCTGGTGGCCAGTCTTTTTCAGCTAGAAGGATGTCATAGCCCTTGGAGAGGTTATCCCAAAATAGTCCCCTTATTTTCCTAGTCTTATCTCCCTCTATACGTAATGTTATCTTGTATATCTTGTGGGGCTTGCTAACTCTGGTGTCTGCAGTTTCCACTTGAAGGTATTCATTCGTGTCCACTGTCTCTAGATGATTCATAAGGACTTTGCGAGCTATGCTCACCTCTGCTGCGCTGTCTAGCATTGTCTGAGCCCACTCTCCGTTTTTCAGTTGTGTCCTCAGTATTCTCGGCATTGTTAACTACCTTGATACTGGCTACCTTCTTTTTTGGAAATTGTAATTTCTTTTTCAGTTGAGCAGGTTCCTTGTCTTTGGACTTGGCGTGCTCTTCTGATCGTCCTCTTCTTTCCGATTTCTGCGAGGAATTCTGAAAAGATTGAGAGGGACGCGTATCAATGTCTTGATATCTATCAGGTTTTTTAATATTATCCCTATTTCTAAGGTTATATCTATTCCCAGAGGGGTCACTCTGCGGTGACCTCTGTCTTTGGTTTGGAGATTTCTCTCTTCGCCTAGGAGACCTTCCTCTGGACTGGAATTTCTTTTCTTTGGGATTGGATTGTTTGTTTCCATCCCAGTTCTTTTTTGGTGAATTATTATTATTAAAAAATATTTTTTCTGGACTTGTAGTCAGTTGCGGTTTTACTGGTATTCCACCTAGACTATCTCTGCCTAGTTCTTCATAGGATTTTTCTATGATTCTGGCAATTTCAGCTGGTTGGTCTGCTATATCTGTCTCTTTTAACCTCTGGCGGATCGCCACGTTTGCTGCTTCACCTTTTATGTTGGCTAGTAATATAGCCGAGACCTGCTTGAAGTCTTTTAGTAATTTCATACCAAGAGTTAAAGCAGGTTCTGGACCGTATTCATCTTGAATTTGTTTTAGCACATCTGGTATTACCGAAATGGATGGAACACCGTGCGTTTTTGTATATATGGAAGCAAAGACTGTACCCCAAGTGTCACAGTCCTCAATGTGTGGTGCGATTCCCATTGGGAGACATATAGTCAGAATCCTGTGTTTTTCTAATGGGGTGGTGTCAGGAAACACCGCCTCTATTTGGGTGATTTTCTGTGCCAACCAGAATGGTATTTGTTCCCGTTTAGCTGGAACTTTACCTAGGCAGGATTGGATGTTCTGTGGTGTAATTTTATTTGTGTTCCCCTGGTGAGGGGTCAGCTGTGGTAGTTTAATCGCTGGCTGAATTGTTGAAGTCCGCATTACATACTGAACTAATAGTCTATGAATTTTTAGTAATTGTTTCAGCTGTGTTAATAGTTCAGCTGCAGGCATCCTATCGATGTCTGGATGTGGTGTGTATCCGGCTAGGACCGGCCACGTTGCTCCTGGTCTTCCTAAAGGACCGAGCCTTGTAATGTGATTGTTATGTTTTAGGGCGCCATCAAATAAGAGCAAATGCTCTTGGAATTTGAGTGGTACTTCCACCTCCTCGAAAGGAGTGTAAATGTCAGGTGGTACCTCAATTTTGTAATAGTGGAAGTACTTTGTTACAGCATTAGCTGCTGGAAAATGTATCCATGTATAGTATACCTCTGTCTGCCGATATTCGTGTGCCTCGATTACGAATATGACTGTTCCACCTCTAGGTGTCAGTCCATTTTCTATAAGTTTTAGAGTTATAGATCTCCTTTTGGCGACCTGGATGAGTATTATATCCGGGTCTGCTTCGAGTGCTGTAGTATCAGCTGCTGCTATTTCAGCTGCTAATCTAACTGCTTCTCTTTCTTCATCACTGTCTCCCATTTTACTGACAGGATGGTATTATGTTTATTTGCAGATCAGGTTTCTTTATGGAACAAGAGATTAGATGCACAATATTTTGGAACACTGTTTATCCTTCAACGTTGACTTGACCAAAAACCATACATAGGAGTTCCCTCCTGCGAGGTTTTGGAGGATATAACCTTTCACCCACTCCAGACGTCTTTGGAGTATTTGGGAAAAGGGGTCTGAGTGAGAAAGCACGACAGAGTTACTCTAAATGTCTTACGTTAGTTTTATCGCCCTTTCCAAACGCGTTGGGCGCCATGTAGTGTAGCTCCTATTTTCCCAATAGGCTCTGCGCATTGGAATAGTACCTACAGCAGTAAAGGCCTAGGCCAGACGTTAACTAGGTCTACTACTGTCGATACTAGACTTAATTTTTGGGTTTGCCAGCTAAGCTCAGAGTTCGCTAGAAACTTTCTCGAATGTTCAAGGAAGGATTAACTTCCCTGATTAGACAAGAAGGGATTTAGTTTCTGACAACCATAGAACATGACAACTTTGCTCTCCCCTAATCAAGAGTCAATCTCAAGAGTCGTGTGAGCACAAGGCAATTATTTTACTCAGTCAGTACGTGCATTCTTAGTCTCATCAGAATGTAGAGAAAAGGAAGAGACGGGCGTGTTCAATAAAAGGTGTTATTTATTGATCAGTCTCTTTTCTCATACATGAGAAATGGATCGATATTATTGCAATACTTATAGTTAAGTAAAGTGCATACATTAAAAGCAATAGTATAAAATAATACTGTAAAAACATTGATATGGTTTCTGAGCCATATGATGTTTTAAAATGATTAAAATATATTTACATACACATATACATTTGACTAAACGTACTCAACTGGTGTTTCTAAATACGCCTACCCCGTGTACCTGACCTAAGTCTAATGCGTGGGCGGGAATAGAAAGTTACAGTTTAAGTTAAGTTTGTTTTTGCCAAGTGAATAACTAAAGAATTCTCTGTGAGGGGTTATTCAGTTCTGTACCTGGAATTTAGGATGAATGAGGAATGGTATCTCTTTCTCTGCTCTCTATATTCCAGGCTGCCTGCGAGGGCTGCCCAGAAGCGCCGGTGCTGGGTCTCTCGGCTTGAGATAGCAGCGCGTCTCTCAGCGCGTCGGGAAGGCGGGGCTGCTGCCAGCGGGGTCTGCTTCTGCTCTCGGCTTCGGCAAGGGTGGCTGCTCCGTCTTGTCACCACGCGTGTGTTTGCATAGGGCAAGGTCGGCAATATTTATACCTTAAAGGTGCCGAGATTGACGTAAGGATGGACATAGATACGTCAATAAAGATGTCATACGACTTGCTCGTTAGCACATTCTTTACTAAAGTTCTCTGTGAAATCAAAACAATGGCCGCACGGATTATCCAGGTTGTCATAGGTTTGATTTGTTATGAGAACGTCGTATGCCTTATCAGGGGCTGGAGGAATGTCGCTTGTCTAATTAGATCTCAAGCGTTATGACCTAATCAGATAATACGTTCCTGTGCCGTAGTGTGACTGCGTCAGATAACGGTATCTGCATCATGGGGGTTTTCATGCCTCATGGGCTGACTGTTAGTTAACTTGATAGTTAGTTTAACCAGAATAGGGTCAGGAATAGGGGGATCGATTCAGAACCTATAGAAATACACGACACCTGGACCGGAAACAAGCTTCCGAGGACCGGTTTCTGGCATTCCAGCCGTCTTCAGCCCGGCTTGCTTTAATCCAGTGGCAAAGTGAGCAAGGGACTCACGTCTGAGCATACCCTGCCACACTTATGGCGGCCAAAAGCGGTACAAAAGGGGGTGGTGATGGACGGAGCATCTGAATCAATCAAACACTCACACCCAGTCAAAAGATCTGGGTTTAATCCATCACCGTTCTTTAGCCCACTCTGCCACCCCAGTTCAGACATGGCTATATGCAAATAAGTCTGACCCTGTGCCTGATGTGAACAGTCCAGCCCGAACTGCCAAGCCATGTCTTCCCTGGACCGGAAACAAGCTTCCGAGGACCGATTTCTGGCATTCCAGCCGTCTTCAGCCCGGCTTGCTTGAATCCAGTGGCAAAGTGAGCAAGGAACTCACGTCTGAGCATACCCGGCCACACTTATGGCGGCCAAAAGCGGTACAAAAGGGGGTGGTGATGGACGGAGCATCTGAATCAATCAAACACTCACACCCAGTCAAAAGATCTGGGTTTAATCCATCACCGTTCTTTAGCCCACTCTGCCACCCCATTTCAGACATGGCTATATGCAAATCAGTCTGACCATGTGCCTGATGGGAACAGTCCAGCCCGAACTGCCAAACCATGTCTTCCCTGGACCGGAAACAAGCTTTCAAAGACCGGTTTCTGGCATTCCAGCCGTCTTCAGCCCGGCTTGCTTGAATCCAGTGGCAAAGTGCGCAAGGGACTCACGTCTGAGCATACCCTGCCACACTTATGGCGGCCAAAAGCGGTACAAAAGGGGGTGGTGATGGACGGAGCATCTGAATCAATCAAACACTCACACCCAGTCAAAAGATCTGGGTTTAATCCCTCACCGTTCTTTAGCCCACTCTGCCACCCCAGTTCAGACATGGCTATATGCAAATCAGTCTGACCCTGTGCCTGATGGGAACAGTCAAGCCCGAACTGCCAAGCCATGTCTTCCCTGGACCGGAAACAATCTTCCGAGGACCGGTTTCTGGCATTCCAGCCGTCTTCAGCCCGGCTTGCTTGAATCCAGTGGCAAGGTGAGCAAGGGACTCACGTCTGAGCATACCCTGCCACACTTATGGCGGCCAAAAGTGGTGCAAAAGGGGGTGGTGATGGACGGAGCATCTGAATCAATCAAACACTCACACCCAGTCAAAAGATCTGGGTTTAATCCATCACCATTCTTTAGCCCACTCTGCCACCCCAGTTCAGACATGGCTATATGCAAATCAGTCTGACCCTGTGCCTGATGGGAACAGTCCAGCCCGAACTGCCAAGCCATGTCTTCCCTGGACCGGAAACAAGCTTCCGAGGACCGGTTTCTGGCATTCCAGCCGTCTTCAGCCCGGCTTGCTTGAATCCAGTGGCAAAGTGAGCAAGGGACTCACGTCTGAGCATACCCTGCCACTCTTATGGCGGCCAAAAGCGGTACAAAAGGGGGTGGTGATGGACGGAGCATCTGAATCAATCAAACACTCACACCAAGTCAAAAGATCTGGGTTTAATCCATCACCGTTCTTTAGCCCACTCTGCCACCCCAGTTCAGACATGGCTATATGCAAATCAGTCTGACCCTGTGCCTGATGGGAACAGTCCAGCCCGAACTGCCAAGCCATGTCTTCCCTGGACCGGAAACAAGCTTCCGAGGACCGGTTTCTGGCATTCCAGCCGTCTTCAGCCGGCTTGCTTGAATCCAGTGGCAAAGTGAGCAAGGGACTCACGTCTGAGCATACCCCGCCACACTTATGGCGGCCAAAAGCGGTGCAAAAAGGGGTGGTGATGGACGGAGAATCTGAATCAATCAAACACTCACACCCAGTCAAAAGATCTGGGTTTAATCCATCACCGTTCTTTAGCCCACTCTTCCACCCCAGTTCAGACATGGCTATATGCAAATCAGTCTGACCCTGTGCCTGATGGGAACAGTCCAGCCCGAACTGCCAAGCCATGTCTTCCCTGGACCGGAAACAAGCTTCCGAGGACCGGTTTCTGGCATTCCAGCCGTCTTCAGCCCGGCTTGCTTGAATCCAGTGGCAAAGTGAGCAAGGGACTCACGTCAGAGCATACACTGCCACACTTATGGTGGCCAAAAGTGGTACAAAAGGGGGTGGTGATGGACGGAGCATCTGAATTAATCAAACACTCACACCCAGTCAAAAGATCTGGGTTTAATCCATCACCGTTCTTTAGCCCACTCTGCCACCCCAGTTCAGACATGGCTATATGCAAATCAGTCTGACCCTGTGCCTGATGGGAACAGTCCAGCCCGAACTGCCAAGCCATGTCTTCCCTGGACCGGAAACAAGCTTCCGAGGACCGGTTTCTGGCATTCCAGCCGTCTTCAGCCCGGCTTGCTTTAATCCAGTGGCAAAGTGAGCAAGGGACTCACGTCTGAGCATACCCTGCCACACTTATGGCGGCCAAAAGCGGTACAAAAGGGGGTGGTGATGGACGGAGCATCTGAATCAATCAAACACTCACACCCAGTCAAAAGATCTGGGTTTAATCCATCACCGTTCTTTAGCCCACTCTGCCACCCCAGTTCAGACATGGCTATATGCAAATCAGTCTGACCCTGTGCCTGATGTGAACAGTCCAGCCCGAACTGCCAAGCCATGTCTTCCCTGGACCGGAAACAAGCTTCCGAGGACCGGTTTCTGGCATTCCAGCCGTCTTCAGCCCGGCTTGCTTGAATCCAGTGGCAAAGTGCGCAAGGGACTCACGTCTGAGCATACCCTGCCACACTTATGGCGGCCAAAAGCGGTACAAAAGGGGGTGGTGATGGACGGAGCATCTGAATCAATCAAACACTCACACCCAGTCAAAATATCTGGGTATAATCCCTCACCGTTCTTTAGCCCACTCTGCCACCCCAGTTCAGACATGGCTATATGCAAATCAGTCTGACCCTGTGCCTGATGGGAACAGTCAAGCCCGAACTGCCAAGCCATGTCTTCCCTGGACCGGAAACAATCTTCCGAGGACCGGTTTCTGGCATTCCAGCCGTCTTCAGCCCGGCTTGCTTGAATCCAGTGGCAAGGTGAGCAAGGGACTCACGTCTGAGCATACCCTGCCACACTTATGGCGGCCAAAAGTGGTACAAAAGGGGGTGGTGATGGATGGAGCATCTGAATCAATCAAACACTCACACCCAGTCAAAAGATCTGGGTTTAATCCATCACCGTTCTTTAGCCCACTCTGCCACCCCAGTTCAGACATGGCTATATGCAAATCAGTCTGACCCTGTGCCTGATGGGAACAGTCCAGCCCGAACTGCCAAGCCATGTCTTCCCTGGACCGGAAACAAGCTTCCGAGGACCGGTTTCTGGCATTCCAGCCGTCTTCAGCCCGGCTTGCTTGAATCCAGTGGCAAAGTGAGCAAGGAACTCACGTCTAAGCATACCCAGCCACACTTATGGCGGCCAAAAGCGGTACAAAAGGGGGTGGTGATGGACGGAGCATCTGAATCAATCAAACACTCACACCCAGTCAAAAGATCTGGGTTTAATCCATCACCGTTCTTTAGCCCACTCTGCCACCCCATTTCAGACATGGCTATATGCAAATCAGTCTGACCCTGTGCCTGATGGGAACAGTCCAGCCCGAACTGCCAAACCATGTCTTCCCTGGACCGGAAACAAGCTTCCGAGGACCGGTTTTTGGCATTCCAGCCGTCTTCAGCCCGGCTTGCTTGAATCCAGTGGCAAAGTGAGCAAGGGACTCACGTCTGAGCATACACTGCCACACTTATGGTGGCCAAAAGTGGTACAAAAGGGGGTGGTGATGGACGGAGCATCTGAATCGATCAAACACTCACACCCAGTCAAAAGATCTGGGTTTAATCCATCACCGTTCTTTAGCCCACTCTGCCACCCCAGTTCAGACATGGCTATATGCAAATCAGTCTGACCCTGTGCCTGATGGGAACAGTCCAGCCCGAACTGCCAAGCCATGTCTTCCCTGGACCGGAAACAAGCTTCCGAGGACCGGTGTCTGGCATTCCAGCCGTCTTCAGCCCGGCTTGCTTGAATCCAGTGGCAAAGTGAGCAAGGGACTCACGTCTGAGCATACCCTGCCACACTTATGGCGGCCAAAAGCGGTACAAAAGGGGGTGGTGATGGACGGAGCATCTGAATCAATCAAACACTCACACCCAGTCAAAAGATCTGGGTTTAATCCATCACCGTTCTTTAGCCCACTCTGCCACCCCAGTTCAGACATGGCTATATGCAAATCAGTCTGACCATGTGCCTGATGGGAACAGTCCAGCCCGAACTGCCAAACCATGTCTTCCCCGGACCGGAAACAAGCTTTCAAAGACCGGTTTCTGGCATTCCAGCCGTCTTCAGCCCGGCTTGCTTGAATCCAGTGGCAAAGTGCGCAAGGGACTCACGTCTGAGCATACCCTGCCACACTTATGGCGGCCAAAAGCGGTACAAAAGGGGGTGGTGATGGACGGAGCATCTGAATCAATCAAACACTCACACCCAGTCAAAAGATCTGGGTTTAATCCCTCACCGTTCTTTAGCCCACTCTGCCACCCCAGTTCAGACATGGCTATATGCAAATCAGTCTGACCCTGTGCCTGATGGGAACAGTCAAGCCCGAACTGCCAAGCCATGTCTTCCCTGGACCGGAAACAATCTTCCGAGGACCGGTTTCTGGCATTCCAGCCGTCTTCAGCCCGGCTTGCTTGAATCCAGTGGCAAGGTGAGCAAGGGACTCACGTCTGAGCATACCCTGCCACACTTATGGCGGCCAAAAGTGGTGCAAAAGGGGGTGGTGATGGACGGAGCATCTGAATCAATCAAACACTCACACCCAGTCAAAAGATCTGGGTTTAATCCATCACCATTCTTTAGCCCACTCTGCCACCCCAGTTCAGACATGGCTATATGCAAATCAGTCTGACCCTGTGCCTGATGGGAACAGTCCAGCCCGAACTGCCAAGCCATGTCTTCCCTGGACCGGAAACAAGCTTCCGAGGACCGGTTTCTGGCATTCCAGCCGTCTTCAGCCCGGCTTGCTTGAATCCAGTGGCAAAGTGAGCAAGGGACTCACGTCTGAGCATACCCTGCCACTCTTATGGCGGCCAAAAGCGGTACAAAAGGGGGTGGTGATGGACGGAGCATCTGAATCAATCAAACACTCACACCAAGTCAAAAGATCTGGGTTTAATCCATCACCGTTCTTTAGCCCACTCTGCCACCCCAGTTCAGACATGGCTATATGCAAATCAGTCTGACCCTGTGCCTGATGGGAACAGTCCAGCCCGAACTGCCAAGCCATGTCTTTCCTGGACCGGAAACAAGCTTCCGAGGACCGGTTTCTGGCATTCCAGCCGTCTTCAGCCGGCTTGCTTGAATCCAGTGGCAAAGTGAGCAAGGGACTCACGTCTGAGCATACCCCGCCACACTTATGGCGGCCAAAAGCGGTGCAAAAAGGGGTGGTGATGGACGGAGAATCTGAATCAATCAAACACTCACACCCAGTCAAAAGATCTGGGTTTAATCCATCACCGTTCTTTAGCCCACTCTTCCACCCCAGTTCAGACATGGCTATATGCAAATCAGTCTGACCCTGTGCCTGATGGGAACAGTCCAGCCCGAACTGCCAAGCCATGTCTTCCCTGGACCGGAAACAAGCTTCCGAGGACCGGTTTCTGGCATTCCAGCCGTCTTCAGCCCGGCTTGCTTGAATCCAGTGGCAAAGTGAGCAAGGGACTCACGTCAGAGCATACACTGCCACACTTATGGTGGCCAAAAGTGGTACAAAAGGGGGTGGTGATGGACGGAGCATCTGAATTAATCAAACACTCACACCCAGTCAAAAGATCTGGGTTTAATCCATCACCGTTCTTTAGCCCACTCTGCCACCCCAGTTCAGACATGGCTATATGCAAATCAGTCTGACCCTGTGCCTGATGGGAACAGTCCAGCCCGAACTGCCAAGCCATGTCTTCCCTGGACCGGAAACAAGCTTCCGAGGACCGGTTTCTGACATTCCAGCCGTCTTCAGCCCGGCTTGCTTTAATCCAGTGGCAAAGTGAGCAAGGGACTCACGTCTGAGCATACCCTGCCACACTTATGGCGGCCAAAAGCGGTACAAAAGGGGGTGGTGATGGACGGAGCATCTGAATCAATCAAACACTCACACCCAGTCAAAAGATCTGGGTTTAATCCATCACCGTTCTTTAGCCCACTCTGCCACCCCAGTTCAGACATGGCTATATGCAAATCAGTCTGACCCTGTGCCTGATGTGAACAGTCCAGCCCGAACTGCCAAGCCATGTCTTCCCTGGACCGGAAACAAGCTTCCGAGGACCGGTTTCTGGCATTCCAGCCGTCTTCAGCCCGGCTTGCTTGAATCCAGTGGCAAAGTGCGCAAGGGACTCACGTCTGAGCATACCCTGCCACACTTATGGCGGCCAAAAGCGGTACAAAAGGGGGTGGTGATGGACGGAGCATCTGAATCAATCAAACACTCACACCCAGTCAAAATATCTGGGTATAATCCCTCACCGTTCTTTAGCCCACTCTGCCACCCCAGTTCAGACATGGCTATATGCAAATCAGTCTGACCCTGTGCCTGATGGGAACAGTCAAGACCGAACTGCCAAGCCATGTCTTCCCTGGACCGGAAACAATCTTCCGAGGACCGGTTTCTGGCATTCCAGCCGTCTTCAGCCCGGCTTGCTTGAATCCAGTGGCAAGGTGAGCAAGGGACTCACGTCTGAGCATACCCTGCCACACTTATGGCGGCCAAAAGTGGTACAAAAGGGGGTGGTGATGGATGGAGCATCTGAATCAATCAAACACTCACACCCAGTCAAAAGATCTGGGTTTAATCCATCACCGTTCTTTAGCCCACTCTGCCACCCCAGTTCAGACATGGCTATATGCAAATCAGTCTGACCCTGTGCCTGATGGGAACAGTCCAGCCCGAACTGCCAAGCCATGTCTTCCCTGGACCGGAAACAAGCTTCCGAGGACCGGTTTCTGGCATTCCAGCCGTCTTCAGCCCGGCTTGCTTGAATCCAGTGGCAAAGTGAGCAAGGAACTCACGTCTAAGCATACCCAGCCACACTTATGGCGGCCAAAAGCGGTACAAAAGGGGGTGGTGATGGACGGAGCATCTGAATCAATCAAACACTCACACCCAGTCAAAAGATCTGGGTTTAATCCATCACCGTTCTTTAGCCCACTCTGCCACCCCATTTCAGACATGGCTATATGCAAATCAGTCTGACCCTGTGCCTGATGGGAACAGTCCAGCCCGAACTGCCAAACCATGTCTTCCCTGGACCGGAAACAAGCTTCCGAGGACCGGTTTTTGGCATTCCAGCCGTCTTCAGCCCGGCTTGCTTGAATCCAGTGGCAAAGTGAGCAAGGGACTCACGTCTGAGCATACACTGCCACACTTATGGTGGCCAAAAGTGGTACAAAAGGGGGTGGTGATGGACGGAGCATCTGAATCGATCAAACACTCACACCCAGTCAAAAGATCTGGGTTTAATCCATCACCGTTCTTTAGCCCACTCTGCCACCCGAGTTCAGAGATGGCTATATGCAAATCAGTCTGACCCTGTGCCTGATGGGAACAGTCCAGCCCGAACTGCCAAGCCATGTCTTCCCTGGACCGGAAACAAGCTTCCGAGGACCGGTTTCTGGCATTCCAGCCGTCTTCAGCCCGGCTTGCTTGAATCCAGTGGCAAAGTGAGCAAGGGACTCACGTCTGAGCATACCCTGCCACACTTATGGCGGCCAAAAGCGGTACAAAAGGGGGTGGTGATGGACGGAGCATCTGAATCAATCAAACACTCACACCCAGTCAAAAGATCTGGGTTTAATCCATCACCGTTCTTTAGCCCACTCTGCCACCCCAGTTCAGACATGGCTATATGCAAATCAGTCTGACCCTGTGCCTGATGGGAACAGTCCAGCCCGAACTGCCAAGCCATGTCTTCCCCGGACCGGAAACAACTTCCGAGGACCGGTTTCTGGCATTCCAGCCGTCTTCAGCCCGGCTTGCTTGAATCCAGTGGCAAAGTGAGCAAGGAACTCACGTCTGAGCATACCCAGCCACACTTATGGCGGCCAAAAGCAGTACAAAAGGGGGTGGTGATGGACGGAGCATCTGAATCAATCAAACACTCACACCCAGTCAAAAGATCTGGGTTTAATCCATCACTGTTCTTTAGCCCACTCTGCCACCCCATTTCAGACATGGCTATATGCAAATCAGTCTGACCCTGTGCCTGATGGGAACAGTCCAGCCCGAACTGCGAAACCATGTCTTCCCTGGACCGGAAACAAGCTTCTGAGGACCGGTTTCTGGCATTCCAGCCGTCTTCAGCCCGGCTTGCTTGAATCCAGTGGCAAAGTGCGCAAGGGACTCACATCTGAGCATACCCTGCCACACTTATGGCGGCCAAAAGCGGTACAAAAGGGGGTGGTGATGGACGGAGCATCTGAATCAATCAAACACTCACACCCAGTCAAAAGATCTGGGTTTAATCCCTCACCGTTCTTTAGCCCACTCTGCCACCCCAGTTCAAACATGGCTATATGCAAATGAGTCTGACCCTGTGCCTGATGGGAACAGTCCAGGTCGAACTGCCAAGCCATGTCTTCCCTGGACCGGAAACAATCTTCCGAGGACCAGTTTCTGGCATTCCAGCCGTCTTCAGCCCGGCTTGCTTGAATCCAGTGGCAAAGTGAGCAAGGGACTCACGTCTGAGCATACCCTGCCACACTTATGGCGGCCAAAAGCGGTACAAAAGGGGGTGGTGATGGACGGAGCATCTGAATCGATCAAACACTCACACCCAGTCAAAAGATCTGGGTTTAATCCCTCACCGTTCTTTAGCCCACTCTGCCACCCCAGTTCAGACATGGCTATATGCAAATCAGTCTGACCCTGTGCCTGATGGGAACAGTCAAGACCGAACTGCCAAGCCATGTCTTCCCTGGACCGGAAACAATCTTCCGAGGACCGGTTTCTGGCATTCCAGCCGTCTTCAGCCCGGCTTGCTTGAATCCAGTGGCAAGGTGAGCAAGGGACTCACGTCTGAGCATACCCTGCCACACTTATGGCGGCCAAAAGTGGTACAAAAGGGGGTGGTGATGGATGGAGCATCTGAATCAATCAAACACTCACACCCAGTCAAAAGATCTGGGTTTAATCCATCACCGTTCTTTAGCCCACTCTGCCACCCCAGTTCAGACATGGCTATATGCAAATCAGTCTGACCCTGTGCCTGATGGGAACAGTCCAGCCCGAACTGCCAAGCCATGTCTTCCCTGGACCGGAAACAAGCTTCCGAGGACCGGTTTCTGGCATTCCAGCCGTCTTCAGCCCGGCTTGCTTGAATCCAGTGGCAAAGTGAGCAAGGAACTCACGTCTAAGCATACCCAGCCACACTTATGGCGGCCAAAAGCGGTACAAAAGGGGGTGGTGATGGACGGAGCATCTGAATCAATCAAACACTCACACCCAGTCAAAAGATCTGGGTTTAATCCATCACCGTTCTTTAGCCCACTCTGCCACCCCATTTCAGACATGGCTATATGCAAATCAGTCTGACCCTGTGCCTGATGGGAACAGTCCAGCCCGAACTGCCAAACCATGTCTTCCCTGGACCGGAAACAAGCTTCCGAGGACCGGTTTTTGGCATTCCAGCCGTCTTCAGCCCGGCTTGCTTGAATCCAGTGGCAAAGTGAGCAAGGGACTCACGTCTGAGCATACACTGCCACACTTATGGTGGCCAAAAGTGGTACAAAAGGGGGTGGTGATGGACGGAGCATCTGAATCGATCAAACACTCACACCCAGTCAAAAGATCTGGGTTTAATCCATCACCGTTCTTTAGCCCACTCTGCCACCCCAGTTCAGACATGGCTATATGCAAATCAGTCTGACCCTGTGCCTGATGGGAACAGTCCAGCCCGAACTGCCAAGCCATGTCTTCCCTGGACCGGAAACAAGCTTCCGAGGACCGGTTTCTGGCATTCCAGCCGTCTTCAGCCCGGCTTGCTTGAATCCAGTGGCAAAGTGAGCAAGGGACTCACGTCTGAGCATACCCTGCCACACTTATGGCGGCCAAAAGCGGTACAAAAGGGGGTGGTGATGGACGGAGCATCTGAATCAATCAAACACTCACACCCAGTCAAAAGATCTGGGTTTAATCCATCACCGTTCTTTAGCCCACTCTGCCACCCCAGTTCAGACATGGCTATATGCAAATCAGTCTGACCCTGTGCCTGATGGGAACAGTCCAGCCCGAACTGCCAAGCCATGTCTTCCCCGGACCGGAAACAACTTCCGAGGACCGGTTTCTGGCATTCCAGCCGTCTTCAGCCCGGCTTGCTTGAATCCAGTGGCAAAGTGAGCAAGGAACTCACGTCTGAGCATACCCAGCCACACTTATGGCGGCCAAAAGCAGTACAAAAGGGGGTGGTGATGGACGGAGCATCTGAATCAATCAAACACTCACACCCAGTCAAAAGATCTGGGTTTAATCCATCACTGTTCTTTAGCCCACTCTGCCACCCCATTTCAGACATGGCTATATGCAAATCAGTCTGACCCTGTGCCTGATGGGAACAGTCCAGCCCGAACTGCGAAACCATGTCTTCCCTGGACCGGAAACAAGCTTCTGAGGACCGGTTTCTGGCATTCCAGCCGTCTTCAGCCCGGCTTGCTTGAATCCAGTGGCAAAGTGCGCAAGGGACTCACATCTGAGCATACCCTGCCACACTTATGGCGGCCAAAAGCGGTACAAAAGGGGGTGGTGATGGACGGAGCATCTGAATCAATCAAACACTCACACCCAGTCAAAAGATCTGGGTTTAATCCCTCACCGTTCTTTAGCCCACTCTGCCACCCCAGTTCAAACATGGCTATATGCAAATGAGTCTGACCCTGTGCCTGATGGGAACAGTCCAGCCCGAACTGCCAAGCCATGTCTTCCCTGGACCGGAAACAATCTTCCGAGGACCAGTTTCTGGCATTCCAGCCGTCTTCAGCCCGGCTTGCTTGAATCCAGTGGCAAAGTGAGCAAGGGACTCACGTCTGAGCATACCCTGCCACACTTATGGCGGCCAAAAGCGGTACAAAAGGGGGTGGTGATGGACGGAGCATCTGAATCGATCAAACACTCACACCCAGTCAAAAGATCTGGGTTTAATCCCTCACCGTTCTTTAGCCCACTCTGCCACCCCAGTTCAGACATGGCTATATGCAAATCAGTCTGACCCTGTGCCTGATGGGAACAGTCCAGCCCGAACTGCCAAGCCATGTCTTCCCTGGACCGGAAACAATCTTCCGAGGACCGGTTTCTGGCATTCCAGCCGTCTTCAGCCCGGCTTGCTTGAATCCAGTGGCAAAGTGAGCAAGGGACTCACGTCTGAGCATACCCTGCCACACTTATGGCGGCCAAAAGCGGTACAAAAGGGGGTGGTGATGGACGGAGCATCTGAATCGATCAAACACTCACACCCAGTCAAAAGATCTGGGTTTAATCCATCACCGTTCTTTAGCCCACTCTGCCACCCCAGTTCAGACATGGCTATAAGCAAATCAGTCTGACCCTGTGCCTGATGGGAACAGTCCAGCCCGAACTGCCAAGCCATGTCTTCCCTGGACCGAAAACAAGCTTCCGAGGACCGGTTTCTGGCATTCCAGCCGTCTTCAGCCCGGCTTGCTTGAATCCAGTGGCAAAGTGAGCAAGGAACTCACGTCTAAGCATACCCAGCCACACTTATGGCGGCCAAAAGCGGTACAAAAGGGGGTGGTGATGGACGGAGCATCTGAATCGATCAAACACTCACACCCAGTCAAAAGATCTGGGTTTAATCCATCACCGTTCTTTAGCCCACTCTGCCACCCCAGTTCAGACATGGCTATATGCAAATCAGTCTGACCCTGTGCCTGATGGGAACAGTCCAGCCCGAACTGCCAAGCCATGTCTTCCCTGGACCGGAAACAAGCTTCCGAGGACCGGTTTCTGGCATTCCAGCCGTCTTCAGCCCGGCTTGCTTGAATCCAGTGGCAAAGTGAGCAAGGGACTCACGTCTGAGCATACCCTGCCACACTTATGGCGGCCAAAAGCGGTACAAAAGGGGGTGGTGATGGACGGAGCATCTGAATCAATCAAACACTCACACCCAGTCAAAAGATCTGGGTTTAATCCATCACCGTTCTTTAGCCCACTCTGCCACCCCAGTTCAGACATGGCTATATGCAAATCAGTCTGACCCTGTGCCTGATGGGAACAGTCCAGCCCGAACTGCCAAGCCATGTCTTCCCTGGACCGGAAACAACTTCCGAGGACCGGTTTCTGGCATTCCAGCCGTCTTCATCCCGGCTTGCTTGAATCCAGTGGCAAAGTGAGCAAGGAACTCACGTCTGAGCATACCCAGCCACACTTATGGTGGCCAAAAGCAGTACAAAAGGGGGTGGTGATGGACGGAGCATCTGAATCAATCAAACACTCACACCCAGTCAAAAGATCTGGGTTTAATCCATCACCGTTCTTTAGCCCACTCTGCCACCCCATTTCAGACATGGCTATATGCAAATCAGTCTGACCCTGTGCCTGATGGGAACAGTCCAGCCCGAACTGCGAAACCATGTCTTCCCTGGACCGGAAACAAGCTTCTGAGGATCGGTTTCTGGCATTCCAGCCGTCTTCAGCCCGGCTTGCTTGAATCCAGTGGCAAAGTGCGCAAGGGACTCACGTCTGAGCATACCCTGCCACACTTATGGCGGCCAAAAGCGGTACAAAAGGGGGTGGTGATGGACGGAGCATCTGAATCAATCAAACACTCACACCCAGTCAAAAGATCTGGGTTTAATCCCTCACCGTTCTTTAGCCCACTCTGCCACCCCAGTTCAAACATGGCTATATGCAAATCAGTCTGACCCTGTGCCTGATGGGAACAGTCCAGCCCGAACTGCCAAGCCATGTCTTCCCTGGACCGGAAACAATCTTCCGAGGACCAGTTTCTGGCATTCCAGCCGTCTTCAGCCCGGCTTGCTTGAATCCAGTGGCAAAGTGAGCAAGGGACTCACGTCTGAGCATACCCTGCCACACTTATGGCGGCCAAAAGCGGTACAAAAGGGGGTGGTGATGGACGGAGCATCTGAATCGATCAAACACTCACACCCAGTCAAAAGATCTGGGTTTAATCCCTCACCGTTCTTTAGCCCACTCTGCCACCCCAGTTCAGACATGGCTATATGCAAATCAGTTTGACCCTGTGCCTGATGGGAACAGTCCAGCCCGAACTGCCAAGCCATGTCTTCCCTGGACCGGAAACAATCTTCCGAGGACTGGTTTCTGGCATTCCAGCCGTCTTCAGCCCGGCTTGCTTGAATCCAGTGGCAAAGTGAGCAAGGGACTCACGTCTGAGCATACCCTGCCACACTTATGGCGGCCAAAAGCGGTACAAAAGGGGGTGGTGATGGACGGAGCATCTGAATCGATCAAACACTCACACCCAGTCAAAAGATCTGGGTTTAATCCATCACCGTTCTTTAGCCCACTCTGCCACCCCAGTTCAGACATGGCTATAAGCAAATCAGTCTGACCCTGTGCCTGATGGGAACAGTCCAGCCCGAACTGCCAAGCCATGTCTTCCCTGGACCGAAAACAAGCTTCCGAGGACCGGTTTCTGGCATTCCAGCCGTCTTCAGCCCGGCTTGCTTGAATCCAGTGGCAAAGTGAGCAAGGGACTCACGTCTGAGCATTCCCTGCCACACTTATGGCGGCCAAAAGTGGTACAAAAGGGGGTGGTGATGGACGGAGCATCTGAATCAATCAAACACTCACACCCAGTCAAAAGATCTGGGTTTAATCCATCACCGTTCTTTAGCCCACTCTGCCACCCCAGTTCAGACATGGCTATATGCAAATCAGTCTGACCCTGTGCCTGATGGGAACAGTCCAGCCCGAACTGCCAAGTCATGTCTTCCCTGGACCGGAAACAAGCTTCCGAGGACCGGTTTCTGGCATTCCAGCCGTCTTCAGCCCGGCTTGCTTGAATCCAGTGGCAAGGTGAGCAAGGGACTCACGTCTGAGCATACCCCGCCACACTTATGGCGGCCAAAAGCGGTACAAAAGGGGGTGGTGATGGACGGAGCATCTGAATCAATCAAACACTCACGCCCAGTCAAAAGATCTGGGTTTAATCCATCACCGTTCTTTAGCCCACTCTGCCACCCCAGTTCAGACATGGCTATATGCAAATCAGTCTGACCCTGTGCCTGATGGGAACAGTCCAGCCCGAACTGCCAAGCCATGTCTTCCCTGGACCGGAAACAAGCTTCCGAGGACCGGTTTCTGGCATTCCAGCCGTCTTAAGCCCGGCTTGCTTGAATCCAGTGGCAAAGTGAGCAAGGGACTCACGTCTGAGCATACACTGCCACACTTATGGTGGCCAAAAGTGGTACAAAAGGGGGTGGTGATGGACGGAGCATCTGAATTAATCAAACACTCACACCCAGTCAAAAGATCTGGGTTTAATCCATCACCTTTCTTTAGCCCACTCTGCCACCCCAGTTAAGACATGGCTATATGCAAATCAGTCTGACCCTGTGCCTGATGGGAACAGTCCAGCCCGAACTGCCAAGCCATGTCTTCCCTGGACTGGAAACAAGCTTCCGAGGACCGGTTTCTGGCATTCCAGCCGTCTTCAGCCCGGCTTGCTTGAATCCAGTGGCAAAGTGAGCAAGGGACTCACGTCTGAGCATACCCTGCCACACTTATGGCGGCCAAAAGCGGTACAAAAGGGGGTGGTGATGGACGGAGCATCTGAATCAATCAAACACTCACACCCAGTCAAAAGATCTGGGTTTAATCCATCACCGTTCTTTAGCCCACTCTGCCACCCCAGTTCAGACATGGCTATATGCAAATCAGTCTGACCCTGTGCCTGATGGGAACAGTCCAGCCCGAACTGCCAAGCCATGTCTTCCGTGGACCGGAAGCAAGCTTCCGAGGACCGGTTTCTGGCATTCCAGCCGTCTTCAGCCCGGCTTGCTTGAATCCAGTGGCAAAGTGCGCAAGGGACTCACGTCTGAGCATACCCTGCCACACTTATGGCGGCCAAAAGCGGTACAAAAGGGGGTGGTGATGGACGGAGCATCTGAATCAATCAAACACTCACACCCAGTCAAAAGATCTGGGTTTAATCCCTCACCGTTCTTTAGCCCACTCTGCCACCCCAGTTCAGACATGGCTATATGCAAATCAGTCTGACCCTGTGCCTGATGGGAACAGTCCAGCCCGAACTGCCAAGCCATGTCTTCCCTGGACCGGAAACAATCTTCCGAGGACCGGTTTCTGGCATTCCAGCCGTCTTCAGCCCGGCTTGCTTGAATCCAGTGGCAAAGTGAGCAAGGGACTCACGTCTGAGCATACCCTGCCACACTTATGGCGGCCAAAAGCGGTACAAAAGGGGGTGGTGATGGACGGAGCATCTGAATCGATCAAACACTCACACCCAGTCAAAAGATCTGGGTTTAATCCATCACCGTTCTTTAGCCCACTCTGCCACCCCAGTTCAGACATGGCTATAAGCAAATCAGTCTGACCCTGTGCCTGATGGGAACAGTCCATTCCGAACTGCCAAGCCATGTCTTCCCTGGACCGAAAACAAGCTTCCGAGGACCGGTTTCTGGTATTCCAGCCGTCTTCAGCCCGGCTTGCTTGAATCCAGTGGCAAAGTGAGCAAGGGACTCACGTCTGAGCATTCCCTGCCACACTTATGGCGGCCAAAAGTGGTACAAAAGGGGGTGGTGATGGACGGAGCATCTGAATCAATCAAACACTCACACCCAGTCAAAAGATCTGGGTTTAATCCATCACCGTTCTTTAGCCCACTCTGCCACCCCTGTTCAGACATGGCTATATGCAAATCAGTCTGACCCTGTGCCTGATGGGAACAGTCCAGCCCGAACTGCCAAGCCATGTCTTCCCTGGACCGGAAACAAGCTTCCGAGGACCGGTTTCTGGCATTCCAGCCGTCTTCAGCCCGGCTTGCTTGAATCCAGTGGCAAAGTGAGCAAGGGACTCACGTCTGAGCATACCCCGCCACACTTATGGCGGCCAAAAGCGGTACAAAAAGGGGTGGTGATGGACGGAGCATCTGAATTAATCAAACACTCACACCCAGTCAAAAGATCTGGGTTTAATCCATCACCGTTCTTTAGCCCACTCTGCCACCCCAGTTCAGACATGGCTATATGCAAATCAGTCTGACCCTGTGCCTGATGGGAACAGTCAAGCCCGAACTGCCAAGCCATGTCTTCCCTGGACCGGAAACAAGCTTCCGAGGACCGGTTTCTGGCATTCCAGCCGTCTTCAGCCCGACTTGCTTGAATCCAGTGGCAAAGTGCGCAAGGGACTCACGTCTGAGCATACCCTGCCACACTTATGGTGGCCAAAAGCGGTACAAAAGGGGGTGGTGATGGACGGAGCATCTGAATCAATCAAACACTCACACCCAGTCAAAAGATCTGGGTTTAATCCCTCACCGTTCTTTAGCCCACTCTGCCACCCCAGTTCAGACATGGCTATATGCAAATCAGTCTGACCCTGTGCCTGATGGGAACAGTCCAGCCCGAACTGCCAAGCCATGTCTTCCCTGGACCGGAAACAATCTTCCGAGGACCGGTTTCTGGCATTCCAGCCGTCTTCAGCCCGGCTTGCTTGAATCCAGTGGCAAAGTGAGCAAGGGACTTACGTCTGAGCATACCCTGCCACACTTATGGCGGCCAAAAGCGGTACAAAAGGGGGTGGTTATGGACGGAGCATCTGAATCAATCAAACACTCACACCCAGTCAAAAGATCTGGGTTTAATCCATCACCGTTCTTTAGCCCACTCTGCCACCCCAGTTCAGACATGGCTATATGCAAATCAGTCTGACCCTGTGCCTGATGGGAACAGTCCAGCCCGAACTGCCAAGCCATGTCTTCCCTGGACCGGAAACAAGCTTCCGAGGACCGGTTTCTGGCATTCCAGCCGTCTTCAGCCCGGCTTGCTTGAATCCAGTGGCAAAGTGAGCAAGGAACTCACGTCTGAGCATACCCAGCCACAATTATGGCGGCCAAAAGCAGTACAAAAGGGGGTGGTGATGGACAGAGCATCTGAATCTATCAAACACTCACACCCAGTCAAAAGATCTGGGTTTAATCCATCACCGTTCTTTAGCCCACTCTGCCACCCCATTTCAGACATGGCTATATGCAAATCAGTCTGACCCTGTGCCTGATGGGAACAGTCCAGCCCGAACTGCCAAACCATGTCTTCCCTGGACCGGAAACAAGCTTCCGAGGACCGGTTTCTGGCATTCCAGCCGTCTTCAGCCCGGCTTGCTTGAATCCAGTGGCAAAGTGAGCAAGGGACTCACGTCTGAGCATTCCCTGCCACACTTATGGCGGCCAAAAGTGGTACAAAAGGGGGTGGTGATGGACGGAGCATCTGAATCAATCAAACACTCACACCCAGTCAAAAGATCTGGGTTTAATCCATCACCGTTCTTTAGCCCACTCTGCCACCCCAGTTCAGACATGGCTATATGCAAATCAGTCTGACCCTGTGCCTGATGGGAACAGTCAAGCCCGAACTGCCAAGCCATGTCTTCCCTGGACCGGAAACAAGCTTCCGAGGACCGGTTTCTGGCATTCCAGCCGTCTTCATCCCGGCTTGCTTGAATCCAGTGGCAAAGTGCGCAAGGGACTCACGTCTGAGCATACCCTGCCACACTTATGGTGGCCAAAAGCGGTACAAAAGGGGGTGGTGATGGACGGAGCATCTGAATCAATCAAACACTCACACCCAGTCAAAAGATCTGGGTTTAATCCCTCACCGTTCTTTAGCCCACTCTGCCACCCCAGTTCAGACATGGCTATATGCAAATCAGTCTGACCCTGTGCCTGATGGGAACAGTCCAGCCCGAACTGCCAAGTCATGTCTTCCCTGGACCGGAAACAATCTTCCGAGGACCGGTTTCTGGCATTCCAGCCGTCTTCAGCCCGGCTTGCTTGAATCCAGTGGCAAAGTGAGCAAGGGACTCACGTCTGAGCATACCCTGCCACACTTATGGCGGCCAAAAGCGGTACAAAAGGGGGTGGTTATGGACGGAGCATCTGAATCAATCAAACACTCACACCCAGTCAAAAGATCTGGGTTTAATCCATCACCGTTCTTTAGCCCACTCTGCCACCCCAGTTCAGACATGGCTATATGCAAATCAGTCTGACCCTGTGCCTGATGGGAACAGTCCAGCCCGAACTGCCAAGCCATGTCTTCCCTGGACCGGAAACAAGCTTCCGAGGACCGGTTTCTGGCATTCCAGCCGTCTTCAGCCCGGCTTGCTTGAATCCAGTGGCAAAGTGAGCAAGGAACTCACGTCTGAGCATACCCAGCCACAATTATGGCGGCCAAAAGCAGTACAAAAGGGGGTGGTGATGGACAGAGCATCTGAATCTATCAAACACTCACACCCAGTCAAAAGATCTGGGTTTAATCCATCACCGTTCTTTAGCCCACTCTGCCACCCCATTTCAGACATGGCTATATGCAAATCAGTCTGACCCTGTGCCTGATGGGAACAGTCCAGCCCGAACTGCCAAACCATGTCTTCCCTGGACCGGAAACAAGCTTCCGAGGACCGGTTTCTGGCATTCAAGCCGTCTTCAGCCCGGCTTGCTTGAATCCAGTGGCAAAGTGCGCAAGGGACTCACGTCTGAGCATACCCTGCCACACTTATGGCGGCCAAAAGCGGTACAAAAGGGGGTGGTGATGGACGGAGCATCTGAATCAATCAAACACTCACACCCAGTCAAAAGATCTGGGTTTAATCCCTCACCGTTCTTTAGCCCACTCTGCCACCCCAGTTCAGACATGGCTATATGCAAATCAGTCTGACCCTGTGCCTGATGGGAACAGTTCAGCCCGAACTGCCAAGCCATGTCTTCCCTGGACCGGAAACAATCTTCCGAGGACCGGTTTCTGGCATTCCAGCCGTCTTCAGCCCGGCTTGCTTGAATCCAGTGGCAAAGTGAGCAAGGGACTCACGTCTGAGCATACCCTGCCACACTTATGGCGGCCAAAAGCGGTACAAAAGGGGGTGGTGATGGACGGAGCATCTGAATCGATCAAACACTCACACCCAGTCAAAAGATCTGGGTTTAATCAATCACCGTTCTTTAGCCCACTCTGCCACCCCAGTTCAGACATGGCTATAAGCAAATCAGTCTGACCCTGTGCCTGATGGGAACAGTCCAGCCCGAACTGCCAAGCCATGTCTTCCCTGGACCGAAAACAAGCTTCCGAGGACCGGTTTCTGGCATTCCAGCCGTCTTCAGCCCGGCTTGCTTGAATCCAGTGGCAAAGTGAGCAAGGGACTCACGTCTGAGCATTCCCTGCCACACTTATGGCGGCCAAAAGTGGTACAAAAGGGGGTGGTGATGGACGGAGCATCTGAATCAATCAAACACTCACACCCAGTCAAAAGATCTGGGTTTAATCCATCACCGTTCTTTAGCCCACTCTGCCACCCCAGTTCAGACATGGCTATATGCAAATCAGTCTGACCCTGTGCCTGATGGGAACAGTCCAGCCCGAACTGCCAAGCCATGTCTTCCCTGGACCGGAAACAAGCTTCCGAGGACCGGTTTCTGGCATTCCAGCCGTCTTCAGCCCGGCTTGCTTGAATCCAGTGGCAAAGTGAGCAAGGGACTCACGTCTGAGCATACCTTGGCACACTTATGGCGTCCAAAAGCGGTACAAAAGGGGGTGGTGATGGACGGAGCATCTGAATCAATCAAACACTCACACCCAGTCAAAAGATCTGGGTTTAATCCATCACAGTTCTTTAGCCCACTCTGCCACCCCAGTTCAGACATGGCTATATGCAAATCAGTCTGACCCTGTGCCTGATGGGAACAGTCCAGCCCGAACTGCCAAGCCATGTCTTCCCTGGACCGGAAACAATCTTCCGAGGACTGGTTTCTGGCATTCCAGCCGTCTTCAGCCCGGCTTGCTTGAATCCAGTGGCAAAGTGAGCAAGGGACTCACGTCTGAGCATACCCTGCCACACTTATGGCGGCCAAAAGCGGTACAAAAGGGGGTGGTGATGGACGGAGCATCTGAATCGATCAAACACTCACACCCAGTCAAAAGATCTGGGTTTAATCCATCACCGTTCTTTAGCCCACTCTGCCACCCCAGTTCAGACATGGCTATAAGCAAATCAGTCTGACCCTGTGCCTGATGGGAACAGTCCAGCCCGAACTGCCAAGCCATGTCTTCCCTGGACCGAAAACAAGCTTCCGAGGACCGGTTTCTGGCATTCCAGCCGTCTTCAGCCCGGCTTGCTTGAATCCAGTGGCAAAGTGAGCAAGGGACTCACGTCTGAGCATTCCCTGCCACACTTATGGCGGCCAAAAGTGGTACAAAAGGGGGTGGTGATGGACGGAGCATCTGAATCAATCAAACACTCACACCCAGTCAAAAGATCTGGGTTTAATCCATCACCGTTCTTTAGCCCACTCTGCCACCCCAGTTCAGACATGGCTATATGCAAATCAGTCTGACCCTGTGCCTGATGGGAACAGTCCAGCCCGAACTGCCAAGTCATGTCTTCCCTGGACCGGAAACAAGCTTCCGAGGACCGGTTTCTGGCATTCCAGCCGTCTTCAGCCCGGCTTGCTTGAATCCAGTGGCAAGGTGAGCAAGGGACTCACGTCTGAGCATACCCCGCCACACTTATGGCGGCCAAAAGCGGTACAAAAGGGGGTGGTGATGGACGGAGCATCTGAATCAATCAAACACTCACGCCCAGTCAAAAGATCTGGGTTTAATCCATCACCGTTCTTTAGCCCACTCTGCCACCCCAGTTCAGACATGGCTATATGCAAATCAGTCTGACCCTGTGCCTGATGGGAACAGTCCAGCCCGAACTGCCAAGCCATGTCTTCCCTGGACCGGAAACAAGCTTCCGAGGACCGGTTTCTGGCATTCCAGCCGTCTTAAGCCCGGCTTGCTTGAATCCAGTGGCAAAGTGAGCAAGGGACTCACGTCTGAGCATACACTGCCACACTTATGGTGGCCAAAAGTGGTACAAAAGGGGGTGGTGATGGACGGAGCATCTGAATTAATCAAACACTCACACCCAGTCAAAAGATCTGGGTTTAATCCATCACCTTTCTTTAGCCCACTCTGCCACCCCAGTTAAGACATGGCTATATGCAAATCAGTCTGACCCTGTGCCTGATGGGAACAGTCCAGCCCGAACTGCCAAGCCATGTCTTCCCTGGACTGGAAACAAGCTTCCGAGGACCGGTTTCTGGCATTCCAGCCGTCTTCAGCCCGGCTTGCTTGAATCCAGTGGCAAAGTGAGCAAGGGACTCACGTCTGAGCATACCCTGCCACACTTATGGCGGCCAAAAGCGGTACAAAAGGGGGTGGTGATGGACGGAGCATCTGAATCAATCAAACACTCACACCCAGTCAAAAGATCTGGGTTTAATCCATCACCGTTCTTTAGCCCACTCTGCCACCCCAGTTCAGACATGGCTATATGCAAATCAGTCTGACCCTGTGCCTGATGGGAACAGTCCAGCCCGAACTGCCAAGCCATGTCTTCCATGGACCGGAAGCAAGCTTCCGAGGACCGGTTTCTGGCATTCCAGCCGTCTTCAGCCCGGCTTGCTTGAATCCAGTGGCAAAGTGCGCAAGGGACTCACGTCTGAGCATACCCTGCCACACTTATGGCGGCCAAAAGCGGTACAAAAGGGGGTGGTGATGGACGGAGCATCTGAATCAATCAAACACTCACACCCAGTCAAAAGATCTGGGTTTAATCCCTCACCGTTCTTTAGCCCACTCTGCCACCCCAGTTCAGACATGGCTATATGCAAATCAGTCTGACCCTGTGCCTGATGGGAACAGTCCAGCCCGAACTGCCAAGCCATGTCTTCCCTGGACCGGAAACAATCTTCCGAGGACCGGTTTCTGGCATTCCAGCCGTCTTCAGCCCGGCTTGCTTGAATCCAGTGGCAAAGTGAGCAAGGGACTCACGTCTGAGCATACCCTGCCACACTTATGGCGGCCAAAAGCGGTACAAAAGGGGGTGGTGATGGACGGAGCATCTGAATCGATCAAACACTCACACCCAGTCAAAAGATCTGGGTTTAATCCATCACCGTTCTTTAGCCCACTCTGCCACCCCAGTTCAGACATGGCTATAAGCAAATCAGTCTGACCCTGTGCCTGATGGGAACAGTCCATTCCAAACTGCCAAGCCATGTCTTCCCTGGACCGAAAACAAGCTTCCGAGGACCGGTTTCTGGCATTCCAGCCGTCTTCAGCCCGGCTTGCTTGAATCCAGTGGCAAAGTGAGCAAGGGACTCACGACTGAGCATTCCCTGCCACACTTATGGCGGCCAAAAGTGGTACAAAAGGGGGTGGTGATGGACGGAGCATCTGAATCAATCAAACACTCACACCCAGTCAAAAGATCTGGGTTTAATCCATCACCGTTCTTTAGCCCACTCTGCCACCCCAGTTCAGACATGGCTATATGCAAATCAGTCTGACCCTGTGCCTGATGGGAACAGTCCAGCCCGAACTGCCAAGCCATGTCTTCCCTGGACCGGAAACAAGCTTCCGAGGACCGGTTTCTGGCATTCCAGCCGTCTTCAGCCCGGCTTGCTTGAATCCAGTGGCAAAGTGAGCAAGGGACTCACGTCTGAGCATACCCCGCCACACTTATGGCGGCCAAAAGCGGTACAAAAAGGGGTGGTGATGGACGGAGCATCTGAATTAATCAAACACTCACACCCAGTCAAAAGATCTGGGTTTAATCCCTCACCGTTCTTTAGCCCACTCTGCCACCCCAGTTCAGACATGGCTATATGCAAATCAGTCTGACCCTGTGCCTGATGGGAACAGTCCAGCCCGAACTGCCAAGCCATGTCTTCCCTGGACCGGAAACAATCTTCCGAGGACCGGTTTCTGGCATTCCAGCCGTCTTCAGCCCGGCTTGCTTGAATCCAGTGGCAAAGTGAGCAAGGGACTTACGTCTGAGCATACCCTGCCACACTTATGGCGGCCAAAAGCGGTACAAAAGGGGGTGGTTATGGACGGAGCATCTGAATCAATCAAACACTCACACCCAGTCAAAAGATCTGGGTTTAATCCATCACCGTTCTTTAGCCCACTCTGCCACCCCAGTTCAGACATGGCTATATGCAAATCAGTCTGACCCTGTGCCTGATGGGAACAGTCCAGCCCGAACTGCCAAGCCATGTCTTCCCTGGACCGGAAACAAGCTTCCGAGGACCGGTTTCTGGCATTCCAGCCGTCTTCAGCCCGGCTTGCTTGAATCCAGTGGCAAAGTGAGCAAGGAACTCACGTCTGAGCATACCCAGCCACAATTATGGCGGCCAAAAGCAGTACAAAAGGGGGTGGTGATGGACAGAGCATCTGAATCTATCAAACACTCACACCCAGTCAAAATATCTGGGTTTAATCCATCACCGTTCTTTAGCCCACTCTGCCACCCCATTTCAGACATGGCTATATGCAAATCAGTCTGACCCTGTGCCTGATGGGAACAGTCCAGCCCGAACTGCCAAACCATGTCTTCCCTGGACCGGAAACAAGCTTCCGAGGACCGGTTTCTGGCATTCCAGCCGTCTTCAGCCCGGCTTGCTTGAATCCAGTGGCAAAGTGAGCAAGGGACTCACGTCTGAGCATTCCCTGCCACACTTATGGCGGCCAAAAGTGGTACAAAAGGGGGTGGTGATGGACGGAGCATCTGAATCAATCAAACACTCACACCCAGTCAAAAGATCTGGGTTTAATCCATCACCGTTCTTTAGCCCACTCTGCCACCCCAGTTCAGACATGGCTATATGCAAATCAGTCTGACCCTGTGCCTGATGGGAACAGTCAAGCCCGAACTGCCAAGCCATGTCTTCCCTGGACCGGAAACAAGCTTCCGAGGACCGGTTTCTGGCATTCCAGCCGTCTTCATCCCGGCTTGCTTGAATCCAGTGGCAAAGTGCGCAAGGGACTCACGTCTGAGCATACCCTGCCACACTTATGGTGGCCAAAAGCGGTACAAAAGGGGGTGGTGATGGACGGAGCATCTGAATCAATCAAACACTCACACCCAGTCAAAAGATCTGGGTTTAATCCCTCACCGTTCTTTAGCCCACTCTGCCACCCCAGTTCAGACATGGCTATATGCAAATCAGTCTGACCCTGTGCCTGATGGGAACAGTCCAGCCCGAACTGCCAAGCCATGTCTTCCCTGGACCGGAAACAATCTTCCGAGGACCGGTTTCTGGCATTCCAGCCGTCTTCAGCCCGGCTTGCTTGAATCCAGTGGCAAAGTGAGCAAGGGACTCACGTCTGAGCATACCCTGCCACACTTATGGCGGCCAAAAGCGGTACAAAAGGGGGTGGTTATGGACGGAGCATCTGAATCAATCAAACACTCACACCCAGCCAAAAGATCTGGGTTTAATCCATCACCGTTCTTTAGCCCACTCTGCCACCCCAGTTCAGACATGGCTATATGCAAATCAGTCTGACCCTGTGCCTGATGGGAACAGTCCAGCCCGAACTGCCAAGCCATGTCTTCCCTGGACCGGAAACAAGCTTCCGAGGACCGGTTTCTGGCATTCCAGCCGTCTTCAGCCCGGCTTGCTTGAATCCAGTGGCAAAGTGAGCAAGGAACTCACGTCTGAGCATACCCAGCCACAATTATGGCGGCCAAAAGCAGTACAAAAGGGGGTGGTGATGGACAGAGCATCTGAATCTATCAAACACTCACACCCAGTCAAAAGATCTGGGTTTAATCCATCACCGTTCTTTAGCCCACTCTGCCACCCCATTTCAGACATGGCTATATGCAAATCAGTCTGACCCTGTGCCTGATGGGAACAGTCCAGCCCGAACTGCCAAACCATGTCTTCCCTGGACCGGAAACAAGCTTCCGAGGACCGGTTTCTGGCATTCAAGCCATCTTCAGCCCGGCTTGCTTGAATCCAGTGGCAAAGTGCGCAAGGGACTCACGTCTGAGCATACCCTGCCACACTTATGGCGGCCAAAAGCGGTACAAAAGGGGGTGGTGATGGACGGAGCATCTGAATCAATCAAACACTCACACCCAGTCAAAAGATCTGGGTTTAATCCCTCACCGTTCTTTAGCCCACTCTGCCACCCCAGTTCAGACATGGCTATATGCAAATCAGTCTGACCCTGTGCCTGATGGGAACAGTTCAGCCCGAACTGCCAAGCCATGTCTTCCCTGGACCGGAAACAATCTTCCGAGGACCGGTTTCTGGCATTCCAGCCGTCTTCAGCCCGGCTTGCTTGAATCCAGTGGCAAAGTGAGCAAGGGACTCACGTCTGAGCATACCCTGCCACACTTATGGCGGCCAAAAGCGGTACAAAAGGGGGTGGTGATGGACGGAGCATCTGAATCGATCAAACACTCACACCCAGTCAAAAGATCTGGGTTTAATCAATCACCGTTCTTTAGCCCACTCTGCCACCCCAGTTCAGACATGGCTATAAGCAAATCAGTCTGACCCTGTGCCTGATGGGAACAGTCCAGCCCGAACTGCCAAGCCATGTCTTCCCTGGACCGAAAACAAGCTTCCGAGGACCGGTTTCTGGCATTCCAGCCGTCTTCAGCCCGGCTTGCTTGAATCCAGTGGCAAAGTGAGCAAGGGACTCACGTCTGAGCATTCCCTGCCACACTTATGGCGGCCAAAAGTGGTACAAAAGGGGGTGGTGATGGACGGAGCATCTGAATCAATCAAACACTCACACCCAGTCAAAAGATCTGGGTTTAATCCATCACCGTTCTTTAGCCCACTCTGCCACCCCAGTTCAGACATGGCTATATGCAAATCAGTCTGACCCTGTGCCTGATGGGAACAGTCCAGCCCGAACTGCCAAGCCATGTCTTCCCTGGACCGGAAACAAGCTTCCGAGGACCGGTTTCTGGCATTCCAGCCGTCTTCAGCCCGGCTTGCTTGAATCCAGTGGCAAAGTGAGCAAGGGACTCATGTCTGAGCATACCTTGGCACACTTATGGCGTCCAAAAGCGGTACAAAAGGGGGTGGTGATGGACGGAGCATCTGAATCAATCAAACACTCACACCCAGTCAAAAGATCTGGGTTTAATCCATCACAGTTCTTTAGCCCACTCTGCCACCCCAGTTCAGACATGGCTATATGCAAATCAGTCTGACCCTGTGCCTGATGGGAACAGTCCAGCCCGAACTGCCAAGCCATGTCTTCCCTGGACCGGAAACAAGCTTCCGAGGACCGGTTTCTGGCATTCCAGCCGTCTTCAGCCCGGCTTGCTTGAATCCAGTGGCAAAGTGAGCAAGGGACTCACGTCTGAGCATACCCTGCCACACTTATGGCGGCCAAAAGCGGTACAAAAGGGGGTGGTGATGGACGGAGCATCTGAATCAATCAAACACTCACACCCAGTCAAAAGATCTGGGTTTAATCCATCACTGTTCTTTAGCCCACTCTGCCACCCCAGTTCAGACATGGCTATATGCAAATCAGTCTGACCCTGTGCCTGATGGGAACAGTCCAGCCCGAAGTGCCAAGCCATGTCTTCCCTGGACCGGAAACAAGCTTCCGAGGACCGATTTCTGGCATTCCAGCCGTCTTCAGCCCGGCTTGCTTGAATCCAGTGACAAAGTGAGCAAGGAACTCACGTCTGAGCATACCCAGCCACACTTATGGCGGCCAAAAGCGGTACAAAAGGGGGTGGTGCTGGACGGAGCATCTGAATCAATCAAACACTCACACCCAGTCAAAAGATCTTGGTTTAATCCATCACCGTTCTTTAGCCCACTCTGCCACCCTATTTCAGACATGGCTATATGCAAATCAGTCTGACCCTGTGCCTGATGGGAACAGTCCAGCCCGAACTGCCAAACCATGTCTTCCCTGGACCGGAAACAAGCTTCCGAGGACCGGTTTCTGGCATTCCAGCCGTCTTCAGCCCGGCTTGCTTTAATCCAGTGGTAAAGTGAGCAAGGGACTCACGTCTGAGCATACCCTGTCACACTTATGGCGGCCAAAAGCGGTACAAAAGGGGGTGGTGATGGACGGAGCATCTGAATCAATCAAACACTCACACCCAGTCAAAAGATCTGGGTTTAATCCCTCACCGTTCTTTAGCCCACTCTGCCACCCCAGTTCAGACATGGCTATATGCAAATCAGTCTGACCCTGTGCCTGATGGGAACAGTCCAGCCCAAAGTGCCAAGCCATGTCTTCCCTGGACCGGAAACAAGCTTCCGAGGACCGGTTTCTGGCATTCCAGCCGTCTTCAGCCCGGCTTGCTTGAATCCAGTGGCAAAGTGAGCAAGGGACTCACGTCTGAGCATACCCTGCCACACTTATGGCGGCCAAAAGCGGTACAAAAGGGGGTGGTGATGGACGGAGCATCTGAATCAATCAAACACTCACACCCAGTCAAAAGATCTGGGTTTAATCCATCACCGTTCTTTAGCCCACTCTGCCACCCCAGTTCAGACATGGCTATATGCAAATCAGTCTGACCCTGTGCCTGATGGGAACAGTCCAGCCCGAACTGCCAAGCCATGTCTTCCCTGGACCGGAAACAAGCTTCCGAGGACCGGTTTCTGGCATTCCAGCCGTCTTCAGTCCGGCTTGCTTGAATCCAGTGGCAAAGTGAGCAAGGGACTCACGTCTGAGCATACCCTGCCACACTTATGGCGGCCAAAAGCGGTACAAAAAGGGGTGGTGATGGACGGAGAATCTGAATCAATCAAACACTCACACCCAGTCAAAAGATCTGGGTTTAATCCATCACCGTTCTTTAGCCCACTCTGCCACCCCAGTTCAGACATGGCTATATGCAAATCAGTCTGACCCTGTGCCTGATGGGAACAGTCCAGCCCGAACTGCCAAGCCATGTCTTCCCTGGACCGGAAACAAGCTTCCGAGGACCGGTTTCTGGCATTCCAGCCGTCTTCAGCCCGGCTTGCTTGAATCCAGTGGCAAAGTGAGCAAGGGACTCACGTCTGAGCATACCCTGCCACACTTATGGCGGCCAAAAGTGGTACAAAAGGGGGTGGTGATGGACGGAGCATCTGAATCAATCAAACACTCACACCCAGTCAAAAGATCTGGGTTTAATCCATCACCGTTCTTTAGCCCACTCTGCCACCCCAGTTCAGACATGGCTATATGCAAATCAGTCTGACCCTGTGCCTGATGGGAACAGTCCATCCCGAACTGCCAAGCCATGTCTTCCCTGGACCGGAAACAAGCTTCCGAGGACCGGTTTCTGGCATTCCAGCTGTCTTCAGCCCGGCTTGCTTGAATCCAGTGGCAAAGTGAGCAAGGGACTCACGTCTGAGCATACCCTGCCACACTTATGGCGGCCAAAAGCGGTACAAAAGGGGGGGGGGGATGGACGGAGCATCTGAATCAATCAAACACTCACACCCAGTCAAAAGATCTGGGTTTAATCCATCACCGTTCTTTAGCCCACTCTGCCACCCCAGTTCAGACATGGCTATATGCAAATCAGTCTGACCCTGTGCCTGATGGGAACAGTCCAGCCCGAACTGCCAAGCCATGTCTTCCCTGGACCGGAAACAAGCTTCCGAGGACCGGTTTCTGGCATTCCAGCCGTCTTCAGCCCGGCTTGCTTGAATCCAGTGGCAAAGTGAGCAAGGGACTCACGTCTGAGCATACCCTGCCACACTTATGGCGGCCAAAAGTGGTACAAAAGGGGGTGGTGATGGACGGAGCATCTGAATAAATCAAACACTCACACCCAGTCAAAAGATCTGGGTTTAATCCATCACCGTTCTTTAGCCCACTCTGCCACCCCAGTTCAGACATGGCTATATGCAAATCAGTCTGACCCTGAGCCTGATGGGAACAGTCCAGCCCGAACTGCCAAGCCATTTCTTCCCTGGACCGGAAACAAGCTTCCGAGGACCGGTTTCTGGCATTACAGCCGTCTTCAGCCCGGCTTGCTTGAATCCAGTGGCAAAGTGAGCAAGGGACTCACGTCTGAGCATACCCAGCCACACTTATGGCGGCCAAAAGCGGTACAAAAGGGGGTGGTGATGGACGGAGCATCTGAATCAATCAAACACTCACACCCAGTCAAAAGATCTGGGTTTAATCCATCACCGTTCTTTAGCCCACTCTGCCACCCCAGTTCAGACATGGCTATATGCAAATCAGTCTGACCCTGTGCCTGATGGGAACAGTCCAGCCCGAACTGCCAAGCCATGTCTTCCCTGGACCGGAAACAAGCTTCCGAGGACCGGTTTCTGGCATTCCAGCCGTCTTCAGCCCGGCTTGCTTGAATCCAGTGGAAAAGTGAGCAAGGGACTCACGTCTGAGCATACCCTGCCACACTTATGGCGGCCAAAAGCGGTACAAAAGGGGGTGGTGATGGACGGAGCATCTGAATCAATCAAACACTCACACCCAGTCAAAAGATCTGGGTTTAATCCATCACCGTTCTTTAGCCCACTCTGCCACCCCAGTTCAGACATGGCTATATGCAAATCAGTCTGACCCTGTGCCTGATGGGAACAGTCCAGCCCGAACTGCCAAGCCATGTCTTCCCTGGACCGGAAACAAGCTTCCGAGGACCGGTTTCTGGCATTCCAGCCGTCTTCAGCCCGGCTTGCTTGAATCCAGTGGCAAAGTGAGCAAGGGACTCACGTCTGAGCATACCCTGCCACACTTATGGCGGCCAAAAGCGGTACAAAAGGGGGTGGTGATGGACGGAGCATCTGAATCAATCAAACACTCACACCCAGTCAAAAGATCTGGGTTTAATCCATCACCGTTCTTTAGCCCACTCTGCCAACCCCAGTTCAGACATGGCTATAAGCAAATCAGTCTGACCCTGTGCCTGATGGGAACAGTCCAGCCCGAACTGCCAAGCCATGTCTTCCCTGGACCGGAAACAAGCTTCCGAGGACCGGTTTCTGGCATTCCAGCCATCTTCAGCCCGGCTTGCTTGAATCCAGTGGCAAAGTGAGCAAGGGACTCACGTCTGAGCATACCTTGCCACACTTATGGCGGCCAAAAGCGGTACAAAAGGGGGTGGTGATGGACGGAGCATCTGAATCAATCAAACACTCACACCCAGTCAAAAGATCTGGGTTTAATCCATCACCGTTCTTTAGCCCACTCTGCCACCCCAGTTCAGACATGGCTATATGCAAATCAGTCTGACCCTGTGCCTGATGGGAACAGTCCAGCCCGAACTGCCAAGCCATGTCTTCCCTGGACCGGAAACAAGCTTCCGAGGACCGGTTTCTGGCATTCCAGCCATCTTCAGCCCGGCTTGCTTGAATCCAGTGGCAAAGTGATAGCTGATGGGAGGTCACACGTCTTCATATCACCAGAAACTGCCTCTGGCTTGTTGGACACTGAGAGGAGCCTGGTGACATAGCAGGGTGTCAAGATTGACAGGACCGGAAGAACTGACTGAGATCGCGAGAAAACAACAAATGTCCAAGCGAGAAGACATTGAGAATGCTGGTACATACTCTGGTGCTAGGCTGGTTCCGATGAAGGTTTGTGCTTTGGGGAGCATCCTTGATCCTGCTCACATGAGTCTTTTCTACCTGGATGTATATTTTATCATAAACATTCAATGGTTTGTTTCCACCTCACTTCTGGGTCACAAATGCAGGTTCATCGTGGCTAAGGGGATCAGACAGAATCTCCACTCATGCACACAACACCAAAGAACTCTTCAACATCATCAAGGAGTTCGCCCAACCCACCAGCGAGTCCACCGACATCCCTCCCTCACAAGACCTCTGCAACAAACTCAGCACCTTTTTCCACCACAAAATCAAGAGCATCTACGACAACTTCGACGAAGACAACCAACACACTGAACCATCACTTACCACCCCCGACACCCTGAAGCCAGCGATCAACAACTGAACAGCCCTCACCACTGAAGACACACTGAAGATGATGAACTCAATCCACTCCGGGGGCCCCACGGACCCCGGCCCCCACCACAATTTCAACAGAGCCGCCAACACCATTGTACCCATGCTCTGCCACACCATCAACCACTCCCTGGTAACCGCCTCGTTCCCTGATGACTGGAAACATGCTGAGATCAACCCCCTCCTGAAGAAACCCTCGGCGGACCCCACCGACCTAAAAAACTACAGACCCATCTCCCTGCTCCAGTTCCCAGCGAAAGTCATCAAGAAAGCCATCAACAGCCAACTCGCCACATTCATCCAAAAGCCCAATATCCTCGACTCCTCCCAATCCGGCTTCAGAAAAAACACAGTAAAGAAACCACCCTTTTTGCCGCAACAGATGACATACGTACCTTACTGGACAAAGGAGAAACAGCAGCCCTCATCCTCCTCGACCTCTCAGCGGCGTTCGACACAGTCTCTCACCGCACCCTGATATGCAGACTCCACGACGCAGGGATCGAAGACAAGGCCCTCGACTGCATCTGCTCCTTTCTCTCCGGCAGAACTCAGTGCATCAGACTCTCCCCTTTCCTCTCAGACCCTACACCGACCACCTACGGAGTCCTCCCTCAGCCCCACGCTCTTCAACGTCTACATGGCTCCGCTCGCCCCCATCGTCAGACCCTACGGACTCAACATTGTGTCATACGCAGACGACACCCAACTCATCCTCTCCCTATCCAACAAACCCAACACCGCCATACACAACTTTCGGGAAGGCATGGAAGCAGTCGCCAAATGAATGAAAAACAGCTGCCTACAACTAAACACAAACAAAACAGACGTACTCATCATGGGCCAAAACCCAGACGCCTGGAACGACATCTGGTGGCCCCCCGCCCTCGGAAGCCCGTCCACGGACCACGCATGCATCCTGGGAATCATCCTGGACTCAGAGCTCAACTCCTTAGATCAACTCCGTCTCATCCTCCTGCTTCCACACCCTCCACCTCCTACGTAAGACCTTTAAATGGATCCCCCTCGAACCCAGAAAGACCATCACTCACGCCCTGGTCATCAGTAGGCTTGACTATGACAACGCACTCTATGCCGGAATAAACAAAAAACTCACCTGCAAGCTACAGAACATCCAAAACGCCGCTGCAAGTCTAGTCGTCAACCTGCCAAGCCACTGCCACATCTCCCAGCACCTGCACACACTCCACTGGCTCCCCATCAAAGTTAGAGTCACCTTTAAGATGCTAACCCAGGCTCACAAGGCCCTCCACGACAACGGACCAGCATACCTGAACAGCGGACTCAAATTCCACGCACCCCAAAGGACCCTATGATCAGCCCAGCTCTCCTACGCCATGGTCCCCCACACCAGAAAGACCAGATCGGGAGGCCGCTCCTTCTCCTTCCGTGCAGCCAGTGCCTAGAACGACCTTCCACTCCACCTCAGACAGCTAACATAGCTCCCCATCTTCGCAAGAAACCTCAAAACCTGGCTCTTCAACAGACCCCCTTCTTGATGGATTGGAGCCTGCGAACCCCCACACACACCCAGCGCCTTGAGACTCTTACGGGTGAGTAGTCGTGCTTAACAAACACCTGATTTGATTTGTTAAGGGGGAAATTGCAAGGTCTAGCCCCCCCCTGGCCCCCCTGTGCTGGTTTGCAAAGTCTATCTACACCCTGCAGTTGTTTGCATTGTTGTTTTTTTTAGTTAATGTGTTTGGGTTTGATGTAGTTCAGATTGTGAGTTTAGGAAGAAGTGTACTGTACTGGCATACTGCTTTGTTACTTGCCTGACGTAACATTGTGGAAGTGAGATATGACTGTTAGTCCGAGAAACGGCCAAAAGTGGTATCGTGTCATTCGTCCTGAGACTTACCTTCTGTGTGTTTAATCTTTGTGTTCCAAAAGTGGTAGCGTGTCATTCTTCCTGAGACTTATGGAAATAGTGTTGCCGTGGACAGACACCCCAGTGATCGAATGCATGTTATCTATGATTCCAAAGCGACCCCTGCCCCGAAATAGCCCAGCCTAGAGACTCATAGCTGAACCGATCAATGTAATAGAAGTGTCCGACTGGTTGATGTCTGACGTGAGAAGAATCCCCTAGTTCTAGCTTACTAATTTTGGGACCCATTCAGAAAGGTAAATATGCACACGTGTATTTACTCATAATTGTATTTACTATTGCACCTAGGAGTAACTCGACACATTTTTGCTATTCGCCATTTACAAGTGTAGATTTACACCTAGGAGTAGACTTGTTTCTGGCCCTTCAAATTAGGGTGTGGAGCCTCCTATTTAGTATAGGTATTCCCCATTTTCCAACCACTCCCCCTTGTCACTAGTAGATGTACTACTGAAATATATTCCTCCAACCGTGGTGAAAATCACACAGAAAAGATAACGTGAGGTGGAGGTCTCCACCGTAAAGTTGTGGGTTGCAATTTTGTACTACATGAGTAACACTAGGGTAGTTATACTTTACATATTAGAAAATGTAGTTTATGAACAGGCCTTTTTGTCCCCACCTCTGACGGTACAAATAATTGAATTGATTCCATACTTCTTAGCTCCTCAATGTATGACAGATGAACAGAATTGTGTTTTCTCAGTAGGAAACTTTCCAATAATACTCTCACTTATGTGTGGTTGGGACATAGACGCCGTATCCCAACATTTCAGGTTCAAAGTTCAGCCACTTTTGGATATTCGCATTGAAATGGGACGTTGGTGAGATACCCTGTGATTATTTTGAAAATGATTGGGGTACAGCCTTGACCAGAGCAATGGAATGGGAGGAAAAATAAGAACACTGCACTTACACATTGAGAGAACCAAACAAATGGGCAGAACAAATGGGTGAACTCATGGATAAAAAGTATCAATGTATGGAGCTGAATGATGTTAGAACAATTCTACACATTCTAAAGGCAGCTACTCCATAGAGAATAGAACCATTAGAGAGCATGCTTGCTTTGCTCCTGAATAGAGTGACACAGTGTCATCTAAAGGATTGGGAATGTGACATTACGGCTAGAGCTGCTTACTTTGGAAATGGAAACCTGGTTCAAGTCCCAGCATCAGCTCAACATCCTGCAATTCTCGGCACATCACTTAATCTTCCCGTGTATAGGAAACAAATCCATACATCTGACCTTGAGTAATGTAACTAGTGTTAATGTTTAGCAACCCAATCCCCATGAGCTGAGTTTACGCTATATTAAACTACTAAAATGGTATTTTCACAGCCCTGGGAAATAAATATTTTGGTATGCCCTGTTCGAAGCAACTTTTAATTTGATTACCCATTTTTTGCTAATTCAAGTCCCATATTGCCTAACAATATTGTATTAAATTATTTATATGTAAAGATTGAGATACAAAAATGCACAGAAGTGAGTTAGTGAGAAAGTTACTTTCCCAAGGGTCGTCTTGGAAGGTGGAGACCTTGGACAGTGGCCCACTTCGCCCATGCCTTAAAACATCACTGGCGAGGCTTGTGGAACCACCATACTGCAATTAGTGACTGAGGAGAGGGAAGCTCAGTCTTCCCAGCCATGTCATTTGAAGGACTTTTGGGACCCTAGGTAAGACGTATTTTGGGAGCCCCTGTTTGGACAACATTGAAGTCTATTACACTTTTTCTGCAAATACAAGCAGCTGACATAATGGGAGACTATATGGATTTGTACACAATGCAACTCAAGCTCTGCCCGTCCAATACTGAGGGGTCGATTCTGATTCTGTTCGGAAATCTGCCTGAGCGACTCGTACCGGGAACGGAGTCGAACCGACACCTACAGGCACCGTCCGACCCGTGCAGTATGATGTAAAGCCCGTGACCTACAACCGAGCCGTATGGAAAACAAGCTATACGACTGAGGCATACAAAATTCAGCTATCCGCTACCCCATAATGAGCCTGACCGATACGTACCCGCGATGTCCGACTTGCACAGTATGATGCAAAACGCATGAAACCCGACCTATTCGCACGGAGCCCAAGCCGGACGACCGGCACGGCCTGAAAACGTACCTAAAGTGAGAGAGACCACCGCGATCGACTCGCATGCAACACAGAACACAATCAGCGTGAAAGGCACGGAGCAGCCCGCACAAGCCAACATGAGCATCCGACTTGTTCAGAAGAACGTCTCCTACATGCCCACAAAAAATGGCAAAAACACAAAAAAAGGACCAGTCTAGTAATGACAAAGTCAATAAATAAAAAATAAAAAAAATACAGACACCCACAACTCCACCTATAAAAAGGCAAAAAGAAACTACCATGACCCTTTGCAAATACAACAGAGCAGCCAGCACAGAACAACTTCAGATACCAACCACAGACACACACACAACTCACCCATCACACAACCCACACACCATCAGCACCCCTCCAAAAGCTCTCACACATTACACCTACCAAAACAGACACCCACCCACCCTCACCTGCACCCACACACCCACCCACCCACATCACTCCCCACCACCACCCATCACCATGCCCCCTAAGAAGAATCCACAGTTCACAGACACTGAGTTAGAAATATTGGTAGATGAGATCCTCAGAGTGGAGCCACATTTGTTTGGCACATTGGTACAAAGGACCCCCATGTCACAGAAAATCAAGATGTGGGATAGGATCGTGGACAAGGTAAACGTACTAGCGCCAGCAAATCGCACAAAGACCAGCATCCAGAACAGGTGGTATGACGTGCGCGGGAGAGTCAAGAAGCTCATCCAGAAGGAACACGCCTTGAGCCAGGTCACTGGCAGTGGCCCTCCTGCCAAACCAGTTTACTTCAGGTCCTGGGAGGAGAAGGTGCGGGACATCCTACCACCAGAGGGCATTAATGGACTACCAGACATACCAGAGCCTGGGTACACAACAAATATACTGAATATTGTGTGGCAATACACACACATCACCGTTAAGGGGACAGTGAAACCATGCACTGATAGCAAAGGCATAGTAAACCAAAGACAATTAGCCCAAGAAGTGTATGCTAGTCACACAAAAACAATAATGGCCACCTCATAGTGATTTGTAAGTGTGTCATGACATGTACAAACCTACCAACAAATAGGGCAAGGCAGTGGCAATAATCTGAGTAAACACTGTCAAACATCCCTGCCACCACAACCACTATCTCACAGTGAAGCTGACATACAGGAAGGAATAGTGGGTGTGCTGGTGAAGTGAGTGTATACAAAAGCATGATGGGGTTGTTGTCACAGATAATGCCCCCTCAAAATTGCACCATCAACATCTCTCTGAAGAATGCTCATCTCAGAGGGGAATGAAATGGGCTGGCAAGTACTCTGGGACTGGGCTCTGTTGTGGGGAGCACAAAGCTCTACTGGGAATTGGCCACCACCAAACACCAGGACTCCACTGTCAGCCATCTTGTCAGAACAGGCACACTCCCTCACAGGGAAGCAGAGTCGGAAGGAGGGATGTGAGGGCATGCTGGGAAGGGTGGTGTAGCCCAGAGCATGGTGAGACTTGCAGTCACTCACAATCCTCAGCCACCTACATGGCCCAGCAAGCACACACTGCACCATGCTCAACTCACAGGGGGTGGAAATGAGCTGGCAGGTACCCTGGGACTGGGCTCTGTTAAGGGGAGAACAAGGCCCTGCTGGGAATTGGCCACCATCAAACACCAGAACTCCACTGCCATCTTCACAGCACAGGTACACACCCTCACAGGGAAGCAGAGTCAAACGTTAACAGGGATAACACTCCTGTGTCAGCCACCTGAAGGCTATTGAGTACCAATGGCCATGTACATTGAAATCCATACATGACCTTGGTGTGCGCACACATCTACATGCAGATTGAAAGGCTTCGTGTTGGCAGGACAATGTGCTACCACAATATCAATCTCTGTCTGTGACGACTGAAGACAATGCAGTGTTCAGGCATGCATCCTGACGTCCCGTTGCAAATGCCATGTATATCAAACATTGTTACAAAAATCAAGGAGGGCTGAATGGTCTACTTTTCCTGTGCAACCTGGTTCATTACGTATTATGTTGCCCCCATTGAAAGCCTCACATATGTACACATGCGTAGTGTGTGATATCATGCTTTTCCACATCACTGTACTGTAGCAGCAGCATCATTGGCTCCCCATTGTTGCAAATATTCTGTGCTTCCCCTTTGAGGTAACCTGGCTGGTTCCCCAGCAGTTCCCAGAGATGAAAACTGAGAGTGTGTGTCTGTGCTCTAGGGCTGTGAGTCAAAATCACACACAACACAAAAAGGCAAAGGAAAAATGTTGAACATTGTGATGTATGAAGTTACAAACAAAGGTGTTGTGTGTGTGGATCCAGCTACTCATCCACCGCACCAGGGTCGGTCACTGTTGATGAACATGTTGCAGCCCCATGTGATCCTAGAGCTAATATCTCCTCTGGACACCACTGGGAAAGCAGGCAGTCTACCTCCAGGTGGAGGCACATCATATTTGCAGTAATTGTGATCCAAATTAAATGCAGCTACAGTGCACTGAGGCGGCACTCCAAGAAGCACCGCCCTATTTCTGTAGACGTATAGGAAGGAATTTACTAAGGAATGAAATCATGTACATACCATGGCTGCACAGGATGAGTGATACCTTGCCCCCTCCTTCATTGTTAGTACTACCCATTGCAAGATGAATGTATCAGTACCTCTCCCTCCTTCCCTGTTGCAATATACATAGTTGATGTCCGTAGTAAGATGACTGACAATGTCTCTCTCATCCAAACACAGGTGCTACTGGGGATACAGCAGCAAGTGAAGAGGATTACCTGGCCCAGACTCTGGTGGAGGATGAGCTCTCTGGTGTGGATCTGGCTCTGTCCGCTTCGGATGACGAAGATCAACCTGGCACCTCTGGTGTGAGTCATCAGGCAGCCCCACCATCACAAATACCTGCACCCCCTGCAGCCACGCCAACAACATCTAGCCACAGACATAACCTCACCGCCAACACCGATAGACCTAGGACACCAAGTTCTAACAGCACAGGGACACCGGACACCCAGGAAGCTGCGAACAATGACACCAGTAGCAACACCCAAGGGGGCCCAAGGTCAACTGTGCCTGCCACCACAGGTCCAGCCCGTGTGTCTAGGGGTGGTGGGAGTGGTGTTAGGCAGAGGTCACGGTCTGCAGAGGGGCCTGGACTGCCTAATCACCCCCAACTGGTACGCATCATAGATACATACCAGGATAGCACTGGAGTTTTCAGCGAGGTAGTGGGGGTCCTCAAGGACATGCAACAGGAGCAGGCGGGCCATCATGCACGCATGGAGGCCAAGTGGTACAAAGTTACTGGTGTGCTAAGCCGCATATTGACTTGTCTCCACCAGAACAGCAGCAATATGTCCACACCTCCCTGTGTGCCAACAACATCTCTTGCAACTACATATGCAAATGCCACAGGGAGGGAGGCTGAATCTGGTGGAAAGTCCGATGCAACATTGCCGCCTGTACCTGAGGATCCCCCCCAGAAGAAGAAGAGGGGTCATCCGAAGAAGGACAAGTGAGCCACAGTTGTCCAAGCACATCCCCCAGGAACCCAGTACCTGTTTTGGATATTGGTCTTTGTGTGCTAAGCGTTCACCTTGTTGCACATGACACAACTCCCCAACATGACATGGAGGGTCCATGTTGTACTAATGTAGAAGATGAATGGGGACTTCACTCTGGACATTTCATCTACCAATACTTCAAACTCATCTGTGAACTTTGGATTCTAAACCTCATGTACAGCACTATCTCCACACATGTAAATAAACTCACTATTACACTGTACTTGCCTATGTTGTGATTAAAACTTGGTATGTGTCATGGAGATGATGAAATTGCAAAAGACAGAGTGCATGCCGACTACTAAAGCAATGTCATTACCGTAATGTGACTCAGGTTGATGTGACACCTATGAGGGAGACACACCAATATGGCACCACAACACATACTCACCATGGGCAAGTGACACATTGACTACAAAAATGTTTGCAAGATATACGGTGGAATGCACAAACACCACACCTTTCCACAATCACTGATAACAAGCCCACAGGTGAGGTAACCAAATGTCAGTCAGATGTGTGAAGACAGGCGACACACATAACTAAGTGAAGCACAGGTTCATTACAAATCACAAACAAGTTTATTACACAACAGATTCAAGGTGAATCCACATGACAGTGGACACACGGTCACCAAGTGTCATCAAATGGCGCTTCAGGGATGTCAGGCACATCACATGATGGCATACTAGAAGTCCCACCCTGGCATTGGATTCTGGTCATCGGTGTTAGACTTGACCAAACGACTGCCAAAGTGCGTTGGGAGGGACAGAAATGAGACACAGTCAGGAGCACAACAGAACAGGATGGAAATGCAATAAACATGTCACACGAAACCTACACAGTAACAAATCAGCATTTCAACACCTTTGTGGACTACAGACCATCTGACAGGACACATCACTGCATGCATCAAGTCAAGTACCACAAGGACAAACTCAAACAGAAACTGATCTGCACAAACACCTCACAGGCTAACTCAGGACATTGACATGATGACCCTGTGAACTCACATTCAGCTGAAGAAGTTGATGAGCTGCGTGCGGACATCACCCTCATCATCATCATCACTGGCCTCGTGGCCCAGGCCAGGATCCTCCACAGGTGGTGGATGTTGGTTGTCGTCGTCCAGGATGAGAGGCACCTTCTTCCGCACAGCCATGTTGTGGAGCATGCAGCAGACAATGATGATCTTGCACACCTTAGCAGGCTCATATGGGAGGGCACCTCTGGTCTTGTCCAGGCAGCGGAAGCGGCTTTTCAGGAGACCATTCGCTCAATAACTCGGCTGGTTCTGCCATGTGCCTCATTGTAGCGCATCTCGGATGCTGTCACAGGGTTCCTCAGGGGTGTCAGCAACCACAGCATGTTGGGGTATCCAGAGTCACCTACATACAAAGAATCACACATTAGTTGAGTATTGTAAGTGGGTGGGAGACAAAATTGCAAGACACACACAATGGTGAACAGCACACACCAACAAGCCAGGCACTCTGGTTTGGCATCTGTGATATCATCAACAGTATGCGACTCCTCCTCAAGATGTATGCATCGTGCGCCGAACCAGGGAAACGTACACACTCATGTGTAATCACCATCTCCGCCAGACATACCACCAGAGCATTGATAAAGTGGAAATGTTTCCGGTTGCGGTAGGTCTGTTCCTGTGCCCGTGGTGGTACCAGGGCCACATGTGTGCCATCGATTGAGCCTATCACGTGTGGCATCCTCCCCAGTCCATAAAAGGCATCCTTAATCTCTGCAAATTCACCCGGTCTAGGAAACTTGATGTAGGTGTCTAGGTGAATCAATATCCCCTTGAAGACATCTCGAAGCACATGGCTGAACATAGTTTGTGACATACCACCAACACTAGCCACAGTGTGTTGAAAGGTACCGGTGGCAAAGAAGTGCAGGGATGCCATCACCTTCACCTTTGGTGTGAGTGCTGTTGGGTATGTGCGGCCAGGTACCAGATGTTTCGCCAACTGCTCCGCCAACTCATCGATCAGACTCCTGGTGAAGCGGTAACATCGGATGCTGTCGCGTTCCACCATGGTCTCGAGGTCAGGAAACGGTCTATGGACTGCTGGCGCCCTGCAGTACAGATATGGGTAAAGTAACATTATAATTTCAGCTACCCACATGGTACTCACCTTGCAAAACATCACATGACACATCATAGCAATACACAAGTAACTGAGGTGTGTGCTGTTGGTTATAGACATATATGTCGCTTTCATGTCCATTATCTCACATATCAATGACACATATGTACATGAGTTCCTTGGGGTGCAATGGCAAGCATTGGGCTGTGGCACAGTACATATGGACTGCTGTCACATTCAAAACACACAACACAGTGACAAGTGAGGACTGATGTTTCATAGGCATCACAACTCCATGTCAGGGAGATAGCCATGGTCCCTGTATTGCCACATGTGCACTGGAATGACATGTTGTATCATGCACATCCCACAACCAATCATGCGTCCCATAGTTAATGGCCCCTGTGGTCCCTGCAGGCCATACATGGAGGTCTCTGAGACACACACACAGCATAAATGTGGATGAACAAGGCACATGGTGGACCCTGTCTCTCATTGGGCACATGGAACCACAAACATCAGAGACACAACATGCACACAGACTATGTGGGTACATTATGATTGTGGCCATGGGTCTGGCTGTGGCGTACATGACATGCAACTCTGTACTCAGGGTGTATGTGACAGGTCATACACATCTCCAAACTGGGACTGTGTCCATGACTCATGCTCATAAGCCAACACTTGGACATTACATTTGTGAGGTGCACCACACCAAAACTTATCTGTCCCCTTGAACCCTTACCCAGCCTGGGTCTGGCTTGACCTAAGTGGCACTCAAGAATAGAAATGTTGCTCCCCATACACACACAGGTGATGCAGCCTTACAAGCCATGTGATGCAGTGTGAGACATGCTGTGGTGTTGAAGGTGTGGCCATGGGAATGAAATCTGTGTGTAAACCATCTGCAAGGCACACCAATGTGATCCGACGCGGGTGACTTGTATGCAGACGCACCGTACATGCATGAACTGAGTAGTGCTCACACCTTGTCCATTGACTGCACGATGCATATGCATTACAGTCACCTGCATTCGATCACATTGATGCCAATGGGCAATGCGTGCGCACGGCTCGATCCATGCATGTTGGACGCGTATGCAATGTGATCCGACGCAGGTAACTTCTACAGTGACACATCGTGCAGTTCTGGACCGAGCCGTGCGCATGGCTTAGCTATTGATTGTAGTCTGAACCGATGCAGGTGGCTTGTAAGCAGACGCGTCATACATGCATGGACCGAGACGTGCGCATGCATAGCACATAGAATCATGTCCAGACAGATGCGTTTGGTTAAAAAAATACGCGTCGTATAGTCAGTCTACAGAGTCGTGCGCACTCATTGGCAATGGGCTGTCATGGTGACGGACGCAAATTCAAAAATCGTCCGAGTCATGCGCAGGAAATTCAGTTGGATGCCTACAACAATGTTGCAATCCTAGGGTGTCTTGAAGGTGAACGCTTTGTTGGATGCAGAATACGTGTAGGAGTCTTACATTTCCATGGATTGGGATCGAGACCACTGACCAGCTGTGATCCTGGCAATGTAGGAGTGGTATTGTCCCCAAATATCGATGGGACGGGACGGACTGGGGACCTGAGTCGAATTTTCAACGCAATTAACATTGCAATATGCCGTACTCCTGAGCCATGACTTCACTCTTGGAGGTCGTCTGTCACACCAGAGTAACGCAATTTCCCTCTTTGCCAGCAGGAATCCTAATGCTGCCAGTTTATGTACAGTGCGTGGGAAGTTGGAGACATATCCCAGCAACGCTATTTCGGGGGTGGGGATCAGGTCCAGCCCTAGCATGTCGCTGAAAGTGTGGTGTACCTGGGACTAATAATCATGTAAAAGTGGACAAATCCAAGAGAGATGAGCGAAGTCAGCGTAAGGGGCCTTACATTTGGGGCACTGGTGAGGGCGGCTAGAATCTATTTTGTGTGAAAGTGCCGGGGTGTGATAAAGCCTGCGGAGGAATTTAAAATGGATGAGTTTGTGTCTGGTGTTTAGGGACACTTCCTTCGTGGCTCTGCAGCACTGTGCCCATTGATCGTCAGATATGGGTTTTCCCAAATCCACTTCCCATGCCACGCGCACCTTGGTATCTAGAGTGGGAAGCGAGGCACTGCATATTTTATATAATTTAGAAACAAGGTTCATTCCCGGTTGGTGTGAGCGGGGGGGGCTGCCTCAGGAGCAAGTGGGAATGTGGGAAACATAGCTCGGGCAGGTTCAGTTAATCTCACCTACACCCAATTTTTAGTTTAATTATCTCAGAAAACATAAACAAGTCAGCCTGGTGCATCCAACTGATCATCTTATTCCACTGGTGTGTACCCTCAATGGTGTCAAAAACTGTAGAGAAGTCTACAGGTGCACCATGCAGCAGAAAGGCACCACGATTAATTTCAGGTCTCACTGTAGCAACCAGTGCAGATGCATTGTGTCAGAGACTGTCACTGTCCCATTGCTTTCATCAGTCAAAGTTCTGATGTATCTGCAGTGCAAAGACTATTGATGAGAGACTGCAAGAGAATGTATCTGCAAGGAACAAATCACTTTTCTACTAAGTTGGGCAGACTGCCTCACACGTATCGGGCTATTGCGCAAATGATAGGAAGAATTCTGGTAGAGCTCACACTTACTCCCCTGTACCTAGGGCCGGACTGCCAACAGCAGGCATCGGGTGTTTCCCCGGGAGGCTGGAAGGGTGAGGACGATTTTGTCACTGGGGGCCGGTTTTGCAGCAGTGCTGCTATATCAGCCCCCTGTAACAAAAATAGCAGGGGGGGCTGGTCTTTCCAAATTGTCAGGGCTGCTTTGGATTCCCAGTTCGGCTCTGCCTGTACCACAAAATCTTGATCATGGTGTGGCACCATAGCCAGGCACCAGCAAAGAGTCAATTTTCTGTTTTTAACTATGCCACAATATACCAAGGAGATGATGTGAAAATCAAGCAAAAGAGTCATCTTCTGTTTCCTGCCTCAGTGTTAGTAACTTTTATGGCCGCACTCTGCACTCCCTGGCAGGCGAATAAGATTGACCAAAACATAAAGCACTAAAATTTCCTTACCACAAAGTGATTGTCAGAGTTGTGCAAAAAACTGTCTCTCATTACCTTAATCTGGTACACCATCGTCACCAATAGCTCCAACACAAGGAATCATAAATTAAGCCCTTTTTGAGAGACCTACATTGGGAAGAGCGAAGAAACATTCACCTACTGCTCAGCTCTTACTCAGTTTTCAACCTACTACAAACGTATACAATCAGGGGCAGATTATGCAGCGCAATGCAGAAAGACAAGATAATTAAATATGGTGCATTCCTGGTCTCTCCTCTCCCTGTGCTGGTGCACATGTGGATGCCAAGTGTCAATGCAGACACCCTTGCACAATGATGCAAGGGTGCCTGCATTACAGCAAGGATAGTTTTTGTGCGGGAAGGGACACCGACGTGCACAGAAGCAATCCTCTGAGGCTTTTTTCTCTTTCTGTGTCTGAGACAGGAATGTGCACATATAAAAAGAGGAAAAAGTGAGGAGAAATAAACATATTTCTCCTCGTTACTTGGAAGGCGTACCATTTTGACGCATTGTCAGGTTTTCTGGTGTTAGTAGATCCGGGAATGTGGCAAAAAACATGGATGGATGCGTGGGAACCCCCATGCTCCACCAAAGGAACACCATCACAGGGCATAGTAAGGCAAGGTAGCCACTTGCCCTGCTTTGTGGTACTCCAGATTTACTATGCCACAATGAGACACGCAAAGTGGCTCAGCAGGACATAGTAAAGCTGACTTAAGGGCTTGCGTTGCCCTTGTGTGACCCTGCATCCAGGATCCCTCACAACAGAATCCCCCAAACAGGTAATACCTTTCACATAGAACAATTTACAGGTAACAACAAACATAACACAAATGCTAGTGCCTAGAAGTCATGAGTGAAACATGCTAGCTGACATATCCCAATACATTTACCAGACTGCAGATTGGAGCTCCAATCATGTAACAATAGTGAGTTGTTCCCTTCTACATGTGCGTGAGGCATACAGGTCGAGTGTGCCTTGAATATTCCAGCTTGTGAGTGGGAGCCAGACTCAATATAAAGAGTCCACTGGACAGGGAAACACACATGTGGAAGACACTAAAATCCTCATAACCTCTCTTTATAGACTAATGGCCTCATCACGATGTAGATCGGAAAGCATTCTGGCTGACTCGGTATCAGAATAGTTTCCAACCCGATCAAATTTGGGGAGTCTGACCGACCTATTATGATGGTTCCAAACACCGTTCGTCGGACTCTTATTGACTTCAATGGGAGCCTGTGTTCCGACTGACAACACAGGCTCCCACTGAATTAGGCGGTGGTTGCGCAAAAACCTTGAACCCTGTGGCAGGCACCACATGGTGCCTGCCACATTATGCATGGTTGTAAAGAGGGGACCCATGGGTACCCCCACAGGCCCCAACCGGAGGCCTTAGTGTGAAAGGGGGCCTGCTACAGGACCCCAATGTCAGATTCCGACAGCCGTTCTATGTCGGACAAACCGAGTCAGAAATGCTGTCCGAATCGATATCGTAATGCATCGGTCAGAAATGTGGTCCATAGAGCTGTACGAGTCAGATCCGACAGGCTCTATTTCTCCGAATGCCGGTCAGAACCGAGCCGGAATGGTTAAACAGTTACCTAACATCATAATCAGTCGGTCAGTAATGTTTCAGCGTCGTCGGAACAAGGCTTCCGACATGGATTCGGACAAATCGAATGCAGTTCGGAGCCTTTCCGACCGACATTGTAATCGGCCACTAAGATGGAAGGTTATCAAATGCAGTGGAAACTCAGCAACATCACTACAGAAAAACACAGTTCACCAAGTCTATTAACTCAAATCAAACCTCATTGGCCTCTGTAATCACTTTTGAGATCTGAGGTCATATAGTGAGTCATCTTGGTGTGCTGTCATTTAGCAGACACTTTTTAAAGGACTGTTTTGGTACTAAATACTTAGCTTTCCCTTTCAACTACCAAATAATCCTTAGAGATTTTGTGTCCCAAATATACAATCTTTGATACTTGCCTTTGCATAATTTCTTTTTATTTTCAACTCATTTTTGCAAATGGCTAGGAAAGATTAGCATTTCAAATAATATTTGCCCCAGATCATTTGTGATCAAACTGTAAGTACTATTAGATAATAATGCACTTTTTTATTGAATTGGTTTGGACACTACATTTGTTATTCTTTGACTGTGCTGTTTATTTTTCTGTATACCTATATCCCGTGGAAAGAAACCAATCATAAACAATTTACAAAATAAATAATTATTCACAATGTCATTACAATAAAATAAACAAAATAATAAAGAAGAAACACACATTAATCATCTAACACAGATCTATGTTGGATGGCCATACTTAAGAAATGTCCCCAGTATAGCACATTATTGGAGAAGACAACATCTGCAGAGATAAAATGGCCTGCACAAGAATTAAATATTTCATATTTCATAAGCGCTAAAAACAAAAAAAGTCCAAAAAAGTACATTTCATTTGAAATGAAATATCACCACAAGGGCCTGGTCATCCCTCTCACCCCATCCCTGGGGAAACGATAATGAATGATGAACGAGGCTCACTCTGAAATCAGTCAATACGGAAAGGGCAAGCCAGTAATAGAGTTTGCAATAGCAAAAGTCATTTTTGAAGTTTACAAAACTTCTTGGGCAAGTAGGAAAAGACATTTCGATTCTCAAGATGGTTTTGACCCTTTATGAATTACAAATAAAAGGAGGCTTGAATGAAGTATTCCTCTCTTCGTATGTACCTGTGGTGTGTGACTGCGGTCGAAAACCATTGATCTGTTATCGATGCCCGAGCTGAGATCAATCTTTTTTAAAAAGCTGCCTGAGTTCCTTAAAAACATATGAATGAATGAGAACGCACAGAGAAAGGTCTGCTGTGCCCACAGGCCTCCATACCTGTGGGCAAAGGCGTTGTGAGAGGGTCACAGAATGCCTCATGAATATTCATTAGACAGGAGGGGGCCGATTCACAGGACTAACTTAAGACAAAATCCTAAACTTACTACTTTTGGTATTCACAGAAGTTAGGATGTTGTCTTAAGTTTGTCTTAAGACAAACTTAAGACAGACTTAAGACAGACTTAAGACAGATTCCTAACTTAAGTCTGTCTTAAGTCTGTCTTGAGACAAACTTAAGACAAAAACCTAACTTCTGTGAATAACAAAAGTAGTAAGTTTAGGATTTTGTCTTAAGTTAGTTCTGTGAATCGGGCCCGAGGTTTTGCGGACTCCTACGAAGTCTCATTTCGCGGTGCAACTGGTTAGTGCACCAGTCGCTTTGCAGAATGAAGCCCAGGATGCAAACTTGTCCAAGGGCATTTTGCACCTGCTGGTTTGCGACCGTGGCTTTTTATATCGGGCCCTTGATCGGTAAATAGAAAGCTTTTGCTTGGTTGAATTAATATACATATGACCCCTGGACTATAGCAACTAAACGCATTTATTAATGTTGATTTCATATATTTTCGGCTGTGACATCAGTCTCTTTTTGCTCCTTTTACTGTATGTTCCAGCACCCCTAACTATTGAATAATTCGGATGTATGCAGAGGCAGGGTTTGCACTTCCTCCCCCACAATGAGTCAGTGTATGACTGCCTGGCAGCAGCCCTTGAGTCTGCCAGCTCTAATGCATACTTTTGGACTGAAACTGCAAGCACAGTGACACAGCTATGCTCAAGCTGCGTGGTTTTAATCATAATTACTCTGTACAGAGAAGTAATTAACACCCTCTTCTCTCCCCATATGCCTCTAGAGTTACATTGTCTTCTATGAAAATCCACTCACACTTTATTTAGACTACTTCAGCAAATTTTTGAAATATTCTTAAATTTGGAAAACATACAGTGGTTGAAACAGAGCAAACCTAATCGCAGGTGAGGGACGATTCCATTTAAGAATGTGTCTTCTTAAGCACCTCCTATAGGTGCCTTCTTATCCACCGCCACCTACATGACCTGCTAGGAATTCCAAATTATCATGTGGTTTCTACAAGATCTTTTAGGATTTAATCACTGATGGACAAGCTTTGTAGATAATTATAGTTTATTGCAATTGCATCTCAGAGCTGGGTACAAGGGGCGTATGTTGTTTATTGCTTCCAGTTGTGAATTTGATTCAGCCAGTATCATTTCCAATGTTTCCTCTGCCAAACAGATGTAGTAAATTACACACAACTGTGTATTCCTGCTAATCAGAAAGAGTGGCGTGGGGAGCACTGATTGAGCGTAATGCATTGTTTTCTAGTACTCTCGTAAATAGCATTCATTTTACTGTTACCAACGTATGTACAGGCCGAGGGGCACATTCAGGGCTATGAGTTTTTAAAGCATGCGTTCAAGGACAAGTGAGGTGAAGGAATTTGCGCATGTGCATAAAAATGAAACCAAGTCGTGCTGAGAGTTTATATCAGCACTGTATGAAAGGGAGTAAATGCATTTTCACGTCTCTATAGGAAGAGGTCTGTGTAGGGGCTTCTACCTCGTACGGTTCTCCACACGACACTTGGGCATCTTCCTGTGGAGCTGAAATGTCATAAATATCATATTGAAAAGTGACATGAATATCCTGTCAAAAATACCGTGACTACAATCATGTAACAGAATATCGAAGGCAAGTTTATAGGGCCATATTACCAAGGTGAAATATCGCCGTTTTTCGGCGAATTGTGCCAAGAAAGCGGCGATACTTCTGACGCCCTATTAACAAGGGCATGCTAACGCCTGCCTCAAGCCCACTTTGCATGTCAGCGAGAAACATCGCTAATGACATGCAAAGTGGGCGTTCCCACGTCCAACCGCATGTAAAATGTGGTTGGAGGTGGTAACACCCTATTACCAAGGCAGGCGTTGGGAGAAGGAGACCTGCGATATGCTCGTTTATCGCACGACTCCCAACGCCTGCTCTGATCAGGTGTTAGGCATTGATTACATGGGGGTGTGGATCATAAAGCTGAATCCACCCCCCCATATTATCAAGGCACACATTAGCGCGTGACAACAACGCTTGTTTTCACGCGCTAATGTTCCCTATCGCCGGCTATGGCCGGATTTAATATCGCCCACGTGTTGTGTGTTGATAATGATGCGCTAACACAGAGATAAAATCCGGTGATAGCCGGTGATAGGGAAATGTGCGATGTTTTTTAAAGCACATCTTGGTAATATGGCCCATAGTTTTTTGCATGTATATATAAATATATATCTATATCTATATTCTTCGTCTGTGTGAGTTCATTAGGCAATCCTGATGCAGGCCATGCTTTCTCATTAGCTGAGCTCAAGCGCGCAAGCAGGCAAGCAGGACGCCGATCGCTGAGCAGTGGCTCTCAGCTGGTTCTCAATTGCCAGTTGCCGGTCCTCTCTCCCTGCCCCGTCCCAGGCGGATTTCCAGACTGCCGTCAAGCTTAGGGGGCAGCACGCAACCGAGACCAGCCGAGTCTTACCTAGAGTCTTTCCTAGAGTCTCACCCCGTGTTTCACGCTCCAAGCGCATTGTCATCTGGAGTCAGTCAGCGACAGCTCCAGAGAACCGCTGGAGTAGCTGCGAGTTTTAGCAGTGTGCTAAGGAGGGCCGGACTGGCCGTAGCGTGCACCGGGCAATCCCACGGTGCGCTGCATGGGCGGGGGGGGGGGCGGTTTTGGGCTCCTGGGGGCCGTTTTTGTTACAGGGCCGTTTTTGCACCACAGCTGCAAAATCGGCCCTGCAATAAAATCGGCGAAAAACCAGCCCTGGCAAAGAGCTCGGCGGCACCCCCAACCCCCAGAGGGATGGGGCCGGACGAGCACTTTGCCGGGGCTGGATTTGGATCCCAGTCCGGACCTGGTGCTAAGGAGAGCTATTCCCAACCAAACCTCACCTTTACTCTCCCACTGTGTCTGGTGACTGAGTTTGACTGGTAGGATTCGTCTCTTCTGCTGTTATCGCCATCTACCACTTGAGTGAGGGAACGCGAGAAGAAGCACCACTCCATCATGTCTGAGAACAAGCCACACCCCGAGGCCGACATCAGGCGGGGGCCCAGGGCTTTAAGTGGGGGGGTCTGAGGGGGTCTGAGCCCCCCCAGTTTTTTGGGGGGGCCTCGAAAGGGGGCTCTAGAGGGCTCTATTTTCGGGCCTCAAAGGTAGGGTGACCAGACCAGATGTCCCGGTTTTTGTTTGGTGTTACTAGTTTAGGTAACATGTCTTGATAGTGAAATACTGCCAATTTCGTTTTTCACTATTGAAAGGCTAACTTGCCCATAGGATAACATGGGGGATGCTTTCTGAGTGCCTCTGCTTGGTTGTGGATTGACTGTCTGGTTTGTGAGTGACAGGGGCTTATTCTTAATAAATATACTTTTTTGCCTACGTTATTATCCTTTGCTGGATGCGCCTTCATGATTTTCTTAAGCACACAATGCTAGTTATCTTGATTTAGACCACGTCCCAACTCGGATAGGCCACACCCCTTTAAGAAATTTGCCACACCCCTTTTAGAGCACCACCAGTTGTTTTTTCCACTTAAAGCCCTGCGGGGACCGATGAGTGTTTACGCTCTGGAAGCTCCCCAGGACATGGTGGTGACAGCTCTGTGGTCGCTGATCCGCAACCCCCGCGGATCAGTGCAGATTCAGCTGTGGCCTCAGCTGAGGGCCAGATGGAGCTTTATACTTGGCTCTGCACACAGCGAGAGTGGCAGACAGTGATCGGTGAGTTGACTCCTACAGGCACTATTACAAAGATATTTGCTTTCCTAACAATAGAGTATTGAGGGTTGACGCCACAATGTCCAATTTCACTTAAGCACATCTAAGTACATTACTGTTCTCTCTGATTGCAGCTGCCGTCAGCTGCCATCAGCAAACTTAATTGGCAAATATTAATACAAATATCAAAGCTGAAGTCATAATCGCGCCAGCACCAGCTGGATTGTGGGAGCTGTAGGCAGGAAGCTCCCTACTGACTGGGACCCCTAAAGTCCACTTTTTCACTTCTATATAGTGCCATTTTGTGTGCTATCTCCCTATCATCACTGCTGGCTACAACAAACCCAAAATTTAAATTTTAATATCTTAAATCCATAACCTGAACTCAAGCGCCAGTGGGGAATCTCGGGCATGTTTGAACTCTGGGATTTTTAGCCCTTGGATCTTAGAGATTAAATCCTACTAATTGCTGCCTAGCCCCAAGATTAAAAAGGCGCAAAGAAGAAGGAGCACACGTGAACCACAGATCAAAAACAATAAAAATGCGAACAAGAAATTCTGCGCAGCTGCAAAACTTCCCTCATCCGCATAAGACTGCCAAACGACAGAAAGCGAAAATGTTATATCCCAAAGAAGGAAGACGAGGGAATCAGACCCAGTCTCAACCTGAGGGAAAATCGGAGGGGCTTGAAGAGCCCGAGATGATCACATTGGACAGATCTTGTAACACCTTAACACACCCATCAAAAAAAAATCAAGAATCGCATAAGAGAGCACAACAAGGACATGTCTTGACATTAGTTAACCGGAATAATTGTGATATCAAAGACACTGGCGACATAAAAGATTATTTTTAGCAGCCTATTAAAGAAGCCAAAATGTTCACTCAAGAAATCCCGCTCAAGAATTTCGAGAGCTCAAAATCCTGTATCCAACGTGAAGAATCACGGGCAAGCACACTTCCTGCTGTTGATCTCTACCTAGAAATTATAATTCAAGGGAGACTTTCAGCCCCAGTAAAAACAACTCCTCCCCTCCCTCAAAGAGCATCCAAAGAAAATCATAAGGATAACCTGCAAAACAACAACCTAACCCTGAGTGTGCGTAGATCGCCAGACAGTACCCCCAACATATTGAAGCTAGTCGGGGCCAATCAAGAACCAGCTGAACGACCGGTGCATTGGGACCCACGAAAGGACAAAGCCCCTGTCCCCATGCACGACCCAGCGGGAGCCTGCGCATGCACAGTCACTGCGCATGCGCAGGCTCCCACGTATGCGCAGTTTCCAAAGATGAAGCCGGTAAGGAGAAGATTGCGGGCGCAATAAGGTAAATTTCATTTAAACTTATACATAGCCTTTAAATTAATTTACAAGGTGGGCGGGAGGCGGGTGGGATGCGGGAGGCAGACGGGAGGCGGGCGGACGGCCAACTTCTGTTCCACCCACGAATGGGCGGAAATTTGCCCCGTTTTTCTGCCTTCTTTGCAGAAGGCGGAAAGTGCAAATTTCTGGCCATTCCGTGGGCGGAACGGAAATGTCCGTCCACCCCTACTCTACACCAATTTCAGTACCCTGTGAGCAAAAGTCAAATCACTATCCGAAAGACCCTTACCAGACTTGTGCTAGGGACTGTCTATTTAATACTCCTCTAGCATCCATAAATACCAGTAGAGCCGGACAAGATGATTTCAATCCACAGCTAAATTCACAACAAAATTTAAATGAAATTAACAAAAGAAAGCAAACGTCCACAACCAGTAGCTCTATAAACTGAAACCTAACTCCCTTACACTGTCAAAATAAGACCAGTGACTCTCTAAATTGTGAACTCCAGTTCAGGGAGCCATGTTATACTCCCACCACGCACAAGGATGAGATGCTCCTCTCTGATACCAACCAAGCCTTGAATTCAATGCAAGCACTGCCCATATGCACGCAGATAAACTGGATGCCCAACTAAATATCCTGAAGCTAATAGCTGGTCTAATAACCAAAATTGATACCAAATTTGCCCTACTAAACTCTCTTGTATGCAGAGCCCAAAAGAATGTAGCGTCAAGCCAAAGTAACTGCGGCTGAAGCTGTACCCGATATAAAAAAAATTGAAACCCTACCAGAAGTTATGTCTACATTAATAGAGGACCTGAAGAAAGAGGCATGTAGATGTATGCCGAAATCCACTTCTCCTAATCCCCTGTTGAACCAACACCTCCACTGGTCCACTCCAAGAAAACAACAGTTTCACAGAATAGAGCACTCAGGGGACACAGAGATCGATTCAAAAGCAAGAACTCAGTCCCATGTCAAGGGCTCCCCTGATCACATAGATCAGCGGACTACTTTCAAACAATACCAGCAGATTAAACGCCTGAAAATTGTTGACAAACAAGACTCCGAATCCATCCTAAACAAAAAATGCACAACAAATGGCGCTGATCACTTTAATCAAGAGAATTCCATTCAAGTAATTATCTCCCAACCGAATACTGTAAAAGGAGCTAATAACCTGCCCCACTCTATCCCACCATTGAAGATGACAACTGTACTCCCGGCCGAAGAACAACATTTGTCCAGGAAAAACAAGAGATTAAAGAAATTAAACAACGCTAGGAAAAAGAATGGAGTGCTTCTACGCTGGCTCAGACCTGATGTCAACGACTCAAAATCCAACAAGGTCTCAGCACCCAGCAAAAACTCTGATGGAGGAGGAACTTTAGATATTCGCCTTCCAGTACAAATAAACGCTGTGCAAAATATGGGCCAATGTAAGCCAGAACCTGCCCAAGGTACTGTGGTTAGCCCGAAGGAGAAAACTGGGAATTGAATGGAAAGAAAAGAACCCAGTGCATATTATGGAGAAGCCCAAAAGATCCCGGATAAACCCACAAACCCACCATGCGATCAATCTTCTACTCGACATGGTGTGAGAAAGCCCATGGGTCGGGATGCCCCCCATGAATCTACAAGCCAAAGCGACTTAAGATACTCACGTGAAACAGAGAAAGAGGGCCAAAACATAAGGAAAGCCACAGAGGAGATAGCCACACAAGTTAACCTCATAGATGGCTCCGAAATGAAACAAAATGAGAAGTCTCCAAACCCCTTGGAAACAGTGGACCAGAGGCAGGACTTCCATCAAGGGAACATACATGAGAAATCTGTTACCCATGAGGTCAACCCGCACTGTCTTAAAGTGAACAAACCAGAATGTCTGAATCACCCTCTCAAGACCAAGATGCCCAAAGATGACTCATAAACAAAATGTTTACACCAAAAGAAAACCGGGTCAGTTGATGCTGGAACAACTCAATCATCACAAGAAGGTAAAAAGCTAACACTGTACCCAGAGTATCTATCCCAAGGGAAATGGGATATCCTTAATAGAGGAAACCTTCTAAATTTATTTTCGCACCTTCCAGACTAGAAAATATAAAAACAACAGATATTGAAAGTGTCGCTTTGATTGCCCCTGAACAGGGCCAAATTAATGAGACCACGGTAGTAACCTTTCACAGTAAAGACATAGCCCTACTGTTGAATAAAGATCATCTGGGCGACTGGGGCATTCACACTAGTCTTGTGACTAAAGCTAAATATCCCGTCGTCTCAAAGGATAGAGTGCCAAATGCCTTAAAGGACTATACAACCCCAACCTTGGCAAACAGTGATACAACCAGCCAGCTGCCTACTTCAGTCTTGCGTGGCCCACTAGCGGCCTCCCAAACAGCGCCGTGGAAAAGGAACCCGCTTCAAATAACAACATCCAGAACAGGAGGCCCCCGCCAATGTGCACTAAAACGACAGAATTCTCAAGACTGGTCCTGGCTTTCCCAGGCCTTAGGGTGAAGCACATAACATCTCAAGTGGACATAAAACTAGTGAAGAAATCGCCCCCACCTCAGTATCTGTTCCTGGAATATCCGATGGCTAACAAACGAAAAAGCAGAAAGAGTAACAACCTCTTTTTAAGAAATTATGATATTATTGCCCTGCAAGAAACCTGGTCCTTGCAAAGTATCACCTGGGAGGACTACACTGTTTATGAATCTTGTGCAATTGCATCTCAAGTAGGTGGTCATGCGTCAGGAGGCGTATTAATTGCCCTTAATAACAACCTGGCCCTAAAGGTCTCCATGATTTATGAAGGGCAGGGTGACTATATTTTCATTAATATTGAGTCACAACCGTTGGAAAAAAATAACACTAAACAACATTCTGTTATCCTTGGTTGTATCTATCTACATCCCTTTAAAACCAAGCAAGAGATAAGTTTGAACAACATTTTTCCCATCATGAGAGATCTTTTTGAACACTTCTCGAGTGAGCTGTGGCTAATAATGAGAGATTTTAATGCCAACTTAATGGAGAAAAGCCTGGACCTCCCCTTCTAACTTCACTGGATAACCAAATGCGGGCAATCCCAGATATAAAATGCCAGTACCAATGGAACGATAATCCAGGGACAATGGTGGCCACAAGTTTAAACCAACTACGGCTCCGTATCCTAAATGGTAGATTGGAGTCAGACTCGCCCGCTGCTTATACCAATGTATCTCCCTTTAGAATGTCTACCTTGGACTGCATATGGATCTCAGTCGCCCACTTCCAATTCGTCCAGGTATTTGTGGTAACCCCCTCATTGGAAAGTGATCATGCTTTCTTAACATGCAAAGTTCTATCAAGTCAGAGTTTCCGGCCAAAAATCTACCTGATTGGGAAAAATTCAACATTGGAGCCAATTAGAAATTTAATCAGGAGCCTAGCAGCCAGCTGACGCCAGCACTGTGGGAACAGCTAGTGGAAGATCTAAAAAAAAGTGTTAAAAACTCAAACAATTATCCTTCATCCATACCCCACCTCAGTGACCTCAAGCACACCATGCTGAGTATTAAACATAAATTAAAAACCTTATTGCGTAAAAGCACACATACCAGCTTGGATTACAAATCCTTACGAAAGATGATTTTGACCACCCGCAAAGAGTACAGGAAATTAAGGTTCAAAGATAAAAGGATAAAAGAAGAACAGCGCTGGACAGTTGCCCATGAAATCATAAAATCAAAAGATCAAAAGAGATTTTGGAACTGGATAAACAAGGCTGCTAGACCAAGCCAACCATCCACCGTAATGAATGTCTCCCCCTCTGAATGGAAGGCCCACATTGAAACTCTCTACCTCGAACTCGACAAATATAATTGGTGTAACTATCATAGCTCCATCCCTCTCAATCCCCTCCCTGGAATGTCACCAATTACTAAGATTATTCAAGTCAAGTTGCCCTCATTATAAAACGAATGAGTCGAGGTGGGGCCCCCAGCCCAAATGGGTTCCCAACAAAGATATACAAATCATCGACTCACAAGTGGACAGCGCTCTTGGCCCCCCTATTCGAGACATGTAGAATGGGTGGTCCCATTCCTGATTCTTGGCGAGGTTCTCTCCTCGTCCTTAGCCACAAAAAAAGTCAGAGATCTAATCCTGATAACTACCAGATGATTGCACTACTCGATGTTGATGCGAAGGCCTAGGCAAGCGTCTTATTACAAGAACTGACCAGCTGGGCGGAAGACCATAAATTAATACCGTTCATGCAAGCTGGCTTTCAAAAGGGCAGCCACATTGAGGACAATCTGATTTGCTTAGCCCATATGATCGAGGTTACACTTGCAACAAAAGGAAAATCACTGTTCCTGGGATTTATCGATTTCCAAAAGGCATTTGACAACGTTGCCCGCCCCAGGCTCTGGGAGAAATTGCTTAAATAAGGCATTCCGCCAACTCTATTGAACGCCCTCATCGCCCTGTACTCTGACACTTGGGTCAAAATAAAAGTCTCTGCTGGTTGGTCTATAACCAACAAAATCATGACCAACAAAGGCCTAAAGCAGGGATGTATTTTGGCCCCTTTACTTTTTAATTTGAACCTCGCAGATTTACCGAAGTGGGTGGCCTGCTCTCATGCTTTCCCACCAAGAATCGCGTCTGTTAAAATCCAGTCAATGCAATATACAGAGATAAGATGATACGATTCTACTTGATCAAACAAAGGTGGGCCATCAACGACTTTTTGATTCCTTGGCACATATTGTGAAACCAATGCACTGAAGATTAATATCTCTAAAACCAAGGTGATGATAGTCTCAAGAAGCTGAGCGAGACAGCGCCCCTGGTACATTGCTGGGCAATCTATTGAGGTAGTCACCACTTACAAATATCTTGGAGTCTGGATAGACCACAGAGGGAGCTCAGGTCCGCAAATCGCGGCAATGCAAAGTGTGGCCCGCAGCCTGGAGGTGGCCTTCCTATGAACTAAGAAAGCTCTCCATTCTCCTCACTTTACCCCATTAATTAGAGTGACAGATGCCAAATTACTATCTAAAACAGCCTTTGGCGCCACTACTTTTAAAGATGAAATGTTCACTTGGCTGAACAGAATGCAATCAGCCTGTTTTCGTAGAGTGTTTCACCTACCCAATTCGACATCTCATGCCCAAATCCGCTTGGAGTTCTGCTTGTTCTCCCAACATTGGACCAAGAAAGCAATATTCATTGCCTACTGTGCAAAAACAAAAATGGCCCAAGCCTCCACACTAAAGAGTGGCATATGGTCACTGTTAAATAACCCCAGCACTACTTCGAATACATTTTTAACATTCCGCTTGGACGCTTTAGAAGCCCACGATCTATGGGCAAGCTCACTACCCGTAGGGGTTGCCACCAAAGCCCTGACCAAATAAGCAAAAATACTATCGATGGAACACAATGCAATATCCGTGAAAAAGCTATCACATGGCAGCTGGGAGTCAAAACTCTATGATCTAAAAACCCTACCACACTACCTGTCATTCCCCATGAAGCCATTAGTGAAACACCAGTTAATGAGACTAAGTTTTGGGCAAATCCCCCTGGTGGGGTACAATTATGGAAGGAGATACAAGTCAGACATGTCCTCCCAGTGCCGCTACTGCAACAATCAGCGCAAATGGCTGCCCGTTTTGTAAAATGTATGACTAAGATTAATTCAATTCAACTGGCAGATACCATCCATGAACCTTTGCTCCTCAGTGCCGCTACTGCAACAACGGGGAAGAAAATTGAACACACGTCCTGTGCATCTGCAGCACTTTACTCCCACTTCGAACATATTGGATGCGCCCCATCTGGAGAATTCTTAATGTGCGGACCTGCCATGTAGCCATAGAGGAGTGTATGAAGGGGGAATCAGCGCAAATGGCCGCCCGTTTTGTAAAATGTATGACTAAGATTAATTCAATTCTACTGGCAGATACCATCCATGAACCTTTTCTGTGCCAGATATGAACATGCGTTTCTCTTTCTTTTAAATTGAGATCTAAAATAGTTTTTTATCATCCTTTTTGTATGAATTGCAATGATTTTAATTAATTGTGCAAATAAATATATCTATCTATCTATATTCTCTGAAAAAAACATAGATTTTAGGGAAAGTTATAGTTAGTTGCACATTGCTGATGACATCACTTATGACATGGTCAGTGACATCACTGATGACATCACTAATGACATTATCCATGTGATAAATTGATGCATCTTCTCACACCCTAATATAACCTTTGATACACCCACTCTAAGTTGGGGCACAGGGCAAAGACTGATTTGCATGTGGCTGGGTTCAAACTGGAATGGCATGGTGAGCAAAACAACGATGGATTTAGGATCAGATGTCTGTACTGGGGGGAATGTATGACATTGTTCTGCATTCTGTCCGTCAACTGTTGTTTTTTCATTTGTCACCCAGAGTGGGACGGGTATTTTCAGACGTGAGTACCGTGCTCTCCATTCCACGGGAAGTAAAACTATCCTGGCTGATGAGGGCTGAAAGCCAGGAACCGGTCTTAGGATGCTTGTTTCCAGTCTAGGGAGTACCTGGCTTGGCAGTTCAGGCTGGACTGTTCTCATGGGGCACAGGGTCAAGACTGATTTGCATATGGCTGGATTCAAACTGGAATGGCATGGTGAGCAAAAAAACGATGGAATTAGGCCCAGATCTCTGTACTGGGGGAATATATGATATTGTTCTGCATTCTGTCCATCAACTGTTGTTTTTGCATTTGTCACCACAAGTGGAACGGGTATTCTCAGACGTGAGTCCTGTGCTCTCCATGCCACTGGATTTAAGCTATCCTGGCTGATGAGGGCTAAAAAAAAAAAACGGTCCTAGAAGGCTTGTTTCCAGTCCAGGGAGGACATGGCTTGGCAGTTCGGGCTGGACTGTTCCTATGGGGCACAGGGTCAAGACTGATTTGCATATGGCTGGGTTCAAACTGGAATGGCATGGTGAGCAAGAAAACAATGGTTTTAGTCCCAGATCTCTGTACTGGGGGGAATGTTAGACATTGTTCTGCATTCTGTCCATCAACTGTTGTTTTTGCATTTGACACCCCGAGTGGGACGGGTATGCTCAGACGTGAGTCCTGTGCTCTCCATGCCACTGGAATTAAGCTATCCTGGCTGATGAGGGCTGAAAGTCGGAAAACGGTCCCAGAAAGCTTGTTTCCAGTCCAGGGAGGACCTGGCTTGGCATTTCGGGCTGGACGTTTCCCATGGGGCACAGGGTCAAGACTGAGTTGCACATGGCTGGGTTTAGACTAGAATTGTATGGTGAGCAAAAAAACGTGGGATTTAGGCCCAGATCTCTGTACTGGGGTAATGTATGGCATTGTTCTGCATTCTGTCCATCAACTGTTGTGTTTGCATTTGTCACTAAGCGTGGGTGTAAAATCCATTTCGTTTGCGGAATTCGCGGATTTTTGGCAAATTCACGGTCCGCGAATCGCGCAAATTTGCCCAAAAATCCGCAAATTAGCAAGCTGCGGATTTTTTTGCTTGGTCACGCTTGAAATATCCAATATCGCGTGCCCGGCGTTGACTTACCGTGATTCTGAGTCCGCCGAGTTGTTTTTCTCCTGGCTTGCTGGTGCTGCGCCATTTTGGATCTTGCTGCGTGATCGCGCAAGAGATTTTCGAACACAATTACGTCATCGCGGCTTGCCATCTTGCACAGCAAGAGTTTGACAACGCGAGTACGTCATAAGGGCCCGCGATTACGCATTGCAGGAGTAAACAATGTCGAACACGTAGGTGCAGCCGACTTCCGGCGGGAGATTTGAACAGCTCGCTTTCCCGAAATTGCAAAAATTGCAATTTTGCACAAGAAATCAACCGCAGGAAGCATAAACCTTCTGAAAATGATGATTTTGATCAGAATAACTCCTCAGATTGACATTTGGCTGCACTTTTTGGTGCAAGGAGTCCATTTTTTAGGGGGGTGGGAGGAAGGAAGTGCCCCAGAGTCTCCACTTCCTGTTCCTGTCCAGCAGGCTCCTCCCAGTGCCTTGTCCATGTCCTGGTCACTTTTGATTTGGATCTGGAGCTGGAAGGATTACTTTTTGTGTCTGCTGCTGGATATTTAGTATTTGAGGACTTTTTGGACTTTGGAGTTTGGATCACTTTTGGACTTGATATTTTACAAGTAAGTTGGTGTTGTTTGTTTGGGGCATTGCAGTTGCTGCAACTACAGTTTTACAACTTTTTTCACAAGTTTAAAACAATATATATTGTGGACAGCCACAGTATCCAGTAGGCCCAGGGTTAGTCATGGGTGCATGATACAACTGTTTCTGTGATTTGTTTTTCAACTTAATTCTCATTTATGTCATGGAATTTTAGCTCACTGTGATATATTGATTATTTTTTTATTTTTGGGGTGCCTGTAAAGCCTCACTGGCCAGTAGGCCCAGGGGAAGTGAGTGGTGCATGGACCAAGTCTTTCTGTGGGGTGTCTTGAATTTAAACATCATTGAGGGCATGGATGGCATTGGATTGTGGTGATTTTTGTGTGTTTTTCTACTTTTTGGGGTGTTGTTGGGGCCTGGCCTAGTGGGTGGGGGGGCCATTTTGAGGCCTGGTACAGGCAGGGCCTGGCCATGTGGTGGGGGTCAATGGGTCATTTTGAAGCCAGGCAGTGTGCTCAGGCCTGCACCCAGTTTGCCTTGCTTTCAACCATTATGCCCAGGGGTAGCCAGTGATGCAAGGACCTAGTCTTTCTGTGGAGTGTCTTGAATTTAAACATCATTGAGGGCATGGATGGCATTGGATAGTGGTGATTTTTGTGTGTTTTTTTACTTTTTGGGGTGTTGTTGGGGCCTGGCCATGTGGATGAGGGCCATTTTGAGGCCTGGTACAGGCAGGGCCTGGCCATGTGGTGGAGGTCAAGGGGCCATTTTAAAGCCAGGCAGTGTGCTCAGGCCTGCAACCAGTTTGCCTTGCTTTCAACCATTATGCCCAAGGGTACTCAGTGGTGCCTGGACCTAGACTTTCTGTGGGGTGTCTTGAATTTAAACATCATTGAGGGCATGGATAGCATTGGATTGTGGTGATTTTTGTGTGTTTTTCGACTTTTTGGGGTGTTGTTGGGGCCTGGCCATGTGGGTGGGGGCAACTTTGAGGCCTGGTACAGGCAGGGCCTGGCCATGTGGTGGTTGTCAAGGGGCCATTTTGAAGCCAGGCAGTGTGCTCAGGCCTGCACCCAGTTTGCTTTGCTTTCAACCATTATGCCCAGGGGTAGTCAGTGGTGCATGGACCTAGCCTTTCTGTGGGGTGTCTTGAATTTAAACATCATTGAGGGCATGGACGGCATTGGATTGTGGTGATTTTTGTGTGTTTTTCGACTTTTTGGGGTGTTGTTGTGGCCTGGCCATGTGGGTGGGGCCATTTTGAGGCCTGGTACAGGCACGGCCTGGCCATGTGGTGGGGTCAAGGGGCCATTTTGAAGCCAGGCAGTGTGCTCAGGCCTGCACCCAGTTTGCCTTGCTTTCAACCATTATGCCCAGGGGTAGTCAGTGGTGCATGGACCTAGTCTTTCTGTGGGGTGTCTTGAATTTAAACATCATTGAGGGCATGGATGGCATTGGATTGTGGTGATTTTTGTGTGTTTTTTTACTTTTTGGGGTGTTGTTGGGGCCTGGCCATGTGGGTGGGGGCCATTTTGAGGCCTGGTAGAGGCAGGGCCTGGCCCTGTGGTGGGGTCAAGGGGCCATTTTGAAGCCAGGCAGTTTGCTCAGGCCTGAACCCAGTTTGCCTTGCTTTCAACCATTATGCCCAGGGGTACTGAGTGGTGCATGGACCTAGTCTTTCTGTGGGGTGTCTTGAATTTAAACATCATTGAGGGCATAGATGGCATTGGATTGTGTTGATTTTTTGTGTGCTTTTTGACTTTTTGGGGTATTGCTGGGGCCTGGCCATGTGGGTGGGGGCCATTTTGAGGGCTGGTACAGGCAGGGCCTGGCCATGCGGTGGGGGTCAAGGGGCCATTTTAAAGCCAGGCAGTGTGCTCAGGCCTGCACCCAGTTTGCCTTGCTTTCAACCATTATGCCCAGGGGTAGTCAGTGGTGCATGGAACTAGTCTTTCTGTGGGGTGTCTTGAATTTAAACATCATTGAGGGCATGGATGGCATTGGATTGTGGTGATTTCTGTGTGTTTTTTGACTGTTTGGGGTGTTGTTGGGGCCTGGCCATGTGGGTGGGGGCCATTTTGAGGCCTGGTTCCAGCAGGGCCTGGCCATGTGGTGGGGGTCAAGGGGCCATTTTGAAGCCAGGCAGTTTGCTCAGGCCTGCACCCAGTTTGCCTTGCTTTCAACCATTATGCCCAGGGGTACTGAGTGGTGCATGGACCTAGTCTTTCTGTGGGGTGTCTTGAATTTAAACATCATTGAGGGCATGGATGGCATTCGATTGTGGTGATTTTTGTGTGTTTTTCGTCTTTTTGGGGTGTTTAACTGACGTTCCTCTGGCTTCCATTGCTTTTAGGTGCACAAGAAAACCACTAGTGCCAGGATGTAGTCCTGCAGCGGTGTGTGCCGCACAACATCACGTGATGTCATGTGTGGCCACAGACAAGACAGCTCTGCAACTCGTGCAACTGCGGCCTGCTGTTCTGACATCTGAAGAAGATGGGCCCAAAGAAAGGTGGCTGTAGCGCCTCAGCAAAAAAAGTTGCCGGTGCCACTGCCAGTAAGAAGGAGCAGAAGAAGCAAGTGGCACCACCTACCAAGGACACTGGTGTGCCCACCGACACCTTTTTGGGAGAAAAAAAAACTACGCTTGCAGCAGCAGCGGTGTCCGCCGGGGACCAAGCTGGAAGCAGCACCTCCGCTTCATTGGGCTCAGTGCCACCACGCCAAGTTAGGTCCAAGACCATGAGTGCTGCTGCGGCAGCCACTTTGGTTGTTGAATCACCTTCGACCAGTGATGTTGGCTCATCACAAGAAAGTACCATCCAATCAACGCCAGGTGTAACACAGCTGACGAGTGTTCAACAACCACAGCCCAACGACAACCACAGGTGCAACTAGTACAAGTGCAAAAACATGCGCAAGGAAAGGCGCAAGGAGAGGCGCAAGGAGAGATGCAAGGAGAGGCGCAACTAGAGGTTCATGGAGCGGCACGACATTCAATATTCAAGCGGAGGTTTCATCCGAGGTAGCCACTCCTCCTGATGATGATCCATTGTCCAGCAAGAAAAAGGTCAAGGAGGGCTACTACTACTACTACAAGTTCTTCTTCAAGCCCCCTTCATTCTGATGACCTTGATCCTGATTGGAACCCACAAATGCAGTCTGAGAGTGAGGCACGCCATGAGCCGACAAAGGTAGCTAAGCCTAAAAGGAAGGTTCCCGCAAGGCTTCGACTTATGGGTGATGACGACGAACAAGAAGTGGTGTCTTCTGCTGCTGATGAACAGTCTGACGATGACCCAGTCATCACAGTCGTCACTCCAGCCCCAGCGGGCATGCAGCAGACAGACGTTTTCACCCTTTCCCGAATGGCTGCTGAGCGGGATGTGGGCGGCGTGGCACTGGTACCACCACCAACGCAGTTAACTACAACACCAACACGACCTATAGCTTCCATATTTTTTAGTCAGAAGGGCAGGCAGGGACCTCCATCCAGCTCGACCTCCATTACCTCAAGTAGTGGTGCTGTAAGTGAACAAAAGAAACGATTTCAGCCACGCCCATCCTCCACTTCATCTGGCATTGAAAGTCAAAGTAGTACCTCCACCACCAGCAGACATCTCCAGTCCCCAGTTTGGGACTTCTTTACTGTTAGCCAAAAGGCAGAAAACATGGTCGTTTGTTCGATTTGTAAAGTATTAGTTAGTCGGGGTAAGCTTGGTACCAACTATGGTACCGGAGGCCAGAGAGGTCATCTCCAAAAACACCACACTATCCGGTGGGAGGTGAAGGAATACAAAATATTACATTACCATAGAGCTATGGAGCCAAACTTACCAATAGCCCCTCCTCAATTACCAGTTATCAATAATCAGTCAGTTGGCAATGAAGAAGGGTCAATCATTTATTATACAAAAGAACTCTGCACAGAGGAGCCTCTCACATCCTCACCCTTCTAGGTGCGCGGAGAAGACTGAAGACTTTCAGTCAAAACCAGACAGATATACTTTCAGTGAACACATGAAATCACCACACATGGCAAGTTTCTATTTCTCGTGAAGCCTAGAGGAAAACCCGTATATGGCACAATAGATTAGAACGAAACTCAGCTCAAGCTATTCATTACTGGGTAGGTCAGGAAGGATGACTCCCTTTCTATCTCTGGCATGGGAGTACAGGAACAGTGTCTGCAGAAATGTGCTTATCGTAGTCTTAAGCAAGATGTGGCCTTGGGTCTCGGACGGCATACTTTCAGCTGCTCAGGCTCCATGAAGGAGGGGGGCAAACTGTGTGGAACTGCAAAGGAAGTGTCTGCATCAGAAGTCTCTCTGTCATTAACAAGCCTCTCTTTCTTATAGCAAAGTATACAGGAATATCCATATTGTAAACCTAACCAAAGGAAAGCAATGTACCACAACAGATCTTTTACTGAGGAGGCAAGAATAAGATAAAAGCTTTCACATTACAGGAACAATTCTATACACCTGAAGCTTGCACCTTACAAAGATAGCTTAGTGGGTTGCAGCACACGAATAATAAGCTGCAACTGCATATTGGTTTAGACACATTAGGTCAATACTATATATATATATCTTGCAAAGAATGGATAAGTACATCAGGCTAACACATATATTGGATACATCAGGCCAATATCACATATATCGAATTTCATATCCCATCAGACGGCCCTTTTGGCGTGATGTAGCCAATATTTAAACAAAAATTAAACAGAGAACGCTCCCTCATTTATAAGTGCCACTGAAACTAAGAACCTGACATTCCATTGTCTGCAGAGGGGGAGACCACCACCACCTTGCACTATACCAACATTCATTTAATTAATCATGTCTCTGGTAGCCAAAGAGATGGCATGAGGAAAATTCAAATTGAGGCCAAAGCCTAAGTCACTTATACTATTGGATGACATATATGAAATAATATGTTCTGCATGATTATATACAGATATTCAGCTACAATTTCTAATAATGACATTTTCACATTATATATGTCTGATTGATTCAACTGAATACACATGTTTTTACACAAAATCACTGACTTGCTCAAGGGAAACATTTCTGCTCAAGGGAAAGAACTAGCGTATACAGTGAGGTTGAACCATTGGAACTCTACACGTCATTTTCTTATCTGGCAAGAAAAGTTCATGCTTCCCTCATTACATTTGGGCAGGCATTTAGATGAATGATACCTTTTTGCTGTCCTCTCAGGATCTATCTCTAATGCAATGCACTGTACTTCACCTATAACAAGAATAGGGATGAAACCAAATCATATGTTACTAGTCAGAGTGGGAAGCAATCCATGGACCCTACAGCTAATAGATACTATCATTACTCCATCTGTGTCAGTCTTTGTGTAGGGTCAAACAGGTCATAGACATACTCAAATGAGACAGTGGCATTCCTTATTACTGCCTTCAGGTGAAAAGGGGGTGCTTTTCATCATAGGATGGACTTGATGCTGCTTCCACTAAACAGAATACTACTCTAAAACAGAGCCAGCCAAACAGTAAGAATCAGTCCCCCAGTCTATGTAATCGTGCTGAAATCGCTTGTGCAAATACAACTATGCCCAGAGTCCGTTCGAAGCCTCTCTGGTAGACTTCTATTGTTCATCAAATCTTCCGTCGTCACATGGGGCCTCTTGATTCAGGCCTTCCAGTATCTGTTGGAGAGCCCTCCTGGCAAACACTCACAGTTCATTCGAACAAGTGCACCAATATCTTTCCTCTGCGGCAGGCACTACAAATACCATGCTCTTCGGTGGTCATGATTTCAAAAAGGGGGTGGTGATGGACAGAGTATCTGAGTTAATCAGAACACTCCTACCCAGTCAACAGATCAGGGCTTGATCCATCACAGTTTTTTAGCTCACTGCACCATCCCAGTTCAGAACCTGGCTACGTGCAAATTAGTCTGTCCCTGGCCCAGTGCATCATGGGAACAGGGCAGACCAAACTACCAAGCCAATTTTTTACTGGAAAGGAAACAAGCTTCCGGGGACCGGTTTCTGGCATTACAGCCGTCTTCGGCCCGGCTTGCTTGAATCCTGATGGTGCAGTGAGCAAGGGACTCACATCTGAGCATACCCTTCCACACTTATGGTGGCCAAAATAATTTCAAAAAGGGGGTGGTGATGGACAGAGTATCTGAGTTAATCAGAACACACCTACCCACTCAACAGATCAGGGCTTGATCCATCACCGTTTTTTAGCTCACTGCAGCACCATCCCAGTTCAGAACCTGGCTACGTGCAAATTAGTCTGTCCCTGGCCCAGTGCATCATGGGAACAGGGCAGACCAAACCACCAAGCCAATTCTTTACTGGAAAGGAAACAAGCTTCCGGGGACCGGTTTCTGGCATTACAGCCGTCTTCGGCCCGGCTTGCTTAAATCCTGATGGTGCAGTGAGCAAGGGACTCACATCTGAGCATACCCTTCCACACTTATGGAGTCCCTTGCTCACTGCTCCATCAGGATTCAAGCAAGCCGGGCCGACGACGGCTGAAATGCCAGAAACTGGTCCCCGGAAGCTTGTCTCCTTTCTGGTGAAGAATTGGCTTGGTAGTTTGGTCTGCCCTGTTCCCATGATGCACTGGGCCAGGGACAGACTAATTTGCATATAGCCAGGTTCTGAGCTGGGATGGGGCAGTGAGCTAAATAACGGTGATGGATCAAGCCCTGATCTTTGGACTGGGTAAGAGTGGTCTGCTTAATTCAGACACTCTGTTCATCACCACCCCCTTTTCTGAATCGTTTTTGGCCACTATAGGTGTGGCAGGGTATACTCAGACATGAGTCCCTTGCTCACTGCTCCATCAGGATTCAAGCAAGCCGGGCCGACGACGGCTGAAATGCCAGAAACCGGTCCCCGGAAGCTTGTCTCCTTTCTGGTGAAGAATTGGCTTGGTAGTTTGGTCTGCCCTGTTCCCATGATGCACTGGGCCAGGGACAGACTAATTTGCATATAGCCAGGTTCTGAGCTGGGATGGGGCAGTGAGCTAAATAACGGTGATGGATCAAGCCCTGATCTTTGGACTGGGTGAGAGTGGTCTGCTTAATTCAGACACTCTGTTCATCACCACCCCCTTTTCTGAATCGTTTTTGGCCACTATAGGTGTGGCAGGGTATACTCAGACATGAGTCCCTTGCTCACTGCTCCATCAGGATTCAAGCAAGCCGGGCCGACGACGGCTGAAATGCCAGAAACCGGTCCCCGGAAGCTTGTCTCCTTTCTGATGAAGAATTGGCTTGGTAGTTTGGTCTGCCCTGTTCCCATGATGCACTGGGCCAGGGACAGACTAATTTGCATATAGCCAGGTTCTGAGCTGGGATGGGGCAGTGAGCTAAATAACGGTGATGGATCAAGCCCTGATCTTTGGACTGGGTAAGAGTGGTCTGCTTAATTCAGACACTCTGTTCATCACCACCCCCTTTTCTGAATCGTTTTTGGCCACTATAGGTGTGGCAGGGTATACTCAGACATGAGTCCCTTGCTCACTGCTCCATCAGGATTCAAGCAAGCCGGGCCGACGACGGCTGAAATGCCAGAAACCGGTCCCCGGAAGCTTGTCTCCTTTCTGGTGAAGAATTGGCTTGGTAGTTTGGTCTGCCCTGTTCCCATGATGCACTGGGCCAGGGACAGACTAATTTGCATATAGCCAGGTTCTGAGCTGGGATGGGGCAGTGAGCTAAATAACGATGATGGATCAAGCCCTGATCTTTGGACTGGGTTCGAGTGGTCTGCTTAATTCAGACACTCTGTTCATCACCACCCCCTTTTCTGAATCGTTTTTGGCCACTATAGGTGTGGCAGGGTATACTCAGACATGAGTCCCTTGCTCACTGCTCCATCAGGATTCAAGCAAGCCGGGCCGACGACGGCTGAAATGCCAGAAACCGGTCCCCGGAAGCTTGTCTCCTTTCTGGTGAAGAATTGGCTTGGTAGTTTGGTCTGCCCTGTTCCCATGATGCACTGGGCCAGGGACAGACTAATTTGCATATAGCCAGGTTCTGAGCTGGGATGGGGCAGTGAGCTAAATAACGGTGATGGATCAAGCCCTGATCTTTGGACTGGGTAAGAGTGGTCTGCTTAATTCAGACACTCTGTTCATCACCACCCCCTTTTCTGAATCGTTTTTAGCCACTATAGGTGTGGCAGGGTATACTCAGACATGAGTCTCTTGCTCACTGCTCCATCAGGATTCAAGCAAGCCGGGCCGACGACGGCTGAAATGCCAGAAACCGGTCCCCGGAAGCTTGTCTCCTTTCTGGTGAAGAATTGGCTTGGTAGTTTGGTCTGCCCTGTTCCCATGATGCACTGGGCCAGGGACAGACTAATTTGCATATAGCCAGGTTCTGAGCTGGGATGGGGCAGTGAGCTAAATAACGGTGATGGATCAAGCCCTGATCTTTGGACTGGGTAAGAGTGGTCTGCCTAATTCAGACACTCTGTTCATCACCACCCCCTTTTCTGAATCGCTTCGGTGGTCATGAGCACAGATCACATCGTGCAGACCCAGGTATTGTTAATCGGGGAAGAGCAACATACTTTCATGCTCAGCAACACTTTCAGGCTCCAACACTCATTATTCAGTGTAAAAGGACGCTCTGGCTGCTGTTTCATGGATACCACAAATATAGTGCCTTTTTCCAATCCTAGATCCTCCGGTGCACTGCCATTCCATTGGAGCAAAGGAAAAGGGGAGTGACCAAAACTCAGGCCAAGGGGGTCAGGGGACCGCGCGCTGTCAGAGGTTACTAGCACATGACAGGTAGAAAACTGAGGGCCCGATTCACAGAACTAACTTAAGACAAAATCCTAAACTTACTACTTTTGGTATTCACAGAAGTTAGGATTTTGTCTTAAGTTTGTCTTAAGACAGACTTAAGACACACTTAAGACACACTTAAGACACACTTAAGTTAGGAATCTGTCTTAAGTCTGTCTTAAGTTTGTCTTAAGAAAAATGTAAGACAAAATCCTAACTTCTGTGAATACCAAAAGTAGTAAGTTTAGGATTTTGTCTTAAGTTAGTTCTGTGAATCCGCCCCTGAATCTCCAACCAACCCTGCCATCAATAGCAGGGATCCTTCTCTTTCGCTCTTATGCACTGAAATTCTGTGGCAAACAGGCCTCCTTCTTCTCTGATGTCCGACGCTGTCTGATGAAGCAAGCACGATACTTGGAGATGCCATTGATGAAGCGCTGGTTATCTTTGTCCAGCTTTGTTACTTTCTGAGTGCTGAGACTGTTGGGCCAAGACGTCCGCTATCATTGATGGGAGTTAGGATTCGTTTTGATCACCGTTCTGCAGGGTATCATTCTTCCCAGGAAGCCGCTTGGCCGCAGTGCGCTTAATCAAGTATTTTTTTTCATTTAATTTCATTTCCTTTGACTCTGGAAGATCCCGCAGAACCTAGTGATGTAGGAAATGTGACACAGTTGTTAGTTCTTTTCCAAGTAAAGAAAATCAATTCCTAGTATTCAACAAGGTGACTGCAAGCAGGTGGCCTACAATCTTTGAGGGAGTGACCATACGCCATGGGACTACTATAATCTAAAATGCACTGCTACTCTTCATAGGATGCAGAGACAAAAGCAGTAGGCAAAAACAGTGCCTCTAGTCTTTTCAATTGTGTACTTTCTATTATTTTCTTGTCATCTAAGGGTAGATAGCTACATGGGAATTCTGCATGCATGTCCTCACACACAATAGCATTGTATAATGGGGTAAACATCTCTTAAAATACTACCTCTATGTGCTCCTACAGTTCTTATCTAGAACATATCAAAAAGGGAAAGGTATGAAACAACTAATCAGAGGCATACAGATACCTCCCTTTAATAATGGTGTTTTAGGTGCATGATGCAATACAGTCTAATGATCAAAATGTGGAGAAAAAAAATTAAGGACTAGAGAGTCCTGGTATTTCCACTTTTTGAAACCCATCTGATTCCACCAATGTTCAAAACAGCAGAAACAAAAAGGTAAAAACCAACTAAAATAGGCATTTGTAATTATGCCATATTCCGGAAATAGGCGCAAGGTATTCTCTTTTAAGGTGAAAAACATGTCTACTATAGTCCAAGTGGACATGAAGAAAGGTCTTGAAAACCCATCTGGTCATACAAAAGGGAACTATACATAATATAGGCATAGTACATCACTTCAGCCTGGGAATGCGTGCTTGAACAATACACCAAGGGCTGCAAAAAGATATAAAACTGCTTTTCCCTAATCCAAATTATGCAACATCAGCTTCTAATAAGGACTGTAAGTTTATTTACACAGACTAGCTAATAAAGAACTAGCCGTGTCACCTGATTAGTAGAATAAAACTACCCACAACTAATTCCCCTTAAAGATCAAAATAACATGAAAAAAGGAGAGAGCAACATACATATTACCCAGCCTTAATTTGTAAGGGAGCTAGCGGGGAGCTAGCCTCCTCCCTCCAGTTTGACAGGAGTAAATCTGAAACATGTTTCACATCTGTCAACACTATCAATCCCGGTGTGTAGCAACTGGGCATAAACAAAGTTACAGAGCAATTTTGAAAGGGCTGGAAAATCCCTGTAGCAAATCACATTGCCTCAATTTATAAGTATGAGGGCTGTATAAATATGGCAAAGCTGATCTGTTAATCAAAGTTCACATATACAATTATAAGCAGCGGGCAATATACTTGAGTCATAATATAGAAGTCAGTCTTCTACATTATACCCTAATGCATGCATTTTACTGAAACCTAAGGCAGATTAAAACTGCTCTGAATGCACAAATTGTTGTGTATTTTGCTGCCTAATTTCGACTTTGCTATTTGGGGTACTTAAAAATGAATATCCTAAATACTCTTTACATATTAAACATCCTTAGAATGTTTTCTACTAAATGCAGAGATTGGACATGAGATATATCCCATGTAAATCCTTAGAAAAATTACTTTTGTAGGCCTGCTCTGAGTGAAATTTCCATATGCAAATGTCCTCATTATGTGGTACTACACCACCTAAATTAAATGTGAATGCTAGGAGGTCATAATATGAGCATTAAGCTTCATAAACATTGAAAAACGATTTTAAAAGCACATTAATTTTCATAATTTTCATAATTATTAATTTGACTTGTAATAAAACCAATAGTTTTTTTTTACTATTCCACCTATAAAAGCAAGCTGCATCCCTTGCCAATCATATTTAGATGCCTTCATTCATAAGCCTAAGCACAGTAGCCTAACCTTGAAAACATGACAACTTTCTTCACCACTATTTACAAGAATGAGCTTATAAAAAAGAAAACTTTTGAGAAAAAGAAATCCTGTTAAATAGTATCTCGTCATCAAAAATACTGAACCTCACTTGTTGAACCCCTTTACAGTATTCTAAAATGCAGAGTTTTCACTCGTGTCTAACTGAGGAAGTCTTGGCTAAGTAAAGCTAAGTAAACATTCCTGTTCTACTTGTGGCCTAAAAAAAACAACAGCTGTTTTGCTCATCGGCAGTAAAAGCTATTCTCAGTGTTGCAGCATGATCATCATGGCAGTCTTATTTCAAACAGACATTTCAAGTTTGAAAATGCGTGTGCAATACCGCAAAATCCAATGTATTCAGATTATGTGTTTGCCTGTTAATGTCTAATACAATATGTCTAGGGACAATTCTGCAGCATCAGAAAAGTTCAGGTCACCTTTAGCAAGAGCCGCAAAGTTATAATTTCTTCCCTATGATCCAATCAGGGAATTATTTTAATCAAGGGCTGCCCGTTTCATAAAGGAACGAGCAGTATCATGGCTAACTGCAGGTGACACACTTTTAATCCGGCATATCTCTTTTGTTTGTCTCCAATAAGACATACACTGGTGAAGTGTTGTCTCTTATGCTCACAGCATGAAGTATCATATCTGTGAAATTTAGTAACTTTGAACAAGTTCCAGCCAAATGTTGTGCAGAGATGGACATCGTCACGGCCGTCTCCTTACATCACAGGGGAACTTGTGCTAGTATTAAAGAAATAAAATTGTCAATACGACACAAAGACAAAATCATATATAAAATAAGAAATACATAGGCCAAGCCGTCAGGTATACTTTGCTGTATACCAAGCGCAGAAAGCATAGACAAATTACAATAGCATATATAAATGAGCAGTGACGCACAACACTGAATCTGCAGCTCAAAATCCAACATTCTGGCCTGCTTAATTTTGTCAGGCTTAAAATCAATAACTGATTTCTTTGCCTTTCTTACCCCCATCTGACATCTGAGCTGTCAGCTAAACTTACTGCGTCACTCCTGACACACAGGACCAGCAGGAACAATTTATAAAAAGGACAAAATGTGCAAAAATTACATTTTATTTTTGTTTGCCAATCCAACTCACGTGTCTTTGTCAGTAATAATCCATGAATGATCTGTGGGCAGAAACAAAAAATACACAACACACAAACAGAGACACTTCTCATAACACATAAAATATCAACTGTAACTGTTAATCAAGTGGCATAACATAATATACAAGAACCAACCACAACATTTAAAAAATGTACTTAACTGTAATCCTCTTATCAGTCAGCTTGCAACATTAAGCCACCTTAATTTAAATTTACTAAAAGTGATATTATTTTACTGACACTCCATGTTAGCCTTGTGCTACAATTTCTTCTGTGAAAAATAATTCTTAATTTTAAAATCGTTTTCACCTAGGCATGTAGCCCATAAGATTTCAAGGAAGAGCATCATTTTACTTTTTGTCTAGTACTTAATGCAACATTTCATTTTCTGTTAGGAAAAAAACAACTTGCGACATTCTTTTTCCAGAGCAGAGATACAAATGTATCATTTCTGCAGAACATTTAGCATGATGTTGGGACTTTCAAAGAAACCCTTTGTTATATATTTCCTTTAGAATAATGGGGCATATTATCAAGGGGGTTTACCTCCGCTTTTTTGGCTTTAAAAGCCAAGAAAGCGGAGATAAAATTATCTCCCTATTACCTAGCTGTCGCTAACACCAGTTAGCGACAGCTAGTAGGAGATAGCGACCATCTTGGGCCCCACTTTGCATGTCAGTGATATTTATCACTAACGACATGCAAAGTGGGCGTGCCAAGATGTTAACGACAACATCGCTATCTCCTATTACCAACTTTTGGAGATATTCGCGCTAAGCGTGAATATCTCCAAAAGCTAACACCTGCCCTGAGCAGTTCTTAGCCATGTTATCCAATGGGAGGTGGATAACATGGCTAAGAGCATTAGCTCGGTAATGCATGAATATCGCTGACTTTTCAGTGATATTCATGCATTGCGGCCGTTTTTTATCGCATTTGCGATAAACCTTGGTAATACCAAGGTTTATCTGCGATAAAAATTGCCACAGCTCAGCGGTAAAATGTCTCTAACCAAGCAATAGCGATAATTATCGCTATTGCTTGGTAATATGCCCCAAAGTTCTTTAATGTATTCATGTTGTTATGGCGAAACCAGAAACCCCCATTTCAGAGGCCCGGTTTTAGCACAGCCATTCAAAAATGCACTTCTCAGAGACAAGGCCCTAATTTACGAGGTCACAGATGTCAACATGATGGCCTCCTTCCCTTACAGAGACTAAAAATAGCACCTCAGCGCGGACTGCGAGCCAGCCTCTGCAGCTCCTAGCCCCCACCTTCTGTTCACTCTAAGGCTGTCAAAGGCAAAAGGCCTTCCTAATGCCTTCTAACCTGCAATAATTCACCCTATTTTTAAAAAATATTTTTTTCTTTTAGGGGCTAAAAAATTCTCTATTTTCAGATTATTAAATAAAAACATACACTGTGAATATTTCACAGAGCCTAAGAACACACATACCAGCTTTTTTTAGAACAAATGCTTGTTGCAAAGGTATACATTTCATCAACCTTAAATGAATGAGCGTCTCAGTAAGCCCTGCTAAAGTTAGAACCTTCATCCCTGATATTAAACACAAACCTCTGCACCAAGCACATTGGCTCACTGAGCTATCAAGAACACAAACCTACATGGGAACAATTTACCAATTTGAAATACACACAATATTTCTCAGACTAAACTTTTAATCTGTCCCTATTTACTTTTCATTAGTACTTTTTGTACATTAAGGGTGTCATCAGATCACAGGGTTTGCTCTGTTTCTAGCTACACCCCTTTTCAATTCCCTTTTGCGACGCATTGATGGAGATGAAACCAAATTAATTTACTCCTTAACATATTCACAGTCATCTATTCACACGCTGTTTCCGGCGCCAGCAACATCCAAAACACAATTTACCACAACACAACATTCTTATTCACTAATAGCTTACTTCCATTCAAAAGAGCAACCTTACAAACATACAATCTCATATTTACATGGCCATGTTACATATACTCCCATATTTTATACTGCAGTCATATATTCACCACTCACACATATTTTTCAAAAAGTAATTGAAAGCAAGAAAACAGCCGGCGCATTTAACCAAAACAAACTGCAAAATAGGTGTCAATTCCAAATACCAAAGTGACATGTCTTTGAAACGAACAGAGCCCGTCGACTCCTGTTCGGGGAATCGATTCAAAAGAATTCCAGACCAACAAAATTCCACAACAAAAGGAGACAGTCGTTAGACTGCCTTGAGATCATTAGACAGGCAAACCACAAACCCTCTTACAGACCATCCCATAGTCCTGTGCTGGTTGGGCCAGGCGTCTGGGCGCGTAGCTCCAGAACCCTAGCTTACCCCGTTACTCCTAGGGCTTTTCCGAAGAGAATTTGGCAGAGTGAGCAAAAACCCCTTTTGCAACACTAGGGCGTCTAATGTTTAATCTCAATTAATCACCAAACAAGTCTGTGGGGCATCTTACCCGTGCAGTCACACCACTGCCACGCCAGACCCCCAGATTCCCTTGTGGTTCACTAACCACCAAATTCCAAATACAGTTAACTGTTACCAAAAGCACCGCTCAACAGTGCTATTCCAAAAGACACCAACAATACAATTCACTCACCTGGTGCACTCAGGTCTGATTGCATATTCTTCACTGCCAGCTCCTGACAAAGTGCCCTGAAGACCAACACGGTCAGCTCCTGGGTTACACCTTATAGGATTCCGGCGATGGGTCAATAGCAGCTGGGGAGACCTCTGGGCGCAAGAGTGGAAACTCACCAAAAACTGGCTCTGCAATTACGATCCTTATTTTCTTATTCACCCCTTTGACCAGAACTCCCCCCTATCCCTCTTCTCCCGCTTATGGGAGGGGGTGACCCTAAACGCGGAATCCCGGACGAGCCCCCAACTGAAGGAATACAAAATATTACATTACCATAGAGCTATGGAGCCAAACTTACCAATAGCCCCTCCCCAATTAACAGTTATCAATAATCAGTCAGTTGGCAATGAAGAAGGGTCAATCATTTATTATACAAAAGAACCCTGCATAGAGGAGCCTCTCACATCCTCACCCTTCTAGGTGCGCGGAGAAGACTGAAGACTTTCAGTGAAAACCAGACAGATATACTTTCAGTGAACACATGAAATCACCACACATGGCAAGTTTCTATTTCTCGTGAAGCCTAGAGGAAAACCCATATATGGCACAATAGATTAGAACGAAACTCAGCTCTAGCTATTCATTACTGGGGAGGTCAGGAAGGATGACTCCCTTTCTATCTCGGGCATGAGAGTACAGGAACAGTGTCTGCAGGAATGTGCTTATCGTAGTCTTAAGCAAGATGTGGCCTTGGGTCTCGGACGGTATACTTTCAGCTGCTCAGGCTCCATGAAGGAGGGGGGCAAACTGTGTGGAACTGCAAAGCAAGTGTCTGCATCAGAAGTCTCTCTGTTATTAACAAGACTCTCTTTCTTATAGCAAAGTATACAGGAATATCCATATGGTAAACCTAACCAAAGGAAAGCAATGTACCACAACAGATCTTTTACTGAGGAGGCAAGAATAAGATAAAAGCTTTCACATTACAGGAACAATTCTATACACCTGAAGCTTGCACCTTACAAAGATAGCTTAGTGGGTTGCAGCACATGAATAATAAGCTGCAACTGCATATTGGTTTAGACACATTAGGTCAATACTATATATATATATCTTGCAAAGAATGGATAAGTACATCAGGCTAACACATATATTGGATACATCAGGCCAATATCACATATATCGAATTTCATATCCCATCAGGAGGCGTACCTGAGGAAGATCCGGGAAGACCAAAGTAGAACTGATCCAAATGTATCCATTCACATTGCATCTGATGCTGACGAGGGGCTGCTTCATGTGCAGGGGGGAAGTCAAGAACCAACCGACATTTTTTCTGGTACACCCAGTACCTCTGGCAGCAACACTGCAGTGGTAGTGCCCACACCCTCTACCCCTGCATCATGTATGAGGCACACTAAGAGTCTGGGACAGACACCAATGCAAAAAAGTACATCAATGAGCCTAACTGGTTTGAAGTCTGCATCATCATCATCATCACGTAAAACGGTCCAGTCCATCATTAGAAGCATCTTTTGGTCGGAGGCGCCATTTGAACGCAACCACCCAACGGTACGTCTGTATAACGCAAAGCTGGCTAAAATGCTAGCGCTGGACCTTCTCCCTTTTTCTTTCGTGGAAAGGGTGGGATTTCTAGAATTTGTGGCAACAGTCTGCCCTAAATGGAAGGTTCTGTTGTATTTCTATCTAGGACCCTAATTCGATATTCCTAATTTATGCCCTTATATGGCTATAATGAATAATATCCTTATAACGGCATAAGAATCATATCCATATTTGGTCATAGCCCAAGCAGTCCAAATTAAGCAAGGCTACTTCCCCTGACTCCTAGAGAGTACAACGCGTTCTCTAAACAAAGCAAACCTCCAGCAACCTGGGAAATCCCCATTGCTTCTGTTTTGATTTGTCCTAGAACTCCTGCGAACACTGAAAGAACGGCCAGTGCTTAGTGACATCTTTATTGACGTCCTATGTCCAACCTTACGTCAAACCCGGCACCTGTAAGTATAAATATACCAACGTTGCCTTAAGCAAACACACAGTGGTTTGGAGCAGAGCGGCTATCTACTTGCCCGAGAGCCCAGCTGATGCGAGAGCCCACGGACGCCGCCCCTCCCTTTTGACGCACTGAGAGAGACGCTGTCTTTTCTCCTACCGAGAAATCCAGCTCCGGTGTTTCCAGATATCCTTGCGGGTTACTGGGATATCGAGTCCTGAGAAAGAGATACCAGACCTCCTGCTTTCTATTTACCAAGGTACGGAGCTGACTAAACCCTTAAAGAGAATTCTTGATTCAGATTCTTGGCAAAACCAACTTAACTTAAACTGCTACTTACTTACTCCTTCCCATGTATTAGGCTTAGGTCAGGAACACCGGGGTAGGCGTATTTAGAAGCACCAGTTGAGTACGCTAGTCAATGTATTTATGTATGTATATATTTTATCTATTTTAAAGTATCATATGGCTAAGAATCCATATCAATGCTTTTACAGTATTATTTCATAATACTACTTTTACTGTACGCACTTTACTTTACTATAAGTATTGCAATTGTGCAATTCATTTCTCTTGCATGAGAAGGAAGACTGCTCAATAAATAACACCTTTTATTGAAAACGCCCGTCTCTCTATTTCTCTGCACTCTGGTGAAACTAAGTATGCACAATTGACTGAGTGAAATAGCTGTCTATTGTTTTCACATGACTCTAGAGATACACTCTTATTCTGAGGGAGCAAAGTTGTCATGTTTTATGCTTGTCAGAAGCTAATCCCTTCTTGTCTATCCAGGGAAGTTAAACTCCTCCTTGTTTATTCGAGAAAGTTTCTAGTGACCTCTGAGCTAGCTGGCAAAACTAATTAAGTCTAATATAGTCAGTAGAGACCTAGATGACCTCAGTCCTATGTCTACACTGCTGTTTATATTATTCCAATGTGCAGAGCCTATTGGGAATATAGGAAGTACACTACATGGCGCCCAACATTTGGTAAGGCGATAAATCTAACGCAAGACGTTAGAGTAACTCAGTCGTGCTTTTTCACACAGACCCTTTTTCCCGTAAAAACTCCAATAGACGTCTGGAGTGGGTAAAAGGTTAAAATCCGCCGGAACTTAGTAGGAAGAGATTCCTATGTATAGTTTTTGGTTTAGTCAACGTTGAAGGATACAGTGTTCCAAAATATTGTGCACCTAATCTTTGTTTCCTTGAAACTTGATCTGCAACAAAAATCTTTCTGTCAGTAAAATGGTGGAAAGTGACGATGAAACGGAGAGAGCTAGAATAGCAGCTCAACTCCTAGCGGATGACATAAGTCTCCAAGAAAATGTCCCGAATGCCATACTCATTCCGGTCAACATAAGAAGAACTATAACTATTAAACTTATAGAAAACGGACTGACATCACGAGGTGGTACAGTCATATTTGTGGTAGAGGCCCTTGAATATCGGCAGACAGAGGTATTCTATTCATGGATACACTTTCCAGCAGCAAACGCTGTAACAAAAGAATTCCACTATTACAAAATAGAGGAACCTCCGGATGTATACACTCCCTTCGAGGATGTTGAAATCCCATTAAATTACCAAGAGCACCTGCTCTGGTTTAAAGGCGCCCTAAAACATCATAATCACATCACCAGGCTCGGTCCACTAGGTAGACCAGGAGCAACGTGGCCGGTTCTAGCCAGCTACACACCACATCCTGACATTAATAAAATGTCATGTTTAAGAAAGACAAGGGAACCCAAAAGGTATGCCATGGGGACCTTGGGCAGTATCATGTTACAAAAAACAGTGGTCCCTACTCGTGGACACAATGGTATACTGAGCTGATAATCACACACCTGATAAGTGTTATGTCTTTTGTCCAGCCGGACAAGGAATTTATTTAACAATTTTCTTAATAAAAAATGAGTGAACACATTAATAACAAGTGGGCACAGCCGTGACCCACAACATTCAGACAAAACAACGAACAGAATGGTAAAAGGAGCAAAGCAAAGATATGTCTGTGTACTTGTAGTCAGTGTTACAGACATAGATTGTTATAACCACACCATTGCATTTCACAATATTTTAAATGTCATATTGCATACGGGGTTTTTTTGGTCGACGACGTTTCGATGCCTAAGTTAAATGAGGGGCATCATCATCAGGACAAAAATATAGTCATTGTTGTCTTTAAATATTACACTGCCTTTTAACGCAATTCTATACATTTATACATTACATGGAACAAAGGAGGAGAAAAGGGGAGAAGAAATACATGAAATTAGGCATGTTGTATTGGTAACTTGCAACCTCATCTCTTCCATTAAAACAGAGTATATTTATGTGCTCGTGTTGGAGAAAGACGGCGCATTTGTGGGACTCAGTGTCCAGGACTGTGAATTACAACAGGGAAATGACTTCATCGTGTGAGAGGGGTGTATTTGAGTGCCAGTGATGACAAAATAGCGGCGCATTGAGGAGCAAAATATCAATTCGCGTGAGAGCAGACCATTTAGGTGCAGTGATGGAGACAATTGTTCCGATTTTCGATGTGACACAATGACCGGAGTGAGAACGGTCGGAAATGAGTAGTTGATGATGGCTGGCAGTGAAGGTCTTTATACTATAAAACACAATTGTAGACGGAGGCTGAACCGGGTTCCATGGGGCAGTCATGTAGTGAAGAGCACAACCGTTATTACTGCAGGTGAACATTATCACGGAGCATGCGACTGGGAAAAATAAAGGCTAAAACCTACGCGTATCGCATCAGGCAATTCAACGGATCAGCAGATACCATGAACAATAGAGGAATCTGGAAAAATAGTGGTTGAGCATTAAAAGGGGTCGAGTGCGACCGGGGGGGGGGGTGAGAGCGGCATGGCGTGCTACTGGTAGAATAATTACCGGTACTGCAGTTTCCAGCGTGGAAAGTCATCTGGATTGGGAGCGTAATAGCTCGATCTGGGGAGAAAGTTCAGTGGAGTCAATTACCCAGCGGGGCAGGGTGGGACTAGAGTGATAAGAGAAACGATGCGTGCGGGTTACTTACATGCAGAAGGCGGCAGCGCTGTGGCGGACGGTGGGGTTCTGGTGTTAGAGAACTCCCGTGTGGCAAGTTTTTAAAGGACCATGTGGTCTGCAGAAAGCGATGGTGGACTACGGAAGTGAGAGCCAGTTAGGCTGTGAACAATGAAAAAGGACTGGGGAAGTGAAACCTCTAGTCATGGTGTGCAGACGCGGCGGCCATCTTAAGGTGGTGAATATTGTGAAAAGAGTAAACATTGTTCAAGATAATCAAGCACATTGCAGTACATAGAATAACAATTAGAGGGTTATTTCATGTAAGCTTTGTTTACAGTAGGGAGGTCCAATCTGCGAGACGATTCAGGCCATTCCTGATGCTGTTGGTTTTAACGATCCAATGAAGTTCCTCCTTGTTGAGCAAAAGGGACATGTCTGCTCCTCTAGGAGGGGGGTTGATGATTGTTATCACAGTCCATACCAAGTCTTTGTCACTGTGACCTTTTTCTGAAAAATGTTCAACAAGCTGTGCATTAGCTGTCTTGCACCATATCCTGCTTCTGTGTTGGCCAATTCATAGTTTCACTTTCTGGCTCGTTTGGCCTATATAAATGAGCATGCATGAACATAAAATAGCATATACAAGATTTGCGGAGTTGCAGTTAGAAAAGTATTTACGGTCAAATTTGAAAATTTCCATACTCAAAAGTTTTGCCTTCAATGGTTGAGTCACAACATATACAGTTTCCACATTTTGAATGGCCCAAGAGAGGCGGCAGACCCCATGCATCATTTATTGTGGTTTTGAGGGGTTGCTCTGGTAGGGATGCTCTCACTAAATGGTCCTTTATATTCTTGGCTCTTTTTAAAAGCAAACATGGGGCTGTACAGAGTCAGTTGACCTGCATTGAGAACCAGCCAGTGTTTCAACACACTTTTTCTGACTGCATTGGAAACAGGGGAATAGGTGGTCACACTGATTAGCCTATCTTGTTCGTTCTTTTGTTTGGGTTCCAAGAGGGCTTCTCTTGGGCAATACTAAGCCCTTTTGAGGGAGCGACGTACAAATTTCCTGGGATAGCCACGGTTTCTGAGTTTCTTACTGAGTGTTTTGGCCTCTGTGAAGTAATCTTCTTTAAAATAGCAGTTACGCCTGATGCGCAAAAACTGGGAAAAGGGGAGTGAGTCCCGTAAGGCCCTGGGGTGGTGGCTGCTGTATTCTAGCAGAGTGTTTCGCTCTGTAGGCTTACGGTGTAGGCAAGTGGTAAGACGACCATCAGTGTGTCTTATCTCCAAGTCTAGAAATGCGATGGATTCAGTACTGGTGGACAGGGTGTATTTTAAACCTCCGCTATTGTTGTCCAACCAATGTTGGAACAGTAAGAGATTGTCAGAGGATTCGGTCCATAACATAAATATGTCATCTATATAGCATTTCCACAAGGCAATGCCATTGTGGAAAGGATTAGATGTGTGTAAGATGTTATTGGTCTCCAAATGGTCCATATACAGAATGGCCAGGTTAGGGGTAAAAATTGCTCCCATGGAAGTACCCCTGACCAGGCCATAGAACTACCCCTCGAAAAGAAAAAAGTTTTTCGTAAGGCAGATTTCAAGTAATTGTAGGATAAATGTCATTTCCCTGTTGTAATTCACAGTCCTGGACACTGAGTCCCCCAAATGCGCCGTCTTTCTCCAACATGAGCACATAAATATACTCTGTTTTAATGGAAGAGATGAGGTTGCAAGTTTCCAATACAACATGCCTAATTTCATGTATTTCTTCTCCCCTTTCTCCTCCTTTATTCCATGTAATGTATAAATGTATAGAATTGCGTTAAAAGGCAGTGTAATATTTAAAGACAACAATGACTATATTTTTGTCCTGATGATGATGCCCCTCATTTAACTTAGGCATCGAAACGTCGTCGACCAAAAAAACCCTGTATGCAATATGACATTTAAAATATTGTGAAATGCAATGGTGTGGTTATACTAATCTCTGTCTGTAACACTGACTACAAGTACACAGACATATCTTTGTTTTGCTCCTTTTACCATTCTGTTCGTTGTTTTGTCTGAATGTTGTGGGTCACGGCTGTGCCCACTTGTTATTACTGTGTTCACTCATTTTTTATTAAGAAAATTGTTAAATAAATTCCTTGTCCGGCTGGACAAAAGACATAACACTTATCAGGTGTGTGATTATCAGCTCAGTATACCATTGTGTCCACGAGTAGGGACCACTGTTTTTTGTAACATTAATAAAATGTCAAGCAAAGAACTCTTAGTTAAAGTAAAAGAATTAACAAAGGCATATAGAGAGTTAGTTCAATTGGCAACGGAGGATATAACTTACCTCCAGAAATTAAAAGAAACAGATATAGTAGAACAACCATTTGAACTTGCCAGAATCATAGAAAAATCCTATGAAGAACTAGGTAGAGATAGTTTGGGTGGGAAACCAGTAAAACCCCAACTAACTGAAAATCCTGAAAAAAACTTTATTAAAAATAATCTAAACACCTACAAAAAAGAGTTGGGATGGTAATAAACAATCCACTCCCAAGGAAAAACGATTCCAGTCCAGAGGAAGGTCTCCTCAACGGAGAGAAAGATCTCCAGACCGAGGGTACAAGTCTCCCCAGAGGGAGCCCTCTGAGAAAAGATATAACCTTAGAAATAGGGATAATTTGAAGAAACCTGATAGATGCAAACTCCGTTCCTTTTGCTCGAATCCCTGGAGTGGGGGATAGAGTAATTCCAAACACGAACAGGAGAGACTTTTTAATAGCAGACGCACACATGGGATTGGGTCTAAGACACCGAGAGATCAAGGAATCTCTGAAAGAATTACAATCAGAATACTGGTGGCCGGGAATGAGCCTGCAACATTACAAATTTGCAATGGGCTGTCCAAACTGCAACAGAGATGGCAGTCATAAACCGACCGGAGTATTGCCAGGACCCTTCTTTTAGATAGCATAAGGCTATCTATACACAAAAATCCAACCGGAGAAATGCGTTCCCATAATATTTAAGACTAGATTCACTTAAAAAGCAGACACCAGCACTCGGCTGACGCCAGAACTGTTATACAAAGATTTGCGAGTCCGTATCGGCACATACGCAATTGGCATGCTACATTCTGACCAGGGTCCCGCTTTTAGCTCTCGGGCTTATAAGGAGGCCATGACCAGCATGGGCATTGCATTGCGGTACTCTTGTCCCTTCCATCCTGAGGGAAATGCGGTAGTGGAAATAAAAAAACGGGACATAAAGCAATCTATAACAGCGAGGGTATTAGGTTCGGGTGATGGGTGGGTCCAACATTTAACAAGTGTCCAACGTTGTCTTAATAATCTGCCAAGAAATTCTCTAAAAGGTTTCAGTCCGTACGAACTATTGTTTGGTACTAGAATGCATATTCAGGACCTTGATAGTCGTACTTCAGTGGTAGAAGAGAAATGCTTTGACATCAAAGACCGTTTGGCTGTTTTACAGGACTTAAATGAAACAAGACGAAACCTGAGCAATGTAAAGTTAAAAGAACAGCCAACAGCCACTGAAGAAAAACCACCTGTCCCAGCAAGACCTGTCTGGATTCCAAAGATTGGGGATCTGGTCAGAGAGAAGATCGCGGTGAAGAAGGAATTTGGGCCTTCTTACAGAAAAGCAGTACCTGTCTTAGCTGTCAGCGGAACAAGATTAATTGTACCACCGCCCCTTGCTGGTAAAAAGGAGAACCGAGTTGTATCCATCGACCTGGTAAAACCACAATCATGTGGCCAATAATAAGTAGTAGGCCCAGTGGACTCCCAAGAAATAGCAGAGTACCAAAATTTGCTACAATACAAGAGGTTCAAACTGAGAGACTAATCACATTTGATAAACCTGCAGTGAATAAAAAAGGACTATGCAACAAAGCCATGGAACTTATGGCTCTTGAAACCCAAATTGCAACAGTTCGTCAAGAAACACCAGTCTACAACGATGTAGCCTCAGACTATGCTGATGAAACAAAAAATGCAAAAGCAAATGAAAATCCGGAAGCAATTCCAACAATTGACAGAACTGCATCTGGCTATTTCATCAATTTCGATAACTTTTCTGAAGATCCAAGCGAACCTGAAGAAACGCCAGCAACAAAAACATTTAAAGACAAAGTAACTGAACTCTTTCATCAACTCAAAGAAACCTATCTGGTTTCTCCATGGATTGAATTTTGGATTGTGTTAGGTGTACTTTTCCTCCTGCTTTGGCTCATCATGGTTCTTTGTTTGGGAAAATTCATTGAAGGAAAATACAGTACAATGGACACAGCAAGTCAGAACATCAACTTGGTCCTAAAGCCACACAAGTCATCTCACATCGAGAAAAGAGAACTATCATCAGTAAGTTCCATGGTCACTTGCTGTATGCAAGTATTGTATCCAAACAGCTCTCCAGATACGGAGGCGACAATTTGGCCTTCTTTGAATATCTCTTCTATTCGAATTGATACTTTAAGCAGAATGAAGTCTGTTCTTTTACAGACAACTGTGCCTTTAACATCATCAAAAGAAACGTATGATCTGCAAGTTGCAAGGACAACGGCAGATATACGTTCCCTTTCATCAATAAATTGCCCTGTGCATTTCGTAGAAATGCTAAGCCAAACCCTAAACATGTCAGATACCAGTGGCATCGCACATGTATTTAAGACAATTTTTTTGGGGCTGTTAACACCCTTCGAAACAGTTCTGGGCATTTTTCCCAATTTTTTCCATTCTGTCTTTGGCGGCCTACCACTACTTTTGGGACTCATAGCAGGAATTTTATTTTTGATCCTTCTGCTTCGATATGGCAAGCCAAGTCGCAGACAAGACTCTAGCAACGATGGAAGAAACGATCCTAGCTATACGCTATCGGGACCGCATAACTAAAGTCCTAGGATTAGCCCAGCTAAGAGATCTGAATATGACCTGGTTTCTTTCATTCAGACCTATCTGGCAAAATTGCATCTTACCTGTGCTTCGATGTATGCTATGCGGAGAAGAATGCGTGTTAGACATCTGTCTTACACTACCATCAGCAGTACCAATGGATACAGATACTTTGCTAGGTCCTGTAACGGCTCATGCATCGTGTTGTCCCCAGTGGCTACCCATTCTGATGACGGTATTCGTTGAGACTTCACCACTACGAGTATGTGGCAGTGGAGTATGAGATGAGAGCAGCATCACCCAGGTACAACCTTCTCTGAGCATTGCTGATCCTGACATCGATGATAGCAATCATTCTCACACATGCAATGTTTCGGCATTTTCAAACTTGGTCGAACTTTCACCTGATGTCGTAGACCAATTTTTTGCGCGTCTGTCTGAAATGATGTTCTGCCCTGAACAGAAAGAATAACTTTTTAAGCAACGAGCACACAGCTTTCCCTGAACTCTGAATTCGGCCTTCAGCTTTGATAAACAAAAGCTACTGAAAATATTTGGAACTATTTTTCCCCTGAAAGCGAAATTATTTTTTTTCCACTTCCAAAATATTAACCTTTTTTCTGGCACATGTACTTTGCTTAAAGTAGAACTATTCTTAGAGAACAGAGCTTCTATTTTTGGAACTCTAGAGACAATATATTACCTCAGCCTCTAGCACAGTACAGAATCTGTATAAATATGTGATGGAATGGTCTCGACCTTCTTTTCTGTATTCAGAGCCATTTCATGTGCAATTTTCACAATTCATTCAGCTGATATATATATGCATTTTAACTGAATCATACCACTGCTTTAAAAGCGTACAGTACCAATACTGATTTTCGTGTATTTACCATATACCATTTCAAATGCAAATTATGTATTTTGGGGTGGGTTGGAAAACACATGCACCTTTATATGTTTATTATTGCTTAAGTTTTAGTAATGAGGGACATTAGATCGTGGAGTGGGTGTTGTATTTATATCTAGGACCCTAATTCGATATTCCTAATTTATGCCCTTATATGGCTATAATAAATAATATCCTTATAAAGGCATAAGAATCATATCCATATTTGGTCATAGCCCATGCAGTCCAAATTAAGCAAGACTACTTCCCCTGACTCCTAGAGAGTACAACGCGTTCCCTAAACAAAGCAAACCTCCAACAACCTGGGAAATCCCCATTGCTTCTGTTTTGATTTGTCCTAGAACTCCTGCGAACACTGAAAGAACGGCCAGTTCTTAGTGACATCTTTATTGACGTCTTATGTCCAACCTTACGTCAAACCCCGCACCTTTCAGGTATAAATATACCAACCTTGCCTTAAGCAAACACACAGTGGTTTGGAGCAGAGCGGCTATCTACTTGCCCGAGAGCCCAGCTGATGCGAGAGCCCACGGACGCTGCCCCTCCCTTTTGACGCACTGAGAGAGACGCTGTCTTTTCTCCTGTTGAGAAATTCAGCTCCGGTGTTTCCAGATACCCTCGCGGGTTACTGGGATATCGAGTCCTGAGAAAGAGATACCAGACCTCCTGCTTTCTATTTACCCAGGTACGGAGCTGACTAAACCCTTAAAGAGAATTCTTGATTCAGATTCTTGGCAAAACCAACTTAACTTAAACTGCTACTTACTTACTCCTTCCCATGTATTAGGCTTAGGTCAGGAACACCGGGGTAGGCGTATTTAGAAGCACCAGTTGAGTACGTTAGTCAATGTATTTATGTATGTATATATTTTATCTATTTTAAAGTATCATATGGCTAAGAAACTATATCAATGCTTTTACAGTACGATTTCATAATACTACTTTTACTGTACGCACTTTACTTTACTATAAGTATTGCAATTGTGGCAATTAATTTCTCTTGCATGAGAAGGAAGACTGCTCAATAAATAACACCTTTTATTGAAAACGCCCGTCTCTCTATTTCTCTGCACTCTGGTGAAACTAAGTATGCACAATTGACAGAGTGAAATAGCTGTCTATTGTTTTCCCACGACTCTAGAGATACACTCTTATTCTGAGGGAGCAAAGTTGTCATGTTTTATGGTTGTCAGAAGCTAATCCCTTCTTGTCTATCCAGGGAAGTTAAACTCTGTTTATTTGAGAAAGTTTCTAGTGACCTCTGAGCTAGCTGGCAAAACTAATTAAGTCTAATATAGTCAGTAGAGACCTAGATGACCTCAGTCCTACATCTACACTGCTGTTTATATTACTCCAATGCGCAGAGCCTATTGGGAATATAGGAACTACACTACAGTTCCTAGCTGGTCCTATTTTGCCAGAGTTGCGGTTCCAGCACTACATCAAGATGTGCTGGAGGTGATTGGGGCAGCTTTGCAGAAGAGTGCTGTTCATACTAGCCACTTGACAACAGACATGTGGACCAGTTGCCAAGCCCTTGATTACATGTGCATCACGGCACACTGGGTCTCTTTTGCAGGGGTTAGAGACAATACAGGTGTTGACCCGGACACAGTTTTTCAAGCTACTCGGAAACATGCAGCATTAGCCATGTTTGCCATGGAGAAAACTCATACTCCACCTAACCTTTTGGACGGGTTTGAAAGGAAGGTCTCTGAATGGCTTCATCCAAGAAATCGCATAGTTGGTTATGTTTCCACGGATAATTGCAGTAATATAGTTAAGGCCATGCATGATGGTGGCTATTTCAGAGTGCCGTGTTTGGCGCACAGTATTAACATCGTGGTGCAATATTTCTTGAAAAACAAAAACACAGTCAGCAAGTTACTGACCACCTGCAGAAGAATCTTCACACATTTCAGCCATTCTTTTAAGGCCCGGAAGGAGCTGAGGAGCATTCAACATGAACGTAGACTGCCAGTTAAAGGACTCATCCAGGAGGTGGCAACACGTTGGAACTCAACCTTTTACATGCTTGATCATCTGTCTGAGCAGTGGGGGGTAATAAATGATTATGTCTATAAAGTGAGTTCTACTATGAAAGACATGAGGCTAGAGTTGGAGGAATGGAAGCTAGTTGCAAGCCTGTCAGACATGCTTCGTCCTTTTGAGGTCTTAACACTTGAAGTCAGCAGGGAGGACTGTTCTTTGGGCAAAGCTATCCCATTGTTGGTCATGCTAGAGCACCAACTGAAGGCGGTGTCTTCAGCGTTCTGAGATGATGCTGAAAAGCAAGACGCATATCAGTTGGCGGAAAGGTTATTAAGCCGCCTAGTTGACAATCAAAGGCTTAAAAACATACATACAAAACAACATTACATTTGTGCCACTATTCTGGATCCACTGTATAAAAAGGCAGTGGCCAGCAAAGCATTCATTCCTTTTGATGAAGCAGATGTTTCAAAGTACAAACATTGGCTAGCTGTGTAAGCCACTCGGTTAGAAAAAGAGCGGCAGAAAATTCAAGGAGCCGGCAGAAGTACAACTGAATCAGCAGGGCATCTGGCGTCAAGTTCCACTTCTGAATTTGTGGCCGAAGGGAGTCACTTTCCCTCACAGCCGCTAACGACACCAGCAGCAACCGCATCATCATCCTCACCTGCACCAGGCCTAGCCATAATATTGTCGGAAGCGGATTGGCTAACTCATCAAGGGTTTGCTCGTTCCTGTGATGCAAAGTCCTCAGATGGTACGCAAAGTGGAGCAACCCTGGAGAACCTTGAGTCGATGGTGCAGGCCTATCTGGATGACCCAACAGAGGTCTTTGTTAATAAGAACCCATTGCTGTATTGGTACGGGAAAAGGCCTCTATGGCCACTGATCACCAACCTGGCTCTAAATTATTTGTCTTGCCCACTCGCAAGCATGTCTTCTGAACGTGTTTTCAGTGCTGCTGGTGCCATTGTAACTTCAAAAAGGACCCGCCTATCGCCCAAAACTGTGGATAGGTTAACACTGATCAAGATGAATTAGCACTTCATACCACCAGATTACAAAATACTTGAATGCACGCAGGACACCGACTTAGGTGACGGAAGTTCTTCTCTGTTAGCTGACCTAATCCCGTCTCAATTCATAGAGTTTGAGGACGAGCTCTACTTCCCTGACACCGAGGCCTGAAAATGACTTCCTTTTTTTTCGTCCTTATTCTCTTTTATTCCTGTGTGTCTTTCTTTGTTTTGCAACTTTTACCACAACAAAACTCTCACAACAAGTCCATCAGCAGCACTGTCTTTATGTTATTTTCCTTATTGATTTGAAGGTGCCGCAGTCTGCATTCCTGAGGTTCACAAGTTCATAACTCAATCATGTTCCTCTATCCTCCTCCTCCAGACTCCACCTATCCATTTCCCTCAAGGCAGATGGATTACCGTCTTCTTCTTCTTCTTCTTCTTCTTCAAAGAGCGCAGTGGTTCGATTTTGTTCTGCCTTGCTGAGATTCTTGGGAATCGCTGGAACAAGTGTCCAGGTAAGTTTCAAGAGGATCGAAGTATTGGAAGCGCTGAAAAGTTGAACAGCAATTTTTGGTGAACAGCGCAATTTGCCATGTTTTGAATATACCAGTATTGCATGTTTTTGGGGGGCTGTTTGGGAGTGTTCTAGATTTGTGGGGGTGAGTCGGGTGGTCTTGGAGCACTGATGGGAAGATCTAATTTTGATTGCAAGTGGTTTGAAGAAAATCCATGGTGGGAAAGGGGAGCTAGGGCCTAGCTGCAGAGCGCTTTTGGACTGAATTGAAGCCAGGTAGGCTGAAAATTTTCTAAGTGCGAGTTTTTGCATTTTTGCTTTTGGCCTGTTTGGGGGTGTTCTACTTTTTTGCGGGTGGGTTTACGGGTCTGGGAGCATTGCTGGGAAGGTCTAATATTGGGCGCAAGTGGTTTGGATAAAATCCATGGTGAAAAAGTTTTTCAGTTTTTGCTCACTTGCTGTTTTTGGGGGGCTGTTTGGGGGGCTTCTAGGTTTTTGGGGGTGGGGTTTGGGGTATGGGAGCACTGCTGGCACAGTCCAATTTTGATTGCAAGTGGTTTGAAGAAAATCCATGGTGGGAAAGGGGGGTTAGGGCCTAGCTGCAGAGTGCGTTTTGGCACGATTTGGAGTTAGGGTTTAACCTGGTAGCTGTATCGTATGTTTTTAGGGGGCTACTTGGGGGTGTTCGAGATTTCTGCGAATGGGTTCAGGGGTCTGGGAGCACTACTGGTAATGTCTAATTTTGAATGCACGTGTTTTTAAGAAAATCCATGGTGGAAAAGGGGGGTATGGGCCTAGTTGCAGAGTACATTTTGGCCCGATTTGGAGTTAGAGTTAGCACTTTCACATTTGTTCTGGGGGCTAATTGGGGTTGTTCTACATTTTTGCGACTGGGTTCAGTGGTCTGGGAGCACTCCTGGGAATGTGTAATTGTGATTGCAAGTGGTCTGAAGAAAATCCAAGGTGAATTTTTTTTTTTTTTACCAAAATTGCTTTTCTGCGGAGGGCTACTTGGGGGGGTTCTAGATTTTTGCGACTGGGCTTAGGGGTCTGGGAGCACTCCTGGGAATGTCTAATAATCATTGCAAGTGTTTTGAAGAAAATCCATGGTGGAAAAGGGGTCTTTTGGTCCTAATTTCAAAGTGCGCTTTCTGCTTGATTTTCAACTAGGCCTCATCCCCATCGCATTATTGCATGTTTTTGGGGGGCTACTTGGGGGGGGTTCTACAGTTTTGCGCTGGGGTTAAGGGGTCTAGGGGCACTCCTGGGAATGTCTAATTTTGATTGCAAGTGTTTTGAAGAAAATCCACGGTGGAAAAGAGGGGTTTGGGCCTACTTGCAGATTGCAATTTGGCACGTTTTTAAGTTAGGGTTCAACCTGGTAGCAGTATCGCATGTTATTAGGGGGCTACTTGGGGGTGTTCTACATTTTGCCAACTGGGTACAGGGGTCTGGGAGCACTCCTGGGAACGTCTAATTTTGTTTGCAATTTTCTTTAAGGAAATCCATGGTGGATCCGCAGAATTCAACCATAGTTACTAATACTATCCTTGTAAAGGAGAACCAGGTTACGCACTTTTGAAGTGATGATTGTATATAATAATAATGTCAGCTCTGAAAACTGAAAGTGTTATTTTTGCACTACACAGCGTACCTTAGATTTTTTTAACTGGTTCACTACCTGATTTTTTCCATCAAAAATGACAGGACGGCTTTTACGATGTGCCATGGAACAAGCAATGAACTCCATTAGCAATCCGCAATTACTCATCAGGCAGCCAGTGGACAGTGTGTCTGGTCACCAATATTGATCGACGGAGCATAAGATGGAATGGAAAAGTATATCGCGAATAAGAGGAATGGCTGGATGCATGCAACTTCACCAATTCAACAGGACAACATACAGTTACAGTATTCTCTCTTAACTTCTCCTTATCTTTTAAATGTTATTGTTGTAAAAAACTTGAACTTCAATGAATGTGACTAGGTGCGTTTCTTTGTTCTCTGCTTCAAAGTCATCTCTCCAACTATTTCATACGTTTCTTTGCTATTTTTATAACTAACTTTATGCACTAATAATAAGTGTTTATTCTCTATGAGGGCAGAAAGGCAAGTGAAATTGCGTAATTAATGCAGCCCTGTACTAGTGTCAATGTCAAATTGTTTCCTCATACTTACTAATAAGATGTAGTAAGTACAACTTTTCAGTAACCTAACCATTCATTTAGAAAACAACTTCATGCATGCAGTAGTGCACTACCTTTACGTCCCTTAAAAGATTTATGGATATCTTTGAATCCAAAAATGTGTTTCTCTTCATTTGTTGTTTGTCCATGCAGTGTTTTTTTTTTCTTCTCTCCACAAAACTTTTCCCAAAAAACCCCATTCCCATTCAATCTTCAAAAACCCTAACCCTCTTTCCCCGGGATGTGTGGTTTTTCATTGAGGTATGACTATGACTACAAGAAATTCCACACACTTGCAGGGGAGGATAAGGTCTAAGCACCAGAAAAATGTTGGAAAATAGAATTTCATGTGCGACATCGTGAATTGAGCATCAAACATCATGCTCGTACACATGACGAATCAAATGGTTAATTCTTATGTTTAAATATCCTTTGCCTTCATAATATTTCTTATAGTAGCCATAGTCCACAAAACTAGTACTTAGATTTAGAATACTTTAGCACTGCTTAGGCTACAATTTATGGCATTGTTCTATAGCGTACTATCTATCATACTGTTTCTAATGCTACGCTCAGGCCACTCAATGTTTCATTTCCTTTTTTTCATATGCTGCTACTGCCAGTGTGTACCACTACTACTACCAGCACTACAATGATATTTCATCCGTCGAGAATACATGTCAACAACCAACCTTAATCACCATTTGCCATGCAGGCAGCCCAGTGGCTACCCCTATTTTCAAACACGAATCACAGGTAAGATAAGCATTTTGAAGAGGTAGAATAATGGGCTAGGACTGGGAGGAGAGCAGAGACTGCCAGTACTGCTAGTAAAGTACTAGTAGGGCTACTGAATTCACTAACTTGGTTACTGGCACTTTGGTACATTTCAGGACTAGATGTTTCATTCATGCTGGTAAGTTGGAAGAAACCAAACGTCCAATAACCACCGCCCACCCCCACACAAAATAATATGAACGCGTAAACTATGTTTTGGTATGAAAAATAATTATTAAGAAATATATTCATGTAGTCCAAAAATAAAATGAATTAACCCAACTCACCCCCCTACCTAACCCCAACCAATGTCCAAAAGTCCAAAAGTCCCTTTCCCAAACACCCAATTCCCACCCCCCCCAACAGTCTGTAAAAAAGGGGCAAGGGACATTCACTTCCTCCGGTGACGTAGTGTGGACAGCTGTTGCTGCACGTCCCGCAGCTCTTTGCGGAGGTCCCGGAGCTGGCGCTGATGTTTTTTGGCCAACCGCTCCAGGTACTCCACTCTTTTACGGAGACGGCGCTGACGTACCAACCAGGCTCTGGGGGGGCAGCTGATTGTGTTGCTGCTGTGCGGCGGCGGCGGGAGGCTGTCGGCCATGGCTCCGTTTGGCTGGAGGCTTCTTGCTGGTGGACACGGGGGCACTGGAGGAGGATGCAGTGGTTGCTGTCTCCTCCTTCTGCTCCCGAGCCCACAGCCGCCGATACTCGGCACAAAATAGCATCCAGCTTACGGGCCCTGGCCCGGACAGCTATCTCCTTTCAGGTGAGCTTTTTCGGAGTAGCATCTATATGAAGAAAGAAAGAAAAATACTTTAGCCAATAGTCTTTAACATAAAGTCAAAATAATTCAACGGAAAGTTGACTCTCAGTAACACCAGCAAGTAGCAAACACAGAATAACATTTTGGCATGTATCTTTCCGCCGTCTTTGTAGGCCTGTGACATTACTGGGAGTTTCAGGAATTCCACTAGCAGGACTAGGGATGGACTCACTAATACATACATAGTCAGAGAGTACTAAAAAAAGTATTTTGTTTTTTTCTCTTGTTTTGCAAAAGAAATTACTGGTACGTGAACTTGTGGTAGCCGGCATGGCAGCTCACTCAGCTTGCACCCACGAAAAACAGACACAATCCATGATGACGCAGACTCGCAGTACTTTAAGCAGTACATGCAGGTGGGGATAGGAAGCTCTTACTTTTCTATAGGGGTGGCTCTGCCACTGGCCACACTCGGTTACATCAAGGACAACTGCTCAATGTAATGATATGTTTCACAGAGCCCCCCGGGAGTTTCAGGAATTCCACTAGCAGGACTAGGGATGGACTCACTAATACATACATAGTCAGAGAGTACTAAAAAAAGTATTTTGTTTTTTTCTCTTGTTTTGCAAAAGAAATTACTGGTACGTGAACTTGTGGTAGCCGGCATGGCAGCTCACTCAGCTTGCACCCACGAAAAACAGACACAATCCATGATGACGCAGACTCGCAGTACTTTAAGCAGTACATGCAGGTGGGGATAGGAAGCTCTTACTTTTCTATAGGGGTGGCTCTGCCACTGGCCACACTCGGTTACATCAAGGACAACTGCTCAATGTAATGATATGTTTCACAGAGCCCCCCGGGAGTTTCAGGAATTCCACTAGCAGGACTAGGGATGGACTCACTAATACATACATAGTCAGAGAGTACTAAAAAAAGTATTTTGTTTTTTTCTCTTGTTTTGCAAAAGAAATTACTGGTACGTGAACTTGTGGTAGCCGGCATGGCAGCTCACTCAGCTTGCACCCACGAAAAACAGACACAATCCATGATGACGCAGACTCGCAGTACTTTAAGCAGTACATGCAGGTGGGGATAGGAAGCTCTTACTTTTCTATAGGGGTGGCTCTGCCACTGGCCACACTCGGTTACATCAAGGACAACTGCTCAATGTAATGATATGTTTCACAGAGCCCCCCGGGCCTTGACTACTACAAAAGAAGAATGAAGATTATTCAATTCTGATCATATATCATTATCCTGCCGATCACATGATCTTTGGTTATATGATGGATGCCTTTAGGTTCTTTGTTTTGATAGTTTGAGTGAACTACAGCAATAGTCCACCAATGACACAGCTGAAAGAAAATTATTAACATAGGGAGTGAGTGTGGTACCCATAATTGGTGGAAGAAGGGACTTGACTTGATATAATGTTGTCAACTATACAATCCATACACAATAGATGCTGTGCTTGCAAAGTAAAGTAAAGTACTGTTAGAAAAGGCAGGGAGTTTTTGTGAAAAATCACAAATTCTAGTAGTTGGATTTCCTCAGCTTTGCTACTCTGGCACGGACATGCTGTTCAAAGTAACAATCTTCATCCACTCAGCGTCTGCTCTACTACATCATACACCTCTGCTATCGATGAGGAAAAAGAAGATAACATTCAGGCTTCCCAAGTACGTCTATCATTCTTCTTAATGTCTCAAATGTACCAAGTTTTCTTTTTCTCAACAACAAACTAACACCCTTTTCATTATATTTTGGAAACCACCGTCTTCTTCTCTTGACTTGCATTCAAAAACACCATTCTTTACAGTCATAAATGTGAAGACTCGCTCGTCCTTCGTTTCACCCTTCTTTCACTTTTCGTTCTTCACATCCCTAAAGTACATCTGATATGACTTGGCTTCACGATAAAAGTTTCAAAGGCTGAGTTGAAGTCCAATAGAGGAGGCCATTGCTTGCCCAAGAAGTACCGCCGCTAATGCTATTACAAGTCAAGGTTGACTGTCTTCTCCGTTATAGCCAAAAAAATAGTTCTAAATTAATAACTGTTCTTAACAGTACAGTGTACTTGTACTAGTGTACTGTGTACTGTACAGTACATCATACACCCCTATGCGAGCCTACTCAAAAATGTCAATAAGTAAGGAGTATAATAACTTACCACCCTCCCCCCCCAGCTCCTCCTGGTGGCGCCGCCGCATCCGCCCCTAGAGTGGAGCCCTCTGCACTGCTGGCCCCGGCACTGGTGGTCAGATGTTGTGACGGATAGAAAAAACAAACATATTTTCAGATGCCATACACAAATCCCTATTTCTCGTAATGGAAGAAAATGTTACATAACAAATTTTGTATTACTGGGATTGAAAAAAAGTAACGGTTTTGGGGAGGGTGTCAACTTTTTATATGCTTATTCCATGAAATGCTACACTTCTTAGGACAACTGATGAATGCTTGCTTAACGTGACCATTTTTTTAATTACAGAAAGAAGATTACATTGCCCTTCTGCCAACAGGACGATTCATCGACTACTAGTAAGTCATCACCAGCAGTACTTTAAGTACTTTAAAGAAGGTGGGGGATCCCGCACAATTATTCTAATAATTTCATGTGTCTGTTAACTATTACGTTAAGGTAATTTGATTCATGGGAATGTTGTTTAAACTATAACGTCATCTATCAGTAGTGCTCGCTTAAAACTTTAACACTAACAAACACTGTGTGGTTTTTGTTCACGAGTGAGTGAGCGGAAGGGTTTGAACTACTGCACTTGGCAGTCATGTTTCAGTGACTCAGATAGGCCGGGACTCGGCGGTAGTCTTCTTCTGTTCTTCTGGGTCATAAAATCATTGGTCACACTAGATAGTCGGTCAGGGGATTGGGGGTTCAACTTCTGTTCGGACTGAGGTATGTGGAAAGTCTAACTGCACCTATCATCAATAATGTCCTATTTTTCTTGTCCATACTTCTTTATGTGCAGAATAGTCCCTGAAACACTAGCAATATGGTATGTGCTCCTAGCAAATCAAAAAGGCAACTGCTAGCTTTTTCTTGGTGTAAAAATTGACATTTTGTTGTTGGAAATTGTCAAAGCACTTACATTAAGAAGACTGGAATAGACAACAAGGGCAACCCAGATGACTGCACTCAGTGCCTAGAGCTATTGCTGGATCAGAGTTTTGTTTAACACCGTTTGCCGACTGGGCAAGCTTACCTACCTACACAGACCGACTCATAATCGTAATTAGTAGTAGCACTGAGAGTGATGGTAGAGGCATGATAAGAATGTAGAAAGTAGTCTAGAATAGAAGAAGATCAAAGACTATTTTGTAAAAAATAGAATTAGGAAACAGTTTGTAATGAATAGGAGCTGTAAAAGTTAGGGAAGTAGAAGTATTAATATAACAATAGAACAACTTACTGGGGCCAGCAGAAGAGCCTGCAAGGGACCGATCCTGTGACTGTCCACCTTCTTCTACCGGAGTCTCAATGGTGCTAGTCGCCTTGCCTCTGGGAGGTGCTGATGATCATGAAATAAAGAAACACAACATGGATGACGCGCACAAGATGGCCACCCCCATGTACGACTGCATGGGCAACTTCGCGGTTGGTGCGCTGCAAGCGGTCCGCGAATACGCAAAAAACCCTGCGAACACGCAAAAACCCCCCCGCAAATTTGCGCGAATTCGCAGATTATGTGGGACGGAGACAGCCCTATTAGCAGTTACTGAGGAGGCCAGAATCGTATTAGACCAGGGAGGAAAAGCGGCCATTTTATTATTAGATCTTAGCGCCGCGTTCGACACGGTTAACCATGCCACATTATTATATCGTCTTAGTGGCATGGGAGTGTCGGGCGCGGCTCTGTTATGGCTCACTTCCTTCCTGGAAGAACGCTTCTTCCAGGTTTTTGAAGGAGAAGTTGTTTCTTCCAAACAGCCACTCAGTTGTGGGGTGCCTCAGCACCATGCCCTGAGCCCCACACTTTTTAATGTCTATACGAGGCCCCTCGCACATATTGTCCATCCATTTGGTGTCCGTATAGTCACCTATGCAGACGACAATCAGCTTGTGGTATCATTGAACAATGCTGAGGGGTCGTCTAGCACTTTGAGTACCTGTCTTGAGGCGGTCGCCAGATGGATGGAGCTCTCCTGACTTAGATTAAATGGGGAAAAGACGGAGGTTATGCTGTTGGGGAACCCTTCACCTTCCATTCTGGTCCCCATTTGGCCCCCCTGTCTCGGTCCTTCCCCTTCCCCCAAACCCCAGATAAAGAGCCTAGGAGTCTGGTTAGACAGATCACTCGACTTCACCGTCCAGGCAACCAAGACATCTGCTACTTGCTTCAGACTTATGAAAATGCTCCGGAAAGTCCTCCCGTTATTGCCGTTCCAGGCGAGGAGAATCATGGTTCAGGCTCTGATCCTCTCCCGCCTGGACTACGGCAATGCACTTTATCTTGGAGCCCCTCTGGCCGCAATACATAAGCTCCAGGTTACCCAAAATTGTGCAGCCCGATTGCTTTTCCAGATCCTTCGATGGCAGTTGGCCAGACCTGCCTTGAGGAAGTTACACTGGCTTCCGGTAGCAGCCAGGATACAATTCAAATCTATGTGCCTGGTTGAGAAGGCCCTTCGCAAGACAGGCCGATCCATAATGTTTCCCTTGGCCATTCCCTATTCCCCTTCTGGAGCCCTACGATCCAGCGTGTTGCACCTGGCCACTACGACCAAAATAAACAAAGCCCGCTGGGGTGGTCGCTCATTTTCGCACAATGCCGCCAGAATGTGGAACTCCCTCCCGCTTGCCCTGAGAGAGAACAACAATCTGCTGACTTTCAGGAGGCAACTAAAAACTCATCTGTGTGCAAAAGCTTATTAGCGCCCTATCCTGTTGTCAGAACGGTCCTGGATAAAGCGCTGCGAGGCCTCAGGGTAGTTACGCGCTATATAAGTTTAATTTTCATTTCATTTCATTCATGTGGATCGCAAATTCACGCAAATTCACGGACCGCGAATTCGCAAATTCGGCCCATACTTATTCGTCACCCCGAGGGGGACCGGTATGCTCAGACGTGAGTCCTGTGCTCTCCATGCCACTGGAATTAAGCTATCCTGGCTGATGAGTGCTGAAAGCCCGAAACTGGTCGTATGATGCTTGTTTCCAGTCCAGGGATGACCTGGCTTGGCAGTTCGGACTGGACTGTTCCCATGGGGCACAGGGTCAAGACAGATTTGCATATGGCTCTGTTCAAACTGGTATGGCATGGTGAGCAAAAAAAGATGGATTTAGGCCCAGATCTCTGTACTGGGGGAATGTATGACATTGTTCTGCATTCTGTCCATCAACTGTTGTTTTTGCATTTGTCACGTTGAGTGGGACGGGTATGCTCAGATGTGAGTCCCATGTTCTCCATGCCACTGGAATAAAGCTATCCTGGCTGATGAGAGCTGAAAGCCCGAAACCAGTCCTAGGATGCTTGTTTCCAGTCCAGGGAGGACCTGGCTTGGCAGTTCGGGCTGGACTGTTCCCATGGGGCACAGGGTCAAGACTGATTTGCATATGGCTGGCTTTAAACTGCAATGGCATGGTGAGGTGCAAAAAATGATGGATTTAGGCCCAGATCTCGGTACTGGGGGAAATGTATGATATTTTTCTGCATTCTGTCCATCAACTGTTGTTTTTGCATTTGTCACTTCGAGTGGGACGGGTATGATCAGACGTGAGTCCTGTGCTCTCCATGCCACTGGAATTAAGCTATCCTGGCTGATGAGGGCTGAAAGCCTAAAACTGGTCCTAGGAGGCTTGTTTCCATCCAGGGAGGACCTGGCTTGGTAGATCGGGCTGGACTGTTCCCATGGGGCACAGGGTCAAGACTGATTTGAATATGGTTGGGTTCAAACTGGAATGGCATGGTGAGCAAAAAAACAATGGATTTAGGCCCAGATCTTTGTACTTGTTCTGCATTCTGTCCTCCAACTGTTGTTTTTGCAATGTTTTGCCAGAGGCATAGTTTCAAAGGTGGGGGAAGGCTGTGTGCTTAGGGTATTACAACCCCCTCCCCCATTAGATGTAGTTTCTGATCAATTGTTGGGCACAGGTGTTTTCAGTTGGGTATGCTGAGTTGTGTGTCAGATTTCTCCGGGTATTTTTACTTACACACGGACAAAAATGCACACACACTCTCCCTCTCTGTTTTGGAAGTCGTCAAAAATGTTGGGTATTACAAAATATTGCGTTGTCACTCTAAGTACTCCTTCCAATTCTTCTCTCTTTCCACTGTACCTTCAGCCCCTCTCGTGGAAGCTGCATGGCGCATAATGTATTTTTACATTATATGAATCTAAAGCTCGCAACACCCCCCCTTTCATCTTCTGACCAAGCCGCACCCCTGTGTCATCGTGCGTGTTCATTACAATGGCGGGATTCACGGCTGCCTGGACTTGCAGTTAACGAACAGCAAATATATTTTTTCAAATATTATTGATGCTGTGTCTCTCTTCAGCTTACTGTTATATACCCTTTACCGAAATATGAAACGATCCAAAAATCGGTACATCTTATGTGTGAGGTAGACCTCAACTAATGATTAATTTCAAAGTAAATCCATTGAAACTATTCAGAAATATCAGTGTGAAAAGGAAATACATGCAGAGCACAGTGAGGTATTGCAAATCTTAAGTATTATATACTACGCTAGTCCATCTTTATTTCAGACAGCGATCCCCCAGGGGGCTGTGCGAAGGTAACCGCAGATGGCAGAGAGAGTCACTTCACAATATTTCAAGACCTCCACCAAAAACGTATCAAGAGCTCGACATTCACAGAGGGGCAGCCCCGGTGACCCCTTCAAACCAAAGCTGGAGTACAGATGCAAATCCCATATACAACTTTATACACCAAAACACAATTAAAACGGGGAAAATTTGTATCCTCGCAGACTGAAAGTGACGCTATTAAAACCTTTCAAAGTGTTTTGTGGGTTGGGAGGGCAGTGAGGGTGTGCATTTCAGCTTTTAACTTCTGGAAAACTTTATAGGTGGCATCATACTGAGAGGTGTAAACAAGTGAACAATACTAACATTGTAAAAATGTATTATTATTTGTTTGTATTCAACCTTTTTTTTCTCTGGGCCATCTCATGGTGGGCAACAACAGTGGGTTCCACTGTCAGAGATGCAGGTTTATGGGCATCGTTATGCCCAGCGGGCATGGTTGCGTCGTCTTCTCCTGCAGGAGGCTGGAGGTTACTCATAAGTAAGGCACTGGTTGCACGTCACTGTCCGTTCATGGATATAAGAATCCTCTGACAACATGGTGTGACCTTGAGCAGTTCATGCATACAAGCAACTATAGGCACGGTAACCTACGCTATCTCTTCACAATAACCATATAGCGAGCTGTAAAGTGACCCTTCTGCCACCTCCACCCGTGGTCTGTGGTGGGTGTTTGCGAGGAGGGCTCTGGTGCAGGACCGGCAGGGACCGCAGTGACACTTGCACGGTTCATCGAGCAGGTGTTACCAACTAATACGGGCTCTGCTGCGCTCCAGGGGCGGCTCTAGGCTCATGGTGGCCCTGGGCAGGGAGCGTAGGTGGGGGGCCCCGGAAGAGGGTCCCGGAAGAAGAGGGCCTGGAAGAGGCGCCGAGGCCAGTGAAGAGGGGGGATCAGGGTGTTTGGAAGTGGAATCCCTGCCACTGGGGCCGCCACGCAAATATGTATCCATCCTCAGAGGATTAATATATTTAGGATATATATTGGCGTGGCGGCCCCTGGGGTTTGGCGGCCCTGTGCAGGTGCACAGCTTGCACATGCCTAAGGCCGGCCCTGCGCGCTCACTGCTAATAAATCGCACTTTAAGGGATCACTGCGAAGCGCGCGGCTGCTAGCTCGAGACGGGGTGCGTGCAGGGCATCAGGATGTGGGGGCTGTAGCATCCAACATCGCAGAGTCACTTACTGTATATACACTGTCAGCTGCAGCAATGAGCGTGCACATGCCGTCCCCTCCATTCACCGGGCCGGGGGCGGCGATTCATTACTGGGAAACTAGAAAGACAAATATACAGGCAGACCTGTGCATCATGGCAATACTACTGTATGAATTCGTGTATGAGGTTGCTGAAGGTCTCTTTTCTGGTCTCTAACCTGTGAAACGCGTATAAGTGATTGTCCCTCCTTATAACATGATATTTTAAGAGATCAGAGTTAAAAGGAAAACGTTCTAATATACATCTCAATGCACTGGCGCAGCCATTGTTTTACCTCGTTTGTGTGATCAAATGACTATAACGCACACTGCTTGGTGGGGTTATGGACTGCCCATTTTTTATTGCAGCAGCAGGCACTATAGCAGGGATTCTGCTCCTACACAGTACTGTGCATAGAGACTTGGAACCTCAGTGAATTAGGGTGTGCCAAAACTCACCTTAGTAGCCAAAATCCCCTACCAGACTAGCAATCAGTGTCTCATTGGTTCTTCCATACCTCCAATGATTAGACAACCCAGAACATGGAACTTAGAATACCTCAGGCAATGTGGAACACATGAACACTCTTTCGTTATACACTCATGCTAGTCCAAAACGGGGAGTAAATGAAGACACGTGCAAGTTTGAAATATTTATTTCTAATGCTGTGTTCTCAGGCGCAGTATCTTAGCTAATACAAGCAGACATATTATAAGCAACAAGATTATCAGCATAGTTACTATTACATAAAATGCAAAAGGAGAAAGCATGTTAAAATGCTAAATGGAAATAGACTAGATTACACCTAGATTTCACACTCCCTTGGTATTAGGTTATTTTATATCTACAGAAGGTCTCTTGGGTTTACAAGGACGGCCCCATACCTATGGTTCTAGTAGAAATGGATCACATCATTTTCTACACCAGCTCTCTGCATGCGAATGTTCTCCAAAGTGTGTTTGAGCATGTCTGTGCAGTGCATTATTAAACGCGCCAAAATCAGATGTGGCCACGGCTGCATATATGTTATGTCTACAACGTGCGCTGATCAGACCGAACAACAACCACAATGTTGAAATAACCTATTAGGCCTCGACACTCACTGTTCAGACAAAGCTTACCAAGCCAAGCTGCTAGTATAGAAAAACAAAATATTCTCGTGTGAAGCAAAACAGACCTCTAGACTCTAAACATTTGTAATAATGTGTGCCGTGTGCAAAGGCAGCAGAAAGGAAAAATGGCGTTTAAACTTCTAATAAGCTCATGCTAACTTAACAGTGTAAATGCAAGGCTCAACCCGATGGCAGCACTGATGTCTACAGCCTGGTGCTCTGCGAGTCACTGCCTGTAAATTGTTCCGGAAAATAGAGGCCAGCTGCGTGACGTCCCCACTTTGGATATAAGTGGAAAAAACTAGCATGAGACCTAAAACACTGGATGTTGACGAATATTAAATGGTCCCCCGCAGGCGAAGTAAACACGGTTAAATGCAACAGTTAACCCAGAGAAATTGTCAGTTCGGCACAGATTTCTACGAATTTTAAAATCGAAATCCAAAATATTCACTCATTCTGCCCCAAAGTTTTGATTTAGGTCTCACTTCCCAGTTGTCGTTTGCTGGAGCCATCTCTCCGTGCAAAAAAAGAAAAATAACCGTGCTTACGTTGTTTTGTTCAATGAGATTGCACACATTTGCTGCCCAAAAATAGTTGCAATCCCCTGCCAAATGTTTCATCGCCTGGCACTCATGGTCAGCCACAGGAGTTTCAGGTATAAATATACAGCAAAGGACTTGCTGAAAAACTTGCGGTAAAACATATTTTTCAGGCTCTTTGCAATGTTCCACACTATGTGGGGGAAAACTTAAAATAACACACAGGCTGATTGATTCATAGGGGGCAGGTGAATGTGTGCGCGCGTGCCACCGAAACTGATTGTTTACATCTATAGGATGCTTGTGTGCGCTTCTGCACTCGACACGTTCCTGATACGCACATAGGTGGCCATCCCCGTTATATGAGGTTACCTCATTTTATTTTATTCAAGAAAAGGCCGAAGATTATTGCCTTCTGGTGCTGTCGGACCTCACATTGTTTAAGGGCAGCATTCTTACCCATTGGCAAATGTTCAAACAGACGCAACAGGTGCACACCTGTACACAAGCTTACAAATAGAATCCATTCATTTCTATACTAGCGATAACAGGTCAAACATGGAGGGGGGAGAGTACCTTAGTTATAAGGAACTGCCGAATTGCGGCGGGTTCAATTGTGCGGCGTAACCTTCAAAGTTGGATCTACAACATGAGGGAAATAAGCGTTACTAGCGAGGCAGCATACACCCAATATGTCGCGGTAGATAGAATCTAACAATCGGGGAAGTTAGCCTACCTTCATTCGTTTTCTTATTTTCAAATGGAAGGAGTGCCACTATCACCGTCCTGTAGGAACAAAACGCGACCTTAGCGATATGTTCAATCGTGTAGCGGCACAAGTTAAGCGCTTGGTGAAGCAGTCTAAGAAATTACCTGCTACTCTGCCACTGCTTGATAATGCTGGGATCTGGTTTCTCTCAGTAAAGATGGCCGCCACTATTTCCTGTTTGTTTTATGCTCAAAATTAAGCAGAGCATTCTGGGACGTGCAGTCCCTGTTATTAAAATAGCTGACAAATGGACCCGAAGGCGCGCTAAAGAATGTCCTGTTTATGGCACATAGGCCCAATCAAACTTGTGTTCAATAGAAGGCCAGTTAGTGCTTAACTCCATATTTGTTGGAACTGATGTAGATATTAATGCAAGGTATAACTCTAGCAGCCTGTGATTATATGATTGTATGATTATTAGAACATTCAAAAGACATATCAAGGCCAAGGACCACATGTAGTCTCGGTTTCATGAAATAGATCACAAAAACCAAAGGACAAACCAGGGATGTCAAACCGATGCAAGTCAGGACAGGTGAGTTTCTTAAATTTGGTTATATGTGCGCTATCTCAGACAGGTTGTTGAGGCCAGTCTGTGCGCTATTGAACTTTAAAATCAGGTAGGCCTCTTTCTGTAACAGAACGCGCTCGACGTCATGGCATTTGGATTTAGAGTTTATGGTATAGAGTACAGACCATTTCAACTCTTGTTCGTTGTGGCCTTTTTTGCAAAAATGCTCAACCATTGGAGCAGACCAGACTTGTTTCTTGATACGCGAACGGTGCTGGCTAATTCTTTGGTTCACTTGTTGGCTAGTTTTTCCAATATAAATTAACTGGCACGGACATAATACCATATACACAACATTCTTGGTTCTACAATTAGATAACTCTTTGTGTCTCCACTTGGTGCCTTGATGGACGAACTCATCGCCTTCAATTGTACTGGGACAAGCAACACAGTTGCCATACTTGTGGTGGCCCTCAATCGGCTTAAGATTCCATTGCGCCAAAAGATCACTTTTGGGCTTAGGGATGGCTATGTCTGCCCGAATGAGTTCTTGGCCAATACTGCGATTCTTTCTGTAGGCAAAAATGGGTTCGGGGAACGGGCAGTTCAACCCCTCCAACAGATGCTAGTTCTTTAACACAGCATGTCGTAGTTTATGTGTGTCGGGACAGAAGGTTGTGACGCACACAAGTTTATTTAAGGGTGTGCGTTGTTTAGTTTGCAACAGGCATTCTCTAGGTGTGTATTTCGCGCGCTTGAGAGAATGTTTAAGAAGCTTCCTAGGGTAACCCCGTTCTTGCATATCACAGCAAAACGCTCGTGCGTGGCGCTCGTAGTCTTGTACATCAGAGCAATTGCGCCTAATTCTTAATAATTGCCCGTAAGGCAAATTTGCTTTTAAACTGCGCGGGTGTGAGCTCCTGTGGTGTAAGATGGTATTCCTGTCGGTGTCTTTCTTAAACAATGATGTTACCAACCGTCCGTCTTCGCATCTTAGCTCAATGTCCAAAAAGGTCATACGGCTAGAGCTATTCTCTATTGAAAATTTTAGGTCTCTGTGCCTTGTATTAAGCCATCCGTGAAAGGCCAATAAGTCAGTCTGGCTCCCCTGCCACAGGAGCCAGACGTCGTCTATGTACCGGTACCACTGTAAAATTTGTTGCCTGAAAGGGTTATTGGTGTCAACGAACTTTTCTTCATACTGCGCCATGAAGAGCACCGCCATTTCTGGGGCATAAGGACATCCCATGGCGGTGCCCTTCACTTGCATGTAAAACTGGCCATTGAAGGTAAAATAATTTTTCTTCAGTGCTATTGCTGCTAGTTCCAAAATAAAAGCAGTAGGAACCCGATGTGGTCTTTCTCTTAGGTCCAGGTATAGCTGCATGACCTCTAAGGCTTCTTCCTGGGGGATTTGGGTATACAAGGACGTGACATCCATCGTAACCATAATTATTGATTTGGGATCAAAGTTGGTACCTTCGACTTTGAGCAAAAAGTCGGTTGTGTCTCGCAAGTAAGATTTGACCTGACACAAGAACGGCTTTAAGAAAAAATCGATATATTGCGCTATCGGCTCTAAACAGGAATCACAACCCGAAACGAATGGACGTCCGGGGGGCTCTAGCAGGCTCTTATGTACCTTCGGAAGAAGATAAAGAACAGGGGTCCTAGGGCATTTCTTAGAGAGATAGTCATATTCTTTATTGCCCAGAAAACCACTTTCTTTGCCGAAGTCCAAAACTTTCACAATTTGGCCCTGGATCTCTTTAGTGGGATCCTCTGTTAGTGCACGATACCAGGTAGTATTATTTACTTGCTTCTCGCCCTCTGCCAGATACATCGAGCGGGGCCAGATGACTATCGCCCCGCCCTTATCAGCTGGCCTAATCACTATTGAAGGGTCATTCTTAAGCGAACCGATTATGTCTCTATGATGTTTACTCATATTTTGTTGAGTGAAGGTCTTGGCTTTCTCCATCTTAGTGATGGAAGACAGTAATACCTGTTCAAAGGCTTGGACCTGTTTTGGAATATTAGTATAAGGAACATAGTTGGATTTGTTCCTCAGGCCAGTAGTTTCTGCACTTGCATTCAATAGGGTATTGGCGAAAAACGCCTTCAGTTTAACCTTGCGGAAAAAACTCTATTGCCTCCATTTTCAATTTGGTGAAATCGGTGTTTCTACTAGGTACAAATTTTAAGCCAAGGTTGAGTACTGTTTCTTCCTCTATGGACAAGATTCTAGGTGACAGATTTACTACAGATGTTGAATTGCCTATGACTTGTAGTTGCTGCTCCGGGTTTGCATTTCCCATGGTATCTTGTACCTGGGTTTTTTTTGTTTGCCCTTTTCTAAAAAAGACACTCCCTTCTTTTTATTTCTATTCTCAGACCCCGCAGAATCAGAAGAAGACGTACTTGAGAAAGTGCTGAATCTATTTCTGGATCTACCTTGATAGGTTGACAATGCCTGCCGAGAGTCTAATTCTGAATAATAGTCCTCTGAAATGGGTATACTAGCTCTATTTTAAAAGCCTTGACGTCGCGCTCGTATCTGTTATTCTTGTCAGTAATGGTGTTATCCCTGAAAGATTGAATGTCTTTTCTATTTTGTCCAAGAGGGACTTGGCATCGGTGACCACCTGGCTGGTCTCTATGGTCTTAGTCAGTTCTTCTATCTCTTGTGCCTCCTTATTGTATAGTCGTTGTGCCGTTTCGATGGTGTGGACCATGAGGTCCCGGCTACACTTGGTATTAATGTAGCTAAAACCTTTTTTGTACTCACGATCTTCTGTGAAGATAAGGTGCACGTTCTTAACCTGGAGGCCCCAAGGGATAGTCCCACCCTTGAGGTGTCTCAGAAGAAAATGGCCGTGTAGCTCTGTTCTCACGTGCTTTTTACGTAATCGAATCAATTTGTCAGATTCGTTCTGTTCTTTTGCACTAGTGCTCAACGCCACTGAGGAAAAAGGAGATGAGGCTATCAAGTTTTGGATATGTGTCTCACTAAAGGACAATGTGTCATTTTCTGCCATATTAGGGAGAGACTGAAAGTCCCTCCGCCCTTAATAATGTATATTAATTAAAGGACTATCTTAAGTCCTGAAAACCCTCGCGGGTGTACACCCACTCTAATTATTGTGAACAATAGGGGTTAGGTCCATAGACACGTGGTGGGGCTAGACCCTATATTCAATCGCAATCAACACACAGTGCCCACACCACAATTACTCAATACGTGTTTTCAAAGGGTAAGAAACCAATTTATTGTCGCTTCCCTAGACAACAATGCTTTGTGTCCAATATTTTATATATTTTTCATAGCCAAGACCTTCACTCAACAAAATATGAGTAAACATCATAGAGACATAATCGGTTCGCTTAAGAATGACCCTTCAATAGTGATTAAGCCAGCTGATAAGGGCGGGGCGATAGTCATCTGGCCCCGCTCGATGTATCTGGCAGAGGGCGAGAAGCAAGTAAATAATACTACCTGGTTTCGTGCACTAACAGAGGATCCCACTAAAGCGATCCAGGGCCAAATTGCGAAAGTTTTGGACTTCGGCAAAGAAAGTGGTTTCCTGGGCAATAAAGAATATGACTATCTCTCTAAGAAATGCCCTAGGACCCCTGTTCTTTATCTTCTTCCGAAGATACATAAGAGCCTGCTAGAGCCCCCCGGACGTCCTATCGTTTCGGGTTGTGATTCCTGTTTAGAGCCGATAGCGCAATATGTCGATTTTTTCTTAAAGCCGTTCTTGTGTCAGGTCAAATCTTACTTGCGAGACACAACCGACTTTTTGCTCAAAGTCGAAGGTACCAACTTTGATCCCAAATCACAAATTATGGTTACGATGGATGTCACGTCCTTGTATACCCAAATCCCCCAGGAAGAAGCCTTAGAGGTCATGCAGCTATACCTGGACCTATGAGAAAGACCACATCGGGTTCCTACTGCTTTTATTTTGGAACTAGCAGCAATAGCACTGAAGAAAAATTATTTTACCTTCAATGGCCAGTTTTACATGCAAGTGAAGGGCACCGCCATGGGATGTCCTTATGCCCCAGAAATGGCGGTGCTCTTCATGGCGCAGTATGAAGAAAAGTTCGTTGACACCAATAACCCTTTCAGGCAACAAATTTTACAGTGGTACCGGTACTTGTGTAGGGAGTAATTGTGGTGTGGGCACTGTGTGTTGATTGCCATTGAATATAGGGTCTAGCCCCCACCACGTGTCTATGGACCTAACCCCTGTTGTTCACAATACAAACAAAAACAGGCACAAACACATCCACTGACAATCATGAGCATAACGGTACAATCCAAAACTCACACAGTCATACACTACCACACATACACAAAATACACACGCTCAAACACAAGAGGTGCACACCAGTATAAAAGCAGGCATGCTGAAACACACACAAACACATCCAACACATGCTCAATAACACACGCACACACCACACACACCATGCAACCGCAGGCAGTTACACATATGCGCGAAGCACACACCTTTGTCTTAGTGTTCCACCCGGTCACCGGTCAGGCGTACACTCTCGGCTCAAAGTGACTTTGAAAAGTGTGCAGAGAAAGAAGCCGCCTCACAGTGAGCATCAGGTGCCACGTCACATTACAACCAAAGAAAGCGTTATTATTTATCTGCAAGGAGCTGTGTCTGAATGGCCCACTTGTTTAGTAATAAAAATGTGTGCTTTCTGATAAATTGGAAGCTCTTGGTCTGGGACTGAAATTGAGCCGCTTCTGGGGTACATGACTTTAGCAGGTTTTCTCGAACATGTCAACGCTTTTGTGGGGCCGCTGCACAGCGTTTCTTTCAGTTGCAGATTGCGCTCGAAGCACAGAGGAAGTAATGCTCCCGCGCATTTCCGACCTGCTTCTGGTGGAGTGAAGTACCCGACTTTCACTGGACATGAGTGGGTCTGTGGTGCGCACACGCATAGGCATGAGTTAGAGAGGTGCTGTAAGGTGACAGGAAAGTGTGTACCTGTGTGGGCATGAGTGGTGTCGCCCTGCCGTGCTATGGGGGCTTACGATGTGCTGTGTCAAACATAAACCTACCCATCGGCATCACTGAAAAAGCCTCTCTTTTGAGACCTTCCCACATACTTCTTTAAAAATGCCAGTTTCTTTTGATTTTGCCACGTACAGCCCAATGACTCACAGTAGAAAGGACAGTTGCTGTTTTTCACTGTTAAAAACAGTGAAAACCAGCAATTGTCCTTTCTACTGTGAGTATGAGCACAGTTGCAGACAATTGTGTTTGTGGGGCAGTCTCAAAATTATGGCCGATCTAGGAGGTGTTATTTATTGCTTTGGGTTTTGCTTTAATTTTTTTTAATCAACAGTTTTTTCTTGACATTTTCAAGTGTAACCCTAAAGAGTGGCACAACATTGATGTCATCAGTGATGTCACTGATCATGTCATGAGTGATGTAATATGTGACGTCATCAGCATTGCATTGCGGGCGCACGAGTTATAGTTAGCTGAAATAACTATAACTGGCAAATTTCTATGGTTTTATATGAGTAAAATGTCCAACTAACTATAACGTCCCTGAAACCTAAGGTTTTTTAAATGCTAATTACTAACTATAATGTCTGTAAAACCTATGGTTTTTTCAGTGAATTTCAAGGGTTTTTTAAATGTTAATTTCATTTTATTTATTTATTTATTTATTATAAAGTTTTGTATAGCGCGAACAAGACCCGTGGGTATCAGAGCGCTTAACATGAGGTAGGAAAAGGAAACAAGGTTAACATATGTATAAGCCGTTAGCAAGCAATCGCAGTGAGGTAGATGACATATAAATTCGTAACACATGTGACGTTAGCAAAAGTAAATATGCTATGATTAAATAAAATACAAAACATGTATATATAACAAATATGAGGTAGCACGGTATAGGTTCATGTATGAGGTAGCACGGTATAGGTTCATGAAAGATATTGTTCTCCTGTTCAATCTAATCTCCATTCCTGTTGGCCTTTGGGTTGTTCCCATATCATAGGATACGTATTCCATTATAGTATTGTCTGAGCCTCCCATTTTGATGGCGTACATGATCTGTACTAAGGCAGTATTATAGCAGATCCATGATCAGTGGTCTTCATTAAGTAATGTATCTATTCATCAGCAGGCTCTTCACTTCCCGTTTGAATGTTACCAGATTCTGGATCTTCCTGATGTTTGGAGGGAGTGAGTTCCATATTCTGGGGGCCGCTCCTGAGAACGCTCTGTCATATGTTTTTTTCTTTCGGAAGAATGCTGGTCGTAGTAGCAGCTCCCCAGCACTCCTAGATGGTCGGTTGCCACCGGACAGCTGAATTTTCTTTGCTAGATATCTTGGGGTGTTGTCGTGTAATGCTTTATGTGTGATACATGCTATCTTCATTTGGATTCTTGCTTCATATGGTAGCCAGTTTAATGCTTTCAGGTGTGGGGATATATGGTCATATTTCCTAGTTCCGGTGATAAGTCTTGCTGCAGCAGGCTTTCAATGGTCCTGTGGACATTTTTGGTAATCCAGCCAAGGTGGTGCACCCATATTCAATCCTCGAGATAACTAAGGATTGGATTGCCAATTTGAGGTCTGACTCTGTGATGAATGTTTTCAATTTTCTTAGGTAGTTCAAGTGAAAGCGGGCACTTTTCGCCATTGAGTTAATGTGGGCTTTCATGTCTAGATTCTCATCTAAGATGATTCCTAGAGATTTGGCTGAGTTGACAAGGGTAGGGGTGCAGTTTAGCGCAGTCACGACTTTCATCCATTCCATTATTTCTGTATTCCTCTTTGGTGGAGAGATTAGTAGGAACTCTGTTTTATGTGCATTCAGCTTCAGGTGGTTTGCCATTAACCATTGAAGTGTCATTTTTAGTGTCTCATTCATTAATTCCAATTCTTTTATGGATCCGATCTTTACGTATATTTGCGTGTCGTCAGCATACATGTGATAGGATATTTGAGATTTTTGGAGAATTTCTGTGAGTGGCTCGACGTATAGGTTAAACAGATCTGGGGATAATGTCGATCCTTGAGGGACTCCAATTGTGGTAGGGCACGGAGGGGAGATTGATTGGTTAACCAGGAAGCGCTGTGTTCTGTTCTGTAAAAAGGACTCGAACCATTTCAGCACTGTTCCCGATATTCCCATCCTGTCCCGTAGCCTGGCCAGTAATGCTTCATGATTTACCGTATCAAATGCCGATGACAAGTCAAGGAGAATCAGTAAGCATGCTTGATTTTGGTCAAGGGCCTGTAATGCGTCATCAGTAATGTGGAGAATCGCTGTTTCAGTGCTGTGCCCTGCTCTGAATCCTGATTGGCATTCATCTAACAAGGAGAATTTGTTGATGTGTTGGCACAATTGGTTCTGCACACATTTCTCAGTCAACTTGGCCAGTAAAGGGATGTTGGTCACTGGGCGAAAGTTATTTGGATCTGATGTATCTGCTGTGGGTTTTTTGATTATGGGAACGACTTGACCTGTTTTTAGGCAGTCTGGAAGGATCCCTTGTGACAGTGACGCATTTATTATTTCGGTCCATATTGGAATCAAGATGTGATTGATTTCTTTTACGCATTTTGCAGGCAGAGGGTCTTGGTGGTGGTTGTTAGGTTTGATTCCTGAGAGCGTCTTGGCAATCGTGTGTTGGTCGTACAGTTCAAATGTTTCCCAGCTCGCCTTGTTTTTTGCCTTAGTGCAATCCGTTGTAGAGTTGGCATCGTTAGTAGACCAAGGTTCGTTGGGAAGGTTTAACGCCGAGTTTTTAAGCTCTATTTCGAGTGCTTTGGCCTTTTCCATGAAAAATGTGGAGAAATCATCACAGCTTAGAGATGTTTTTGAATTTTCTTGCACTGTTTTGGCTAGTTTGTTTGATTGCTCCTTTAGGATTTCAAATAGTTTTCGTGGCCTGTTTTTGGCATTATCCAGTTCTGCTCTTATAAATTCCTTTTTTGAGTTGATGATCTTTTTATTATATTGTTTCCTTGTTTTTCTGAGGGCTTCCAGTTCAGGAGTTGATGGGTGTTGCCTCCATTTTCTTTCGGCCATTCTCAATTTGCGTCTATCTTCATTTAGTGCTTCGTTAAACCACGGGTTTTTAGTCTTTTCTGAGATTCGTTTCAGTTTTAGTGGCATGGTGTTATTAACGATATTTTCGACAGTTGTTATGTAGTGTTCCGTCAGTTCGTTAACTTTTTCCATATCGTTGGGTGGCTTTAAGTCTCTTTCACAGCTTTCGACCAGTAGTTCCATATTTGTTTCTTTTGTGTCTCGAGTCCATTTTTTGGTCTTGACAGGTTGCCTGGTCCTACCTTTTCTCGTTGCGGGTATCATGAAAGTTATGGCGTGATGATCCGACCAGTCACATGGTGTTATGGAGTGGATTGTTGCAACTTTGTTTCTTGAGATTATCCAGTCTAACGTCCCTCCTTTAGAATGTGTGGGCAGTGTGCACGCTTGAGTGAGGTTTAGTTCAGTGAGGAAACCTTTAAGCATGTTGACCAGTTTGTCATTGCAGTTCTCCCAATGCAGGTTGAAGTCGCCTAGGAATATGTTATTGGCAGCGTCGTTCGAGTTGGCTGTTATGATCTCCATTAACTCTGCTATGAACTTTGTGTTATCTCCTGGTGGGTGGTAGAAAGTATGCAGGTTGCACCATTGAGTGTTGGATGATCTTATGTTAAGACCAAGATACTCACATGATTCAAGTGGGTCGGCCTGAATTTGTTTAACCTCTATGTCAGATCGATGAATGCAGGCTATCCCTCCCCCTAGCTTTCCGTGTCTATCCAGTCTCAGAACGTTGAATTGCGGTGGTATCAATAGATCCATGGTTGGGGATGAGGATTCCGTAAGCCAAGTTTCTGTAAGGATTGCCAGGTCGATGTCCTTGTTGAGGATGAGGTCCGCTATGTCCGATGCATGTTTGGTAGCTGACCGGCAGTTGAGTAATAGACAGGATAGGTGTTTTTCTTTTTTACTAGCGTTCACATTTTCAGCTTCGTTTGGTGTTAGCTGTATGTGCTGTAAATTGTGGGGGTTGGAAGTTCTCTCGTTTTTCCTCGCTGTTCTGTTAACGTCTAGCTGGACTGTTTGGATTCTCTCTTCCTCCTTGTGGTCCGATAGGTCATATGTTCGGATTAAGGCCAGCGTTTCCTCTTTAGATAGTGATTTCGTCCTGTCTGGTCGGTTGTCTCTCTGTATTAAACGCATGTTCGCCTCGATGCTCTTTCTGTGTGAGGAATGCACGAGATTTTGGATATCCGTGACTTTGGCGTGAATGTTCTCCGTCCTCTCTTCGATTTTTTCTATCGCCTGTACGGTATTCATAGTGGCTTGTGTTAGCTTGCTCACAAGTTTCTGAAGCTTAATAAAGTCCTTCTTGTTCTGGTGGGGTTTCTTTGGGGCGGCCGATCTGTACATCCGCTCAACTCTTCTCCTTTTTGGAACGGTTCTTCGTTGCGCTGCCATTTTCTTTATCTTCTCTTTTTGATTGTCTATTCCATCTCCATTCGGTGTGTCGTTGGTGCTGGATATGTTCTGAGTTGGTAGGATCGTGTTAGAGGTTGAGGGTCTGTGAGCCGCTGGTGTTGTATTAGCGTGAGGTGTAGGGAGGTTGATGGAGTTAGATAGGTCCTGTGTTGTTGTGAGTTCGTTTGTTGATGTAGGTGTGTACGAAGTTGGTATGGTTCTGACGAGGGTTTGGGATGTAGGAAGGCTGATGTCTTCTGTCTCATCCAATTCCTGGTTGTTGGGTGGCGCTACCCTCACTGTCTCACCCTCTTCAGTCTCATCCCACTCCTGGTTGTTAGGTGGCGCTACCCTCACTGCCAGTGTATGATCTGCTTGAGGGGTCTCATGGTTCGGGAGTAGGGGCGATTCTTTTCTAAGGTGCTGATTTTGTTCTTTGTTTGTTTGAAAGGTAGGCCTCTCAGTTCTTCTAGTCGTGTTCTCTGGTAGAGGCCTTACTAGACCAGTTAACTTTACCTGGGTAGTCGCTAGAGTTGACGCCGGCGTATGATGGCTCCTGGTTCTAATTGCGCCTCTGATTGTGGCATCGTGAGTGTCTAGAGTGTCTACTGGTGGGGTTAGGAGAGGTTGATTACTCGGGTCGTCCAATGAGTCTTTTATCGATGGGAAAGTCTTGGCAAATCTCTCTAGATCTCGGTTTGCTGCTTGTATCAGCACTGTTCCGGATTTATATATCGTGATGTTAAGTTCGGCTCTGCATCTTTGTGATGGTGCGGTTGAAATTTTTAATCCGTGAGGAATGTTTTTCGTAGTTTTTATGGTAAGCATCCTAGCGAAGGCATTGCGCCATTTAGCTGTTCTGGATGTATAGAATATGAGGTCATTCATTTTCGTACCATTAGTTGCATTAAAGTATAGGTCTGCGAATAGTATGTCCGGGTTTTATCTCAGGTAGTCGTGTTTAAACTTCTTAGCTGCATTTTTAGTTAAGTTATTGGGGTATTTTATACTCTGGGCACTCAAGCCAGTAGCTTCTGGGTATCTTTCGCTCATTTTTGCTCCGTTCTGCATTTGTTATGGTGTCATATTTTATTACCTATAAAACCTATATTTTTTCTAATTGTTTTCTTATATTTTGCAACTCTATTATCCTTTTGTTTAACTTTGAAAATGATGTAATGTTTTCTATCGTCCCTAAAAAAATGTATATCATTTTTTTTTTTTTATAAAACTTCAGTCCCGTACCAGTAGTCTACCAAGATCGATCAGCACGCGAATCCTATCCACCACATTTAAATGATGCACATTTCGTATCCAACGGATTTGTGGCACCGCGTAACAGCATTTACATATGAGGTTGCGCCAGCTGCTACTTTGGTATGCGACGGGTACGCACTACCAAGCCACGCGTTATGTCATGTACATATAGGGTCGCGCCCGCTGGTGTTACGTATGTGATGAGTGCACGCTGCCACACCCTGTGTTATGTCATAGAAGTACGGTGTCACGCCTCTTACACCATTCCATCATTTTTTTGGTCTCAAAAATATATCTAAATAACTTGGAGTGCAGTGGAGTGGTGTGGCTCACTGGTTAGAGGCGGCAGACCGGTAAGCAGAGAACGGCCCGGGACCAGGGTTCAATTCCCGACGCGGCAGGGTTGTGGACCAGGGTCAAAACGGACTCGATAATTCTCGCCTCGGTGCCTACTGCTGCGGGGTCAGACAGGAGAAGGGTGTGAGGGAGAGCGAAGGACGACCATAAATTGGAAGTCCATGGAGGGGGGGGTGGGGGAGGTAGAACCAGCGCCACCCGGGTGATAACAAGTACGTCCCTGGAAGGGGCAGGGCGCAATAGGATTAAAAACTACATAACAATTCAACAATTAAAATTAGCAAAACGCCATTTACATAGCGTACCCTCAACACAATATGAAAAGGGCATTAGATAAAGATATAAGCCCAAAATAGCTTAAACAATACAAGGAAATTGCCATAAAATAGCGTATCAAGTAAAGATATGAGAGAGAAAGAAAGTAGTGACTTATCTGCTGGCGAGCCGCTTTTAAAAGAGGCAGATCATCTCCTAGATACATCCTTTGTTATGACTCTAGAACTTTATCCTTTGTGATGTAGTGCGGCTGTGTGAGTTGCTATTAAAGGATAAATGCATAATGTCAGCCTCCGTGTCTTTAATGAAATCCAGATTCTCTGGTCATGTTAATAGGAGAATCGCAATTCTCGCCTCGGTGCCTACTCTAACCAGGGAACACACTTGGCAACTCTGGGCATTAATCTTGCCTCATCTCTACAACGCCCCCCCCACAGACGCCGGGGATGCCTGATTTCACCTTGGAGATACCCAGAAAGGGACCATCTCACAGGGAAAACCAGGACGGGTTCCCCAGCGGTCTTCAGCGCCAGGATACTCCTTGGAGTCGCAGTGCGCTTTACAAGTACACCCACATTTACATTTACATTTACATTTTAAAGTGTATATGCAAACAAGCGATAATCAAAAATATTTTAAACATTTATATATTTCTAACTGTAATAAACTTATATTATAGTAAATATATTTTCTCAAAATCACGTTGGGTGCAGTCTCCTTACGCACGGGATGCGCGATTGCCATGTGACCATTAAAAAACATTTCATTAGTTGATAACATTTCCCATTGTACCAGTTGGAAAACGCCACCCATTTTAGTCAATCTCTGTACTGCATTTGATGAGATACACCTCTTCTGCTTAGAGAGCTTTCTTCTAAACTTTTTGCTTCTTTCACATATCTTACACTACACACAACATGCAACCATCATCTTCATCAATATTCATACTTTGTTACATAGCCTTCCACCTGTGATAGCCATACACCTAAAAGTTACATACCCAAAGTTTTCTCCACTACCAGAGGTAACATGGTTGCATACGCTGCCCACAGCACAATGTAATGTGGTACAGCCAAGGGGCAGTATCATGCATAGATAATGAACACAATGACACAGATAGATAGTGAAAGTGGGTATGGTCACGTGCGCTCGGCACCTTTTTATTACCAGGGTCACATATCCAGTGACATCTGTGCTGGATGCGTGTGGGGTGAATGTAAAGCAGCCCTCAGGAAATGGCTACTGCTAGCATCAACTAAAACAGTAATCATTGGATCACACACAGAGATTCAATATGAAAGGAATGATAATTTGTGCTGCAGTAAGGTAGGGACAGTAGATGTGAAATAATACAGATAAAATTCTATTGTAAAAGAACCACAACTTGTGGTATACTGAGACACAATCAATAGGTCTGAAATAATACACAAAAACATTATATCATAAACACTCCATCAGTTCTAGTGCACTCACATATCCACATCAAAAGCATTCAGCATGTACACAGCCAGCGATGATGCATGCTGCGAGAGGGCCGTACTAGGAGCAATATCTGTTGCCATCAACACTGCATCATCTGCAATAGCGACTGGATCTGAATTGTGAACACTGTTGTCTGCAGTGTCGGCCAGACAGAGCGGTCAGCAGAGGCCCACAGCCAAGTGGCATTGACTTGAGCTCCACAGTTTGCAATATGCGAAGCAATGAAAAGGCATGTGCGGAGCCTGCAATGATGCATATGAGTGGTGCAGACAGAGCTCACGGGATCAATGTCTTTTCCTACAGGACTACGTCATCTACACTACCGACTCAATCTCAAATGTGAACACTGCTGTCTGCAGTATAGGCCAGAGAGAGCGTTCAGCAAGGGCCCACAGCCACATGGCATTTACTTGAGCTGCCCAGTTTGTCATATGCAAAGCAAAAAATAAGCATGTGCGGAACCTGCAATGATGCGTATGCGTGGTGTGGACAGAGCGCACTGGAGCAATGTATTTTCCTACAGGACTGCGTCATCTACAATACCGACTCGATTTGAATTGTGAACACTCCTATCTGCAGTGTTAATTGAAGGCAGTACTCACACACACAACCATGAATACTTTTTCTCATTTCCTCTTCACAACATACAACAACATAAATTACAGAAAACTCTGCAATAAATAAATCAAAACAATTCGAATTCTGATTTCAGCTGTCAACAGTTACTTTTCACTTCCAAGATCAATTTGGTTACTTTACTAAACCTATAACTCATCTAAAAAAAGTTCTTCAAGCAAGTATACTAAAACAATATTGTGTATATTTCAATAGACGTTGTAGTTACTTGACTACAGGATTCTGTAATTAAACAATCACCACTTGATCTAAATTGTGAACCCTGCTAACCACAGTGTAGGCCAGAGGCAGTGGTCATTAATGCCTCACAGCCACGTACCGTTCAATTCGAAAGCACGGACCTGGTTGCACCTGATCGGAGGAGTTACACAGAAATCAACACACACGTTAACTTATGACATCCTCAATCATAGACCCCGTTTCACTGTTCGGACCTGCTGTACCGCGCTGTACTGCACCGACTGGTGTCAACCAAGCACAATAAACATGTGCAACAGTTAGCTACGCAAGCACAGAGTATGATGCACCTCAACGGAGGGAGTTCTGTGAAAACCAAGCAACATGCAATATCAGACATTTTCCATTGTGGGATCAAGACACCGTTCCACTGTTGGGACTTAGAGTTGGTTGCACCTGGTCGAAGGGAGTACCTTCATCTCCACTCTCAGATACAGTTCTAGCATTGTCCACTATGGTATCAAAACACCGTTCCACTGTTGATACCTGTTGGACTGGTGTTAGTAGTATACAGAGCACTCCAAGCTGCTGAGCCTCAGGCTGGGCGCTGTGTGCCTGTGTCGCGGTAGCCAGCATTAATCTCAGGAGCCTTCCAAGCTCGCAGATCTCGGTCCAGGAGCTTCCGCCGGCATGTGTTGGGCCCTCTTTCACATACGGCAGTGTCGAAAGGTGAACTGTGGGGCATATATGCTTCACAGCAGCCATGACGGTTTCTGGATACCAGCAGGATGAGAGCATCATTCACGCAGCCACCTTTGCTCACAGCATCAACCTCATGGCGGTGTAAGCTGCACAGACCTGGCAGACACGTTCGCCATTCTGGAACAAAACCACACCCACAGGAAAGTGCCTCTTCTTCATTCCCCTACTCTACCCTTGCATATGCCGAGCCAGCCCACTACGCTAAAGATTTGGGGGGAAGGGGAGGAGGCACGTACGCGCTACCTTTCCATAATGTTCCCTACTGACTGTACTATCATGGTTGCGTCCACTGTCTTCTTCACTCAATAGACCATCAGTGTATGTTGACATGTACATATCTGTGCTCTGCATACTCAAGTCTGTCCGGCACATCCCCTCAACACTTTGCATTGTATACTTTTATAATCGAGAATCACTTGCCACCTTTGCACATACTTTGCTCCCATCTCTCCCCGCATTCTGCATTGTGCAGCAGAGATGCCATGCCATGTTTGCCTTGTGTACATGGCTAGCCACGGTAGCCACTGTACGTAGTGTTGTTGTGTCTGCTAGGTGTATATGTTGTTTGTCATGTTGTATGTAAATATATAGGATACCATGTTTATTCACGAGCAGTGGTTTCTCCCATTTACATCGCTGCTTAAAGAGCATACAGACGTTTTTCTCACAGGTGAAAAGTGCGACCACAATGGCAGTCATTCATTACTATCCAAGAATGTCCAACTACAAAGTGACGGGGATCTCCGGGCAAAGTAAGGAGAACACCTCCCCCAGCAGTAATGATTCAAATGGATGTGGGATTGGTCTGAATGGTTTGATCTGCCCCTCGGACGCTGCCTCCTGCCACCTCACTGTATGGCTGTTTACATCTCCCACCGCCGGCAACGTGTGTGACTGCTGATGTGCCTGGTGGCAGTAGGAGTTGGTGCAGTGCCATATGTTTAGGGGTACTACAAGTTGTAGGTGCTACAAGTTAAGTCATAAGAGTACCTGTGTAGTAGTGGTTACTAAGTATTACTACAAAACCAGTAGCTGTGAAGATAATGAATATTGCAGAAGTTGACTATGGCATGAAGACTGTAAAGTTTTGGCGAGCCTGACTGTGGCATGAAGGTCCCAGATCAGTAAATTGAGACTTAATCCCCAAAGCAATAGAATCGCATCTCAGAGCGACTATAACTGTAGGACCCGGAGGGAATGAGACGTAGGGTGGGACCTAATGTGGCAGCGCAAAGCAGCAGCAGAATAGCCCGAGAATGGTGGGCGGCCAGAGAAACAAGGGAAGCCTTTTTGATCCTGGATGCTGCAATAGCAATCCCTTGCCTGACCCTAAGATGTCTGCCACAGTTTTCCCTACCACCGGACTCCGACCAGACCTTGATCACATCCCCCATCTGCCTAATTGGCTGCCCCAGCTCCTTCTCTGGTTTGTTTGTACTCCCACCCCTCCACCCCCTTCTTTACCTCTATCCTCTAGTGGGGACATGTTCTTCCACTACTTGACTCTGTTACTGTAGCCTATGTATCTATTCAAAATGGTTTTTCCCTAACATTGAGACCTGAGCAACATGGCTGATGCCCGGTGGAGCTGCTAGACAGCTAATGGGGAGTTTGGCCCTGGTTTCACCCTCGACCGTCACTTACCCAGCCGGACAGTCGGACATTGGACACAGTTCTTCCTTGTCTCCCTGCTATGGCTCCTTCCTCCCGTCCTTTCCCACAAATTCTCTCAACCTCGTTGTTTGTTTACTGTACCTTACTATGCTATCGTAACTGATGTAACTTGTAAAGCAATGTTCCTCTGGTTTAGAGCTCTGATACCTCCGGGTCTAGCCAGCACTATATAAGCGTTTTTAGATGTACATTGTATTGCAACGATCCTCTGGAAAAGCGCTCTGATACCTCCGGGTCTAGCCAGCGCTATATTAAACTTTTTAAATCAAATACATTCAAAACTGTTTTTCCTGAACACTGAGCCCTGAGCAACATGGCTGATGCCCGGTGGAGCTGCTAGACAGCTAACGAGGAGATTGGCCCTATTTTCCCCCTTGACCGCCACCTACCCAGCCGGACATTGGTCACAGTTCCTCCTCGCCTCCCTGTTATTACTCCTTTCTCCCCTCCCTCCTACGTATTCTTGCAACATTGTTTATGTGTACGGTACCTTACTATGCTCTTGTAACTGATGTAACTTCTAATGCAACAATCCTAAATGTAAAGCGTTCTGATACCCTCTTGGGTCAAGTTCACGCTATATAAAACTTTATACATAAAATATAATTCTAAGCTTACAGCCCCCAATCTTGCATGCTTTGTTAAAAGCACGCCAACTCCCACAATCAGACCAACATTCACACAGCTTTCTAACACCAGTTATCTGCTTCTCAATAACATGCACTCCTACGGAAAGTGAGCTGGCATACCGCATGTCCTTATTGTTTCAAACCGAGTAACTTCCTGTGGCAATGTCTATTCCCACCCACACAAACTAACTCGCAAAATTCAACTTGGCCTTCAATGCCTACTTCCAAAAGAGATGTCATTAAACAAACGAAACTGAAATCACTTTTGTTCACAACCAAAGTCTCCCTCAACTCTCCAAAATAAATTTATCGACTGCATATACCACGAACTTCAAGTAAAATATGCTCCCTTTTAAATACGAACCTCCAATTACACTTTGTGAATTGTTACACAATTTTCAACACATCTCACACTCAAGGTCTGGCACACTTTTTTAACACGGTCTCCTACGGCCCTCTAACACGCTTTCAAACAATTTTTCTTTTAATACCAGACTTCATTCATTTGATCATCTCTGGAATAACAGGAACAGTGCCCATAATTCTCGCTCTCTTTGCGGCCATCCTACTACTAATTCTGCTTGTAAAAAATGGCTACGCTCTCTGTGGTTACAACTATGTCAGACAGAATACACCTCTATGCCAAGCTACATCAATACTGTAAAAAATGAAAAAACTTTGTGGCTACCTTCCTCTATCTATTATCGGAGCCAACTACAACATAACATTTATTTACACATATGCTATCTGCATACAACCATCTTTTAATTGCAAAACTTGCCCATTCGAGTGCCGATTGGATCCATGGTTTGCCAACATTCCAACAATCGCTCCCGATATCCAGCAGGTAATGCAGTATCTTGAAAACCATGAACGTGATTGTTCTGGCAGTGGAGCAATGGCGAATGTAATGCAAAAAGGTATCGTGGTGGAATTGGAATTCTGCGCAGCCGTGAAAGATCTCCTGCAATGTGCGACCTTTCACAACATCGCAGATTGCCTGCCAATTCAAATTGCGGCTCCAACATTTGAGGAACATTACTGTCCCTTCGAGGATATGAATTGGATTGCTTCGCTTTTCTCACACGATGGCAACAATAGCCTCTTGGAACATTACGCATCTCAAGCCGCTGAAGAACTTCTGTACCTCTGGTTCACAGCCAGACTCACTCGCTTGGTCACGTACTAGATCAAATCTGGGCTCTAAACATCCCGCTCACACCCCCCATAATAGCCCCTTGTTCCTGGTCGGACCACTTTACCATCACTTTTTCCCTCGCCTTAGCCCCTCTGACCAAACCCCGACTTCCCAAGAACACCTGGGTCAGGAAATGGGGAAAAACTGACATGCCCTCCCTCTGCTCTACTCTGGCCAAAACCTGCCCCGAGCTATCTGGCCTTACAGCCAATTCCCAGCTGTCTGCCATCGACAACTGGCTGACTTTGGCAGGCGACGAGTTTGCCCCTTTAAGGCGACTCACAGTCAGGCGAGCCCATGCAGCCAACCGTTGGTTCACCTCGGATCTAAAAGCTAAGAAACTGGCTGCACGGAGGGCTGAGCGAGCTTGGCGTAGAACTTACAGTCCTGCGCTAAAGGCAGTTTACCTGTCTGTACTACAAACTTACAAAAAGGGCATTCTGGATGCTAAAACTGAGTTCTACACAAGCAGAGTAATGGCAGCCGAGTCTCACTCTAAAGAAATTTTCTCGACTGTCCATGAACTCGCATCATCCAGCAGAGCCACAGCATCAATTCCTCCCTCCCAGTCACTCTGCAACTCACTCAACAAGTTCTTTATCGACAAAGTTGCAAAAATTAAACTTAACATCCCCCTCCCTTCCCCTGCATTTACAAACCCCTCCCCTCCCCTCCCGGTTTCCAAACTGTCTTCCTTTCCTCTGTTGACCACTAATACTCTCTCACCGCTGTTGGACCGAGTCAAATCAGGATCTCCCCTGGATTTCGCCCCAGCCCACATTCTTAGGGAAATTTATTTAAACTGCCCTATCCCGCCTTTGACCCTTCTCAATGATTCACTCACTAACGGCACCGTTCCCAGCCTACATAAATCAGCGGTTGTCGTCCCAATCCTAAAAAAACCCGGCGCCGATTCATCTTCCCCTTCCCACTACCGTCCTATTTCCCTTCTGCCCTACCTAGCTAAAGTCCTTGAGACTCACATCACGACCACCCTGAGTACCCACGTAGAGGCAAACCATTGCCTCTCCTCCTGCCAAGCTGGGTTTAGGCCCCTGCATTCCACGGAGAAGGTGGTAATCTCGGTGCTGGACAAGCTGCGGGAGGGTATTGATACCAACGTACCTCAAGCCCTGATACTCTTAGATCTGTCCGCCGCTTTTGACACTGTGGACCATTCCATCCTCCTCAGCCGTGTCAGGGCGGCGGGCATAGAGGGCTTGGCCCTCTCGTGGCTCGAGTCCTTCCTGGTGGGGAGAACTCAAGCGGTCCATCTGGCCGGCTTCGCCGCGGCCTCCCGCAAGGTGGAGTGCGGGGTTCCTCAGGGATCGTCACTTTCCCCCCTTTTGTTTAATTTATACATCTACCCCCTCATTTTTTTGTTACAGCAGCTGGAGGTCACAGTGTTTAATTATGCTGATGACCTCCAGCTAATCTTTAACCTTTCCCACTCCCCTTCATCTGCCCAGAATGTCCAGTCAGTCATGACATTTATCCAAGATTGGATGAACTGCAACCACCTCAAACTCAATCCAGACAAGACCGAGTTGGTCTTGACCGGAGGTGGTTGCAGTCCATGGTCCCCTTCCTTCTGGCCCCCCTCACTCGGTGTCCCTCCACTTCCCGTTTCCAAAGTTAAAACCCTATGGATTTTCTTGGATTCACAACTTTCTATCCATTCACACATTGGTTCGGTTGTCTCTTCTTGCTTCTTCTCCCTAAGAACAATTAGGAAAGTCTCCCGCTTTTTCTCCCTCCCGGCGTTGAAAATCATTGTCATGGCCATGGTACTGTCCCGTATTGATTATGGCAATGCTATATACAATGGGGCCCCAGCTTATGCGATCCATCGTCTGCAGCTGGTGCAGAATCAGGCTGCCCGCCTGATTCATGGCCTCCCTAAATACCATCGGGCCAGCCCACTACTTAAAGCTTTACACTGGCTGCCGGTGCGAGAGCGTGCCCTTTTCAAGCTTGGCTGCCTCACTTTTCAGGCTAGGTCAGGCACCGCCCCTGAATTTCTATGCTCTGCCATTGTGCCCTACCTTCCAGGCAGAGAATTACGTTCCTCCCACTCGGCCCTCCTAGTCACCCCCCGTTTTAAAAAACAGAAGGCAGGTGGAGCGAGGTTCGCTGTCCTGGCTCCAGCATTCTGGAACTCTCTTCCTGTTGGCCTTCGCACAATGCCCTCCTACACTCAGTTTCGCAGGGAACTCAAAACCCTCTTATTTGCGCAAGCCTACCCCGTCTAAACCCCCTCTAACTGCTGCCGTCCATCGCAACCTAAATAGCGCCATGAAACCGCTGGGTAAAGGTGCGCTGTATAAATGTTTTTAAATTCAAATTCAAATTCAAATACCGCAATCTCCAAGACTTGTAAGAAACTCATGTTATTCTTGGATGGATATTTCCATCTTTTTTTACTTTTTCCTTTAAATTTTTTATAATACACTCAAATACTACTACCTTGATATAATAACTTTCTAAGTATACTCAGACATTTGAACTCTGTATTCATTATTGCCCCTTGCCTCTCCACTCTAACTGGAGATCGGTGATGTATGGCCTATGGAAAATACGCTACTTACTTGCTAAATTAGCCTAAGCCCAACACCCATTTAAAAAAAACACGTCTATTCTTTGTGCACATGTCTCTCTGCCTGCCTGCTATCCACAAAGCCCTTTCACACAAATTTACTCATACTCAGCCTCTGCTCACAACCTGGCGATAAAAATGAAAAAAGACAACATTGTTTAGGAACTGGTTAGCACAGTGTGGTAATCGTATCCTAACTTTTTTTTCATTATAAAATTTAGTCATTCATGTCTAATAGTTATTGTTTAAGTCACATAGAACGGTAACATGTAATGTAGAATTCACTGATGCATGAGCTTTGGTTTGAATACAGCAGAAGCAGTTGGAGTTTGTCTCAGCTCGATGCTTTAGCTCTCTACACAAGAATGTTTTTTGAAACAGCTGAAGACACTAATGTATGGTTTGACTAGAAAGGTACCGAATGTGCTTCTCAGAAGTGCAATGTTTGATTTCTTCCTCAAAGTTCCAATGTGGGTAGAACTAGTACCAATTCTGACACGCACCACATTGAATCTACTGTACAACAGATTGCTGACTGTTCTACTGTTGATAATTTTGTGTTACAAAAAAGCAGTACCAAAAGTTTGATGATTACATTTTGCAATTTCTTATTGTTTTCTTTCTTTTCTGAAAAGATACATGTGTTAATCATATCCTACCTTTGTTTTCCTTATAGAATTTTGAGTCATTCCGGTCTAATAGGTATTGTTTATGTCACATGGCACTGTAACATGTAATATGGAATTCACTGATGCAGGAGCTTACGTGTGAATAGAGCAGAAGCGGTTCAAGTTTGCATCCGCTGGATGCCCTAGCTCTTCCACCAGTGCGTCCAATTTTGGCACTTAAATAAAGACACTTTCTATATAATTTTCAAACTCCATCCCTTTATTACACACAGCCACTTTCTTAGACACACCTCATTTCACCATTTGTTTTCTGTAGCATTGCAACATTCTGCATTATATTATTATATTATTCACAATTATTTCTTTATTTCTGCTTGCTAAAACACTGCATTCAAGACTTCAGACTGGTAGGGATGAGTAGTTTGCTTCCCACTCCCTGTGTAGTATAAACGCATACTAACACTACTTACACAGGTATGCTACAGTGCCCAGTATCCTACAGCGCCCACAGCACATCACTTTACAGCAATCAGCTCACAACTTAGACTCACAGTTTCATCCCAGAGTCTTCAGATTGGTACCAGCGAGTAGTTTGCTTCCCACTCCCACTATACTCTAAATGCATACTAACACCACCCGGTTTAGGCACACATTTCCATCCCTGAGTTTACCAGCACCTCACCTCACCACCATCTCACTCTGGGCAAAACAGCACTTTCACACCGGTAAGGGTAAATACTTCGCTTCACACTCCCTCGATAGCACACCCTAACCACACTATAGACTTCACAGCACTCCTACCCTACTCTTTCCCACTTTTTTCACCCTTTTTTCCCCTTACTCGCTTCTACTGAACCACAAAAGGGCGGCCAACACTTTCTAGTTGCAACCGCTTGCACAGCTTGCAGCAATAAGCAGCAAGCTCATGCTCGTAATGCCTCAGCCAATCAGATTGCAGAATTCCCAAATATCGATATCTTTAAATTCTGATATTTCTCAAAAACTACTGAACGGATTTACACCAAAGAAACAAAAGCGTGCTTTCTAGACCAAGACCCTTCTCCCTGCCGAACCTGGGGTAATTCCATTCACCCTTTCAACCTGTAGCCTTGTCTAAAGTTTACAGTGGAAAATAACATGGAGAAAACACATTTTTCGACCCCCTTTTATCTCGACTCCCCTTGACCAATCACCCCCAAACTTTCAACATAGGAGCTGGTATGAACGAAGAATTAGTTTTGAAAATTTCATGAAGATTCATAAAATGACGCCAAAGTTATAAGCAAAACAAAAAATGTTCTTCCTATGGAAACTTGGTCCTAACTATAACTACCTACTGGCGACCGCCAGTCAATCAATCATCAATCAATAATTTATAAAGCGCACTACATATCCCTGAGGGTCTCTAGGCACTGGGGAGGGGGGCGCTACTGATCGAACAGCAAGGTCTTGAGTATCCTCCTGAAGGTCAGCAGGTCTTGGGTCTGTCGTAGACTCAGTGGGATGGTGTTCCATGTCTTTGCGGCGAGATGGGAGAAGGATCTCCCGCCGGTGGTTGTTCTTCGGATGCGCGGGACGATGGCGAGTGAGAGGTTGGCGGAGCGTAGCTGGCGGTTGGGGATGTAGAAGGAGAGACGTTTGTTGAGGTAGGCTGGGCCGGTCTTGTGGAGTGCTTTGTGTGCGTGGATGAGGGGCTTGAAGGATATCCTCTTGTTGACGGGGAGCCAGTGCAGGTTTCTCAAGTGGGGGATGATGTGGCCGTGTCATGGTACGTCGAGGATCAGTCGTGCCGAGGCATTTTGGATGCGTTGTAGTTGTTTTATGAGCTTGGTTGGGGCTCCAGCGTAGAGGGCGTTTCCGTAGTCGAGTCTGCTGCTGACCAGGGCCTGGGTGATTGTCTTTCTTGTATCTGTCGGGATCCATCTGTAGATCTTGCGTAGATGATTCCCAGGTTGCGTGCACGGTCGGTGTCGTCCCAGGCGGAAGGGTTGGAGCCGAGGATGAGGACCTCCGTCTTGTCCGAGTTCAGCTTCAGACGGATGTTTTTCATCCAGTCGGCAATGGCCTTCATTCCTTCGTGGAGGTTGGCTTTGGCAGTGATGGGGTCCTTGGTGAGAGAGAGGATCAGTTGAATGTGGTCGGCGTAGGAAATTATGTTGAGGTCGTGCTGTCGGGCGACGTGTGCGAGTAGGGCCCTGTAAATGTTGAACAGTGTCGGGCTGAGGGAGGATCCCTGGGGTACACCGCAGATGATCTCGGAGGCTTTGGGATGGAATGGGGGAGGCGGACGCTCTGGGTTCTGCCAGAGAGGAAGGCGGTGGTCCATTCCAGAGCCTTGTCTCGGATCCCTGCGGCGTGGAGGCGTGCGTGTAGAGTGCGGTGGCAGACGGTGTCGAAGGCGGCGGAGAGGTCTAGGAGGATGAGTGCTGCAGTCTCACCGTTGTCCAGCAGGGTCCTGATGCCGTCGGTGGCCGCAATGAGGGCAGTCTCCATGCTGTGGTTGCTGCGGAACCCTGACTGGGAGGGGTCCAGGATTCTGTTTTCTTCGAGGTATCGGGTTAGCTGTCTGTTGACCATTTCCTCGATGACCTTAGCTGGGAAGGGGAGCAGAGAGATGGGCCGGAAGTTCTTGAGGTCTCCTGGTCTGCCTTAGGTTTTTTTAGTAGGGCGTTGATCTCGGCGTGTTTCCAGCTCTCTGGGAAGGTCGCGGCCTTGAGGGAGAGATTGATGATGTGCTTGTCTGTTGGGGCTGTCTGGGTGTTGAAGCTGTCGTGGATGTCTGCTATCTTGCGGTGGAAGAAGGTGGCGAAGGGGTCGCACAGGGCTTGCGACGGCGGGATGTCATTGGTGTTGGAACTGGGGTTGGAGAGTTCCTTCACGATGTTGAAGAGCTCCTTGCAACTGTGTGCGTTGTTGTCGAGGAGGTCTTTGAAGGAGGTCCTCTTGGCCGCCCTGATGAGGTGGTGGTGGTTGCGGATGGCGTCCTTGTGTGCTGCGTGGTTGTACGGAGTTTATTCACTGTGCCATTCCTTCTCTAGTTTCTAGCAGGCTTGCTTGGAAGCAAGGAGTTCTGGGGTGAACCAGCTGGCCCTCTTGCTGGTGTGTCTGTGGGGGGGGTCTCTTCAGTGGGGTGAGGGTGTTTGCGCAGTCCTCGATCCAGCATCTGAGGCTGTGGGCAGCGTCGTTTGTGTTGGAGGGTTCTGTGGGTGGGCTGAGAGCGAGGTTTGCATGTAGTTGGTCATCGGTGATTTTGCTCCAGCAGCGGCGGGAAATCCGTTGGGTGCGGTAGTGTGTGGTGGGTTTCTGGAAGGCGAAGTGGATGTAGTGGTGGTCGGTCCAGAGGAGTTCGGTGGTGTGGCTGACGGAGACATGCAGGCTTGAGGAGAAGACAGGGTCAAGCGTGTGGTTTTACTAAACCTATAACTCATCTAAAAAAAGTTCTTCAAGCAAGTATACTAAAACAATATTGTGTATATTTCAATAGACGTTGTAGTTACTTGACTACAGGATTCTGTAATTAAACAATCACCACTTGATCTAAATTGTGAATCCTGCTAACCACAGTGTAGGCCAGAGGCAGTGGGCATTAATGCCTCACAGCCACGTACCGTTCAATTCGAAAGCACGGACTTGGTTGCACCTGATCGGAGGAGTTACACAGAAATCAACACACACGTTAACTCATGACATCCTCAATCATAGAATCAAGACCCCGTTTCACTGTTCGGACCTGCTGTACCGCGGTGTACTGCACCGACTGGTGTCAACCAAGCACAATAATCATGTGAAACAGTTAGCTACGCAAGCACAGAGTATGATGCACCTCAACGGAGGGAGTTCTGTGAAAACCAAGCAACATGCAATATCAGACATTTTCCATTGTGGGATCAAGACACCGTTCCACTGTTGGGACTTAGAGTTGGTTGCACCTGGTCGAAGGGAGTACCTTCATCTCCACTCTCAGATACAGTTCTAGCATTGTCCACTATGGTATCAAAACACCGTTCCACTGTTGATACCTGTTGGACTACTGTGTTAGTAGTATACAGAGCACTCCACGCTACTGAGCCTCAGGCTGGGTGCTGTGTGCCTGTGTCGCGGTAGCCAGCAATAATCTCAGGAGCCTTCCAAGCTCGCAGACCTCGGTCCAGGAGCTTCCGCCGGCATGTGTTGGGCCCTCTTTCACATACGGCAGTGTCGAAAGGTGAACTGTGGGGCATATATGCTTCACAGCAGCCATGACGGTTTCTGGATACCAGCAGGATGAGAGCATCATTCACGCAGCCACCTTTGCTCACAGCATCAACCTCATGGCGGTGTAAGCTGCACAGACCTGGCAGACACGTTCGCCATTCTGGAACAAAACCACACCCACAGAAAAGTGCCTCTTCTTCATTCCCCTACTCTACCCTTGCGTATGCCGAGCCAGCCCACTACGCTAAAGATTTGGGGGGAAGGGGAGGAGGCACATACGCGCTACCTTTCCATAATGTTCCCTACTGACTGTACTATCATGGTTGCGTCCACTGTCTTCTTCACTCAATAGACCATCAGTGTATGTTGACATGTACATATCTTGCTCTGCATACTCAAGCCTGTCCGGCACATCCCCTCAACACTTTGCATTGTATACTTTTATAATCGAGAATCACTTGCCACCTTTGCACATACTTTGCTCCCATCTCTCCCCGCATTCTGCATTGTGCAGCAGAGATGCCATGCCATGTTTGCCTTGTGTACATGGCTAGCCACGGTTCCCACTGTACGTAGTGTTGTTGTGTCTGCTAGGTGTATATGTTGTTTGTCATGTTGTATGTAAATATATAAGATACCATGTTTATTCACGAGCAGTGGTTTCTCCCCATTACATCTCTGCTTAAAGAGCATACATAAGTTTTTCTCACAGGTGAAAAGTGCGACCACAATGGCAGTCATTCATTACTATCCAAGAATGTCCAACTTCAAAGTGACGGGGATCTCCGGGCAAAGTAAGGAGAACACCTCCCCCAGCAGTAATGATTCAAATGGATGTGAGATTGGTCTGAATGGTTTGATCTGCCCCTCGGACGCTGCCTCCTGCCACCTCACTGTATGGCTGTTTACATCTCCCACCGCCGGCAACGTGTGTGACTGCTGATGTGCAGACCTTGATCACATCCCCCATCAGCCTAATTGGCTGCCCCAGCTCCTTCTCTGGTTTATTTGTACTCCCACCCCTCCACCCCCTTTTTTACCTCTATCCTCTAGTGGGGACATGCTCTTCCACTACTTGACTCTGTTACTGTAGCCTATGTATCTATTCAAAATGGTTTTTCCCTAACATTGAGACCTGAGCAACATGACTGATGCCCGGTGGAGCTGCTAGACAGCTAATGGGGAGTTTGGCCCTGGTTTCACCCTCGACCGTCACCTACCCAGCCGGACATTGGACACAGTTCTTCCTTGTCTCCCTGCTATGGCTCCTTCCTCCCCTCCTTTCCCACAAATTCTCTCAACCTCGTTGTTTGTTTACTGTACCTTACTATGCTATTGTAACTGATGTAACTTGTAAAGCAATGCTCCTCTGGTTTAGCGCTCTGATACCTCCGGGTCTAGCCAGCACTATATAAACCTTTTTAGATGTACATTGTATTGCAACGATCCTCTGGAAAAGCGCTCTGATACCTCCGCGTCTAGCCAGCGCTATATTAAACTTTTTAAATCAGATACATTCAAAACTGTTTTTCCTGAACACTGAGCCCTGAGCAACATGGCTGATGCCCGGTGGAGCTGCTAGACAGCTAACGAGGAGATTGGCCCTATTTTCCCCCTTGACCGTCACCTAACCAGCGGGACATTGGTCACAGTTCCTCCTCGCCTCCCTGTTATTACTCCTTTCTCCCCTCCCTCCTACGTATTCTTGCAACATTGTTTATGTGTACGGTACCTTACTATGCTCTTGTAACTGATGTAACTTCTAATACAACAATCCTAAATGTAAAGCGCTCTGATACCCTCTTGGGTCAAGTTCACGCTATATAAAACTTTATATATAAAATATAATTCTAAGCTTACAGCCCCCAATCTTGCGTGCTTTGTTAAAAGCACGCCAACTCCCACAATCAGACCATTATTCACACAGCTTTCTAACACCAGTTATCTGCTTCTCAATAACATGCACTCCTACGGAAAGTGAGCTGGCATACCGCATGTCCTTATTGTTTCAAACCGAGTGATTCCTGTGGCAATGTCTATTCCCACCCACACAAACTAACTCCCAAAATTCAACTTGGCCTTCAATGCCTACTTTCAAAAGAGATGTCATTAAACAAACCAAACTGAAATCACTTTTGTTCACAACCGAAGTCTCCCTCAACTCTCCAAAATAAATGTATCGACTGCAGATACCACGAACTTCAAGTAAAATACGCTCCCTTTTAAATACGAACCTCCAATTACACTTTGTGAATTGTTACACAATTTTCAACACATCTTACACTCAAGGTCTGGCACACTTTTTTAACACGGTCTCCTACGGCCCTCTAACACGCTTTCAAACAATTTTTCTTTTAATACCAGATTTCATTCATTTGATCATCTCTGGAATAACAGGAACAGTGCCCATAATTCTCGCTCTCTTTGCGGCCATCCTACTACTAATTCTGCTTGTAAAAAATGGCTACGCTCTCTGTGGTAACAACTATGTCAGACAGAATACACCTCTATGCCAAGCTAAATCAATACTGTAAAAAATGGAAAAACTTTGTGGCTACCTTCCTCTATCTATTATCGGAGCCAACTACAACATAACATTTATTTACACATATGCAATCTGCATACAACCATCTTTTAATTGCAAAACTTGCCCATTCGAGTGCCGATTGGATCCATGTTTTGCCAACATCCCAACAATCGCTCCCGATATCCAGCAGGTAATGCAGTATCTTGAAAACCATGAACGTGATTGTTCTGGCAGTGGAGCAATGGCGAATGTAATGCAAAAAGGTATCGTGGTGGAATTGGAATTCTGCGCAGCCGTGAAAGATCTCCTGCAATGTGCGACCTTTCACAACATCGCAGATTGCCTGCCAATTCAAATTGCGGCTCCAACATTTGAGGTACATTACTGTCCCTTCGAGGATATGAATTGGATTGCTTCGCTTTTCTCACACGATGGCAACAATAGCCTCTTGGAACATTACGCATCTCAAGCCGCTGAAGAACTTCTGTACCGCAATCTCCAAGACTTGTAAGAAACTCACGTTATTCTTGGATGGAAATTTCCATCTTTTTTTACTTTTTCCTTTACATTTTTTATAATACACTCAAATACTACTACCTTGATATAATAACTTTCTAAGTATACTCAGACATTTGAACTCTGTATTCATTATTGCCCCTTGCCTCTCCACTCTAACCGGAGATCGTGATGTATGGCCTATGGAAAATACGCTACTTACTTGCTAAATTAGCCTAAGCCCAACACCCATTTAAAAAAAACACGTCTATTCTTTGTGCACATGTCTCTCTGCCTGCCTGCTATCCACAAAGCCCTTTCACACAAATTTACTCATACTCAGCCTCTGCTCACAACCTGGCGATAAAAATGAAAAAAGACAACATTGTTTAGAAACTGGTCAGTACAGTGTGGTAATCGTATCCTACCTTTATTTTCATTATAAAATGTTGTCATTCATCTCTGATAGTTATTGTTTACGTCACATAGAATGGTAACATGTAATGTAGAATTCATTGATGCATGAGCTTTGGTTTGAATACAGCAGAAGCAGTTGGAGTTTGTCTCAGCTCGATGCTTTAGCTCTCTACACAAGAATGTTTTTTTGAAACAGCTGAAGACACTAATGTATGGTTTGACTAGAAAGGTACCGAATGAGCTTCTCAGAAGCGCAATGTTTGATTTCTTCTTCAAAGTTCCAATGTGGGTAGAACTAGTACCAATTCTGACACGCACCACATTGAATCTACTGTACAACAGATTGCTGACTGTTCTACTGTTGATAATTGTGTGTTACAAAAAAGCAGCACCAAAAGTTTGATGATTACATTTTGCAATTTCTTTTTGTTTTCTTTCTTTTCTGAAAAGATACATGTGTTAATCATATCCTACCTTTGTTTTCCTTATAGAATTTTGAGTCATTCCAGTCTAATAGGTATTGTTTATGTCACATGGCACTGTAACATGTAATATGGAATTCACTGATGCAGGAGCTTACGTTTGAATACAGCAGAAGCGGTTCAAGTTTGCATCCGCTGGATGCCCTAGCTCTTCCACCAGTGCGTCCAATTTTGGCACTTAAATAAAGACACTTTCTATATAATTTTCAAACTCCATCCCTTTATTACACACAGCCACTTTCTTAGACACACCTCATTTCACCATTTGTTTTCTGTAGCATTGCAACATTCTGCATTATATTATTATATTATTCACAATTATTTCTTTATTTCTGCTTGCTAAAACACTGCATTCAAGACTTCAGACTGGTAGGGATGAGTAGTTTGCTTCCCACTCCCTGTGTAGTATAAACGCATACTAACACTACTTACACAGGTATGCTACAGTGCCCAGTATCTTACAGCGCCCACAGCACATCACTTTACAGCAATCAGCTCACAACTTAGACTCACAGTTTCATCCCAGAGTCTTCAGACTGGTACCAGCGAGTAGTTTGCTTCCCACTCCCACTATACTCTAAATGCATACTAACACCACTCGGTTTAGGCGCACATTTCCATCCCTGAGTTTACCAGCACCTCACCTCACCACCATCTCACTCTGGGCAAAACAGCACTTTCACACCGGTAAGGGTAAATACTTCGCTTCACACTCCCTCGATAGCACACCCTAACCACACTATAGACTTCACAGCACTCCTACCCTACTCTTTCCCACTTTTATCATCCTTTTTTCCCCTTACTCGCTTCTACTGAACCACAAAAGGGCGGCCAACACTTTCTAGTTGCAACCGCTTGCACAGCTCGCAGCAATAAGCAGCAAGCTCATGCTCGTAATGCCTCAGCCAATCAGATTGCAGAATTCCCAAATATCGATATCTTTAAATTTTGATATTTCTCAAAAACTACTGAACGGATTTACACCAAATAAACAAAAGCGTGCTTTCTAGACCAAGACCCTTCTCCCTGCCGAACCTGGGGTAATTCCATTCACCCTTTCAACCTGTAGCCTTGTCTAAAGTTTACAGTGGAGAATAACATGGAGAAAACACATTTTTCGACCCCCTTTTATCTCGACCCCCCTTGACCAATCACCCCCAAACTTTCAACATAGGAGCTGGTATGAACGAAAAATTAGTTTTGAAAATTTCATGAAGATTCATAAAATGACGCCAAAGTTATAAGCAAAACAAAACATTTTCTTCCTATGGCAACTTGGTCCTAACTATAACTACCTACTGGCGACCGCTAGTCAATCAATCATCAATCAATTATTTATAAAGCGCACTACATATCCGTGAGGGTCTCAAGGCGCTGGGGAGGGGGGCGCTACTGATCGAACAGCAAGGTCTTGAGTATCCTCCTGAAGGTCAGCAGGTCTTGGGTCTGTCGTAGGCTCAGTGGGATGGTGTTCCATGTCTTTGCGGCGAGGTTGGAGAAGGATCCCCCACCGGTGGTTGTTCTTCGGATGCGCGGGACGGTGGCCAGTGAGAGGTTGGCGGAGCGTAGCTGGCGGTTGGGGATGTAGAAGGAGAGACGTTTGTTGAGGTAGGCTGGGCCGGTCTTGTGGAGTGCTTTGTGTGCGTGGATGAGGGGCTTGAAGGATATCCTCTTGTTGACGGGGAGCCAGTGCAGGTTTCTCAAGTGGGGGATGATGTGGCTGTGTCATGGTACGTCGATGATCAGTGGTGCCGAGGCATTTTGGATGCGTTGTAGTTGTTTTACGAGCTTGGTTGGGGCTCCAGCGTAGAGGGCGTTTCCGTAGTCGAGTCTGCTGCTGACGAGGGCCTGGGTGATTGTCTTTCTTGTATCTGTCGGGATCCATCTGTAGATCTTGCGTAGATGATTCCCAGGTTGCGTGCACGGTCGGTGTCGTCCCAGGCGGAAGGGTTGGAGCCGAGGATGAGGACCTCCGTCTTGTCCGAGTTCAGCTTCAGACGGATGTTTTTCATCCAGTCGGCAATGGCCTTCATTCCTTCGTGGAGGTTGGCTTTGGCAGTGATGGGGTCCTTGGTGAGAGAGAGGATCAGTTGAACGTCGTCGGCGTAGGAAATTATGTTGAGGTCGTGCTGTCGGGCGACGTGTGCGAGCAGGGCCCTGTAAATGTTGAACAGTGTCGGGCTGAGGGAGGATCCCTGGGGTACACTGCAGATGATCTCGGAGGCTTTGGGATGGAATGGGGGAGATGGACGCTCTGGGTTCTGCCAGAGAGGAAGGAGGTGGTCCATTCCAGAGCCTTGTCTCGGATCCCTGCGGCGTGGAGGCGTGCGCGTAGAGTGCGGTGGCAGACGGTGTCGAAGGCGGCGGAGAGGTCTAGGAGGATGAGTGCTGCAGTCTCACCGTTGTCCAGCAGGGCCCTGATGCCGTCGGTGGCCGCAATGAGGGCAGTCTCCATGCTGTGGTTGCTGAGGAACCCTGACTGGGAGGGGTCCAGGATTCTGTTTTCTTTGAGGTATCGGGTTAGCTGTCTGTTGACCATTTCCTCGATGACCTTGGCTGGGAAGGGGAGCAGAGAGATGGGCCGGAAGTTCTTGAGGTCTCCTGGGTCTGCCTTAGGTTTTTTTAGTAGGGCGTTGATCTCGGCGTGTTTCCAGCTCTCTGGGAAGGTCGCGGTCTTGAGGGAGAGATTGATGATGTGCAGGTGGGGTGCGATGGAGCTGCTTGCATTGTTGAAGATGTGGTGCGGGAATGGGTCTGACAGAGAGCCGGAGTGGATTGCGCTCATGGTCTTGATGGTGTCATCGACGCTCACGCTGACCCAGTCTAGCAGGGGGTTGTGGACAATGGTTATCGGAGGGTCTCTTGTGTACTTGTCCGTTGGGGCTGTCTGGGTGTTGAAGCTGTCGTGGATGTGTGCTATCTTGCGGTGGAAGAAGGTGGCGAGGGGGTCGCACAGTGCTTGCGACGGTGGGATGTCATTGGTGTTGGAACTGGGGTTGGAGAGTTCCTTCACGATGTTGAAGAGCTCCTTGCAATTGTGTGCATTGTTGTCGAGGAGGTCTTTGAAGGAGGTCCTCTTGGCCGCCCTGATGAGGTGGTGGTGGTTGCGGATGGCGTCCTTGTGTGCTGTGTGGTTGTCCGGAGTTTATTCACTGTGCCATTCCTTCTCTAGTTTCTAGCAGGCTTGCTTGGAAGCAAGGAGTTCTGGGGTGAACCAGCTGGCCCTCTTGCTGGTGTGTCTGTGGGGGGGTCTCTTCAGTGGGGTGAGGGTGTTTGCGCAGTCCTCGATCCAGCATATGAGGCATGAACTAGAGTTGGATGCTTTGTCATAGATTTTGAAATATTTTTAATCACTGTAAATATCCTGCACCAGAGAGTCAGAATTTATATAGTAAAGGCAATGATGACTGCCCATTCAGAGTTTGATTGCTTCCACAGGAGTGTTGTATATATATATATATATTTAGGAACAAAGGAGGCGGCACAACTGGATACTTTGGAAGCCTTTAATCCAACGTTTCACCCCACCAACGCGTTTCAGCCAGACAAGGCTTTGGTCACGGTCAGTAAGTCCTTCTACTGTTTCCATATTTATACTGGCCCATGTTAGCCATTAAGTGGCATTATGGGATATGTAGTTTGGAACATTTTACACAAAATTAAAAGAAAAGAAAAGACTGGTGCGCTTTACTTTCTAACATGTGGTATGTAGCGTCGAATGTTAATTTCCATCGGCAGTTATTTACAGTTTTTTAAGTATCGTGGGTTTAGTACCCCTGTTGACAAAGTTATCTTGGTGTTGGGTTTGTACCCCATTTCAGTTAGGAAGTTGATTAACACATTTATTCCAAGTGTATATGAAGTTCTTCTCCAAAGTTTATTCCTCTTGGGCTCTTGGTTCTCAGTCTGATAATGAGGCGTGATTCCATTTGGCGCAGCTTGCGAACGGAGTCCCCCCTCTTTCCATTTTTGGCAGCATTCTGATCCCATAGAAAGTCATTGCTCTCCAATCTCCATTTTGGCATGTGCTGATATGTTTGGCAGTTGCATATAGCATGTTCAAGTTCTTCACAGCACGGATGTGTTCGAGAATTCTTTTTTTCAGCATACATGTGGTGCTGCCTATGTATTTCTTTCCACATCTGCACTCTATCATGTACACTACATTTTTTGAGGTGGATGTGGTGTATTACTCAATATGCATAATTCTCCCATCTGGTTCTTCAATGTTCTTCATACTCTTTCCGATTTTACACGCCTTGCAGGTTGTACAAGGTTGGAATCCTTTACGTTTTTGTGTCAGCCAATCCGATTTTGGTTTCATTTGAAAATGGCTTTCCAGCAGGAGGTCTTGTAGAGATGTATTTTTTCTATAGGTTATTGAAGGTTGTTTTCCAGCAATTTCTCCTATATCAGGGTCCCCTGATATTAGGTACCAATATTTTCTCATTTTTTCTGCGATTTTGCCACTCTCTTTGCTGTAGGTGGTGATGAATCTTGGGGGATCTTTATCCTGAATGATTTTCGGTTTCTCTATGAGGGTTTCAGCCCTCGTCTTCTTGTCCGCTTTCTTCCTGCAATTGTTTAGGACACGTTGTCTGTACCCTCTGGATTCAAATCTTTTTTTGCTCTCCTGGATTTTAATTTCGACATCATCTTCTTTGTAGCAATTTCTCTTCAGTCGTATGAACTCACCGTATGGTATACTATTTAATAGGGCTTTAGGGTGGAAACTGGTGCAGTGAAGTACACTGTTAGTAGATGTTTTTTTTTCGGAACAACGTTGACTCTATTTTGCCTTCCGATATGTATATTTTGGTGTCAAGAAAATCAATTTGTTTTTTATTTGTTGAGCATGTGAATTGTAGTCCTATTTCATTATTGTTCAACCTGGAAAAGTATTCTTTGAATTGTTGATCAGTCCCGTTCCTGATCAGAAACAGGTCGTCGATGTAACGTACCCATAAAATAATGTGATCCAAATTGATTTGATTGTTACTGTCCCATGCAATTGTCTTTTCCCACCAGCCCATGGTGATGTTGGCATAGTTGGGGGAAAATGAAATCCCCATAGCTTTTCCGCATTCTTGTTTATAGAGCTCATTGTTGAAGAGAAAAATGTTATTTGTTAAACACATGTCAATCATTTTTAGAAGCATTGTCGTGTGTTCCAATTCTGTGATGTTACGTTGTTTCAGAAAGTGTTGGCATGCCTTAAGTCCTATGTCACGGGTTATAGAAGTATATAAGGATACAACGTCTATTGTTACCAGCAAGTACCCTGGATCCCAAGTCACATCCATAAGAATCCTCAGAAAATCCCCTGTATCCTTTAGGTATGAGGGCATGGTTTGAGCAATTGGAGCAAGAAAGGTGTCCACGTATTTTGAGACATTTCTGTATAGGGAACTGCATGATGAGACGATCGGTCTACCCGGAGGGTTTATTAGAGTCTTATGAACCTTCGGTAAGAAGTATATGCAAGGTGTCGTAGGAAAATCAATAGTTAGAAACTTTCTTTCATTGTCATTGAGCAATCCTTTTGCGTGCCATTTGTTTAGGTGTTCTTTTAGTTCATTTGTCATTTTTATAATTGGATTATTCTTGAGCTTAGAATAGTTTTGTTCTACATTCAGCTGTCTCATGGCTTCACTTATGTAATCCGTTGTTTCCATTATAACAATGTTACCCCCCTTGGCGGCGGGTTTTATTGTTATTTTCTCGTTCTCCATGAGATTTTTGATTGCTTGTCATTCAACAATTGTCAAGTTTTCCCTTATTTTCTTATTTCTTACTTTCGTTAGTTTGTCCAATTCTTGAGTCATGGCATCTGAAAATAGATCGATTTTGTTCCCTGGTGATAGCGTAGGATAGTATCTTGACTTTCTTTTTAGTCTTGTCTCTGGTCTTCTATTTGTATGGATGTTCATTTGTTCCAGCATTTGTTCATTCGATATTGTATCACTTTCTTGCTCAAACAGATTCTCAAAAGTGCATCTTAAGTCAGGTAGATGTTCAATCGTGGTAGAAGCAGTTTCCTCTTCCGTTGTATCCATGAAATTGATGGCTTCAATGTTGGGTGGCTTATTAGCGTGTACTTTTGCCAGTTTAAGTTTTATGATGAACTTGTACATATCTATCCTGACTTGGGTATAGTCAAAGTGTGAGTCTGGGCAGAATGATAGTCCCTTGTTAAGTACGATGTTTTTTTTATCTGTTAGTTGATAGTTGGAGAGATTAATGATCAGGTTTGTTACTTCCGGTTGCGTAAGGGATACTGTCTTCTTACGTTTTGATCTGCGGGTTTTTCTGGTGGTGGAGCGGGAGTTTGTTGATTTTGTCTTTCTCTTCCTCTCCCTCTGCCTTGATACGTCCTTCTTCCCCTTCCTCCGCTTCGCGTCATGTTCCTTTCCAGATTCATTAATCTCACCTCCTCTAAAAAATACATCTTTTTTGTTTGATTCATGTCTCTTGTCAATTCATTTTCACTCGCTTCCGACTCACTGGCGCCTGATGCCATCTTTTGCATGGAGTAGTTCTTCTTGATATTGTCGTAGCGTCTTGCAAATATTAAAATCCTTCCATGTAGATAGTCTTGCTCATCACGTTTGGATTTGCGCTCTTTGCGTTCTTCAATCTCTTTTTCATAGTGATCTAGTCTTGCTTCCATTTCTTTCCTTAATTTTGTAATTTCTACTTGATTGGTTTCCTTAGACAATGTTTCTTCCAAATCTTTAATTTTCAGTGTTATTTCGTCAATGTCAATCTTGGCATGTTTAATGAGGATGCGCATCATATTTAGTGAGCATTCAGTATTGCTTTCTACCCACTCGTCCAATAGCTCCTCTTTAGTTTCTGGGTGCGTGGGCATTGTGAAGATCCTGAGTCCACGGGGGATACGTTTTACCTCAATATAGTTTTCAAGTGCTATTACTTCCCAACTCTTGTTGATTTCCTTCTTATATTGATGCTCCAATATATTTATCTGCTGTTTGAGCAATATATTGTCATTTTCTGGTGTTTTTGTTTTCCTGTTACTTTCACCACTCTGCTCGCCTGTTTTAAACATCACAGACGCTTTGGAAACTCTTTTGGCAGCACGCGCTTCCATCTCAATGCTTATTTATTTCTTAGCGCACCTTTTTACTTTCAGGATGAACTAATTGTTCGTTTGTTTTCAAAGGCGTTTCTCAGGTCTGAGTCTGAGCTTGTAAGCTGCCCGTAATGTTTACGTGCGCGGCGTCTCTCTGACAAGCCTGCTCTCAGCCGCTTCGATTCCCTGCTCAATAAACAGAAAGAGTTTGTAGATTCACTCACCTCGTTGCGGGTCTTCGATCCAGCAATGCCTCACGGCGATGTCTTCCGCCCAGCAATGCGAGGGTGATAACTCAGTCGAATTAGTTTCTTCTGACACAGGGAGTCGGGCGCTCATCCACACTTGATACTTTTTCGGCAAAGTGATCCAAATAGCTTTATGAGAGCGCTCCACAGCGTGTTCTCGGCCAAGGGGTCGAATCCTGACCCAGATTAATGTTTAGGAACAAAGGAGGCGGCACAACCGGATACTTTGGAAGCCTTTAATCCAACGTTTCACCCCACCAACGCGTTTCAGCCAGACAAGGCTTTGGTCACGGTCAGTAAGTCCTTCTACTGTTTCCATATTTATACTGGCCCTTGTTAGCCATTAAGTGGCATTATGGGATATGTAGTTTGGAACATTTTACACAAAATTAAAAGAAAAGAAAAGACTGGTGTGCTTTACTTTCTAACATGTAGTATGTAGCGTTGAATGTTCATTTCCATCGGCAGAGTTATTTACAGTTTTTTAAGTATCGTGGGTTTAGTACCCCTGTTGACAAAGTTATCTTGGTGTTGGGTTTGTACCCCATTTCAGTTAGGAAGTTGATTAACACATTTATTCCAAGTGTATAGGAAGTTCTTCTCCAAAGTTTATTCCTCTTGGGCTCTTGGTTCTGAGTCTGATAATGAGGCGTGATTCCATTTGGCGCAGCTTGCCGAACGGAGTCTCCCCCTCTTTCCATTTTTGGCAGCATTCTGATCCCATAGAAAGTCATTGCTCTCCAATCTCCATTTTGGCATGTGCTGATATGTTTGGCAGTTGCATATAGCATGTTCAAGTTCTTCACAGCACGGATGTGTTCGAGAACTCTTTTTTTCAGCATACATGTGGTTCTGGTTATGCATTTCTTTCCACATCTGCACTCTATCATGTACACTACATTTTTTGAGGTGCATGTGATGTATTGCTCAATATGCATAATTCTCCCATCTGGTTCTTCAATGTTCTTCATACTCTTTCCGATTTTACACGCCTTGCAGGTTTTACAAGGTTGGAATCCTTTTTGTTTTTGTGTCAGCCAATCCGATTTTGGTTTAATTTGAAAATGGCTTTTCACCAGGAGGTCTTGTGGAGATGTATTTTTTCTATAGGGTATTGAAGTTTGTTTTCCAGCAATTTCTCCTATATCAGGGTCCCCTGATATTAGGTGCCAATATTTTCTTATTTTTTCCGCGATTTTGCCACTTTCTTTGCTGTAGGTGGTGATGAATCTTGGGGGATCTTTATCCTGAATGATTTTTGGTTTCTCTATGAGGGTTTCAGCCCTCGTCTTCTTGTCCGCTTTCTTCTTGCAATTGTTTAGGACACGTTGTCTGTACCCTCTGGATTCTAATCTTTTTTTGCTCTCCTGAATTTTAATTTCAGCATCATCTTCCTTAGAGCAATTTCTCTTCAATCGTATGAACTCACCGTGTGGTATACTATTTAATAGGGCTTTAGGGTGGAAACTGGTGCCGTGAAGTACACTGTTAGTAGATGTTTTTTTCAGATAAAGTTGACTCTATTTTGCCTTCCGATATGTATATTTTGGTGTCAAGAAAATTTATTTGTTTTTTATTTGCTGAGCATGTGAATTGTAGTCCTATTTCATTATTGTTCAACCTGGAAAAGTATTCTTTGAATTGTTGATCAGTCCCTTTCCAGATCAGAAATAGGTCGTCGAAGTAACGTACCCATAAAATAATGCGATCCAAATCGATTTGATTATTACTGTCCCATGCAATAGTCTTTTCCCACCAGCCCATGGTGATGTTGGCATAGTTGGGGGAAAATGAAATCCACATAGCTGTTCCGCATTCTTGTTTATAGAGCTCATTGTTGAAGAGAAAAATGTTATTTGTTAAACACATGTCAATCATTTTTAGAAGCATTGTCGTGTGTTCCAATTCTGTGGTGTTACGTTGTTTCAGAAAGTGTTGGCATGCCTTAAGTCCTATGTCATGTCTTATAGAAGTATATAAGGATACAATGTCTATTGTTACCAGCAAGTCCCCCGGATCCCAAGTCACATCCATAAGAATCCTCAGGAAATCCCCTGTATCCTTTAGGTATGAGGGCATGGTTTGAGCAATTGGAGCAAGGAAGGTGTTCACGTATTTTGAGACATTTTCGCATAGGGAACTGCATGATGAGACGATCGGTCTACCCGGAGGGTTTATTAGAGTCTTATGAACCTTCGGTAAGAAGTATATGCAAGGTGTCGTAGGAAAATCAATAGTTAGAAACTTTCTTTCATTGTCGTTGAGCAATCCTTTTGCGTGCCATTGTTTAGGTGTTCTTTTAGCTCATTTGTCATTTTTATAATTGGATTATTCTTGAGCTTAGAATAGTTTTGTTCTACATTCAGCTGTCTCATGGCTTCACTTATGTAATCCGTTGTTTCCATTATAACAATGTTACCCCCCTTGTCGGCGTTTTTTTTGTTATTTTCTCGTTCTCCATGAGATTTTTGATTGCTTGTCGTTCGACAATTGTCAAGTTTTCCCTTATTTTCTTATTTCTTACTTTCGTTAGTTTGTCCAATTCTTGAGTCATGGCATCTGAAAATAGATCGATTTTGTTCCCTGCTGATAGCGTAGGATAGTATCTTGACTTTCTTTTTAGTCCTGTCTCTGGTCTTCTATTTGTTTGGATGTTCATTTGTTCCAGCATTTGTTCATCCGATATTGTATCACCTTCTTGCTCAAACAGATTCTCAAAAGTGCCTGACTTAAGACGCACCAGAGACAGGACTAAAAAGAAAGTCAAGATACTATCCTACGCTATCACCAGTGAACAAAATCGATCTATTTTCAGATGCCATGACCCAAGAATTGGACAAACTAACGAAAGTAAGAAATAAGAAAATAAGGGAAAACTTGACAATTGTCGAACGAAAAGCAATCAAAAATCTCATGGAGAACGAGAAAATAACAATAAAACCCGCCGACAAGGGGGGTAACATTGTTATAATGGAAACAATGGATTACATAGGTGAAGCCATGAGACAGCTGAATGTAGAACAAAACTATTCTAAGCTCAAGAATAATCCAATTATAAAAATCACAAATGAGCTAAAAGAACACCTAAACAAATGGCACGCAAAAGGATTGCTCAATGACAATGAAAGAAAGTTTCTAACTATTGATTTTCCTACGACACCTTGCATATACTTCTTACCAAAGGTTCATAAGACTCTAATAAACCCTCGGGGTAGACCGATCGTCTCATCATGCAGTTCCCTATACGAAAATGTCTCAAAATACGTGGACACCTTCCTTGCTCCAATTGCTCAAACCATGCCCTCATACCTAAAGGATACAGGGGATTTCCTGAGGATTCTTATGGATGTGACTTGGGATCCAGGGTACTTGCTGGTAACAATAGTTGTTGTATCCTTATATACTTCTATAAGACATGACATAGGACTTAAGGCATGCCAACACTTTCTGAAACAACGTAACATCACAGAATTGGAACACACGACAATGCTTCTAAAAATGATTGACATGTGTTTAACAAATAACATTTTTCTCTTCAACAATGAGCTCTATAAACAAGAATGCGGAACAGCTATGGGGATTTCATTTTCCCCCAACTATGCCAACATCACCATGGGCTGGTGGGAAAAGACAATTGCATGGGACAGTAACAATCAAATCGATTTGGATCGCATTATTTTATGGGTACGTTACATTGACGACCTATTTGTGATCTGGAACGGCACTGATCAACAATTCAAAGAATAGTTTTCCAGGTTGAACAATAATGAAATAGGACTACAATTCACATGCTCAACAAATAAAAAACAAATTGATTTTCTTGACACCAAAATATACATATCGGAAGGCAAAATAGAGTCAACTTTGTTCCGAAATAAAACATCTACTAACAGTGTACTTCACGGCACCAGTTTCCACCCTAAAGCCCTATTAAATAGTATACCATACGGTGAGTTCATACGACTGAAGAGAAATTGCTCTAAGGAAGATGATGCCGAAATTAAAATCCAGGAGAGCAAAAAAAGATTCGAATCCAGAGGGTACAGACAACGTGTCCTAAACAATTGCAAGAAGAAAGCGGACAAGAAGACGAGGGCTGAAACCCTCATAGAGAAACCGAAAATCATTCAGGATAAAGATCCCCCTAGATTCATCACCACCTACAGGAAAGAGAGTGGCAAGATCGCGGAAAAAATGAGAAAATATTGGCACCTAATATCAGGGGACCCTGATATAGGAGAAATTGCTGGAAAACAACCTTCAACAACTTATAGAAAAAATAAATCTCTACAAGACCTCCTGCTGAAAAGTCATTTTCAAATGAAACCAAAATCGGATTGGCTGACACAAAAACGTAAAGGATTCCAACCTTGTACAACCTGCAAGGCGTGTAAAATCGGAAAGAGTATGAAGAACATTGAAGAACCAGATGGGAGAATTATGCATATTGAGTAATACACCACATCCACCTCAAAAAATGTAGTGTACATGATAGAGTGCAGATGTGGAAAGAAATACATAGGCAGCACCACATGTATGCTGAAAAAAAGAATTCTCGAACACATCCGTGCTGTGAAGAACTTGAACATGCTATATGCAACTACCAAACATATCAGCACATGCCAAAATGGAGATTGGAGAGCAATGACTTTCTATAAGATCAGAAGGCTGCCAAAAATGGAAAGAGGGGGAGACTCCGTTCGCAAGCTGCGCCAAATGGAATCACGCCTCATTATCAGATTAAGAACCAAGAGCCCAAGAGGAATAAACTTTGGAGAAGAACTTCATATACACTTGGAATAAATGTGTTAATCAACTTCCTAACTGAAATGGGGTACAAACCCAACACCAAGATAACTTTGTCAACAGGGGTACTAAACCCACGATACTTAAAAAACTGTAAATAACTCTGCCGATGGAAATGAACATTCAACGCTACATACTACATGTTAGAAAGTAGAGCGCACCAGTCTTTTCTTTTCTTTTAATTTTGTGTAAAATGTTCCAAACTACATATCCCATAATGCCACTTAATGGCTAACATGGGCCAGTATAAATATGGAAACAGTAGAAGGACTTACTGACCGTGACCAAAGCCTTGTCTGGCTGAAACGCGTTGGTGGGGTGAAACGTTGGATTAAAGGCTTCCGAAGTATCCGGTTGTGCCGCCTCCTTTGTTCCTAAACATTAATCTGGGTCAGGATCCAACCCCTGGGCCGAGCACACCCTGTGGATCGCTCTCATAAAGCTATTTGGATCACATTGCCGAAAATTTATTTTTTATATATATATATATATATATATATATATATATATATATATATATATATATATATATATATATATATATATATTACCATGTGGTATGAATTTCTAATAACGTGTGCTACTATATGATTTTCTTGCCAGCACAGGATGCAATGAGATTTTTATTTTTTCTGGCGCACCACTATGCAGCCCCCATTAGGATTGTATATGTTGCCTCTTATCTTATGATCGATCATGTTCCGGTCTGAAATTGTACAATCTGTATATATACATTTTGATTTAACTGAATATTTCGAAATGAGGTTCGGGAGTATTGCAGTATGATCAGTTACACACTGGCAGCCGTGCTTTAACTGATAACTGGTATCCAACTTAGTACTGCTAAAATGGCTGCCGTATGTGCATAAGCTTTGTCTGTTTTTTGCGGGACATCTTCACTTTCGATTGTGTATAACGTTGATTTTCCTTCCGGTATGAATAAATATGATTTTGTTTAGATTGGTAACTGACATTGAAAAAGGCGTTGTTTGCCGAAACGAGTCCGTCAGTTTTCGCGCTTCTTTCCAAATAAACACTTTACTTTAATTTTCCTTTGTGAATGCCTCCAAGTTTGTCCACAGAAGTATGGATTGATTCTTGTGATGTGATGCGACTCACCACCGCGTAGGAGTGCACCCAAGGCATGTGGTGCGGCGCCTGGTGAGCTTTAGTTGGTGCTATATATATATATATTCACTGAAAAAACCATAGGTTTCAGGCACGTTATACTTAGGAATTAGCATTTCAAAAACCCTAGAAATTCACTAAAAAAACATAGCTTTCAGGGACGTTATAGTAAGTTGAACATTTGACTCATATAAAACCAGAGTAATTCGCCTTTTATAGTAAGTTGAGCTAACTATAACTTGTGCGCCCGCAATGCACTGCTGATGATGTCACATATTACATCACTCATGACATGGTCAGTAACTATAACGTGCCTGAAACCTACGTTTTAATGTTTCTAAAACCTATATTTTTTCACATTTTTTTGTTAATATTTTGGAAATCTATTACACTTTTTTTTCTTTTACTTTAAAATGTATGTAATGTTTTATATCTTCCCCCAAAAATATGTATTTTTTAGGGAGAAAATTGCACTCCCATACCAGTAGCGTACCAAGCTCCATCACCAGGTGAATCCTATCGGCCATATTGCTAAACTCGTAAATGATGCGCATTTCGTATCCGACGACTTCGTGGCACCGCGTCCCGCGTAACATTATATACGCATGAAGTCACCCCAGCTGCTACTTTGGTATCCAACGGGTAAGCAGTACCAATACACGCATTATGTCATGTATGTATCGGGTCGTGCCCACTGTGCATTGCGTATGTGACGAGTACACGCTGCCCAGCCCTGTGTTACGTCACAGACGTATAGTGTAGCGCCGGGTACGCCATTCCCTCGTTTATTTTTTTGTCTCAAAAGTATATCTAAATAACTTTCAACAGTATATGAAAGCAAGGGATAATCTCTAATATTTTAAACATTTATATATTTCTAACTGTAATAAACGTATATTATGATAAATATATTTTGTCAAAATCGCGTTGGGTGTGGCATCCGTGCGCGCTCGGTGCGCGATTGCCATGTGACCTAAAAGAAAGCATTGAATTGCTTCATAACATTTCCCATTGTAACAGTTGGACGACCCACCCATTTTACTCATTCTCTCTACAGCATTTGATGAGAGACACCTCTTCTTCTTAGAAAGCTTTTTTTAAAGGTGTTTGCCTGTATACACATATCTTATACTACAGACAACATGCAACAATCATCTTGATCAATATTCATGGTCTGTACATTAGCCTTCCATGTGTGATTGCCATGCATCTCAAACGTTCCATCAAAAAACAAATGTGTGTTACACGATGCCCCTGGTGTGTGTGTGCCCATTATTGTGTTCCCTTTCGGCCTGGGTATTCACGGCTCCAAGAAGTATCAGGAGCCACGGGCAGAGTGCACATCCTAGATCACATGTGACAGACAGTAAACAGCAATGTGTAGATTTATTTTGCTGTACGCTTTGTTGTCAGACTTTACCAATATAGTAGTAGGACTTTCAAATTCACATTTGACATGCATTGCTTGACTGTAATGAGTGTTATCACTGTGTATGACGTAGCCTCACTGCTTATCCTCCCTCCATCCGAGCACATTCACATGTGTACGCTTTGCGATAGCAACACTTTCAATATTATCGCACACCATTGACATGCGTGTCTGCGCATATCCACAACCTTGACAACGACATGTGATGTTCGCCATTCAATCTTTTCAAACACCATCTCATTAGCGATAGTTGCCGCCCTCCCGACACATGCTACATTAAGGTAAATTGCACACTCTGCGGGGTCAAAACTACAAAAGAAACACACATAAGTACACTTCCTGGCCGGGCAGGAACTGAACAACGCCCAGGTCCCCGGAATAATTATTCACACCCCTATGCTGGCCTGGCGTACGCAAGCCCAGCCCACTTTGCATACGTATAAATAGGATAACCACAACGCCACATGTCCCTCTTCTTCCACACTGCCTCAGGTGATATGGCTGCATCCATCTCGCATATCACAATGCGCAATAAAAAAAAGGGATCCATGAGGTGTAGAACATCCTGGCAATCAACACTGGCTCTAAATTATGAGCCCTACTGCCCGTCGTCTTCGAAAGCGATCCATGAGGTGTACACCATCCTGAAATCATCACTCCAGCTGAATTGTGAGCACTGCTGCCCATAGTGTTTGCTCACACAACAATGACAGCAGGTGAACAGAGAGGCCTGGATGCACAGGGCCTCCAATTGAGAGCGGTGTAGTGGGAGGGGTGGGGTGCATCAGCCTGGCTGCGCAGGTGCGAACAAGCGATGTTGCTGTGCATAATGATGTGATCTCTGACCTGATTCAGTCTCATCTCTGTCTCATTTTAAAGACCTGCTGGACCGTACAGTAGGCCTGAGCCAGCGGCCAGCACTGCCCTACAGAAACCTGTTGAGCGCGGTGCTGCGGGAGGGGTGGGGTGCATCAGCCTGAGTGCGCACGTGCGAATAAGCGATGCTGCCGTGAGTAATGATGTGATCGTTGACCTCATTAAGTCACCTCTCTGTCTCATTTTAAGGACCTGGTGGACCATACTGCAGGCCTGAGCCAGAGGGCAGCGCTGCCCTACAGACACGTGGCCGTTGGCTTTTAGGGCACTGCAATGAGCTTGTTACTAAGTGTAAATGCACACAGCCTTCCGCCACTGCATTACACACGCACATTATGCTTCTACCATGCGCTCTGTTCCTCTCTATGTAAACCTTTGTATAATTTCGTTTGTGCGCTACGAAATTAATTTTATTTATTAAATTGTTTACTTACCTACAATTATCCATATTACGTTGTTTACCACCCCCCACCCTGCCCCTCCCCTGCACTGCCTCCCTGCCCCACCGAACTCCCTCCACGGGCCGCTGCTGCAAAACAGTATGGATCAGTTTATGTGCATATATTAAGATTTGTTGAACCATATGGTGCTATCATAAAATTCAGGTGAACTGCCAATTACATTTACTTGTGTGCGTAACTTTCTCGTAAACAGAAAATATTGCATATGTAGCCGATTTGCATAGTTTATCTGAATCTGAAAATCAATATTCCTTTTAATGAATCTTTGTGAGAGCAGAGATCAGTATATGGCAATTAATACCAACTTTCTAATACAGGCAACTGATTACTACACTAATAAAAAGACAGAAGCAACAATTATCATGATTTATGCTGAGAAAGCTTTTGACTAAGTTCAATGGGACATTCTGTTTGCTATTCTTCTACAATTTAATTTCCCTTCGCAATTTGTAAATGTGTTACAGAACTGTTAGAAATTGGATTTTTGGTAGGCTAGGGCATGCGCCAAAGCCAGGCAGAAACCACCACTCTAGTCAGGATAAGGGAGTTACACTCCTAAAATAACCCCTGCTAAACCCCTTGGTAGCTTGGCACGAGCAGTCAGGCATATTTTAGAGGCAGTGTGTAAAGCATTTTCACATAACCAACAGTAATACGGGGTAAGCATTACAAAAGGCCACCACTCCAGTTTAGAAAAATATCCAATACTTTTATATACTTAAGACCAGACCAAAAATAATAAAAATCCACAATACAGAACTTAAAAATCTTCACTTATCAAAATATGCTTGAAAAAAAGTTCCTTGATGCCTATAGCTCCATCATCCGGGGCTTTCACGGCGTCATGAGCAAACAAATCCAAACAGTTCTGGCTGACAGCGGCGTCGGGAAGACCCGCAAACAGTACTTTTTAGAAATGCAGGGTGCCGACGACCTCTCGTTGAGCCTCCGAAAGCATGGCGTCTGCATGCGTCGGTTCCGGAGGTCTGTGCAGGATTCGCAGGGGTCCTTGAAACCACACGCTTTGCAGATAGAACTCCTTTCTGTTGAAGTCAGGAGCACTGGCGTCGGCTGGCGTCGGGAGGCATCGGGTGCTGCGGTGCAAAGTGCAGTAGTGCAGCGTGGGGTGCCCTCAGGTCGCGTTGTGAGCGGAGGCTCGGTGGCGGTGTCAGATGGCATTGTCAGTGGGACCAGGGTCGCAGTGCAAAGTAAATGCTGGCAGGTCACGGTGCAAGCGGCGGTATCGTCATTGCTGAAGTGCTGTTGTCGGCTGATGAACTGAAATCAATGGCACCGGCATCAGTTGGCCAAGGCTGCGGTGCGGGATGAGAACGGTGCATCGTGTAACTTTACGAGCGGAGCCCTTGAACCACGGTGCAAGCAGCAGCCTCGATTTCGGGCTGGAGCATCGTCGTTAGGGATACCAAGGTGTCGTCATGAAGCAAGGTGGTGCGGAGTGTGGGGATCACAGGTTGCGGTGTGAGCAGTGGCTCGGTGGCGGCGTTAGCAGGCGTCGTCAGTGCCCTCTACGGTACCTTCAAGACACGGAGTCGGCAGCATCATCGTCGGGGTCGTCGAGTTGCTTTTTCTTCTGTTGCAGCACAAAACACACAGTCCCCAGTGCTGAGGGCAGAAGAGCTTGAAGTCTTTGCTCTTCCTGAGACTTCTTGAACAGGGGGCAAACTCTACCTCAAGCCCTTGGAGAAACTCACAAAAGTAGATTGCAGAAATTTCAGTCCAGTCCTTTCACTGCCCAAGACAGAAGCAGCCACTGCAGGCCAACACAGCAAAGCACAGAGCAAAGTGGTAGTTACTCCTCACAGCTTCTCCAGCTCTTCTTCTTGGCAGTCTTCTTGGTCAAAAAGAGTTCTAAAGTTCAGGGGTCTGGGCCCCAATATTTATATCCCAAAAACCCGTCTGTGCCCAGCCAAAACATATTCTGCCTTCTCTGGTGTGGCTTCCTGGCAGGAGGTGGAAACTGCATTGTCAGAGGTAGACCAGACCCATTCAGGTGAAGGAAATCTCCTCCCCTACTCTAAATGCAGCCCAAGTCTATTCAGCCCTTTCCTGACCCACCTAGACTATCCGGATCCACTCCTGCTCCCCAGCCCCTGTCTTCCAATACCCAGACAGTCAATCCACAAACCCAGCAGAGGCACAGTGGGTGGTTAGGCAAGAAAATATCTACTTTCTAAAAGTGGTATTTTCAATCACAGAAAGTAAAAATCACCATCACTATAAAGATGCATCTTTAGATTCTGGGTTCAGGCATACTAAACTTCATTTTTGTACCTAGTTCCCACGGCTAGTTATCTTTATACTATGTTATAAACAAACTCCCCCTTCTGTCCCATGGGTGGTAGCCTTGCAATAGTGAAAAACAAAATTGGCAGTAATTCACTATCAGGACATACCACACACACCAGGACGTGTTCTACCTTTCACATACACTGCACCCTGCCCACTGGGGTACCTTGGGTCTACCTTAGAGATGACTGACATGTAAGAAAAGGGAAGGTTGGAGCATAGCAAGTGGGTGCACTTGCCAAGTGACATGGCAGTACCAGACTGCACACAGGCTCTGCAATGGCAGGCCAGAGTTACCTTTTACGGGCTGTGTATGTGGGTGGCACAATCCAGTGCTGCAGCCCACTAACAGCATTTGATTTACAGGCCCTGGCACACGCAGTGCGCTTTACTAGGGACTGACACATAAATCAAACAGGCCAATCATGGAAACACCAATCCATAACACAATCTACACTGAGAGCATATGCACTTTAACACTGATCAGTAGTGGTAAAGTGCCCAGAGTCCTAAAACCAACACAAACAGGTCAGGAAAAAATAGGAGGAAAAACAAAAAGTTTGGGGATAACCCTGCAAAAAGGGCCATTTCCAACAAGAAGCTATATAGCAAAGCCGAAGCTAAGATCCGAATTAACTCTCATACTGCAGGGCTACTACAAATTACACGAGGCACTCGACAAGGGTGTCCTAAGTCGCCAGTGCTCTTCACACTATCTAGAGAACCACTAGCATCCCTGTTACGGCAAGAGACACAAATCAAGGCACCCCTGCTAGGAGCTCCTAAACTCAAACTTTTTGAAGACAATTTAATTTTATACTTGGCAGCAAGTGCAGAGCCCTGCACCTACTCACCCGTCTTACTGAGACTGCACCATATCCATGGCTCCCAATGAATGGGCCAAAGATTTAAACCTACATATTGCTGAATTAGAAAATTACCAAAGTTTTATGCAGGTGCCCAAGAAACTTTGTGCAACAACTCATGAAAATGACCACCGGCGCTGGCTGATCGAGTGGGCGCCGTGGGGAGGAGTGATGGTATATCAACTTAACTTTATCTGATACCTCCATACTTTTACAGAGACTATTCTTTTATCTGCTCGGTTTAATGTTTTTTACTATAATGATTTTAATTAATTGTACAGTTAATAAATATATTCAAATACGTGGCAGCGGATAAATGAAATATCTCTGGAATTAAAAAATAAAAACAGATCTAGGGGGATACAAAATCAATCACTCCAAAACCGAGATATTAATGTTTAACTGCTCAGACTAAATCCTTCCCTCTGATATGCGCAACCAAGTCTGCAGGACAGGCTCAATTAGATATCTGGGTATGTTTGTGTCACATGATCTTTCGCAATTATATCAGCTTAACTATGAAGTGACAATTTATAAGGCCATGAAACATTTAAAGCAATGGCAGCTCTTACCTCTCTCTATAATAGGGAGAGTCACAGTGATAAAAATGATTTTTCTTTTTCTTTTTTCAAATATATTAATTCAAGTTCTGCCCAAATTTTTTCATGCAATAGACAAAATGCTGCAAACGTTGTCTGGTCAGGCAAGAAGCCTCGAACAAAACTAGAGACTCTACAGTTATCTTTTCAAGAAGGTGGTCTTGCACTCCCGCATTTTAGAAAATATTATCAGGCAGCATTCGTGAACTGGTGTACAAGAACAGTTACAGACGAGATTTGGGAGACAACTTCTACCTTAAACAAATGCTTCTAGAAATTGCCACCCAGCTTGTTCTATTTACTAAAATCCCCAAGCTTCCCATGTGCAGCAGATCTAAGACTCATCAGGTCATCCTTGTTATATTTTCTCAATTGAAGGAAGACTACCAGTTTACCTCCTTTTATCCTTTCATCCTGTTTACACAGAGCAGTAGATTAGGTATTCATATAAGTGAAAAAAGTATAAAAACTTGGGAGAAGGCGGGGCTGCATCACTTCAGTGACTTTTTTTTAGAAGCGGTGATGAAGTCTTGAGATCATCTAAAATTGACTAATCCGGAACTCCCATCTTTGCTACTTTTTTCTTTTTTTCTAACTCCATAATTTTATAAGGAGTTTACAATCCCCCAAAGATGCTCTTGCTAATTTGATTTGTCATGCTTATTATGTGAGGGAGACCAGAGGGGCAGGGAAAGGGTACCAGATCGTCCGGGAACAACTGCATGCAAAAGTAGTTCCACAAACATTACAAAAGATTGAGAAATCTACAGGATGTAGGTTAGATATACAATCATGGATAGAGTATAATATCTGGCTCATGAATCCATTAGGGGCACCAATTTTACATGCATGGCATTTTTTTGTAAGAGGCAACATATACACTATCTCTCCTACGTAAGATGAATGTTGCTATCTCAGGGACATGTTTTAGGTGCAGTTATTAAAATGGAGATTGGTTTCATATTTGTTTTTCATGTTCGGTTTTAATTGAATTCTGGAAGCAGATTTTCCAATGGCTTAGTAAAAAGCTTAGGATAGTCTTAGACCTCACTCCCAAAACTGTCGTTTTCAGAATCGTTGATACGCTTAATCCATCTATTCAACAGGGACAGTATGTTTTTATTGCATCCCTATTCGCTAAGATGTTGATTCTGCAAAAATGGAAAATGGCTGAGGCTCCAATTTTTCCCCAGTGGAAACTTAAGAAGACTCGAACTGAAGCAAAGGAAATACTATATTCTCAAAGAGTAGGAGCCACAGTCAAATTTCTTGAAATTTGGGGTGAGAAGTACGATTACCCCACGGGTATGAATATTATAGAGTCCAGGGGTCTTTCCCTATCTCCTTTATTCTTTTATTTTCCCCCCCATATTCTTTTGTTTTTCCTTTTTCGAGAGAGAAAACTCTAAAGATTAAGACAAATAAGTTCCACGTTTTTTCAGCTTACAAGAATGTATATACGTATCTATGCATGATTGACAGTTCTCTTGTATATTAACGATGTAAGTGTCTTGATGAATTGCAATATTTTTGGTTTTTCTAACTGCGATGATTAAAAAAAGACTCTTTGTGAGAGCCAATTCCTCAATTACCATTTGAAAAAATAATAATCATCATCATAATAACTTTATTGCGACTCTTTACAGTCATAATAGCACAGAAATTAAAAAAACAATGCAAATTAATACAAGAGTAACCTAAAATCAGGCAGTTTACATTGGAAATTACAGTACATTCCGAAACTTTTCTTAAATTTAAAAAGGGAATTATTTTTAAAATTGGACCCCAAGATTTTTGTTTATTTTTTTAAATAAATTAGTATAAAATACATTAAGAAAGTCATTTAAACATTTTACGGGGATTAGATAATAAACACTCCACAATTGATAATACTAATGAGCACAGTCTTGGATCTAAATATCAATTTCTAAGAGAAACCTTCGTTTCAGCCGCATAGCCTGGAGGAATTTAGAGATTACAATGACAAATAAAGGGTTCATATCAGATTTTAAAATTCTGAATAGTGCAAAACAATCCCTTATGCCCAAATTCCTACACAGTTCTACAATCCATTTGCTCATAGCCTGTTTATTAGCCGGGCAGAAGCAAACTACATGAATTTCGGTTTCCTCTTCCACGTGGCACCCAGGGCATAAATACCAAGCCTTAGACAGCCAATTATTTGTTGTAGCGAACAGTGGAAGGGTCCCATATCTGAATTGGAGGAAAATCCTCCGGTTAAACGAGGGGTGTATTGTGTCCAGGACCTGTTCAAATGAGTAATGTGATTTAAAATCGAAAAACCCATAGGTCAAGCTTGAAGAGCTAACCATACGGTACAAAGTTGACAGTTCATAATCTTTTAGCTCTTTAGATAAACATGTTTTATAATAGCTGGGCATGCCTCCTCCAGTGAAGCCCATAGCTCCTCCCTGCCAATGGCAGTGAAGGAGTCTCTCACAAAAGCAAGCCATGGTATCTTTTCCAAAACTCCTGGTGACAATAGGAGTGCCTTGAGTTCACCCCTGTAGTGGCTCAATTCTACTAAATAATAATCACAGGAGCAATCCTTCAATAACTTTGCAAATATCTAGAGTGTGTTCCTCTTGGCCATAGTTATAATCCTGTTTGACATAAATGGTATTAACTTGACATGGTTCTCCCTCTTCCTGCATCCTTGAGTAGGATATCACCCAGGGTGTTGACTGCCCAAACACAGTTAAGGTCACGTCCCTTCCTTAGGTACTTAGGGGCAGATTTATGAGGCCCTTGCGCCACGTTTACGCCGCTGTTGCGTCACGCAAGGCGGCGTAAACGTGGCGCATCCCTACGAGGCATTTACAACGTGACGCATCTATGGAGATGCGTCACGGTGTAAGGCCCTGCCCCACATGAAACCTGCGTCAGGTTTCATGTAGGCGTTACGGTGCAGGGGTGGGCGTTCCGTCGCAGGAACGCCCCTGGAAAGTGACTCAGTGAAATCTACAAGATTTCACTGAGTCACTTTCTACGTCAATTCCTTACGCCTGCTTGAAGCAGGCGTAAGGGTGATGCACCATGCAATGTAGGGGTGGCCCCTGTGCATTGCAGGAGTAATGTCGCACTTGCGACATGACTCCAGCAATGCGCCGCCGGTACGCCGAAAGATGCGTCACGCATCTTCCCTGCCTTGCACCATGGTGCGCCGCATTGTAAATGCGGCGCACCATGGGTGGCGGAGCTGTGGCGCACTGTGGCGCACATTAACTGGCGCATCCCTGGGGATGCGCCAGTTAACGTAAATCTGCCCCTTAGGGCTTCCGTGGGAATACATTTTGCTCTAACCAAATACTCATAAGGTCCATCAAACAAAGTCCCAAACCTCACCTGTCAAGACAGTTCTTAACAAAAGTCAAGGTATTTTCACACAGGAAATTAACTGAAGCAGTTCTGTGTCCAATCTGACAGTTCATGTTGGCTCAAGTGATTTCGTTTTTTTGGCCAATAGGATAATGGTCGTAGGGTCAGATGTACAAATGTCAGATTTGCTGTTTGCAACTACAACATTAGTTTTTTCTTAACACTAAACGCATTTTAGGGGTTGGTAAACTTTTACTACCTCCTAAAATGGGTTTGTTAAATTTGCAACTTGGAAAGGGCATTTTATAGGCATCCTTTCCAAATTGCAAATCTGTGTGTGATGTTAATGTTTTGAACCATAATCTGGTTCAAAACATTAAATGGCTCCCGGGTCCGGGTGATAAGCCTTTCGCAGAAGGGCAGGGACCTGCTTGAGACTCCTTACCCTTAATAAATATTAAAAAATGGTTTATTGGGGTGAGGCATTGAATCGGGGACCACTGCCAACTCTCAAACAAACTTTTAAAACTACATGTATTTTTAATTACTTTATTTAATCATTGTATGTCTTGTACAAGTGACACAGCTCTTTCCTAGAAGGAAAACGAAATGCATTTTAAAACAAAGCTGACTTTATTTTACAGTGGTCACAGACATGGCGGTTGCTGACCCCAGCATGCTACTATCCTTCTGATTTCCTCAAATTGTAGTTAGTCACAATTTGTGACCTACCTCATTATTATTCTTAAAGTAGGTCGGATCGTGACCCACTGGTATACGGATTTTTAAAAACTGATCTATTAGTACAAAGGCCAGCTCTCAAAATCGTATGTGCGTTGGAAGAAAACTAGTTGCAATTTGCAACAAATATTTTGCAACCAGATATTTGTACACTGGGGCATATGTTTCTTACAATGGTCCCTACTAGTAACTCGTGGGCCTAAACAACTAAGAACAAGTGCAAGAGTCTATTGTCTAGTACCTGTCTGTAATGTAGTCCAAGAAATTATAATGCTATTTACTCAAATGTGTGCCTTTGGGGAACCACACAATAGTGATAAACATATGTTTCGCTGTAGCCATATTTATTGAATGTAATCCAGCCCCATCTAAGGAGTCAATTTATTTTTTGCCATATATCACTTTAACTATGCGGGATAAACGCTCACAGTACATTTTACAATGATAAAAATAGTTTAATCCACATGCATTAGTACATTACTTCTTTCAGTAATCTGTTGTGATTTTTTTTAGCTAATAGCGCATCATCCATGTTTATTAATGGATTCTGCAATCCCAGTATAAAAGCACATCTCTATTTTTTTTCTAATCAGCCCCTAGTGGCACACTAATTCACCTATAATATAGAAAATAATAATCCACATTTGTTAAGTGCACAATCACCCGTAAGGGTCTCTAGGCGCTGGGGGCCGTCGGGAACATTAAGCGAGCTATTGCCCAGAGTCACATGGTGCTGGGCTAACCTGCCGCCGGAGCCGGGGATCGAACCCTGATCCCCAGATTCCAGCGTCAGTCGCCCTGGCCGCGGCGCCACAAAATACATCAGACCTTAATTTTAATAAGTTATTGCCATTGAGTTATTTTCTCTAAATGCCTGCTGCCAGAGCCAGCAGCTATGGTGAAGGCAGGTCAGGTCACAGAGCAGCTGTTTAAAGCAACGGAAATGAAATGTTGCTTTTCTGACTCCTGCTCTATTTTTCTATCTTACAGTGACTAGCAGAAAGAACATGATTATTTTGTGCTTTCCTTTGGGGTACTTTATCCCTTATGTAGCGCAATGATCAGGAAATTGGGTTTAGCACCTCATTAGTGAACTTGGAAATAGTTTTTTTGGGGGGAGCTGAGTCTGTGATAAGGTTAAAAATGGAGTCTCTGCAGGTTGGTGGTCCACCATCTTGCAAAGAGCCCAACACACTCCTGAAGCTCTTTGTTATTAAGTGAGCCCCTTGGCATCATGCAAGGCATTTTTCATGGAATCCCGCAGCATCATGATTTGTGCTGATGATGGACACATGGTTTGGGCACCGCTCGAGAGAACACTTTGGTGCCCCTGGAAATTCCATTTTGCAAACTGCTCAGTTATTTCCATCGTGGACAGACCCTTTGTCTCTGGTAGAAAAAAGTACAAAAGTGTTCCAGAAACTGCAATCAGGCCCACGAAGATAAGGAAGGTGTAGCTGCCAAGCATCTCCTAAAAAGAAAGAAATATGATATGAACATCCAGACCACACTTGGCACATTTGCTGCAGACATAGACCTTACCCTAACCAGGTGGTGCCACCCCAAACTTTGGGACCCAGACCACCCTCCCAAACACCTTCACCCTTGACCTGTGACTGAAATGGGGGCAAGGATAGAGCAGAGCATTGGAAATTAATGCCACAACAAGGTGTCTCAAAGAACACCTACCTTAAACATCTCTTTGGAATTGAACAGCATACGAATTAAGCAAATATTACTCATACAGCAACTGTGCAAACAAAGAACAAGATTACTTTAATGAAAGGCAAGAAAAGCAGGCCCAATTAACCTATTCCCTTTATTTACACAGAGCAACTGCACACAAGACCCAGATAACTCATTCTCAAAGCAACTGTGCACAAAACCAGGAGAACTCATTTTCAAGGCAACTGTACACAAGCACCTAGAGAACCTCATTCTCAGAGCAACTGTACACAAGCACCAAACAACCTCATTCTCAGAGCACCTGTACACAAGCACCAAACAACCTCATTCTCAGAGCACCTGTACAAAACCAACAAAGGACCTTATTCTCACAGCAACGGTATAAAAGCACCAAGGGAACCTTTTTCTTAGAGAAACTGTGCACAAGCAACAAAAGGCCACTCATTCTCAAAGGGGATGTATACATGCACCAAGGGAAACATTTTCTCAGAGCAACTATGTACAAGCACAAAGGAAACGTCTCTCTCAAAACAGCTGTACGCAAGCACCAATCAAACCTCAGTCTCTGAGCAACTGAGTACCAGTACCATAAGAACCATATTGTCAAGCAGCTGCTTACAAGCACTTCAGAAACTTCATTCTCAAACTCAAAGCAACGGAACACAAGTACCCAGAAGACCGAGTTATCAAGCAACTGCACACAAGCATTAAGAGAACCTCAGTCCAAGAGCAATTGCATCCAATCACCACACCCAGGGAACCCCATTCTCATGACAAGGATCTGGAACAGCTAATTCACAGAAAATAACTGGATGCAACAAGAAATTAGAGGCCCGGATTCACAAGATCAACTGTAAAAGTAAAACTAGATCATGTCATTCACATAAACTAACACCTCATTCATATAAAACACCAGCGCACAAGAAATAATAGCGCCTCATTCACATAGCATAACTGTGCAGAGCAAGGAACCAGAGCTTCTCGTACACAGAGAACAATTGAACGCAACAAGGAACTGGTGTGCATCCTTCACATGGAGCAGCAATATGCAGTAAGGGACTACAGCTCGTCATTTACATATTACAAGTGTACACAACAAGGGACTCAAGCTCCTCCTTCACCAATTAAGTGTACCCAATAAGGAACTGGAACAACTCATTCACAGAGAACAACAGTACAAAGCAAGGAACTAAAGCTCCTCATTCATCTAGAACAGCTGCACACAAGAAACCAAAGCATTTCATGTACTTAGAACAACTTTGCACAACAAGAAAGGAGAGCTCCTCTTTTAAATATAGCAACAGTACACAACAAGGAACTATAACATCTCATTCGTATAGAACATCTGTATAAAACAGAAAACCAGAGCACCTCATTCACGTTGCACAATGTTACACAACAAGGAACAGGAGAACATCCGGTGCAACAATGAAGGCAAAATGGCCGCTGACCGGCTGTAGGGTGAAGTCGCACTAGTCCTCTCTCCCTGCAGATCGTGATGATCGTGAAAATGCTGTAGAATGCTTGGTGCCCCTGGCTGGATACGTTGCTTTTCGAGTAGATTGCTGACTCCAGTATTTTTGCAGGCACCGCATCGACTTTTGCTCTCAATAGTTACAGTTGTGAAAACTTGTTTTCTAAAAGCTACTATGGCGCAAAGAGGCCCAAACCAAAGGAGCAGAAGGAGGCTCCAAACCCAAATGTCTCGAATGTCCCTGCCCCTGTGCCAAACTCCGCTAGACGCTTAGCGGTTCAAACAAGAAAGCAGACCGCAAAAAACACAGGTACCGCAGATGATTCAGGCGAAGGCATCAAAGGAGTCAAGCAAAAAGATACCAAGGGGGCTGTCAAGAAGGGTATCAAGTACAAACAGAAAGAAAAGGAACTTAGCACTAATACTCCAAAGGGGAGTACACTCCGGCAACCCACCTTGGTCGAGTCATTCTCCGCCGCATCAGCAGGTCCCCAGGCTCCCAGCGCTGTGTTGGCGGTCGGTCCCAGTCAGCTTCCCGGCTCTTCGCAAACTGAAGCTGAGAAGGCAGGAGAGCAAAGAACACCGAGCGAGACGTGCCTCGATGACCAGCGGGTGGATCAGCCATCCCAGACAGCAGGAGACGAGGCGGAGCAGGCACGGTGGATGAAGGTGAGCAAATCAGGAGCTGGGCACGAGACGGTGAACCGCGTTGATTCACAGCTAGAGGCTCCGGCAGAACGGTCTGTGGACCGGGACGCAGCACAGGGGCAGTGTTGCAGCAGGCCAACAATAGAAATAGAGAGAACAGACAGAACCCCACTACCACAGGCACAACCCGACTGGGATGGGAACCTTTCTGCTAAAAAAATTACTGGCGCTACGGGGGACTCCAAACAATACAGTGGAAGTCTGGGAGGTGACTCGGCTGAAGAAGGGATGAAGGATAGGGCTACTGAAGGTGCAAAAACCCCTGAGATAGCGAGCAGCGAGCTTAATTTGGAAGAGGTTGCTGGCGCAGAAGGTTTATCCCCTGTGAGACAGAGAGCCCTTCTTCTCCTCAACGCAGGCCCAGGCCAGGCTCACCCAGGGACGATTGCCTCTTTTCTGTGAATGACGACTCAGGCTCAACGTCTGGAGAGAGTGGGGGAGTGGAGAGAGCTATACTGGTGGCTCAGATTCAGACCCGACCTATCAGCAGAGGAGAGCACAATCCAGAGGGCTTCGCCTAACCAGAGGGCAAAGCAACAGAAAAACAGACTGCGCCTTAAACAGCAGTCCTTCACATCTTGAAGTGGCAAAAAAATTAGATTGGGACTATTCCGCTACCTCTCATTTGTATCACGAGGACGGCGGAATGAACAGCCAACACCAACATCAGGCTTCCACCTCACCTCAGACTCCAACTATGGACTTGCTCAATTCCACACTAAAGCAGATGCAGGGGGAGGCTAGATCCGAGAGCAGAAGGGCTAAGCAGGCATACAAAAAAATTCAAGGTTCGCTAATCAAAATGAACAAATTATACGCGGAAATGGCAGGGAGAGTCACTGAAGTGGAAGAAAGGACTGGGAAGCTGGAGGATGAAGTCTCAAGATGGCAGGAATTCAAGGAGGCCCAGGAGAAAGTCACTGAGGACGTTCAATGGAAGTTGGAAGACTTCGAAAACCGACAGAGAAGTAACAACATTAAGCTTGTGGGCATTCCAGAAGGGGTGGAGGGGCAGGATGCATGGGCTTTTGTCATCTCACTATTATTGGGGGCCTTTCCCGAGCTCTCAGCTTAAAACTGGGAGAACGAAGTGCAACGCGCTCATCGGTTTCCTTTAACCCAGAGGAAGGGCTATGCTACATCTCAGCCACACAAACCCAGGGCGATGCTGGTTTATGGTTGGAATTTTCTACTCAGGCAAGAAGTTATGGACAAAGCGAAGCCTCAGTCCCGGTACTCCTTCAATGGAACAAAATTTTTTGCACGCCCAGACTTTTGTCACGCCACAGTAGAAAGGAGATGGCGATTAAGATAACTGATATCGCCTTTTCAGAAGATGGGGTTTGAAGCCTACCTGCAATTCCCAGCACGCCTTAAGTGTTAGTAGTCAGACAAACCAGGATGTTTTTTTCAGAGACTAAAGCCCAAGCATTTTTGTTGGAGTTAAAGGAAAGAAGGGACCAGAGGAGCACTAATGCTGCATTGAGATAACCAAGATAAAGTTATATGGATGAATCTTTAGATTAACCGATATAACAATCTACTAATACTATTAAGACTAAAAGCACTAAAAGCACTTCTATGGCATAATCACACTTGGTTAGGTTTTTTTGCATGGAGGGGGGGGCTTAGCGATTCCCTACGGGCTCAAAGCTGTCACACATAGGTCAGGATTGACCTATTTGCCTGTAAGGAAGGTGGGAGTCAGGGGGGGTTAAGGGTGGGGGGTTATGGGCACAGGGCACAGCGCACGTTTGCACCTTTTCACACATGAGCTTTGCTTAAGGGGGAGAAAGCAACTAGAGTCAGTGGTCGGGCCATGGATGGTATCTGTACTAGACATTGAAGGAAAATTGATTGTGTGGGAACAGCCTGATCGGGTAGGTCAGCCAGCAGAAGTACCCTAATGAATATAAGAATAATAACGCTTAATGTTTAAATGATCGGCTTAAGAGACAGCGAGTAGCGGTGCTGCTTAGAAATACACGTGCAGACTTTGTGTGTCTTCAGGAGACACACATTGAGGGAACCAAGGGTTTCTTATTGGAGCAAATGGGATTTCACTTGCTAGCTTACTCAAGACTAGGGGCTAAAACCAGAGGGGTGGCTATTCTATCTAGGTTCAGCAATGTGGTGGTAAGGAAGAAACTTGAGGACCAATGGGGCAGGTGGGTCTTGATAGATTGCTTGATTGGAGGTGACTGGGTTACGCTGGGATCAATCTATGGGTCAACAGAAAACGATCTGGAAGTTTTTGATTTTTTAGACCTAGCACTGGCTACATGGGCTCCACGGGTTATTTTACCTGGAGATTTTAATATTAACGGGGCAGGAGAGCTAGGTTTGGACTCCAGCGGGAGTTATCAGGACCGAAAGAAGAGAGTTTGCTGGGCAATTTTGAGCCTTGCTAAGAATAATGCGTTAATGGCTGTATGGGGGAAGTTAAAATCTAGTGACCCAGGGTTTACTTACTATTCTTCCCCCACAAGCTATGTGTTAGGTTAGATTATTTTATGTCATCCTGATCCTTAATATCCAAAGTACAGATTGAAAGACTCCCTCGGATCATATCCGATCACAATCCTTTAATACTAACAATAGAGGTAGCGGCAATACAAAGGCAGGAGTGGGGATGGACATTTGAGAGGGGTTTATTGAGGGAGGTCAATAGGGGAAGCAATGCTTCAGGGAATGCTTGGGTGGCCTTTAACAAAAGCAAGAACGATTAAAGTCGGAACAGTTAAGTAGGGCGTTATTAGGTGCCGAACAGAACCTGGCACAGTGTACGACATCTGGGGTATTACTTGACCAGGCACTACTCAAGGTTGCCAGGGCGAAAGCGGAGGCTGAAGAGAGAATAGCAATTAAAGCTGCTGATATATTTTTAACTAAAAGGAAAAATGCCACGAGTTTAGTGAACGGATGGGTCACACAATAGCGGTTCGGGCTAGACAGAAGGTCGCCTTAGGGGAAATTAAAGAAATAAAGGACTCCGACGGGAACCTTGTTTCAGATACTGACGAAATTTGTGAAGTTTTGTGACAGTTTTATACTAAACTATATAAGGAAGACCAACCCAAAGATCCTGGAGAAATGATAAGATACTTGCACGACACCCCCACTTATACATTATCGGAGGAAGATAGGGAATTACTGGATGCACCTCTGGGGAAAGATGAGATTGCTGCCACCATGTTAGGCTTGCCCTCAGGTAAGGCCCAGATCAGATCCCGGGGGAATTTTATAAGGTCTTTTTTGATGTAATCATCTACGACCTAGTCAATACAAGACAGGAGGCGCAGGTAGGCCTGTCCATACCGGATGGCTGGGCAGGAGCAGACATAGTAATCCTTTTAAAGAAAGGGAAACCATCTAGTGAGCCAGGTTCCTATCGGCCAATTACACTCATGCACTCAGATGTAAAGATCTTTTCAAAGGCACTGGCAGTAAGATTTTCCAGAGTAATAGGCACACTGGTTAGTATAAACCAACACGGCTTCATTCCAGGAAGAGGTACTACTCATCACATCCGTAAGGTCATTACACTGTTCGATGCCGCAGAAACCATAGGAGACCCGATGGCAGTTATGCTTCTGGATGCCGAAAAAGCATTTGATCGGGTCTCTTGGGAGTTTCTGCGGGCAGGTTTGAGGTGATCCGGCTTTGGGAAGGGCTTTATTAAAGCGATACAAGCACTATGCACTCCCACAGCAGGTATCCGGGTGAACGCAGGATGTACCTCTCCCTTTCAAATTACTCGAGGTACACGACAGGGGTGTCCGTGTTACCCACTCCTGTTTGCTATGTATATAAATCCACTGCTTCGAAAGTTGGAACAGAACATCCGGATCCTCCACTGGAGACTCAAAGGGGTCTATGTAAGGTTTTGGCTTATGCTGATGACATGGCAGTTATCACACCAGTACCTACAGAGGCTATCAGAGAGGTAGAGGAGGAAGCAGAGCAGTTTGGCCAGGTCGCAGGATATCCCCTGAACAAATCTAAAACCCAAATTATTAAAAACGAGCAGGCAAAGTGTACAGATTTGCGTGTGGTCCAGTCTGGAGTCTATCTAGGGGTACACATAACTGCGGATCTCGGCAAGCTGGTAGAGTCAAACATAGGGTCAGTAATTAATAAAGCCAAGAAAGATCTGGATAGGTTTCATAATCTACATTTGTCTATAGTAGGGTGGGTTAACATCGTTAGAATGATCCTCCTCCCAAAATTCCTCCACCTGTTCAGGGCAATCCCGCTTATGTTTGAAGCAACATGGTTTAACACTCTAGAACTTATGATAAATAGATTTGTCTGGGCGCATGGGAAAACAAGAAGAGCACTGAGATACATGTCACTCCCCAGGGATAGAGGGGTATGGGCATTGCCTGATTTTAAACTGTACTATTGGGCAGCAGCCCTCCAGCAAATGACGCGGCTCATAGGGGGGGCGGAGTCCAAATTGGAGGAAGCAATGGGTTCTGTTTCTATTTATGCGCTAGTCCTTGGTGAAGAGGCGGAGAATGCTTTTTTGAAGTATACCGACCCCAGTTACTTTAAAAGAACGAAATTTAAAACAGTCATCGCAGCACACAATGTTTGGAAGGCATTTAAGAAAACATTTGGTTTGGGAAGATTTAATGCATACAATGGGTTATTTCAGAATCCCACACTACCGCAAGAGATTTTTTCAGATATCGTTTTTTTAGAGTGGGGTGGCGGGGGTTGACAAAAGTGGGGGATATGATTGGGCTTGAAGGAATGCGTCAATTCACTGACATTCAGTCGACATTTGGTCTCAACTCAAGTAATTTTTTAAAGTGCTTACAGGTTAGGAGTTTATTAACCAGTAAAAAAGGTGGACCAAGGGGGTTCGAAAAAAATACAATATTGGAGGCCATTCAAGGTGGAAATGGATGTACGATCAAAAAATTCTATGCTGAGCTTATTGAAAGTAGAGAAGACAATCTTGCAAAATATGAATCTAAATGGGCAGAAAAGCTAGGAATAGAACAGAAGGCTCTCCGGTTGTCACTACAGCTAGGTCAGGAAATTCTTTGCTCGGCTGCCCTCCAAGTACAACATTATAAGACTATTTACTCATTATACTACACACCATCTAGGATTGCACAATGGGGAGGAACGCAGGAATCAACTGCCCACGTTGCGATAGCTCAGAGGCAGACATAATACATATTTTTGCTACATGCCCTCACTTACAGCCATTACTTAACTCTATTGAACTATTTATGAAAAATTCTTTGAGAATAGAGGTCAAGCTGACCCCAGTCAGGATTCTATTGGGGGTGGCCGAGGATTCTCCCCGGTCTCAATATGATTACTTCTTATTTGTTGCTATGGCAGTGTTTCGAAGCTATATGTAATCCCACCCACTTTAGACCAATGGGTGGCTAAGCTGCTAAATACCTACAACCTAAAAAAGGGGATTTACGCAAGAAAGGGCAAGAGGGGAAGAGCGCTAGGGATACAAATATGGGACCCCCTTAATAAATGGAAGGAAAAGTAAGCACTACCGCTTAGGTTAACCATCTCATTGATCGCATCTTGATTTATTTGCTTATCTCATTTTTAAAAAAAAATTTGTATCTTTCTTTGTGTTTTCTTTCTTCCTATTTTTGATCTGATTGGTCTATAGGGCAATATTTGTCAGGTTGTCACATGTACATACGCTTTTTATTTTTCAATTTAATTTAAGAATGTATATGCAGATCTATTTAAAACTTGTATGTTTAAACAGTTTATAGCTCATGCTTATGTTAGCTTGATTTTACTGTGATATACATTGATTTGCAGATGTTTTTCACTTAATGTGCCCTGTGAGAAAAAATATAAATATATATTAAAAAAAAGGAACAGGAGAACATCCTTTACAGAGACTAACTGTACACAACTAGAACAAGAGCACCTCGTCCACTTCAAGAAACAAGGTCTCCACATTCACATAGACTAATTGCAAACAAAGAAAATCTGAGATTCACATGCACATAAAATAACATTTATACAACAGGAAACCAGAGCTTCTAATAGTACACAATAAGAAACCACACCACTTTATTTCCATAAAATAACTGTACACAAGAAGCCAGAACTCCTTGGTCCCAAAAACCCAACCTTACACAACAAGACGCCAGAGTTTCTCATTTGTATAGAGTCAATGTACACAACAAGAACTCAAAGCTCGTCACTCACATAACATAACTGAACACAACAGGAAACCGGACAGAGACCTGTTTCACACACTACAACTGTACACAATAAAAGAAAAATTGTACACAATATTAACCTAGCGCTCCTGGTTTAACATAAAGTCTGAAAGGCCAAACTCCAACTTCAGGCAGGCAAAGACTCTGGGCCCAATTCACAAAAGTAAACTGAGACCTCAGTCTAACTTTACAACTTTCGGTATTCACAAAGGGCATTTACGAAACGTAAAGTTAAACTTTTGTCTCAGGTAAACTTAAGTTTTGGTCTTAGTATACCTCAGACCAACAAGTTAAAGTTAAGACCAAAACTTATGTTTAATTGAGACAAAAGTCTAACTTTACAATTCGTAAATACCCTTTGTGAATACCGAAAGTCATGAAGCTAGACTTTTTTCTCAGTTTTCCGTTGTGAATCGGGTCCTCTAATTGTTGCCTAATCATCAATTTTTCTGCCTTTGATGTAGATGCCATCTGTTCTTATCTTTCCAAGAAACTGTGAGAGTGTCAAATCATTCAGACGAAGACGTCTATAAGACACCTGATGCAATATCGATCTGGGACAAGTCCCTTGTTATCTCTCTCACAGGGTCAGATAATAATAATAACATAAACAGTGTGGTCTGAATTGACGTGCTATTAACATATTTTTTATAATAATACGTCTAAGACAAGCATATTCATGAACACAGGTTGTGTCAGACATCTCTAAGGTTTTATCAGAAATTCCCCATATTAGATATGCCAGAATAAAAAAGGGTTGACTTGGCAGGAGAGATTCTTTGTCACAGTTTATTGTGCCAGATAACTGCCAGAAGATCTTGACAGAGACTGCCAGACTGAGATAATGCCACAGCATCATGTTCTGAGTTGAAAGCTGATACTCAGCCAAGTCCGGCAGGAGAGGAGCTAATGCATGTTTTCCTTTTGAGGGTACACTCTCTCCCAGCTTCTGATAATTACATCCTCTTGATGTAAACAAGCATGCAGTCCATTGATTCTCCCTAAGAAACTCTAGATGCATGTTATACTATGCAATGCTCTGATAGTATAGTGAATTTAAATAGGTTTTAGGGTGTTAGGTTGCTAGATGATTATCTCTATGGTAGAAATGTGGATTTTATTTTCATTGTTCACAACATGCATTAGTGCTGTTTTAATATTATGTGTGTATATTTTACATCTTCTAAGCAACAGGATGAACCTGTTGAAATAAACACTTTTAAGCATAAAGAGCCTCATTATGATGTCAGTTAGAGTTGCCTCCGACCGGCATCTCTGCAGTTGCGGAATTGGCAGACCTCCGGCCGTCAGTCCCGAAACTGCAATTACTATGCGACTGCACATTTTGCGGTCATAGACTGCCATTTCTCTATCGGAGCCTGTGCAGCAGTTGGAAAACGGCAGCAGCACAAGCTCCCATAGAGAAATGGGAGTTTCTGCAAATCCCTGCACCGTGTGGCAGGCACCTTGCGGTGCCTGCCACACAGTGCAGGGATTTACAGGGGGCAGGATGCCCTCCAGGCCCGCAACCATAGGCCCAGGGGAGAAGTGGGCCCTGTTAGGGGCCCCCAAAGTTGCTTTACGACAAACTTTCCATGCCAAAAAGCCCAACAAGGAAAGCCTGTTGAAAACCGACATCATAATCCTGATGGCGGAAACGCCTTACCAAAGGAATTATGTGAGGTTTCTGATTGGCTGGTTTAGACTCTGACTGCCGTCATCGAAATACAGTGGTTTGAGTTCAAACCAAGGATGATGGTTGGTAAGCCACCGATGAGAGGTCGGAGGTTTACCAACTAACATCCAAATCAGGCCATTAGTGTCTTTTCTTAGTGCAGTACTCGTGTGTGATATTGTAAAGAACAAAAAATGAGTTTTCAAATTACCACTGCGTCACTGAATCCATTTTTAGGGACAGTTAGTAACCCAGAAAGCATGGATACCATATTAACTATGCATTGAGCGGGGCTGTGTGGGGCTACAATAATCTGTTTTTCACATTTAATTGCTTGTACATTGAACTAGGTTCACTCATGACACCAGTGGGTGTGAAAACAAGCCTTTTAAAGCTAAACAAAATCTTAGTTTATGCAACAGGTTCACACTTCAACTTTACTACACCAAGCACCTCCAAAAATAGCAACTATGTGGAGAAAGAACCAACATACATAATTCCAAAAGAACTATACACAAGAAAATCATAGTACATCACTTACAAAGAACAACCGTAAATATACAAGGATAATATGTCACACAGAGAACTGGTAAGCATAAGAACCCGTACCATGTATACTTTAGTTGAGCAATCTTGTATGCACAATTTCAAGTATTTGATCCTGGATGATGCACATTCCACTGTCCCACTGGATATGTTGACTCAATTGTGTTACATTAAATTAGCATTCCACCTAAGTCCAAAACACAGAAATGCTTCAAAGAACACAGACCATAGCACCACACAACCTACCACACACAATCAACACAAGCATACAGCACACAAACACAATACAAGACTCAACATGACATTATATCCATATGCATCAGACTAGGCTCATTTTCTGCATGGTTGCATAAAAGATGTCATTCTAATGGGTTGTGAAAAATGAGGACAAGACCCTCAACATGAGGTTCTGTTATTTGCAGTTAGGGACAATTACAAATGGTTGAGAAGTCATTTAGCATTACATACCATCATGTGAGGGAAGATCATCCCAATTATGAACATTGCTGAAAAGTTAGTTATCCCCGTAAGTGCCACGGCCGGTGGCCGAGAGGCCTGAGTGAAGTTAGATACAGTGATTGGCAAAGACACACCACCTTTCAAAAGAAAAAACATGCAAAATCTTATTAAGGATGATATGGTGTAACATAGCACTTAATATGTCCATGACAATCCTGGCATCCAATTTGTCATAATAATTATGCATTGAGTGATTGTTCACTTTGTCCTGGTGAAACTTGAGGTAAATGGCATTCTGCCCCAGCCGATTTCCTTCTAACTTGGAAGTACTTGTGGCCAATGGCCAATTCCTTTCTGACCCAGTGAATATCTTTTGTAAGGTTCCAAAAGAATAGCCCCTCCTCTGGTGAAGTAAACTTTTCAGCTGCTCTTGTGCCTACTCAAGATGCAACAACCTTTCTGTTGACTGCTTTGCAGATGATAAACAAACCTATCCTCCCAGCTCTGATCCTCAGGCTGGATTTTCTAAAGGGATGGGTGGATTTCAGCATGCTCAATGGTTTTGAAACAGACATCATGAGTTTTGGTTTATTTCACTGTCAGTCTTGTTCGGTCACTTATATTTTTTATGGACACTCCACTGTGCATGCGTAAAAACACAGGTGCACCTCCGAATCCTGACAAATGTATATACCCAAGAGGAATACACCTTTCCGAGCAAGTGCACCAAAGCAAGGACTTTCTTGACTGCACACAAAATGTTCAAAGCGCTTCTGGACTCGAGAATGTACATTACATTTCTGCTCTTCCTAAAAGAGACCGCCTGCCCACGTTATGATTAGGTTCAAAATACAGTGTCCCACCTTTGCATGTCTGGACAGGCTATCAAAATATCGTCTTGTAATATTATTGAGTGCAGGGTGTCAACTACCACAGTATTGCATTCAGTAAGCATGTAAGTCTGTATAGGTAAGTGTGGAAGTGTAGGTTTACTATTCATAACTAAACATCTATGTAGCTTGAAGATATGTATAAAATGTACATATACATATAAACACACACATATTACGCAGTGGCAGTCAACCCCTGTATCGGTATGGTTCAGACGTACTTTCTATTGAAAAGCCATGTTTTGATTTGCCCATCAGGTTTGTGAACTAAGATCTAGCTTGCCAATTTTCATGCAAATCTGTGCAGGAGAAAACAAAGTTAAGGGAGTGAAAAAGATGTGTTTTCCTACTTTATCTCACATATGAAGTTTTGCTCATGCCTACAACCCGAACAGTTAATTGTATTTACATCAAACACAGCATGAAAGTAGATCTTTACTTAAGGCAATGCATTTGCTTGTATTGACTTACTTCCCTTCAGTAGTTCAACCCTCACTGTGCACTGCCAAAGGCAAGTCCCAGGCACAGCTCTCCCGTGCAGCTGCATCGCTCTTGCTCCTGTCATCTCCTTGCTTCTTCCCTGTTTGTTTGCACTTTCTCCCTGCTTTCCCTCCCTTTTCCTTGTTTTCTATTGGCCGTTTCCCAGTTTTTTTCAGTGCCTTCTCCTTTTCAGGAAAAAACAAGTCTCCATCGCTCGTGGGTGATTTGCTGCGCTTTATAAATTCGTAATTGATTGATGAGCAGTGGAGTTGGGCTGATGGCAGGGATTGGGCAGAGGCCCTCGCCACACATCATTCCCTGCATCAAACGACAAAAGGCTTCAGGGCTTGGGGTGGGGTGGGTGCAGGGCCATGGCCATGGCCAGCAGAGGCTGTTCACCAGGGGTGAGTCGGGCACAGGACCTGACCTCAAGGAAATTAAGTAAAATATTTTAAAAAACTAACATCATTTTCAGTTATGGTTATCAATATACGCCATGACTTGTGTCAATGCTGAAAACAATAATTTTTCAATGGCACAGAACAGAACAGAAACAAACTATGACGACGAACTTAAGAACTCAAAGAAGAACTGCCGCACCCTCGAGAAAGCCTGGCGCAACGACCAGACCACAGACAACATGACTGCCCTCAAGCACGCCACCTGCATACACCACCAGCTGATCCGTACCACCAAGAAGGCAGCCTTCAAAGAACGACTGGACAACAACGCCCACAACAGCAAGGAACTCTTCAGCATCATCAAAGAGCTCTCCAACCTCAATGCCGGAAACAACGACATCACTCCCTCGCAAGACCTCTGCGACTCGCTCGCCTCGTTCTTCCACCGCAATATCGCCGAAATACACAACAGCTTCGACGCACCAACCACACACCAAACCACCGAACCAACGCCCCCCACCACCATCCTCTGCGCCTGGACCCCGGTCAGCACCGAAGACACCACCCGCACGATGAACACCATCCACTCCGGATCCCCAACTGACCCCTGCCCCCACCACGTCTTCAACAAGGCCGACTCCATCATCGCACCCCAACTCCAGGACATCATCAACACCTCCTTCAACACCGCCACCTTCCCGTAGAGCTGGAAGCACGCCGAGCTCAGCGCCCTCCTGAAAAAACCAACAGCGGACCCCACCGACCTCAAGAACTTCCGCCCCATCTCGCTCCTCCCTTTTCCTGCCAAAGTCATCGAGAAGACCGTCAACAGCTTGCCACCTTCCTCGAGACAAACGGATCCCTCGACCAATCGCAGTCCGGTTTCCGAGACAACCACAGCACCGAGACCGCCCTCATCGCAGCCACTGACGACATCAGATCCCTGCTCGACAACAGGGAAACAGCGGCCCTCATCCTCCTGGACCTCTCCGCAGCGTTCGACACTGTCTGCCACCGCACCCTAGTGCAGCGCCTCAGCAACATCGGAATCCGAGAGAAGGCACTGGAGTGGATCATCTCGTTCCTCACCGGAAGAACCCAGAGAGTCCGCCTCCGCCCTTCAGATCCGAGGCCACCGAAGTCATCTGCGGCGTACCACAGGGATCATCACTCAGCCCCACCCTCTTCAACGTCTACATGAGCCCCCTCGCAGCCATCGCACACCAACACAACCTCAACATCATCTCCTACGCCAACAAAACCCAGCTGATCCTCTCCCTCACCAACGATCCCACCAGAGCCAGAACCAGCCTACACGAAGGTATGAAAGACGTCGCCGAGTGGATGAAGAACAGCCGCCTGAAACTGAACTCAGACAAGACGGAAGTCCTCATCCTGGGATCGTCGCCCTCCGCCTGGGACGACTCCTGGTGGCCCCTTGCCCTGGGCACCACTCCCAAGCCAACGGACCACGCACGTAACCTGGGCTTCATCCTGGACTCCTCCCTCTCGTTGACCAGACAAGTCAACGCCGTCTCATCATCGTGCTTCAACACCCTGCGCATGCTCCGAAAGATCTTTCGATGGATCCCCACCGAAACCAGGAAGACGGTCACCCAAGCACTAGTCACCAGCCGACTGGACTACGTAAACACCCTCTACGCCGGAACCACAGCCAAACTTCAGAAAAGTCTCCAACGCATCCAGAACGTTTCCGCACGACGCGTCCTGGACATCCCCCGACACAACCACATCTCCGGCCAGCTGAGAGACCTGCACTGGCTCCCCGTCAGCAAGAGGATCACGTTCAGACTCCTCACCCATGCACACAAGGCTCTCCACGACCTGGGCCCCAAGTACCTCAACAACCGCCTGACCTTCTACACACCCACCCGCCAGCTACGATCGACCAGCCTCGCCTCGCCGCCGTTCCACGCATCCGCAGAACCACCTCCGGAGGAAGATCCTTCTCCTACCTGGCAGCCAAGACATGGAACTTCCTCCCCATCCACCTTCGGCTAACCCAGGACCATCTCGCCTTCAGGAAGCAACTCAAGACCTGGCTTTTCGAGCAGTAACGGACCCCTCTCCCCCAGCGCCTTGAGACCCTTCCAGGTGAGTAGCGCGCTATACAAATGCTATGATTGATTGATTGATTGATTGATTGATACGGCATGTGTTGTGAGCGCTGATAACCATAACTGGCACCTTGAGTGCTTTTATGCATTTGATGCAAAACCATTACTCAGTTTTTAACTGTGCTTTTCCAGTGAATAAGTGCATATACAAATATATATTATTAAGGTACATAGATGTAGTGTTAATAATAGTGAATATACACTTGCCTACACAAATACTTACCATAACAATACTATATAACAGTCAATTTCCTACACTTGATATTGTTGCAGGATGATCGAAGGTACTCGATTTTCCTGAAGACCACGGGGCGCATGCATCAAGGTATGATTTTGTGAGTCCTTAATTGGGATTATTATGGAATCGCAATTAAGTACTTGCAAAAGCATATGCATGTAGAAATCACTATAAAAATAGTGATTCCTAAACATTCCTTAATTTCGATTCACAAATTGTGAGTCGCAATTAAGGAATGGCTCCCCATTCATTCCTATGGGTCTACAGGCCCATAGGAATGAATGGGAAATTGCATGCGCAATTTGCGAGCACCAGTAGGTACTCGCAAATTGCGTATGCAATTTCAAAGTAGCAAGGGTGTCAAAAGGACACCCTGGTGCACCCCTGGAATTGTGATGTGCACCCATGTTGCGCACACACATGCCCCAAGGGCATGTGTGTGTGCAACATGGAACTTTGAAAAATGCACTTTAGTGCATTTTTTCAAAGTTTTTGCAAATTACCAACCAGTTCAATTGCGCCGTAATTTTCGGCCCCAAATAGTGAAATTGCTATGTAAAAGTGGTTATTACATTGGATTTAAAGAATCGCAAATTGGGATTCCTTAAATGCAATTGCAATTTAAGAAATCGCAATAAATTGCGATTTCTTAATTGCGAGTGACTTACACTTTGATGGATCGCAAAAGCCCTTTCTGTGGATGAAACCGCCAATTTTTGAGAATCGGACCATTTGCACTAGCAAAAAAGGTTGATGCACGTGCCTGTACTTTCTGTAATTGCGACGGATCTGAGGTATAGTCTCACAAATCCTACCTTCCTCCTGACTTTCGGAAAGGCACTAAAAAATGTGTTTCTGCTGACTGGTTTCCAGTTTTCAATATGTATCCACGTGGTGTGCTCCTAGAGATGAATCAGCGCCTAGCATGCATGCTGTGAGATTCAGAAATACATAATAAACCAAACTAATTTAAAAAGTTAATAATTACAATCTCTCACAGGCACACATACTTTCTTACACTGGCAAACTACTTCAATACCCGATTTTAAAAGAAGATGAAAATGTTTTATAATCTACCTGTCAAACATTGTTGAATCTATTCTCATGGCATTCAAAGTTCTCTCTTACCAGGAACTACAACACAACCAAGTAACAGTCCACCATCACTCTCAGAGCCAAGCTTCCCTTCCAGTTACTCATTGACTTTACCCTTGTTTTTGACTTTGACCCTTTATACCTCATATCTGTGTACAGCCATGAATATGATGTGCTACGTATCTAGAAACTATCCAGTGAGTAGGTGGCAGAGAAAGGTAGCTAAAGAAGATAGTGTATTTGTTCTGTTGTGGTGAATGTACCACCAGGTTTGCGTATGCATGTATGCTTTTGTATGGTGGTTTGATGTAGGAATAGACTTTTATTTAAAATGCTGCAAACATGCAGAGCATTCTGCCATTCAATGATAATTTCAGATGTGTATATCATGATGGATGTAAGATATGAGTGTATGCCACTCCCTAGGTATACATACAGTGTAGTTTAGTAAATGTAACTAGAAGACACTTCAATTAAATCTACAGCACCTAACAAACATGCAAGAGCTGAATGTTTGATATGGCATGGGTGATCCCAGACTCAACAGCGCACACATCAGTAAAGCACCCCTGCCATCACAGAGAGTTTGTGTGCTGATCTAATGGCAACAGTACCTGTTGCTGAAAAGCTGTTGTCCTTGGTGGAGTGGCTGTAGTGCCACATGAGCACAATTGAAGGCACCTAATAACCGATGGAAGTGTGCAATAGCATATAATTTGTTAGCAACTAATTGCCTTTGCACTAGTGACTGGGGCATGGAGATAAACTAGTGTAGTTGGCTGGTAATGCATCTCAGTACCTGTTGCAAGCAGAATGATTGGCTCAAGAGCTGTCATGTTGTTGTTACTGACCCTCTGGGAAATCTCAGTGGCCATGACATAAAGTGCAGCCATCAATTTGGCATGTGTAGAGATGACCTAGATGAGACTGTAGATGCACTATGCTCCTTGTCACTGTCTGCAGCCATGTCAAAGATGAGGATCAGGCGAGAAACGGGACATAGCAATTGCTGCTTCTCTGGACATGCCAAAGATGCATGTGTGTTTTATTTGTGTAGTGAGAATCTACTAAAAGGCAGTAGAGCACTGTGTACCGCTAAGGATAAAGTAAACAAGTAATTTGAGAGCTAGCTAGTTTAGGAACTCTTACTACGTCATTATGTAGTGTTATTGATAGAGGTGTGTCTTCACCTCTTTCTGGAATTGGAGCAGGAGTGGTCTAGTCCTGATTGATATTTGAATGTTTTTGCAGGTCCTGAGTGCATGAGAAAGGCATTTTACCTTATTTTTCCTTTTTAGACTTCTTTGTCTTCAATGTGATGATGTTTGGTTGCAGGTGTGCCACAAGCCAACCAAGATGGTGAGCCTGTCAGACAGGTATATGGGGGTGCAGGTCATAATGGTTCTATAGGTGATGCAGTTATTTTTTAAAATGGAGAATCCGATAGGAAAAGACAATGGAGTTCCAACAGGATTGTGTGATGTGATCATATTTAGGCCCTTCAGGAGAAGTGCTGCACTGTGTATGCTACCCTTAAATTGGGCCAGTGCAGAGAGTTGGAGGCAATGGAGTAGGGTATTTCCAGCATCCAGCTGCAATGGACTTGAACAGCCTTCTCTTCCTGCTGGGAAGGTTTTACTTTCTTTAATGAGAGAGATGACACCAGGCCATTTTTGTGTTCTTGACAATGTGTTTCTTGGGTATGAAGTTGGTCTCCAGGGTGAATTCAGATGACTTGCCCTTAGGAGGAATCTGGGGTTCAAAGCCCTAATGGTTCATGCCATTCAGCCAGGGTTGTATTATTTCTTGCCTGTTATTCGTGGAACACTAACAAGAATTATGCTGCCTGCACCTCATCCAGCGCTGGGTGAGGTGCATGCAGAATTTGAGTTGTTGATGCTGTAATTTGAGAGCGACCCTCCATCAGGATCCACCTAGAGGTTGAAGATAAACAGGAACTGTGTGGAACCCTGTGGGGCTAGGTGGCAGGGATCACATGGGACCTTGAGGTGTCCATGTGAATGAACAGGTATTGGCTGGAAAGGTAAGAGAAGAACCACTGATGGACACAGCCAGTGAATCCCATTCATGTTTTACTGTGTTAATGAAGGTGGCATGGTATATTGTTTTAAAGGCAGCTGAAAAGCTCAGCAATACCAGGAAGCAGGGATCTTCTTTATCTATGATCGGGAGACTGTCTTCAATTTGTAAGGTTGCTGTCTCCATGCTGTAGCATGATCTGAGGAATGGATTGGTATTTCAGGAAATAGTTGGTGTGAGCTTAAGGTATAAAATAAACCTTTTTTGAGGATCTTGATAATGAAGGGAATGTGAGTGATAATCCGGCAGTTTGTGTGGCCATCAGGGTTTAGTGTAGGTTTCTTCAGGTGTAGGTTAGTCTGGTCCACCTTGAAAGGTTCAAGAAGATGCCAGACTGAGGGAGGTATTGGTAATGGTGAGTAGACCTGACAGAGCTTCTCCACACAGAGCTGCAGATCAAGAGTAAGACATCTTCAATAACGTGCAAGGCAAGAAAGATATGGTGGAGATCAAATTACTGGCCTATATTTAAGCTTTTAAAAATGGGCAGCATGTGAGTGACTAGTTGATGTATTGAGTTGTGCCTGTTGATGGGCGTGTCAGATTCATTGCAGTAAATAATATACATTTATTTTTAGATATATATTTGTCTAATTTTTATTGAATTTGCTACCAACATAACAATGAGAGGACTTGCTTAGACATGTAAAATTGAGGCATACTGGTGCATTAGATATGTAACCAAAACAATAAAAATCCAAATTCCTGTTACAGTGTTCCAGGAGGCAAGCATTACAAACAGGGCAATAACAGTTAGCAGTGCCGGACAAGTCAATCTAAACTACAACACCTTTACATTCAATTCTGAGTATGATAGCTTATATATAAATGTTTTTTATCCACACCATTGCTGAGAAGAAATTAGTGTTGGGGCCACCAAATGTTCTTTGGGCTTGAGACCTGTGGAAGTGGCTTCTCAAAGTGCTCCAACTGTTCATTAAAGTAAGTTAGTTTTTTGAACCAGCTAATTAGGGTTGTGCTGTACCCTTTGTCACAGTGTCTGGCTACTTCCTGTTTGGCTACCATGAGGGTCAATGCAGTGAACTTACAACCCCAAATGGTATATCTCCGACCAACCCAAGCAGGGCAATCTTAGGGTCCAACTAAATTGGTGTACCATCCATTGTTTTCAGTGACCCTAACATTGCACCCCAATATGTGTATACTAATAGGCATAGTCAATCTAGCAAAAATTCTGCATCGGTAGCGCCATTTCCTCTGCATTTGAAATCCACAACCAGACCCCACTGTGATATGTCTAAAGGGGATGATAGATTTTGTGGAGATACTTAGAATGAATCATAGTATATGGACTGTTGGGCAATAAGGCCTTGGTTTGTGCACATCCATTATCTGCACCCCCCCTCCAACTTTATGCACCGTTTATAGTTTTATATTGGCACCATCAGTAGACTCTCCATCTATGTGGCACTGTATACGTGAGTGACTCTACACTTCATAATATAGAGTAAATGAGCATTGACAATGATTGTAACTCTGATGGTTGCTGAGGAAACACAAGAAATTCAATTATGTATACCACATACAGTTTAAAATATAAAAACACATGAAGAGCTGTGTGGTCAGGATTCATTAGGCCTTGAAAAATCTGCTTGCCCACTTGGTATGGCAAGTCACAATTTATCAGGGAGAGCTATTTTTAAGGGCAAGTTGCCTGTTCTGAGTGTACATGAGCAGGCAAAGAACAAATGCTCTGTTTAGTCAGAAAAACATGAGCAATAAAGATTCCTTTTAAATCTTTTTTTTTTATCTTGTCACATTTGCTCTACTTTCAAAGATGGAATTCAAATGTCAGTGTATGTCTGTTGACAGATTGGTGCTTATTTTATCCTAGAGATTGCTGTTTACTTTTCTTTCTCTGACTGGAAAGCTAGAGGATTTTGTAAAGTGAACTGTCAGTGAATCTTTCTGGGGTAAAGGGAGTGTGAAATGAAAGGCTGTAGGATATTTTATTTCTAACACACCACATTTTCAATAGATTGCAAATGAACTGTGCAAGTATTTCAATATATATGAGCAGTTAGGAAAACCCACGCTTTAAATTATTTTGAAGTGTGATGGAACCGAAGATTTTAGCAGTATCAGAACAAATCAGAACACTTTACTGATGGTGCAAATGATAAATATTCTCTGAAACCCAATTTTCACACATTATCTTAAATATGCTATAGAGTTTTATACATAAAACTGCATGTCAGCTGTAAAGTTTGCGGTCATTTCAATGGAAGATGACCGCTGTCTGTAAATGACAGTGTGTTACCACATCATGCTTTAGTAATATTCATTAAAAGTGAGAGTTTTTAAACATGAACTGAGTAACATTCCTGTTTTGCGCCCTGATGACAATGCATTAGTGAACTAAGGGACAAGTCGACATCATGTGTTGTCTGTATATGTTCTAGATTCTTACAAATTATGGAGCAAACGTTTATCCATTACAAAAGAGATTGTTGTTCATCGGACATGCTGAACTCACACATTTGAAGGCACTCTCAGATTTGATAATGAAGAAAAATGCGATTTGGTGAAACATAATACAGTTTGAGACCAGTTTATATGTCAAGCAATTGGATGGAATAGATTATTCAAGTCACTAGACCTGCTGGTCTGATAAACGTTTTACGATTTTTCAAGGCCTGTTCATGGTTATATTTTGGAGTTCAAGGTAGCGACCTTCCAGGAAACTGCTACGTGGCGTGGTGAGGTTGAGAGAGTGCAATTGAGAATAGCCTTTGTTTCCTGCATCAGGGTTCATCTGGAATGGTTCATGAGAGGAGCACTGTGGAATAAATGTAGTCTAGCTTAGTTCTAAGACTAAGTGTGTGCTAGGCCATAGCTCTGGATTCCACCATTTCTAATGCATAATGCATGCACGTAGGGTGATGGCAAAGAGCTGTAGCAATGGTTTGTGGATGTATGGTATTCCTTTCATTCACCATGTTTCGCATGTACGATGGTGGTTAAAACCAGTAGAGTGCAAAATGTGCCTGTCCACAAAAGTATTAGAATTCAATATCTGTGTCATCCATCCATTCTAGTGATACAGAAGTTGCCAGGACTTCCTATTTGACCCTAGGTTGCCTATTGTCCCACAACAGCTTTACCATAAGAGACCTAAATGTTCGGAAGAATTGTTGGCAGTTCATTAAGGAACAGGTACAGTAGTTTTGGTACAATTACCATTTTCATCAGAGTATTAAGCCTTGCAAGTGATGACCCAGCTATCCTCTCTACAAGGTATAGCAACCCCATCATTTTCACTGATGACAGACTGCACAGCCTGACAGATCCAGATACCTAGGTATTTAACTGAGTTTCTACACCAACCTGGGGGTATTCGATATGACATTCAGGATTTCTCCTGTCAGGAGGAATATTTGTGATTTTTTCAAGGTTATTGTAGAGTCAAACAGCTTACAAAATCAAATAATCTAACAGGCCACAGGTCTTAAATTACAACTAGGCTCTCCTACAAACAGTCACAACATTGTCCACATACACCGATAATAGGTGCCTGCGACCACTGACGTGAAGACCCCTGTTTGAGTGATTCTGCTGCAATCTACATGCCAACTGATCGCTAAGGAAAAGAGAAGAGTAGAATAGTGGGTAACCCTGCCTTGTACCTCTGGATAATGGAATGGGGATAGACAGTTGAACATTCATCCAAATCTGTGCTGTACACCCTTATCCATTCCAGGAATGACCTTGATATAGCCATTCATTCCTGTATAAGCCATAGGTATTCCCACTCAAGTGAGTTGGGTGGTTTTGCTGCATCCAGGAAGACATCTAGCATGTGAGGTCAAGGTTCAGTTGATGTAATAATGCAAATATAGTCTGCAAAGTGTGTGCCGTTGACCTTCCTGAACGAAATGATCAGATTGTACCATCTTGGTAGGAAGCAGTCGACCAGCTAGAAGTTTAACAAGGATTTTAGTTTCAGTATATATTAGGGAAAGTGGACAATACGACTCACATTGATATGGTTGTTTATCAGGTTTAAGCAATATGTTTAAAACAGCCTCTCTCAGGGAGGGTGGAGAATACAAGCCAATCACACTTCCTCAAAGAGCTCCAATAAGTAAGATGCTAGTAGGTGGGAGAATTCTTTATAGAATTCACTAGGAATTATGTTACTCTCTAGAGTTCCACTACCAGGCACTCTTTGGATTGCAGCTATTATATCTGCTGTTGAGAAAGTCACATCCAGGAACTGGCAATGTGCCTCATTAAGCAAAATAGTGATAACTCCAGCAATTACTGGCATAGGTGCCCACATTACTAACCTTTGAGTATAATTCCTTGCAAAAGATTCTAGGATCTGCTGATCCTCATGTATCTAGGAGCACTCATCCACACTTGTTTGCATTATGCCATCCTGCTCTATAGTCATCTGATTAGATTAGCCAAGGTTTTCCCCAAATGCTTTATCTTCTTGTCTGCCACCTCATCCTATTCTGTGAGCTTATTTTGAATCTCTTCCAGAGTAGTGGCCTCCAGGGCATGTATGCATTTGACTTCCAGTTTTCTGGTGCACTCCTGCAGTCTAGCCATGTCAGCCTTGAGAGTTTGTACTATCCTGTTAGCTATGCAAACAAACTTTGAATGTTTCCCAAAGGGTGCTATAACTATAGCCCAAATTAATAGAAAAATATTCTTCAATCACTTTCTTTACCTTATTCCTGCACAGTGATACACCTTGCAATGTCCCTCTTGCTAAATGACATCACCTAAAGGGGTGCTCCACCCCCGGGATCTGTATTTCGACAAGTGTGGGTGAGTGGTCATAGAGCCTTCTTACTAAGTGGGCACCAATTAACTGCAAATATAGTCTCAGTTGTGGAGGTCAATTGCATTTCTTATAGTAAAATGCACTTTGTCAGTCAGAATATGTTATAACCTGGTGCATCTTGCATGGGATATTTAACCCTCTCACTAGCAAAACATGAACAAAATTATTCTGTCAATGTGCACAATAGTTATTAAAAGGGTTATGAATTGAAAATGTTCTCCTGCCCATTGCTTCCAGTGCAGTTGAACCTTGCATATCTAGACAGTACATGATAAGCAGGTATATAATGCTCCTCATCTCCTGTCAAAATACTTTCCCCGCAGCATACCTCCCTCTCCTGCACTGACTTTCCAATTGTGCCATTGTCCATACTATTCGCAGCACCCCCCACCAATCATTTTATAAGCAAAACCAATAGATTTGTATCACATATGCTTAAATTAGAACAGGACTTAACCACATGAGTAGCCATGAGTGACAGCCAACACACTTCATTAAGTGAAGATGGCCTGGGGTAATATGCGTTTCCTAGTGCAGCTGGGCTACAACCTCTTGCTTTAAATTGGGATTCTTGTCGGCAAATATATGCACCCTGCCCAAGCAGGAACAACAATCCTAGTCAGTGTAAGTCACATACACACCCTAAATTAACCTTTGCTCACCCCCTGGTAGCATGGCACAGAGCACTCAGGCTTAACTTAAGTGGCAACTTGTAAAGTATTTGTGCAACACTTCAAACAGTAAAATATTGAAAACACCACACAAAACATGCCCCACCTGGTTAGACAAATAGAGCTCAATTTAATGAACAAAACAAAACCAAAATGACAAAAATCCAATAAGTAGAACCGGAGTTATGAATTTTGAAAGAATATTTTGAATTATAGTGCTTAAAAGCTTAAAGCACCAACCTGTACAATCTGCTAGTGCTAGACCGGGTCAAATCCAAAAGTTCAGTCTGACCGCGAAGGAGCACAAGTTGGATACAGGCACCAACCTTGTCCCACTACAAAGTACCTTGCTAGCATCCTTAACGAACATCCGATGAGAGGAGCAGTGGAGGCGATGCATCTTTATCGATCCTTAGAATGTAGGTGATGCATTGGTTCAGAACTGTGCAAAGTCGTGGACAGGTAGAAAAAGTAGGTGATGCACCATGCCAACGGTGAAGCGATATACTAGATCTGCTATGATGCCTTGTTGTCAGAGATGCACCAGTTCTGAGTAGTGCAACTATGGCGATGTATGGATTTTGGCAGTTGCATCATTCCACTTCCAAGGACCCAGGACTGGATTAACACCACTTGGTGTGTGGGGACATGGCACAGCATAATTCAGGTGTAAGTGTGAGGCTGTGCCAGGCTTCTTTCTCCTGTTGTACGGTTGATACTCAATCAGTAACACTGTGCGTTTGGGCAACATAAATGTAAAAACTGCGAGATTGAGGCAACACACATCATCAGGATATGTTGGCCTTAATCCTGGCTAGCTCACGGTGCACCATCCGGACCTCTAACCTTTCATGGTACTGGATGGTATATGCAACCTCAGAGCATGACAACCCTGATTCTCCATGGAAATCGTGAAAACAGATTGGTCCCTTTCGTTAGTGACTCATGCATGCCCAAAGGGAGACACAAGAAATACTTGAATTGGCATTTCAAACATGTATTGAAGCAAGTGATCTGATAGGCCAAATGGACAAGAACTAGTGATGATTTCATTCCTGAAGCAAGGGTGCACCAAAATGCTAAATCATCCTTTCACGACACAGGAGCACATGTGGCAGTGCATCCCCATTTGGCCACATGATGGAACATCGATTATGGAGCAAATAAAATAAAATCAATATCCTGACAATGAGAAACAGGACAAGTGGTAAGACTCCAAAACCCCTCCCAGGGACAGAGTGTATGAAAGTGGGAATTACTCTGAGTACAGTCTGGAATGTACTAACAAACCAAGAGCCAATTGTCTTAAAATACTGTACTACTCCTGCAGTATATGAGGCGTTAAAAGTGTGGTGCACCAGCTCACCGAAATGATGTGGTCGGTTAGTGCATAGTAACAACTGTATCTCAGAAAAAGACTTTGCAACTTGAAGATCATACATCTCCTATTCAGATTTTAAGGCAGCTTCCTTCTGAAACAATAAGGCTTTCAGTCTGCTAAAAGCATCAACGTTCACTTTTGAGCTTGGAAATGAAGGCCAAACTGCCAATTCCCTAATTGTGCAGTCAGGTGAAAAAAGCACTTGTGTACAACAGGTCACGACCTTAGAAACCGTTACCAAATATGGTATTCCCGGTTTTATCCCACAGCAACCTTGGTCATTCAACATCTCATAGCTTCCATTCGAAAGCAGTCTGAATGCTGGGGAGAGGATGTAGCCTTACGGCTAGAGCAGTTGACCTCGAAGCTGGGGAACCGGGTTCGAGCCTCGGCAACGACGCTAAACATCCTATGATTCTGGGAAAATCACTTGATCTCCCTGTACCTAACAAAAATGAATGTGTCCATCGGAAACAAAACTCGTGCTCATTTGAATTGCCCTGATACCCGATGTCTTGGGTCTTGTTCGCACTATAAATAAAACTCTAAAAAATTTAATTAAATACATTCTGGAAGAACTACAGTAGCTTGGGAACCTTTCAGATAACAGGACAAGTTTGTCTTGGACTTATTACATGCCCCATCAAGTATAACTTCCCTGCAAACTAGAGAATGGCCTAAAGTGTTCTCTCAATCTATACAGCTAACAAAAACCTCAGTTGCACCATTTCTACATGAAAGGAAGGACCCATGCATCATGTACAAATCCCTCCCTATCGCCTTATATCTGCCTACTTCACAGTGTTTTTAGCAGTACTTAAAGTGAAAATTTGAAATTGGCAGAATAATAAACCCATGTATTATCCAATTAGCTGAAGGTGTTTCTGCTACAGTAAATGGTAATTTTTCTAGTTTTTCTATGTGTAACATCGTCTATGTTGCGCCTTTTCGTGCCATGGTTTTCTGTTCTTTTGTCAAATTATTTGGCACTAATAAAATTGTGGCATTTAATTGCTTCTTTGGAACACGGCCATTGCACAAAGTATGCAAAGTCCAGCTCAGTAGCAAAAAAGATCCAACCTGCGTTTGTCCATGTTATAAAAGGGTCATGTAACTCTGTATAATGTCAATAGCAGATGACACAATACTACAATGTAGTCATACCATTGTCTACTACCCAGCCGCGCCCCCGTGGAAGGAGTTGCGGTGGGCCAGAGAGGCAGGGCGGGGGAGGGGCAGGGTGGTGGGTGCTAAAAACCGGCATATGGATAATTCGAGGTAAGTAAACAATTTAATATATAAAACGAATTTCGTAGCGTGCCCTGCAAAGACTGAGGGTCCACATGAACTCCTAAACAGCATCGTGAATGAGAGTGTCGCAGTGCAGTGTCACGCTGAAAATGTATATCTTGAGATGTACTACATGATGGGGCTTGAAGGTACATTGGAGAAACAAGCACTGACAAATCTATATCATCCTATGAAGAGTAATTTGACTTGATAGTACCTAGCATTACCATGAGGGCAATTGTATGCACAGTAAGCTATAATCCAAATTCCATTGAGTGCAGCAACATCTTGAAAAAATGGAAATCAGACTTTGCAGCTACATCGCCTACCAGTGCCCCACAACTAATAGCTGAGATCTCTGCAATGCTACAACCACATTCTCCTACTGTCTACATTGATCCAACTACAAATCCCTAAGCATTAAAGTCGCCTTCGTGTGCACCAGATGAATTGACAACAACAGCCTTTGCCGGTGTCAAACACTCAGGGATCTTAGGTACAATGTAAGGTGTCAATTCACTTATCTAGATCCTGTCATATGCCTGAAGTATTGACATATCACATGTGTAACAACATGAGGAAACCACAATCATGTGGCTCATTTGGCTGTCAAAGCTGGCCACATAGGCACAATACACATCCCTATGAGTCCCCATCCCAATTTTCTTTTTAAATGAAGCCACTCCAGCTCTTGTTATGACAAACAAGATAAAGCAGTCACAATACAAAGAACAGTAGACTGATATACTCTACCACAACCCAGAAGTCCTACGCTTGTAGCTGTGCCAATGTTTGCACGTGACACATCAAACCTGGACATATACACACACTCAACATCATTTAACACACAAACACTCCTGACAATCCTCACCCACACCTAAAAAAAAACATGTCCCTCTGATAACACAATTATCCCCTATCAGGCAGGTAACCATGGTCAAGTATGGTGCATTATATCTCTGGGTGGAAGTTGAAATGTGGGCCCATGTGTGCATCAAGACAGAATATAAAGGCATATTGCATCAGCATGATGTGTCCTATGTTCAGTTTACCAATAATGATCATGCACAGACTCACATACTTTAATTGTGCGTTAAACCCTGAAGCTGATATACATAACTCCGCAACATAGCACCCAACTCAACAATCACAGGATATTATAACTAGGTATCAACTCCTGTGACACCAATAAGCCAGCTCCTCCTGCAACTAACACATACATCAGCAGTGAATATGTAAGTACAGAAACACAGTCTAACTCACTCAGCATTGTCATGGACCCACACACACCATCCACATAAAAGAGGAAAATAATGTGAATGTCATTACAAACGGCCAAATTCCACTACACATGAGGCCATAGGGCATAGACACCCTGTATACAATGGATCTCAAACTTAATGGCAGCCAAGGAAGACGTCATGGCCAGGAAATAGTCTGATTAGTACCTACGTCACACTCTGTACACTCACAGCACCTCCAAGTGTATTGACAAGAAGATTCACTTTGTACACATCAAAAACATATGCAGGATATATCTCATTGAGTTTTGTCTATTGACACACTAGCACAATGGACTTAGGAATCTAACTAAACTCAATGTTGAATGCAAGTTTTGACCCTTCATCCCACACTCCTACACAAACCTCATGTGGACATTGAAACCCAGCCAATGCAGTCCCACAAACCCACACAACATCCCAATAGACTTACTTTTTCTAGGAACCATATGATATCATTGTCATACTAACAGAACTGTACTCACACATTCATTTGCTCATGAATGACAATTAACAGAAAGATATAGGTTTGGACACAGGAATGCCAAAATCAAAACAAAAATAGCTTTATTCAGCCTCCAGAATTGAAGTAATAAAACAAAGTCCAATGCCCGGTCCAAATGTCCATGTGGTGGGTCAGCAAAGTGTAGCCCACCCAAACGTGCATTTAGCAATGCTGCTACAGGATACCTCCCCTGGAAGGGGCATCTAGGGGGCATGCCAGGCACCAAAGAAAAAACTAGAGGGGGCTGGTTTGGTCCTTGGGAGGGCAGGTCCTTGTGATGGCTGGGCTAGACCTTGGGAGGGCTGGACACAGGATTTGGAGGTCGGTTGGGTCATTGGGAGGTAAGGATGTTTGGGAGAGAAGCTGGGCTTCACCATTGTGGGGATTTATTAGCCCTGAAAAGTGGTGAGGGGAACAGGCAGGGTGGGGACCTTTTTTACTTTTAATTTCATCCCAGTGGAGGTACTGGGATAGGATGGGGAAGAAGATCTTCTGGTGTTAGGAGGGCGTGGGTTGGTGGCTGGAGGGGAAGCTTTCCTTTTCCTGTTTCCCTGTTGTTGCGCGTGGGTCTCGGTAGGGGCTGGCTAGGTGTTTTGGGTTGATGTGGAAGGATATGGTAGGGGCACAACAGTCATCACTTTAAATTTGGGAGGTGGTTGGTGAGTTTGGGAAGGGAAGGGAAGAGGTCAATGGCAATGAGGTGGAGATTCTAGACCGATTCAGTACAAGCAGAGGCAAGGGTAGGGTGTGTGGAGGCAGAGGGTAGTGATGTATGCAGCATGTCTGTGTGTGCTGGTGTGGTGTCTATCGTGGCTGTGTGTGATGGTGTTGTGTCTGCCTGCAAGTCAGTGGATTTTGAAATCAGGGTTTTTTGTGTCTGCTGAGTGTATGTGTGCCTGTCTTTTACCTTATATCTGTGTGTTTGTGTGTAGATGTTGGGGTAGTTGCATGCTCAGGTTTGCGTGTGCTTTGCTCAGGTATGGGAATAGGGACAGTGGATTGGGTAGAGACAGGAGGAGGGGTGGAAAGATGCATTTGGGATATTGCTGCTGTCAATGTGGAGGCTAGAGCCTGCATGGATCTCTGTCGGGAAGACATGTCAGAGTGAATGCCCTCCAGGAAGGATACCATCTGGGTCTGCTGATTGGTATGGACCTTAAGGACATTCAGTACTGCTGTCTGACCCATAGAGAACTGTCTCAAGAGGTCAATGGCCTCCACACTCAGGGCAGCAGGGGAAGCAGAGTCAGGGGTTGAGGTGCCTGGTGTGAAGGAGACTCTTCCCCTCTTAGGGGAGCAGCCATGGACAGGGAGCTAGGGAGCAGCTGTGAGGGTGAAGATGCTAGATGGGTGGCGGACTCAGATGTAGTGGACACAGGTCAAGGGGGATTTACCACCTCCTGGGAGGGCTCACTGAATCTAGAGTTGACTGTTGACAACATTTCTTTGACATCCATCAGCTCCTAAGTGGCGCTCCCATCATCCTCTATGCCACTGGTTCCCTCTTGCTCACTGGCAGCACGAGAACCACTGTGACCAGCTGCTTCCCCAAACAGTTGTAGCACTGTCTCCCTTGCTGCCCTGGACTGATGCTGAAAAAAAGATTAGAAAAGAAATTAGATGAGATGTACATGGTACATAGGTATATAACAAGTCTACCTACACTGGCAAACATCATCATTTCTACTTGGATTACAACATTCCATCATACATGGGCATTAGCACATTAGGGAAAGCTGCACAAACTGTGCACACTCTTACATAATGGTGTCAGGAACATAGTTTGATGAATTGTCACGTCTATTCTTCTCAGCATCTTAACCACATTTATATACCAGCTGACGTATTGTCTCTCACTCCCGAGGCATTCATAGTATACCACCTTTTGTGATCCAAGGGAGAAAAGACCTTCTACTAAGAAATGGAAGAACACTGCAGCTTTAACATACAGTACATAGTGAACTCTCCCAATCCAGAGCTTATGGAACAGCAGGTGCCCTGCTTCAGTATACATATATTGATGAGTCAACATCAAGATGTTGGAGCCATGAAATAGGCTATTACAAACGGATCACATTACTGTTGCACAGACATCCATTAGCAGATGTAGCAGTTCGAAGTGTCACATGTGTAACTCATATAGAAGTCACACCCGGAACCTCGGCCTAGCAAGTCAAAAATGTGTTTCTACAAGTATTGTGTCATGTCTGCACAGTGCAATAATCAAATGTACTATGGGCAGATTACAACACATAACAGTTTGCCATGTAAACACAGGTTATCACACTGCCAATAATGCTGATTTAATATTACTTCAGGGACATGTGGCTTACTATACTTCTAGACCAAGTAGAATCGTTGTGTTGTCACAATGTTAGTGCACAACATTTTACTTGATACCTTTTGACAACACTATTACTTATTGTGAACATTCTCCTGATCTCACAAGGACAAGTCAGCTTAAGCCTCCCAGAGAAATATCTTTAGTCACATGTTGTCCAGATTACATTCTGTTGTCTTCCCAACCTGAATATATCTGCCCGTCTAAGATGCTGGTGAAGCCACATTTCCAGATATCTGAGTAACAGTGCTAAACCATAGTTTTATTTGCACAGAAAGGTTCATGACCCTTATAACAACCATCAGTACCATAGGTAATGTGTAACTTACCCTTCCATGGACTCACGCCCCCTCCTCAACCTAACACCTACTTTGTTTGGCGCTTACAGACATCTGTTGTCACCTACACATAGGTTGTATTCTGTCACTAACTTATAGTAAGGTCCAGTGTGACATGTGACATCAGTACAGATAAGTCTGACTAATGACAGCTGCCACATTGGACAACAGATAGCACCAGTGTTGTTTGTGAATTGTTTAAAACAGCTCAATCTCCACCTACCAAGGCCTGAAATTACAAGGTGCCTGCTATCTGGTTGTACTGCCTGGCATGTCACAGTTAAGTTCACATGCATCAAATAATAAAACATTTTGTTTTCTCAATACAGAGAGCATGGCAAACAATGGTATTTTTGATGAACTATGTTGAGCATCACAGAATTAGGTAAAGGGTCTATTTGTTGCACATTGTGTTGTCATGTACCCATTACATGATGGAATTGCACTACTGGTATGACCTAGCCTCTTTTAGTCTTACATGGCCCTGATTTAAGGGACCTAACCATGCAACAACAACTCTTGTTGCGGATGTATGACATTACAACGCATGCTTTTACCACGCATGCTTTTACATCGCAAGTTTTACAACGCATGTCTTTACAACGCATAGCGCTTTGGGGTGCTGGATAGTGAATAGTTTAATTTACTATTCCAACTCCAGTCCCCGTGGATAGTAGGGAAGGTGTTGGATAGTAAATTAAATCTATTCCCTATCCTAGAGCGCCCCCCAGCGCAATGCGTTGTAATGGTTTGCGTTGTAAAAGTTGCGATGTAAAAGCATTGCATAGTAAAAGTTGCGTTGTAAAGGATGTTTCCCCTTGTTGCATATGCCACATGTTACACATTACATGGGTCTTGATTGTCGCAAAACTTAAAAGTTATGACACTGCCTGAAAATGTGTACATGCACAGTATTGTGCAAAGTTCATCAAGGCACATACTCACTCCCTCCTTGCTTCTGTCTGGCTCTCGACTGCCCCTCCCAGTTGGGATAGGCCACTGCCAGGATGCAACACATAATGGGGTTAGGGTGTGGCGCGTGCCCCTCCTGCCTGGCGGTGCCAGGCCCAGCTGTACTTCAGTAATCTTCTTTGTCCAGCCTCTCAGGTCCTGCCACCGTTTGCAGCAGTGGGCACTGCGCCGACGTGTGATTTGCAGGGAACGCACCATCCGGGTGATGGTCCTCAACAGAAATACCTTCTGACGTGCATTGACCTGTAAGGATGACATGGTATCAGACACGTAGTACACATGCAAGATGTACATATCCGTGTATTTTGTCACATAAGTCAGGAATAGTTTGCATACACAATAAACAAGTTAGCATACTAGATTTCTCAACAATGCACCTGTTCTCAAACATGTGATCTTAACATATTTCATGACACTTTTTAATTTCCTGTTGAGACCACATTCCAACCTGACCTTGCCCTAAATGACCATGTAACACCTGTCTCTACACTGTGGATGGGAGAACAACACATGTGACATCAAAACTCATAAGGACTAATCTCAGCACATCTATGTTTTCTGCTGAAGGGAACTGTAGCCTTTTGGTCCTGGACATATACTTAAATTGTATGCCAAATTGCCAATGATTACACTGTGTCAATTACACATTATCTAACATGATCTCCACATGGCCTGAATGGACATTATGACACATACACCTGGTCACCTTCCTACAGTTGACATGAACATTGTGGAGCACTGTGATGTGCCATGTGAGGGCTTGTGACTGGACTGACGTAACTCTGATATTGCATCATGTGTGTGGCGTTGCTGTGGTGACTGTATACAGTAACTATTTAACCACATATGCAAATGACATTTCACATTCACCATTAGAGTCAGTTTAGCTATGACTCCACAGGCAAATGTACTTTGAAATATGACAGAAAACAAGGATTGGTCATGACAAACTGATGTGTACATGCCTAACTGACACACCATAGGACGTTTGTGGTTGATGATGAGATATTCACATGAGAACAATGATATAAACCCCACACCAGTACCAACACACAGCAGTGAACTTGGCGATCATATTTACAAACATAAGTTTACACAAGTGCCCACAGATTAAGATGTGTGTCTCATTGCAAGAATCTGCCCTATGTGCATGGTTAGCTGACATTTAAAATATGTATCCTGTTTGAATTGTTCTCACCTGCTCCTCTGGTGTGCCATACAGCTGCTTGTATTGGGGAAGGACCATATCCTCCAGCATCTTCATCTGTAAAGGCAGGGGCCCTGATCCCTGTACAGCGAGACATTGTTTCTCCCAGAAAATGTGAACAGCAGCAGAGATATGGGGAGGCGTGTAGTAGGGCAGGTTGTGAATGCAAGTGATCTGTGTATCAAATCACCAGGGTTATATCTAGACTGCATAGGAGGTCTTGAATATATGACGTTACAACACATGCAATTGCAACGCAAGCTTTTACAACACAGTCTTTACATCGCAACTACCTACATTGCATGATTTTACAACGCATGCCATTACAATGTATTTTTAAAAACTACCAATACAACGCATGCCATTACAATGCATACCATTTCAACGCATATCATTACAACGTATAATACTTTTAGGGCAACAGTAGGGTAAGTGTTGGATAGTGTAGGGGTAAAAATTACTATTTCTACTCTTGTGAGTGCACCAGTAGGGTAAGTGTTGGATAGTGTAGGGGTAGAAATTACTATTCTCAGGTACCCCAAAACCTATACCCACCCTAATACAAAAAAACCTTTATTACCTACCTTATAATGCGTTGTAGTGGCATGCGTTGTAATGATATGCATTGTAATGGCATGTGTTGTTGTGACATGTGTTGTAATGGCATGCATTGTAATGGCATGCGAAGTAAAGGCAGTTGCGTTGTAACAGTTGCATTGTAAAGGTACGTTGTTGTAATGAGTGCATTGTAATGGATGTTTCCAGCGGTCTTCTGTGCGTGCTGTCAAAGTGAGAGGTCTGCGTCGGTCGCATTTTCTGAAGTTGTTCAATGGATTCAATTGCTGCCTGACACTCTGCCTACCACACCGTTCAAAATATCTGGCGGTTCACAAGTAAGATTGCTACATTAACAATGGACGTTTTGCTGCGTCGGTCCTCACTGTAGTCAGACACCTTCCGCGAGCCACAACTGTCACCATAACAAGATACGGCCTATGGCTGTGTCCATCTTGGTTCTGACTCGCCTACCAGGACTTTTGAATCTAGATTCGGTTAGTTGAAAAAAAATTGAAAATGGTGAGAGGGAAATGATCAGAAAATGATGTCTCAATAATGCCACAATAAATGATTTGTGCCAACAGTTGGCACCTTCATTGCATCCACATTACTACTATCCTGCATCACTGATGCCTAAAGTCAAGGTGATGGCAGTACTGCATTTCTTGGCCACTGGGTCATTCCAGTACCCATTGGCAACATCTGGTAAAATGTCAAAGCCCATGTTTAGCAATGTACTCGGTGATGTACTGCAGGCATTGACCGGACACATGGACAGCTACATCAAGTTTCCCAAACAAGGGGAATTGACTGATATCAAAGCTGATTTTATGTGTTTAGGTGAAGCCCACGTCATTGGAGCAATTGATGGTACATATATTGCTTTGATTCGACCACAGGCCAATGAGCAAGTATATCGGAACCGGATGCACTTCCACTCAATCAATGAACAGGTGGTGTGAATGGTGGATATGGGTATTTCCCACATCTGTGCCTGATTTCCTGGATCAGCCCACGACTTGCACATTCCAAGGGCTAGCGTTATACCCCGTTTGATGACTCAACTAATGCCAGAGCGGGCCAGGCTTGTTGGTAGGTAAACTTTTTAATGCTGTTTGTTGTGAGTGGCTTTGTGTGTCTTATCAGTGAATGTTTTTCGTGAACATTTTGTATTTCAATAAGTGTACCATAATGTGCTCAACAACAATGTGGTTGTGTGGATAGACCATGGTAGTTCCTATTCAAACCACCTACATGATCAATGTTTGAAAACGTGATGTAGCTGTAGATGTGTGTCCTCATTGTGTGTCACAGTTCAAGTGCCACACCACTGACAAATTCTTGTAACCTAGCTAAAGATGCAGCCCAATTTCTTGTAATGGTACCTGTTTGCACTGGCCATTAGTATGGTCCTTTGTGCTTTTCTTTTGTCCACTGATTGTTTATGTAATTTATGATGTTTGTGATCTGCTACCTGGTGTTCACAGAAAATAAAATGTGTGTTTTGCATTTAAGTTTGCATTGTCTGATGTAGCTCCTCCGAATATTTTGTCTAGTTGTTTTAACATGACAAACCAATTAGGTGGCATGGAATGCTTAGTGGGATACCAACTTTTGATGATTGTTCTTACAAATGACTATCTGTGAAAAGGTACCATGGACTATCTTGTGGTGCCATGACTGATTGACTTTGTGGCACTTAAGGTACAATTTACATGTACTTGTTGACATAGGTTGATTAGTATTTCATCAGAGTGCTCACATGATACTCGCAACTAATTGAGATAGATGTCAAAATCAAAATCAGGTGTGCCTTTTTTAACTGCCTGTGCCTGTGCATTGCCATCCAACGCTCCTGTATCTTTCCTTGGACGATCCATCCCACGTTTGGGGGTGGGAACAACACCTGCAGGCTCCTGGGGTACTGAGGATTCACCACCAGACTCAGCGTCCCTCCATGTGGCTTGTGCAGATGTTGAGGGTACAGATGGAGATGTCGCACAGGGAGGGGCACTTGTGCATACAAAGGCCTGGCAGACGGTGGAGCTGATCTCCCTCAACACCCCAATGACCTCATCCATTTGCTCATTGAACCACTCGATTCTTCAGTCTTAGGATGCCTGCAGTTGTTCAATGTTCCAGGGGCATTCAGAAACCTGGCCCATTGCTCCCTTGTTCCCCTCATGGGTCTCAAGTACCCGGGATAAGTTGGCTTGAGCATCGGTGGCACTAGCTATTTGACAATGGGGATCAACACGCCCCCTCCCTCCACCGCTAATCCCACAGCCTGGCACGGTTTCTGCCTTCACAGTTGAAGCAGATCTCCTTCCTCATTGACTGAGTTTGTGCCTGTCAACTCCAGATTGGACTATGCAGCAGTAATGGTGTTGTTGCCCGTGGTTGATGGTGCATCTGTTGTGGTAGAGATCAGCTGGGTGTTGGTAGCTGAGGTTGAAGCTGGTGCCGTGGGTCCCGCTGTATGTGCTGGTGCCTTCTGCCGAGCCAAACCTGATGTGGCAGGTTCCTCCTCCTCATCCAAGGGTACAGGAGAGTCTTCTTCGCTGGGGAGCACATCCAAGGTTGGTGTCTGTGCCAGGCTGTTTTCTTCACTCTGCATCGATGTGTTTCAAGATTGCCCTGTTGGTACAGATTGACACATTCAACTATGTGATGATAAACCATACCTTAATTAGTACACATTGAGTATATGCCTGGATGTGTAAACAGAATTAGATGGTTGATGTGTCACATATCCACGTGATGTTACCCTTTGTTTGGAATTGTCAATGTTACTTGATCATGATGTGGCTTGTGGTCTTGCTCCACATCTGTGCTGATATGGTAATGTTCTCAAATTGGATTGTAACATGTCTACTGACATAGGGGCCGATTCACAGAACTAACTTAAGACAAAATCCTAAACTTACTACTTTTGGTATTCACAGAAAATAGGATTTTGTCTTAAGTTTGTCTTAAGTCAAACTTAAGACAGACTTAAGACAGACTTAAGACAGATTCCTAACTTACGTCTGTCTTAAGTCTGTCTTAAGCCTGTCTTAAGACAAACTTAAGACAAAATCCTAACTTCTGTGAATACCAAAAGTAGTAAGTTTAGGATTTTGTCTTAAGTTAGTTCTGTGAATCAGGCCCATTGACTTTTACCTGACACTTTGTAGATGACACTTGAGGATTTGTGAGTTCAAAATCTACATGGATTGCATGACATACATACTGATCTATTGTTCATGTTATTTTTTATTTCTGTGTGCTGTGCACGGTCTGTCTGACCAGACACATTGAAGTATCAGCCAAAGCCTGAGCAGTTTGCGTATATATTGCCATGTAATGTAGTCATGCTGTGAGGGATGGTCTCATTCTTTTCTACTGAAGAGGCTGTAGTACCTCAGCCTGAGTGGGCATCCGTGTATGTGCCTACCATTGTGCACACACAGCTCAGTGATTTTGGCCTTACTCTTTATAGTAAGATGTGAGGTAAATGGTTTTGGAGGTACATTACAGATGACTGTTTCGTGAGCTTTTGTTAGAAGGCCTGCTAGGATGTTTGTCAGTACAGTGGGTACGCCTCCTAGCCGGCCCACCTGGGCCTATTGCTTCCTGCCAGTGAGGGTGAGTGTAGTAGCAAGATATCTCACAGAGGAGGATAGGGTTTGGAGTGGAAGGCCTGCTGGGGTGTAGGGTCTTTTCTAACACTCCCCCCCCCCTCTTTTCCACTTGACCAATGACTTCCTGCCAGTAAGAGTGTGTCTAATAGCAAGATGACTGACAAAGGGGGATGGAGTTTGGAGTGGAAGGTCTGCTGGGATGTATGGTCAGTTCAGTGGGTACTCCTCCCAGCCAGCCCAGCCAGCCCACCTGGGCCTATTGCTCACTGCCAGTGAGGGTGGGTATAGTAGCAAGATGGCTGACAGAGTGGGTGGATTTTGGAGGGCAAGGCCTGCAGGGATGTGTTGTCTTTTCTAACACTCCTCCCCCGGCCCCGCACTTGACCAATGACTTCCCATCAGTAAGGGTGAGTGTGGTAGCAAGATGGATGACAGAGGGGGATGGGTTGTGTGGTCTTTTCTAACACTTTTACCCCTACTCCCCCTTGACCAATGACTTCCTGCCAGTAAGGTTGTCTGTAGTAGCAATATGGCTGACAGAGTGGGATGGAGTTTGGAATAGAAGGCCTGCTGGCATGTGTGGTCAGTGCAGTGGGTTCTCCTCCCAGCCAGCCCACCTATTATTACTACGAGTGAGGGGAAGTTGCTAGGAGAGATGGTTTACACAGTGGTCTGTTGCTCTTAGTTGGAGTGTGAGTGGCTGATGGTAGATGTAATCCTTTCCTTTAGGGAGATCGAATTACTTGACAAAACAGTTTGCATTACATACCTGGTAACTACTTACTCTAGTTTAGGGTGATTTTAGGGAAATGTTGACAGATGCTGTTCTTGGTACCATGATGAGATACATGGTCATACACTGACTGCCTACATGTAGACATTTAGAAATGTGATACTTCAGGTACATTTGGATGTTCAATGAAGGTATACTGGTTGTCTGCATCAGTTACAAATGTACAATACTTTGGGCACTGCTTCATTTCCAAAAAGTCATAATATCAAGACTTGGATAATTGCAGTTCAGTGGGGTAAGGTGTCATGGCTGATTTGTGGCTGAAGTTTTGGGGTCACTTACCAGACTTCAGTCCTTCTGATATTCCCAAAAATCTCTGCGGCGGCATGATGGCATACACCTTCTTCTCCTACGCAGTAAAGGGCACAGGTGGCATGGGAGGGCCACCAGCAGTCTGCTGTGCGACCCGGTGGTTTCTGTTGACTATGATCTTGACCCTCTTTCTGACATTGTACCACCTCTTCCTGATATCCTCCATTGAAAATGGTATGTTGGCTACTGCATTCACCTTGTTGACTATCCTGTCCCAAATCTGTTTTTTTTCTGGTTGATGGAAGTCTTTTGGACTTGGGACCGAAATAACTGTGGCTCTACTCTGAGAAGTTCGTCCACAAGCACTGTCAACTCCTCATCTGTGAAACGTGGCTGCCTCTTTTTGACCATTGTGATTGTGAGTGGCAGATTGAAAAGAAGGAACCCCCAAAAAAGTGAAATGTGCAGTCAGTGGTGCAATTGGGGTGAGTGAAGGTGTGAACGGATGGCCGGAGTGTATGTGGGTAGGAACAGCAATGTGCTCTGTCAGGCTCTGATGGATTGTGATAGCAAAGGATCATGGTCTGGTATTTTTGTTTTTGTGGCTTGGTAGGGCGTGTCTACTCCTGGAATTGTCAGTAGCTCTGGGATTGTTTTGAGGGCATGATATGGTTGTTGTGTTAGTTATCGTCAATCACACTTGCCACATGGCAAGTGTTATTCACACTTGCCATGTGGCAAACAGGCCGCCATGTCATGTGGCAAACAGGCCGCCATGGAACCACAACTGCATCGTATGGATCATAATCAGCTGTGGAATCCCTATGGAACAACTGTTCTGACTGACGTGGTCAGATGCGATCTCACTTCTGACTGATACGGTCGTATCAGAGTCGTCTTCGACCGATGCAGTCAGAAATGTACCTGGTATACATCGTAATGCAGCAGTTGGAAGGTTTGCAGTTGAGTCAGAATCTCACCTATGCCATGTCGGTTGGAAGGTCATTCTGACTAACATCTCAATCAAGCCCTTGGCATCTCCAGGTACTCCTCTCCCGGTTGTGGATTCATGGCTAAAAAATTTCAAAGCAGCATCCTCTCATTACCGCCCCTCTCTAGCTGACATCTGAACCAATTTTTGACTTTCTCAAATGCTCACAATCCCACAGCCGTTACTGACCTCGCCGCATTATTGCTCGAAATTATCAAATCAAACAGCTACTTTCCCTTTGCCCTGCTGTGTTCTTCGTGCACTCTTACCTGGGTGACTTTTTGGTTGCCAGGGGTCCACTAGGTTCATTGACTAGCCAGAAGAAAGACGGTTGTATTTAAATGTGCATTGTTGAAGGCAGTTTTGAAGTCTGGTTTTACTTGTGGTTATTGTATGTCATGCACAAAAGAAAAAGAAAAATGTGTCGCAAATGGAGCCTCAGCATCGGTGATCAAGGCTATGTTCAGCTAAAACACGTTAGACGGTAAACAGACATCAGTAAACTGAAACAACACACACAGTGTCAACATCCTTTGGCATATTTATTTAAAAATTGTAGTGCCAAAGCTATACCCCTTAAACCTTTTGATACTAGAGAATCTGGTATTAAAGTGACAGATGCAAGTCAGCAGCACAACTTAGGTACAGTTTTTTTACAAAGAAGGAATAACAAAGAAATTGCTGCTTTTACCTGTCAAAGCCTCAGATGTGTCAAATCCTCATATTCTGTAGTGGAGCGTGTACCCTTGGCGTGTTCGTGGGGTATTAATCATTTTTGTCACTATTTGTGGTGATCAGAGTTAATGGTGTGTGTGAACCATAAGCAATTGGTTTAACTTTTTACCACCAAAGGGGAAGCTAAATCTGCACATAAATAGCTCAATGGCAATTTAGATTGCTGAAGTGTATATACCAGGTATCAAGACCATAATGGCTGATTGTCTCTCCAGATTACTGATGATTCTTCTTGAGCAAGATGAGGATGTTGACAGTGATGAAATGGTGTCTCATGAACATTGTGTCATCACCAAGAGTGTAATTTCGAACAGGAAAGGTTTAGGGCCTATCCTGCTATATGGTTTTGAAGGTAATCATTAAATATGTGCATAAAGGTTGGCCTAAACCATGAACTGAGGATGAGAGTGTGGATGCTTTTCAGCAAGTTGCCTCAGAAGTATTAGGGATATATAGGTTGCTTCTTCAGGGAGACAATTTAGTGATACCTGATTCTATGAGAACAAAAGTGATGGATTTGGCCCCTGAAGGACATATTGGGATGTGGGCCATGAAAAAGAGAGTAAGGGATTTTTTCTGGTGGCCAGGCATGAACAGAGCTGTGAAGCACTATCCAAGGCAGTGTAGATTTTGTGTAGCTAGTGACAAGTCTCAGGTTACTGTACCATATTCCATAGGTTCAGTACCAATGCCCGTAAAGGTTTGGTTTGAACTTGCTCTTGCTATTATTGGTCCTCTGAAGGTAAGAAGTCAATCCAAGTATGGATTAGTCATTAGTGGTTAATATTCCACATGGCCAGAAGTGTTTTTATGAATTCTGTCACTTCTAGCAAGGTGAAGGAAACATTGGAAAACTTGTTTTCCAGAAAGGAATACCAAATGAGGTGGTTACAGACAATAGGCAACAATTTGCTTTAAATGAGTGTAACATGTTTTTAAAGGATTAAGATAGCAAACATGTAACTACTTCTTTGTTTCTTTGTAGGAATAATGATTTGGTTGCAAGATGCAATGGTTTGATCAAAGAAAAATTGCAGTTGTTGTTTGATAGTGGATTGGATTGGATGCATTAGATACAAATGTTGTGGTGCCAATCTGTACTACACCCAATGCAGATACCAAGGTTTCAACTTTTATTTTATTTAAAGGAAGGCTACCTGGTTCAGAGAGTAATAAATTAGGGATGGAAAAGAAATTGCCTTCTAAAACTGTGATTATGAATGTACCGGAGACGGAGAAATGAAAAGAAGCACAGAGGTAGTTGTTTGATTGTAAAGGAAGGAGATATGGAGATATGGAGAGTCAAAAGAACCTTTACGTGTGAATGAGAATCATGGTTTTCAGAGCCAATGAAAGCAGGGAGAGTGTATAATCAAGCAGTGAGATTGGAGGATAGTAAATGTTGAAACAAAGGTAAATTATCTGCGGTGCATGATGACTTTGAAGTGGAGACTTCTGTTATGTATAAAATTCCCATTCCTGCTATGCACTCATTTCATGCTATATGGATAGCAGTGTGTGGCTAAATAGACGCCATTTGTATTCACGTTATGCAACCCACAGAGTTATTCCTGTAATGTGCAGGGTTCAGTTAGCGAGTGTGACTCCATTTTGTATTTCATAATTAAGGCTCCCTGTTTTCCATTTTTACTGACTTTTACAGATAAATACAGACAGAAAAGCATTTATTTAACTGTCTGTATTTATTTTTAAATGTGGATAAAAACAGAAATTGGATTGTTTTTGAGTGATTCTAAATGCTGTCACTCATGACTGACAGTCCAATAACTGTGCAGATTCAAAGGCAAGGGGATTAAAAAAAATGTGGTTTTAGTAAACAGCCTTAAACAGCAGTGGATCTGCACCACCTTGATACTAAAATTTACATATTTTCTTATAAGTGCATATTTTACAATTGGAGTGTGTATATATCATTGAAACCTGTCAGGCATTCAGGCATGAGTGCACATTAACTGGTTAAATAAATGCAGAAATATACACATTTCAGCTTCATTTTTACACAAAACCTAAAATAAATATGGATAAATACAGGTAAAATTAGCAAAAAATAAATATGGATAAATACAGACGGAAATGACAAAAATATAAATACCATAAAACCAGAAGCCCTATTCATAATCCCCATTAGGCTGCTTAGGCTGTGCCTGAACTAGGCCTCATTACATGTATTGCTTGCTTTATTTATTTATTTATTTATTTATTTAATTTGTATAGCGCTACAGCTACCCACCAAGGGGTTTCCCGGCGCTAGTAATTCAGAAATGCGTATTTTGCCAGTCAATATCAGATGTTAAAAAGCCACGTTTTTAATGCTTTCCTAAACTTCACATGGCTGACTTCCGAACGTAAGGAATGAGGCATCTTGTTCCAGAGGGATGGGCCTAAGAAGGCAAAGGATCTTCCCCCCATCCGTGATAATTTGATTTTGGGAATAATAAAATTATTAGCGGTTGCTGATCTAAGAACTCTCGAAGGTAAGTAAGGATGCACAAGGTTCCGCAGATATTTAGGAGCAGTTCCAGTTGAAATTTTGTGCATAAAGCATAGGGATTTGAACCTAATCCTATTTTCAATTTTCAACCAATGGAGGTCACGGATGTATTTAGTAGTGGGGCAAGACATAGGGATTTTGAAAAGAAGTCTCGCCGCTGCGTTTTGTACTAATTGCAGCCTTCTGATTGTAGCTTTCTTTGCCCCTAGGTACAGCACATTACTATAATCTAGCCTTGAAGTAATCAAGGCATTGATGACAGTTTTTTTGGTGCCATCAGGGAGCATCCAGCAGATCTTCTTTAGCCATTTTAAGACTGCAAAACATGTAGCAGAAGTCTTAACGGCTTGCTGGTGCATATCTAAAGATTCGTCAATGATGACTCCCAAGTTACGTGCCTGTGAGACAGGTATAGGAGGAGGGCCCATTTCAGATGGCCAATGTTGTGGTCCCCAGGCCTCTCTATTTTTTCCAAGAATAATTAGCTCCGTTTTCTCGCCGTTAAGCTTAAGAAAATTATCCTGCATCCATCCAGCGATCTTACCTAACCCTAATTTTAGCATGGAAGGATGGTTACTTTCGGCTGAAGAAAGAGAGAAAAGGAGCTGTGAGTCGTCAGCATATGAAAACATATTCAAACCTGTCTCCTCAACTAATCTCGCAAGAGGACTCATATACAAATTAAAAAGCAGTGGACTTAAAATTGAGCCCTGTGGTACTCCATGTTTAAGAAGTAAAGTCTCAGAGCAGGCAGACTGAGAAAAAACTTGAAACGTACGATTGCTTAACAGTGACTCAATCCAATTTATGGCTGCGCCATGAATACCTATGGAGGAGAGTGTTCGTAACAGCACCACATGTGAAACAGTGTCGAACGCGGCACTCAGGTCTAATAATATGAGTGCCACAGTTTCTCCTCTGTCTATCATGGCGCGGATGTTTTCTGTCACTCCAAGCAACGTCGTTTCCGTAGAAAAACCTACACGGAATCCAGATTGTTGTAAAGGAAGGAGATCGTGTGTTTTTATGAATTCCGACAGCACCTGATGCACGTGCTTTTCCAAGATTTTTGAAAAGATAGGCAGAAGGGATATTGGTCTAAAGTTGGAGGGCATATTTGGATCTGCTCCAGCCTTCTTCAACAATGGGTGGACCATAGCATGCTTCCATTCTGCTGGAACGTATGCTTCCTGAAGAGAGGCATTAAGTAGATCTGTAATGAACGTCAATACATTTCTATTCAATTGTTTTAGGACAGAGCAGGGTAAGGGGTCCTTTGGTGAGCCGGATTTGATCGTATTTAGTAAATTGATAACCATGTCGGCATTTAGCGGTGGCCAACATTCTAAGGTTGCATGTCTTTTGTCAATGGCACAAGAGTCCAACTCTTTAGAAGCATCGCCAACTTCCATAATTGGATCACCAGAAATGATCGTATTAAGCTGGTGTTGATCCTTTTGTGCGAGCTCTATGCCCTTATGAATTTTGTCCACTTTGTTGACAAAGAAGGAAGCTAACTGGTCACACTGTTTTTTGTTTAAATCGGGTGTTTTTTGAACAGTGTTAGATCCTGCAAGCTCTTTTACAACATTAAACAATGTTTTTGATTTGTTTAACGCCTCCGTAACTGTCATACAGACATAATCTGTTTTTGCTCTTCTACATAACATCTGATAGTGCGTCAATTTAGATTTATAAGTTTGTTTTGCTTCCAGGGAATAGGTTTTCCGCCAATTGCGTTCCGCACTTTTGCATTTAGTTTTTTCTTCCTTTAGAGTGTCATTAAACCAAGGGGCAGGAGGATGACGGGTATGGCCTCTTAATTTTGTTTTAGGTAGGCAAGAATCAATGGCTGTCATGAGCCAATTCTGTACTGAAAAAGAAAGGCTTTTAATGTCTGATTTTGTACATGGGCCATTAGTTTCAAGAAAGGTATTTAAAGTATTAATGTCCAGTTTTTTCCACTTCCTAATATATTGAGCGATAGTTGATATATTTTCGTTTTTTCCTAAATTAGTTCGAATGGAAAATGTTACTAGGAAGTGATCAGACCATGGGATGGGAAGGGCAGGGAATGTAATCATATCCAGGATATTGGAGAAAATGGGATCCATTAGGTGCCCTGCACGATGCGTGGGTCCAGTATTTTTCAAGATTAAATTAAGGGAGGCAAAATCAGAGATAAAGTCAGTTGCGATTGTACAGTTGGCATTATCCAAGTGCACATTTAGATCGCCAATGATTGTAAAGTTGGCCGCCTTCATTACCAGCGGGGTAAGCAGATCCAACAAGGCAGCTTGCCAGTTAGATACTGGCCCTGGCGGACGGTAGACAAGGGCGCCTGAAAAGGTATAATTGGGGGCTAGCAGAAGCTTAAAAATAGCACCCTCACACCCTAAACATGGGAGCGGGCTAATTTCACAGTTGTAATTTTTCTTTAAAATGATAGCTATACCACCACCTAATTTTTTTGGCCTATCCTGTCTTATATTAGCGTATGTGTCCGGGAGAGCTGTTGCAATATCGGGTCCCGAACTGTCCTGAAGCCATGTCTCTGTCAGAAACAAGGCATCAGGCGTCTCGTCAAGTAGCAGATTAAATATTTCTGTCTTATGTCCTGGAAGAGAGCGACAATTCAAACTTAGAAAAGAAAAGAATGTCGGAGTGTCTCCAGGGGATTGACTGCTAGATCTGGCTTCAAACACTTTTGTTCTTACTGGATTTGAATAAAGGGGGCAGTTTTGACATACATCACTTTGACCTAGATTCAGCAGAGTACACCGAGGTGACTTGGGAAATCGTAGAGTTTGCATATAGTCAGATGTATATGCAGTGCTTGTATTAGCAGTTACTTCCACCACATGCAATACCTGTGAGTGTTCCTTACTGATAGGTGATGATAACGCCATGGTCCTATTGCACGTCCGTGGCGCGGACGGGCACAGACGGGCTGACTCAGGCGTGACTCCGGCGCTAAACGAGGCGCTTCCGCAAAGCGCGTCCGCTAGCGCGGAGACCGACCGTATTCTTAAGTAGTGGATAGCTAGAGCGCTCTCACTGCTGTCGCCTCCCACCTAAGATGGCCGCCGTAGGGGATGTTATCCCTATAGATCGAGTTTCAGCCCTAAGGTCAGCTGAGACCTTCTACAATCGGTGTAAAATAAATGCAAGGAGCTGGGGAGGTATGCTGAGTGCTAACAGTGTGGAAATAACAATTTAGACAAGTTTTAAAAGTTTTAAAAATCGGCGATTAAAATGCAATATTAAACGATGGTAATTCCTAGTATCAGCTAAAGTAAGCAGCGTTTCTAAGGGAGCGGGTAGAATACTGTGCAATGCTGGCAAAACGCTTTCTAAATCACGAGCCTGCTTCCTAGGGGCTCCTTAAGTAGTGGAGAGCTAGAGCGCTCTCACTGCTGTCGCCTCCCACCTAAGATGGCCGCCGTAGGGGATGTTATCCCTATAGATCGAGTTTCAGCCCTAAGGTCAGCTGAGACCTTCTACAAGCGGTGTAAAATAAATGCAAGGAGCTGGGGAGGTATGCTGAGTGCTAACAGTATGGAAATAACAATTTAGACAAGTTTTAAAAGTTTTAAAAATCGGCGATTAAAATGCAATATTAAACAATGGTAATTCCTAGTATCAGCTAAAGTAAGCAGCGTTTCTAAGGGAGCGGGTAGAATACTGTGCAATGCTGGCAAAACGCTTTCTAAATCACGAGCCTGCTTCCTAGGGGCTCCTTAAGTAGTGGAGAGCTAGAGCGCTCTCACTGCTGTCGCCTCCCACCTAAGATGGCCGCCGTAGGGGATGTTATCCCTATAGATCGAGTTTCAGCCCTAAGGTCAGCTGAGACCTTCTACAAGCGGTGTAAAATAAATGCAAGGAGCTGGGGAGGTATGCTGAGTGCTAACAGTGTGGAAATAACAATTTAGACAAGTTTTAAAAAGTTTTAAAAATCGGCGAACACTGCATTTTGGTATTATTTTCTTTCCTATTCAAGGTTGCCTTCTGACTTGCTAATGAATACCCATATGGCAGATGGTAGCCCATCCTTCTGTGCCTCCTTTGTTCATGTTCGGCTCAGGCCGGTAGCTTTCCACTGTGGGTGTGGTTGGAGGTTCAGAGAAGGATGATTACATTTGCACACTATTGGGGGTCAGTCCCTAGGCAGACATCTTAGAGTGCAGGTCAGATTGGACTCCACTGCAGAGTATTGCTAATAAATGTATGTTTGCATTCTCTACAGTCTGACTGGCTCGTCATTACTTGGGAAGGCATAGCAGGTCGTTGTAAGCAACCTGAGTGGCCCTTAAGGGCCACTTCCTTCAGTTGGCGCCTGAACAGGGACCCTGCAAGGTGACCCCACTCACCCGAAAATGGGTTGCAGTGTCGGGTTGCGTCCCGTCGATCGGGCGGATTGGAGCACCCCACATGATCTAGCTTGGTTCTTGAGCTGCCCCGCCTGTGTGATCAGGCAACCCTTCGTCTAGTAGTCACCGGCTGGGGTCCTGAGAAGAGGAAACCTTGGAGCTGACCGTTTGGTCCGAAGAGTCCGCAGTGGAGAATAACTTGACTCAACCTGAGTGCACCAGGTGAGTGATTTGATTCTTGGAAATGGCACCATTCTTGAACGACACGAGCCTGCGGGCTGTGTCTTGGTACAGTCTCCTAACTGTCTTGGTGCAGTTTTGAACTGCCTTGCTTGAACGGCACGTGCCAACGTGCTGTGTCTTGGTACGGTCTTTTTGGGCTGCCTTGGTATGGACTTGGTGGGTTTGCAAACCTTTTTTGAAAGACACAATCTGCGAACAATGTGCCAGGCCAACTGGTGATTTGGTCTTCTCTTAAAAAAAGGTCTGGGGCTAGAGCCTGTCTTCTTGAACTTGGTGCAGTCTCCGGACTGCAGTGGGCATTTTTCGGACCATTTTTGGTTTCGTTCTTGAACAATTATTCTCTTGTTTATTTTTCCTTTTCATATTTTGTTGTTGGTGTTATACTTGTCTGTTGGGGACAGCGTATGTGCCTTATATTAAGATGCCTTGTTTAAGTAAGTTAGGATGTTTTGGAATGCCGATGTTGTTCCACTGATGCTCGATTGGAAGAGAGCCAGCCATGCGCCTACGGGCAGTTCCCAAAATTTTGACGTATTTGTCAATCATGGTATTGGCCCTATTATGTTTAGCACATTGTGAAAGAAATATATGAGGATTAAAGCTGAGCTGCAATGTCCACTTATCGGTTCGTTTGATGAACAAAAATTGAATTGTTTGCAGGACAAATTGTTTGCCAAAAAGAGTAGGCAGTCGACGTTTGATTCTCTAAGAGTATGGCAAAAACTACGGCCTATGAGAGCAGAGAAAGAGGCCCAGAAAAGACAGACGCAAATGATAACACAGAAAGCAGTGGCCTACGAAAGCGATAAGATAGAGAAAGGCATAGAATGTGCAGATAGAAAGTTCTGATTACAGACTGATAAATGTTATGTTACTAGAGAGGAAGGTGATGAGTTTGTTGAAGAGCTAATGGATTCTCGCCCCCACCTCCTTATGCCCCTGAACGGAAATACCCGACAGTTCTGACGTCCAAGTCTTTGGCCACTAATGCTGTCCTCCTTACTGTTTCTGTTTCATGTGCCACTTCTTCAGCCTCTGCCCTATTTGCCTCTCTTCTACCCGCGCCAGCCATAGCGGCGGGATCTGTTAGATCTCCTGCCCTGTCTACTGGTTCCGTTTCGACTGCTACGCTCCCTTTCACCCCTACAACTCTATCCCCCTACATGATGGTACCTGTCTCTGCATATGCACTTTCTCCCTTGAGGGTGATACCTCAAACACTGTCAAATGTCAACACACCTGTGCGTGGGATGCATGAAGCGAATTGGGCAGCAGTGCGAGATCACATGTAGAAAGTGCTGGTGCGTTCTGCTGTGGGTGACGAGTAAAAGCGAATGGTAGCCAATCAAGCAGCTCAGTGGGCTCGGAATACCATCTATAGTGTGGAAGATATATGGAGTGTGATGAAAGATTATGAACCCTTCATACATAAGCATGCGCTTAAGCACATGTCGGCTACACTAATAGGACTGTGTGAACAGTGTTTTCAGGGTGTTGCACCGCAAGTCATCTATGTAACAACATTAGTGGGTTACCGGGGCAGATTGCTCCAAAAGGTCCTGACAATAGGGACACAGCACCCCATCAGGAAAGTCCATCCCATTTACCATCATGAAATACCAGAACTGCGTGACTCCACGGACACTGTAATCAGACCGTGGGTTGATGCTCAGTTTCAGGAACAGTGGATCTATACTCTTTGGAAGAGGAGTGAGGTCCTATCCCTAAAGATTTAGTAAGGACGTGGGAATACCCAATAAACCCTTGGAGGCTTAGGCAGGAACAACAATATCAAGTACAGGTGACTACAAGGGATTTTGTTTCTATATATCAATTTACTTTCTCAGATTACAAAGACTTAATTTCAATAAGTTCTTTGAACCTATGTGAACAAATCACTGTTATAGGAACATATGCCTTAATCTCTGGATCAAAATTTAACTACAAACACAGGAATATCTTTCAGAAACTTGTATTTTTCATTTTACTTTTCAAAATAGTAGGGTACATTCAACAAACACGTTGAAAACAAAAGCTTACATATGAAAAAAGATACAGCTTAATTACACCATTATTTCATACTTAGAACTCCTCTTGTTATAAAATCATAAAAAATGACCAGTATTTCAATCGATAACACAGTCACTCAATGTGTAAAAGTACATGAGGAGTTGGACGGTACGGTCGACGTTTCGGTCTTCTTTTGTGTAAATCCTTTAGACCATCATTTGGACAATGTAATCTGTGCTTTTTAATTATGACCCCTAGAAGACCACAATGTAACTTGTTACTTATGAGTCATGCCTTCTAACTTATAATAAAAAACATAAACATAACCTGTGTAGAAGTCTGCAAAAGAACACATCTTTCTTGCACCATTGGATATATTTTTATCAATTCATTCAACTAATTGACTTTATAAATGTTCTTATCTCATAGTTTACAGACAACTATCTGTTGTTTAAGCATCAATCATCACGTATTTCTTGTTGAACTCCTATTATTGATCTAGTCACATTCTTGTTCAGACCAAATACTTGAAAACCCGAACACATAATGCTTTAAGAACAAATAGTAACATTATGTGTAGGCTTGTGTGTTTCAAATGGGAACGTTTTGTCAAGATTGTCTCCTCTTATATCTACATATTAAAAAAGGGGAACATGTTTCTTACTTCTGTTGACTGGTGGATTACATGAACCTCAACAGTATCACAAAGATGAGTGGAGTTTTCAAGCCTTGACGTCGTTATCAGGCCTTCAGAGGTATGATTTTACTGATTTTAATCTAAAACCAAACAGATAAATAAATCTATTCTTTCTTATTTATCACTGCTTGTAAGCCTGTGTTCGCATTGAGTAACATAACATTTACCAGTTTTTTTAAAAATTCCTTAGAGCACCGAAATGGAGACATCAAATGGTCTTCAGTGGACCTATTCTCTCAATGATTCAAACAAATTCTGTTCATGGATCAATCTGGAAGAATGTCAACATATTGTTTTATGTAGAGGGAACATCTCTGTATGTTGCATACCTCTCGTTGAATATAACTATTTGAGTTAATTATCCTCTAAACATATTTATACTTGTTTATTATTTAAGTTTGAGCAGATTTCGGAATCACAACCCAAAATACTCAAAATGGCCCCGCGACTCGGACACACTAAGATGCGGTCGTACCTGGGACTAATAGGTTCTAAAAGACGGAGGGCTGCCGAGCTAAGTAAGTGTACCTTATTATTTGTAACAAATCCTGACCACCTTTTCCTTTGGGCAGATGCCGGACGAGATACACACCAGCGATCCCCGGTTTGCACATGTAACTCCTTTTTCACATGTAAAGTAGAAACGAGCGAGAAAAGAATGTCTAAAGCTAATCGCCATTAGATATAACTTAGCGCAAAACGAGCCTTTGCACAGGTAAAAACATAAGGAAATGCCTAATTGAATGGATACATATCCGCCCTATTAGAAACAACGCAGCATTCCATGTTCAATACTCTTGCTCGCTACGATCATAATCGCAGCACCACCGCTTTCTGAAATCAGTCGGAACATCTATGGTTGACAAAGAAATATTGTATTTTTGACCTCTGAGCATATCATGACCCCGTTTCTTCGATATTAGAAAAATCACGCATTCAGGGAGAGGTATTACGAGGGGGATTGCTTTCTGTATATGAAACCTTTTTTCTAGACGACCACAAAAAGTCTTAAAAAGTCAAACAAATTCTAATGCATCCCTAATGAATTCTAATTACAAGTCTTGCATACTATTGTTTTCTGACCCCACAGAGTCTACAGGCCCCTCCAACCAGGCTGACCATGGGGCATATTACTGCTAATGACTAAGTATGTTTATCCACTGTCCAAACCAAGACAGGGACGATGTTATAAGTTACATTTTGTGTTTGTCTTCTTGTAAGCGTGCAGCCTAAACTAGTGTGCTCTATGTGTAAATATATTTGCATATTTTAATTTTAAATCCTTTGAACAGGAATACCATGCACAGACTTAGATGGAGCAACACCCACCGTTTGTTTTGTTCTTCTGTTTTTAGGGGCACCAGACCACGAGGGTCAAACAATGTATTTTAACTTGGCCTGCCCACATGGGCAGGCACCATGTACTAATTTTCATATCTATTTTCTTCCTAAATACAGATACTACGGATACAACATTAACCATGTGTATATCTGATAGATACACGCATTAGGTGTGTCTATCCATTTATTTCTTAACCTTATTCTAGGTTTATCACCGGAGTGGCATACATGGGGCTGGCCGCCATGTTGTCCTGAAGAAAAGGTGTAGGGGACACCTTGAAATATGTCGACAAGATAGCTAGGACTTTGACCACATTATTGATCTAATTCTCATATCTAACCCCTTTTTAATATACCAACTAGAGGCAAAAATAAATGTGTTGGCTTACTAGCTAGGTATGTTTAACACACACTAATCATCACTCCACCACCATACACCGCACCACACATAGCATCACCATAAAGTGCTCCTAAGTATCCATCGCAAGCCGCAGCATGCCCCAAGCAGTAGATGCTTGGGATGGCCCTAATGATGAAGCATGTCACCCAAGGGCAACCTCTGGTGAGTGAGGGGACTAAAGAAAACAATTTTCTTTTCCAAAGAAGGCGTACCCAATTTGGGAAAACCTGCTATTACTTTTCCACAGGATAGGTTCAAACAATCCATTGATTATGGCTTATAGTGCTATACTTTAGGATTCAAGAGGCCAAACCTAGCCTTAGCCTCTCTCTCCTTCCCCTTTTGATCAAAGTTAGATACAACACATGATCTGTGTCGAAATGTATATAATGGTTTCTAAATTGATGTACAGAATCAAATAAGAAATGTTCATTTACAAAGAATGGGAGCGCTTTTATGGTTAACATAAAAGCGAGAGTCATGTTGATGTATATCTTGATGTATAATTCCTCTAAATCAGTAACAACTAGAGACATCACATGGCCTTATTAGACTTTTCCAGAACTACGGAAACACTATGACAGTCTAATATAATCTTGACAAAACTTTCATTTTTGGTGAGTAACTGCACAAACAAGAAAAGTGACATATTCTAAGATGGCATCCATGTGAAACAATCTAAGATGGCCGCCACGCTAAATATATGAACTAGTCCGGCATCTAAACGTAAATAGAATATCGTCAAATAAAAATGAAAAGTGATGGTTAAAGTATAGAGCGACAATGAATACTTCACTTTTTTGCATATGAGTCTTAAATTGATTTGTTTACATTGTTGACACGTTTAGGCATTTTAACATGTTTGATACTATAACCAGCTTTTAAAATCTGGTTCAAGTGAACCGAGACTTCTGTTACAAAAGATAGAAAAGGGACTTTGTAGCGGTTCGAACCTGTTCGTGAAACCTTTGCTGACAGGACTGCCTTCTGTTAAGCTGTTTTCCACGCTTTCACAAGTAGGTTTGCCAATGCAGGCACCTTATTGGCTTTTGTTTAAACTCGCATTACAGTTCAACAGATTATGTAGCTTGTTTTGAAGCTACGCCAAGACAGCCTTTTATTATGCTCGTAGCTCTGCTTAAAGCAAAGAATAACTTTTAGAATTACGACGGCATAACTGCTGCAGTCTCAAGGAATTTATAAATGAAATGTGAGGATCATTTTTATAACTCACTTTTAAATTAAATTTACGCAACATCATTTAATCGGTTGTGATCGTGATTAAAATGATGATTATAACATGCAAAGACGATTGAGAAAGAGTTAGGATATAAAAGTCTAGAGATAAGAAGGCTTTATAAATATAAGCTATATATAAAGATCATGGTTATCGAAGTCTTAAGACTACAAGACTTGAATGTGCATCTTGCGTTCACCATAACTCAAGCAAGACTCACAAAGCGATGCAATTAAGAATAAGTACATAGTTATAAAAAACGATGTAAGCAATTCCTTTTGGGTCTAAATGACCGAAATCTGCTCAAACTTAAATAATAAATCAGTATAAATATGTTTGAAGGGTAATTAACTCAAATAGTTATATTCAGCAAGAGGTATGCAATATACAGAGATGTTCCCTCTACATAAAACAATATGTTGACATTCTTCCAGATTGATCCATAAACAGAATGTGTTTGAATCATTGGGAAAATAGGTCCACTGAAGACCATTTGAAGATCTCCATTTCGGTGCTGTAAGGAATTTTTAAAAAACTAGTAAATGTTATGTTACCCAAAGCGAACACAGGCTTACCAGCAGTGATAAAAAAGAAGGGATAGATTTATTTATCTGTTTGGTTTTAGATTGAAATCAGAAAATCATACCTGTGAAGGCCTGATAACGACGTCAAGGCTGGAAAACTCCACTCATCTTTGTAATACTGTTGAGGTTCATGTAATCCACCAGTCAACAGAAGTAAGAAACATGTTCCCCTTTTTTAATATGTAGATATAAGAGGAGACAATCTTGACAAAACGTTCCCATTTGAAACACCCAAGCCTACACATAATGTTATTATTTGTTCTTAAAGCATTATGTTTTCGGGTTTTCAAGTATTTGGTCTGAACAAGAATGTGACTAGATCAATATTAGGAGTTCAACAAGAAATACGTGATGATTGATGCTTAAACAACAGATAGTTGTCTGTAAACTATGAGATAAGAAAATGTATAAAGTCAATTAGCTGAATGAATTGATAAAAATATATCCAATGGTGCAAGAAAGATGTGTTCTTTTGCAGACTTCTACATGGGTTATCTTTATGTTTTGTATTATAAGTTAGAAGGCATGACACATAAGTAACAAATTATATTGTGTTCTTCTAGGGGTCATAATTAAAAAGCACAGATTACATTGTCCTGATGATGGTCTAAAGGATTTACACAAAAGAAGACTTAACCCCTTGCCAGCGGCCGGAATTTCGCTCCTGTGCTGGACATTCCAATCGCGGGCGTGGTCATGACGGCTCCCGGCCGTCATCAGCACATGAGCACTGTGACGCATGACGGACGGGAGCCGTCATCAGCACGCAAGGGGTTAAAAGTCACCCGTACCGTCCAACTCCTCGTGTACATTTACATTTACACATTAAGTGACTGTGTTATCGATTGAAATACTGGTAATTTTTTATGATTCTATAAGTTAGAAGGCATGACTCATAAGTAACAAGTTACATTGTGGTCTTCTAGGGGTCATAATTAAAAAGCACAGATTACATTGTCCAAATGATGGTCTAAAGGATTTACACAAAAGAAGACCGAAACGTCGACCGTACCGTCCAACTCCTCATGTACTTTTACACATTGAGTGACTGTGTTATCGATTGAAATACTGGTCATTTTTTATGATTTTATAACAAGAGGAGTTCTAAGTATGAAATAATGGTGTAATTAAGCTGTATCTTTTTTCATATGTAAGCTTTTGTTTTCAACGTGTTTGTTGAATGTACTCAACTATTTTGAAAAGTAAAATGAAAAATACAAGTTTCTGAAAGATATTCCCGTGTCTGTAGTTAAATTTTGTTCTAAATATTAAGGCATATGTGACTATAACGGTGATTTGTTCACATACGTTCAAAGAATTTATTGGAATTAGGTCTTTGTAATCTGAGAAAGTAAATTGGTCTATAGAAACAAAATCCCTTGTAGGCATCTCTACTTGATATTGCTATCCCTAAAGAGCCAGCTGCTGGACCCTCAGAAAAACCCCACTGCATATTATGAAGAATTGAGGGGGGGGGGGCATCCTCCACAGTGATGACGTTTGCTGATATTGAATTGTTCTTAGGTCTGCTGGTACCAGTAGATATATTGTGGCAGGTGCATACGCAGGATCATGCATTGGAGTTGGGTGGCACATGGGATGAGATTAAGTCATGGGATATGGAGCGTAAGCTCGGCGCCAAGCCAAAAGCAGAGCTCCTAGCTTTGCCGGGGCATATTATCACCTACATGCACTCCCTTGTTTTTAGACTTTAATGGTCAGGACCTGTCACATGAGGGTGGTGTTCATTTGTTTGTTAACAGATTTGTCACTAATCAGCTTTCCGAGATCGCAACTAGGTTGCAGGCTTTAGAAAGTACTTGGACGACTTCATCCTCATCAGTGATTTTGAGTATGGGACAGAACTAGGAGCACAGAGATAATGAGGACAAAGAAAAGATGGAGAAAACGTCAAAGGGTTTGAAGGCAAGGGTGTTGATGCAGCAAGTTGCAAGGGGTAGAGGCAGAGGTTCAGGTTCAGCATAGCGGCTACCCAGGTCCAATAGTGGTGGTGCTTCGAATGCTCCCCTAGGGCTTAACCAATGTGCGTATTGTAAGCAGGAGGGACATTGGTGGAATGAGTGTACGGAGTTGTTGCAGAAAGGTGAGGCCCCGAGCGGTCGAGGTTTTAGAGGAAGTGGAAGAGGAGGAAGAGGCCGAGGGGAGATGCAGTTAGAGAATACATCATATAACAGACAGAGCGGGAACTATTTTGACGACTTCCAAGGCCGACAGTACTATCACAAGGGAAACAACATTTACAACGGAGTCATTACATCACACTACCCTTACATAGCAGTCATTACATCGCCACATTCTTTACACCGCATGCCATTACAAGGCAGCCATTACATTGCATGTCACTATAACGCATGTCATTAAAATGCATGTCACTACAACGCAAGCATTACATCGCAAGTCATTACAACACATACCATTATCATGCATAGTACCCTTACACTATCCGACACTTACCCTAGTGTTGCACTCACTGGAGTTAGAATAGTAATTTTTACCCCTAAACTATCCAACACTTACCCTACTGTTGCACTCACTGGATTTAGAATAGTAATTATTACCCCTATACTATCCAACACTTACCTTAAATGCAATATAATGGTATGCATTGTAATGGTATGCATTGTAAAGGTATAATGCAATGGAATGGAATGAGTTGTAAAGGTAGTTTCTAAAAATGCGATGTAATGGCATGCTATGTAAAAGAATGCGTTGTAAAGGATGTTGCAATGTAAAAACTGTGTTGTAAAGGCATGCATTGTAAATGTATGCGTTGTAAAGTCATACATTCCTATCACAATGACTATGACATGGATGAGGTAAGAGGGTTGTCCCATAGCTAGGACATCCTTAAACAAAAAAGGAGCTATAGGGGTAGTGAACAGGCCATCCCCTGCTTATAACCTTATACACAACAAAGGACCTGTTCACACTGTGATTCTCATCCTCAGATCCACACCTTGATTCTGAAATCTCTAAGGACACAGCAATAAACATTAATTGTCTGCGTTTACCAGATCTGGGTCACCACTTTTAACACACAGTATACTGTGCAGGTTGTTGCGTTGTTTCCAACTAATGTGCCCCCCACACATTCTCCCCCCCAAATGTGAGTAAAGTGTTTCTGAAGAGCGGCAAGGAGATGCTTAAAGGAAAAAAATGTGTGTAGCGATTGTTTGTGCCTCACGGAAGTAACACCATGGGGGTGAGTAGGAAGGTACTTGCCGACTACCTCAGGTTCTCATCATCAGCAATCCCCAACCTAAACATAAATAGTGCATAAAGAATTAAACAAATAAGGGTGAACACAGGTGCTAGGATGTAAAGTACTTGCAAATGCATCAGTAGTAAATCTGATGTATCGCAGAATTCAACTCCACTGTATTAAATTCGGGCTAGATCACACTAGCTATGGAACTTTTATTCAATGCTGTGTGTCTACCCTCTAAAAAGCCGACATGTTTCATTGCCCAGGGATAAACTCACAGCAACTTCATCAGGGCGTGGCTTTTGTCAATCTACCCTGCACCAATTACTATTTGTGTTCCTAAAGAAAACAAAAGTGAAACACAACGCAACATATTCAGTTGGCACTTATTCACTGAATCTCAATCATTGAATAAAAACTTGAATAAAAACCACAGGGTGTCATAAGTGTTTATCGGGGGAAAGCCCATTGTGGGCATACCTGTACCCATCTGAGAGTCCGTGCTAAGTCACAGTCTCACTCGTTATCACTGAAACTGCCACAGTCAGTCTGTAAAAACATAGTATATATAAACATGAATCACAGCAATGCACAACCCTATGAAATTTGATATTTGAATCGCTCCGTCCAGATCAAAGTATGCTCCATGTCTTATTTTAACATACTTTATGTATAGGGGACCTGTTACTGCTCTATGGTCAAATTAACATTTGAAATCATGTCGAATATTCCCATCATGTTATTCCATCAATATTCTGTTTTTGCCTTATTCTCATGCTGGTACTTGTCACAAGGACATCGGTAATTGGCTGGCCACCTCAACCTCGGATACATTTCTCTTATTTATGTCCTTATCAATGCCGTTCGTGAGTAATTTGTGCAGTGGCTTGTCACCCCGACTTGCAGAAAACTCAATCATACTGGGGTTCCGATCTTGGTTAGCAACCCAATATCACTACCATCTAACTGCTTGGCTCGCTATGCTTCTCTGAGGTCAAGCTCCCACAAGAAGCTTTCCCGCGCCTACTGTGATTCTGAGAGCGTTTTGTGTTGACTCAGCCTCTGCCGGGTTCAGCCTGCAGTGGACACATGTCCGGGTGCCTACGTGCCGCTTCATGACGCTGGTCACGTGCATGCCCGCTCGTTCCGATTTGGCTGTCACTCTCGGGGCACCATGTTTAGCTGTGTTTAATATTTGATGTTAGTGAAATACTGTGCCACGTTTAGTGCACCGCAAACCCAGAGCAAAATGAGGCTCAATAATCGTGCCAATTTGATAGATAAACCTAGATCGGCAATTAACCTCCGTGGTCTACATATTGCTATGTCGACTCACATGCCCTTTTTAATCATAGCCAGGGGGTATGTGACGTTCTTAATATATTAGTAATATTTTAACAAAGTACTCAAATGGGGAATTGCAGTAATAAACAACCAGACGTTATTCATACAGCTAAACAGTCCTCGGAGGGCAGGCTGTCTTTTTGTATTGATGAAACTTTATTAAAACCAATCGTGGACAGAGTGTAAACAAGGTGCCCACTCCCCCCTGAAATCAGGGGCCTGTCTGCTGCTGATAAGTACAATAAGGATAGTATTTAAAAATGTTCCAAGTTTGTATGCAGGGTTTCTTTCTTATAAACTACTTTATTACATTTTGTATACAGGGATCCAGAGCCATCCCAATCTCCAGTTGTCATTCGCTATAGGTATGGAAGGACCCTCTAGCCCTATAATAAATACCGCTGCTGTAACTACCAATAGAGTGTGTATGTTAGGCGCTGACTTTACCCCATTCAATGAGGTTGTTGAGCCCACTTTGGTCAACTCCTTCTTGATAAATCCACCGGGCTTCCTTGGTGCTCAATCTGCTTTCTATATTCTGATGGTCACCCACCATCCTCTCGAGCACTACCCAACAAATGTCTCTTGGCCTGTGTTTGAGCTCCTGGAACTGCTGTACCAATTTCGTTGTGAGTTTACCCATGCGTAGAGTGCTCAGGTGTTCCTGTGTTCTTATCTTGATCTTGCGGGTCATGAGCCCTCTAAGCATCTCCTTGCCACTCTAGAAACACTTTTCTCACATTTGGGGCGGGAGAGTGTGTGGGGGCACATTAGTTGGAAGCAATGCAACAACCTGCACAGTATACTGTGTGTTAAAAATAGTGACCCAGATCTGGTAAACGCAGACAATTATTTTTTATTGCTGTGTCCTTAGAGATTTTAGAATCAAGGTGTGGATCTGAGGATGAGAATCACCGCGTGAACAGGTCCATAGCTAGGACAGCCAGGGACAGTTTGAGGGACCAGTTTCAGTGCCTGTAGATCAGTGCGGACCCTATGTTATGGCGGATTTGCAGAGTACAACCAAGAAATTTTGAGTTGATACAGGGGCTTTGAATAGCTCTGTTTCCCATTCACTGGCCCCGGGGACAGCTCTGTCTGGCCAAAATAAAGTATAGGTAAGCTTTTCAGGCATGCCGGTTATCAGCTCCATTTCAAAACCTCTTGCCTTCACTATTGGCCCCTTCACGGTTGATTCACCATTTTTATTAAACTGTGGGGAGAATTTGTAAGGATTAGATTTGTTAAAAAGGTTACATGCAACAATCTTTTGTTCCCCCAATGTGTTTACATGACTCTTAGACTTCAAGTGGCCCATGCCAAGCAACGGCTTGCAAAGGATGCCCTCCTCCTCCCTGAATTTAAAGATGTGCCCTGCACACTGGAGGCCACAGGAGCTACGGATGTGGGATTACGCCAGATCCCACCGGTCTCCATCCAGATGAAGGATAACACCAAATTGCCACACATTCCCCAGTGCAAGATCTCGCAGGCAGGAGAAAAGGCTTTGTTACCAATAATACAGGATTTGATTAAGTCTGGTGTGGTGGAAGAGACATTGTTGAATGTGTGTAATAGCCCCATTCGTCCTATTCTTAAAAATACACCCTTGGACTCCTCTGATGCCCACCCTGATATTTACCGCTTTGTAATAGACCTTAGAGAGGTAAACAAAATAGTGGTTCCCCAGTACCCTGTAGTTCAAAACATTACCACGATCTTGACAATGATTCCCTCGCAGCAAAATTCTTTTCTGTGATCAATTTAAAGAATGCTTTCTTCAGCATACCAATCCATACAGATAGTAGATATCTGTTTGGATTTGCAATAGCCTTAGAGCTTAAGATTCTGTTGTGCTCCACAAGGCTATACGGAAAGTACTAGTATCTATAGTCAAGCTTTGAAAGCGCAATTGGATTATTTGGAGCTTCCCTCTGGTAATGTGCTTCTGCAGTATATTGAAGACCTCCTCGTGGCTTCGGACACTGAGGATGGTTTAAAGAAGCCACAGTTAAATTATTGTTACATTTGGCACACCATGGACACAAGGTGTCACTCTCGAAATTTCAATATTGCCGACGGAAGGACACCTACTTCAATCAATCAATCAAACCATTTGTATAGCGCACTACTCACCCGGGAGGGTCTCAAGGTGCTTGGGGAAGGGGTATGCTACTGCTCGATCAGCCAGGTCTTGAGTTGTCTCCTGAAGGCGAGATGGTCCTGGGTCAGCCGAAGGTGGATGGGGAGGGAGTTCCATGTCTTGGCCGCTAGGTAGGAGAAGGATCTTCCTCCGGCGGTGGCTCTTCGGATGCGTGGTACGGCTGCGAGGGCGAGGCTGGTGGACCGTAGCTGGCAGGTGGGCGTGTAGAAGGTCATGCGGTCGTTGGGGTACTTGGGGCCCAGGTCGTGGAGAGACTTGTGTGCGTGGGTGAGGAGCCAGAACGTGATTCTTTTGTCGACGAGAAGCCAGTGCAGGTTCCTCAGGTGGCTGGAGATGTGGCTGCGTCGGGGGACATCCAGGATGAGTCGGGCGGAGGCGTTCTGGATGCGCTGGAGTCTTTTCTGTAGCTTGGCTGTGGTTCCGGCGTAGAGGGCGTTTCCGTAGTCCAGTAGGCTGGTGACGAGTGCCTGGGTGACTGTCTTCCTGGTCTCGGTCAGGATCCAGCGGAAGATCTTGCGAAGCATACGTAGGGCGTTAAAGCACGATGAGGAGACGGCGTTGACTTGTCTGGTCATTGAGAGGGAGGAGTCCAGGATGAAGCCCAGGTTGCGTGCGTGGTCGGTTGGCTTGGGTGCGGTGCCCAGGGCTGGGGGCCACCAGGAGTCGTCCCAGGCGGAGGGCGAAGATCCCAGGATGAGGACTTCCGTCTTGTCCGAGTTCAGTTTGAGGCGGCTGTCCTTCATCCACTCGGCGACGTCTTTCATCCCTTCGTGTAGGCAGGTTCTGCCGGTGTCGGGGTCTCTGGTGAGGGAGAGGATCAGCTGGGTGTCGTCGGCGTAGGAGATGATGTTGAGGTTGTGCTGGCGTGCGATGGCTGCAAGAGGTCTCAAGAGGATACCGATATTGCTGAGGCGCTGGACTAGGGTGCGGTGGCAGACAGTGTCGAAAGCAGCGGAGAGGTCCAGGAGGATGAGGGCCACTGTTTCCCCCTTGTCGAGCAGGGTCCGGATGTCGTCGGTGGCTGCGATGAGGGCGGTCTCGGTGCTGTGGTTGGCTCCGAAGCCGGACTGCGAGGGGTCGAGGGATCCGTTCGTCTCGAGGAAGGCGGCCAGCTGTCTGTTGACGATCTTCTCGATGACTTTAGCAGGAAAGGGGAGGAGCGAGATGGGGCGGAAGTTTTTGAGGTCGGTGGGGTCCGCTGTTGGTTTCTTCAGGAGGGCGCTGATCTCGGCGTGCTTCCAGCTCTCCGGGAAGGTGGCGGTGTTAAAGGAGGTGTTGATGATGTTCCGGAGATGGGGTGCGATGGCGGAGTCGGCCTTGTTGAAGACGTGGTGTGGGCAGGGGTCGATTGGTGATCCGGAGTGGATGGTGTTCATCGTGCGGGCTGTGTCTTCGGTGGTCACCGTGGTCCAGGTGTGGAGGGTGGCGCTGGGGTGCGTTGGTTCTGTGGTTGGGTGCGTGGATGGTGCGCCGAAGATGTTGTGGATGTCGGCGATCTTGCGGTGGAAGAACGAGGCGAGGGAGTCGCAGAGGTCTTGTGACGGAGTGAAGTCGTTGTTGCCGGTGCTGGGGTTGGAGAACTCCTTGACGATGCTGAAGAGTTCCTTGCTGTCGTGCGTGTTGCTGTCCAGTCGTTCCTTCAGGGATTTCTTCTTGGTGGTGCGGATAAGCTGGTGGTGCTTGCGGGTAGCGTGTTTGAGGGCGGTCATGTTGTCGGTGGTCCGGTCGAGGAGCCAGGCTTTCTCGAGGGTGCGGCAGATCTTCTTGGAGTCCTTGAGTTCGTCGGTGAACCAGGATGCCTTCTTGCTTCTGGGTCTGCTGGGAGGGTTCTTCAGTGGTGCGAGGTCGTCAGCGCAGGCAGTCAGCCACTGTGTGAAGTCCCGGGCTGCTTCGTTGGGGTCCGTTGTGCTGGCGGGTGGGTTCTGGCTGAGAGAGGTGGTGAGCTGCTCGCAGGTGATCTTACTCCAGCTTCTGTGGGGAATCTGAAGCAGGTGGTGGTGGGTTGTGGTTCTTCTGAAGCTGAAGTGGACGTAGCTGTGGTCGGTCCAGTGGAGTCCGGTGGAGTGGCTGAAGGTGATGTGCTTGCTGGATGAGAAGACGGGATCAAGCGTGTGGCCGGCATAGTGGGTGGGGGTGTTGACCAGTTGCTTGAGTCCGAGGTTGGCGAGGTTGGCCAGCAGGGCGGTGGTGTTGCGGTCCTTGTTGTTCTCCAGGTGAAAGTTGAGGTCTCCGAGGAGGATCTAGTCAGCGGAGGGGAAGGCGTGCGGGCTGATGAAGTCCGTGATGTCTTCGCTGAATTGTGTGCGTGGTCCCGGGGGTCTGTAGACGAGGGTGCCTCTGAGGGTCGTCTTTGGGTCGGTGTGGATCTGGAAGTGGAGATGTTCGGCTGCGGCGAAGGTGTCGTTGGAGTCGGTCGTGATGCGGAGGGTGTTTCTGTGGACGATGGTGATGCCTCCTCCGGTCTGGTTGAGGCGGTCCCGTCTGATGATCTTGTACCCGTCCGGGATGGCGATGGCGATGTCGGGCGCTGAGGAGGTGTTCATCCAGGTTTCCGTGAGGAAGGCGACGTCTGGTGATGTTGTGTCGAGCAGGTTCCAGAGTTCGACGGCATGTCTGTGGACGGAGCGGGTGTTGATCAGGATGCACTTGAGGTGGTTGCTGCTGGTGCTTGGCGGGTGCGGGGCAGGTTCGGAGGCAGGTGAACTTGCAGGTGAGGCAGGTGAAGGGTCCGTGGGTGCGTCTCGGGGTGGCTCGGCAGCAGGCGTGGTTCCGGCCGGCATTGAGTGCGTTGAGAGTTGCGGCGTCGTAGGTCCGTCGTGTGGGCTGGCGTCGTCGGGGGCCAGGGGTCCTGGCACTGGGCGCGGTCCAGGCGCAGACAGGCTTACCTTTGGCGCGCCTTCGGCGCACAATTGGCGCGTCCGCTGCGCGTGACCGCTGCACGTGCGGGGAGGCATCATAAGAAGGGAGCCGGGAGGGAGGGTCCTCTGGGAGGCGGGAGCGGGTTGTCCAATCAGCTGGCGGGGGGCGGGGCCGCAGGGAAGGCAGCGGCGGGAAAGCGTGGACGCGAGTGCGGGTGGCTCAGCGGCGGCTGTGTCGCCTGCAGCGGAAGAAATGCAGGAGGCAGCGCCTGAGGTCACAGGAGGCGGGAACGAGCAGCGGTAGGAGCGTGGGGCCACCTACTGTTGAAGGAGGGTCGCAGACTAACACCTAAACACATAGCTGCTACTACTAATATGCCTGTTCCTAAAACCCAACCCGAGGAACGTGCTTTCATTTGCATAACTTCGTATTGTCGGCACTGGATCCCTAACTATTCCTTACTAATGAAACCCCTTCTTTCCCTGCCCACCAAAGACGTGCATGAATCCTTGCCTTGGACATCTGCATGCCAGCTAGCTTTCGAGCAATTAAAGAATTAAAGGTTGAGCTTTTCTCTGCTCCGGTGCTTGGTACTCCTGATTACCAGAAGTTTTTTGTGCTTTACGTACATGAGGAGGATGGTTGCGTGCTTTCTGTTCTTACACAGCGTTTCGGTGGTAAGCAGAGACCCTGCACTTATTTTTCCGCTATACTGGATACTCTCCCGAGCTGCCTGAGAGCTGCCGCGGTGGTGGCAGTTTCTATCAGACAACCTGCAGGGCTCGTTCTTGATACTGATCTCACAGTAATGGTACCTCATGCTGTGGATACGCAATTGAATAAGACAAAGACGCAGCACCTTACTAGTGCACGTCTGACTGGATATGAATTAACCTTGTTTGCTCCACACATTACCATCAAACGATGTGCCACTCTGAACTCAGCCACGTCACTAGGAGAAGTGTGGCTCAATCGTTAGAGAGGCAGACCCTGATGCAGAGGTCTAGCCCAGGACCAGGGTTCAATTCCCCGCCTCGGCGGGTCTTGAGTTCAAAAAATCCACGGACCTTATAATTCTCGCCTTGGTGCCTATTCCAATCATGGAGTCCCACTCTGCAACTCTGGGCAATAGCTTGCTTAATCTCCACAACAGCCCCCACAACACTAAGGATGCCTGGCCTCCACCTTGGGGGTGCCCAGGAGTGGACACCTCACAGGGAAAGCCAGGATGGGTTCCACAGCGGTATTCGTACAAGCGCCTTGAGACCCTTGCGGGTGAGTAGTGCGCTATGCAAGTATCCATTTTTACTATCCCTTTCTTCGGGAGAAAAGGACACTGATGTCCATCATTGTTTATTCCGGACTGAGGAAGAAATGAAAGGATGGGTAGACCTGACTGATGTTCCCTTATCTGACCTCCAAGTGGAACAATATGTCGATGGCTCTTGTTTCAAACTACCAGATAGCACTACCACTGCAGCCTATGCAATCACCATGTTACATACTGTAGCTGAGACATCCCGTACCCCATATCAATCGGCCCAATCTGCAGAGTTGGATTCCCTCCTTAGGGCCTGTGAGTTGAGTGAGGGACTGGCTGTTAATGTCTACATAGCCAGTACGCCTTTGGGGTGGCCTATAATTTTGGGCGCCTCTGGTACACAGATTGCTGTCGGCATTGACACTTCCAGATAAGTTGGCAATAATAAGATGTAGCGCTCAGAAAGCCATTACAGACAATGTTGGTAGGGGAAATGCTTTTGCATACCAGATAGCTAAGGTGACAGCTCGATCAAAGATTAGAAAGATGTTTGTGGCAGGTCCGGCTAGGTGGGTCCCAGACAATTGCATGTTCGAAGACACATTGGAAAATGTCAGGGAAATTCAGGGTGAGGCGACCCTAGATGAATTGGCACTGCTGGACTGACTTATCTGGGAAGCAGAGATGGCTGCTGCACAATGCGTATGTGCTCCCTGTTGTTACCATGGCCCACGGCCCAGCAATATGTAAGCTACTAAACCCAGTATGGCAGAACAAATAACATCTCTAAGGTAGCCACACACCTAGTGAAGCACAGTATTACCTCTTTAAGACATAGTCCTGGGAAAGGTACTCCTACACTCACAGGCAACTTTGCACCACCTTCCTTCCCTTTCGAGGTTCTCCAGATGGATCTCATCGAAATGGAACGAGTGAACAGTTTGAGAAATGTGCTAGTAGTGATTTGTGCATTCAGTAAATGGATTGAGGCTTACCCCACTAAGGAGAATACAGCTATAGCGATGGTGAAGGCACTCCTAAAAGAGTTCTTCCAGTGCTATGGATTGCCATGTGTGATTTAGAGTGACAACAGAAGTCACTTCAATTCAAAAGTCATTGAACTGGTGTGCAAAGTCTTGCATATCAAGCAGAAGTGCCATGCAGCGAACCACCCCTAGTCTGCAGGCCTGGTTGAGAAGTACAATGGTACTCTCAAACTGAAGTTAGCGAAGATCCAAGAAAGCAGAGGATTGCAATGGCCAGATGCGTTATCCTTGGCTTTAATATCTACCAGCGCGACAGTGGATTCTAGATATGGGTTGTCCTTGTATGAGGCAGTCTTTGGGCACCCCGCCAATGTCTGGGGCGTCCCAAGACCCAAGCGCTTCTCTGAGATAGAGTATCCCCTGCTTGTAGACTATTTGTACGAGCTAACTAAAGATATCAGTTTTATCTACCAACAGATTCACGCCACACTGCAACTAGTGCCAGAGGGGCCCGGGCATATGATACAGCCCGGGGAGTTTGTGCTTGTCAAGAACTTTTAATGAAAGAACTGCCTGGAGCCGAGGTGGGAAGGGCCCCTGCTTGTCCTGCTCGCCACCCGCACAGCTGGTAAGCTTGAAGGCCGAAAGCATTGGGTGCATGCCACCCACGTCTTACAGATCTCTTTCTCACTGCCCCAGTGGGTTATCGACTGCATTGCTGACCAGGAAGGAGAGCTGGTCACACGCTTCATTCCCTTCTCTGATGCCCAATTGAGGTGGGTGCAGAAGGACGAAGAAAGTGACGCAGCCTTGTTGGAGGCGGTCCCAACAGAGATAAGGGCCGTCCCGGATAACCCAGTTCAAATACATCAGAATCTGAGTCTCAATGCCCACCTGACCCTGAGTTTCTATGCCTTTTTGTTGATGAGACAGTGCCTGGAGTGAACAGGTACAACCCGCGGCTCCAGAAGAAGGGTGGTGCACCAGCAGAACAGTCCAGGAGTTAGGGAAGGACTTGAGCGTCGGTGCTGTGCCTAAGGTGCCTGTAGGTGTTGAGTAGCTGAGCAATCGAGCAGCTTGGAGCAGTCGAGCGTGAGCTGTAGCAGGAGAGGAGCGGGAGAGGAAGGTGTCGGAACGGGCCGAGAGCGAGAGCGCTGGTGGAGCACTGGTGGAATCAAAGCCCGTGATACACCGGTACACCGGTATACCGCACCACACGGTATACCGCACCACACTTGCAAAAACTGAAGCCGGGTGCGAGTGCGAGCCGAGAGCGCTGGTGGAGTTGAAGCGCTCTAAAGCCCTAAAAGCCCAGAGGCGTCGCGGCACCCCGAAAGCCCTGAGGCGTCTCGCACTGTTTCCGCTTCTGAAGCCCTGAGGCATTCCACAACCGCTCCGCACCGCCCCGCAGAAGTACAAGCAGAAGCAGGAGCCGGGTGCCGGGAGCAGGCTGAGAGCTGCTCCCAGGTTGAGTCGGTACTCGGAGCCTTGAAGTACCGCATTACACCATTACACCAGTGCCAGACGCAGATGCAGAAAAAAAGAAACAGAAGCATTTTAATAACGTCTGGAGCACAAGTCAATTTTGAGGCATTTGAAGCACCGTGGCGTCCCGAAGTCCTGAGGCCCTGAGGCGCTGCCAGCCCCCCTGTCTGACCTTATGCTTGACCTTATGCAGGTCAGCCCACCTTTTCAGCATAACTGCTTATTATTGAACACCAGATCCCTACCCGGCCACTCTTTAGACATTTGGAATATGTTACAGGATTCCAACATATCCTGTCTGTTCCTTACGGAAACTTGGCTATCCGATTCATCCTCTCCTGATTTGGCCAATGCCGTACCTTCTGCCTATAACATTTATAGGAAAGATAGGTCATCCGGTAGAGGTGGTGGAGTGGCTATTATAGTCAAGAAGAATATTGTATGCCATACGTTCGCAGTAGATAATATACAGGGCTGCGAAGCATTAGGCTTTACTCTCCAGCTCTCATCTTCCCAGGCCTGTACTGGTATCCTGGTCTACAGACCACCAGGATCGGTGGGGCTGTTTTTGGAAGAACTACAGGCAGCCCTATCAATACCATGCCTTAGGTCTAATCACTGCATTTTATTAGGTGATTTAAATATCCATATGGATAATAGTTTAGATCCGGACACTTTAAAACTGCTAGATATTACTTCCGTGTTTGGCCTATCTCCTTATGTGGCAGGACCATCTCATAATATAGGCCACACGCTTGACCAGATCTTTTCCACCGTTCCTATCTGTGTCGACCCCCCCATGCCAGTTCTGTGGTCAGATCATTTTCTCATCACTTTTTCCATCTCTGTCATGGCTCCATCACGGTCCCAACCAGTAGGGTCGCTTAAGCCTCTCTCCAAACCTTTCCATCTTCTTACCAGAGAGATGCTATCAAATGTTTTAACTAGCCTCCCGTGTCCCACCTCTAACAATGTAGAGGAGTACATCGATCTCTTCCATAATTGGTTCACTGACCGTCTAGAGAGCTTGATTCCAGCAAAGAAACATACTTCTGCAGACAAGAGAACATCTGCTCCTTGGTTTACCCCTCACCTGAAAAAAGCACGACAAGATCTCAAGAAAGCAGAAAGAGCATGGAGGCGATCCTATCATCCTTCTGAGAGATTAAATTTTAAGACGCAGACTCGGGCCTACCATAAATTAATTTGGGAAGGTAAAAAGTCCTATCTGGAATCCAGAATCAATGAAGCGGAGCATTCTAGCAAGGAAATTTTTAGGGTGGTTAAAGACTTCACCTCTCCCTCTGCTTACACTCCGACTCATGTTCACTCTGAAACTTGGTTGAAGGAATTAGCTGTCTATTTTGTACAGAAAATCACCTCTATTCAATCTTCCCTCCAGGCCACTTTCCAGCAGCATACGACAAGTCTGGCATGTCCCCTGCCAGATCATGGCCCCTTTCTGTCCAAATTTCCCCCATTAGATCTAGAGAGCTCTCTTGCTATTCTGACAAGTCTCAAATCTGGATCTCCACTGGATCCTTGCCCTGCAAAGTGTCTAGCAAACATGGCACCTGTTCTTAATGACTTGATAAACCCCATCTTGAATCTGTCACTCTCTTCTGGGATAGTTCCCAAAGCTTGGAAGAGTGCCATGATCTTACCACTTATAAAAAAACCGGCGCTCGACCCTGCAGTTCACGCAAACTACAGACCCATCTCCTTACTCCCTGCTCTGGCGAAAGTGACAGAAAGGTTTGCTCACAGATCTATTTCCGATTTTATCGAAGAAAGGGGTCTGTTGCATGGTACTCAATCCGGCTTCCGTGCAAATTTTAGCACGGAGACCGTGCTCCTTGAAGTCACAGATGCCATCAGGGAGGAGTTGGATGCTGGTAAAAAAGTGGTATTGATTATGCTGGATCTGTCGGCGGCGTTCGACACCGTTCCCCACGTACTTCTTCTTTCCAGACTTTGGGACTTTGGTCTACGGGGAACGGTGTGGAACTGGCTCAAGTCCTTCCTAGCCGACCGCCGGCAGACAATCTGGGCGCCACCTTTCTCTGCTGAAATGTCACCGCTTGAAGTGGGGGTCCCGCAAGGTTCCATCTTAAGCCCCCTCCTGTTTAACATCTTTATGGCCCCCCTGGCGGTGACGGCGGAGTCTTTTGGCGCCCGGATTGTCAGCTATGCTGATGACACCCAGCTCCTCTTTGTAAGTAACAGGGATGGTCAGTTTGATGGTGTCCAGGTCAACGGATGTTTGAGTGCTATTTTTGAGTGGTTTGGATGCCATGGGCTGAAGTGCAACGCCGACAAGTCGGAGTTGCTCTTCTTTGGCTGTACATCTGAACCCGACTGGAAAACCTGGTGGCCGAAAGACATGTCTCCTCCCACTAGCTCGTCTGCGAAAGCCAAAAATCTGGGAGTGGTGATTGACAACAAGCTATCTTTCGGACCACATATCTCATCTCTCACTGGGAAATGTTTCGGCATCTTGCGGATGCTTCGCAAATTTCTCCCCCTAGTCTCTATCCAGCACAGACAAATTATTGTCCAGGCACTGATTTGTTCCAGGCTGGACTATGCAAACATTCTGTTTTTGGGACTTCCCAAATATCTGGTCAGGCGTTTGCAAATCGCCCAGAATTCTGCAGCCCGAGCCATTTTTGGCCTTCCAAGGAAAGCCAGAGCTACGGATCTTCTTGCCACATTGCATTGGCTACCAGTTGCAAAAAGGATTTTATTTAAAACACTGACCACGACTTTCAAGGCCCTGCATGGCATAGGCCCCAAATATATCTCCAAGCGACTGTCTTGGTATACCCCTCTCAGATCTCTTAGATCCTCGTCCTTATCAAAAATGAGTGTTCCCACTATCAAACGGACAAGAGTAGGAGGACGGTCTTTTCGGCACTTAGCCCCTCATGCATGGAATGATCTTCCAATCTCTTTAAGACAGACTTCCAGTCTTCTGTCTTTCCGCAAGGCCCTTAAGACTTGGCTCTTCCCGTAATCTTTGAGGCTGTTTTTATGTCTGTATGCTCTTTTGGTGTTATGTTTTTTTCTCTCCCCATCTTCGGTTGGGAGTCTTCGTCAAAGCGCCGGGATACTCCAGTGGAGTGGCCGTGCGCTATAGAAGTGTACAAATAACATAACATAACATAACATAACATAACCAGAGGAGAGGTCCCAAAGCTTGATCAGAGGAGAGGCGGCAGCACGGAGGTGCCCAAAGTGTTTGGAACGCCTAAAGCATCTTTTTGAGGAATCCTGCGAGCGAGCAGTGAACAGCATACCCGGTGAGGAGTGGTGGAGGGTGTTGAGTGCTAGAGGCAACAGAGGAGACAGTGGGGGCGTGCAGTAGCAAAGGCAGCCACAATTGGAGCCATTGTTTGGAAAGGACTTTGGAGAGGGGTGGAGTGGAGTGCGGAGGGGGTGCTTGGGCCATGTCAGTTAATTTAATAACGGCCACAACCCGTGTTTATTGACCGCCTCACTATGCAAGTAAACACCTAGCAAGTTCCCATTGCAAAGGTCCCCAAGGGCAGCGAGAGGCCTTGGAGTCCAGCCGGCGGGAACAGTGAGGTCGGGAAAAACACGAGGAAACCCCCTACAGACCACAAAACGGACCGTAAAATGGAAAATCAAAGCGAAAGCAAACATTAGCCCCTGTAAAGATACTGTAGCCAATCCCCCCACTACCTCACTAATACCTCCAATCTATTCAATATTTGGCTCTATGAAGCCGAATGGAAAATTCACATTTTTGAAAGAGCCTGTGACTGCAATTTACACAATGCCAGCAATCCCAAATGGACTACAAAAACCTATGACCCCGAGCAAGGCTATCACGCAGTCAGTTGTTCCACAGTCCCCCCTGTCCGGTGCAACTGTCACCCCAGGGAAGGGCATTGGAATAGTTGAATTAGACAAGAGCCCACAAATAGCTCAGGGGAACAACAAGCTCAAGATACAAATCCAAGCTCAAGTACATATGGTACACACGGAACACGCGGATAACAGTAGGCACGACCTGGCTCAAGAACAAATTAATCGTTCAATGCCGTCAGGTATCATTGACTGGAAAATGGACAGTCCTAGTAAAAAACCTTTGGGTGACAGTATGTCAACCACGTGGCCTCAAAGGACCACCACGAATCCAACACCGTCAGTTCCATTAATAATTGACATAAATCAAGAACTACCAAGGACCAGTAGCCCTCTGGTTGTGGGTGTTGATGTAGGAAGACACAAAGCTAGTCGATTGATGCTGCGTACAAGGTTCAATCAAACAATCACTCGACCCCGAGACTGGACTCACGTTTAAATCAAATAAGGTTAAAGCCCAGCGAAAATAGTGAGGGGTGTAATTACTGGACGGACTGCCAAACCTTTTCGGACAATATACAAAGCATAATGTCGCGCAATGTAAAACAAGACAAGCAAACAAATCTGACTGGTTCCAAACAAATGAAACCACACAATAAGTCTGTAGCGCCAACAACAGAGGTACAAGAAAAAATCTCAAATGAACAGCACCGAGGCAATCAATCAACCCAGGCAACACAAAACAATAATTTTTTTGAGATTAAGCATGGGCTGATTTTGCGAATTGGCAATCCGCGAAATTGCGTATTTATGGATTCGCAATCCGCAAAATCCGCGAACTCTCGCGAATTTTGCGGATTCCTTTTTTTTTTGTGTTCGCAAGTGTTTCTGCCATTTCGCAAGGGTTTTTTACCAGTTCGCAAACGCGAACTTACTTGTCGGGTAGCAACGGTCGCGACCATGTTGTTTCTACGTCTGGTTCATCATAGCACCCTCTGTTTCACCACTGCCACCCTCTGTTTCACCACTGCCACCCGCTGGCTCACCCATACCACCCTCTGGCTCACCCATGCCACCCTCTAGTTCATCACTGTAGATTATGGGGGGAAAAGCACACCTGCCCTGCCTCAACTGACATGAATGAATTAGGGGCTGATTAATGTGGCACTGAATTTGAACTTCCAGGCTGGCACCTGCTTCCTTATCTGTAATTGCTTTCTGTTGCAGTGTAATTTTTTTAACAGGACCTTTGTTGTATACTTGTAGCTATTCTCTGAGCCTGCTGTGAGGGTCAGAGCAGGGTCATAGAGTAGTTGCAAGTAGGCAAATGAACTCTGAAGGGGCCCCTCAGGAAGCACTACAGGGAATGGTTACTAATGATAAGATTGAACTATTGCACCTGCTGAGTGCTTTCAGTTTTGCAAAAATCCAAATATCCAGCAGCATCCACAAAAAGTAATCCTTCCAGGTCAAGATCCAAATCAAAGTGACCAGCACATGAAGAAAGCACTGGAAGGAGCCTGCTGGACAGGAACAGGAAGTTGGAGACTGTGGGGCACTCCCTTCCCCCCCCCCCAAAATGGACTCCTTGCAAAAAAAAAGTGCAGGCAAATGTCAACCTGAGGAGTTATTCTGATAAAAATCATAATTTTCATGGTTTATGCTGCCTGCTGGTGGATTTCTTGTGCGAAATTGCAAATTTTGCAATCTCGCAATTGCGAGATTGTCGCTGTCCGCCGCATCTACGTGTTCGCAAGTGTTTACTCCCGCGATGCGTGATCACGGGCCTTTATGACGTACTCGCGTTGAAAAACTCTCGCTGTGCAAGGTGGCAAGCCGCGATGACGTCGACAAACTCCCGCGGAATCCCGCAGCAAGATCCAAAATGGCGCAGCACACACAAACATGGAGAAAAACAACTCTGCAAACGCTGAATGACGGTAAGTGAACGCTGCGCGCCGCAAAATTGTATAGTATTCTAGTTGGCAAGTGCGACCAAGCCAAAAATCCGCTTCGCACGGATTTACGAATTTTCGGCAAATTCGCAAGAGTTCGCGGATTGCGAATTTGCCGAAAATCCACAAAATCCGCGAGCGGAACGGATTTTACGCCCATGCTTAATTGAGATATCTAGCGGGTCAAATCAGGACATAGAAACCCACGAAACCCAAAAACGTACAGATTTGCCCAACTTCTACGACGTCGACGTCGAGCGCCGTCAGGAATCATCAATAATAGAAATTTCAAGTGTGTCAGCATCATGCGAACCACTACCCGCAAAAGAGCCATTACATAAAGGATCTCCACACAAACAAAACAAGGATCATCGAATACTAGCGTCTCTTGATGAATACCCATACACCAAACTCATGCCAAACACTACTAAAGCAAACGTACGCCAGCAAGCAGGAATGCACGGTCTCAATCAAAATCTGCAATCAATAATAACCTTACATAGTGCACTGGGTAACATTTTGGAAACCTAAATCAAAACATTGAATATGCAGTCAGACAAACTCGATATTCAAATCCACCTAACGAGCACAATAGCTGAACACATATCCAGTATAAACAAAAAAATAGATACCATGGGAAACGTGGTTGACATTATTCAGGAACAGTCTTGCCTCCGGACTCAGCCCCCAAAATGCACGTGCAGTCCAATACTGGAAAAACTAAAGGATTTGCCGTTAATACTTAAAGACATTCTACAGGAATGCAAGCAGGCAAACCAGGGAGTTAATAGTACATTCGATACAAGAGACCTTATCGTGCAACAAAAAGATGTACTCAAAGATAAAATAGCAAATCAAGAAAAGAGAAAGGCAGACTTGACAACAGTAGCAGCACAACTAATAACAGATAAAGAATTGAAACAAAACATGTCAATAAAAACAATAACTGAAGAACAACAGGATGTCCAAAATCTTAGAGGGACAAACCCAGGAGCTCAGAAAAGCATTTGTCATGACCCAACAGAGAAGAAACAGTTGACAGAGGATAGTGAAAAAAATCCGAACACCAAACAACCCCTAACTAAAAGACAGAAAAAACGGGCGAGGAAAAATAGAAACCAACTATTAAACCGTATGCCGGCAACCAAGCAGGCCTTGATCAACTTCCTGATCTTTAACCGCCCAAAGCCATTAGTTAAAGCTAAAGTTGGTAATGAAGAGGGGTCACACCCCCTATCAATAACACCAAAATCTCGGGGCAGCCTCCGGAAGCAGAGCTCTAAAGCAGAAGGGCAACAGCACACTGCCAAAGAGGAATGGTGTAACGACCTAGCCCAAATAAAAAGATCAAGAACATCAACAACACAAGAGGAGATGATCCATGTTACAAGCTCAGATACAGATGACTCAAATAAGGATGAACATGCAACGCTAGCCACAACATCAAGTAGTGCGGATTGGAGTCTGGAAAGTATCGAGTATGACTACTCACCGTTGAACAGAGTACTAGGGAGTTCGAAGGACGAGCCATATAATGATGGGAATAAACAACAACAAAGAACCTGCGTTAAGCCGCAAGGCACCAACTATCAAGGAATGAAACAAGAACTCATTAAATATGAGTTCAACAAGCAAGGAGATCAAAGGGTAGTGACCAAAGGTATTGATAATAAACATGAAGTTACGCCAAATCCTGACACAACTAGGAGTATCAACATTACCTCCAAAAGGGACAAAACTAACACAGTACAAGTTACAGCAAGAGTCGACAGGAGTAAGCAGAACCAGCTACAAGTAAAGATTATTACAGAGCGGTATGACCAACATCAAAGCATAGGACCGGAAAAAGCAACAAGGCCAATGCCTTTTCTAGTGACCACCATTAACGATTGTACGCCGAACATAAAATCAGACGGACAGAAAAGAACAATTCTGGAAGTAAAAACCAAGACAAGCATGCCATCAGAGTAATTAGTGAATGATGACCATAACCAACAGGTCAAAATCACAAAGGATGAGTCGAAGGACAATGGAAGCAATAAAACGATGAGAACTCCGCCACATCGCAATGTGCATGATATAAAACCAACAACAACTGGAAGGTTACTTTTTATACCCAATTACAAAATGCAAGGCACACAAGACTATTTAAACCGAGGAAACATCCTACACCTGACCTCGGCTATCCCGAGCCTCAGCTACATAACGCCTGCAGACTTATTGACAATTGAATTCGTTAATCTTGGGAACAATTTAGCCAAGGAAGGCACCCTCTCAAACCTGGAGGAGCGTGGATATAATTAAGCCGTTACTCAATGAAACCACGAAATTTGAAGAGTGGGGGATCTCGCTCAAGAAGAGAAAACCACAGGCTATCCCTCGCCCCTATTAAGAAAGTGCATCAAACGAGAAGATCATACCGGTACAAGTCGACAAACATACTCGGTATTGCAAGGTGCCAGGGGTGCAGAACTTACAAAACCTGAGCAACAGGTAGGCCAATGCAATGTCTAACTGAAGACCGAATTAGCAGCGGGGCGTGTAACATCGAACGAAGTATAGTAAAAGTCCTCTCCTGGAACATCGCTGGAGCCCAAGAAATTTTAAACAACAACTGGAAAATGGACACTTGGGACACTTATGGCATCATTGCCCTGCAGGAAACATGGCTAACAGAGCCAATTGATGTCCCAAGCAGAATCAGTTTTCATGTTAGTGCAACCCGCACCCAGCGCCATGGTCGAGCTAAAGGCGGTTTGTCGGTCTACATAAGCACTGCATTAAACATAAAAGCCTCCCAACTGGCAGCCTCTACGGCCGACATGCAAATAATCAAATTTGAGAGGTTATCCCAGGCCGGTATCGGAACCACAATACTAATCAACATATACGCTCACCCTAAAATGAAGGTAAAAAAAGAGCTATTTAAATGCATTAACAATGTAATATCCGTGTTCCGTCTTGATCAACCAGCATTGGAAATAATCCTCACGGGCGATTTCAATACTAATCTTATACACCACCCAGAAGAGGAGGATAACATCATCGCTGCCAACAAATTTTGGGCAGTTGAAACACAGGAGATCCCGCTCGCCAAGAAGACCGACCAAGTGGGAAAACAGTTGATGTGGGTCCTGGAAAATCATGGGTTGCAAGTACTTAACGGAAGAATCAAACAGGACAAACCCCCCTCAAACACCTATATAGGCCCTAGCGCAAGTACAATTTTGGATTATACCATCGTCTCGCTTCCTTTGCTGGGGTTAATCAAAAATTTCCAAATTTTATGTTCGGCTGACAGCAACCATTCAATGCAGCATATTGAAATCAACCTGGCACTGTTCCAACATCTAAAAGCTCGATCACTAGATTGGGAAACATCGACAATCAACCTGAAGCGATTAAGATGCACGAATAATTCGCTACCGCAAATAACACTGGAAGCAAAGCACCTACTCCAAAATATAACCAATGGAATTGAAATATGCGCAGAAACATGGACTGCCTTTTTGAATAAATTACTAAAGAATAGAGCCAACTTGAGCATGAAATTCAACCAAAGGAACAACGGTCAGCCCAGTAAGATCATACTGTCCTTAAGAAGGCATTTGCAGAAGTTCATGAGGCAAGCAAAGGTTCGCAGTTCAGATTCGCATGTTTGGCCAAAAATCCGACATGTAAGGAAACAATATAAGAGACAAATATGGATTGAAACAAAAACCAGAGATACCGATTTTTGGACCAAATTACTGTACAACATAAAGAAATCTGATTCCAGAGCGTTCTGGTCACAGGTACATTCACTAAACAGATCAGCACAAATAATAAACATGATCTGTGTTACAGAACAGGCATGGGTTCAACATATACTTGACACATTTTCAGTAAATTCATCGATGCCGCCCATAACAACAACTAACAATACATCAAATGTAGTGAACCTGAAGACCTCCGTCCTAGCACAATTAAACAATCTGTGCACCAATCAGCAAGGTGGGGTTCAGACATCCAGTTCTTACATGGAATCAGAAATATCAAAAATAATTAAAAGAAGCAGGCAAGATAGCGCACCAGGACCAAATGGTGTTCCCTAGGCCATCTACAAGGAGGACCCCCAATATTGGGCATGCAAATTAAACATCTTATTTAGGTCAATAAACAGCACAAGTCGGCTCCCAGAAAGCTGGAGAGGGGCGATTATAAATCCGATTTACAAAGGAGGAGACCGAAAAAACCCAGCTAATTACCGTCTGGTAGCACTTATCGATGCCTGAAGCAAAATACTACGCATCCCTTGTGCTAATCGACCTTACCAAATGGTCTGAAGATAATAAGAAGATTCCGGTAAATCAGACAGGGTTTCGCAGGGGTACAGGCACCATGGCTAATGCCATGGCGATAAGTTTAATCGCCGAAAAGAGTATACAAAGCCGTCAAGCACTGTACGCCTGCTTTGTTGACTTCAAGGCGGCTTTTGACCGTGTCAATCGTCAGCTACTATGGTCCAAGTTAAAAAAGCAGGGCCTGGCGGACACAATTCTAAATCCCATAATGGATTTATACACGGACACCTGGATGCAGGTAAAGATCGCTAATGGGCACCAGCTAACACGGAAGATCAGGACATATGACGGATTGAAACAAGGCTGCGTCTTAGCGCCCCATCTTTTTAATCTATTCATGGCAGACCTAACTACAAGTCTGGATGGGATTAACGCCCACCTGCCGCGGCTAGGAACACTACGGTTGACACATCTCTCCTATGCCGACGATTTGGTGATCCTTAGTCAGACTAAAATAGGTCTGCAACGCCTCCTACATGAACTGGCTGAATACACTAAAGAGAATCTTCTCTAAATAAATAGCCAGAAAACAAAGATCATGATAATAACTCGCCAACGCAAAGCCCTGCCACTTTTTGTCATAGATAACAAGAAACTGGAGGTAGTGGATAGCTATAAGTACCTGGGAATACAACTGGACAGACGCCTTCATTTTTCCTTGCACTTTGAGGCCATCGAAAAAAAGGGAATAGCACTGTTACATGCATTCAACAGTATTTCCAAGCAGTTAAAGGGCCCTCTGTTTAATCCACTTCTGGCTGTCATCAAGGCCAAGCTACTCCTTACAATAGCCTACGGCAGTTTGTTACACCATGGGAGAAGTGCACAGCTTTTAGACAAGATTCAAACCAGAGTCTACAAGCGTATATTCAGTTTACCGTGCAATGACTCTCCGGCACAGGTCCGACTCGAGTTCGGCCTGCAATCTCAAGATCTGCAAAAAAGGTATGAGACCATTAAGTTCTGGTATGACATCCGGATGAACAGGCAAACAGAGATCAATTCTGCTACGTGGGAGGCAATGCAAAATAGTCCCAATTCTCAGTACACCAAGTTTCTAAACCTGTCCCTTGATACAACAGAACTTGCATCATTGTGGCAAACTAAGCTACCGGTATCATTGTTCAAGCAAGTACTTAAAAAGGCGGCAAACAGGCATTCGCTGATTAATGACAAGTCAATCTTTAGTCACCGCGCAAATGCCTGGATGATAATTCAATCATACACTATGCTCAAACCAGCAGTCTATTTCGGGTTATCCTTTTCATCATTTGTCAAACTGAAATACCTTAGTTTAAGGATGGGAAACCTGCCAACAAATGCAGATCAACCAGCTTGGATGAAACCGGACACCAAGGAGTGTGACTTATGTGGTGCCACAAAACAAGACCTTATCCACCTATTTTGCATTTGTCCTACACTGGACCAGGAACGACGGCGCTGGTTAAAGGCAAAATTTAATGACTATGGAATACGTACTTATCGAACTGCCATCATACAAGTTTTGTGTACAGCGGATCCACAATTTATCTGCAGATCAGTCAAGTTGTTATGAACTTTGAGAGCAAAAGAGGTGTCATTGTAAAGGGTCGTTAAAAATTCAGATCAAGACGTAACGTCAAGAGGCTATAAGATCTTTTGTTACTCTCACGCAAGTAACTGCACCTGCCGTCTTACGCCATTCAATGGTTTCACATAACTCTCAGTAGATCAACCTAAATCAACTTTGATCTTGAGTAGGAAGAGCTGTGTGATCCGTTTTACACCAGCAAATGTATCGATGTAAATTGACATTGAGCTTCTGAAAAAAGAGCTATTTTTGTATAGAACGAATATGAAATTGTATAATGTAGTTCTGTAATAATTTCATACCTGACATTCTACGAACATAAATATTTATTAATGTTTTTAAACAGGCATGTATACTGACCAGTTTTAAACTAATGTACTTTTATTTTTGGAATGCTTTTTATTAACTATACAATAAAATTCTTACTTTACTATCATACCTAAGGTGCCTGTATTAGATTAGAGTGTACTTCACTGGTGCACTGCCCTGGCCACTGGACAGGATCGTTGAAGATACTTGCCCAGGAGGGAGGGTACCCTATCCTGAAGGAAGAGGATTTGTTTTTTCAGCAAGGGCTGCGATCGCTCAGCTCTCCTATGGGAGTGCTTCATAACACCGTCATTGATGAACAATAGAAGCCTACCAGTGTGGCTCCAATGGACACTGGGTGACTTCTGCCCTTCTGGTCGGTTGTATTTTGTGGCTCCGATTCCTAAGGTTCTTTTCTATGTTCCCATTTGGTTGTGCAGTCATTAAGGAGGAACAGCCTCTGGTGGCCCCTCCATTACAGCAGAATGGTCCTGTGTGGTCTAGTTGGTCCACTGGGAGTAAGGTCGTAGTGGTAGTAGTCGTCCTCATAGTAACACTCACACTATTTTGGGTGGTCTGGTATTTAGAAGAGCAGCATCCTGTGCACACTTTGATAGGGACTACCCCGGCTCCTCCTGAGCACTTGTTCATTACATTGGCCCCGCATAAAGAGAGACATAGGCAAACATATGTCGAGAATGCACTTTTACAGATGCTCCATCAGGTGCACAGTACAACTAATGCCATGAATTGTTGGGTGTGTGGGTTACTCTTCTCCATTATGCACAAGAATGATTTGCTGGTGTCATTTCCCCTGTCATATTTAGGTAGCTGTGAGGCATGGTTCTAATTGCTTTCTATGGTATACAGGCATTATCATGCTCACGCTATGAAAATGGTGCAGTCCAATTACGAAGCAGTGTTGGAGTATATAGTGGTACATCAGGGATATACGCCTAGGGCCAATGGAAAGAATGGTACCCTGCATCCCGAAGCTTGTATGAATTTGCTCGAAGCTAATGAGAATATCACTTGGTTACAAAATGAAATGCTGGATTTCCAAGGATTTAATGTTACTGAATACTTTAGATGTTTCCGGGAATGAAAATCACTGAAGATAAAATCATGCCCGTCCCTGTGATCAATGCAACAACTAGTTTCTGTGTTGAAGGTTCAGGGAATGTTCCTGTAGGACAGAGCCGTTGTAACTACACATACCGAGTGAGCACTACTAGTAGCCCACCTTTGCTTACAGCTCCGAATATATACACATCTGTGGGGAACAGGCCTATACATGGCTTCCCAGGGGATGGTCTGGTCGGTGTTATGTTTCTTTCCTCTTTCCTCCCTTTCACATTACACCGTCTAATTATCACAAGGACCATAGACTAAAGCATACGGACCTCCATTTGCATTGAGTTAAGAAAGTTGTCAATCCAGATGATATTGATCAGAAAGATACCTCCCTGCAACAATTAACTGTCATAATGAAGGGCATTCTGCCATTTTGGGGTCCCATGTTCAATAGTCATAATATTCGTCGTCTTGCCAGAGTAGTTGAGGGAGCTATTAATACTACTGCAGGTATACTGACTAATATTACAGTCTAGATTCAGGCTACAAGGCTTGTTGCTCTTCAAAATCGGATGGTTTTAGACGTAATTCTTGCTGATAGGGGTGGAGCATGTTGCATCATCGGTAGCAGTTGCTGCGTTTACATTCCTGATAACGTCCCTAATATACACTCCGCAATACAGAAATTGCCCCGGCTAGCTTCAGACAGCCATCAGGATAATGGTTCATGGTCCCTGACAGGGTGGCTTTAGGGTTTGTTGACCTCATGGGGTTTGAAGATATTACTTGTCCTAGTAGCAATTGCAGGTGTCATCTTTACATGTTGCATATATATAAATTGCCTCCCAGTATGTTGCACCTATTGTGTGAGCAAGCTCACCCCTACCCTTAAATTGTCAGGATGTGATAACAAGATCTCTACTATGATGATGCAGGATATCCAGGATATAATGCTTATTGATGAGGCTATTTTTGTATACTAAGTGGATTTTAATACTAAGTGTGTTGCTTTATTCTCCCTTATAACATGAGTGACTATGCATTTCCTTTCTCCCCACTTAGAATTGTAGAGACCCTACCAGATAGCCTAGATAAAGTATTTAGCCACCCCTGCTAAAATGAGGGTCTGTTAGGTTTGAAATTCCCATGCCTGCATTGCACTCATTTCTTGCTATATTAGGTTAGCAGTGTGTGGCTAAATAGACACCATTTGTATTCATGTTATACGACCCACTGAGTTATTCCCGTAATGTTCAGGTTTCAGTTAGCGCGTGTGACTCCATTTTGTCTTTGGTAATCCCTATTAGGCTGCTTCGGCTGTGCCTGCACCAGGCCTCATTAGTTGTATTGCTTGCCTTCGCAGAACACTGCATTTTGTTATTATTTTCTTTCCTATTCAAGGTTGCCTTCTGACTTGCTAATGAATAGGCCGTTCTGCCCTTGCATACCTATCTCTATATGTAGCTCTTCTCCCAGGATAGGAGATGCTGAGACCCAGCAAAACAACCTTGAATTCATGATAGCATGTACCCATCTGGCAGGTGGTAGCCCATCCTTCTGTGTCTCCTTTCTTCATGTTCGGCTCAGGCCGGCAACTTTCCACTGTGGGCGTGGTTGGAGGTTCTGAGAAGGATTATTACATATTGCAGACTGTTGGGGTGGTCAGTCTTGTGGCAGACATTTTAGGGTGCAGGTCAGATTGGACTCCTCTGCAGATTATTCCTAATAAATGTATGTTTGTATTCTCTACTGTCTGACCAACTCTTCATTACTTTGGAAGGCATAGCAGGCGGTTTTAAGTAACCCGAGTGGCCCCTAAGGGCCACTTCCTTCACTTCCAAGGGGAGTTTAGGTATAACTTATTTTTCCTCATTCTAGGATCAGTCGGTGGTTATGTTTCGGAAGAGTTCATCAGGGAGAAATTCTGTTTGTGTGAAATAGAGGGACGATGTTTTAAAATAGGATTTATGTAGATATATATTACATTGTTGGTCTTTGGTTAGAAGTGTTTATTTTTTCTCCTAATAGCGTGATATTTTCTTATGATTTTCTAAAGGTGAAGGATGTGTTTGGACTAGCTTTAGTGATGATGTAGTAGGTAGTTAAAATGTTAAATGTCATATCGAATGTTTGAAATTAAATTGAGCAGTAAACATTTATTTGTAATACTGTGTCTCTACCAGTCTGCCTGTAGGTGCTTCATTAAAGGAAACTTGTTCTTGTTTATTTAGTTATTTTTTTTTAGATCACGCAATTACCGGGTGTCTTGGAACTGGCAACTAATACACTCTATACACTAACTCACAGAATCAATGGCTTGTAAATAAATGTGTTTTTAGAGCCCTGCAACATTTGAAAAGAATTGGATCTAAGCGTAGCTGAGGCAGCAGTCTGTTCCATGCCTGAGCTGTGACCACAGAAAAATCCTATCCTCCCCATCTTGAGCTCTTGAGCTCTGGTATTTAGGTACGGTGATAAAAGAAGTGGAGGTTGAGAGAAGCAGTCTAAGAGGATACAATTTTATTTTAGCATATCTGAACTATATTAGGATTGTGCTACTGGGCAAAAGGCTCTATGAACCATTCCATAGGTCTTGAATTGGCATCGCATGTAAAGAGTGAGCCAGTGAAAATGGCCATGTTTCAACAAGATGCTGCCAATCTGTACTACACTCAATGCAGATACCAAGGTTTCAACTTTTATTTTATTGAAAGGAAGGCTAACTGGTTCAAGGGTTAATACATTATGGATGGAAAAGAAATTGCCTTTTAAGACTGTGATGATGAATGTACCGGAGAAATGAAAAGAAGCGCAGTGGTAGTATACTGGGATTAATAATCATTGTTTGATTGTAAAGGAATGAGCTAGGAAGAGTCAAGAGACCCTTTATGTGTGAACGAAGATCCTGGTGTATATTCAAGCGGTGAGATTGGAGGATAGTAAATGTTGAAACAAAAGGAAATTATCTGTGGTGCATGATGACTTTGAAGTGGAGTCTTCCAAGGGGCGTTTAGGTATAACTTAATTTTCCTCATTGGGGGAGCAGTCAAAAGCTATGTTTCGGAAGAGATCATTAAGGAGAAATTCTGTTTGTGTGAAATAAAGGGACTATGTTTTAAAATAGGATTTATGTTGAGGTTATATTACATTGTTGGTATTTGGTTAGAAATGTTTATCTTTTTGTCCGTATAGCGTGATATTTTCTTAGGATTTTCTAAAGGTGAAGGATGTGTTTGGACTAGGTTTAGTGATGACGTAGTTGTTAGTTAGAATGTTAAATGTCCTATGGAATGTTTGGAAATAAATTGAGCAGGAGTCATTTATTTGTAATACTGTGCCTCTACCAGTCTGCCTGACGGTGCTTTATTAAAGGAAATTTGTTCTTGTTTATTTATTTATTATTTTTATAGAGCACGCCATTACCCATTGCGATTGATGCTGCGTACAAGGTTCAATCAAACAATCACTCGACCCTGAGACTGGACTCACGTTTAAATCAAATAATGTTAAAGCCCAGCGAAAATAGTGAGGGGTGTAATTACTGGACGGACTGCCAAACCTTTTCGGACAATATACAAAGCATAATGTCGCGCAATGTAAAACAAGACAAGCAAACAAATCTGACTGGTTCCAAACAAATGAAACCACACAATAAGGGGCCGATTAGGATGGCGGACAGACTTGCGTCCGTCCGCCACCCCTGAGTAGGAGGGACCGTCCGCATGGGCAGCGGCGGTCCCTCCATGGCAATTAGGATGTGACCGCCAGGGTGGCGGTCACATCCTCTATTTTTTACATTGCGCCGGGTGCAGCTTCAAGCTGCACCCGCCGCAATGTTAAAAATGCATGTGTTGCATTTACATGCACAAAGCGGCAGGCACCGCACGGTGCCTGCTGCTTTGTGTACGCAAATGCAGGGGGGTACCATAGGTACCCCCCATGTGCACCCCCCACCCCCCATTCACCCAGGGGGCCCGCAACGGGCCCCCAAAGTGAATGTCCGTATGCTTTTCCATGGCGGAAAAGCCGCCGTGGAAAAGCATATTTACACAAACATCATAATATGGCGGACGGTGTCTCATAGACACCGCCTGCCATGTTATAGCTTTTCCGCCGCGGTCGGAAGCCGACCGCGGCGGAAAAGCGGCGGACGGAATTCCAGACCCACCAGCCATCCTAATTTGGCGGTGGGTCTTTGGAGTCTCCGCCGCGGTTTTTCCGCATCCTCCAGGCCGGCGGACACTTCCGCCGGCCCGGAGGATGCGGAAAAACCGCCATCCTAATCGGCCCCTTAGTCTGTAGCGCCAACAACAGAGGTACAAGAAAAAATCTCAAACGAACAGCACCGAGGCAATCTATCAACCCAGGCAACACAAAACAATAATTTAATTGAGATATCTAGCGGGTCAAATCAGGACACAGAAACCCACGAAACCCAAAAACGTACAGATTTGCCCAACTGCTACGACGTCGACGTCGAGCGCAGTCAGGAATCATCAATAATAGAAATTTCAAGTGTGTCAGCATCATGCGAACCACTACCCGCAAAAGAGTCATTACATAAAGGATCTCCACACAAACAAAACGAGGATCATCGAATACTAGCGTCTCTTGATGAATACCCATACACAAACTCACGCCAAACACTACTAAAGCAAACGTACGCCAGCAAGCAGGAATGCACGGTCTCAATCAAAATCTGGAATCAATAATAACCTTACCTAGTGCACTGGGTAACATTTTGGAAACTTCAATCAAAACGTTGAATATGCAGTCAGACAAACTCGATATTCAAATCCACCTGATGAGCACAATAGCTGAACACATATCCAGTATAAACAAAAAACTGGATACCATGGGAAACGTGGTTGACATTATTCAGGAACAGTCTTGCCTCCGGACTCAGCCCCCAAAATGCACGTGCAGTCCAATACTGGAAAAACTAAAGGATTTGCCGTTAATACTTAAAGACATTCTACAGGAATGCAAGCAGGCAAACCAGGGAGTTAATAGTACATTCGATACAAGAGACCTTATTGTGCAACAAAAAGATGTACTCAAAGATACAATAGCAAAACAAGAAAAGAGAAAGGCAGACTTGACAACAGTAGCAGCACAACTAATAACAGATAAAGAATTGAAACAAAACATGTCAATAAAAACAATAACTGAAGAACAACAGGATGTCCAAAATCTTAGAGGGACAAACCCAGGAGCTCAGAAAAGCATTTGTCATGACCCAACAGAGAAGAAACACGCGAAATTGCGTATTTATGGATTCGCAATCCGCAAAATCCGCGAACTCTCGCGAATTTTGCGGATTCCTTTTTTTTTTGTGTTCGCAAGTGTCTCTGCCATTTCGCAAGGGTTTTTTACCAGTTCGCAAACGCGAACTTACTTGTCGGGTAGCAACGGTCGCGACCATGTTGTTTCTACGTCTGGTTCATCATAGCACCCTCTGTTTCACCACTGCCACCCTCTGTTTCACCACTGCCACCCTCTGGCTCACCCATACCACCCTCTGGCTCACCCATGCCACCCTCTAGTTCATCACTGTAGATTATGGGGGGAAAAGCACACCTGCCCTGCCTCAACTGACATGAATGAATTAGGGGCTGATTAATGTGGCACTGAATTTGAACTTCCAGGCTGGCACCTGCTTCCTTATCTGTAATTGCTTTCTGTTGCAGTGTAATTTTTTTAACAGGACCTTTGTTGTATACTTGTAGCTATTCTCTGAGCCTGCTGTGAGGGTCAGAGCAGGGTCATAGAATAGTTGCAAGTAGGCAAATGAACTCTGAAGGGGCCCCTCAGGAAGCACTACAGGGAATGGTTACTAATGATAAGATTGAACTATTGCACCTGCTGAGTGCTTTCAGTTTTGCAAAAATCCAAATATCCAGCAGCATCCACAGAAAGTAATCCTTCCAGGTCAAGATCCAAATCAAAGTGACCAGCACATGAAGAAAGCACTGGAAGGAGCCTGCTGGACAGGAACAGGAAGTTGGAGACTGTGGGGCACTCCCTTCCCCCCCCCAAAATGGACTCCTTGCAAAAAAAAAGTGCAGGCAAATGTCAACCTGAGGAGTTATTCTGATAAAAATCATAATTTTCATGGTTTATGCTGCCTGCTGGTGGATTTCTTGTGCGAAATTGCAAATTTTGCAATCTCGCAATTGCGAGATTGTCGCTGTCCGTCGCATCTACGTGTTCGCAAGTGATTACTCCCGCGATGCGTGATCACGGGCCTTTATGACGTACTCGCGTTGAAAAACTCTCGCTGTGCAAGGTGGCAAGCCGCGATGACGTCGACAAACTCCCGCGGAATCCCGCAGCAAGATCCAAAATGGCGCAGCACACACAAACATGGAGAAAAACAACTCTGCAAACGCTGAATGACGGTAAGTGAACGCTGCGCGCCGCAAAATTGTATAGTATTCTAGTTGGCAAGTGCGACCAAGCCAAAAATCCGCTTCGCACGGATTTACGAATTTTCGGCAAATTCGCAAGAGTTCGCGGATTGCGAATTTGCCGAAAATCCACAAAATCCGCGAGCGGAACGGATTTTACGCCCATGCTTAATTGAGATATCTAGCGGGTCAAATCAGGACATAGAAACCCACGAAACCCAAAAACTTACAGATTTGCCCAACTGCTACGACGTCGACGTCGGGCGCCGTCAGGAATCATCAATAATAGAAATTTCAAGTGTGTCAGCATCATGCGAACCACTACCCGCAAAAGAGCCATTACATAAAGGATCTCCACACAAACAAAACAAGGATCATCGAATACTAGCGTCTCTTGATGAATACCCATACACCAAACTCATGCCAAACACTACTAAAGCAAACGTACGCCAGCAAGCAGGAATGCACGGTCTCAATCAAAATCTGCAATCAATAATAACCTTACATAGTGCACTGGGTAACATTTTGGAAACCTAAATCAAAACATTGAATATGCAGTCAGACAAACTCGATATTCAAATCCACCTAACGAGCACAATAGCTGAACACATATCCAGTATAAACAAAAAAATAGATACCATGGGAAACGTGGTTGACATTATTCAGGAACAGTCTTGCCTCCGGACTCAGCCCCCAAAATGCACGTGCAGTCCAATACTGGAAAAACTAAAGGATTTGCCGTTAATACTTAAAGACATTCTACAGGAATGCAAGCAGGCAAACCAGGGAGTTAATAGTACATTCGATACAAGAGACCTTATCGTGCAACAAAAAGATGTACTCAAAGATAAAATAGCAAAACAAGAAAAGAGAAAGGCAGACTTGACAACAGTAGCAGCACAACTAATAACAGATAAAGAATTGAAACAAAACATGTCAATAAAAACAATAACTGAAGAACAACAGGATGTCCAAAATCTTATAGGGACAAACCCAGGAGCTCGGAAAAGCATTTGTCATGACCCAACAGAGAAGAAACAGTCGACAGAGGATAGTGAAAAAAATCTGAACACCAAACAACCCCTAACTAAAAGACAGAAAAAACAGGCGAGGAAAAATAGAAACCAACTATTAAACCGTATGCTGGCAACCAAGCAGGCCGTGATCAACTTCCTGATCTTTAACTGCCCAAAGCCATTAGTTAAGCTAAAGTTGGTAATGAAGAGGGGTCACACCCCCTATCAATAACACCAAAATCTCGGGGCAGCTTCCGGAAGTAGAGCTCTAAAGCAGAAGGGCAACAGCACACTGCCAAAGAGGAATGGTGTAACGACCTAGCCCAAATAAAAAGATCAAGAACATCAACAACACAAGAGGAGATGATCCATGTTACAAGCTCAGATACAGATGACTCAAATAAGGATGAACATGCAACCCTAGCCACAACATCAAGTAGTGCGGATTGGAGTCTGGAAAGTATCGAGTATGACCACTCACCATTGAACAGAGTACTAGGGAGTTCGAAGGACGAGCCATACAATGATGGGAATAAACAACAACAAAGAACCTGCGTTAAGCCGCAAGGCACCAACTATCAAGGAATGAAACAAGAACTCAATAAATATGAGTTCAACAAGCAAGGAGATCAAAGGGTAGTGACCAAAGGTTTTGATAATAAACATAAAGTTACGCCAAATCCTGACACAACTAGGAGTATCAACATTACCTCCAAAAGGGACAAAACTAACACAAGACAAGTTACAGCAAGAGTCGACAGGAGTAAGCAGGACCAGCTACAAGTAAAGATTATTACAGAGCGGTATGACCAACATCAAAGCATAGGACCGGAAAAAGCAACAAGGCCAATGCCTTTTCTAGTGACCACCATTAACGATTGTACGCCGAACATAAAATCAGGCGGACAGAAAAGAACAATTCTGGAAGTAAAACCCAAGACAAGCATGCCATCAGAGTAATTAGTGAATGATGACCATAACCAACAGGTCAAAATCACAAAGGATGAGTCGAAGGACAACGGAAGCAATAAAACGATGAGAACTCGGCTACATCGCAATATGCATGATATCAAACCAACAACAACTGGAAGGTTACTTTTTATACCCAATTACAAAATGCAAGGCACACAAGACTATTTAAACCAAGGAAACATCCTACACCTAACCTCGACTATCCCGAGCCTCAGCCATATAACGCCTGCAGACTTATTGACAATTGAATTTGTTAATCTTGGGAACAATTTATCCAAGGAAGGCACCCTCTCAACCTGGAGGAGCGTGGGAATAGTTAAGCAGTTACTCAATGAAACCACGAAATTTGAAGAGTGGGGGATCTCGCTCAAAGAAGAGAAAACGACAGGCTATCCCTCGCCCCTATTAAGAAAGTGCATCAAACAAGAAGATCATACCGGTACAAGTCGACAAACATACTCGGTATTGCAAGGTGCTGTAGTGTAGTTCCTATTTTCCCAATAGGCTCTGCGCATTGGAATAATACCTACAGCAGTAAAGGCCTAGACCAGACGTTAACTAGGTCTACTACTGTCGATACTAGACTTAATTTTTGGGTTTGCCAGCTAAGCTCAGAGTTCGCTAGAAACTTTCTCGAATGTTCAAGGAGGAATTAACTTCCCTGATTAGACAAGAAGGGATTTAGTTTCTGACAACCATAGAACATGACAACTTTGCTCTCCCCTAATCAAGAGTCAATCTCGAGAGTCGTGTGAGCACAAGGCAATTATTTTACTCAGTCAGTACGTGCATTCTTAGTCTCATCAGAATGTAGAGAAAAGGAAGAGACGGGCGTGTTCAATAAAAGGTGTTATTTATTGATCAGTCTCTTTTCTCATACATGAGAAATGGATCGATATTATTGCAATACTTAAGTAAAGTGCATACATTAAAAGCAATAGTATAAAATAATACTGTAAAAACATTGATATGGTTTCTGAGCCATATGATGTTTAAAATGATTAAAATATATTTACATACACATATACATTTGACTAAACGTACTCAACTGGTGTTTCTAAATACGCCTACCCCGTGTACCTGACCTAAGTCTAATACGTGGGCGGGAATAGAAAGTTACAGTTTAAGTTAAGTTTGTTTTTGCCAAGTGAATAACTAAAGAATTCTCTGTGAGGGGTTATTCAGTTCTGTACCTGGAATTTAGGATGAATGAGGAATGGTATCTCTTTCTCTGCTCTCGATATTCCAGGCTGCCTGCGAGGGCTACCCGGAAGCGCCGGTGCTGGGTCTCTCGGCTTGAGATAGCAGCGCGTCTCTCAGCGCGTCAGGAAGGCGGGGCTGCTGCCTGCGGGGTCTGCTTCTGCTCTCGGCTTCGGCAAGTATGGCTGCTCCGTCTTGTCACCACGCGTGTGTTTGCATAGGGCAAGATCGGCAATATTTATACCTTAAAGGTGCCGGTATTGACGTAAGGATGGACATAGGTACGTCAATAAAGATGTCATACGACTTGCTCGTTAGCACATTCTTTACTAAAGTTCTCTGTGAAATCAAAACAATGGCCGCAGGGTTTTTCCCAGGTTGTCATAGGTTTGATTTGTTATGAGAACGTCGTATGCCTTATCAGGGGCTGGAGGAATGTCGCTTGTCTAATTAGATCTCAAGCGTTATGACCTAATCAGATAACACGTTCCTGTGCCGTAGTGTGACTGCGTCAGATAACGGTATCTGCATCATGGGGGCTTGTCTTGCCTCATGGGCTGACTGTTAGTTAACTTGATAGTTAGTTTAACCTGAATAGGGTCAGGAATAGGGGGATTGATTCAGAACCTATAGGAATACACGACACCCACTCCACGCTAACTATGGTCATATCTACTAATCTATGCATAGTATAACATAGTACAACATACTATAGAGAATAGTGTATACCTTACCACCCCAAAATACATAAATGCATTTTGAAATTTTCAAATATACTGAAAAATTGCAGTCATATATATTGTATGCACTTAAGCTGTATAATAATGCTAAAGTAATCACGCATTTGTGTACATTATCGCTTATTTGGTATTTGAGAAATACACATGAAATGGCTCTTAATATGGCTATACAGAAAGAAAGTTCGAGACCATTTCATCACATAATAAAATATTTGTGAACATACCAGCGGGCAGCTAAAGTCTAAATAAAGTATCTAAAAATAGAAATCTTAGTTCTCTAGGAATAGTTTCTTACTTTAAGCAGAAGATCAGTGTCCCGGAAAAAATATGGAAAAATATTTTAGGGGGTTGCTGAAAATTGCTGTCCGTGAACTGGATTGTAATTGTTCATGTGACTTTATTTTTAAAGTTGAAGGCCGAATTCAGGGAACGCCGTGTGCGAGTTTACTCAAAGTCCCTATTTCTGTTCTGGAGAGAACATCATATCATTCAGGCTTTCAAAAAACTGTCAACAGCTTCATGGGAAAGTTCCTCTAAGTCGGAAATAGGTGTAACCATGCATTCATGCGCATGATTGTCTCCATTGACATTCTGATTTGCATCACTGACAGAAGGTCGTACCTGTTCGATGCTGCTTTCATCTTGAACTTCACTACTCTTCAATCGTAGTGGTGAAGATTCCAGGAATGCCGTCATCAGGATTGGCAGCCTTTGAGGGCAGCACAAAGCGTGAACCTTGGTAGGAACCAACAGTGTATCTGCATCCACTGGCGCATCCGATTGTAGCGTCAGACAGGTGTCTAACACGCATTCTTCTCCGCATAACAGACACCTTAGTACAGGTAAAACACACCTTTGCCACATTGGTCGAAATGATAGAAACCAAGTCATGTTCAGGTCTCTAAGCCGGGAGAGTCCCAGGATTTTTGATATCCGGTCCCGGTATCCAATGGCTAGGATCGTATCTTCCATTGTCGCGAGAGTTTGATCTGTGACATGGGTTGCCATAACGAAAAATAAGGACTAGGAATAGGATTCCTGCAATTAGTCCCAGGATCAAGGGAAGTCAGCCAAAAATCGAATGGACGAAATCTGGAAAAATACCCAGTATGGCTTTGAATGGTGTTAATGCCATCGAAAATACTGTCTTAAATACCCCTGAGATCCCATTGGTATCAGAAATATTTAAGATTTCGCTCAGGATTTCCGCGAAATGTACGGGGGAATTAGTTGATAATAATGTATGTATCTCTGCAGTCGTCCTTGCGACTTGTAGATCATACGTTTCTTTAGATGACGTGAGCCTTGTAGGCGTCTGAAGAAGCACTGTTTTCATTCTGCTTAAAGTATCTATTCGAATAGAAGTAATTTTCAAATTGGGCCATGCCCTTGCCTCCCTGTCTGGGAAGGAGCTCGGAAACAATGAGCGTCCACAGCACTTGACCTTCGCCGTCGTAGTGACTAGATAAGGAGTCCCGGGCATAAGACTACAACATCTGCGGTCTACAATAAGAATGTAACTCCCATTATAGAGTCTTTGAAAGAATGGTTCTATTTCTGTTGCAGGTGCGCCTTGCTGGTGACATGAAAGGTTGTATGAATTCCCTTCACAGGCTCCGTGCAAACTAATACCGTTACACAGAAGCGTGCCGCTTAGTGACATAGCACAATTGTTGCCACTAAGAAACACTTTCTGTCCTTTATTACTGACACATGCATGTGAATAGGGTAGGTTCCAAGTTGTTTTAAGGTACCCTTTACCCAATTTCTCGTACATGCCAGCCTGTATATATTTTTGGCAGTATTGAAACCTGAAGGTTGAGATAGGAATATTTATGATTCCGTGGATTATCCATTCACTGACAGGTCGTTCTGACATTGTCATTGGTAATCTTTCTAGTTTTTCAATGCTCAAGATTGTATAATCAGCACCCTTTTGCGCCATACCGATTTGTCTATCAGTAAGGTTAAAGATTTGGAATAGTGACGTTGTGTTGATTAAACGCCAAGGCACATAGCCTGAACGCAGATTTTGTAACGTCCAGCCAAGCTGTACAATAGAACGCAATTGTGACTGACCATGTTGTAATAACAGTAAGTCTTGCGATAATATATCGATTGCTGAAGACACAATGCTGTCCAATGAAAAAATTCTGGAGGACAGAGTCATTAACCCATTGTCCACTACAGAGAGTGATTTTTCCAAATTAATACGGTCAATTTCCCGTATTCTCTCTGCTGTTTCAATTTGAGTAACCTTCCAGGCCTCATTGTATGCTGCATATACAGAGGCTGCTATGAAACGCTTTTGACGCTGTTTGCGTGGTCCCAGAATGAAATCACGCAAGTCAGCACCATCAGTAAGTAAAGTTAGGTGTTGCTTAATTTCAGGCAGTGTGGAAGTTTGTAGCCATTGAAGGCATAATTTGCCCACACTGTAGGTGGTAATTATCCCTGGGTGATGTCTTTGGGGATATCTAGGGTCTGGCCTGGTCATTTTGAACCCCTGTGTTTTGTTCAGGAATCTGTCTTGACAGTTATTTGTATCTGTGGGCCAGATCAACCACTGTTTCCAATCAGGATGTGTTCTGTTTTGGTTTAATATATGGTTTACGTCTATCTCTTCATCTGTATCAGAGCTATTGCTAAACATTGTTGGCTTTGGAATAGACGGTTTATTTAAATCTTTGATTTTGGCTAAGCCAAGACAGGTGGTTTGTTGAACAGTGTCATTTAAAAATATCATTTGTTCTGGGATCATGCAGGCTCTAAACAAAGCTTCTATACCCTGTACTTGCCATTCTTTTGTACCCCAAACACTTTTCAAATCAACATTTTTGTCCCAATAATCAAATCCAAAAGTATTCATTTTTTCAAAAAATGAGTCTGAATATAACAATTTTGTGTTGGTTATCATGGTTTTCATCCCTGTCTTGTTTGACAATTTAAAATAAAATGTTTCAGCATTACTTGTGTTAAAACCTTGAAAGTATGAATATTTGTCATAAACGGTTCTTGAGCTCCCTTTTGGAGGTGTAGCACAATATTCCCATTGATTATAATTTAAAACATTTCTAGGTTGTGCAGATTTATGTAAAAAATGGTTACCATAATGGTTATAGCAATACATACTATCATAATTTGTAGAACCTTGCAAATAATCATGTTTTGTAAATTTAGCAGACATTACTAAATCAGACATCATATTGTTAATGCTTTCGAAGTCCCAATCATCAGCAAATGAGTTTGGTTTTACAAAGTCACTCAAGGAGATCTTGATTTGGTGTGGATATTTCAGGATCTCGACCGGACCATAAATTTCATAGTCAGTGTTGTCCCAGGCTACCCCACCAGGTATCGGATTGGCTGTGAAGTTGGCTGAAGAAAGTTCTGGAGAAAGTTCTCTTTTCTCGACGTGTGAAGATGTGTGTGGTTTGAGGACCAAGTTGATGTTCTGACTTGCTGTGTCCATTTTAGCATATTTTCCCTCAACGAAGCGTCCCAAAGTAAATACCATGATGAGCCAAAGTATGAGGATAAATGCACCAAAACCCACCCAAAATTCAATCCATGGAGAAATCAGATATGTTTCTTTCAGTTGTTTCAAAAGTTCCTTCGCTTTGTCTTTAAAGGATTTTGATGATGGCTGTGTCTTTGATTCACTGAAGCCGGCAGAGGAATCATCGAAGTTGATGAAGTAACCGGATGCAGTTCTGTCAATTGTTCCAATTGGTTCAGGATTTTTGTTTTTTGCATTTTCACTTGGTACTTCAGTGTAGATTGGTGTGTCTCTGCTAAATGTTTTTATTTGGGTTTTCAGAGGTCTGAGTTCTATTGCATTGTTGCATAGTCCTTCTTGTTCTTCTGTAGGCGTTTCGAATGTGATGAGCCTCTTTGATAGGACCTCTGTACTGGTAGCAAACCTTGGTGTTCTGCTACTTATTGGGAGTCCACTTGGCCTACTGTTTGTTATCGGCCACATGTTGTGGTTTTACCAGGTCGATGGATACAACTCGGTTCTCCTTTTTACCAGCAAGTGGCGGTAGTACAACTGATCTTGTCCCGTTGACAGACAAGACAGGAACTGCTTTTCTGTAAGAAGGCCCAAATTCCTTCTTTACCGCGATCTTCTCCCTGACTAGATCCCCGACTTTTGGAATCCAGACAGGTCTTGCTGGGACAGGTGGTGATTCTTCAGTGGTTGTTGGCTGTTGTTTCAACTGTATGTTGCTCAGGTCTTTTCTTGTTTTGTTTAAGTCCTGCAAAATAGCCAAACAGTCTTTGACATCAAAGGTTTTTTCTTTCACCACTGAAGTCTGACTATCAAGGTCAGAGATCAACATCCTAGTTCCAAATAATAATTCGTACGGACTGAATCCCTTCAGAGAATTTCTTGGCACGTTATTTAGACTACGTTGGACACTTATTAGATTTTTGACCCACCCAGCTCCCGAACCTAATATCCTTTCTATTATAGATTGCTTTCCGCCTTGGTTTTTTCTTTACACCTTCCCGTACCCTCAGGAAGGAAGTGAGAAGATTCCCGCTGGGCTGTGCTCATTTGGCCATCTTTTACCCCCAGGCTGGTGTGCCTGATTGAAAACAATGGTCAAACGTAACATGCTCTTAGCGTATATGCCATTTAGACTCGCAAATCTTGTATAACAGTCCGGACGTCATTTACAAACATGGTGTAGTGCAGGCTCATGCCTGGCCACCAGTACCGTGATTGTAATTCTTCCAGAGAATCTTTTAATTTAAGGTGTCTGAGACCCTCGCCCATGTGTGCGTCTGCGATTAACAAGTTTCTCCTGTCCATGTTTGGAATCACTCTATCCCCCACTCCAGGGATTCGAGCAAAAGGGACGGAGTTTGCATCGATTATGTATGTATAATTGAGTGGATAGTTGATCGGTAGTGCTGAGCAGTCGCCTTTTGATGACGTTTTCACCGCCAGCAATGTTTCACCGTCAATGTATTTTAATGTACGCTTTTTTCGAACTACGGGAGCCGATTGAGTGGCTGCCGCTGCGGCTGTTTCAGCCAATGAATTCCCTACAACGTGAACGCCATCACGCTGGTGACTCAGTGAGTGTGTCACGTGAGTCTTTGGTAGTTCTTTTTGTAAAAGAGCTATTTGTTCCCAGAGCTGTTTCTGCTTTATTGGTGCTTCTGTGTCTTCTTTGTAACCGTTTTGAATCCACGTCTGCAAATCCTTGTTGTATGTTTTGACGCAGTAATATGAATCTGACACTATAAGTGTCGGGAATTCGCGATCCGCATTATCTAGCGCCATTTTCAAAGCTATTATTTCAGTTTGTTTTTCTGAATTAGTTTCTACTGAGTGTGATTTTGTTAATAGAGGTCTTAGTTTACCTCCGCGCCACACTTCTTTTGTAATCTCACATGTGGGGTTGTATGCATGTTCTCCCCAAACGGACGGTTGAGCATGTCCGTCTGTATAGATTACACAGGCGTAATGTCGTAGAGGCAGAATGTTGATTGGCAGAGGATATGTTTTTTTATATTCTAGATTTTCCATTTCTTCTATTTATTTTTAGAAAATTGTCATCCAGGCTATACTTGATAATTCATGTTCTACGTACTGGACCTTCAGATGGGCAATTCTGGACTTTTTAAAGTTGAATTTGTAACCCTCTGCAGCGAACCCAAGTATTATGGTGTTCACCCTTTTCAAGTGAGTCTCCAAGTCATCATCTGTTAAGTAAATGTCATCGACATAAGATAATGCTTCATCATTATATAGTTGTAGTAATTCTGTTACTCTCGCTGAGAATACCCCTGGGCTGTTCTTGTACCCCTGGGCTAACCGACAGAATTGTTTTTGAGTGCCATTTACTGAGAATGCAGTTAAATATCTGCTCTCTGGTGCTATGTTTTGACAAAAGAATCCATTGGAGATGTCCAAGGTTGTTTTGTATTTTTTGCGCACTATGTTATTCATTAGTGCAGCACTGTGTGAGTTTTGCACTGCAAAAGTTTTGCAACATGTGTTAAGGTGTCGGTAATCCAAAACTAGACGATATGAATTGTCTGGTTTGGAGACCGGAAACAAAGGATTGTTCATTTGTGAGGTGCAAGTTTCAATCACCCCCTGGTATTCTAGCTGATCTAGTATTTCATTTACCTGTTTTTTAGCTTCTTGCTTAATTGGGTACTGCCTTTGTGCAGTTGGTTGTGATTTTAACTGGATTTTGTGAGGAGGAGAATCCTCATCCCATCCTACATGATTTTTATATAAAGCAGGTGCTAAGGCCACTGCCCACTTTCTAGCAAGTGTATATTTTTTATGAATCGGTATATGATTCGAGAAGGCAGGCATAATTACTTCCTCGCCATGAGGGCACTCCCTGACAAACTCTGGTGGCCAGTCTTTTTCAGCTAGAAGGATGTCATAGCCCTTGGACAGGTTATCCCAAAATAGTCCCCTTATTTTCCTAGTCTTATCTCCCTCTATACGTAATGTTATCTCGTATATCTTGTGGGGCTTGCTAACTCTGGTATCTGCAGTTTCCACTTGAAGATATTCATTCGTGTCCACTGTCTCCAGATGATTCATCAGGACTTTGCGAGCTATGCTCACCTCTGCTGCGCTGTCTAGCATTGTCTGAGCCCACTCTCCGTTTTTCAGTTGTGTCCTCAGTATTCTCGGCATTGTTAACTACCTTGATACTGGCTACCTTCTTTTTTGGAAATTGTAATTTCTTTTTTAGTTGAGCAGGTTCCTTGTCTTTGGACTTGGCGTGCTCTTCTGGTCGTCCTCTTCTTTCCGATTTCTGCGAGGAAGTCTGAAAAGATTGAGAGGGACGTGTATCAATGTCTTGATATCTATCAGGTTTTTTAATATTATCCCTATTTCTAAGGTTATATCTATTCCCAGAGGGGTCACTCTGCGGTGACCTCTGTCTTCGGTTTGGAGATTTCTCTCTTCGCCTTGGAGACCTTCCTCTGGACTGGAATTTCTTTTCTTTAGGATTGGATTGTTTGTTTCCATCCCAGTTCTTTTTTGGTGAATTATTGTTAAAAAATATTTTTTCTGGACTTTCAGTCAGTTGCGGTTTTACTGGGATTCCACCTAAACTATCTCTGCCTAGTTCCTCATAGGATTTTTCTATGATTCTGGCTATTTCAGCTGGTTGGTCTGCTATATCTGTCTCTTTTAACCTTTGGCGGATCGCCACGTTTGCTGCTTCACCTTTTATATTGGCTAATAATATAGCCGAGACCTGCTTGAAGTCTTTCAGTAATTTCATACCAAGAGTTAAAGCAGGTTCTGGACCGTATTCATCTTGAATTTGTTTTAGCACATCTGGTATTACCGAAATGGATGGAACACCGTGCGTTTTTGTGTAGATTGAAGCAAAGACTGTACCCCAAGTGTCACAGTCCTCAATGTGTGGTGCGATTCCCATTGGGAGACATATAGTCAGAATCCTGTGTTTTTCTAATGGGGTGGTGTCAGGAAACACCGCCTCTATTTGGGTTATTTTTTGTGCCAACCAGAATGGTATTTGTTCCCGTTTAGCTGGAACTTTACCTAGGCAGGATTGGATGTTCTGTGGTGTAATTTTGTTTGTGTTCCCCTGGTGAGGGGTCAGCTGTGGTAGTTTAATCGCTGGCTGAATTCTTGAAGTCCGCATTACATACTGTACTAATTGTCTGTGAATTTTTAGTAATTGTTTTAGCTGTATTAACAGCTCTGCTGCAGGCATTCTTTCGATGTCTGGATGTGGTGTGTATCCGGCTAAGACCGGCCACGTTGCTCCTGGTCTTCCTAAAGGACCGAGCCTTGTAATGTGATTGTTATGTATTAGGGCGCCATCAAATAAGAGCAAATGCTCTTGGAATTTGAGTGGTACTTCCACCTCCTCGAAAGGAGTGTACATTTCTGGTGGAACCTCTATTTTGTAATAGTGGAAGTACTTTGTTACAGCATTAGCTGCTGGAAAATGTATCCATGTATAGTATACCTCTGTCTGCCGATATTCGTGTGCCTCGATTACGAATATGACTGTGCCACCTCTAGGTGTCAGTCCATTTTCTATAAGTTTTAAGGTTATAGATCTCCTTTTAATGACCGGAATGAGTGTTATATTCGGGTCTGCTGCTTGCATGGTAGCATCAGCATCTGCGAGTTCAGTTGCTAATCTAACTGCCTCTCTTTCTTCATCACTGTCTCCCATTTTACCGACAGGATGGTATTATGTTTATTTGCAGATCAGGTTTCTTTATGGAAACAGAGATTAGATGCACAATATTTTGGAACACTGTATCCTTCAACGTTGACTATACCAAGAACCATACATAGGAGTTCCCCCCTGCGAGGTTTTGGAGGATATTACCTTTCACCCACTCCAGACGTCTTTGGAGTATAATGGGAAAAGGGGTCTGAGTGAGAAAGCACGACTGAGTTACTCTAAATGTCTTACGTTAGTTTTATCGCCCTTTCCAAACACGTTGGGCGCCATGTAGTGTAGTTCCTATTTTCCCAATAGGCTCTGCGCATATTATTGCAATACTTATAGTTAAGTAAAGTGCATACATTAAAAGCAATAGTATAAAATAATACTGTAAAAACATTGATATGGTTTCTGAGCCATATGATGTTTAAAATGATTAAAATATATTTACATACACATATACATTTGACTAAACGTACTCAACTGGTGTTTCTAAATACGCCTACCCCGTGTACCTGACCTAAGTCTAATACGTGGGCGGGAATAGAAAGTTACAGTTTAAGTTAAGTTTGTTTTTGCCAAGTGAATAACTAAAGAATTCTCTGTGAGGGGTTATTCAGTTCTGTACCTGGAATTTAGGATGAATGAGGAATGGTATCTCTTTCTCTGCTCTCGATATTCCAGGCTGCCTGCGAGGGCTACCCGGAAGCGCCGGTGCTGGGTCTCTCGGCTTGAGATAGCAGCGCGTCTCTCAGCGCGTCAGGAAGGCGGGGCTGCTGCCTGCGGGGTCTGCTTCTGCTCTCGGCTTCGGCAAGTATGGCTGCTCCGTCTTGTCACCACGCGTGTGTTTGCATAGGGCAAGATCGGCAATATTTATACCTTAAAGGTGCCGGTATTGACGTAAGGATGGACATAGGTACGTCAATAAAGATGTCATACGACTTGCTCGTTAGCACATTCTTTACTAAAGTTCTCTGTGAAATCAAAACAATGGCCGCAGGGTTTTTCCCAGGTTGTCATAGGTTTGATTTGTTATGAGAACGTCGTATGCCTTATCAGGGGCTGGAGGAATGTCGCTTGTCTAATTAGATCTCAAGCGTTATGACCTAATCAGATAACACGTTCCTGTGCCGTAGTGTGACTGCGTCAGATAACGGTATCTGCATCATGGGGGCTTGTCTTGCCTCATGGGCTGACTGTTAGTTAACTTGATAGTTAGTTTAACCAGAATAGGGTCAGGAATAGGGGGATTGATTCAGAACCTATAGGAATAACGACAGTGCCAGGGGTGCAGAACTTACAAAAACTGAGCAACAGAGTAGGCCAATGCAATGTCTAACTGAAGACTGAATTAGCAGCGGGGCGTGTAACATTGAACGAAGTATAGTAAAAGTCCTCTCCTGGAGCATCGCTGGAGCCAAAGAAATTTTAAACAACAACTGGAAAATGGACACTTGGGACACTTATGGCATCATTGCCCTGCAGGAAACATGGCTAACAGAGCCAATTGATGTCCCAGGCAGAATCAGTTTTTATGTTAGTGCAACCCGCTCCCAGCGCCATGGTCGAGCGAAAGGCGGTTTGTCGGTCTACATAAGCACTGCATTAAACATCAAAGCCTCCCAACTATCAGCCTCTACGGCTGACATGCAAATAATCAAATTTGAGAGGTTATCCCAGGCCGGTATCGGAACCATAATACTAATCAACATATACGCTCACCCTAAAATGAAGGTAAAAAAGAGCTATTTAAATGCATTAACAATGTAATATCCGGGTTCTGTCTTGATCAACCAGCATTGGAAATAATCCTCAGGGTGATTTCAATACTAATCTTATACACCACCCAGAAGAGGAGGATAACATCATCGCTGCCAACTAATTTTGGGCAGTTGAAACACAGGAGATCCCGCTCGCCAAGAAGACCGACCAAGTGGGAAAACAGTTGATGTGGGCCCTGGAAAATCATGGGTTGCGAGTACTTAACAGAAGAATCAAACAGGACAAACCCCCCTCAAACACTTATATAGGCCCTAGCGCAAGTACAATTTTGGATTATACCATCGTCTCGCTCCCTTTGCTGGGGTTAATCAAAAATTTCCAAATTGTATGTTCGGCTGACAGCGACCATTCATTGCAGCATATTGAACTCAACCTGGCACCGTTCAGACATCTAAAAGCTTTATCACTAGATGGGGAAACATCGACAATAAACCTGAAGCGATTAAGATGCACGAATAATTCGCTACCGCAAATAGCACTGGGAGCAAAGCACCTACTCCAAAATATAACCAATGGAAATGAAATATGCGCAGAAACATGGACTGCCTTTTTGAATAAATTACTAAAGAATAGAGCCAACTTGAGCATGAAATTCAACCAAAGGAACAACGGTCAGCTAAGTAAGATAATACTGTCCTTAAGAAGGCATTTGCGGAAGTTCATGAGGCAAGCAAAGGGTCGCAGTTCAGATTCGCATGTTTGGCAAAAAATCCGACATGTAAGGAAACAATATAAGAGACAAATATGGATTGGAAAAAAAAACCGAGATACCAATTTTTGGACCAAATTACTGTACAACATAAAGAAATCTGATTCCAGAGCGTTCTGGTCACAGGTAAATTCTCTAAACAGATCAGCACAAATAATAAACATGACCTGTGTTACAGAACAGGCATGAGTTCAACATATACTTGACACATTTTCAGTAAATTCATCGATGCCGCCCATAACAACAACTAACAATACATCAAATGTAGTGAACCTGAAGACCTCCGTCCTAGCACAATTAAACAATCTGTGCACCAATCAGCAAGGTGGGGTTCAGACATCCAGTTCTTACGTGGAATCAGAAATATCAAAAATAATTAAAAGAAGCAGGCAAGATAGCGCACCAGGACCAAATGGTGTTCCCCAGGCCATCTACAAGGAGGACACCCAATATTGGGCATGCAAAGTAAACATCTTATTTAGGTCAATAAACAGCACAAGTCGGCTCCCAGAAAGCTGGAGAGGGGCGATTATAAATCCGATTTACAAAGGAGGAGACCGAAAAAACCAAGCTAATTGCCGTCTGATAGCACTTATCGATGCCTGAAGCAAACTACTACGCATCCCTTATGCTAATCGACCTTACAAAATGGTCTGAAGATAATAAGAAGATTCCGGTAAATCAGACAGGGTTTCGCAGGGGTACAGGCACCATGGCTAATGCCATGGCGATAAGTTTAATCGCCGAAAAGAGTATACAAAGCCGTCAAGCACTATACACCTGCTTTGTTGACTTCAAGGCGGCTTTTGACCGTGTCAATCGTCAGCTACTATGGTCCAAGTTAAAAAAGCAGGGCCTGCCGGACACAATTCTAAATCCCATAATGGACTTATACACGTACACCTGGATGCAGGTAAAGATCGCTAATGGGCACCAGCTAACACGGAAGATCAGGACATATGACGGATTGAAACAAGGCTGCGTCTTGGCACCCCATCTTTTTAATCTATTCATGGCAGACCTAACTTCAAGTCTGGATGGGATTAACGCCCACCCGCCGCCGCTAGGAACACTACGGTTGACACATCTCTCCTATGCCGACGATGTGGTGATCCTTAGACAGACTAAAATAGGTCTGCAACGCCTCCTGCATGAACTGGCTGAATACACTAAACAGAATCTTCTCGAAATAAATAGCCAGAAAACAAAGATCATGATAATAACTCGCCAACGCAAAGCCCTGCCACTTTTTGTCATAGATAACAAGAAACTGGAGGTAGTGGATAGCTATAAGTACCTGGGAATACAACTGGACAGACGCCTTAATTTTTCCTTGCACTTTGAGGCCATCGAAAAAAAGGGAATAGCACTGTTACATGCATTCAACAGTATTTCCAAGCAGTTAAAGGGCCCTCTGTTTAATCCACTTCTGGCTGTCATCAAGGCCAAGCTACTCCCTACAATAGCCTACGGCAGTGTGTTACACCATGGGAGAAGTGCACAGCTTTTAGACAAGATTCAAACCAGAGTCTACAAGCGTATATTCAGTTTACCGTGTAATGCCTCTCCGGCACAGGTCCGACTCGAGTTCGGCCTGCAATCTCAAGATCTGCAAAAAAAGTATGAGACCATTAAGTTCTGGTATTACATCTGGATGAACAGGCAAGCAGAGATCAATTCTGCTACGTGGGAGGCAATGCAAAATAGTCCCAATTCTCAGTACACTAAGTTTCTAAACCTGTCCTTTGATACCACCGAACTTGCATCATTGTGGCAAACTAAGCTACCCGTATCATTGTTCAAGCAAGTACTTAAAAAGGCAGCAAACAGGCATTCGCTGATTAATGACAAGTCAATCTTTAGTCACTGCGCACATGCCTGGATGATAATTCAATCATACACTATGCTCAAACCAGCAGTCTATTTCGGGTTATCCTTTTCATCATTTGTCAAACTGAAATACCTTAGTTTAAGGATGGGAAACCTGCCAACAAATGCAGATCAACCAGCTTGGATGAAACCGGACACCAAGGAGTGTGACTTATGTGGTGCCACAAAACAAGACCTTATCCACCTATTTTGCATTTGTCCTACACTGGACCAGGAACGACGGCGCTGGTTAAAGGCAAAATTTAATGACTATGGAATACGTACTTATCGAACTGCCATCATACAAGTTTTGTGAACAGCGGATGCACAATTTATCTGCAGATCAGTCAAGTTTGTTATGAACTTTGAGAGCAAAAGAGGTGTCATTGTAAAGGGTCGTTAAAAATTCAGATCAAGACGTAACGTCAAGAGGCTATAAGAACTTTTGTTACTCTCACGCAAGTAACTGCACCTGCCGTCTTACGCCATTCAATGGTTTCACATAACTCGCAGTAGATCGACCTAAATCAACTTTGATCTTGAGTAGGAAGAGCTGTGTGATCCGTTTTACACCAGCAAATGTATCGATGTAAATTGACATTGAGCTTCTGAAAAAAGAGCTATTTTTGTATAGAACGAATATGAAATTGTATAATGTAGTTCAGTAATAATTTCATACCTGACATTCTACGAACATAAATATTTATTAATGTTTTTAAACAGGCATGTATGCTGACCAATTTTAAACTAATGCACTTTTATTTTTGTAATGCTTTTTATTAACTATACAATAAAATTCTTACTTTACTATCATACCTAAGGTGCCTGTATTAGATTAGAGTGTACCTCACTGGTGCACTGCCCTGGACACTGGACAGGATCATTGAAGATACTTGCCCAGAAGGGAGGGTACCCTATCCTGAAAGAAGAGGATTTGTTTTTTCAGCAAGGGCTGCGATCGCTCAGCTCCCCTATGGGAGTGCTTCATAACACCGTCATTGATGAACAATAGAAGCCTACCAGTGTGGCTCCAACGGACACTGGGTGACTTCTGCCCCTCTGGTCGGTTGTATTTTGTGGCTCCGATTCCTAAGGTTCTTTTCTATGTTCCCATTTGGTTGTGCAGTCATTAAGGAGGAACAGCCTCTGGTGGCCCCTCCATTACAGCAAAATGGTCCTGTGTGGTCTAGTTGGTCCACTGGGAGTAAGGTCGTAGTGGTAGTAGTCGTCCTCATAGTAACGCTCACACTATTTTGGGTGGTCTGGTATTTAGAAGAGCAGCATCCTGTGCACACTTTGATAGGGACTACCCCGGCTCCTCCTGAGCACTTGTTCATTACATTGGCACCGCATTAAGAGAGACATAGGCAAACATATGTCGAGAATGCATTTTTACAGAAGCTCCATCAGGTGCACAGTACAACTAATCCCACGAATTGTTGGGTGTGTGGGTTACTCTTCTCCATAATGCACATGAATGATTTGATGGTGTCATTTCCCCTGTCATATTTAGGTAGCTGTGAGGCATGGTTCTAATTGCTTTCTATGGTATACATGCATTATCATGCTCACGCTATAAAAATGGTGCAGTCCGATTACGAAGCAGTGTTGGAGTATATAGTGGTACATCAGGGATGTACGCCTAGGGCCAATGGGAAGAAGGGTACAATGCATCCCAAAGCTTGTATGAATTTGCTCGAAGCTAATGAGAATATCACTTGGTTACAAAATGAAATGCTGGATTTCCAAGGATTTAATGTTACTGAATACTTTAGATGTTTCCGGGAATGAAAATCACCGAAGATAAAGCCATACCTGTCCCTGTGATCAATGCAACAACTAGTTTCTGTGTTGAAGGTTCAGGGAATGTTCCTGTAGGACAGAGCAGTTGGAACTACACATACCGAGTGAGCACTACTAGTAGCCCACCTTTGCTTACAGCTCCGAAAATACACACAACTGTGGGGAACAGTCCTATACATGGCTTCCCAGGGGATGGTCTGGTCGGTGTTATGTTTCTTTCCTCTTTCCTCCCTTTCACATTACACCGTCTAATTATCACAAGGACCATAGACTACAGCATACGAACCTCCATTTGCATTGAGTTAAGAAAGATGTCAATCCAGATAATATTGATCAGAAAGATACCTCCCTGCAACAATTAACTTACATAATGAAGGGCATTCTGCCATTTTGGGGTCCCATGTTCAATAGTCATAATATTCGTCGTCTTGCCAGAGTAGTTAAGGAAGTTATTAATACTACTGCAGGTATACTGACTAATATTACAGTCTAGCTTCAGGCTCCAAGGCTTGTTGCTCTTCAAAATCGGATAGTTTTAGATGTAATTCTTGCTGATAGGGGTGGAGCATGTTGCATCATCGGTAGCAGTTTCTGCGTTTACATTCCTGATAACGTCCCTAATATACACTCCGCAATACAGAAATTGCCCCGGCTAGCTTCAGACAGCCATCAGGATAATGGTTCTAGGGTCTGTTGACTTCATGGGGTTTGAAGATATTGCTTGTCCTAGTAGCAATTGCAGGTATCATCTTTACATGTTGCATATATATAAATTGCCTCCCAGCATGTTGCACCTATTGTGTGAGCAAGCTCACCCCTACCCTTAAATTGTCAGGATGTGATAACAAGATCTCTACTATGATGATGTAGGATATCCAGGATATAATGCTTATTGATGAGGCTATTTTTGTATACTAAGTGGATTTTAATACTAAGTGTGTTGCTTTATTCTCCCTTATAACATGAGTGACTATGCATTTTCTCCCCACTTAGAATTGTAGAGACCCTACCAGATAGCCTAGATAAAGTATTTAGCCACCCCTGCTAAAATGAGGGTCTGTTAGGTTTGAAATTCCCATGCCTGCAATGCACTCATTTCTTGCTATATTAGGTTAGCAGTGTGTGGCTAAATAGACACCATTTGTATTCATGTTATACTACCGACTGAGTTATTCCAGTAATGTTCAGGTTTCAGTTAGCGAGTGTGACTCCATTTTGTATTAGGTAATCCCTATTAGGCTGCTTCGGCTGTGCCTGCATCAGGCCTCATTAGTTGTATTGCTTGCCTCCGCAGAACACTGCATTTTGTTATTATTTTCTTTCCTATTCAAGGTTGCCTTCTGACTTGCTAATGAATAGGCCGTTCTGCCCTTGTATACCTATCTCTATGTGTAGCTCTTCTCCCAGGATAGGAGATGCTGAGACCCAGCACAACAACCTTGAATTCATGATAGCATGTACCCATCTGGCAGGTGGTAGCCCATCCTTCTGTGCCTCCTTTCCTCAGGCCGGCAACTTTCCACTGTGGGCGTGGTTGGAGGTTCTGGGAAGGATTATTACATATTGCAGACTGTTGGGGGGGTCAGTCTCATGGCAGACATTTTAGGGTGCAGGTCAGATTGGACTCTCCTGCAGATTATTCCTAATAAATGTATGTATGTATTCTCTACTGTCTGACCAACTCTACATTACTTTGGAAGGCATAGCAGGCGGTTTTAAGTAACCAGAGTGGCCCCTAAGGGCCACTTCCTTCACTTCCAAGGGGAGTTTAGGTATAACTTATTTTTCCTCATTCTAGGATCAGTCGGGGGTTATGTTTCGGAAGAGTTCATCAGGGAGAAATTCTGTTTGTGTGAAATAGAGGGACGATGTTTTAAAATACGATTTATGTAGATATATATTACATTGTTGGTCTTTGGTTAGAAGTGTTTAGTTTTTCTCCTAATAGCGTGATATTTTCTTATGATTTTCTAAAGGTGAAGGATGTGTTTGGACTAGCTTTAGTGATGATGTAGTAGGTAGTTAAAATGTTAAATGTCATATCGAATGTTTGAAATTAAATGGAGCAGTAAACATTTATTTGTAATACTGTGTCTCTACCAGTCTGCCTGTAGGTGCTTCATTAGAGGAAACTTGTTCTTGTTTATTTAGTTATTATTTTTATAGAGCACGCAATTACCCATGGGTGTCTTGGAACTTGCAACTAATACACTCTATACACTAACTCACAGAATCAATGGCTTGTAAATAAATGTGTTTTTAGAGCCCTGCAACATATTAAAAGAATTGGATCTAAGCGTAGCTGAGGCAGCAGTCTGTTCCATGCCTGAGCTGTGACCACAGAAAAAGCCTATCCTCCCCATCTTGAGCTCTTGAGCTCTGGTATTTAGGTACCCTGATCAAAGAAGTGGAGGTTGAGAGAAGCAGTCTAAGAGGATATCATTTTCTTTTTAGCATATCTGAACTATATTAGGATTGTGCTACTGGGCAAACGGCCCTATGAACCATTCCAAAGGTCTTGAATTGGCATCTCATGTAAAGAGTGAGCCAGTGAAAATGGCCATGTCTAGACAAGATGCTGCCAATCTGTAGTACACTCAATGCAGATACCAAGGTTCCAACTTTTATTTTATTGAAAGGAAGGCGAACTGGTTCAAGGATTAATACATTAAGACTGTGATGATGAATGTACCAGAGAAATGCAAAGAAGCACAGTGGTAGTATACTGGGATGAATGATCATTGTTTGATTGTAAAGGAAGGAGCTAGGAAGAGTCAAGAGACCCTTTATGTGTGAACGAAGATCCTGGTTTTCAGAGCCAATGAAAGCTGTGAGAGTTTAAAATCAAGCAGTGAGATTGGAGGATAGTAAATGTTGAAACAAAAGTAAATTATCTGTGGTGCATGATGACTTTGAAGTGGAGTCTTCCAAGGGGCGTTTAGGTATAACTTATATTTCCTCATTGGGGGAGCAGTCAAAGGTTATGTTTCGAAAGAGTTCATTAAGGAGAAATTCTGTTTGTGTGAAATAAAGGGACTATGTTTTAAAATAGGATTTATGTTGAGGTTATATTACTTTGTTGGTATTTGGTTAGAAATGTTTATCTTTTTGTCCGTATAGTGTGATGATATTTTCTTAGGATTTTCTAAAGGTGAAGGATGTGTTTGGACTAGGTTTAGTGATGACGTAGTTGTTAGTTAGAATGTTAAATGTCCTATGGAATGTTTGGAAATAAATTGAGCAGGAGTCATGTATTTGTAATACTGTGCCTCTACTAGTCTGCCTGAAGGTGCTTTATTAAAGGAAATGTGTTCTTGTTTATTTAGTTATTATTTTTATAGAGCACGCCATTACCCATTGGTGTCTTGGAACTGGCAACTAATGGACTCTATACACTAACTCACATAATCAATGGCTTATAAATATATTTTTTGAGCTCTGCAACATTTTAAAAGAATTGGCTCTAAGTGTAGCTCAGGCAGAAGTGTGTTCCATGCCTGAGCTGTGACCACAGAAAAAGCGTGTACTCCCCATCTTGAGCTCTGGTATTTAGGTACCATGATCAAACAAGTGGAGGTCGAGACAAGCAGTCTAAGAGGATCATATTTTTTTACATTTCTGAAATATATTAAGATTGAGCTACTGGGTAAAAGGCCCTATGAACCATGCCAAAGGTCTTGAATTGCCGTCTCATATGAAGAATGAGCCAGTGAAACTGGCCATTTTTAGACAAAATGTTGTCAAACCTACTCCTCTGAAAAATCAACCTGGCTGCTGCCTTCTCTAGAAGTTGTAACCTCTTTATAAGGTAATCGGAAGTCCAACATAAAGAGCATTACAATAGTCCAGTCTGCTGAAAATCAGAACCTGCCCCAGCAGCTGTTGAGAATGTTAAGGAATTAAAGTGAGGATCTTCTTTAATAAAAGGGAGCATCTTCTTTTCTCACCTAAATATCAGTTTGAAGCATCTCTTCAGACACAGTTTTAGAATTTAAAATAAGTTTACTACACTCGAAGGAGGACTGCAGCTTCCCTCATTAGAGGAGGGGCAAGTCTCAGAGGAAGCCTAGGGCCTGTCCTCTATCAAGCACAACGATAGGTACATTCACTCATTAAACTCTGGTATATATCTTCCTGGGACACAGCCCACAGTCTGAAGAAAATCACAAATGATGACAAAACCCGCACGCAGTAGATAAAGTGAACTGTGTACCATCTTGATGCTCCCATCATGAATCGCTCATTTTTTAAGTTGCATTGACCTGTTTTACACAATAGAGTGAAGAGCTAAGTGACCGAACAGATGAAGAATTATGTCCCTAGCCTACTCAGCTTCTGTATCTCAATAATCATGTTATGTAGCAACACATATTCTCTCCATGCTGCAATCACAATTAGAGAGTAGAATCTAATGTTACCTTGTATCACCAGGGCTTTCTTGCATGACAGTGGAAATTCTGGACACATTATTATGGCAGTCAGATATTGTGTCACTGGTTAGTGTAATATAGAAACATTTACAGAGAAATCATATAGCATCATTTTGCCTTAGAAGATTACCAATATTAAACTATTCAAGAGCTAGGGGTTGATAAGCAGTGGCAATTTTTTTAGAATGTGTGATTATTACCTATGGAACTCCTTATGTAGTCACATTTCCAATTCCTATATGCAGTGACTGGATTCAGATATGTTTGTAACAGACAAATAAAATCCTCAACAACGTTCTTGCTCCTTAAACATGCAGCAAGAATGTTGCCCTCTACCATCTATCTGTAATTGAACACTGTCTCTAATAGCCTTTGTACTTACCTGGCCCAACTCCTTGGAAGACCATAAACATGAAGACCAACACAACACTGCAGTAAGCCATCCATGGGTACCAGTCCTGCAAGATAAACGTAGATGTTTACTATGATGTGCATAGGACATGAGTCACTGCACTTGCCCATCAATAACACATGCTCATAAAGTGTGCACAACCCTTGTGCCTTCCCAAGCAAAGCATTTAAAACCCCTGTTCCACCTAAACTATGATTTTAGTTAACACAGACCTATAAAAACGAGGTATACAATCCACACTGCTTTCAAACGGTGACCAATTTTATTAACCAATAGTCCTCTTAAGTGAGACAAAAACGAGGGCAATGTTCTTACTATGTGCTGAACTGACCAGTGTATGTCCATTTAGAGATGTCATGCAAAGATTTGAAACCAGGAGAGTCTGGAATCTTTTTTTGCCTGAGCTGCCTCTCCCATTTCTACTTTAGATGTGTAAGATTATGTGCTACTTTAGGTATGCCACAGAGGGCACTGGGTTCTGTATTATTTGAGTTATGCTAGAGAGTGCAATGAGTTCTGTGCTGCTTGAGTTGTGTCACAGAGGGCACTGGGTTCTGTGCTGCCTTAGGTGTGCCAGAAAGAGCAATGGGTAATATATTACCTGAGATGAATCAGAGAGGTGTGCCAGAGGGGTTACTGGGCCCTGTGCCATCTGACTTTGTTAGAGAGGCCACTGAATTCAGGGCTGTCAGGGGTGTGTCAGAGAGGTCACTGGGCCCTGTGCTGTCTGAGTTTGCTAGTGAGGACATTTGTTCTGTACTGTCTCAGGTGTGCTAGATGGGACATTGGTTCTGTGGTGTTTGAGGATTGCTAGAGAGGAAACGGGTTCTGTCCTATCTGAGATTTGCCAGAGAAGAAATGTTCTCTGTGCTGTCTGAGGTGGGCTAAAGATGATATTGGGTTCTGTGCTGTCTGAGGGGATTTACAGAGAACATTGGGTTATGAGCTGTCTGAGGTGTGCTAGAGAGGCCCTTGGACCCTGTGATGTCTGAGGTGTGCTAGAGAGGCATTGGGTTCTGTGCTGTCTGAAGAATGCTAGACAAGCCAAAGGTCCCTGTGCTGTCTACGATTTGCTTGAGATGACATGGGTTCTTACTGTCTGAGATGTGCTAGAGAACACCTTTCCCTAAAGCCAAGGAGGTCGGGATACTGAGCTTTCATAAGAGAGAATGTATACTGGTATGTTAAAGCAATGTGCTTTGGGACAAACAGCGAAAGAAGTGTTACAAACAAGCAGAGATATAGATGAGACATAACACATTTTATAACATGTTAACATAAAGCCACAACTGCCTGTTCAGTCTCATTAACCATGCCACTACCCTCCTGCTATCATACCATCATGATATGCCCTTGCCCTTCCCTAATCAATGTCCCAGTGCTGTGTAGGTGCAAAACCCCACCTTCCCCAGCTTCATGCCGCAGTGATGTGAGTACGACTGGAACACTTCTGAAACTAATGAAAATTCAGTTTCTACTGCCCGCCTTATATGCCCCAAGGGAAGCGGCTCCAAGCATAAAGGTTAGCCCCTTCCACTGGAAGTGGCATAATTCCCACACAAGAATTTATGACTCCTAACCCCTGTGTGTCTGTCATACTCACCGCCGGGCTCGGCATTTCGGCATCCAAGTAAACAGCCATCAGGGGCCACATGCATCTGTTTAAAAGGAGTGCAGCATGCAGAAAAAAAGTAGCCTGATAACATGATAGGGCCACTGAAGACGGGCAGCATCTTAGACTAGTATCAAGGCCATGGCTCACTCTACGGGTATACCCTTACACATTCCTGCAAAAGATGTGTTAAATCACACAACCTAGCCACCAGTATAAAGAATCAGAATGGAGCAGCCATGACCTAAGACAATTTTACAGAGTACCCCTATATGATCTTTATAAGAAATAGCCAGGTCACATGACCTAACCACCCATGGTGAGCGCCATATTTCAGTGATGTTCAAAAGCCTGAAAACATCTTGTGTGGAGCCGAAATGTAATCGCTCATGATCTTCCAAGGGGGTAATGTTGAGAGATCAAGAAATAGGGGCCCAACAGCCTATTAAGGCCTTAGAACTGTGGTTTATATGTCAAACCCCAAAATGAGGATGTATTTTGTGACGTCTGCAACCGTGAATATACAGGTTGTACAGGTGCATAATTACTATATAGGGAAGATGGTGGTCCTATTCATCGGAGTATAAGATCACCAGACATACCCTATATTTGACATTTCCAGACTTATCACCTGGATCATCTCAACCCTTATCTATTTATGATGCGGCTGTGTGGCTGAGAAAAGGCAGACACGCTATGTCTAGGCCAACCACGGGTTACCCTCGCTACTTGTGCCATTCAATCACATCATTCAGGCCTCCTTGTTCTGTCTAAATCCAACAGGCTTCTTTCCTGAAGAGTATCTCCTCAGCCTCCGGGCCACCTACGTCCATCTTTTCCAGTACTGTCCATCGAATATTCATGGGCCCATGGCCACTCTCCTGAATTAAGTTGTAAGTTTGCTTGCCTTGAGGGTACTGGTATATACCTGGACCCTGACTTTTGCTTTCTGGTTGGTTAGGCCAATGTAATGCAAGCCGCAGATGCAACTCAGCCTATATATGACATAATTTGAATTGCAATTGATGAACTTGTTTTGAAATCAAGTACATCCATCATTAAGAATCACACTCTAGGAAGCTTGCATCAGTCTACAAACTGTACACCCTCCGCAAAGGAAATGGCCAGATGGTACAGTAGTAACACACTTCCGTGGACCTATCTGGCGAGTGTGGACAAGCCGGTTCCTCAGACTTGTTGCTCTTTTGAAGGAAAATCTTTGCTGCAGCATTATGGTTGGGACCACATCAAGGAGATGCCTGTTCCTACCTATACTCTGTCTGATCTTTGTGGACAGGGGGCAAAAGTAGATACCACTGAAATGCAAAAAATGTTGGTTTTCCTGATTTTCTCTAGAAGGGTTGCATGTGGAGTGTTCAATGACCTTTTTCGTCCTTGAGTAACATCTATCCCATAATATGCCCTCTCCTTCAGGCGCACAACCAGCACCAATGACTGTGTGTCAAAGGTCCCTACCTTTGTGCAATTCACCTGTACCTGAAGAATTGACCCAAAGGGAGATTGTCTCTCAAAGCCCTAGAGTGGAAGGATTAATAATTTAGGCAGGATTTTCTGTCTGTAGCCTCGGGTCTTTGGCTGTAATATCCAGATCAAAGTACACTGCCATGTTTCTGCATATGGACCACGTTAAGTGGAGGCATGGGTCCACTCCATGACTCCACTGGAGAGACTTCATTAAGTTCTCTTCCGTACCAAGCCAGATACACAACATGTCATCTATGTAACATTTCCATAGATGAACATTGTGGAGAAAGTAGTTGGTGGCATGAAAGACGTAATTTTCTTCAAACAATCCCCCACATACACAGTGCAGGCTTGGGGCAAAAGTGGCCCCCATCGAAGTACCGGAGATCTGTAAAACTAGCTGATCCCAAAAGAAATTCCTCATGAGTGCCAGTTTGATACACTTAAGTACAAATGATTGCAGGGTATCATAGAACCATTTCTGGGCCCCATGAGCTTGTGCAGCTGCCACTAGCGTGGCATCTTGGGGAATGCTTGTGTACAGCAACTCAATGTCAAGGGTGACCATGAACTGGATAGTAGGGCAGCATTCAATATCATACACTGTATTTAAATATAACCATGGTATCACATACATAAGCAAGTTAACTAAACAGTGCCTCCCTTAAAAAAAAGTCTGCAAGCTAAGACAAAGGTTCTGGTAATGATTGGATGCCCGAGACTATCAGGCGTTCTGGTGGCAGATATTGTGCTTTATGTATGTTTGGCAAGATGTAAAAAGCTGGGGTCCTGATAAGGGGTTAGTGAGAAATTCAGCTTCCTTCACAGTAATCCACTTATTATCTTTTGCCTCCTCTACCATGTTTCTTATTACACCCTGTAGCTCAACCATTGGGTCCCTCACCAATGGCATGTAGTTGGTACGTACCCCCAACAGTCTCTTAACCTCCAACTCGTAGTCTTGAACATTGAGGGCCACAATTGTTCCACTGTAATTTGCCAGAACTCTTTGACTGGGACCAACATGGTCCTCGTATCCAACCCACACTTCATCGTGGCTGGGACAAAAAATTATCTTTGTCTTGGTCTAGCGCAACAAGTTGCCTGCAGTTGGTACTTTGCATTTTTTAGTTCTACTTTTATTTAGAACTTTAAACATTCATATCTCCTTTTCCCCTCGTTAGATTTTTGTCATTTTGTTCATTAAAATATTTATAAGTTGGAGTGGGATTTTTATAGTGTTGTATTTTTAATGTAATCTGTTTACGTAATTATAAACACTTTACACGTTTTCCTAAATTAAGCCTGTCTGTTCCATGCCAGGATTTCAGGTTTAAATTCCTGAAACGTTTACTGGACCAAACAAGAATAGTGACATTATTACTTGTGATGTACTACCATCTACCCCAATTAATAATACACTTAACATATTGGGTCCGATTCACAAAGGTAAACTATGAAGAAAGTCTAAGTTTATGCCTTTTGGTATTCACAAAGGGCATTTGGTAGTATTAAATTAGACTTTTGTCTCAGTTGAACTTGAGATTTGGGCTTAAGTTTACCTTTTTGGTCTCAGTTAAACTTAAGACCAAAACTTAAGTTTAACTGAGACAAAAGTCTAGTTTTTATACCCGTAAATGCCCTTTGTGAAGACTGAAAGTCGTAAAGTTAGACTTTTGTCTCAGTTTACCTTTGTGAATTGGGCCATTTGTCTGTATACTTGAAGATCAATTTGCAGTCAACATTTTCAGCGTGGCTGTAGAAGTGATTGTACTCTTCCTCCCCTCGCCACATTCCTACTGACCACACACATAAAGGGGTCGATTAGGATCGTGGACGGACTTGAGTCCGTCCGCGACCCCTGAGGAGGAGGGAACGTCCGCATGGGCTGCGGCGTTCCCTCCGATCCGATTAGGATGTGACCGCCAGGGTGGCGGTCACATCCTCTATCTCTAACATTGCGGCGGGTGCAGCTTCAAGCTGCACCCGCCCCAATGTAAAAAATGCATGCACAGCATTTGCGTGCACAAAGCGGCAGGCACCGCGCGGTGCCTGCTGCATTGTACACGCAAATGCAGGGGGGTACCATAGGTACCCCCCATGTGCACCCCCCACCACCCCTTCACCCAGGGGGCCCGCAACGGGCCCCCGAAGTGAAGGTCCGTATGCTTTTTCACGGCGGAAAAGCCGCCGTGGAAAAGCATAGAATTGCAGACATCCTAATATGCCTGGCGGTGTCTGATAGACACCACCAGACATGTTAGTACTTTTCTGCCACGGTCGCCTTCCGACCGCGGCGGAAAAGCTGCGGACAGATTATCAGACCCACCAGCCATCCTAATTTGGCGGTGGGTCTGTGGAGGCTCCGCTGCGGTTTTCCCGCATCCTCCGGGCCGGCGGTGGCTTCCGCCCGCCCGGAGGATGCGGGAATTCCGCAATCATAATGACCCCCTATATGTGAGACAAATAAAAAGAAGCAGGGATCACCCGCTAATCAATGTCTGTTTGAATCATTAGCTGAGCACACACCATGGGAAATTCTTTAATGGCTAAGTATAATGGCCAAGACAGGAGTAGCACTTCTATTTTTATCACTGTGCTCTGCCACAACAAAGTCAGTTTTAGCTGGTCGCTGCATTATTTCGCATTGGTGATGTTTCCCTATTCTAGGCATTAATATGCTTTTATAATTTTACTCATGCTGGTGTTTGTATTGGATTGAAGCTCTTCGCCAGTGATCAGTAACACACAGATATCAATAAGATGCAACTTACATTTTATTACACATTGCCACAACAACATAACCTTCCCCTGCCTGTTCACTTCTCTTAACCTTGCACTCCTCTCCTGCTTTCTGAACATTGTAAATTGCTTGTGTGGTTATGCACAAGGCAGTAAATCATAGGAAGGGGGGACAAATTATAGCCAAATACAACAAGGACGCCCTCAACATATATGAGGCTGTCGCAAAGAAGTATAAATCCATTCTATTTTCAAGGAGGGCAAAGACTGAGCAGAGCCTCATATCTGCCTCTCATCTATCTAGATCTCTAGTAGATGGTGGCAGCTTGTGAGACACTGTAGGCTGATAAACAGACCCTCAGATGGTACAACCAATGGAGAGTCTATTGGTATTTTCCAAGTCAGTAAAGCAGTCAAGGCAAGACAGAAGCAAGATGTACACACCCGCAGCAGAGCAGCTGGTGGTCGGAACAGTGTGCTGCCTGCTCTCCAGGAGCAGATGCTCTTCAACATGCATGCAAGAGAGGAAATCTCAATCAGTGATGGCCAGTGAATGCAGTCTTAACCGAGGTAAATGCCATTACTGAAGCAAGAATGATCCTGCCACTGGAGAGAAGAAGAAGCACGTTTTCAACAAGCAAGTGCCTTGCTGCCCTAAATTTACTGGAGAGAGGTTGCAGAATTAGATCGATGGTGGTCGCCTTACCAAGTGGCCAGTGTGAAGTGATGGCATTGTTGAAGATAATAATGAAGAAATTGAATAAAGTGGAGAAAACTACTTCTAGTGAGTTGTAAAAAAAAGGAGATGTGGGTGAGATGGCTGAGGGATTGGTGAGAGCATTGGATTTAGTCAGAGTTTGCAAGCAAACATGAAGAGCACAATCCATATCCTCAAAAACAAGACAGTGGGGCTATAAAATAACCTAACAAAAGTGTTTTTCTTTCTGTACCACCAGAGGAGTGTTACAGATGCAATACTTCCTTAGCATGCATACCTTTACTGCACAGGTAAGTATTTCTATTTAAATAACATAATTATGTTTTTTTAAAGAAATGGTTTAGGTGTGGGTAGTGGGAAAGGGAGGTAAGTGTAATTTAGAGTATGGGAATCGGTAATAGTAAAGGGAGGTTGGAAGGAAATTAACAACATGGGCAAGTTATGGGGTTCCCCCAAGAAATATATGTAAATATGTCTATATACATGAATATAAATCTATATCTATTGTAGTGTGGGCTGGGCCTTGTTGCGCACATTATTAAGTTAGCATAGGCCTATTAGAGGTTTAAACGCCATTTTACCTTTTTGAGGCTTTTGCACACAACACTGCATATAACTGTTGTAAGTTAGGCTGCGTGAAATGCTTCACATGAGAATGGCTTGTTTTCAGCATCCCTAGAATTACATCGTGACTCTGGTCTGCACACTGAGTTCTAAAACCTACAAGGTCATCATAACAAAGTAGCTGTTGTTTGAGCTGATCGGCACACGTTCTAGCCATAACATATATGCAGATGCAAGCCAACGTGATTCTGGCACCTTTAATATAAAATGTAAGCATGATTTCAGACACTTGTAAGAAGCCCGATTTTTCCTGACAGACAGAGAGCTTTTGCAGATCCTGATGTGATTCACAGCTGCTGATCTTGGAGGTATGGGGTCCCCCAAACAAGCCTAATAGACCTTCTATATTTTATACAACATAGTTCCTAGCTAGGGAGGGTGATTTACTAGGCACTATAGGACCTATCTTCACCATCATTGTAATAATATTTCTCCCTTTGTGTTTTATGGAATTGTAACAAAGCTGATCATATTATTTCAAATCATATGTCTGCTTATATTAGCAAAAATACTGCATCTTAGAGCACGTTGTTGAAATAAATATTTTAACCTTATCCGTTTCTCTTTTTTACTCCTGTTGTGGACTGGTATGAGAGTATAACAAAAGAGTGTTCTTGCTTCCCACCGTTCCTGAGTATAACCTAAGTCGCATGTTCTGGGTTGTCTAATCGTGGGTTCCTTTGCTATAGGATGAAGAGCTAATGTGACACTGATGCTAGCTGGTTAGGATTTCTAGGCGCTAAGGTGAGTTTTTGTTACACCACAAATCACTGAGGTCCTGGGTCTCTGTGCACAGTTCTGTGTAGGAGCAGAATCCCTGCGACATGGCACACCTAACGTTGTGGTCTTATTGTAAGACTCTCGAGTAGTGCTTGTATCAGTTCACGACCCCCTCACTATTGTTTCCGGTTGACAGTGGTGACGGATAAACCTACGTAGAATTAAATAGGTCTTTTTAAGCTTGATATTGTAAAATGGTTACTTTTGATTACTACCCAGTTGTGCTACATTACTTGCATTGTTTCTATTTTTTGTGTATCCTTATGGCGGCTGTTGATATCCCACAGCATAGTCGATTGGCTGTTTGCAATCATTTACAGACTTTCAACTTCGCCTTGGAAGGCATGGCAGTTGTTTTTGTAGTGAGTGCTGACGCAACTTGCCGGTTTGAGCTTTTCTACTCATGGGTTACGCTTCCAGCAGTTATTGCGGACACTAATGTGTTTCATACATACACTCCCACTGCCCTGCCTGTGGAGTACACTCCTTATAGGACACAGGAGATTCTGATTTCAGCTTGGCAGCACCGCGTTTGGTTTGATGGTGCCCTTCCCCACACTCTAACGGCAGTTAGTTTAGGTCCTTTGTCCATTCCAATCACGTCTTGGCCTGTTTTGGCTGGATTTACCCCGCACCCGCGTGCAGGGGAATGTCCCTTACTTGAATTGAGGCCCCTTTATGCCTCTGCAGTAGCGGTTATTAGGGCTTTGGTTCATTACATTTCCCGCAACATGCCAGGTGGGGGCCCTGGTGTTGCAGCGCATCCAGTTGGGCCGAACGGGTTGAGGCTTAGTCCCGTTATGGTTAATGCAGTTATGGGCAAGTGTCCGCAAGATAAGGATGAAATGCCTTTTTGGCTTGCCCGAGAAATTTGACCAACTGTGGAGAAACACAGGATTCTTACCATTAGTTTGCAGAAAGACTTAATACCTGAAGTGACTGACTGTACCACTTGGGGTATGATTTTTGCAGCAGTCTATACAAGATTCTTCGGCAACCCGTCAATGTCTGTCCTTCCTTCCGTCATTAAGCGTGTTCAGGATGAGCCGGAGGTGGCTGTTGAATTAGGAATGAGACTCGTTGGAGTGTTTGACGTAGTTTCCGATCTTGTCCTCGCTAACGTTAAGGGGATGGGGTAAGCTTCCAGGTGTCTAATGCTTTGCGCAATGTCCCTGAGGCAGAGAAACCCCGTCAGTTACAGAGAATTATCACGGCGGCTTATAAGACCATTGGCCGTAACAGTTTAGGTGTTAAGCCTTTTGCCAAGGCAGCGCTAAAGCAAACACAGGCGGCGAAGTCTGATAAAGCTGATCACCCCTCAGGTCCAAAACAGAATTGGACTAAAAACAAAAACAGGGGAAAAAGCAACAGAAACAGGGATCCCGTCTTGCCTCGGCAATACCTGAGTCTACTGAGCGCACTTATGAATTTTTGCGACCGTTCTATGATTAAGTCACCTGATCGTTTTCAGGTTCCTGATAAACGTTCTCCTCTCTCTTTAAAGGTTTCATCGGTCTCACCCACCGGTGGAGTAGACGGCGGCCTGGGGAGGGGTGCAAAGCAAGACCCACCCTGCAAGGCTGACGGTAAAGGCAAGAAGGACGACTCTTCACGCCAGAGACCCCAGTTTCAGAAGAAGAAAGTTGCTGCTGTAACAGCGAGATATGCCACAGATAGTGAGAACGCAACTTCGGAATCTGACATGGGCGCTGACGATGTTGGACAGCGCGAAGGAGATTACAATAGTACGAGTGGCGCGGCGTCCACTACTGAAGGTGGCAGCGACTGACAAATTTGTTGTAGTTCAGACAGCTGACGGTAGAGTGGCTCCCCCTGAAAGACTATTTGAAATTGTTCTTTTAATTGAAGGTGACATACAGCGTACGATAAAAGGGGTATTTTGGGAAAATCGAACTACTACCTATAACATTTTGTTGGTGGAGGTCGACTGGCCACCACCATATTGTTTAGCAGCTCCGCAAGGGGAGGAGGTAATCCTCCCTAGTTTTGCGCACACAGTGCGAAGGAGCAAGCCATGCATTTTGCAGAAGATTGTGCTAAGGCCCTTGCGCCTACTTTGTTCCGTACTCACTGTGGTTGGGACAAATTTTCCCCCAGACATGAGATTCCCTTACGGTCTATGCCAATTAGAATATCAAGGTGTGATTGAAACATGTGTGTCTCCGATGAATAACCCTCTTTTTACTGTGACCAAGCCAGATGGCTCGAACCGTTTGATATTAGATTACCGCCACTTAAACTCCCATTGTCGAACGTGCGTGGTTCAGAATACTCACAGTTCTGCTGTTGTGGATAGTCTCGTGCGGAAAAGGTTTAAAACCAGACTTGACATATCCAATGGCTTTTTTGCCCACAATCTGTCCCCTATTAGTAGTCAATACACAGCTTTTACCAGTGGTGGCAAACAACGCAAATTCCATCATTTGGCTATGGGCTACAAAAACAGTCCAGGCGTCTTTGCCACCCGCATAGTCTCTCTTTTGGAGGGGCTCGACACAGATGCATGTTGGTATGTGGATGACATTTATCTCACAGACGACGAATAATGATGTGTGTCGTATAGACCACATTATTTACCGTTTTGCGAACTTTGGCTATAAATTCAACTTTGCAAAATCACACATTGCAGAGTACACAGTGTTGTTCCTGGGCTACGAGCTCAACAATGAAGGTCAAGGTTTGGCTCCTCACTTCCTGGAGAAATGCCCACAGCTGCGCGCTCCCTCAACACTGAAAAAACTACAATCCTTACTGGGCTTTTTAAATTTTGGGCGTACTTACATTCCCGATTATGCCCAGCGTATCCAGCCACTTTACGCTTTGGTACAACTTACTTTCTCCAAATCGTGCTGGCTGCCTACACATACAGCCATCTTGCAATCTTTGCAGGCTGATCTACTGGAATCTAAATTCTTGTTTACTCGTGATAACCACACCAACCTGGTGATAAGAATCATACCAGGAGCGGTGGGTTTCACGTACCTCACTGTTAATTTGGGTGACACAGTCCCTATCGCTTACAAGTCACACTTGTACACTTAGGCTAAGTTGCATTTTTCCACTGTAAAACATTTTTTGACAGCAGTGCAAATGGCAATTCTTAAGGAATGTGCACTGTCGCAGGGAAAATGCATTTTGGTTGTTACTCCTTATCCTGCCTTGGAGGCAGTGACGAAAGCCAGTGTACCTAATTGAAAGGTTTTGCACCCACGGTGGATACAATGGGCCATGTCCTTGACATCTCCGGATGTCAGGTTTATTTTTGATTCCTCTCTGCAGGCTACGGTTTCAAAGCACGCATATTCTTCGGCCTGTGCAATAGTGGTTGGTACCATGGTGGATGGTGAATTCAAGTTCGATGTTGTGCATACACAGACATTAGGGGACTGTACCGCCCAATTGGCAGAGCTTCATCCTCTGATGCTTGCATTGAGTACACGGATCCCAGTGTGACTACTCTTATCATAAGTGACTCTTACTACTGTGTCCAATCATACAATGACAATTTATTCTTTTGGACTCAAAATGACTATCGTGACTCCAAAGGATGCACAATAAAACATAAAATGATCTTAGTTCGAGTGGCTGAACTTAAAGAACGGCTCCCACTCGTGTTTGTATTTCATACTCTTGGCCACCAGCGTGTAGGAGTTCACGCTGTTGGCAACAGTCTTGCCGATGAAGCGGCCAAGACAGCAGTTGCAGCATATTCAGTAGCAGCAATTAACGTTCCAAAAGTAAGATTGATGATGATATCTTGGCAGCTATTGCCGCAACAGAGAAGGGAGGTAATTACCAGAAAGGTTTCCCTTCTAAATATTTTTATCATTTAAGTCCTGATAAAGTTCCTTATGTGAGAAATAATGACGTTGGTGACAGGTTGATTCCCAACACGGACCACAGACAGACTTTGATTACAGTGGTTCATGAGGGCATTGCCTCAGCATACGCCGGCGAGTCGGCCACTGTATCTCTCCTACAGCAGCGTTACTGGTGGCAGGGATTGTACAAACAGACGCGTGATTATGTCCTTCATTGTGACATATGCCAGCAAATTAAACCTTCTACTGCTGCACGCCCGCCACAGACGCACTTGTATATCTAGCAAACCACTTGTGTGTGTTTATTTAGATTACTGCGGTCCTTTCTCCTCTGATACTGCGTATAAGTACTTCTTAGTCACAGTTGATTCGTGCACACGCTTTGTGTGGTTGTGGCCACAAAGGAGTGCTGATTCTCGAACTGTCGTAAGGGATTTGCGTGTCTTTGTGGGAATTTTTTCATGTGGTACCTTCTATTCGGACCAGGATCCAGCGTTTGCCTCTAAGGCATACAAGGATGCCATGCATTTATTGGGGGTTCAAGTCAAATTTTCATCTCCATATCAGCCTGAGGGCAATGGTGTTGTGGAGAGAATGAACCGTGACTTAAAGCAATCCTTGATGGGTAGAGTATTAGGTACAGGCCGGAACTGGCTAGTCCACCTGAATAGCGATAAGCGTGCACTAAATAATCTCCCTAGAACGTCTCTGAGTTGGCGGACCCCATACGAAATGCTCTTTGGCATAAAAATGTTTCTTCCGGACCTTGATGGTCTAGACATGGCGGCGTCTGCTGCATCCTTTGACATAAATGAACATTCTGATATTTTACAGAACCTACAAAAGACCAGAGACAGTCTTGCAAATGAACATTTGCCCTCCACATCTGATGCTGCGTTGCAGATTCCGGTAGTTGGCTGGCTACCCCGAGTTGGTGAACTGGTCCAAGAAAAGGTCGCAAACAAGAAGGAGTTTGGTCCCTCATGTCGTGCTCCAGTTAATGTGCTTGGCGTGCAGGGTATAAGAACAGTCATTTTACCTCCACTTCCTGGTCGAAAGGAAAACAGGTATATCTCCATTGACAATGTCAAGCTACACAGAGTGGCTGATTCTTCTTAGTATGCAACCTGCGGTCTCTTGTCCAGCTATGCAGCGAAACTCTGTTTTGGTTCCGACACCTACTGCCGCACCTGATGTTGCCATCGAGATGACTACAGTTCCGAATCCTTTATTTACCCCACCGGCTGGTGATCCTCTTGATGTTACTGAGTACACTTATCCCGCAGACTTATCCATGCCTGATTTAGAGAACTCTGTGGCCAATCAATCACGTTTTTCATTTGACACTGACAACTACCACATCAAAGTGCCCTTCAAAAGTTTCAATTTTTGTTGTTTCATTTAAAAACATTTTTTAATTCCACCACTGACTTACATTTGGCTGGTGTTTTTTTCAATTTCTTTGTTCATTTGTTCATGTCCATTGGATTTGTGGTATATTTTTTCCGTCTTGTGAATGGACACTATGTTAAAGAAAGAAATACAAGTTGACTACTTGATGGAACTTTGGCACCCCACTCCTCTTCACACAGAATGAAGAGGGACCAGGCTTTCATGAATATCACTGCTGGGCCTGTCCTAGATGGGATAGTATGGGATGCTGTAAAGTTTTTCAAATCCACTGACCCACAGAGGTTATTAATGTCCCTAATGTACTTCGTGTTTCAACGGGGGATGTGGTTAAACAAAATATTCACTCTGATGATTGGGACGTCCAAGCAGTAGAAGCTCTATTTTCAGATTTGAAATATTATGCTGCCTTTGAGGCTGAAGATTTGTATTTAGATTCTGCTAATGAATGTGATTTATTTTGTTATCAACACTATGGAAATCCTTTTCTGCACAAAGCGAACACTTTTAGGAATGTGGTTAATTACACACAGTGGGAACATTGCCCGGCTCCTGTTGAAGGCAGCTCCAAAACTCTTTTGAAGAGATTTTCATATTTCACCGATTTTAATCAATCCAACCCTGAGGCATTTTATTTTTAAGATGACTGAAAGGTCCTCTTCCAAGGTTAGACTTACCTACACTAAATTACTGTATTCAAAGTCCTTTATAGACCAATTGGCCTTAGGGGGTTATGAGCTGTGGAAAGATACCTTTGATCCTAAATCTGTTTGGGGTTCTAAACATTGGCAAGTGCAAGGCACTGAGGCTTTGCATCGTGCATGTCTCATCCCGAACCATATGCTGTTTCTGAATTCGACTATTTCTCAAACCACCTGCTTTGGATTGGCTATGTCTAAAAAATGAAATGCCCCGTCTTTTCCTGATTTGGGAGATTACCCCAATTGGAACAATCACACTAGTAGGTCCCTTAGTGACTTAAATGCAATGTTACTAAATTCGTCATTTAAAATTTCCAGTTTGGATCCCCAAGGTTGGCTATTGTGGAACAAAAGGGCAGATGCAAGCCAGCATCGTTTTCTAGGTTTAACCCCTGGCTATACACAAGTTAGGATAGACCCCCATTTTGAAACTAACCATGCTGTCACTACCTATTCTGTTGGCAAGCTATGTCAGTCCTGGCTCAGACACTCGACCTTAGTGTCAGTAAAACTCCATGTGTCTAAATTGACTGACGCCGTTGACTTGAATGACTTTGTCAAAGGTCCTGCAAAAGGCACGTCCAAAAGATGGATCTAAGCCGTTTATACCGAAGTTTGGAAGTTGGCCCAAATTGAAGCTGCTTCTTAGGTTGAGATCTATTGATCAAGCTAATTTAGAAAAAGTGCTTGCAGTTGTAGATAATAGCATTAACACACTTTCTTCCAGGATTTATAGATTAGATAACATTGTTTCTTCTGTTGTTGATATTATGCAAGAAGGTCAAAATCAATTGCGTTCTATTACGCAGTTTGCATGGACTTTACAAATGTTAAAGGCTTGGAAAGTGCCTTGGGACTACATTAACACTTCTTCATTGTTTTTGCCGTTTAATCTGACTGTCAATCAACAATTTATGTCAATCAAAGATCCCACTTTGCACTTTTGCATATTGAAAAGTTAGAACCCCTACCATTTTCTCTGGCCGAAACCAATTCAGCAGTTTGGCTTATTCACGGGTTAATAATGCCACCTTTTCAGCTGTTTAAATTTGAAGCATGTATAAAACACTATGCCATAGGCAGATATGAACCACTGGGTCCGCATATCTCCATGAAGTTTGGTCTCTTCCGTTCATCTATAGGTGTCTGAGGGAGGGTAAAGAAGTTTATTTAAAAGGTGAAGATTGCACATCCACACCCGATTACTCATTGGTCTGTAGGACTATACAATTGCACGGTTCTTGCAACCAGGAAGCACTGAATTTAGCGTGCCTTTTAAAAGGTACACCAGCTCCGGCTATTACACCGATTTTCACGTTGTTAGCAAATGGTAGTTATTTAATATTAAATAATGAAGATTGCTGTGGTATGCTGCCGGGAATTCTTTACATAGTGACTGTTTCCCAACGTGTAGTCTGTTGTAAAAATGTACTGTTTCCTCCTCCGCATGGGAAGCTTGATGTATTCATCTGACCTTCCATTCCGACCTTTAAGGCAGAGTTCAACAAGATGAGTCAAATAAGGGCCCTTTTGTCTGAAAAAGAAGTCTCCCTTTTATCTGCGCATGAGACATTCGTCCTTCACGTGGCTAATACTCGTACTGAGGTACATGCCTTATTAAACACAGATCTCCCCCTGCATTTTGGTGCGTTGATTCACACTGTCTTTAATGCCTCCTCGACCACGGGCTTTTTTTAAAGTAATACGGTCTGGTCTTGTGACTTCATTCCAAGCTATATTTGGTGTGATACCGGCATTTTTTCATTTTATTTTTTCCAGCTTCTTTGGCGGCTTCCCGTTAATTCTCGCTTTGGGTGCCGATGTACTGCTGTTAATTTGCTTGCTCCAAAACGGTAGCACATTCTATTCTGTGCCCCACGACGGTCTGCCCCGGCTGCTCCAGCTTCATAACCGGATACTTGAATACTATGTATCGCTACCTCTGGCGACACTGAGTGTGGCATATGGTTTATCTTTCTGGTTTTCATATTTTACATGCATACAGCCAGTTTTCCACTGCCTGGATTGCAGATTTGAATAGGCCCTCGATTTTTGTCTCTGCAACACGGTGTGGAGTGTCATCGGTGTCTCCTAACTAAGCATGAGCGCAAAATCCGTTACGCTGGCGGATTTTGCGAATTTTCGGTAAATTCGTGATCCGCGAACTCCCGCGAATTTACCGCAAATTTGCAAATCCGCGAGCGGCGGATTCCGGGGGCAAAAGTTCAAGCCTTGCTGGCCTGTTGTAACTAATTTACGATGGCGCCGGCAAGCTGCCAGCGCCATCCTAAAATAGTTACTAAATTAGCTTCAACAGGAAGCTCTAATAGATAAGATAAAGCAGGTGCTCGAGCGCCTGCTTTATTTTATCTATTAGAGCTTCCTGTTGAAGCTAATTTAGTAACTATTTTAGGATGGCGCTGGCAGCTTACCGGCGCCATCGTAAATTAGTTACAACAGGCACAAAACGGTGGCGTCTTCTTGAATAAATATGAAGGGCAGGGTTCATTCTGGCACGACGGTCCTGGCACAAAAATTAAACCTCAACCGCAAGCACTTACAGATATCAATTAAGCATGTGCCCTAGTTGAAGCTTAAATTCAGTGACTCATTCATTGCCCAAAAAACAATCGTGATCGTTGGCAAGGCTGGGCAGATGTGCCTTCTTCCCAAATATACCATCGAAAATCTGCTGTGATGCTGGACAGAGGCCTTTGCATCCTTGACTTTCACGAGCGCAATCCTCGTGCTGTTCTTGTGGCCAGGAGCTTCTGTATCTTCATCTGCTGCTCTGATCGGTCTCTGACCTTTTAGACACACAAGAGGCATGTGCACTTGCATGGAAGCCCCGTCCGTTTGGCCCCGCCCACACACTCGTGGTGTGCACCGTCTTCCCGCCATTTACCCACTATGATAGCTCACTCAAGAAACCCCTGCGCCCTTCGCGCGATTGCATAGTAACACACACCTGGTCGCTGTAGACAACTCTCTGGCACTTTAGGTAGCTGTAGTGTAGTAAAAGCACTATACATTTACCCAACGAGGTAGCACTTACTGATTATCCAGTAGAAAGTACTCCAGTTGAGTAGAGGTATGGCACAAAACGGTGGCGTCTTCTTGAATAAATATGAAGGGCAGGGTTCAATCTGGCACGATGGTCCTGGCATGGAAGCCCCGCCCCAAATCCGCCGATCCGTGAATACGCAAATCCGTGAATCGTGGATCCGCAAAATCCGCCCATGCTTACTCCTAACCCGGATTATGACCTACTAATGAGTCTGTTAGTTGCTCATGAACTAGATTGTTCTGGAGTTGAGATTCTGGCTTGCGCAGCGGCTCATGGGGGTCCTGGGCAATTGGAACATATGGACTGCAGCCCATGATTTTCTGGCACGCAGTTATCTTGAAATACACCCGAATTGTCCTCTGATGGTGCTAGAGGCTCCAGCTGTTGAGGACCATGTGTGTTCTTTCCATTTCTGAATTGGAGGGCTGAAATGTTCGCTGATGACAACAACGACTTCCTATTGGAGGCAGTTGCAATGTACTGTGCCTATATGCTGTTGGATTGAAGTTATGATTTTTTGTCTGCTTCATAGGCACTTAAGGGACTGATGAATTTTTTCTTTTAATTTTTTCTCTATCACTTTTCAAGTTACATGTGTTTTGACACAATATGTCCCTGTTGGATTTTTAAAAAAAAAAAAAATTTGGGTTACTAATTCGGATTGTACTCCCAATCATCCACTTTGGCACAATTTTTAACTTGGTTCGGTCTCATTCGAACTTGAACTCTGCATTCTAGAAATGGCCCCTGCTGTGTTCTTCGATCAAGGGAGGGTGTAGTGTGGGCTGGGCCTTGTTTTGCACATTGTTAAGTTAGCATAGGCTTATTAGAGGTTTAAACGCCATTTTACCCTTTTGCTGCTTTTGCACACAACACTGCATATAACTGTTGTTGTAAGTTAGGCTGCGTGAAATGCTTCACATGAGAATGGCTTGTTTTCAGCATCCCTAGACTTAGATCGTGACTCTTGTCTGCACACTGAGTTCTAAAGCCTACAAGGTCATCATAACAAAGTAGCTGTTGTTCGAGCTGATTGGCTCACGTACTAGCCATAACATATATGCAGCTGCAAGCCAACGTGATTCTGGCGCCTTCAATATCACACTGTAAGCATGATTTCAGACACTTGGAAGAAGCCCGTTTTTCCAGACAGACAGAGAGCTTATGCAGATCCTGATGTGATTAACACCTGCTGATCTTGGAGGTATGGGGTCCCCCAAACAAGCCTAAGAGACCTTCTATATTTTATAAACCATAGTTCCTAGCTAGGGAGGGTGATTTGCTAGGCGCTATAGGACCTATTGTTACCATCATTGTCATATGATTTCTCCCATTGTGTTTTATGGAATTGTAACAATGCTGATCATATTATTTCTAATCATATGTCTGCTTATGTTAGCAAAGATACCGCATCTTAGAGCACATCGTTAAAATAAATATTTTAACCTTATCCGTGTCTCTTTTTTACTCCTGTTGTGGACTGGTATGAGAGTATAACAAAAGAGTGTTCTTGCTTCCCACCATTTTAGTGAGTTTAACCTAAGTCGCAAGATCTGGGTTGTCTAATCAGTGGTTCCTTTGCTATAGGACGAAGAGCTAATGTGACACTGATGCTAGCTGGTTAGGGTTTCTAGGCACTAAGGTGAGTTTTTTGGTACACCACAATTCACTGAGGTCCTGGGTCTCTGTGCACAGTTCTTTGTAGGAGCAGAATCCATGCGACACTATCTAGCTATCTATTTGTGTGTGTGTGTGTGTGTGTGTGTGTGCGCATGTACGTGTTTGTGTATATATATATATATATATATATTTTTTTTTTCCAATAAAAAAAGGTTCAAGCTCAGTTAAGAAAACATATTTTCCGTATACAAACTACACACATTAAAAAAATTCTGCAGTTATTTTCATAACTTTCATTTACAATGTATCTACCACCTTCAAACTATTATAAGTAGCGGACCTCGTTACACACTCTTTTTAGATCGCTAACCAGACAACAATAACTATAACTCGCCACTCTACCATTCACTGTGCTGTGACAAATATTCTTAATTTGAAAAGTTAAATGTATTGTTTGAATGCTATAATTTCACATGCCATCAGTGATGAGGTATGCAAGGGAATAAACAGTGCGTGGAAAAGAAATGAGTTATAGTTAATGTAGTGTGGCGTGTGAGGTGACAAGACTGTGTTTGGCGGTGTAGAACTTATAATGATTTGAAGGTGGTGCATAAATCATAAATAGAACCTATAATTGTAAATATACAATTTCTAATGTGTTTTTTATTTTAAGTTGGGTTTAATAAATGTGTTTTAAATCTCAGTGTGGAGTGTCATTGAGTGGAGTGTAGTACACTACAGTGAAGCAGAGTGTCATAGAGCCTAGTGTTGTAGAGTGGAGTATTGTTGAGTGGAATAGACTGCAGTCAAATAGAGTGGAGGGTTCTAGCGTACCACTAAGTGGAGTAAAGTGTCATACATCGGAATGGCGTGGTGTACTGTATGATGGAGTGCAGCAATTTAAAGTGGATCGAAGTGGGGATGCCTTTGGAGATCATGAATTAGAGTGTGGTGGTGTGGAGTGTCATTGATTAGAGTGTTGAAGAGTGGCATAGAGTGTAGCAGACTGTTGTAGAGTGTAGTAGCATAGAGTGGAGTTTAGTGGAGAAGAGTGTCGTATAGTTTCGTGTTGTCAAGTGTAGTGTTGTGCAGTAGAGTAGCAGAGAGTCTCGTACTGTACAGTATCATATTTTGTGACAACACAATGCATGGTAGAGTGGCGAGTCATAGTTAACGCTGTCTGGAGCAAGTTGAAAAGAGTGTGCAATTAGGTCCACTACTTATAATAATTTGAAGGCGGTGGATAAATTGTACATGAGAGTTAAAAATATAACTTTAGAATTTGTAAAGTTTGTGTAGTTTAAACTTGGTGTGTATAGGGAAAATATGTTTTGCTAACTATAACTAAGCTCTAGCCTTTGTTTTTTTCATTGAATGTCAATGTTGTTTTTAAAGTTTAATGTGTTCAAAGTTGTAGAGTCCAGAGTCGCTAGTTGAAAGTTGTTATGTGAAGTGTTGTACAGTACAGTGGAGGAGAGTGTTGTTTAGTCTATCATCACAGAGTGGAGTATTGTAGAGTGGAATAGAGAGGAGTAGAGTTGTAGGTAGTAGCGTATTGTACAGTTTAGTCATGTTAAATAGTGTAGTGTCATAGAATTAGGTGTGGGCGGAAAACTCCGCTCCGCCCCGCCCATGGAGTCTGCAGAGATGTGCCTGCTCTGTGTTCCGTGGAGAACGCGGATTAGGCTAATCTCCGCACACTCCACAGCAGAGCGGAGTTTGCCAGTCCCCACCTCCACCCCCTATTAACAATTAATTATACATTAATAAAAAGTAAAATAAAAACACTTACACTTGTGGAGAAGCGTGGCTCAATGGTTAGAGCGGCAGACCCTGATGCAGAGGTCTGGCCCGGGACCAGGGTTCAATTCCCGCTTTGGCGGCTCTTGGACTCAATCTCCCCGGACCTGATAATTCTCACCTCGGTGCCTAGTCTAATCATGGGTCCCACTCTGTGACTCTGGGCAATAGCTTGCTTAATCTCCACAACGGCCCCAGCAGTGCTTGGATGCCTGGCTTCACCTTGGGGGTGCCCAGGAGTGGGCATTTCACATGGAAAAGCCAGGAAGGGTTCCACAGCGGTATGAGTGCAGCGCCAGGACGCCCCGTCTCGTGGGCAGCCGTGCGCTTTACAAATACAACACATTTACATTTACATTCTGCGGCGTCCCCGGGCTGCCCTCCTCCTCTTCCTCATCGTCTCTTGGTAATCCTTGAGAAAAGTGCGCATGTGATCTTGTGCGCATCAGCATTTCTTGCTAGAAAAGCAAATGCGCGGGCACATGCTCTTGGTCAGTTTTCACTAGGATTACCCAGAGCCGGCGATGAAGAGGAGAAGGGCAGCCATGGATACTCTATTGCAGGTAAGTGCTTTATATTTTGCTTTTCATTAATGTATAATTCATTGTTAATAGAGGGGTGGAGGCAGGAGGTGGAGTAGAGTAGGGTGTTGTACACTGTGGAATAGAGTATGCTGAGTGGAGTAGGATGAAGCAGTGTGTTAGAGTTGAGTATTATCAAGTGGAGTGTCATAGAGTAAAGTGGAGGAGAGTGTCATAGAGTGGAGTGCCATGTCATATAATGGATTGACGTATCATAGAGAGAATTTGAGTGGTGTGTCGTTGAGTGTCATACATTGTAGTACAAAGGCATAGAGTAGATAGGCATAGGGTGTAGTACAGTGAGGTAGAGTGGAGTTGCCTACAGTGGATTAAAGTGTTGGGGAGTGGAGTGGCATAGAGCAGAGTATAATACAGTGGCATAGAGTGGAAAAAAGTGTAGCAGAGTGGAGTATAGTAGAGTGGAGCACACTGGAGTCAGGTAATGTGAAATGGGGTAAGGTGTCATAGAGGGAATGGAATGTATTAGGCTAGAGTTGCTGAGAGTGCAGTTAAGTGAAGTGGCATAATATACAGTCTAATAAAGTGTCATAAATAAGAGTGTTGTACAGTAGAGTGTAGTGGGATGCTCTACAAATTAGAAAGTGATGTAGACTATTGTAGAGTAGAGTGGCATGCAGTCTAGTTGATTTATGTACAGTGGAGTACTGTACAGTACTGTTGTAGATGGCATAGAGTGACGTAGAGTGGAGTGGAATACAGTGGAGTAATGGAGTAGAGCGGAGTACTGTGCCAGAATAGATTGGAGTAAAGTGGGGTGCAGTAGCATACAAAGAGTTCTGTACAGTGTCATATATTGGACTAGAGTATTGCAGAGTAGAGTGGAGTAAAGTGTTGTACAGTGGCAGATAATATAGAATAGTGTTGTTCAGTGAAGTGAAGGGGTATAGACAGGAGTAAAGTGTTAGATAGGGGCATACAGTGTAGTAGAGTGTTGTAGAGTAAAGGTGCATAGAGTACAGTAGTGTGTGAAACAGTGGAGCTGTGTAGAGTAGATTATTTTATAGTTGTGTAGTGAGAGGTAAAGTCTTGTACAGTGGGGTAGAATCGAGTGAAGTGTGGAGGAAAGTACAATAGAGTGTATTGGTGTGTCATAGAATAGAGATGAGTGGAGTCAAATGGCATATTGTAAATTAGATTGTGGTCTCGTACAGTAGAGTGGACTGCTGTGTTGAATACAAAAGTGCTGCATAGTGGAAAAGAGTGTTGTATATTGGAGTGTACAGGAATGAACTGGAGAATAGAGTTTCACAGTGGAGTGTACAGGGATATAGTTGAGTAGAATGTTGCAGAGTGTCATAAAGTATGGTAGACTTTTACAGGGTGGAGTAATATATAGTGGAAGAGAGTGCCATACAATGGAGCGGTGTAGGATGGAGTGGCATATACTGAAGTGGCATAGAGTGGATGACCGTAAAGTTAAGTAGAATATAGAGGAATAGCATAAACTGGAAACATGTACAGTGGAATGTAGATGTGTGGAGTGGCATAGAGTGGCATAGAGTGGAATAGCATAAAGTGGAGTGTTGTAGAGTGGCATAGAGTGGAGTAGGATAGTAGACCAGTGTAAAGTGGGTGGCATGCATTGAACTGGTGTAGTGTAGAGTCAAGGAAACTTTTATGAATAGAAAGTGGTGTCTCAAACAGTAGAGTAGAGAACTGTGTTATTTAATGTTGGAAAATGGCATAGGGTGGATATGAGTGTTGTACAATAGAGTGTATGCGCATAGATTGAGTGCAAATTTGGACAGTTGAATAGCGTAATAGTTAAGTAGCTACAGTGGTGATGTCATTTGAGATGTCTTAAAACGCCACTTAATGACCATGACTTAATGACCATGTCATGAGTGGCGTTTGTGACGTCATCCGCAGTGCATTGGGGGACGTGAGTTAACTATAACGGCTGAATTTCTCTGGTTTTGTACGAGTGAAATGTCAGCCTAATTATAACGTCCCTGAAACCTCTGTTTTTTTCAATGAATTTCTAAGGATTTTCAAAATGCAATTTCCTAACTCTAACGTCCATGAAATCTGTGTTTTTTTCAGTGAATTTCTAAGGTTTTTTAAACCATTTTATTTATGAAAAGATGTTTGTAACAATTTATTTCTTTTTTTCTATGATTTCTTTACGTATTTTTATAAACTTTAAAAATAATTATGATCACTTTTTTAAAATATATATAACATAGATGATCAAAGATTTATAATGTTATTTATTTGAACTAACATTGTTTTCTTGTTTTTAATTTTGTACAGTGTGATATTATATACCAGAATTTTGAATTCAAAAAGAACATTTATATATAATTGTTTAGCATATCTTTTACGTTTTTGGCTAAATTACATTTTACATGATTGCTTTAAATAGTATGAAAGATTTTTTGTTCTTTTCTTATAACTATCTTCTTTAAATATAAATAAATAAATATATATATACATATTTATTTAATTTACGAAAAAGAGTTGCATACCATACGCAAACCTTTGCGGTTGATGTGCGGATCCAGTATACGAATATCACTCCAAAATACATATTTAGAATGAATTAATATATTTTTTTTTTTACATAGAGGTTTATTACTGAGTACATAAATGTAGTAATAAAGAAGTTATACATTTGTTTTAAAATGTTTTTAACAGATTTTTATGCGACGCAATGGTTTCGCGTTCGGTCACGGATCTAAGCATTGGATGCGCGAATCCATTATACGAATGTAACCCTAAAATACATATTTACACTGAAATAATATATTTTTTTTAAAAAGAAGTTTATTAATTAGTATTAACGTTCTTGTGCAATATTTTAAAGATGTTTAAAACACATTTTTATGTATGCGATACCATCACGCACCTGACGCATAGGGACCATGAATCCTGCCAACACGTATTTACGGGATTGCGTAGGGGTTGTGACTCCGGCTTGATTTTTAAAAGTATGAAATATGAATGTTTCAAGTTTAAATATCTATTTTGTATGAAGACTTTCCATTGAAACGTTTTTAAATACAATATCCTAATAGTAATTTACAGTTTTATATTACAATTAGTAAATTCTACGGGTGCACAACACATACGCGATGGTTGAGCGACCCCTATGCGAATCCATGTGACATTGAAAGAAAGAATGTCATTGGTTAAAGAGCTTTTCATTCTCTTGGTGGGTGGAACCAACACCTGTTCCAGTCCTTACATTTTGAATGTGTCTGCTTTTAAGAATACTGTTTTTGTAGGCTCTCCAAATGCTTTATTTTTTTTGTGTTCTTCATTTTGCAAAATCCAAAATGGCATCAACGTTTCCTGAAGAGCAGCAGGAGGAGATGGCAGAGGTGGAGGAGCCAGTTAAGAAGAGGAAAGAACGTTTTTCTGGACTTTTTTTAGTGTCCCTGAAGGAGAAAAGAAAGTCAACTTTTGCAAGGTGACCTGCTCAATCTGCAAAAAAGTCCTCCACAGAGGATCTGATAAAAAGTACTCATGTGGTATTTCTTCAATTAAGAAGCACCTAGAAACCATCCACCCTGTCTCACATGAGAGATGATGGAGCACGAAAAGAGAGGCCAAGCAGCCACTGATGATGGAAGTCGACCATCTACATCTGCAGGTGTTGTACTGACCACACCACAACTTCTAATCATTCCGAAGTTGACTGATGCAGGCATTCATTGTTCCAAATGCTTGACAACTCTTTGTGTTGAAGATCTCTCCATTGATGCCATCAAGGCTTTCGTGAAAGCACATAAGTGCTAAAAATGAAGAGTGGAAGATGCAGGGACTTTTTTACAATGTATATCAGGAGGAGGAGAAGGGGGTGAGGGGTAGAAGGGTAAACTACTTTGGGACATGATAAGATTGTAGATTTGAGTACTAAGCTCCTGACCTAGGAAGGGGGCCCCATAGGCCTAGGTTGAGGCTATGGAAAAAGAAAGGGGGGGTTCTCCAGGGAAGCGTTCACTAAAAGGGAGAGGGGGAGCACAGGGCGGGGAGCAGAGGGGAAACAAATTTGCCAAATCGCCAGATTGTTGACTTAAAGGGTTTTAATCAGAGGAAATATCAAGAGCATGGGTGTCCCAATAGATAATCAGAGCTTCGGGTTAAAGGTGCTTTCCTGAAACCTTAATGGACTGAGAACAAAATATAGAATAAAAATAAAATAACTCGCGCGCCCGCAATGCACTGCTGATGACGTCACATATTACATCACTCATGACATGGTCAGTGACATCACTGATGACATCACTGATGACATCTCAAATTACATCACTGATGACATCATCCAGTGAATTTGTGTCTTTCTGAAAAAAAAATATGTTTTATATATGTATATCTAAAGGTCGATGGAAGAATAAATGTGTAAATAAGTGTCTAAATGGATGTTTTTAAAAAAAAATTATTGTATAACTGACTTACTAAGTGTATCTTAGTGAATACATGTATTAGCAAGTAATGTTTAAATATGTAAATATCTGTATCACTGTCTCACTTTGTGTATAAGTGGCTGCATGGGTTGGTGACTAGCTATATGAGTGTCGATATATGTTATTAGTTGGTTTTTAGAGTATCAGTATGAGTGTCTGTATGGTTTGGTGGGGGTATTACTTACCGCATAGATGAATGAATGGGTGACTCACTGTTTGTATGTGTTTTGAAGACAGCATGTGTGCAGGACTGTATGGGTCGATGAGTTTGTGTATGGGTATGTTAGTGAGTGAATCACTGTCTCAATAGTATCTTTATGAGTAACTACATATGTTTTTAACTAGTACATGTGAGTATTGATGTATATAAGTGAGTACATGTGAGAGCGAGAGATTGTAAGAGTTCCTGTATAAATAAGTATGTGTTTCTATAAGTGATTGTTTAAGAGAGTAAGTATGTATACGATTCTGTAGAAGTAAGTGAAGTGGTGGGTGTATAGCTGTATATGCAAGTAAATGGATGTTTGATTTATTTGCATGTGTGAGTATGTGTGTTAGTAACTCTATAGATGAGTGTCGGTGTGTAATAAGATGTATAGGTGTATGAGTACATATGATGAGTGAGTACAGGTATGAGTGCCTATATAGAACTGTTAGTGAATGACTGGATGTGTATGTAGATTTTGGAATTACTGAATAGGTTGTTCTAACTGATATTGGTTATGTTATGTTATGTTATGTTATTTATTCTTTTATATAGCGCACGGCTACTCAAAAAGAGTGTCCCGGCGCTTTTATTGGAGAAGGAAGGCTGCCACATAATAACATAACACTGAATAAAAGAAAAAAACAGAAATACAAAACAAGTGCAAACAGAAAACCGGCTACTGAGTGAACAACCAGGTTTTCAAACCTTTTCTAAAAGCAAAAAGACTAGAAGCTCCCCGGAGGGCGAGCGGCAAAGAATTCCACAACTGTGGTGCCAGCAGACCAAAGGAGCGGCCTCCCAGGCGCGCTCTCTGCACACGCGGGACGACCGCCAAAAACAGAGATTCTGACCTCAAGGACCTAGTCGGTTGATAAAAGACCAGTCTCTTTTGAAGGTATTTAGCTCCCACCAAGTGGAGAGCTTTGTAGGCCAGAGTCAAAGCCTTGAAGGCAATCCGTTTCCGGATGGGAAGCCAGTGCAGAGTTATCAGCAGGCCAGACGCACTGGCCCGCCTGTTTAATCCAAAGATTGCTCTCGCGGCAGCGTTTTGCACCACTTGAAGCCGCTGCAGCAAGTACTCTGGAAGGCCCAGGTAAAGAATGTTGGAGTAATCCAACCTGGACCCAATCAGAGCCTGCACTGTCACTTTCCTGTGCTCCTCGGACAACAGGGGAAGGAACCTCCGCAGCATCCTGAGGATGCCGAAGCAAGTGCCCGCCACCCCAAGGATCTGGGATTTCAATGTTAATCCTTTGTCCATCTTGACCCCCAGATTTTTCGCGACATGGGAAGAGCAGGATGGAGGAAACATGTTAATCGGCCACCAGGCCTGCCAGTCTGGCTCTGTGTCACACCCGAAGAAGAGTACCTCGGACTTATCGGAATTGCACTTGAGGCTGTTCAGATGGAACCAATGAAAAACAGCCCCAAGGCAATCCCGGATACTCTCCTCCTCAAAGTCTCCTCCCCTCTGACAAGAGAAGAGGAGCTGGGTGTCATCAGCGTAAGACACGATCCGGGCGCCATACGACTCCGCCAACGCCGCCAATGGGGTCATAAAGATGTTGAAAAGGGTTGGGCTCAAAATAGAGCCCTGTGGAACCCCGACTCCCAGAGGCGGCATCACGGCGGAGTCTGGCGGCGCCCAGACCTTTTGCCGGCGGCCGGCTAGGAAGGAAGAAAACCAATCGAGCACCGTCCCCCGTAGACCTATCTCAAAAAGTCTTGCGAGAAGGCCATCATGGGGGACGGTGTCGAATGCCGCCGACAAGTCCAGCATCACCAGCATGACTTTGCCCCCTGAGTCCAGAACACCTTTAATGGTTTCTGAGACCTCAAGGAGCGCAGTCTCTGTGCTTAGATGGGGACGAAAACCAGACTGCGTGGCATGCAAGATCTCATTGGTTTCAAGAAAATTGGAAAGCACAGCCTGAACGTGCTTTTCCACAATCTTCGAGAAAGCCGGCAGCAGAGAAATAGGCCTGTAATTGACCGGGGCCTTCGAATCCAGGCCAGATTTTTTCAATAATGGAATCACCATCGCCTGTTTCCAGGCTTGCGGGACCACTCCCCTACTCAATGAGAGATTTAACAGCGGGTTTGCCAAAGGGTTGATCACCTCCGCAACTTTCGCTAAAAATTTAGCGGGGCAAGGGTCGAGGGGCGACCCCGATTTAAGATTGCCCATTATCGCTAAAGAGTCCGGGGCAGACATCGGTGGAAACACATTCAGCGTCACAGCTGGGAAAGCCAGCGGGGATAAGGTGATCTCAGGATTAGTCTGGACCATAGGTCCAGGCGATGGAAAAGAATCCTGTATGCGTTGAATCTTGCTCGTAAAGAAATCAGCAAGATCCGAAGCCCAGGTGCCAGACGGTTTCTCATCCGAGGTGTTAGACCATGGGGAGATAAATTCTCTCACAATGGAGAAAATCTCCTTGCAGGAATTAGAAGCAGCTTCTATTCTCCTAGCAAGATAGGCTTTCTTTTCCAGGCGAATGTCCCGGTGATAAGCTTTGACCACCGTCTGATAGGTCAGCTTGGCTACCGTATCATATTTAGCCCGCCAAGCTCTTTCGGCTACCTTACACTGCTGCCGCGAAGCCAACAGTGCAGCGGTAAACCAAGGCGCCGAGACCCGTTTCGGTGTCAGGCGTGGTGTCAATTCCGGGGCCAGATCGTTTAGCCTGTCTAGAAGCCAATCTTGCAAGGTCTCCAGATCCCTGTCCAAATCGCCCGAGAGGGAACACGGGTGATCCACAGCGGCCTCAGCCAGCAACTCTGGGGTCACTCGATGATAAGCTCTATGGACCCGGCCCTGTTGCTGTGCCAGGGCAACCCTCGGTTTAGCTATGCCTTTGATCGTATATTTGGCAAGCAGATGGTCTGACCAGAGTACACGTGTAATCTCAATCTCCTCAAGCGGGGAAGACGAGAATACCTGGTCCAGAGTGTGCCCCTTCTCATGTGTAGGCCCCTGCAAATAGGGGATCAGTCCCAGCGGGGTCATAGCCTCGGAAAGTTTAATGGCAGCAGGGTCGGATGGATCATCCATCCGAAAGTTAAAGTCTCCTGCCACGATGCAATGTTCCGTTTTCAGGGCCAGCCCCAACAGCACGGAGTCCAGATCTTCAAAGAACGTGCCGGGTGAGCCCGGGGGTCTATACACGAGCAATCCCTTAACAGAATGATGTGGAGACAGAGTAATAACAAAAGCAAGGGTCTCCGAACCTCGAATGTCCTTTACTGGCAAAATCACACACGAGATGCCCTTCCTGACCACCAAAGCCACTCCACCTCCCCTGCCCTTAGCTCTATCCTTCCTGAAGATGTTGTAATCAGGCGGAATTGCCGCCACGACATCTGGGTTGGAAGAATCACCCCACCACGTCTCAGTTAGCATAAGACATAGCGGCTTCACGGTATCAAGGAGCTCAAAAATGTCCTGCGCATGTTTACCCACTGACCTGGTGTTAAGTAGCAAACAGCGGTAGCCCACACTAAGAGTATTATAGGTGGGGCATGAAAGCTGAGAGCGGTTAGGGCGCCAGCTACAGACCGGGCAACAGGATTTCCCGCGATGACGTCCAGGAAAGACAGTGCGGCAGCCTGTGGCCAGAGTGTCAAAAGAGCGAAGGTCCGCAGAAGAGTAGTGCAGCACCGGTACCCCAGAAGGACACATCCCTAGTGAAAGAGTGGAAGAGCCCCACCCGCCGCTCCGATCGCCTCCGGGACGCTGACGGGCGCAGACGGGCAGGACTCTGGCTTGACTCCGGCGCGAGTCAGGCGCTACCGCTGCGCGTCACCGCTGCGCGGGTGAAGCGAGCTTTAAGTAGGGCTCACCTGTGGTGGTGATAAGCGCTAGAGCGCTCAGCCAGTGGCACAGTGGACACTCGCCCCCCCCAAGATGGCGGCCACGCGCCAAAAACGAAGCCTACAGATCGTAAATCCGCTCAAAACGCGGTGAGGGGCCCAATTTAAAGTGCAGGTATGTGGGCAGTACAAGCACAATTAAAAGCAATGTTAACAAAAGTAAAACAAAGAAAAGAGCAAAAACGGCGATTTTTAAAATTACAAGCGCTACAGCCTGCTATTGCAGCAGCCTAGCGCGCAAGCGTGCAAATACCTTCTCCAAGGCCGAGGCTACAGAAGAGCTCGCCTTAAGTAGGGCTCACCTGTGGTGGTGATAAGCGCTAGAGCGCTCAGCCAGTGGCACAGTGGACACTCGCCCCCCCCAAGATGGCGGCCACGCGCCAAAAACGAAGCCTACAGATCGTAAATCCGCTCAAAACGCGGTGAGGGGCCCAATTTAAAGTGCAGGTATGTGGGCAGTACAAGCACAATTAAAAGCAATGTTAACAAAAGTAAAACAAAGAAAAGAGCAAAAACGGCGATTTTTAAAATTACAAGCGCTACAGCCTGCTATTGCAGCAGCCTAGCGCGCAAGCGTGCAAATACCTTCTCCAATTGGTAGCTCCATTTTTTTGAAAAGTTTAGTTTCTATTTTTGAATGTGTGTATCAAGGGTTATATTACGCTGAGAGGAGGTCTGCCACTCTTTCACAAGGATGATGTCAACAGTGATGTCATCAGTGATGTCATTTGAGATGTCATCAGTGATGTCATGAGTGATGTCACTGACCATGTCATGAGTGATGTAATATGTGACGTCATCAGCAGTGCATTGCGGGCGCGCAAGTTATAGTTAGCTGAGCTAACTATAACCGAGGAATTTCAAAGGTTTTGTATGAGAGAAATGTTCAGCTAACTATAACATGTGTGAAACCTATGTTTTTTTCAATGAATTTGCATGTTTTTTTAAATGCTAATTCCTAACTATAACGTGTGTGAAACCTATGGTTTTTTCAATGAATTTGCAAGGTTTTTTAAATGCTAATTCCTAACTATAACGTGTGTAAAACCTATTGTTTTTTCAGTGAATTTCAAAGGTTTCGTAAATGATAATTTATAAATGTATTAATTATTATGTCTTTCTTTTTATACTAATTTCTTATATTTTTATTATAAATATTTATATTTATTTTATTTTTTAGATTATATTTCATATTATTATCATAAAATAATAACAAAACTAAATTGCAAAGTAATTTTTGGATTAATTATTGCTTGACTTCGGTTGCAAGTATAACACAGCTCCAGCAATGCTCTTGGGGCCCTATGCTCACAATGCTGTATCAATCCTTACACCTGCTTCAAGCATGTACAAGGTTTTGACGCAGCATAAGCTCAAAAGTGACTGAATGAAATGTTATACATTACACTCAGTCACTTTTAGGAGGCGTTGCTGCACCCCTTCTGCACAGGAAAGCCTCTTCTGGCGCAGGGCTTTACAATGTAATGCACCCTCCAGATGCATCACATTGTTAATAGCACACACCAGGCACATCTTTTGCACCACCGCTGTGTCACAAAAGTGATGCAACGGCAGTGTAAAAGAGGCACAAGGGGATTGTAAATCCGCCCCTAACACATACAAATTCACCCAGGCAGTTTCACCAGCAGTGCAAGTTGAAGCATAGACTTGTAACATATTTATGTACATATGTTACATTCAAGTGCTTCGGACATACAATAGTATACTATAGGTAAACACCTTATACATTTATGCTGTAGCACTTCCTTATAGTTCTGCACTTTCATATTCTCCATACACTAGTAATATATTCATTCATTCATTTATGAACTACACATTCATTTCGACAAACTTTTACACACTAACATAGAAATATACCCCTAGATTCATCAAAGTCCCGTTTTGCGAGTCCTTAATAGCGATTATTAGGGAATCGCTATTAAGGACTTGCAAAACGGGATTCATGTAGAATTTGCATAAAGAAATGCGATTCCTACATCTTCCTTATTTGCGATTAGCAAATTGCTAAACGCAAATAAGGAATAACTCCCCATTCATTCCTAAAGGCCCATAGGAATGAATGGGGAGTTATTCCTTATTTGCGTTTAGCAATTTGCTAATCGCAAATAAGGAAGATGTAGGAATCGCATTTCTTTATGCAAATTCTACATGAATCCCGTTTTGCAAGTCCTTAATAGCGATTCCCTAATAATCGCTATTAAGGCCCATAGGAATGAATGGGGAGTTATTCCTTATTTGCGTTTAGCAATTTGCTAATCGCAAATAAGGATGCGATTTCAAGGGTGCAGGGGTGTCCAAAGGACACCCTGTAGCACCCCTGAAATGAAAATGTACACATGTGTTGCGCACACACATGTCCAAAGGACATGTGTGTTTGTAACATGCAACTTAGAAAAATCCACTGAAGTGCATTTTTCTACGTTTTCGCTATTTACCATGAAATTACAATCCGTGGTAAATAGCGGCCAATAATTGTGAATCCGCAAATTAAAAATGGTTAATGAATTGCAATTAAGGAATCTCAAATAGAGATTCCTTAAATGCAATTCCTCGCAAAAATGCGAATTCTATAATAGTGATCATTGCATTTGGGATGATGAATCCCAAATGCAAAAATTGCGCTCGCAAAGGGCCAGATTCTCAGAATCCAGCCCTTTGCGAGCCGATTTCACGTTGATGAATCTAGCTGATAGTTCTTTCTTTGACCAGTGAAGGTAGTTCTAAAAAGAACTGGGTTTTTTTGGTTTTTTTGTTTTGTATTTTTTTTGTGTTTTGTCAACAAATTCCAAGCAGACCAAAAGAATGAAAAAAATTTAACTAGGGAGGAGCTTAGCACGCACCCAAGATGGTCGCGTGAGCTTAGAGCTCCCGGACATTCGCCACCTCCACCGACTATCCTGTACCCTATCCTGACTTAGAGGACGGGTTCTTATTGGCGCGGCCCTGCTGATCATTTCTCCGAAGATATGGACTTTTGAACATTTCCGGCCTGCTCCATAGTACTGCCCCGGGCTTGGTTTCTCTGCCAGCCGGACAGTAATTGAACAACAACGGATCATGCGAGTCTCCCTTGCCCGGTCTTCGACTTTCAGTTTTGTTTCTCGTGCTTAGACCTCTTTGACTTTGCCTCGATCGCCCTGGTTTATTGCTCTCCACCTAACCACGAGTCTCCAACTGGTGACCTGGCCTTTCACTACTCATTGCCTGGTGGTAGATCCTCGTCTTATTCATCAAATTGCTTCGGGCGTATCGAGTGTAGCCATTTTCACTAGGTCTCAGAATACCCTCCGGGGCGCACGTCCCAAAATGGCCACCAAGCCTGAGGGAGAAAAACGCAAGACCAAACCGGCAATGCGAGGGGGTTCCGTGCAGTCTAATGTTATGGACAGATATACCCTCGCTAAGGGCTCTCCGGGCGGCTCGACTAAACCCCTGGCCAACGTTGGAGACGAGGCCCCGATGGGTGAAGATCTGTCGTTGAGAGACGTCATGGGCGCCATTGCCGGGATGAAGGCCACACTGGGTCAACAGTATGAAGCCCTGACCCTCAAGTTGGATACGGTCGCAATTGATGTTAGCCTGATCAGGGCTGACCTTGCGAAGACTAATGAGAAGGTCAAATCCCTCGATTTAAAGACATCTAGTCTTGTTACTGACGTCTCCGACTTACAGGCAGAGGTCGTAACCTGCGATCCACCCGTGACTACCTCTCCCGACGCTTGGACGATTTTGAGGGTCGTGCACGACGGAACAACGTCCGTCTGGTTGGTGTCCCGGAAACGTTGGAAGCATCATCGGTGGACCTGCTGGTGGAGGACTTAGTCTTGAATCATTTAGCACCCAAGGGCCACAGCAAGTTTTTTGCAGTAGAACATGCACACAGGATCCCGGGTGGCCCGCCTAAGCTGGGAGCCACTCCGCGTCCCATCATTGCTCGGATCTTTAACTTTCGGGATAGGGATGCGATCCTGCAAGCCTCACGTCTATCTGGTCCTACGGCTTATGAAAACACCGCAGTTAGTTTCTAACCGGACTTCACCCAGCAGGTTCAGAAACAGAGACTTGGATTCCAGGGGGTGAAAAAGAGACTGAGGAACAGAGATATGAAATATGCTATGCTTTTCCCGGCCCGGCTACGTGTGGTTTACAATGACCGAACATTTTTCTTTGCTCATCCTGGGGCGGCAAGTGACTGGCTGGACACGCTGCCCCCGGGACAAGCTCCATCTGATCGTTCTGAACACTCCGGCGGAGCAGAGGGCGGCCCGGTGGAGCAGGAATAGGGAGCGGAATCGGCTCCCGGGCCACCATATTGACTTTCAGCAGTGGTTTGAGGCTACGCCACTATTATTTGCTAACATGTTGTCTGAATGGGGTGTGGGTGGGGGTTGGGTGAGTATTCCTCTTCTGGGGTTCTTTTCGTAGAATAGTTGTATGTTAGGGCGACAGGCACACTGCAAGTTGGGGGGGCTTTTGAGTCTTACGCAGGGGTGCGGGGTGGGGGGTGTGATGTATGGGGTTTCTTTGGGGGCTAGGGGGTGGCAGTTCACGTTTCTTTGTTTTTTTCAAGGCATAGTATTGATGTTCTTCTGTTTTACAGTGTCGCGACTGGGGTGGAGGGGGATGAGGGTGATCTCTGGGATGGGGGGTAAAGGACTAAGATTACTGTGTTGGAACGTTAATGGGTTGGGAGATAGGATCAAGCGGGGTGTAGTTTTGCAGCTGCTGCGATGTTTGTCCCCTGACGTGGTTTTGCTCCAGGAGACGCACTTGCTCGGCAATACATGCCATGCAATGGATAGGCGTGGCTATCCTCTCAATGCGCACTCAGGTTTCACTTCTGGCTCCAGGGGGGTGGGCATTCTGGTTAGAAACTCCCTCCCTCTTGCTGTTGACGATATCATCCTGGATGATAGCGGACGATACACCGCCATTGTGGGGCGCTGGGAGGGGAGGGTTATCACCCTGCTCTCCGTCTACATACCGCCGGGTCTCCAGACTACTACCTATGCCGACCTGGGAAGAGTGCTCTTGGGGGTCCCCGAGGGTTTGCTTGTAGTGGGTGGGGATTTCAACTCTGTATTGTCTGGGATGTGTGATCGTTACCCTCCCCGTGAAATTGCAAAGTCTCATTCCTGGTTGGGGGACTTCCTTGAGGCTCTGGGGCTTACCGACTGCTGGCGCCTGCTTCACCCTGGGCAATTGCAATATACCTTCCACTCTGGGGCCCATGGCAGTCTTTCGAGACTGGATTATGTGTTGATGCCCTCCTCCCTGGCCTCCTCCATAAGGGAGGTGAGACATCTTGCTAGGGGTATCTCGGATCATTCCCCACTATGGTTGGTCGTGGACGCGCATGCGGGGTCGGAGGGTAGGGTGGCCCCGATAAACCCATGGTATCTCCGTGATCCCAAGGTCAGAACGGAACTCATTAAAACGATTGACCAATACTTTGCCGAAAATGTGGGTTCTGTGTCCTCCTCTGTCTCGTTGTGGGAAGCATACAAAACTGTTATTCGGGGCCAGGCCCTCTCCTTGATTGGCCATGTTAAGAGATGTAGGCGGGAGGAGGTTGTCCGTCTTGAAAATGAAATCACCGTTCTTGAGGGGGAGTTGGAGTCCGAGGTCACCCCGGAGAGGCTGCACCTTTTGGGTCTGAAACAACTTGATTATAGGGCGTTGGTGACTGACGCGGCGAAAGAGATGAGCAGGGAACAGCAGGGACGTTTGTATGATGTGGGAGATAAGGCAGGGAAATTGCATGCTTGGCTGGACAGGAGGGAATGTGCGAGTCGGGTTGTCCCTGTGATTGTTGATTTGAATGACGTGAGTATCACTGACCCTGCTGATATTGTGGAATGTTTCGCCGATTATTTTCGGGAAGTGTACTCCCCTGTGTCCGATAGACCTGAGTATGACTCCCACCTGCTTCTGCGCGATATCTCGCTGCCATGCCTATCCGTCCCTGAAAGGGATCTCCTGGAGGCTCCGCCTGCGGTTGAGGAGATCGCGACTGCCATCCGCTCGGTTCGGTCGGGGAAGGCATCGGGCCCTAATGGGCTCCCCATTGAGCTTTACAAGCTCCGTCCGGATGTGATAGCACCGTATCTAAGGTCGATGTTTTTAGAATCACTGGAGATGGGCCCTATTCCTCCTGACCAAAGATTGGCCTCCGTAGTGGTTATTCATAAGGATGGTAAGCCACGTGACCGCTGCGACTCCTTCAGGCCCATTTCTCTGATTAACGCCGAACCGAAGATCCTGGCCAAAGTGCTTGCCAATCGTTTGGTTTCTGTCATAGGCGATCTGGTTCACCCGGACCAATCCGGATTAATACCACACCGCAACACGGCACTGAACCTCCGGCGTCTGCACGGAGTCCTTGCGCGGGTGGAGACCCTGCGTTAACAGGCCATCTTGGCGTCTTTGGACGCCACCATGGCATTTGATACGCTGGAGTGGCCATATCTTTGGGCGGTTCTCTCTAAATTCGGTTTCGGCCCCACTTTTATCAACTGGGTAAAATTGCTTTACACTGACCCCTTGGCCCAAGTGGTGGTGAACGGGCGCGTCTCGACCTCCTTTGCTCTCGGTAGGGGTACGCGCCAGGGCTGCCCTTTGTCCCCTCTCTTGTTTGCCCTCGCTTTGGAGCCGCTGGCGGCCTGGCTGAGATGGGAGCCGTCTCTGAAGGGCATTAGGTGGTCTCCGGAGTTGGAAGACCGTATATCCCTATACGCAGACGATATTCTCTTGTACCTTACGTCGCCTCGGAAGTCGTTGATCGTCCTTTTCGACGTCTTGACTTCTTTCCGTAAAAACTCCGGTCTTGTCATCAACTGGTCGAAGTCTTGCGTCTATGTCCTCTCCGGCGAGGCTCCTCTCCTGCCCCGTGGCTGTCCTATCTCGGTGGTGCTGGAGGGATTCAAGTACCTGGGAATCTTTATCACCTTGGACCCTGTGCTTCGTTATGAACGCAATTTGTTGCCCCCTCTTTAGCGCCTCCGTGCTGATGTGACTGCGTGGGGTAGGCTCCCTCTTTCTCCTCTGGGACGAGCGGCGCTATTTAAGATGATGTCGCTCCCACGGTTTCTTTATGCGCTTCAAAACACACTTGACATTGTACCTGCCAGTTACTTTCGGGAGATTGAAAGTCTACAGAGACAGTTGTTATGGGGGGGCCGTTCTCGTATTGCCCTTTCGAAGCTGACGCTCCCTTGGTACGATGGGGGCATCGTGCTCCCGGACGTCCGTCGCTATTATTGGGCCTCTCAGCTGGGGGCCATCAATCACGGCACTTACGCTCCTTTGCCGAACCCGGCTTTTGAGATGGATAAATGGCTACTACCTGGTGGAGATTACAACAGGGCTCTGTACGCGAAATCTGCCGGCAGATCTCTCCCGGGTCCCACTAGGACAGCGGTGCAGGTGTGGCATCGTGCTACAGCAGCTATGGGATGGGCTGACAGGCCGACTCGTGCAACTCCGCTTTATGCGTCGGAAAAACTTGGCTCCCTCTGGAAATCGAAGGGTTTTGATAGGTGGGACGTGATCGGTATCAGCAGGGTTAATGATGTATGGGTCAAGGATTGAGTCAAGACGTTTGAGGAGCTGAAAGTTGAGTATGACCTGAGTGATAGAGAATCCTTTCGGTATGCGCAAATCCGACATGCGGTTCTGTCCGTTTTTCCCCAGGGCTCGGATATTCCGGAGGCGTCCCCGCTTGAAGATCGGATACTGGATGGGCACGTCCCTGATGGCACGATCTCGCTCATATATAAAAAGTTAATTAATACCAGACTTGACCTACTGGATAACCTTTGAGAGTTATGGACTAGTGATGGTCTGGAACTCGATGATGAGGACTGGCAGGCTGCGATCTCTTCCCCGAAGGAGGTGGCTATCCCGGCGCGCCTCTGGTTTGTCCAGCTAAAAATTCTTCATAGGGTATACGTGACTGGTCCTCGTCTGGTACACATGGGATTCTCGGCGGATGGATTGTGCAGGCGTGGCTGTGGTATGGTAGGTACATTTCTCCATATTATTTGGGAATGTCCTGCTGTGCTACGCTATTGGACTTGCGTGCATGAAGTTATGAGTGAGGTCACGGGCGTGCAATCAATGCCTGAGGCGCTGAGATGTCTGTTGAATGTCTGGGAGCCGAATGATTATGACCAAGCGCAGCTTCAGTGGGTCACCTTGGGTAATATGATTGCCAAGAGAGACATTGCCCAGTTATGGGGTGCCCAGAGGCCACCAACAGTTCTGGTGTGGCAACAAAACATGGACTGGTGCATGTTTTGAGAAAAGGCTGTTTATGTTTCCCGTGGCACCCCCCGCAAATGGAGGAGAATTTGGGCTCAATGGAACACATACCGTGGTGATATATGTTCTCCCCCCCGTCCGGAACTGAATACTGACCTGTCATCCTCCCAACCTGATGTTTCCTCCGCAGGAGTTTAAATATCTTGATTGTTTCTGATCTCCTCCCCCCCTAATCTCATCGTATACTTCTGTCATTTGATTTCACATGTACCCCCCCCCCCCCCAGCACCGAGGTGACACATTTTGTATTCTATTGCCTTGTTTTTGTTTCATTTCTATGTTTCTTGCTATTTGAATTCAATAAAAAGTTGAAAAAAAAAAAATTAACTAATGTTGAGGACACCAATGATCCTGCATCCTGCGTTTTATCAGGTCCATAGACTGTTCCCCATAACACAAAAGTTTATCGCAATAAATGCATACAATTTTAACTTTAGCAAAGTCAGAATCAATTCGTGGGTGTGGACTGCTTGCTGAAAATGCTGCTGCAGCAGTTGATGTGCTTGGTGTAGCAGCAGGTGGATTGTCGTGCAACTTGCGCCTTGCAGCTCGAGCAAAGTTGTTGGGGTGCAAGTTCTTCACGTGTTGCACCATATTTGCTGTGTCAAAGGAGTATTTTTTACTTGGATCACCCCTTGAAAGAGTTGTTTGGCAAATTTTACAGGTTACTTTTGGAGCATTAACCTTTTTTTGCACTTCTGGAAAAGTAAAAAATGTCCAAATTAGAGCTTCTTTCCTCTTCTTTGGAGGTTCTTCAGGAATGAAATCTCCCTCTGAAGAACTGCTGGAAGATGAGTCCATTGCTCTTATAATGGCGATCTTCCTTCTTTTTGAGAAGATTCTCAGAAGAAATACTTCTTCTTAGAAAGTCAAAGTCGAATAATTATAATGGGACGGAACTTTCCACAGTCGCAATAGGAAAATTTACGAACCAATCCAATCTCTACTTTTAAAGTCACATGGCTTTGCGTACACTTATGATGCGCTTGCGCAGCTCTTTCGATACAAGTACGCATGATGTTCTACCGCGATTTGTGTAATTGTTTTTAAAAGTAATATATGATTGTTAAAAGTATAAAAAAAATCATAGTCATCCCAAATGTCTGCCCTTAGTATCTACATTAAATACATAAATAAATGTTTTAAACCAAGTAGAAACATTGCCGCCTTTCGCATACAGAACGCTGTACATGACTTCACACGGAAGCTTTAATGCGACGTGTAACATCAAAGCATATTCTTACCGTATGCGCAGGTACGCGCTGAGTATGATTAGCAGTACAAAGTATGGTGCGATCACCCTCTCACTGACAAATCAGAGCTCAGGGCGCGCTAAGGAGAATGATTAGAAGTGGTCACTCATTGCAGATCCGATTCTGGGCCTGCGTCTGCGCACATTATAACACCGCCCCCATCTCTCTGTGTTGTTAATTGTTAGTGCACACACTCACACTCCCCACATGCCACCACCTAGCATGCTTGCTATCACTAAGCCTGAAAACTAATACATTAGCCAATGAGATGTCTCCCAAGACCATCATTCTTATACACCGTGAAAACTCTACCAATGAAGGCCCTGGGCTTGCTTTGGTCAGCCCCCGCGGTTCCCATATAAAAAGCGGGCACTGAAGTGAGTACGCTCTCTTTTGCCTGCCTGTGCTGCGGTGACAAACAGAGTGTCGTCATCGATTTTACTATAAACTGATTGCTCGAGCGGAGGAGGACTCCTGACACTCGACGTGGTGTCACTGCTGCTGCCGCCCAGCCACAATACCATAGGCGCGGAGGCGGCGGCGCCCGCACCCAAAACACCCCAGACTCAGCAAAACCGCAGCCTTTCAAGACACGACAAAACACGACAGAAGCAAAGGTAAGAGAAGCCGTCTAAACATCAGCCTCTGCTGTAAATTGTATATGCATGATGCTATTTTTTTCTCCGTCAAATGGCTTTCCTACCCCTCAATGGTTTTAAATTGTATGCACAAAGTATAAATGTTTCCTTCTGCGTCACGATGTTGTATCCACTTTCAGCAAGTCCTAGTCATGCCGCTAAAACCTGTGAATCGTAAAATAGAAGTTGGCACGGAAACTGGAATAGAAAAGACAAAGTTTATTAAGACCCCATGGGGTGGAAGTACATTCAGACAATACCCTTCGACAATGCATGAAGTAGCACACTGAACGTCTACCGTCTTGTTTTCGTCTGTCAGATTCCTTCTGACAGTGGTGAGTTTTTTGATACCGAGGCAGTAGCCTCATTACTCCTCATTCATTTTGAATTTTTTAGTCGCTGTTTAGGCTGTCTTATTGATGTGTGACGCTTTGTTACAGTTAAGGTTGTATCACAGGGTGAGCTCAGTGATAGACCGCGGGTAGCAGTCAATTGAGTTTGCAGAGTTGTCAGCATGTTTCCTCAAAGAGTCTTGTTTTTGTCTATCTAGTACCTTCTGATAGTGTTCAGTTTTGGGTGACTGCCGAGGCGATTATGCCGTCAGACAGTGAAAGGGTTTTGGTTGCCTGCCGAGGCGATTATACCGTCAGGCAGTGATGAGTTTTGCGTACCTGCCGGGCGTTTGCCTTCAGGCACTGATGAGTTTTTGGATGCTGCGTTGCTGTTTCAGTTTCACAAGGTTAGCGTTTCGATGGGCCGCGGGTAGCTGTCAAATGGGTTTGTAGAGATGTCTGCAAGTTTCCTGATCATTGGGTTTTCTTTTTGATCCAATCCTTTGTAGAATGCCCTGTTCAGTTTGAGGAAATGGTCGTCCAACATCTCAATGCCTAGGTCTCTGTGGAGGTCTGCTGTTCGTGAGATCATAGGAGCACCTGCTGAAATCCGTAGGGCCTTGCTCTGTAGTCTCTGTAGGTCTTTCCGAAGCTGCGAGCGGCACTACTCCAAACTGGTGAAGTGTATGTCATAGTTGGTCTAATTATTGCGGTGATTGCTCGCACCTTGCTCTGCATGGGCATCGACTTGGTCTTCAGGAGTGGGTATAATGTAGCCAGTTTGGCTGCTGCTTTCTGGCAGGTCTTCTCTATGTGTTTTCTCCAGCTGAGTTTAGAGTCCAGAGTCAGCCCCAGGTAGGAAGGCACATGGTCCTTTTATACCCACACAGGGGGGTTCGGAAAATAGGCGGCACAAACAGAAGACAAATTCATGTATATATAAGGGTATTTTCGAAGCACATTCAAAAAGTGGAAGGAGCTGATAATTTAATCAGTTTGGAGTAAACACATCTCAACAATGGTTTATCAGAAACAGATGTGGCTCGATAGAGCATGCGCATATTTAATAGAAAGCAAAAAAAAACTTGTTGCTAAGCAGAATACGTGAGCAAGTAATCAGAGAGGTAGGACAAAGCACATGGCGAGCACGAGGCAATGGAAGGCATACAAAATGGTGGATAGTAATACAAAATGGCCTCTGAAAACGGGCAACATAACATTGAAAGGTGCATTAGCTTCAGCGAATGCTAACCTAATCATTGTCAATTTACGACAACGAGGTCCTCCAGACCTCTATTTTAAAAAATTCTCTGTGCATAAATTTTGCTTTCGTATTTTTGAACTGTCACGTGCTTTAGCCTGTATTCATATAAATTGTGCGTTCATAATAGTATTATTTTTTTTAATTCCTCATGTGGCCCTCCCAGCTCTGTTTTGCTTTATTTTTGTGGAATATATGCTTTCTAGTTCATCGTATTTGCCCCCTCCTAATTCTCCCATTAGTTTTAATATTTATTACTGCGTCACGTGTCATGGTTGTAATAATTATTGCTGTGTCTTATGGCCCTCTCAGACCTCTATTTGAATTAATGTTTAAGAGTAGAATTGAGTAACGTTTAGAAGACTATGACAAATGTAAGATGTTTTTAAAACTTTTTCAAAGGAAGATTGTTTATTTTGAAAATATATTCATTAATATTCACTTTTTCGAATACTTGTAAGTCTAAACAAATGTAATTGGGTTGTAATGTAAAGCTATTAATGATTGCATTTTAACTCTACAGGTACCTTTTGAGAAAATGGACATTCTTCTTAATCTGACAAATACTGCCTGTCATTGGATACTTCTGGTAAGTGCATGTTTTTCAACATTTATTAGTCCGTTTTCAAAGTTATTCTTGGAAAATATAACTGGTTGTAATAGTTTAAACTATCTAAAATTTTATATCAAATAATTTAAAGGGTAATCTTTTTAAATAATTTTGTAATGTATCTAATGTAGACATCTGTACCGTAAAATGTAAACTCTCCATACTAAAAATCATATTTCTATAATATTTTCTATACAGTTCCAAACCTTTAACAAAGACAATCGGTCATGATTCACGGAGTAACAAATTCAGACCTACCAAGAGTTTTTATTAAATAGAAGATAACTTTTCCCTACAAAAAATGTTCCTTATCTCTTTATTATAGCCTTATAGCCTGCCGTAGAGGGCTATACCGGCTATTAGAACATTGGAATGCTGGGAGCTCCATTGAAAATAATGGAGTGCTCCGGGCTTATAATGGCTGGTATAAGCCTGGAGCTCCAACATTCCAATGTTTCTTTGTTCACAGTACTGGCTGTGAACAAACGCTTCAAGGACCCTGAGGGGATTCCAATCCCCTCACGCTCCCATTAGGCTTTGTTCTTTTTTTGTTAGAGCATTCTACCCTCTAGTGGCAGAATGTTCTTTCTCTCAGCCTTATAGCCCGTCGTAGCTGGGCTATACTGGCTATTAAAGTCCCTCTCCCTTTTTAAAGGCCCTCGCCTTCGGCTCGGGGTCTTTAACACTGGAGAGGGCCTTTAATAGCCGGTATAGCCCTCTCCAGCGGGCTATAAGGCTGCATTAGGACTATGAAATACTGGTGTAAAAATATCATTCATTCTATTGCCAGATATCTACCTTGGTGACAGTGGAATTACCACTACTTTTTAGACTACCATTGAACAATATTGTGTGGAGGAGCGGTGTTGCTTCTTGACCTTCAAAGAGGAAGATTTAAATGTATATTTCAACAGGTAAACAAAATAATTGCTCAATTTCAAAAAGATAATTAAGTAGGAATGTTAGAGGAACTCTGGTCCAACTCTAAGAGGATTGTGCAAATCATAACAGGTGAATAAAAGTGTGTCTTAACATTACTTTTTAAGATAATTTGTACACAAGACTAGACTGCAGGAGTGTGCAAATATCTAATTAGATATTTTGCATGTGATCATATGTTACTTAAAAACATACTTATGCACTTTTTATGCTGGACAGTGTTGCTTCTAAAAACCCTTTCACTGCTTTCCTCCATACCTTCAAAAACGATTTCATGGATTTACATGCATAGTCTTTCAGGTCTGTATATCTGTAATGTAAAATAATCGTACTTGTTTTTCTTTTGTCACTGACATATATAAACTCATCAGTCACTCCTATGTCAAGCTTTTACAATCCTGAATACTACGTTTTCTGTGAAAGGATGGCCATGCATAACGATGCTAAGTTTTCTTTAGCTGCATGCACACATGTAGTGTAACCTGTCAAACACTTTAAAATGCTACCCTCCCACTAGTTCTAAAGGCGGATGTAGAATTCAACCATTCTTCACAAAATGGAATTAGACTTCACTAAGTACAAAGTGTTTCTGTATTATGAAAGCTCTAATGTGTCCCTTAAAGATTCCAGCAAAGTCCAGACACATACTAACTGAAACACACCAAACATTAGTAACCTGTTAAATTTACCAAACAACTCTTTCAAGGTGTGATCAATCCAAAAAATCCTCCTTTGGCACAGCAAATATAGTGCAACACTTAAAAAACTTGCACCCCAACAACTTTGCTTCACTGCAACACAGAGATTGCAGAACAACCCACTTGCTGCTGCATCAAGCACATCAACTACTGCAACAGCACCTTCAGCAGTCATATTGATCTTCAAATACTGCAACAGCTCCTTCAGCAAACAGACATATTGATCTTCAATTTGGTAAACTTAAATTTCTATGCATTTATTGCGAATATCTTTTGTGTTACACGAAACAGTCTATCAACCTCATCAAAAACAACAAACAGAAGCGGCACTGTCCTTAACATTAGTTATTAGACATTTATCAAACTTTTTTGTTCTAAAAACTACCCCGTCCAAAGGCAGTGGAAAATTTGCACACTTGCTGCCTTTCTTGGCTGGAATTATGAATTATTATAAAATGAATTCAAATTAAAAATGCAGACCCTTTATTCAGCCTAATTTTATCGCCCAGTCTTGATAATATGGCCCAGAGTGTGTAGTGTACAGCAGCTTCTCTGTAAAGTCTACAATTACCTCAGGTTACAACAGTCTGACAAACAGATCCACAACCTTATTACGCCACTTTTGACATGGGTAAAGTGACGCAAGGAGCTTGTAACTCTACGTCTGACTTTTTAAGAAAAAATCTCAACTCCAGACTCTGCGACACAGTTTTATTGTTGTTTTCTCTCTCTCACTCTCTGTGACATCATTTCTCTTTCTCTCTTAAACTTATAGACACTGCTGTCTGTTTGGACGTGTAGAAGAATTGTTGAAAATAAGTTGTGAATTCAACTGCCTGAAGTGTTTGGCCTGCAAGGTTTATACAACGGTAAGCACAGAGGCCTAGATCTACAAAGCCTTCATAGCAATGCATTAGAAATAAGTCGGCATAACGGGCGTCAGTAACGCAGTAGGCACTTACATATAGACACCACTTGAACGCGGGACTATAACACAACTGAAATGTACGAGGCACACTGCACACTTAAAAACGTAGAGTTACCAAAACTTGTAATGCTTCAGCTCATTTACTCACATCTATATAATTCTAAACTCTAATTTTCTTTTTTGTTTTGCAGATTACAAATCGGACATCTTTTGGAGTCCATTTAACAATTTGTTTATAATATTGTTTGTTGTTAAAGTTATTTTTCTAGTTGCTTCTAATATAGTTATAATTGAGTTTCGTTTACATTTATTGTTTTAATAAAAGTTAATTTAAAAAAACTACATACTTCTTTCATTTTGTGGGGGAGGGGTATGACGGTCCACAATATAAATAATGTTGAAATATTATAGTAAGATATTCAAGACTAGGATTGAAAACTACTGAGTTCTAAGTAACAGATATAATAAAAATAACGGTGAAAAACTACTAAAATGGCGGTGGACGGAGTACGTAATCAACGTTTGGCGCCTCGGCACCACCTTTCAAATAAATATAGAAAAAATATGATTAATATATTACAAAAGTACAGCAGCGGATGACACACACGACCCGGGAAAAGAAAGCGACAAATTTACTACCTGAAATAAAGAAAGGTTTGCTTGTTGAACTTGAAGAAAAAGAAAAAAACATGGGCTTCGAAACGAGGCTGCGCATGCATAGAGAGTACAACTGCTACACAAAAAAAAGGAATGTTTTACATACTATCATAGAAATGAAGGGGCATATTATCAACAAAAGGCGATACATTAGCCTCGCTTTTATCGGCAGGAAACTGCTGATAAAGTGGCAATAATGGGCTTGAGAATAGGCCCTTGTAAATTCCCATAGCAGCCCAGGTTCTGATGTTAACCTGGGCTGCTATGGGAATTCACGAGGGCATATAATTAAGCCCATTATCGCCGCTTTATCTGCAGTTTCCTGCCGATAAAAGCGGCGATAATGTGTCGCCTTTTGTTGAGAATGTGGCCCATTGCTCTTTTTTTGACCAGTAAACTTAAGTGCATATTATCAAGGACCGGTTTTAAACTTATCGCCGTTTTATTGGCCGGAAACTGACGATAAAACGGCGATAATGAGCTTGATAATACGGCCTTGTTATTTCCCATAGAAGCCCATGTTAACACCAGAGCATATGCTTCTATGGGAATTAACAAGGACGTATCATCAAGCCCACCCTCCCAATATTATTAAAACCCATAGGCCATTGTAAATTCCCATAGCAGCCCAGGTTCTGATGTTAACCTGGGCTGCTATGGTTATTCACAAGGGCATATTAGAAAGCCCATTATCGCCGCTTTATCGTCAGTTTCCTGGCGATAATGTAAATGTGTGTATACTTGTAAAGCGCACTGCTGCCCCATCTCGGGGCATCCTGACGCTGTATACCGCTGTGGAACCCTTCCTGGCTTTCCCTGTGAGATGCCCCCTCCAGGTCATCCCCAAGGTGAAGCCAGGCATCCCAGCGGTGTTGGGGCCATTGTGGAGATTAAGCAAGCTATTGCCCAGAGTTGCAGAGTGGGACCCATGATTAGAGTAGGCACCGAGGCAAGAATTATCGAGTCTGCGGACATTGAGCCCAAGACCCTGCCGCGTCGGGAATTGAACCCTGGTCCCGGGCCTGACCTCTGCTTCAGCGTCTGCCGCTTCTAACCAGTGAGCCACACTTCTGTATCACCTTTTGTTGATACTATGGCCCATTGCTCTTTTTTGACCAGCAAACTTAGGTGCATATTATCAAGGACCGGTTTTAAAATTATCGCAGTTTTATTGGCAGGAAACTGCCGATAAAACGGAGATAATGAGCTTGATAATACGGCCTTGTTATTTCCCATAGAAGCCCATGTTAACACCAGAACATAGGCTTCTATGGGAATTAACAAGGAAGTATTATCAAGCCCACCCTCCCAACATTAATAAAAAAACATAGGCCCTTGTAAATTCCCATAGCAGCCCAGGTTCTGATGTTAACCTAGGCTGATATGGTTATTCACAAGGGCATATTATGAAGCCCATTATCGCCGCTTTATCAGCAGTTTCCTGCCGATAAAAGCGGCGATAATGTATCGCCTTTTGTTGATAATATGGCCCATTGCTCTTTTTTTGACCAGTAAACTTAGGTGCATATTATCAAGGACCGCTGTTAAAATTATCGCCGTTTTATTGGCAGGAAACTGCCGATAAAACAGCGATAATGAGCTTGATAATACGACCTGGTTATTTCCCATAGAAGCCCATGCTAACACCAGAAAATAGGCTTCTATGGGAATTAACAAGGACGTATTATCAAGCCCACCCTCCCAACATCAATAAAAAACCATAGGCCCTTGTAAATTCCCATAGCAGCCCAGGTTCTGATGTTAACCCGGGCTGCTATGGGATTTCACAAGGGCATATTATCAAGCCCATTATCGCTGCTTTATTGGCAGTGTCCTGCCGATAAAAGTGGCGATAATGTATCGCCTTTTGTTAATAATATGGCCCATTGCTCTTTTTTTTACCAGTAAACTTAGGTGCATATTATCAAGGACCGGTGTTAAAATTATCGCCGTTTTATTGGCAGGAAACTGCCGATAAAATGGCGATAATGACCTTGATAATACGGCCTTGTTATTTCCCATAGAAGCCCATGTTAACACCAGAACATAGGCTTCTATGGGAATTAACAAGGACGTATTATCAAGCCCACCCTCCCAACTTTAATAAAAAACCATAGGGCCTTGTAAATTCCCATAGCAGCCCAGGTTCTGATGTTAACCTGGGCAGCTATGGTTATTCACAAGGGCATATTATCAAGCCCATTATCGCCGCTTTATCGGCAGTTTCCTGCTGATAAAAGCGGCGATAATGTATCGCCTTTTGTTGATAATATGGCCCATTGCTCTTTTTTTGACCAGTAAACTTAGGTGCGTATTATCAAGGACCGGTGTTAAAATTATCGCTGTTTTATTGGCAGGAAACTGCCGATAAAACGGCGATAATGAGCTTGATAATACGGCCTTGTTTTTTCCCATAGAAGCCCATGTTAACACCAGAACAAAGGCTTCTATGGGAATTTACAAGGACGTATTATCAAGCCCACCCTCCCAACATTAATAAAAAACTCCAGACAATGCAGGTACCCGGAGCTGCAAGGTCATTTTACATATTACTACTCCAGAAAGGTGGCGTTCCCCGCAACGTGTACGGGGAGAGAGAGAGGGAGAGCTCAAAACATATATTTTTTTAAAAAGACCCGAGACTGCGGGGAGTAGGACCGTAACCCCCCCCGCATACTTCAAAATAAAACCAGAGGAGTGCTGTTCCCCAGTGCTAGGGGCACCTTACAAGCCCCCATTATGCAAAAAAATTGCCCCCGTAATTTGCCCCCCGGGACATAATGAATAAATTCTAGTTTTTTTCACCTTTTCCACTGCGTACAAATACTGTACAAGTACCCAGCCATTTTTTATTTTAAAAAAAAATATTTGAGCCTAAAGATCCATGTAAAACGTACAATTACGAGCAGGAGCTGCATGCTGATTGGCTGTCAATACTCCAAACCAGGAAGTGTTGGCAGCCATCTTGTTTGTCACAAGAAAACAGTAAAACAAAGTTAAGAAATAAGGAAAGGGGGCAGGGTAGAAACATTCTGACCCTATTTTCTTGGTCAGGGGGGTACATGGATCTTTAGGCTCAATTTTTATTTAAAAAAAAACAAAAAATGGCGGGGTACTCGTGCAGTACTTGTACACGGTAGAAAAGGGAAAAGAAACTAGAAGTCTGTTTTATTCATTAGGTCTCGGGGGGCAAATTCCGGGGGCAATTTTTAGAGCTATATTTCCATGACAGTATGTAAAACTTTCCGGTTTTTTTCCTGCATCAGTTGTACTCTCTACGCATGCGCAGCCTTGTTTGCAAGTGCACTTTTTATTCTTTTTCTTCAAGTTAGCCAAGCAAACCTCTCCTGATTTTGGTATTAAATTTGCTGCTTTCTTTTCCCGGGTCATGTGTGTCATCCGGTGGTATACTTTTGTAATATATTAATAAACATATTGTATGTATATTTATTTGAAATGTAGTGTCGAGGCGCCAAACGTTGATTACATACTCCGTCCAACCGCCATTTTAGTAGTTTTCCTCCGTTATTTTCATTATAACTGTTACTTTATAACTGTTACTTTAATTTTACCCTGCGCATATTTTCTCTGTGATCGATGAGATTTCGTGCCACAGATACCACGGTGTTTGTCCTTGGCCTCCGATCTTATCAGACTTGGTCACACGTATACCTAGAAACTAATTTGAAGGGCGTAAGGCACAAGCATTACAACACGTGTTGGTTAACAAAAAAACATTATTAAGATTATGGGGCTCATTAGGATGGCGGACGGAAGAGCCACCGCGGCCCTGGAGTAGGCGGAAAAAGCCTTTTCCGTGTCCGCCTGCCGCGGATACTCCGTCCGCCATATCAGGATAGGAAAACGTGTCAAATTTCCGTCCGCGACTGAAAAGCACGCACCGCCGTCGAACTACACACGACCACGCGGCGGACGGAACACATCCGGAGGCTCCGCCGTACGTACTGACGTCTAAGACCGTCCCCCAAATCAAGATGGCGGAAAATACACATAAAACCGCAGCGGAAATACAACCTGTCTGAACACGGCGGATTCCCCACAGCGAAGAAAAGAGACATAGCAGAGAGACCCACCACAAGCTGCTCGCCACCATGGACCCAGCGCTACACGCCTTCCCGATGCTCTTCTCGATCCACCACGTCCTAGTCATGGCCCACCATCGACGCCGACGCAGGTAAGGCACAAACCATTGGCTGCATGGAGGGGAATACCTGCAAGGGTCGTGACGTAGGGAGGGGGAGTGTCATGTTACCGAAACCACTGATGAGAAGCAAATAGAAATACACATTTGTAGTACGCAAGCATGAATGACAACGACAAACCACGAGACATGATTGACTACCTTTATTGCACATAATAAGGGTATAATCACAGTGTATGCGTGAGCATGGGCAAAGTGGACACCAGAGCTTGAACATCAGAGGCAGCACGTGAGAGGGCAGAATGCAGTATCACAGCATCAACAGGGCATTGTGCCCAACAGAGCAGGTACATCATTGGCAGTAAACGAGAGGGCAGAATGCAGTATCACAGCATCAACAGGGCATTGTGCCCAACAGAGCAGGTACATCATTGGCAGTAAACGAGAGGGCAGAATGCAGTATCACAGCATCAACAGGGCATTGTGCCCAACTGAGCAGGTACATCATTGGCAGTAAACGAGAGGGCAGAATGCAGTATCACAGCATCAACAGGGCATTGTGCCAACAGAGCAGGTACATCATTGGCAGTAAACGAGAGGGCAGAATGCAGTATCAGAACAGCAACAGGGCATTGTGGAGTACAGAGCAGGTACATCAGAGGCAGCACATCAGAGGGCAGAATGCAGTATCAGAACAGCAACAGGGCATTGTGGAGTACAGAGCAGGTACATCAGAGGCAGCACATCAGAGGGCAGAATGCAGTATCAGAACAGCAACAGGGCATTGTGGAGTACAGAGCAGGTACATCAGAGGCAGCACATCAGAGGACAGAATGCAGTATCAGAACAGCAACAGGGCATTGTGGAGTACAGAGCAGGTACATCAGAGGCAGCACATCAGAGGGCAGAATGCAGTATCAGAACAGCAACAGGGCATTGTGGAGTACAGAGCAGCTACATCAGAGGCAGCACATCAGAGGGCAGAATGCAGTATCAGAACAGCAACAGGGCATTGTGGAGTACAGAGCAGCTACATCAGAGGCAGCACATCAGAGGGCAGAATGCAGTATCAGAACAGCAACAGGGCATTGTGGAGTACAGAGCAGGTACATCAGAGGCAGCACATCAGAGGGCAGAATGCAGTATCAGAACAGCAACAGGGCATTGTGGAGTACAGAGCAGCTACATCAGAGGCAGCACGTGAGAGGGGCCAAGTGCATCAACAGTCCATAGCACTGAACAGGTCCATCAGAGGCAGCACGTGAGAGGGGCCAAGTGCATCAACAGTCCATAGCACTGAACAGGTCCATCAGAGGCAGCACGTGAGAGGGGCCAAGTGTATCAACAGTCCATAGCACTGAACAGGTCCATCAGAGGCAGCACGTGAGAGGGCAGAATGCAGTATCACAGCATCAACAGGGCATTGTGCCCAACAGAGCAGGTACATCATTGGCAGTAAACGAGAGGGCAGAATGCAGTATCAGAACAGCAACAGGGCATTGTGCCCAACAGAGCAGGTACATCATTGGCAGTAAACGAGAGGGCAGAATGCAGTATCAGAACAGCAACAGGGCATTGTGGAGTACAGAGCAGCTACATCAGAGGCAGCACAAGTACGTGTCCCAACCAACCCGTCCCAGGGACCACAAGAGTGCAACGCAGTTCTCAATGGACACACCATGTGAAATAACATTTGAGTGAAGTGATCAGCACCTCACATCACAGAATCAGGGGGACTGCGTGAACTACCTGCCTCGGACACACTGCCAGCACCAGCAACAGGAGTGTGAGACACAGCCACAGCCCGAGTGACACACACATGGGCCACGGACCCAGACACACTGCCAGCACCAGCAACAGGAGTGTGAGACACAGCCACAGCCCGAGTGACACACACATGGGCCACGGACCCAGACACACTGCCAGCACCAGCAACAGGAGTGTGCAACACAGTCACAGATGTAGTCACTGACACGTGACCCACTGACCCAGACAGACTGCCAGCACCAGAAACCGGAGTGTGCAACACAGCCACAGATCTACTCACTGACACGTGAGCCATAGACCCAGATACACTGCCAGGACCTGCAACAGGAGAGGGCACAACAGAGACTGTGCCACTACATGATGCATGACAGCCAACAACAGACACAGTGCCACTATCTGATACATGAGAGTCAACTGCACCTGCGCCACTGGGACCACTGAAATGATGAGCCACAGGGCTGTATGGGCCAGGAGGCAGGGTGGGCCTGGGAGCTGGGGATAGCTGACCTTGAGCCACATCGGGGTGGGCAGGTGTCAATGGTGTGTGTCTGCGTTTCTTAGGGATGTGTGAGTGCACCCTGGACAGGACAGGACTGCCAAGTGGTGGGGACTCTAAAGAATCATCACCCACCATAGGTGGAGCATCTGCAGCCGGGGATCGGGTTTCTGGGGACGTGCTGGAGCCTGCTTGTTGTTTGCTGTGTGCCTGCCGCCTGGACTCAGATTCATGTGTAATGGGGGATGCAACAACAGGGGACTCCCTCCTCTGCTTCTGACTGTGCTGGATGGGAGTGGAGGTATGGGGGGCCTCCGCTGCGGAGAAATCTGTTTGGCGTTCAGTTGAAAACATCAGCCTCAGTGCAGCCAGGGGTGAAGTATGCCTGTCCTTGATTGCGCCATTGTCCATGCTAGAAGCCTTGTCCGTAGGATGTGCCTTATCCTTAGGTGGAGTGTTGTCTCTGGATTTTGCCTGTGCCCTGGTCGCTGCCCTGTTCCTGCCAGCAGACTTGTCGTCTGTGGTGTACCTGTCTCCAGTAGACACCTGCTCTCTGTGTGTGTCCCTGCCCTTGGGAGATGGACCTTGCTCTGTTCTGTGCCTGTCCTTGGGAGTCTCCCTGCTCTTAGGAGGTGCCTTTGTCTTCTGACTGTCCTTGTCCTTGGGAGGGTCCCTTTCCTCTGTTGTGGGCCTGCCCTTGGGAGTCTCCCTGCTCTTAGGAGGTGCCTTTGTCTTTTGACTGTCCTTGGGAGGGTCCCTTTCCTCTGTTGTGGGCCTGCCCTTGGGAGTCTCCCTGCTCTTAGGAGGTGCCTTTGTCTTTTGACTGTCCTTGTCCTTGGGAGGGTCCCTTTCCTCTGTTGTGGGCCTGCCCTTGGGAGTCTCCCTGCTCTTAGGAGGTGCCTTTGTATTTTGACTGTCCTTGGGAGGGTCCCTTTCCTCTGTTGTGGGCCTGCCCTTGGGAGTCTCCCTGCTCTTAGGAGGTGCCTTTGTCTTTTGACTGTCCTTGTCCTTGGGAGGGTCCCTTTCCTCTGTTGTGGGCCTGCCCTTGGGAGTCTCCCTGCTCTTAGGAGGTGCCTTTGTATTTTGACTGTCCTTGGGAGGGTCCCTTTCCTCTGTTGTGGGCCTGCCCTTGGGAGTCTCCCTGCTCTTAGGAGGTGCCTTTGTCTTTTGACTGTCCTTGTCCTTGGGAGGGTCCCTTTCCTCTGTTGTGGGCCTGCCCTTGGGAGTCTCCCTGCTCTTAGGAGGTGCCTTTGTATTTTGACTGTCCTTGGGAGGGTCCCTTTCCTCTGTTGTGGGCCTGCCCTTGGGAGTCTCCCTGCTCTTAGGAGGTGCCTTTGTCTTCTGAGTGGCCTTGTCCAAGGGACTGTCCATGGACTTGAGTATCCCTTGCCTTGGGAGTACCTTTTGTGTTGAATGCCTGTGTAGCTCCTGAAGGCATGTCCCCCAACAACACTTGTGGATCGTGTGTGTGTACTCCAGTGTATCTGACGTTGTCTTCGTGAACAGATTTAGCTGATCTAGGGGGTGGGGTCTGTGCCCTGCGTGCCCTGACGTGCTGTCTGACGCTGCTTCTAGTGCAATAACCTGTATTTGAGTCCTGCTCAGAATACTTACTACCCCCTGAGACATCCAGTGGTGTAGATGGGGAAACAGAAGTAGCACCCTGTCCATGCGACTGTACTATTGCAGACGACACACTGCTTGCCAATGACTGCACTGTCCTGTGTAGACCAGCAAGATCGTCATGCATCCCTTCCATGAATGCCACCACCTGCCCCAACTTCCTATCATGGTCCTGGAAAGAATTTGTCATATTGGTCTGCCCCACACACAGCTGTCGCAGCAGATCAACGGCCTCAGCACACAGTGGATTTTGGCTCAGCGTGGCAGGGGCAGCGGTGCCTGCACCGAACGCCACTCTGCTCCCCCTACTCCTGCGGCCACAAATAGTACATGGTGCAGTTGGCGGAAGTGTGGGCCCTGTGTGCTGTCTTCCGACAGAAGGAGATGATTGCCCACTCCCAGTCTGTGACAACAGTGCAGGCTCACCAAGAGTTTCCGAAGATGAGGACGATGGTGTCTCCACATGCGAGTCCTCAGGGATGGTCCTGTCCCCCTCACCGGCGCTGCCCTCCTCTGCGTCAGTCTGCGTGTGTGCGAAGTCTGACCCGGACTCATTTCCTCGACTAATCTCCTCCGTCTGTGGCTGAGTGTCCTCTGTCATAGCTGAAATGCACATAAAAGAGGTGTAAGTCATGGGCACACTCACGTACAGAAGGACCAGGATTGCCAAATTCCATAGCTGACAAAGTTATTGTAGCCCCCATCCTGCACACGGCCCACCTCTACCAGTCATCCTCACATTACATGAGCGTTGGTGGCCGTGACACATGTACAGCATGCGGACAGGGCAGGAGCACGTACATCTGCACACATTTCCTGCCATGGGGCCATGGACCACTAGGGGATGTGCTTCAACACTCAACTACTAAGCAAGTGGCGTGTCTACATGGCGGACCTGGATGTCAAATGACACCCACCCAATGGGACCAACATGGCATCACAGAGATACATACGCAACACGGAACTCAATACTGTGTCTGTTCACCAATACATGCATTGCACTCCCAAGTATCCTACACAGACAGTATGCTCACCGCTAGTTTGCTGTTGATCGACACTCAGACGTTCGGACAGTTCAGGAAGCGTCACTGCAATGATACGGTGCATGAGAGGGGTCATGGAGCGTCGGGCCAGACGGGGCGTCCTTGGAATCATCCCCAGTGTCACTTCCGCTACATTCTTGCTCAGCCTGGAAATGTCGTCCCAGCGTTTGTGGCAGTGTGTATGTCGTCTGTTGCACACCCCCAATGCCCGTACTTCCCGTGCAATGCTCCTCCACAGGTCCTTGCGAAGGTGCAGCTTGACCTACCATGATGGGAGACAAAAGGGTGTAAGTCAGTGGACAGTTGGCCTGTCACACACATAGGGGCAACACGTATCTGTCAGCAGCCATGCACAATCCGGAACATATGTCGAGCCTACACTACACAGCTAAGATTGCAGTAGGCATGATTATTTGGCCCCCTCATGCACACCAACATGTCCCACACTGTACTTACCACCCGTCCGGGTGCGCCGTAGAGGCGTCCATAGTTGCGGAGCACACCGTCGACGAGGACATCAAGCTCCGCGGCGGTGAAGGGACGAGACCGGATCTCTTTGCCTCTTGACATGGCAAGATCACGGAGTATGGCACTAGAGCAGCAGTCGGTGATCAGCTCAGCAGCAGCAGCAGGTCGAGGTGATGGTCACAGGCAGCAGTCGGTGGTCAGCTCAGCAGCAGCAGCAGGTCGAGGTGATGGTCACAGGCAGCAGTCGGTGGTCAGCTCAGCAGCAGCAGCAGGTCGAGGTGATGGTCACAGGCAGCAGTCGGTGGTCAGCTCAGCAGCAGCAGCAGGTCGAGGTGAATAGGCAGCACTGGTCCCCAGGGTAGGAATTGTGATTTTGGCCAACACACATATATAGGGCCCTCAGCACGTGTCAGTGGCATACGTCGCCAGCAATTGGTCAGCCCTGGAAGCGTGTTCGTGAAATGGGCCAATTACTGGCCCTGTTGTTGCGCTGCACTGCTTCCGCTACTTGCGATTGGCCATATGCGGCCAGCGTGGATCACTGAAAGAATATCGACTACCACAATATCGAGTACCCAAAATATCGAGGTGAAAATATCTACTACAAAAATATCGAGTTTGTATGTACAAACAGGTAAGTACAAAAATATATACTACAAAATATCGTTTACAAAAATATCGTTGTAAAAAATATCGACTTTACTAAAAACAATGTTTAATTACATTAATATAAAAAATTAATTACTAAAATATAATTAACAATACTTAAAATAACTTTTAATAATTAAATATTTAATGAAAGTAAAAAAATATATATATTTTTAATCATATTTCTTAAAACATATATATATAGTAACAACATTTAATTAAATAATAGGCAATATTGTATATGTACCCCAAAAACCCAAAACTGACCCTGAACCCTAAAAATACCCCTTTACCCAAAAACTAAAAACTGACCCTGAACCCTAAAAATAACCCTTTACCCAAAAACTGAAAACTGACCCTGAACCCTAAAAATACCCCTTTACCCAAAAACTGAAAACTGACCCTGAACCCTAAAAATACCCCTTTACCCAAAAACTGAAAACTGACCCTGAACCCTAAAAATACCCCTTGACCCAAAAACTGAAAACTGACCCTGAACCCTAAAAATACCCCTTTACCCAAAAACTGAAAACTGACCCTGAACCCTAAAAATACCCCTTTACCCAAAAACTGAAAACTGACCCTGAACCCAAAAAATACCCCTTTACCCAAAAACTGAAAACTGACCCTGAACCCTAAAAATACCCCTTTACCCAAAAACTGAAAACTGACCCTGAACCCTAAAAATACCCCTTTACCCAAAAACTAAAAACTGACCCTGAACCCTAAAAATACCCCTTTACCCAAAAACTGAAAACTGACCCTGAACCCTAAAAATACCCCTTTACCCAAAAACTGAAAACTGACCCTGAACCCTAAAAATACCCCTTTACCCAAAAACTAAAAACTGACCCTGAACCCTAAAAATACCCCTTTCATTTAACATAATTAGCAATTAATCAATTAAATAAAATTAATTACCAATTACATTTTAATTAATTAACAAACATTTTTTAATTAACAATTAATTAAATATTACTACCAATTATTAAATTAACATATTTAATTAATTATAATTAAATTACTTCCCACCCTATTCCCCTATAAACCCACAACCCGCTAGAGAAAATACATTATTTTAATTGACATAATTAGCAATTAATCAATTAAATAAAATTAATTACCAATTAAATTTTAAATAATTAACATATATAATTACCAATTAATTAATTATTACTACCAATTAATAAATTTACATATTTAATTAATTATAATTAAATTACTTCCCACCCTATTCCCCTATAAACCCACAACCCGCTAGAGAAAATAAATTATTTTAATTGACATAATTAGCAATTAATCAATTAAATAAAATTAATTACCAATTAAATTTTAAATAATTAACATATATTATTTAATTACCAATTAATTAATTATTACTACCAATTAATAAATTTACATATTTAATTAATTATAATTAAATTACTTCCCACCCTATTCCCCTATAAACCCACAACCCGCTACAGAATTAAATTACACAATAATTAAAAAAATAATTAATTAAAAAAAATAATAAAATAAATTGACACTTTTCACACATATTATAACATAAACACACTATAAATAATTAAATATTATTTAAAAAACTATATTTTTTACTATCTAGATTATATACTTGGATATTTTCACTGTCTATATTATTTACAGTCGATATTACTTCACTTACCTTAAAAACGATATTTTGGCTGTCGATATTCTGTCTAGTCGATATTTTCTCCAAACGATATTTAAAACTCGATATTCTGTCCAGACGATATTTTGGAGTCGATATTATGTCTGTGCACCGGCCAGCGTCCCTCTTCCCATTGGCAGCATGTGCATGGACCGTCACGGGCACACATCGGCAACCGCACGTGCAAGCTTCAGGCACGGATGCTTAAATTGCAACAATGTTCTATCACTGGCGCCACCATGGCGGTGCACGTACTCAGCGGGGGAGGTGCAGGCCTATACACCCTTTAGATGTACTCAATGGACATGCCAGTTCATGTCCCCTCTTACAGTCACATTGCATCATCCTCCGTACACCGGCCGGAGCGGCCGGGCCAAGGACGGCCGTGCCGGCCATGTACACAACCGCCGTGCCAGGCCGGGCCTAGGACGGCAGTTGTGTACATGGCCGGGCACGGCGGTTGTGTACATGGCCGGGCACGGCGGTTGTGTACATGGCCGGGCACGGCGGTTGTGTACATGGCCGGGCACGGCGGTTGTGTACATGGCCGGCACGGCCGGCCTTGGCCCGGCCGCTCCGGCCGGTGTACGGTGGATGATGCAATGTGACTGTAAGAGGGGACATGAACTGGCATGTCCATTGAGTACATCTAAAGGGTGTATAGGCCTGCACCTCCCCCGCTGAGTACGTGCACCGCCATGGTGGCGCCAGTGATAGAACATTGTTGCAACTGAAGCATCCGTGCCTGAAGCTTGCACGTGCGGTTGCCGATGTGTGCCAGTGACGGTCCGTGCACATGCAGCCAATGGGAAGAGGGACGCTGGCCGCGTATGGCCTTTGGGAAGTAGCGGAAGTTGTGCACCGCCATGGCGGCGCCAATTATGTTATCTTGTCAGACGCTGCACCGTGATGTGTTGTGTGCAGTTGCGTCATGAGGGTTGTGAGCGTGATAGGGAAAGGTCATATGTCATACACTATTGCATGTGTGTCCATACTATGCCCATCGGTGGGCACACAATGGGCAACAGATGTGCATTTGGACGTGTTGACGTCGGGTGTGACCCTACAGACGTTATTACATCTTCACAACTACACAGTACATCACGGCTGTATGGCCAAATTATGCATCTGTTGTCAGTGTGTGGTTCTGGCGAGGTGACTACAGTGGTGGTGGTACACATGCATTCAGTGTATGTGTTTTGGACGTTGTGTCACCATGCATGTAATTACCGTATGCACAACATTATTGGTGTTGGCATTGGTGCATGATGACATGGTGTGTGTGTATCATAATCGTTTGTGTGCATGCACTTGCATGTGTGTCTGTGATGTGGCTACTAAACATTAGGGTGAAGACACACGTATTGTCAGTAAGGTTCACATGTGACTACGTTGCGTTGACGCACTTCCTGTTGCAAGTGGCTGCACTTTGTTAAAGGGGCACTCCGTATTGTATTGACTATCAGAGATGTCACACATATGACCATTCTCCCTATAAAATTTGGTGTTGCTAATGTTGGCTCACATGTGATGGAGTTGCACACGTATGCGTCGTTTGTAAGTTGACCCAAGTTACATCTCTCTCCCACACAGGAGGGCTCCAAATGTGCATCGGCCATACACTGTGCTGGAGGATATGGTTGACGAGGAGGTGATTCGGAAATTCCGGCTGGATCGACGTCGGTTGCTGGAGCTTGTTGCACAATTGTCTCCTCATCTGCAGCCACGTAGGACGTATCCTGGTTCGATTACACCCACTGCAAAGGTTATGGCGGTACTACATTTCTTTGCTACTGGCACCTTTCAGTACACAGTTGGATATGCCGGGGGGATGTCACAGTCCATGTTCAGCACGGTACTTCGGGATGTTTTAACAGCTATGATGCTGTACAAGAATGACTACATACATTTCCCACGGCCGGAAGAGTTGGCAGCAGTCAAAGCAGACTTCTATGCACTGGGCCACATACCACACGTTGTGGGTTCAATTGATGGCACACATATCGCTATCATTCCACCACGGGCAGGTGAGCAGGTTTTTAGGAATCGCAAACACTTCCATTCGCTGAACGTGCAGGTGGTGTGCCTGGCAAACAACATCATCTCCCATGTGTGTGCAAGATTTCCTGGCTCCGCACATGACGCCCACATCATGTGGAGCAGCATTGTCCCCCAACTAATGGCAAATCTGCGACCCGGTCAAGCGTGGCTTGTTGGTGAGTGTGCAGTGGGGACTCTTGTGATCTCTGTGTGGCATGGGGTACCCACCATATCTTGTTGTGATGTTTGTGTCTGTCATCCCCCTACATAGGCGACTCGGCGTACCCAAACCGGCCCTGGCTCCTCAGTCCCCTACGTAATCCTACTACAGCGGGTGAAATGCGCTACAATGATGCACATGGAAGGACACGGAGAGTGATCGAACGTACCTTTGGACTGCTAAAGTCTAGGTTTTGGTGCCTCGATAAGACCGGAGGGGCCCTGCCTTACTCACCAAGAAAAGTATGCAGGATTGTGATTGCCTGCTGCATGCTCCACAACCTGGCAGTACGCAATGACATTGAACTGCTCTTGGACCCTGAAGACGAAGAAGTTCCTCGGCCTCCCATCCCACCCATGTCGACTGATGAGGATAGTGGTGAGGAGGAAGGTGTGGACCAGAGGCGCCAGCTCATTGATCGCTACTTCCCTTGAATGTGAGTAACTACCTCTTGTGCCGGTTGACAATGCCTCATGTATGTTTGCTGGTGTTGTGTGGATGTGGGGTGCATCAGCTGTGTGTTCTTGTTTGTGATAGTTGCATATGTGTGTCTTCATTTCTTTGGACATACAAGTCTCCATGATGTGTGTGCTGTCATCCCATGCTTTAGTGATGAGTGTAGTTTGTGTAATGTTGCTGTGCAGTGTGTTGTGATGTGTGTGAATCTGTTTCCTGATGTGTGTTTGCTGTCTCTGATTTTCCCTAGGTCACTCTCGCAGCGCCATGATCATGTACGACTAGGATCCCTGAACCTGTTTACGTCTGTTTCTGAAGGCAATCATGTGAATAAACATGGAGGCAAAACATCATTGAGTGTGTAAGTGAAATTTATTTACAGGTTGTGCTTTTTTGCTGGTGAATATTTACAAGTAAGTGGGGGGGAGGGAGTTGGAGTTGAAGGTAATGGCAGATGAAATGTCCGTGCTGACACCACATTGGGGGGTGTCAGGCTAGTCCAGCAGACCAGTGGCAATGATTGTCTATGTGGGACAGGATACTTTGCAGGGTGAATGTCTGGCACAGGCAGTGACAAAGTCATTGGCGGCCCCTCTTGGAGCGTGTGGATAGCACTCCAACACTGCTCTCACCCACTTCCAGCCTCGGGCGGCCCCTCCGTCTCTGAGGTGGAACAGAGTCAGCTGGGGGTGCAGGTTGTTCATGGGCCACATCCGTCGCCAGGGGCACAGGTGGTGGTGGCGGCGGCGGAGGTGACGGTGGCGGTGGAGGTGGAGGTGACGGTGGCGGTGGCGCTACGACAATTGGTGGAGGGGTGGGGGGGTTGTTCCGGGCAATCCATTCCCTCCACATTGTTGTCTGCTGGCCCATGATGTGCACTATCTGGCCAAGGTACCCCGAGATTTCGCGCAACATGTTGGTGTTGTCCACTGAGTCCTGGTGTGCACGATCTGCATGTTCCTGGGAACGGTCGTATGACGCCTGGCACCTGGCAAGGGCTTGTAGGGACTCTGCCACAGGATGGGGTAGCTGTCCTTCCTCTGTACGGCGGTGTGTGGGTCGCCTGATTGCCTGATGTCCCGTCGCCTCTCTCCTTTGTGGCCCACTCACCCTGCTTGGGTGTGAGGCCGATGGTCCTGCGGCGTGCGCTGGGTTAGGCTGGGTGGCACAGGCAGGAGTCGTGGTACTGGTGGTACTGGTGGTACTGGTGGTGGTGGTGGTGGTGGTGGTGGGGACTCTGCAGATCACAGAGGCAGGTGTCGCTGGAGTCACACATGCGACGGTTGTTGGGCCCGGGAGTCCCTGTGAGCCAGATGGCCCTGGCTGTGTGCTTGGTCCTGCTCCATCCTCCGCACCGGAGCTGCCTGTGTCATCGTCACCAGAGAGTCCGGTATGTGTGGGAGGCGAGGCTTGCGGCCGGGTACTGGTTTCCCCAGTCAGTTCACGATCACCTGAGGGACAAGATAGAGCTGGTCAGTAATGTGGACATTACATGTTCATATAGATTTGTAGACATTTCTGTTTCCTGTCGCACACACCCCACACACCCCACCCTCCACCACCACCACCCTCCCCGTGAACATGGGGGCCTGTTGGGAGTTGTAGTTTGGACCTCTCACACACCCCACCCTCCACCTCCACCACCCTCCCCGTGAACATGGGGGCCTGTTGGGAGTTGTAGTTTGGCCCTCTCACACACCCCACCCTCCACCTCCACCACCCTCCCCGTGAACATGGGGGCCTGTTGGGAGTTGTAGTTTGGACCTCTCACACACCCCACCCTCCACCTCCACCACCCTCCCCGTGAACATGGGGGCCTGTTGGGAGTTGTAGTTTGGACCTCTCACACACCCCACCCTCCACCTCCACCACCCTCCCCGTGAACATGGGGGCCTGTTGGTAGCCATGTACATGTTTGTGAGTAGGTGTCCGACGTGCAGGGGTTGGGGCATAGGTGATGTGTCTTCTCAGTTGTGTGAGCCTGACCATGTCGTACTGATCGTGGGGCTTGGTTTGTACTTACCAGCCTCTTCTCCTTCATCAAGTCCGTCTAGACTCTCTGGGTAAAGTATCACCAGCACCTTCTCCTCCCAATCGGTGAAGGGTATTGGCTCCGGGGGTGTTCCTCCGCCAGTATGATTGGCTCTTGCATAGTTTTTGGCGCGGATGCCTTTCACCCGGGTCTTCAGGTCATGCCACCGCCTCTGAATATCATGCTTCGTCCTCGGCACGGTACCTGAAGCATTCACCCGAGTGACGATCCGGTCCCACATGTGGTTCTTTTGCGCCACGGACGTCTGCTGGACTTGGGCCCCGAAGATGTGGGGCTCAACACGAATTATTTCATCTACCATTACCTTCAACTCGGTCTCCGTGAATTTAGGTTTTTTTTTGGGTGCCATGGTTTGTGGTGCTCAGTGTGTGGGTTGAGCGAGTTGGGGGGTGCAGGTGTGTGGTGTGTGATGTGTAGGAATTGTGTGGTGGGTGTTTGTGTGGTGGGTGTGGTAGGGTGGTGGTTGTGTGTCTTCTATGTGAGTTAGCTGTATCTCGATTAGGGCCTCTTGCTAGCAGCAATGCTGTGATGCAAAGGATTGTGGTAGTGTGTGGGTGTCATTTTATAGTCGTGTCTCAATGGTTGTTGGCAGTCAGGTGGTGTTGTGCGTGTTGGCCTTCCGCAGTGATGCAGTGTTTATCGTTGCATTCTTTCCGCCGCGGACGTGGATGGCTGTGCGTTCCGTGGTACAGGCGGATTTATCCTAATTGCGGACACGGAGTATTCACAGGTATGGCGGTACATGTGTTTTTTCCGCGGTCATTTACGTCCGTCATTGGGCTCCGTTCGCCGCGGACGGAGTTAGATGTGTTCCGTCCACCGCGGACGGTGTTTGTTATGATCCGTCCGCCGCGGTCGGAATTTCGTGACATGATTATCCTAATCCCAACCGCGGAATCTCCGCGGCGCAGCCGGGAGTTAAATTTCCCCAACCATGGCGGACAGTACCAATTTCCGTCCGCCATCCTAATCGACCCCTATGTGTTTATCATGTGTGGTAAATGCATACTAGTTGTAAAAGCATGGGTGGAAAAGCGATATGCGTGCTAATGGTTTTGTGGTGACGATCACGAGTGCTTATGAACCGGGTCTGGGCGTGGTGGAGTCTAGGGTACCAGGCGGAGGGGCACGCAGCTGCACTCATACAATATAGAAGTAATATAGGATTTTTAAAGCTTAAAAAAAATGTATTCCATAATTATCCTAGAATAAGTCTTCTGTTAGTATGTTTATTAAATACATAAATATAAACAATTAAAAACATTTGCGTCTTTTTTGTGCGGGGCGCCGTACATGACATCCCAGGGAAGCTTTGATGCAACGTGCAACGTCAAAGGTTATTCGTAGCGTATGCTGAGAATGATTAGCAGAATAAACTATGGTGCAATCACTCTCTCACTGTCAGATCAGAGCACACGGCTTGCTATGAGAATGGTTAGAAGTGGTCATTCATTGGAGATCCAATTCAGGTGTGTGGCTTATCCACAGTATCATAACTTTATTTTTTAACCCGGTTAAATTAGAGGTTTGCATGAAATACTATGCTATAGGCAGATATGGATGTTTAGGGAGTGCTTATCTGCATGAAGCTTGGTTATTACCATTTACATATAGGTGTCTGAGGGAGGGAAAAGAAGTCTATGTGAATGGCGAGGATTGCACAATAGCACCAGATCACTCCTTAATTTGTAGACAAATACAATTGCATGGCTCTTCTATACAAGATGCGCCTAATTTGGCCTGAGTTTTGAAAGGCACTCCGACACCTGCTATCATAACAACGTTCAGTTTACTGGAAACAGGAGTTATTGACTTTGGAATAATGGAGATTGTTGTGCAATGTTAGCAGGCATGTTAAATGATTACGGTAACTGAGCGTGGTTTGATAAAAAAAAAGTTGTGTTAACTCCTCTGCATGGAAAGCTGGATGTTTCCATCTGGCTGTCGATTTCGACCTTAAAAGCAGAGTCAACCAAATGAGTCGTATAAGAGCGCTATTGTCTCAAAAACAGGTCGCTCTTATATCTGGTACAGAAAAATGTGTCCTTCATGTAGCAAACACCCGCACAGAAGTGCATGATTTATTAAATACAGATGTGCTCTTGAATTTTGGGGAGTTAATTTAGAGTATCTTTAATGTGTCCTTCACTACAGGGTTACCTTACTTTTTTAAAGGTAGAAGCAGTGGCCTTGTGACTTCTGTAGAAAATAGATTTGGTGTCTTTTCGGGATTTTTTAATTCGATTTTTTCCAGCATCTTTGGTAGATTGCTTTTAATACTCGCATTAGTTGCCGGTGTGCTTTTATTAATTTGTTTACATAAATAGGATGCACATCCTGCAGCAGACGACAATATGTCCCGGCTGTTGCTGCTTCGCAACCGAATGATTAGTTATTACGGAGCGCTGCCTTTGGCTACATTGAGTGCAGCTTATGGATTATCGTTTCGATTTTCCTTTTTCACATGCATTCAACCTGTGTTCCATTGCCTGAGCTGCGATTTCGACTGGGCCCTGGATTTGTGTCTCTGCAGTACGGTGTCTCCCAAAGCGGATTATGACCAGCTGATGAGCCCCTTAGTGGTTCATGACGTGCTCTGTTCTGGCGGCGGGATTATGGCCTTAGCAGCGACACATGGAATAATGGGACGTTGGAATGTTTTTGCGCGGCGCTTGAGTTCCTGGCACGCAGTTACATTGAAGATGACCCGAGTTTTCCTCCGATGGTGATAGAGTCTCCGGTCGTTGAGGAACATGTATGTTCATTCCCACTATTGAATTGGATGGCTGAAATGTTTTCAGATGAGAACAATGACTTCCTGTTGGAGGCTGTTGCTACATACTGTGCTTACACGCTGTTGGATTAAGACTCTTTGATTTTTCTACGTATTCTTTATTATTTAGCTACTGCTTTCTATCAAAGAGCGAATAACTTTTTGGGGGAAATGTGAACTTGACTCTGCTTTTTAAACTTGGACTCTGCGTTCCTAATTCGCCCACGTTTATATCACGTGCTTTGATCAAGAGAGGGAGCCGTGGGGCTGAGCCTTGCACTCACACCCTGTTAAGTTAGCATGGGTTTATTAGAAGCTTACACACTATTTTTGCTTTCCTGCTCTGCTTTGCATACGACACGTACTTGTGATATTGTTTAGAGAAGGCTGAGTATTTTGCTTTATATGAGAATAATTTGGTATGCTAGATTTGTAAACTGCCTCGCTAGTTTTGAGTGTATAGTGAGAGCATGGAACATCAAGGTTATCTTGAATACTGTGTCTTTTATTCAGAATGATCCTTGCACGTTCGAGCCATAATACATATGCAGCTGTGGCCACCTCTGATACTTGCGTGTTTCATAATGCATTGTGGAGGCAAAGTTACACACAGTTGGAGAACATTCGTATCTTGACAGTTTGTGGAGCACTGAATGTGATCCACTACTGCTGAGTACCAGAGGTATGGGTCTGCCCATGTAATCCTATGAGACTTTCTGTAGTTATAAACTAATCTGCTAGGTAGGGAGGGTGAAATGTAGGTATATTTTAAATTTGTTTACTTTTAGCATTATAGGATGCTTTTTCCGTTTGTATTTCATAGCATAGTAACAATGCTAACAACCTTGTTTCTGATAATACGTTTGGTTGTATTTTCTAAGGTACTGTGCATGAGATTATGGCGTTAGAAATAAACATTTCGAAGTTGCACGTGTCTTTATTTACATCTTGTTTTGGACTGGTGTAAGACTATATTGAAAGAGTGTTCTTGTTATCCACTTTACTTCATGTAATCTAAGTCGCATGTTCTGGGTTGACTAGTTATTGGTGTTTTTGTTCTAGGGCGAAGAACCAATGAGTCACTGATTGCTAGTCTGGTACGGGGTTTGTGTAGTAAGGTGGGTTTTGGTACACCATAATTCACTGAGGTCCTAAGTCTTTATGCACAGTTCTGTGTATGAGCAGAATTCCTGGAACAGTAGTTACAACAAAAAGGCTTGATAAAGGGCTTGCACTTTGAATATGAATATAAAATAGAAGAATAGTTGATAATAACAGCTAAGGAATGCAGCAATTAGATGTGTGTATGTGTGGATAATGTGTAGATTGAGTGGAAGATGAAAAACGTGAAAAATAAGAAAGGTTGGAGAAACACAAACTACCCACTGCATTGTCAATGAAGTGGATCTTTGGATTTCCAGGTCATTACACAGATAGGGTGTTGGATTCCGCAGTGGGAGCAAGAGAAACTAGTACCACATCTAAGGAAGAAAGCTAGTGCATAAAGTACACACAGTTGGGCAGATTTATAAGGTCGTGGGAAAATGATGCAAAAGTGGCGCAAGGGGCTTGAAAACCTGCCGCAGTGTGTGGTAGAAAAGACGCAAGAAAGGACGGAAGTGTGCAAATTACCCACTGATATTCACAGGTAGTAGTTACCAAGAAGGCTGAATAAAGGGCCTGCACTTTGAATTTGAATTAAAGAAGAATAATTGATAAGCTCAGCCAAGAATGGTAGCAAGTAGGTGTGTGTATTTGTGGTTGTTGTGTTGATTGAGCGGAAGATGACTAAGGTGAAAAATTAGAGAGGTTGCAGAGATGCAAACTTTCCATTTCTTTGTAAAGGAAGTGGGTGTTTAGTTTTCCAGTGCATATATATATTCACTAAAAAAACCTTAGGTTTCAGCCACGTTATAGTTAGGAATTAGCATTTAAAAAAACTTGCAAATTCACTGAAAAAACCATAGGTTTCACACACATATTATAGTTAGGAATTAGCATTTAAAAAAACCTTGGAAACTCACTGAAAAAAACATAAGTTTCACACATGTTATAGTTAGGAATTAGCATTTAAAAAACCTTTGAAATTCTCTGAAAAAACCATAGGTTTCAGGCACGTTATAGTTAGGAATTAGCATTAAAAAAAACTTAGAAATTCACTGAAAAAACCATAGGTTTCACACATGTTATTGTTAGCTGGGCATTTCACTCATACAAAACCTTTGAAATTCCCCCGTTATAGTTAGTTCAGTTAACTATAACTCGCGCGCCCGCAATGCACTGCTGATGACGTCACATATTACATCACTCATGACATGGTCAGTGGCATCACTCATGACATCACTGATGACATCTCAAAGGAGAGGTCATTGACGGACACAGAAACTGAACTTTTAAGCTTAGGGCTTACATTCTGCCCAAGCAGCAGTCTCGAATACACGCAGACACGCATTGATCTCTTCCGGTTTACAAGGAAGTTGAAACTGCACAAATATTTTAAGTTGAGACCGCACACGAAAGATCTAATGAAAAAAGGTGTCAGATTAACAGCAACTGATGCACTTAGCGGTGTGGACACGGCGGGTCTGGAGGCCCTTGAAGACCTGAGAATGGAACAAGACCTTAACAGGGGTGCTCTGGACATGGCTCAAAGAGCAATGCTACTAGGAGTGGACCAAGAGAGAGATGAAAGTCATTTCAAACCGGTCTCTGTTTTCGTGCCACAAACACCCTGGGATGCTGTGGATGTTTTCACTGAGGCAATGAATAACGATATGCTGAGGTATAGGAAGACAACAAATATAAACAGCCGCAACATCACAGACACACAGAGGATGGCACTGCAAAATCTAATGAATGACAATACCATTGTAGTGAAACCCTCAGATAAAGGGGGAAACGTCGTCATTCTCAGCAGAGAATACTACATAAATGAAGCAATGAGGCAGTTATCGGACGAGAGATATTATGCAGTGAGTAGCAATGATGAATATCAACAGAGCATCAGGGACTATGATGCTTTGATTCGCAAGTGGTATGACCTATCAATGCTGGGCAGGGATGAACATCTTTTCCTGTGAAACAATCAGCCGATGACTCCCACATTCTATCACCTACCTAGACTTCACAAAAACAGTGTTCATCCTCCTGGTCGTCCGATAGTCTCTTCGAGCAATAGCCTGACTGAGAATATGTTCGAATTTGTGGACAACATCTTGTTCCCTTTTGTAGTAAATCTACAGTCCTATGTGCAGGACACAAAGGACTTCCTAAATAAAATCGAGGACACAGTTTGGGACTCTGACTACCTACTGATGGTGCTGGACATTACGAGTCTTTACACGTGCATAGAACACAAACATGGCTTGAATGCTGTCCGGCACTATCTAGACCAACGACAAATGCGCTTTGCGCAACACAACATGATGACTCTGGAATTTGAAGAATTCGGCCTCACCAATAACATCTGTCTGTTCAATGAACAACTGTTTAGACAGAAGTCTGGGACGGCGATGGGCACCTGCTTTGCCCCAGCTACGCGAATGTATTCATTGGCTGGTGGGAGGAGCAGGTGCCCAGGAGCTGTACGGTGGGACAGGATAGTGAACAAGTTGTATGTTGGCATCGTTATATAGACGATTTATTCATTGTATGGAAGGGGGCAATTAGTACAGCAGAAAATTACATCGAAATTCTAAACAACAATGATTAAAATTTACACTTCACAGGGTCCATTAGTTCGGTGGCAGCGGACTATTTGGACCTAAGGGTGTTTATTGATAATGGCCGCATACAAACTGCATTTTTCAGAAAAGAAACTGCAGGGAATTCCATTCTTTTTGCCAGCAGCAGTCATCCACCGCAGTTGGTCAAAAGCATACCCTACGGAGAACTATTAAGACTCCGGAGAAATAGCACGAGGGACCAGGATTTCGAGGCGGCTGCCTCGGAATGCCTGGCACGATTCAACCTCAGAGGGTATGGTAAGGAGATGCTGCAAAGCGCTCTCAACAAGGTGAGGAGAGTCCCGAGGAAAGAACTTCTGCGTGTGAAACCCTGTAAGAACAAGGGTGATGAGAATAAAGGGAAATTTAGAATGATAACCCCATTCTCATCTGGGGCAAACGATCTGAGAGCTATGCTGAGGAAGAACTGGCACATTCTCCGGACAGATAGTGTGCTGAAGGACGATCTACCAGTGCACCCCCTAGTGACCTTTAGCAAAGCTAGGTCACTAAGGGATATGCTGGTGAGAAGCCATCTGGAAAAACCAATCCCAAGAACAAATACCTTACGGGAAATGAAGGGTTTCTACCCCTGTGGCCGCTGCAAGGCCTGTGCGGCCAGCAGAAGAGTCCCGACATATGACATACTGGATACAGGGAGAACAATGAAAATAAAGAAATTCATCACTTGCAGCACCACCTATGCAGTTTACTGTTTGGTTTGCCCGTGTGGCTTACGCTACATTGGGAGCACTATTAACCAACTGAAAATGCGAATACTAGAACACCTTCGAGCCATTGACAAGGCAAATCCGGCCTATCCGGTGGCTCAACACTTTGCAGAACTGCATGAGAGAGATAGGAGGAAGCTGCAATATTTTGGATTAGACTCTGTACCACTTAATGTAGGGGTGGGGACCGGCTAAGACGGCTCCGTAGATTAGAGTTAAGATACATCATAGACCTATCTACCAAACATCCTAGGGGCTTGAACAGCGGGGAGGAGATGGCAGTTCATTTAGTAAAGTGAAGAACGAACAATCAAAAAAGATCTAAAAAGATAAATAATCTAAAGACATGCTGTTGGATTTGGCTGAGATCTAGATTTGATATCAATTGGTTATAGATGGAGTGTTATTGATCTTGCCCTAACACGTAGACCTTAGATATAGGGACATATAGAAGTGGCCAAACAGTGGTGAAATGAATGAGATTGTTTGGACAACTACAATTATTGAATTCTCTATGCATAACTTTTTGATAGGCCGTGTAATTATTGTAATTTTTGCAGTTTATGGTTTTGTCTTTGTTTTTGTTTTTGATTTTGATGTTGCTTCTGAGTAATGCATAATATCATGATCATAATGGTTTATGTTGTTTAATTTTTGTTCTGTTCTGAATGGATAAAGTGACCAACAATCTGGGGAGATTAACGAGGGACTTTAGCCGATCCACGGCTAGATTTTGTGGTATTTTCCCATGCTTAATGTCATATACCCTCCGACTTCACACAGTAATCAATTATGGTTGCATGAGATGTAGTAGATTGCAATAAGAGAGTATACACTCCAAGATGGCGACTGTATTGTTGTAGAGGAGTCAGTCCCTTGTCTATTTCCAATATGGTCGAAAAACTTTATTTACATTACAAAGAGCAGAGTCTCTCTGACACTGACGAAGGCGAAACGCCAAAACGCATGTTGTAAGGTCCCTGCAAAATAAAGAAACTGTGGATCTGTCTTATCCCTCTGGAGTGCTGTGTTTTCTGCGTGTTTTCTACATGTGAAGAAATGAGGAACGTGGAATTTGTGCATTATATATATATATTTAAAAATAGATAAGACAACATGGTCGGAAGATCTTTTGTTAATTACACTTGACATAGAGTCATTGTATACGAGCATTGACCACTGCCAAGGACTTGAGGCCATTAAATACTATTTATCCAAGTGTCCCATTGAATACTATGCACATAGTAAAGTCATTGTTGCATTAATTGATTGGTGCTTACATAACAATTTCTTTCTTTTTAATGATGCCTTATACAAACAACTAAGAGGAGTCGCTATGGGGGCCTGTTTATCCCCCAGCTATGCATGTTTACATGTTGGCTGGTGGGAGGAACAGGTCCGTAGGCGTACTCACAAGGCTACATTTGAAGCACATGTCACTGCATATTACCGGTATATTGACGATGTGTTCTTATTATGGCAGGGAACACAGGGAGAGGCAGAATTATTCATTGCAGCCATTAAAGATAATTGCATGAATTTAAATTTCACCTCCACTATCAATAAACTACAAATTGATTTCCTTGATGGGAGGCTTCAGGTCAAGGAAGGGGTATTATGTACTACGCTATTTCGTAAACCCACAGCTGGGAACATAACGTTACATTCTGAAAGTTCCCACCCTAAACATCTCATAGCGAGTATCCCATACGGAGAAATTCTAAGATTGAAACGCATTTGTAGTGATAATGCAGATTTTTTGACATGTCAAGAGGAAATGTGCAAGCGTCTCAAAAATAGAGGGTACAGCAATAAAATCATTAAAAATGCCATTGCTAAAGCTAGTGAGCGTCCTAGAAGTCGCTAACATGTTTTGATATAAACAGACTGTAAGATGAACTTGAAATGTTTATGGATTATGGTTTCAATATATATGCTAAATTGAAGGACCTTTACTGTCTTCTTAACTGAGCATAGTTTTACTGGGTTGATGCAATCAGATATATAGTTCACCTTCTTGTATACCACTTAGTAAGGGCGGATCCATTCACACGTGTGATCAGGTGACTTATAGGTACTATACCGAATGAAATGTGTTTTTACTAAGAAATGTAAAATCATATGATATGAGGTTTACATTCCAGGTTGCTGAAATTAATTAAAAAGATAATTAATTAATTAAGAGAGTCGCAAATATGTTTGATCACAAACAGACTGTAAGGTGAACTTGAAATGTTTATTTATTATGGTTTCAATATATATGCTAAATTGAAGGACCTTTACTGTCTTCGTAACTGAGCATAGATATACTGGGCTGATGCAATTAGATATATAGTTCACCTTCTTTTATACCACTTAGCAATGGCGGATCCATTCACATGTGTGATCATGTGACTTTTGACATACAAACAAGCCTTTGTCTATGTTGTTGATCTCTTTTAAATATGCTGTAAACATCGAAGTAATTCGTGTGAACAAGACACAGCATTGTGTTGAAACGCGTAGCGTAATTTTGGAATAAACACCCTTTTTTCTTCAGACATCTGTCTCTGAGTGCGTATTTGCTGGACTTAGCAACATGGGAAGAATTCTGCAATGGATCGCACTCCGCTAGCCCCTCCTCCGGGTCGCCCCTAAGCACTCTGGTATTTGAAGTGCGTGTAGTTCGAAGAATAGAAGTCAAGTTCATAAGTGGTTCACCAAAGTTGGTGCGAGTAGGTACTCGTTGTTCCCAAAATCTCTAGACCCAAGACATGGCTCGGGTTTCGGGATAGTTTCCCTCATCAGTAGAGAACAAGTTTGGGGTGGATGAGAAGGCCGCCAAGTAACCGTCACAGGCCTCGATGCCTCTCTGGCTCGCAGGGCGTCTCCAGAAGCTCGTCAGCTTGGCGCTCAAGGGAGCGATAAGTAGAATTCTGCAATGGATCGCACTCCGCTAGCCCCTCCTCCGGGTCGCCCCTAAGCACTCTGGTATTTGAAGTGCGTGTAGTTCGAAGAATAGAAGTCAAGTTCATAAGTGGTTCACCAAAGTTGGTGCGAGTAGGTACTCGTTGTTCCCAAAATCTCTAGACCCAAGACATGGCTCGGGTTTCGGGATAGTTTCCCTCATCAGTAGAGAACAAGTTTGGGGTGGATGAGAAGGCCGCCAAGTAACCGTCACAGGCCTCGATGCCTCTCTGGCTCGCAGGGCGTCTCCAGAAGCTCGTCAGCTTGGCGCTCAAGGGAGCGATAAGTAGAATTCTGCAATGGATCGCACTCCGCTAGCCCCTCCTCAGGGTCGCCCCTAAGCACTCTGGTATTTGAAGTGCGTGTAGTTCGAAGAATAGAAGTCAAATTCATAAGTGGTTCACCAAAGTTGGTGCGAGTAGGTACTCATTGTTCCCAAAATCTCTAGACCCAAGACATGGCTCGGGTTTCGGGATAGTTTCCCTCATCAGTAGAGAACAAGTTTGGGGTGGATGAGAAGGCCGCCAAGTAACCGTCACAGGCCTCGATGCCTCTCTGGCTCGCAGGGCGTCTCCAGAAGCTGGTCAGCTTGGCGCTCAAGGGAGCGATAAGTAGAATTCTGCAATGGATCGCACTCCGCTAGCCCCTCCTCCGGGTCGCCCCTAAGCACTCTGGTATTTGAAGTGCGTGTAGTTCGAAGAATAGAAGTCAAGTTCATAAGTGGTTCACCAAAGTTGGTGCGAGTAGGTACTCGTTGTTCCCAAAATCTCTAGACCCAAGACATGGCTCGGGTTTCGGGATAGTTTCCCTCATCAGTAGAGAACAAGTTTGGGGTGGATGAGAAGGCCGCCAAGTAACCGTCACAGGCCTCGATGCCTCTCTGGCTCGCAGGGCGTCTCCAGAAGCTCGTCAGCTTGGCGCTCAAGGGAGCGATAAGTAGAATTCTGCAATGGATCGCACTCCGCTAGCCCCTCCTCCGGGTCACCCCTAAGCACTCTGGTATTTGAAGTGCGTGTAGTTCGAAGAATAGAAGTCAAGTTCATAAGTGGTTCACCAAAGTTGGTGCGAGTAGGTACTCGTTGTTCCCAAAATCTCTAGACCCAAGACATGGCTAGGGTTTCGGGATAGTTTCCCTCATCAGTAGAGAACAAGTTTGGGGTGGATGAGAAGGCCGCCAAGTAACCGTCACAGGCCTCGATGCCTCTCTGGCTCGCAGGGCGTCTCCAGAAGCTCGTCAGCTTGGCGCTCAAGGGAGCGATAAGTAGAATTCTGCAATGGATCGCACTCCGCTAGCCCCTCCTCCGGGTCGCCCCTAAGCACTCTGGTATTTGAAGTGCGTGTAGTTCGAAGAATAGAAGTCAAGTTCATAAGTGGTTCACCAAAGTTGGTGCGAGTAGGTACTCGTTGTTCCCAAAATCTCTAGACCCAAGACATGGCTCGGGTTTCGGGATAGTTTCCCTCACCAGTAGAGAACAAGTTTGGGGTGGATGAGAAGGCCGCCAAGTAACCGTCACAGGCCTCGATGCCTCTCTGGCTCGCAGGGCGTCTCCAGAAGCTCGTCAGCTTGGCGCTCAAGGGAGCGATAAGTAGAATTCTGCAATGGATCGCACTCCGCTAGCCCCTTCTCCGGGTCGCCCCTAAGCACTCTGGTATTTGAAGCGCGTGTAGTTCGAAGAATAGAAGTCAAGTTCATAAGTGGTTCACCAAAGTTGGTGCGAGTAGGTACTCGTTGTTCCCAAAATCTCTAGACCCAAGACATGGCTCGGGTTTCTGGATAGTTTCCCTCATCAGTAGAGAACAAGTTTGGGGTGGATGAGAAGGCCGCCAAGTAACGGTCACAGGCCTCGATGCCTCTCTGGCTCGCAGGGGGTCTCCAGAAGCTCGTCAGCTTGGCGCTCAAGGGAGCGATAAGTAGAATTCTGCAATGGATCGCACTCCGCTAGCCCCTCCTCCGGGTCGCCCCTAAGCACTCAGGTATTTGAAGTGCGTGTAGTTCGAAGAATAGAAGTCAAGTTCATAAGTGGTTCACCAAAGTTGGTGCGAGTAGGTACTCGTTGTTCCCAAAATCTCTAGACCCAAGACATGGCTCGGGTTTCGGGATAGTTTCCCTCATCAGTAGAGAACAAGTTTGGGGTGGATGAGAAGGCCGCCAAGTAACCGTCACAGGCCTCGATGCCTCTCTGGCTCGCAGGGCGTCTCCAGAAGCTCGTCAGCTTGGCGCTCAAGGGAGCGATAAGCAGAATTCTGCAATGGATCGCACTCCGCTAGCCCCTCCTCCGGGTCGCCCCTAAGCACTCTGGTATTTGAAGTGCGTGTAGTTCGAAGAATAGAAGTCAAGTTCATAAGTGGTTCACCAAAGTAGGTGCGAGTAGGTACTCGTTGTTCCCAAAATCTCTAGACCCAAGACATGGCTCGGGTTTCGGGATAGTTTCCCTCATCAGTAGAGAACAAGTTTGGGGTGGATGAGAAGGCCGCCAAGTAACCGTCACAGGCCTCGATGCCTCTCTGGCTCGCAGGGCGTCTCCAGAAGCTCGTCAGCTTGGCGCTCAAGGGAGCGATAAGTAGAATTCTGCAATGGATCGCACTCCGCTAGCCCCTCCTCTGGGTCGCCCCTAAGCACTCTGGTATTTGAAGTGCGTGTAGTTCGAAGAATAGAAGTCAAGTTCATAAGTGGTTCACCAAAGTTGGTGCGAGTAGGTACTCGTTGTTCCCAAAATCTCTAGACCCAAGACATGGCTCGGGTTTCGGGATAGTTTCCCTCATCAGTAGAGAACAAGTTTGGGGTGGATGAGAAGGCCGCCAAGTAACCGTCACAGGCCTCGATGCCTCTCTGGCTCGCAGGGCGTCTCCAGAAGCTCGTCAGCTTGGCGCTCAAGGGAGCGATAAGTAGAATTCTGCAATGGATCGCACTCCGCTAGCCCCTCCTCCGGGTCGCCCCTAAGCACTCTGGTATTTGAAGTGCGTGTAGTTCGAAGAATAGAAGTCAAGTTCATAAGTGGTTCACCAAAGTTGGTGCGAGTAGGTACTCGTTGTTCCCAAAATCTCGAGACCCAAGGCATGGCTCGGGTTTCGGGATAGTTTCCCTCATCAGTAGAGAACAAGTTTGGGGTGGATGAGAAGGCCGCCAAGTAACCGTCACAGGCCTCGATGCCTCTCTGGCTCGCAGGGCGTCTCCAGAAGCTCGTCAGCTTGGCGCTCAACGGAGCGATAAGTAGAATTCTGCAATGGATCGCACTCCGCTAGCCCCTCCTCCGGGTCACCCCTAAGCACTCTGGTATTTGAAGTGCGTGTAGTTCGAAGAATAGAAGTCAAGTTCATAAGTGGTTCACCAAAGTTGCTGCGAGTAGGTACTCGTTGTTCCCAAAATCTCTAGACCCAAGACATGGCTCGGGTTTCGGGATAGTTTCCCTCATCAGTAGAGAACAAGTTTGGGGTGGATGAGATGGCCGCCAAGTAACCGTCACAGGCCTCGATGCCTCTCTGGCTCGCAGGGCGTCTCCAGAAGCTCGTCAGCTTGGCGCTCAAGGGAGCGATAAGTAGAATTCTGCAATGGATCGCACTCCGCTAGCCCCTCCTCCGGGTCGCCCCTAAGCACTCTGGTATTTGAAGTGCGTGTAGTTTGAAGAATAGAAGTCAAGTTCATAAGTGGTTCACCAAAGTTGGTGCGAGTAGGTACTCGTTGTTCCCAAAATCTCTAGACCCAAGACATGGCTCGGGTTTCGGGATAGTTTCCCTCATCAGTAGAGAACAAGTTTGGGGTGGATGAGAAGGCCGCCAAGTAACCGTCACAGGCCTCGATGCCTCTCTGGCTCGCAGGGCGTCTCCAGAAGCTCGTCAGCTTGGCGCTCAAGGGAGCGATAAGTAGAATTCTGCAATGGATCGCACTCCGCTAGCCCCTCCTCCGGGTCGCCCCTAAGCACTCTGGTATTTGAAGTGCGTGTAGTTCGAAGAATAGAAGTCAAGTTCATAAGTGGTTCACCAAAGTTGGTGCGAGTAGGTACTCGTTGTTCTCAAAATCTCTAGACCCAAGACATGGCTCGGGTTTCGGGATAGTTTCCCTCATCAGTAGAGAACAAGTTTGGGGTGGATGAGAAGGCCGCCAAGTAACCGTCACAGGCCTCGATGCCTCTCTGGCTCGCAGGGCGTCTCCAGATGCTCGTCAGCTTGGCGCTCAAGGGAGCGATAAGTAGAATTCTGCAATGGATCGCACTCCGCTAGCCCCTCCTCCGGGTCGCCCCTAAGCACTCTGGTATTTGAAGTGCGTGTAGTTCGAAGAACAGAAGTCAAGTTCATAAGTGGTTCACCAAAGTTGGTGCGAGTAGGTACTCGTTGTTCCCAAAATCTCTAGACCCAAGACATGGCTCGGGTTTCGGGATAGTTTCCCTCATCAGTAGAGAACAAGTTTGGGGTGGATGAGAAGGCCGCCAAGTAACCGTCACAGGCCTCGATGCCTCTCTGGCTCGCAGGGCGTCTCCAGAAGCTCGTCAGCTTGGCGCTCAAGGGAGCGATAAGTAGAATTCTACAATGGATCGCACTCCGCTAGCCCCTCCTCCGGGTCGCCCCTAAGCACTCTGGTATTTGAAGTGCGTGTAGTTCGAAGAATAGAAGTCAAGTTCATAAGTGGTTCACCAAAGTTGGTGCGAGTAGGTACTCGTTGTTCCCAAAATCTCTAGACCCAAGACATGGCTCGGGTTTCGGGATAGTTTCCCTCATCAGTAGAGAACAAGTTTGGGGTGGATGAGAAGGCCGCCAAGTAACCGTCACAGGCCTCGATGCCTCTCTGGCTCGCAGGGCGTCTCCAGAAGCTCGTCAGCTTGGCGCTCAAGGGAGCGATAAGTAGAATTCTGCAATGGATCGCACTCCGCTAGCCCCTCCTCCGGGTCGCCCCTAAGCACTCTGGTATTTGAAGTGCGTGTAGTTAGAAGAACAGAAGTCAAGTTCATAAGTGGTTCACCAAAGTTGGTGCGAGTAGGTACTCGTTGTTCCCAAAATCTCTAGACCCAAGACATGGCTCGGGTTTCGGGATAGTTTCCCTCATCAGTAGAGAACAAGTTTGGGTGGATGAGAAGGCCGCCAAGTAACCGTCACAGGCCTCGATGCCTCTCTGTCACGCACTTCAAATACCAGAGTGCTTAGGGGCGACCCGGAGGAGGGGCTAGCGGAGTGCGATCCATTGCAGAATTCTACTTATTGCTCCCTTGAGCGCCAAGCTGACGAGCTTCTGGAGACGCCCTGCGAGCCAGAGAGGCATCGAGGCCTGTGACGGTTACTTGGCGGCCTTCTCATCCACCCCAAACTTGTTCTCTACTGATGAGGGAAACTATCCCGAAACCCGAGCCATGTCTTGGGTCTAGAGATTTTGGGAACAACGAGTACCTACTCGCACCAACTTTGGTGAACCACTTATGAACTTGACTTCTATTCTTCGAACTACACGCACTTCAAATACCAGAGTGCTTAGGGGCGACCCGGAGGAGGGGCTAGCGGAGTGCGATCCATTGCAGAATTCTACTTATCGCTCCCTTGAGCGCCAAGCTGACGAGCTTCTGGAGACGCCCTGCGAGCCAGAGAGGCATCGAGGCCTGTGACGGTTACTTGGCAGCCTTCTCATCCACCCCAAACTTGTTCTCTACTGATGAGGGAAACTATCCCGAAACCCGAGCCATGTCTTGGGTCTAGAGATTTTGGGAACAACGAGTACCTACTCGCACCAACTTTGGTGAACCACTTATGAACTTGACTTCTATTCTTCGAACTACACGCACTTCAAATACCAGAGTGCTTAGGGGCGACCCGGAGGAGGGGCTAGCAGAGTGCGATCCATTGCAGAATTCTACTTAGCACCATGGGAAATTGGAAATATATATATATATACAACACCAACGAGGGTAATGAAGCACCAAATACTCAGAATCAGCTCTGTGCCATTAATGTTACGCAGAGGGGAGCAGGGGAAAGTCCCTTCAAAGTCAAGAGCAAGTTTGTCCCCATCATGCCAAAAGACGCGGTCGACATTTTTCATGAGTCTGTGGTGGAAGATTTAAAAACACTCAACAAACGAACACAGAGACAGAAACTCGTCACCAAAAGAAATTTTCAAGCAATCCAATACGACAAATTAATGGAAAAACTTAGTAACAATCATGATATAGTAATCAATTGCTCCGACAAAGGAGGAAACATTGTCCTTTGGCAAAAGAAAGAATATGTGACAGAAGCATTAAGACAACTGGGCGATAGCAACTGCTATGTGATAAGCAGCGGCTTAGAATATAAACGGGCCCGGGACACTTTGAAGCGAATGCTAATGTCCTACATACGTGAAAATCTAATTTCAACTGAGGAATTCGCATTTCTACATGTGGAAAATCCGGTGATGCCTCACCTATATCTAATTCCAAAGGTACACAAAATGCGACACCCGACTCCTGGCAGAACGATCATCTCTGCTATAAAAAGTATGGGTGAGAATGTTTCCCGCTACATTGATTACTTTTTGCAAAATCATGTCCAAAGTCTAGCCAGTTACATTAAGGACACCGGGGACTTTCTGTCGAAACTTGGCACAATACAATGGCAAACTAACTGGTGAATGATTACACTGGACATTGAATCATTGTATAAATGTATTGAACATTGCAAAGGTATTGAAGCCATTAGACATTATTTGGGACGAAAGTCTTGTGAATATTATGGGCACAACCGTATGTTGTGCGACCTGGTAAATTGGTGCCTTAACAATAACTTCTTTATGTATGGCAAAGACATATGGAAACAAATCAGGGGTGTTGCGATGGGGTCCTGCTTCTCCCCCAGCTATGCGTGTTTACACGTGGGCTGGTGGGAGGAGCGGGATCTTGTCGCAACTTCTGGTTTTAGTAATGTCAAATATTGGATGAGATTCATCGATGACGTTTTCTGTGTGTGGGAGGGTGACATTTCTAGTGCACAGCAGTTTGTCAGAACTCTCAATACTAACACCAGCAATTTGTTCTTTACATCAAATATCAGCAGACAATCGGCCCAATTTTTAGATGTCCAAATTGATATCGTAGGGGCCAATATTACAACATCTTTATACCGTAAACCCACAGCTGGCAATAGCATCTTGCATGCCAGCAGTGGACATCCCGGACATGTCATAGAAAGCATTCCTTTGGGGGAACTCTTGAGGTTAAAGAGAATCTGCAACAGTGTGGAAACATTTGATGAGGGAGCTATTGCAATGATGGAACGTCTGAGGGCCAGGGGCTACAGTGAGGTGATCCTTTCCAAAGCATTAACTAAAACTAAGGAAAGGTCCAGAGAATCTCTCCTCATGTCCACTCCCCCAGATGCAGGGAACACTGACCAGTCTCCCAGGCTGATTATCACGTACAGTCGGCAGCAACGTCAAATAAAATCCATCATCAATAGGCATTGGCCCATTTTGAAAACAGATGGTGTGTTGAATTCTAGAGTGTCAGACAGACCTATTGTCACCTTCAAAAAAGCCCACAGCATGCACAGCAAACTAGTCAAGCAAAGTCCAGAACTGGTCAGTGGCAGTGACTGGCTCACTAGAAAGGGCTTTTACAAATGTAGTTCTTGCGGTGCGTACAAGTTTGGGCAGAACACTACACACTATGACAGTCCTTTTTCCATTACAAAAATTGCCATCAAGGGCAATTTTAACTGTCGTACCGAGTTTGCTGTGTATGTCCTGGCGTGCACCTGTGGTTTGTGCTATGTGGGTAGCACGAGGTCACAGGTGCACGTCAGGATATTGCAGCATCTCCGCGCCATTGTAAACCATGACGTAGCCTACCCCGTGGCCAGATATTTTGATTCAGTACACGCCAGGGATCTGGCGTGTTTGAGGTATTATGTCATTGACGCTGTGCCCCCTTATGGTACATGCATTCATGCAGTAAAGATATAGCACTAGTCACTTTTTCAGCCTTTGGTTGTTTCTGCATTCAAGCAGTTATGATATGTGGTGAGGCCGTTTATGAGATTTGTGCAATGTTTTATGGGATAAGTAAAAGATTGTCAATCTATCATCTATTTTTAAGACAAAATATCAACTTTGAAAACGAAATTTAACTGTTTCATATATTGTATTGTTTTTTCAGGCTGAGTTTTTAACCAGTTACTGTTATGACATGAAAAGTTGTTTGTCTTTCCCTTTTATAAAATTTGCACCCTTTCTATGTCAATGTTCACGATCATGTGACGCACGTCAGTAGGTGTGGCCCATAGGATGGGTCAGGGAAACTGAGCATTTAAAAGTAACAGGCTGACTTATTAAAGTCTACTCGGTGCACTGGATTTACACCTCGCTAATGTTGGAGTTACTCATAGCAGAGGTCACCAGCTTGATGCAGTCTTTACCAACTTTGCGAACCTGGAAGCTCTCCAAATGATGGCTCTCCCTTGGACGGATCATTACCTTATTCCGTTTAGATGGCAATCGGAGAACCGGAGAGACTCCGTACCCAGGCAACACACTGTAGAACGACTCTGGTCGAAGCTACCGGTGGATAGTTGGGTGGCAGAGTTGGTTAGAACCTGTCCTCTCCCTGTAGCTGACCCCACTATCGCTGATCAAAATATGGGTGAATGGCTGTCCAATTCTCTGGACTTACTGATCCCTAAAAAAAGGAGACTTGTCAGGGAAAGAAGAATCGGTTCTGCCCCCTGGTATAACCCTGAACTTAGGGGCTTTAGAACCTCATGTAAAAGGCTGGAACAGGCTTGGAGGAGAGAGCAGACGGAAGAAAGCAGGGCAAATTATAAAAGCGAGATGAGGAAGTATAAAAGTGCACTGAAGGACGCTAAAAGGAACTTCTTTAGTGATAAGATTGAGAGGGCAAGTAATTCTCCAGGAGAATCTTTTAAAATTTTTAAGGAACTTGTGAAAGCCCCGGTCCCGCCAGTCGTGTATGATAATCCTAAAGAAAAATGTGAAGAACTGGCCTACTTCTTCCATTCAAAAATAGAGAAGATTTTGTCCTCCCTGCCTGTGACCCCTCAGATCTCTGAGGTGGCTGTTAGTCCAGTAAGATGTCCGACTGAGCTAGTCTCGTTTGGCCCTTTCTCGAAAGAGGAGGTCATAAAAGTATTGACAGAGATGAAGAGTGGTTCTCCGAGTGACCCAGTGCCCATGAAATACCTTAACCCTGTGGTAAACACTCTGTCTACTCCGCTGGCTGACCTTATCAATCTCTCACTATCTCATGGTATAGTGCCTCAGAGATGGAAAAGGGCAGTGGTAAAAGCCCTATTGAAAAAACCTGGATTGGATCCTTCCAATTTGACCAACTTCAGGCCAATTTCACTTCTGCCTGGTTTCTCTAAAGTTGCAGAGAAGTTGGTCAACCGTCAGCTATCCCATCATCTCGAGTCCAACCACCTGTTGGGAGACTCCCAGACTGGTTTCCGCCCCGGCCATGGAACGGACACAGCCCTACTGGCAGTAGTGGAGGAAGCAAGGAGCACTCTTGATACAGGAGGGTCAGTGGCAGTGATCCTCCTGGACTTGAGTGCTGCCTTTGACACCGTGAGTCATCAGGTGCTCCTCCAACGTCTGTCAGAGGTAGGTGTCTCGGGGATAGCCTTGCAATGGCTGGAATCCTTTCTTTCCAACCGTTTTTACCAAGTCTGGGAAGGGGCAGAGCAGTCAATACCATTCCCTCTTCGATGTGGAGTCCCGCAGGGCTCATCATTGAGCCCTACCTTATTTAATATTTACATGACTCCACTTGAAAGAGTGGTGGCCCCTTCAGGGGTGAAGATCATCAGCTACGCTGATGATACTCAGCTGGTGGTGGGCCTCACTCAGCTGGCGGAACATCCGGAAGTTTTACACGACTGCCTTGCTAACGTCTATCGGTGGATGTCTCGCTCGGCCTTAAAGCTTAATGGAGGTAAAACCGAGCTGATGCTCCTGGGTAATCCCAGTCCCTCTATTATTGCTAGCTGCTGGCCCCGGTCTCTGGGCGACCCACCATCTCCCAAGAAGGAGATCAAGTCATTGGGAGTATGGCTGGAGGAAGATCTGTCCTTTAGGACCCATGCCAGGAAGACCGCGGGAGTGTGTTTTGGTCTGCTGCGGTCAGCCCGCAAGGTGTTACCACTGCTTCCTGATCCAGCAAGGAAGCTCTTGATGCGTGGTTTAATCCTATCGAGGCTTGACTATGGGAATGCGCTGTTTCTTGGTGCCCCCGAAGCGACCTTCAAAACCCTCCAACAGGTGCAAAATGCTGCTGCGAGAGTCCTAATGGATGTTCCCAGAAGGCAGTCTGCCGCCCCAGCCCTCAAAAAGCTCCACTGGCTCCCCGTGAAGGAGCGGGTGAAGTTTAAAGCGCTATGTACGGCCCACAAAATCTTGCATGGTAAGGGCCCCCCCATCCTTTTTAATATGGCCCGTCCTTATAAACCTACACGTCTTTTGCGCTCAGACCAAAAACATCTTCTGCAGTCAGCGAGAGTGAGGAGAGTTCGCTCGGGGGGCAGACGGTTTTCAGTGCAGGTGGCGACACTGTGGAACTCTTTGCCCCTTAAGATCCGTTCAGAGCCCAAGATCCTACTGTTTAGGAAACTCCTAAAGACCTATTTGTTCCCACAGTAGTGATTGGACTTGTTTCTCTCCCCTTGGTTCTGTCTCGCGCCGGGATGCCCCCGGGTAAGCTGAGTGCGCTACAAATTTCATATTATTATTATTATTATTATTAACCGGTGTGTGAACAAGAGTACATGGTACTCGAAACGCGTCGTCTGAAAGGTGTTCAATAGAATCTAAACATCTTGCCTGTAGTCGTGGGGTCCGTTTCCTTCTTTCGCCACACTGCCGGTGTGGAGGTTTGAGGATTTTTGCTGTATATATATATATATATATATAGACCAAGAGCACAAGTTGCTCGAAACGCGTAATCTGAGAGGTTTTCATTAAAATCTCCCTTACTGCAGCCTACGTGGTCCGTGTCTTCATTTACGGCGGGAGTGTGCTGTTTGAAGAATCTGTTTGCATATATATATATATATATATATATATATATATATATATATATATGAGAGGATGTGGCCTAAAAGCTAAGGTGGTCGACCTCGAAGCTGGGGAACAGCTTACCTAACAAAAAACAAGCATTTGCAATGCAATAGGTTTTGCAATTGTGAGAGTTTGAGCTATTGGCATTGTAAATAACAAGGCCTTCTATTTATGTGTTGGGTTTCATAACAGATAAATAAAAAGCATTGTCATTTAAAATGCTAATAGTTTAAACTCTCGGAATGTGTGCCTTATTGCATTGCAAATTCTTATTTTTAATGTGCTGGAGATTGTTTGAGAAAATGAAGCAAGGTGGAAAGAGATCCAAAAATTATAAGTGAATCAGAAGGCATCATGTAAGTGACAGCAGTTGGACCATGGCCGTTTGATCAATCTGGCGCAATATTTCAGCCATATAATGCCACTGCTGCCATCAGGCATCTATGTTGCCCAACTTTAAATTAGGTCCTTTAAAACGGGTGCGCATGTACTACCGCTGACATGATGGGTCACTGTACTCCCAGCACACATGTTCAAACAAACTCTGTAAGAAATCATTAAAATAAGCCTTTGCGTACAATTGTTTCCCAAATGAATTATTAGAAGTAAAAATATGAATAAACCAGCATTTTTCACCTTCAAAAACACAAGTGTTGGTGCAAGCAAGATTTGGATACATGTACGATATTTGCCGGAAGAAGGTGTTTTGAGTCACTTATCTATAAGGAATCTGAAGGCTGGCTTGGCTTCCGGCCCTAGATCTTAATCTTCCTGGAGATGGGAAAGGTGGACGCGTAGGTCACGGAGGCAAAAGCTGCGATCTGCTGGGTCAAGGTTGGCTCTGACTTTCTAAACGGTTTGCAGGGAAAAGGTCAGGACTGTAAAGAGCTTTCTGTGCAGCTCTTTCAGTTCCCTGTAGTTCCTTTCTGTGTCCTGACATTTACTAGCCACGTTTACAACCAGGGCGGCCTGGAGGCAAAGAACAGGGTTAGAAACTCTAGGGGAGGACATGAACATACACCATCTCGGGCTGTGCAGCGAACAACATACACAACTAAAGATAACTCAAAATGGACTGATAATGCCACTTTCAAAAATACGCTTAATGCTATGGAGGCAAAATGTTCTAATGAAGCGCTTTAATTTCTTGTCGGGAGTAGGGAAGTACTATATGAATGCAATTGCAATATGATTCAGTCTTCACCTACACAATGTCACCAGCGAGACATTATTTTTATTTGCATATACAGCCAGGCTAACTTTATAAAACCGACTGATATGACAGCATTGAGGAAAATGTTTTTCAGCATTGTCCTAAGTGCATTTAATTAATTCCCTTTTGTTATTTGCTTTTAAAAGATGTTTAAGTATATAAGGAATCACACATAGCCCCTGCCAAATGCAACCCCGTTTTCTCCCTTTCTGAAAGTGCTACGTGTCAGATTTTTTGGGGGAAGTAAACATTACCCTGAGGTGAAATTTTGGCCGAGTCCACTTCATACATCTGATGTTTATAACAAGAAGACTGCGAACAGCATGGAGCTTTGATGTCAGTCATCCGCCATACCACATGATGCCGCTCTCTCCACACCTTAAAGTAGCACTTACCTGCCACCACCTCCGGGACGGTCTTGCCGCAGTCCTGGGCTCAATGCACTGTTGGGGCATGCTGTGAGGGCGGCTTCATCATCATTATAGCACTAGTGAAAATGTAAGGAAGACGCACGGGACACCGACCAAGAATGGAGAGGGTTCGGCACTGATAGCTTCGCGTAGGGGCGCTAAACCCAGTAATACACGACTGATACCTAGAGCACGCCGGCCCCAGACAGAGGGTATAAACTACCGGAGAACAGTGAGGGGGGTTCCGTGTGAGCACACCCTCTCTACAAGGGAACATGGAGCAATCTGCATACGGCAGCCGCAAAAAGGGCAACGCACGTGTGTCCTCCCTCGAACAGTCCCGTGAAGCTGACGGGCGGTGGGAGGAAGGAAAACACAAACGGGAGAGGGGTGGGTACAAACTTAAGCAGAGGAAGGAGAACAGAACAGCGGGAGGGGGTAGGTACAACCTTAAGCAGAGGAAGGAGAATAGGAACAACGGGAGGGGGGTGGGTACAAAGTAAAGCGGAGAGGAAGCATTGCGAGTGAGCAGGAATTCTGACAACGCGCCGTAAGCATGCACATCTCCTGTCCTCTGAGTTGTGCTAACTCCGCCGTGCGCATGCACAACTCAAGTCCTTTCTATGCGTGCACATGTCTTGTCCCCCTTCGGCAACCAAGTAGACTACAATAGATCTCGCCAAGGTGAGCACCGCAAGCGCTGCATCGCTAGGCGAGACCTAAAAAAAGTAGCAACTCAATCACAGAGTAATCATTGGAAGGACTGCAATCAGTAGGCTCTGGCCAAATAAAAGGCAGAAATTAAAAGTGCTGATTAACCCAACGAATGGTAAGCAACAGGTGGGCTGCAAGCACCTTCTTGTATACTCTCCCAAAAGCACACATGCGGCCCATGCACTGGCGTAGGCGAGACCTAAAAACGTGGGTGGGGAGTTAGTGTCTGTGGTGAGTTGGCCACCTACAGGTGGTTGGCTCTGTGACTAATCCAAGTCATGCACAGCTGACGGTAGTGTATTGCAGGGGGCTGGGCACCCAGCCCCAAACTGTGCATAGCATTGGACATCCTTTTTTAAATAACATAAATTAACTGGAAAAAAACAAAGGTTAAAAACACGTTATAGTTAGATAAGAATTTCAATTAAAACTTTACATTTTAAACTATCAAATCCACATTAATTCACCAGGTCTAGGTATCTCAAGTAACTATAACTTGTACCCTTGCCATGCACTGCTTATACCCTCACATAATACAACACTTTCAACAAGTATAATGACTGCATTGATAATTGTATTTATTATTTTATCTATTTATTTGTGTTTTATAGAGTGCGGACTTGACCCGTTAGGTCATCAGAGCGCTTTACAGGGTTAACAGGTTGTATACAAATAAGAGTTGAGTAGGGGGGTGGAACATTTGGGATAAAAACAAGTACAAACATTTTACAAGAACGTAGGTCCTTGAATATAAGGGTAGAGTGCCAGTAGTGCATCCCTAATGACATTATTGATGACAACACTGCACTGCGAGGGCAAGTTACAGTTACTTTAGGGTATGAGTTACAGTTAATTAAGAGAACTAAAACTGGCAAATTTCAGTGGCTTTGTTAGTATACAATGTTACGCTTTAACCAAAAATTTTCCCTTACTATAACATCCCTTTAACCTTTGGTTTTCGGTGAATTTTTAACTTAAGATAGTTACAAATCCTAACTATAACATCACTATAACCGTTGTGTTTTTTGTCAGTGAAAATATCATGCAAGCTGAGGGTTCAACTAAATGCCTAAAAACAACAAGTCTCCAAGCTGCCAATTTGTGAACGTAGGGCCATATGTATCAAGGCCAAATGGGTTCGCAAACGCCGAAATTCACAGAATTCCGGCGTTTGCAAACCCATTTTTGCTAAATGGTATGTATGAAACAATTTTGGTGCAAAATAAGGAATCGCAAAATTTGCCATTCCTTATTTTGCGATTGCATTTAAGGAATTACAAATTTTGCGATTCCTTAAATGCAATGTATAAAGGAAAAAAAAATCCAAAATGCCCTTAAGGAATCGCAAATTACCACCAACTTCTAGTTGGTGGTAAGTTGCGAATTCTTTTAAAAAAACATTTTTTTTAAAATCAAAAGGTGCCATAATCGTAATCGTAATCGGATTAGGTTCAAGACTCTATGTATAGTCTATAAAGCACTCCACAATCAAGGACCGCAGTTTCTTAAGGACCAACTGACTCCCTATATTCCCTCCAGACAACTTCGTTCCATCACTTTGAATCAACTAGTGGTGCCGCGCACAAAAACAGTTTCCTGAGGCGACCGCCGCTTTCTGGTTTCTGCTCCCAAGCTATGGAATAAACTGCCACAGTCAATTAGGACTAGTCCTACACTCTTGCTCTTCCGCAAACAGTTAAAGACTTGGCTCTTTAACCAATAATTTAATAGCGGCACTTTCTGGAGATTCACGTAGTTAGTTTTAGCGCCGAGACACCTATGGGTATTCGTTCGCGCTTAATAAATAGTAATAATAAATAAATAAATAAATAATGTGACGCTCATACATGCCCTTAGGGCATGTATGTGCGCCATATGCGCACACATGTCATTTTCAGGGGTGCAGCAGGGTGTCCTTTGGACACCCCTGCCCCCTTGAAAATATTCTCCCCTTCATTCCTATGGGCCTCCTGGCCCATAGAAATGAATGGGAAATTATTCCTTAATTGCGATTAGCAATTTGCTAATTGCAATTAAGGAATTTTAAGGAATCGCTAAAAAGAAGCGATTTTCTACATACATACCATTTTGCGATTTCTAAATAGCGATTCCTTAAAAATCGCTATTGAAGAATCGCAAAACAGAATGTTGATACATATGGCCCTAACATTCTAAATATTCACAGTTATACAAGGAAGAGATATACATTGCCTTTGCAGGTGCTAGTCCAATTCTCTTTTAGGTAGGCTATGAAACAATCTATTCTACTTGCCACTAGATTTGCTCCAAAATGTAATCCATATTATAACGTTTAATCACTGGTACCGTTTAAAGTGGATACTTGTAATATCATCTACACAAGATTACCCATATGCAAATGCAAAAACCATGGCAGAATATTTAAAATTCAAAGGTCAAGTTATGCCTTGCCAATATATGAAAGCAACTAGGGGTTGGGCCCACTGGGAAAGAGGGTAGGTTGGGCCACTGTAAAATGCAACAAAATGGTTTTTTTTTTACCTATGCCTCTGTTATGAATGTCACAACGAATGCTGAATTTGGGTAAACCAAAATTTATTAGTTTATCCAGACATTTATGTCTTTTAGGTTCATTCAACTTTAAGTTTTTCCATTATTTTAGTAAAGGCAGAAAGAAGAGCATCATCAACTTCATGTACTACCATATACTACCACATTGCAAAAAGTTCAAAAACAAATCATGAAACTTTTACAATACCAGAACATTACTACACAAATAACATAAATACACAATTACAATATCAAAGTGCTCTTAATTACAGTGAATCATGGAACTATTACTCAATAATACAGTCACAATCCAGAATGTCAAACCATCTCTTGAACAGAAAAAATGTAAAGAGTATTACACCCCAATACAAAGTGCATCTACTTATTATGCAAATCAGAAACGTTCTGCATTAATCATTGGCATTAAATGTCTGAAAGTAACAGAATGCCGACGCGTTTCGAGTCCCATGTATAAATCAAGAGACTCTCATCAGGGCTGTCAGAGTCTGGTCCATGAAAACTGTTTGGTAAAAAACAAAAAAACAATAAACTTAATCTATCAAATCCTCAATCCATTATATATTTACAACAACATTTCTCTAATGCACAAAGTGCTGCATACCTGGTGGTTTCAAGTTCCAGGGCTGCACTTAAAGTGAACTGTGGTCTAGGCCGTGGGTACTCACTGTAACACAGTGGTATAACTTTAGTAAAGATCTCTGCCATTAGGGCAACTTAAACTGGGGCCAGAAATGGCAATGTTTTACCTTTTGTGTTTTCACACGGGCGGCGCGTCTATTTTCAGCCACCGGTAAAATGATTCTTCTAGCGGATCACATTCTGCAACAGTGGAAATGTCCGTTTTAAAACTTGCACATAGTCTATTTCAATTGTGCATTATCACCAGTTGTAAGGCTGACTTACTTTACAAGCACCCGAAAAGGGTTTAATTCCGCTATTGGTTTTCAGGTGAGTTCGATTTCTGTGGAAATATATAAACAATGCGAGCGCGTGTTAGCCTGACCGCGTTCTGGCGCTGACAACATCAGTTATCTATTCCTTCTGCCCTGATTGGGGACCTACCTTTGCCTTCCTTCCCGAAGTCGTCTCCCCTTTGTTCCTTTCCGCTTAAAGCAATTCCGATTTCTGTAACAATAAATAAGCAGAACAAACGCGTGTTAGCCTGACCGCGTTTGTGGTGTAAAGCGCGCCACTATCTGATATCTTCTGCCCTAGACGGGGCTTACCTTCGTTTTTACTTCATGAAAACCGATACCACTTGGCTCACAAACGTAGGGTCAGTCTCCTTACCGGTTGCACGTTCATTTCACCAGTATTGAAAAAACGGGTCATGTGATTGTCATGTGACCTGTGGGGGCGTGTGGGCCTGAAGGATGGCTTCTGGGAATCGTAGTGCTGCCAGAATGGATTATGCTGAGTGCTTCTCATGCTCTGTTGATTTCGCTGAGGCAATTCAGCCCATTATTCACACTATCGAATTTCATAATTAGGTAGGCTTCCTTTTGAAGCAGGGCCATTTCCACATTAACGTAATGTTTTGGATCAATCCAAAACAAAATCGTCCACCTGAAGTCATTCTCACAGTGGTTACAGTTCACAAAATGTTCCACCATGGGCGCAGTGAGGACTTTTTTCTTTATCCTCGAGCGGTGCTGCGTGATCCTCACGTTGGCCGCCTGGGTAGTCTTCCCTATGTAGACCCTGTTACAGATGCACACCACAGCGTAGACCACGTTCTTAGTTCTACAATTTGTAAATGCATCGTGTCTCCATGTCACACCATTATGAGTAAAAACATTTCCTTCCAATGTCGCTGCACAGGACACACAATTACCACATCTGCGGTGCCCACAAATTGGTTTTAAATTCCACTGAGCTATAAGGTCACTTTTTGGCTTTTGGATAAAGCTGTCAGCTTTAACCAAATGTTGCCCTATGCTTTTGTTTTTGCACATGGCAAAAATGGGTTTTTGGAGCGGGGGATCCAGCGTTTCCAATAAATGCCAGTTGTTTAGAATAATACGCTTGAATTGGTTTGTGTGCTGGCCGAAGGTCGACACACAGACCAGTCTGTCAAGCTCCTCCTTTTTCTTAACTTTGAGCAAAGTGTCCCTCGGGATAAACCTTACTCTTTTTTTCGTGTGAGAAAGCAGTTTTTTGGGATACCCCCTACTCGCCATTTCTCCGCAAAATAGGGAGGCATGCGTCTCAAAATCCGACATATTGGTACAATTGCGCCTTATCCTTAGCAGTTGCCCATAGGGCAAATTTTCTCTTAAACATTGTGGATGTGAGCTTTTGAAATGCAAGATTGTATTTCTGTCTGTGGCCTTTTTGTGAATTGTTGTAAATAGCGTTCCTTCGCTGCTGCCTACTGTGACATCCAGAAAAGTCATTTTTTGTTGACTGGAGTTCAGTGTGAATTTAATATCGTTATGTCGAGAGTTAAGCCAATCATGGAACTGATCTAACTGGGTCTGGCTCCCCTGCCACAGGAGCCAGACATCGTCAATATAACGTAGCCATTGATGTATACTGCTCAAAAATGGATTATTGTTATATATGAACCTTTGTTCACATTGGTCCATATAGAGCACCGCCAGCTCCGGTGCATAGGGACAACCCATGGCTGTCCCTTTGACCTGGATGTAGAACTCATTCTCAAATTTAAAATAATTGCTCCGTAAAGTGATTTCTGCCAATGACACGATGAATGACGTGGGTACCCTGTGTGGTCTCTCTCGTTGGTCCAAATATATTTCGATCACCTCTAGTGCCTCATCCTGAGGGATTTGGGTGTATAGAGAGGCCACGTCTAATGTAACCATTAGTTGTGTACCTTCATCAAATTGTTTCCCTTCAATTTTTGTGATGAAATCTGTGGTGTCACGAAGATGTGACTTGACCTGCACAATGCATGGTTTTAGGAAAAAATCGATGTACTTCGATACAGGTTCTAGTGCAGAATCACAGCCCGAGACAATGGGTCGTCCTGGGGGTACCTGTGCATTTTTGTGTATTTTGGGTAAAAAATACAGAACAGGCGTTCTGGGCAATTTCTTATTAAGATATTCAAACTCCCTGGGTCCCAGAAAGCCATCATCTAGCCCAGCCTTTGATATTCTCAGGATTTTATCCTGAATAGCATGTATGGGGTCTTCTTTACACGGTCTATACCAATCAAGATTATTTACATGTGCCTGCCCTTCTGTGAGGTACATGGAGCGTGGCCACAGCACGACTGCCCCACCTTTGTCAGCCTGCTTTATTATGATCGATGTGTCCGATTTCAGATCACTGATCGCTGTGGTCATTCCCTTGCTGATATTATTTTTCAAAAACCTTTTTGTTTTTTCAAGTTTAGTAAGTGATGATAGGACCGTTTGTTCGAAAGCAATTATTTGTTTGGGAACATTTTGAGTCGGTGTAAACTTTGACTTAACTCTCAAACCTGTGGTTTCAGTGCTGGGTGTCGTTTCGGCAGAAGCGAAGAAGGCCTTTAGTCGTATTTTACGACAAAAATTTAATGCTTCCAGTTTTAGTTTGGTAAAATCTGTTTTTTTATTTGGGACAAACTTGAGGCCCAGGCTCAGGAGCATCTCTTCATCTTTCGTCAGTTGTTTGTCTGAAAGATTAACTATAGTTGACACACTTAGTTGTTGTAAGTCTTGTTGCGGGTTCGCATATCCCATGGCTGTTTGAAGCGGACACGCGACTGACCGCCCCTGGCTAAAAAAGAAGAAGAGGACGATGCAGCTGAAGCACCTCGTCTTTTGGAATTATTCTGCCTTGAGTCGTTAGAGGAATCAGATGAGGTTGTGTCGGAGAAAGTGAGGAATCTATTTCTTGATCTGCCCTGATAAGATGTGAGGGCCCCCCGTGACTCTCCTGACGTATAAAAGTCTTCCTTAAGAAAGGGATACACTTGTTCAAGTTTGAAGGATTTAGAATCCCTATCAAATTGAGAGGATTTGATGGTGAGAGTATTATCTTTAAAACCGCAATTTCCTTCTCAATTTTATCGAGGAGCGCTTTAGCTTCAGTGACAGTTTGGTTGTCGTTAATGGCTTTAATCAGTTCCTCTATTTCTGACTCTTCTTGACTGCAGATCCTTTGTGCTGTCTCTATGGTATGCACCATTAGATCTCTGCTACACTTAGTGTTAATTTGACTGAATCCCTTCTTATATTCTGTGTCTTCCGTGAAGATGACCGGAATATTCTTGACCTGGAGACCCCACGGAATGGTCCCTGCTTTAAGATGTTGTAGCAAAAAATGGCTGTGTAGTTCTGTGCGAATATGTTTTTTTTGGAGACGTATTAACTTATCAGCCTCATTTTGTTGTTTCGCTGAGGTACTGAGGGTGATTGAGGAAAATGGAGAGGATGCAATGAGGTTCTGTATATGGCTTTCCGTGAAGGACAGTGTATCATTCTCTGCCATGCTAAGCAGGAGACAACTCTCCTGCTCAAGAATTGATCTGTACTGTGATGTATGGGAAAGACACATGTCTGTCAGTCCCTACCCACTCGGGTAACTACCCGCTCAAAGGATGAAAGCAACTAGGGGTTGGGCCCACTGGGAAAGAGGGTAGGTTGGGCCACTGTAAAATGCAACAAAATGGGAGTTTTTTTACCTATGCCTCTGTTATGAATGTCACAACGAATGCTGAATTTGGGTAAACCAAAATTTATTAGTTTATCCAGACATTTATGTCTTTTAGGTTCATTCAACTTTAAGTTTTTCCATTATTTTAGTAAAGGCAGAAAGAAGAGCATCATCAACTTCATGTACTACCATATACTACCACATTGCAAAAAGTTCAAAAACAAATCATGAAACTTTTACAATACCAGAACATTACTACACAAATAACATATATGCACAATTACAATATCAAAGTGCTCTTAATTACAGTGAATCATGGAACTATTACTCAATAATACAGTCACAATCCAGAATGTCAAACCATCTCTTGAACAGAAAAAATGTAAAGAGTATTACACCCCAATACAAAGTGCATCTACTTATTATGCAAATCAGAAACGTTCTGCATTAATCATTGGCATTAAATGTCTGAAAGTAACAGAATGCCGACGCGTTTCGAGTCCCATGTATAAATCAAGAGACTCTCATCAGGGCTGTCAGAGTCTGGTCCATGAAAACTGTTTGGTAGAACGTTTCTGATTTGCATAATAAGTAGATGGAAAAACTTAAAGTTGAATGAACCTAAAAGACATAAATGTCTGGATAAACTAATACATTTTGGTTTACCCAAATTCAGCATTCGTTGTGACATTCATAACAGAGGCATAGGTAAAAAAAAAAACATTTTGTTGCATTTGCCAATATATGATCACAATGCACCAGGCTACAAATTACTTAACTAACTCCTGGTGGAATACAGAATTAAATTACAGACACTATGCAACAAGCACAATTTGTTGGAAAGTGCTATGAAACTGTGTTTATCTGTAAATCCACTGGGCAAGTAGGTACAAGCTACATGATACTGTGGTAGTGCTTCTCCACTTTTCAAGGCAAACTCAAATGGCTTAATCATGGAGGCAAATGAATAAGAGTTCGAGGGCTGCAGCTGGAGGATGCTCGGCGATCATTGCTGAAACTTTTGAACGACTTCTTCTTTCGGAATAAATTAAAGACAATATCATTTAGCCAGTCTTTGAGACTAAAGGAAACAATTGATCTACGCCCTATTCTCCTTGAGCAGGTTCCAGAGCTGAAGAACAAATGACCCCAAGTGATCTTCAACACTGAGATCTACTTCAAGCTCTGCACTTTGCGCCCATTGATAGATGGGCATAAAGTCTGAGAAAACGGTTTTTAGTTATGTTAAACATGATTTATCGAGCGCACTACCACCTAGTAAGTCTCTTGGCATTAATAAGCATTCAGAAAGCCGATAGAAACAAAGAATATCATTATTCAAAGGCCTCATGAAACCGATTGATTTTGATTTCCTTTCTGAAAGGGGAGTGAACAGAAATGGGTCTTAGAGGCCTCAGGACGAGCATTCCAGAGGGGATTGGAAAAAACCAGGAGGTACTTCCAAGCTGAGCTCTACGAAATTTAGGAACCAAGAGCAAAAGCTGCTGAGTCAAACAAAAAGGGCAGTTAGGAAAGTATCTGGTGAGGCGAGAAAAAATAAAACCTGGAGAGGACCCATAAAGAGAATGATGCACAGTTGTTAAAACTATAAAAAGCTAGCATAGCCAATGTCCTCTACCAATGTTAATAGTCCCTAGTTCACCTAATACCAAGAAAAACTCCAACCGCTCGAATTCCCCACTTTGAAATAATTATCACACACACACAGTGCTTCTACCATAAGTGGGAGAAATGTTCCAATAGCCTCATAGTCCTTCTGCCTCGGGCTAAACCAGTTTATAAGGGCCATCGCCTGCGGCTTGGGCCTATAACTCCGGTTCAGGGCCTTTAACAATCAGTATAGCCCTCTGCAGTGGGCCATAAGGCTACATTAAGGTTTACTTACTGCACCACTTCGGCTTACCAAAACATATTCACAGAAAAAAAAAACTACTCAAAAGTGAAGGTGCCCTTTTGAAGAAAATAAGACAGTTGGATCAGTAACAATGGCTTAGAAGTGGAAAATAATTAATTGTATCAAGAGGACAGAAGTTTTTTGACAATAGAATAAAGCATGAGTATGAACAGAAACAGCTTTAGGGAAAATAAGTTCAAGTTCAAGTTCAATCTTTATTATGCTTTGGAACTCCTTAGAGGTCCACATAAAGAAAAAGTACAATACAGAAATACCATTCACAGCGAAAGTAGACAAATCATAACAATTACAATTACTAGAACACAAAGTGACACATTATTAAGCATGCCGATCTTCAAAAAATTTCTAAAAAACATTTAAAAAAATTAAAAATATAGAAACAAAATCTCTCATTAGGGGGATTATATAAAGCACTCATAAAAGAATTCGCATTTAGAATACCCATTTGCAAGCATATTTGTCTTAGCCATTTGCTGCGATAAGGACGCAGCGCTGGGCATATGAAAAGTACATGTATTCGATCTTGAATAGAATGATGACAAAAATTGCAGATTGCAGATACTCCATGCCATTTAAACAAAAGATTATTTAGGGGTAACAAATCTTGTCTCAATAAAAACCAAAATCTCCGGATACCATGAGATAAGTTAGTTAGTTAGTATTTAGGGAAAATAACAAATGTGCATACATTTATAACTATGGGCATGATTCGCAGAGAGTTCCTCTGGTGTAACTGAGAAGATTCAAAGAGTCCAAGATATACAATAGTCATCTATACAGTATTGTCAAAGATGAGCACAGCGGCACATTGATTTTTAGCAAATCGTTGCTAAGGACCTTGACGTCAGACAAATTTCAGTGCAGTTCTACCAACTTAACAGCACCAAGAGCAAACAGAAGTGACATCACATTATAGTGAAAAGGCATGCTAATATCCCACATTCTGCCAAACCTCAGTAAAGTAAACAGCTTGCATTAAAAACTAAAGACTAAAACTCTGCAAAACACCTACATTAAACAACAAAAACAAAACAATAAAAACATTTGTCTTCTTGATGTCAGCACAGTATGTAAACCAGGAAGGTTTCTAGTAAGCATGCTGTATTCGAAATTCTGCTCGTCTCCCCTTCTCCCCGCTGCTGTCACTCCTGCAGCAATCTCACCTCTAATGTGGAAAAAAACATTGGGGGTCGGGGCGCAGAGTGTGTTAGAGGAATGGAACGCAGCCTACCCGGGAGCAGAAAGAATGGGGGAGTGCTGAAAGATGATTGGGGAGGAGAAGGAATGGGAGGCAGTTAGGGGTAAGCCTGCAGTCTGCCCGGGAGGAGAGGGAGGAAGAATGGGGAGTGATGAAAGGGGTGCAGAAAGATTATTGGGGGGTGGAGGCGGGTAGCGGTGCACCTGCAGTCTGCGTGCAGTGGGGGCCAGGAGCAGGCTCGATTTATGTGAAGAGAAGATGGAGGGTGGCGGACGGAATGCGAGAGAGACTTTGAGCACACGAATGAGAGAGAGGCGGCCAGGAGTCCACCTGCAGTGTGTCTGCAGGAGGGGAGGCTCTGTGGGGACCTGACTTATTTATGTGAGGGGTGCAAAAAGGGAGGGGTGCACCGAAAGGGCATGCGCAGAAAAATGATGAGCGCGTGTAGGCATAAGAGGAAGCTGGGAGCGCACCTGCTGTTTCTCTGCAGAAGGGCGGACTCCGTGGGGACCAGTAGCATGTTTTATTTATGGGAGGGGCTTTAGTCTCTGGGGGTGAGTGTGGAGATATGTGGAGAGATGAATGACAAGTGAAAGGAACATATGATCGATCAAAGGTTGACACACAAAAGAGGAAAGCAATGAAAAGAGAAGAGACAAAATATGTAGCCCAATATATGCTTCTGTGGGCTACGCTTCTTTGAGTAAGGTTATTTGGAAAGGGGCTCGACCATTTGAAGAGCAACAAACATTCGCTATTGCCAAAGTATGCATTCATAACAGGCGCGCTTTGTACTTCCTTAATCTTTTGAATCTGAGTGTTGTTTTTAAAAATAGTTAAGGTACGACAGAACTAGTCGGGCATCAGCAGTGCCAAAACAGTGGGGAGTCGTAAAATTGCAGAGCATTACATACCATCCCTGGTAACACACTTTAGCAATGCCTGTGATGTCTGCCTGCCTCCTCCCGCAGGAAACTCGAATTAGAACCATAAACATTATGGAAAGTCGAGACGGCGATTCAAGTCTGTAACTCCAAACACGGCATATCTCTAGCAGGTGCTTATGAGATCCGTGCACAGTTAAATTGAAGCGGTTTTCCAACAAAAAGAACACAGCATGGGAATAATGCTGGGGATTTGTCACAGTAGAAGTCAAATGGAATGTAAACAAGTGTGGGCGTGCATCTCGCGGCGCGGGAGCAGGGAGAATCGCGGTGCGGCAGCAGGGAGAGAGGAGGGGGCCTGCTCTGGTTTCCCTTGCAGGAGCCAGCAGGAAACATCTGTTTGTAATTATTAACAGATGGTTCCTGCACGCTCCCTCAAGAAAATCGCCAACGTGCACGAGTTGCCATTGAAGGCAAAGGAACGCGTGCATGTTTAGGCGCATCGATGACTACAGGTCTCCTTCTTATGCAGCGCATGCGCGCTGCGTTGGCGAGACCTAATGAATGTGCTCATCTGTAACACAACTTGCGCTCATGTAAAGCAGTCTGATACCGTCAGTTCTAATTCGTGCTATATAGAACTCCGCCCCAAAAAAGGTTAAAGTAAGCCTCTAGTTAGGTTTTTTTAAAGGATACACACACACTCAGATACACACACAGTGGTATGATAAAGTTTTAAGACCTTTGTGAGATATTACATCAACAATTGTCTCTCAAGTCATCCACTAAACAATCTCTGTCCTGTGCAGCAAATCAGTAACCCATGGTCCATCTGTGATAGATGTCAGAATCCATGATAAGTCCTACACAGATGTTAATCTTTAATGCTCAATTCTAGAGAGGACATAAGAAACTATGACCGATCCTGTCCAGTACTTCAATAACTTGTGCACCGCGTAACTATGGAGAATATTAACCCATGTAACATCTTATCCAGTTCTTCAAATCCGCATCCCATTGCCAAATTACACAAAAAGGCAAGACCTATTCTATACAGGCAATCCCAACATCACACATTCTAGCCAGTAGGTAAGTTATGGGCTGGCATGTCAAGGCCATCAACACAACTAATCAGTTTCCCCAGGTATTTGATAATCAAAGCCTGATCCTAGGCAAGAGGAAAGAAAACAATACAGCATTCTCCATTATATTCAGGAAATGTATACCAATACAGTTACTGTGGTTTTCCTCTTTACAAACATCATTAATTATGAATTCAGTAGTCCATGAGTGACATTAAACACAATACCCATTGCTATTTAGGGTACCAGTAACCAATTCACAAACTATCTAATACATTAAACCCCATATTCCATTGTATGTACAACATCAACATTCATAGCCCATGCTGGCTAGCACACCAATACAACTCTTAGTACAAAAAACATTTCCATGTGTCATCACAACAAAGGCACCAAAAACTCATGCATCATCCTATCTAGATCAACAGCACATGCTCAATCCTAACCCTAGCATCAAATCACTTGCGCCATCCTATTGAAGGTGTGAATAACCCATGCACCATCATTGTATTGACCCATGCTATGACCTATCTAGAACATCAATAAACTATGCTCCATACTATCTTGAACAATAACAACTCCTGGGCCATGCTATACAGACCCTCGGGGATCTATATGACTGATCTAACATGGAAATTAAAGCCCATGACAACCACAACCCAAAATCACACCCCAGGTGTTATTCTACAAAGTACACTAATAGTACCTCCATGATACTATTCAGGGATTAGATCCATACTCCAGTCAAGGACAACAGTGACCTATGTTCAGTGCAGTCCAGGACACCAGTAATCCATGTCCATCCCTTTCCGGCACTAAGGCATGCATATCTTACCCGGACAAAAATAAATCATACTCATCATATCCTAATCGAACTCTATGTTCTATGTAATAATAATCATGCAACTTATACAACATTCCTATGTCCTATGTAACGATCATTATGCACCTTATGTGATATTCCTTTTCTATTATAAAGTGCTCTAACACCTTTGGGTAATGTCCTCACCACATACATATGCATAAATAAATGCAATAACATATCCTGGATATTAATTATTCATGTTTCATCCTACTCAGGGCATTAATAATATATGGTTTATTTTATACAATAAATCTAAAGTCATGTGATCTCCTTCAATATTTATAAATTGCCCCGGTAGTTGGTCTCTCCTTGCCAAGTGATCATTAAAGATGTTCTGTTTCAAATTTGTGCCTCACTGCCCTTGAATTTCTCTAAGGGAGATCCTTATCTCGTGACTGGGAAGCACATATCTATGTGGCTTAAAACTGGATTTCAGGTTGATTTCATAATACAGATTTATGTTTAGAGGCTCTCATAATTTTACAAACCTCAGACTTTCTCACAAGAAGGATTCCATCTAAAACAAATGACAAAACTTGTTAATGTATTGGTTTCATTTTTGTAAATTGCCTAGTCCCTTGTTTCTGCTTTGTAATAATTAATAAATAAGAAAAATCATGGAGCCCAAGTATTTGAACCTGCTCTCAAAGCAATTTCATAGAAAAGCCACATCCTATCTTAAGTGTGGCATTGCCAATGCCCTTGGTCGACTGGAACCAGGACATCAGTGATGCACTATGGTTGATTACCATTATAGCATCAGAGCCAGCTGCAGCGGGCTCTACAGGCCATTCGGCTCAGGCCTTTAACAAGGGAGTGGGCCTTTAATGGTCGGTAGAGCCTGCTACGGAGGGTAATAAGATTGTTAGAACATTCTACTCCTAGAGTTAGCATTCTGTGATGGAAATGTTATTCCCTTTCTTACCGTCAGTGACAGGGTCACAGTGAGGAGTGCCAATGCTGTAGCCATAAGTACATAACCAGTCAGCAGAATTGTTTTCATGCCAAACATGTCAGCTACGAAGGCCTGGTGAAAGAGAAAATATGATGAGAGCTCTTACTGAGGACACTGGAAAATATTTTGCTCTTCTTTTAAATCCCAGCATTGCAATTAATACAACACCAATTTTAAAACATACAATACTAGAGGTCAAAGATTCCATCATGCATGTCCTGAAACACCAAGGATATCCTTTGATGGAATGTCAGCTAAGCAAAAGAAACAACAGTCCCTGAAAAGGATACTCTGTAATTTAAAAATATTATTTAAAAGTTAACAATCTATTGAAAGAGTACATTAAATTCAATATTCACAAATTAAACATAATAATGTGAGTCCTCCACTAAACAAATAAGGCAGACTAGCTTTATTGTATTTCCGTTGTGACGCGACCTTGTGAACAAAACTTATGACACACACATAGTTCACAGAATTGCATGTGTGTATCACATTTTCCGGAGCACCAAGCATGATTATTTCACCTCACTGCACTGTTTTGTTTATTGCAATTTAATTCATATTTTGTTTGCATATTAAATGTGAAATAAAATTTTTAAATTACATGGCATCCTTTATTTCAATAGGGACCATTGTTACTTACACTTTTTTATATTATACTTTGTAAGCAGATCCAGGGGCTGCATTATTGTTTGTGCACATTGCCCAGGTCTGCACCATAAACCACCCTTAAATTAGTATGCTGGGTGCAGGCTTAGTCAGTGGGCCGTATTTCGTATAATATGATAACCAAACTGTAGGCGCAAACTCATGAGTACCTTGAAGGCAGCATATTATTAAAAGCTATGCAGGCTGTCTTAGGTAGCTTTTAAAACACAGGCACACCAGGATTACTTGTAGGGGGGTAGATATCCGCCTAGAAGTAGGAGCAGTGAGTGACTGCACCTGCTTGCAGCAGAATGTATGGGGGGTCTATTAGATTCCCTTGCAGGCATTGAACTCGGCAGACTGACTGACTGTGGGCCTCCTCTTTGTGGTACACAGACAGTGGTACCTTTGCTGCTTATGTTTCATTCATAATATGGTGTGGGTGCATGTGGCCCCCTAGAATCACACCAGAGTATGTGTATGCCGGTGCAATCTGTATTACAGAAAGGGCTACACAGGTCCACAACCTCTTATGTAATATGAAATTGCCCAGCGGGTGCAGGAATCGGGAGCTTTCGCTTGTTGTACCACTGGATACCCTATGTAATACTGAGTCCAGCGTTTCAACCCTTCAATTTCTTGTAAAAAAGTGGTTGCACTATGGGAGTTTGAGTGTTTGTTTGCTTTAATTCAACCAATAGGTCTAACATACAAAATAACATTGATTTGACTGTAAAGTATGGTGTCCCAGCAACATGGAACCACAAAATGTCTCACAACATGGCAGCCATTTTGAAACAAAGAGGCTGACTAAATGAGTTCATTTTGGCTCTGGAAGGACAATCAGTCTCAAGCATATAGTCCAACATTATTGTACCATGGTACTAACTTAATAGCCTAGTATAGTTCCTTCAAGAGGATTTCACTGGACATGCCATACACAGATACATCTTCAGCTTTTGATTCCACATTGTGCATTGCAAAGCTGCTGGTGGGTGCCATGAGGACTCTGGGCCTGATTTAGATCTTGGCGGGATTCCCATCATCCCACCATGGTGGTTTAAAGTACTCCATCGAGTTGAAAGAGTCCCACCCACCATCAGATGTGTGGTGGCTGAACCACCATCAACATTGGCAGACTGTTTACTGACGTGCAAGCAGCGAACCTCCGTCGACGCGACGGACTCCATTGATGGCTAACAGTACTCTGTTGTCATCAAGCCGGTGGGTTTGCACTGAGCAGATTTAGATTTCCCCTTTCTGTTGACGTTGTCCTAGCTGCAGTTTCCTGATGGAGAAAGTCCCTGGTCGAGTGGAGACTGGTAAATACGACTTATTTTCATTTGCCTCAAAAACATATCTAGGAAATGTGTAATGCTCTTTTTGATACATTTTGCATGCCACATAAACAGCATACACACACTACTGAATGCACAAACACAGGCACCACAAGCAAAACATCCACAACCACCACAAAAACAATATTTTTTTGGAAGGGTCAATACAGGTGTGTTCAATTTACCTTGATATGTTGGAAAATTAACACTACTGCATTATAAAGTAAGAAAACATTGTAAGCGATTTACAAGAAGGAAGCCTAGACTCTCATTGCCGCATCCATTAAAGCATAGGGTTTAATCTAGGAGAGTGGTGCTTAGATCAGGGGAATACAGCCTCCTGGGTCCCCATAAGCAGATACAATCGACACAATTATATACAGGAAATGATCAGCACCCACTATATGTCCATATTTCTAAAAGCGATCTGTTTTGTTCCAACAATGAATGGTAAAATACAACACTGGTTCTGAGTCCCATTCAATTTGCCAAATTAACTTCAGAGTTTCTCGTATTCATTAAGATCACTTCAAATGTGTTGTGTGTTCAGAAAATTCTTTATTGATGATATAAAAAAATGTTCACATCAGCGTAGCCAACGCGTTTGGTCTCTTTTCACGAGACATCTTCAGGGCTTGTCCTTTTAGAGATGGATTTCTCAAAACATCAGTTTTTGTTGATTTACTTGTAAGAGAAGTTTGATTATTGCAATCGGTATCTTAATTCTATGACAGGAAAATTCAGCAACTAAAAGATCAATTTCGTGCACGGACCATGTCGTTCTTTAAGCTAAGTCACCATATGATGTATGTCTACCATATCCGGGTTTAGAGTCCAAATGTATCTAGGAGCAATGCGAAAAAAAACACACAGCTATATCAATTGTCAACACACAAATCATAGACATTTGTAAAAGTTGTTTGCCTTAGATCCCAACGACAACTAAGTTATTTGGTGTCATGGTGAAATCTGTGAGGGGCATGGCCAAGATAGCGGCAGCATCAGACGCATTGTAAAGAGCTCTGCAAATGGCCTGTGCTTCATCCAGCATATATCCTGCCCATCCAGCGAAAAGACCGCTTACACACCTGCTGATGTGGGTGTATGCCTGTGAGGCCTGGATGGATGACACCTGTTACTGCCACTGAGGAATCCTGTGACAGGGTCCCCGATTAGCCTCTTTGCTGCTGGGCGAGGATGCAGCAGTGGTGATGGCTGCCCCTGAACTACCGGCCCTAGAGTGTGAGATGCTGAGGTAGCTGCAATACCATTGGCCATTTGCCCTCGGTTTGATGTGCGTGAGACAGCCGGCACCCGCTCTCCCCTAATAGTAAAGTGCTGGGCAGGAACTGCATGGACCCTCGCGACTACTTGAAGGCATCCTAGAGAACGGTGTGTCGAAGACCGGGACTGAAGAGCTGCGGAGGAGGAGGTAGGTGCGGGCCCAGTTGGATCCCCTTTGCTGCTGTAGAGCTGTTTGCCCTGGGATTGCGGTGCATGGGACTGCTGGTGCCCGCTTTCCTCTGTGGGTGAAACACCGGGGGTCTGATTGTTAATAGAGGAGCTGCTGACCCCTCTCGGTCCCAAGTCGGTGCCCCAGATGTTTTTATTTGGTATTTCCCTGAGGACTGTGCACCACCTAGCATGCTCTGGAGATCTACAGCACACAGGCCCCGTTCTCTTCTTGTTCTCCTTGCCAGATGATTGCCACATGGAAATCCCGCTGTGCGGCTAACACCGTTCCTGATCAGGACTGGAGATTGTGCTCCTGCCCATAGTAAGCAAGCATTTGCATTGCAATAGGTCTCGCATTCACATGAGTTTGAGCTATTGGAATTGTAAATGACAAAGTCTTTTATTTATGTTTTGGGTATTAAAACATAAATAAAAGGCATTGTCATTTAAAGTACTAATAGCTTCAACTCTCGCAAATGCGAGACCTATTGCATTGCAATAAAGGGCATTCTCGATCAGTTGTTAGATTGTAAATATCACAGGAAGATACTGGCCTGCAATGTCTGCAAAGTAGTGATAATGTGCAGTAAAGAAGATGTATAAGTGTTGTAAATCACACATACAAAAAGTGTGAAGTGAGAGTTACATATGATCCAAGCTATAAACACTAACAAAGTGCTCCAACACCTTTCGCTCGATCATTACACTGTTGTGACTCAGCAGGTACGAGCGGGAGGGGGGGGGGATTTCCTGACCCCTCCATGATTTGAGTATTGCCTAATGTCATTGCTATCTTTGGCCTTATAAAAAACAGTCCAGCTGTAGTAGGGCCCTGGCTTCACCTCCTGGTGCAGGAGAGGCTGTTCTTTATGGCAGGCATGGAGGGAGGGAGGGAGGAATGGTCTCGGCTGCAGCTCCGGCCTTGTACATTGCCCCTGCTATTACTAGTGAGCGAGAGGCACTGAGGTGGATGGTATTGGTGGTGGTATTAGTGGTGGTGGAGGTGGTATTGTATTGGTGGTGGTGGTATTGGTGGTGGTGGTGGTGGTATTGCTGGTATTGCTGGTGGTGGTGGTGGTATTGGTGGTGGTGGTGGTATTGGTGCTATTGGTGTTGGTGCTATTGTTGGTGGCGGTATTGTGGTGGTATCGGTATTGGTGGTGGTGGTGGTGGTACTGGTATTGGTGGTGGTGGTATTGATATTGTTGTTGGTGGTATTGGTATTGGTGGTAGTGGTATTGGAATTGGTTGTATTGGTGGTGGTGGTGGTGGTACTGCAATTGGTGGTGGTGCTATTGGTGGTGGTATTGGTGGCGGTATTGGTGGTATTCGTGGTGGGTATTGGTGGTAGTATTGGTGGTATTGGAAGTGGTGATGGTATTGGTATTGGTGGTGGTATTGGTTTTGGCATTGGTGGTGTTGATGGTGGTGGTAGTGGTATTGGTGGTGGTGTGGTAATGGTGGTCTTGATGGTGCTGGTGGCATTGTCGGTGGCGGTGGTGTTGTTAGTGCTGGTGGTATTGGTGGTGGTATTGGTATTGGTAGTGGTATTGATGGTTGTGGCATTGGTGGTGGTGGTATTGGTGGTGGTAGCATTGGTGGTGGTGGTATTGGTGTTGGTGGTATTGGTGGTTGTGGTATTGGTGGTGGTGGTATTCGTGATGATGATGGTATTGGTGGTGGTAGTGATATTGGTGGTGTTAGTATTGGTGTAAGAAGTTGTATTAGTCGAGATATTGGTGGTAGTATTAGTGGTGTTGGTGGAGTTGGTGCTGTTATTGGTGGTGGTGGTATGTGGTGGTTGTATTGGTGGTGGTGGTGTTGGTGGTGGTGGTATTGGTGGTGGTGGTAGTGGTATTGGTGGTGGTATTGGTGGTAGTATTGATGGTAGTGGTGGTATTGGTGGTGGTGATGATGGTAGTGGTATTGGTGGTGTTGATGGTGGTGGTGGTAGTGGTATTGGTGGTGGTGGTGGTGGTATTGGTGCTGGTTGTATTGGTAGTGGTATTGGTAGTGGTGGTATTGGTATTGGTATTGGAATTGGTAGTGGTATTGGTATTGGTAGTGGTATTAGTAGTGGTGGTATTGGTGGTGGTGGTATTAGTGGTGCTGCTATTGGTGGTGGTGTTGGTGGTGGTGGTGGTGGTATTAGTGGTGGTGGTAGTATTGGTGGTGGTGGTATTGGTGGTGCTGGTATTGATGGTGGTATTGGTGGTAGCGGTGGTTTTGGTGGTGGTGGTATTGGTGGTGGTTGTGGTGGTCTTGGTGGTTGTGGTGGTTTTATTGGTGGTGTTGGTATTGGTGGTGGTGGTATTGGTGGTGGTGGTGGTATTAGTGGTGGTGGTATTGGTGGTGGTATTGGTGGTGGTAGTGGTGGTATTGGTGGTGGTGGTGTTGTTAATAAACAGACTTTTGAAAACAACACGTCAGCTGGCTTTAATACAGCTGACATGTAACACAGATGTGCTGTTGTCAGCTTCAGCCCATTAGCACGCGATTATGTGCTACCTGGAATTCACATGAATTAATTTTATAATCTAAATCCATTTTACTTGGGGGCTTGAAACAGGCACAAGATAATGCCAGGTTTAAGTGATTGAAAGATTGCACCCCTGTTACAGGGTGGCCATGCTGCTTAAAAAAACACAAGCGGGTTCAGCTGAAGTAGTGTATGTCTGGCCTGCAGTAAGAGAAACTCAATAAAGTAAATAGTGCTTACAGACTAAATAACAGGTACCGTGTAACAACTGAAATAAAAGGGCCACTCGCATTCGGAGGGAACAAATGAAGACAAGGCCGTACTAAGGAGGGACTAACAAGTCTATTAATGAATCGGAAGGCAGCAGTTACGAGAGACAATGACACAAGCCAATGAAAAATATGGGAGGAGAGTGGGCGCGGCTTCTCTCCATACTCTCCATGCACGCTGCTGCTAGGCTTGACCTAAAATTGGTGATACTCTTGCCACTTGGAATTTTCCTCATGGGATAATGCTCCATTTCACTCCTGCAGCGCCCTTGCCAAGAGTCCAAGGGGTAAGTGCTTGATATTGTAAAATACCGTAGTGGTGTAGCGTGAACCGTCTTACCACCTGTGTGTGCCTCCGGCCTGGCCTCCTGCATTGACCCTCACGGTGACAGCATTAGCCCAATACACTTGCCTGCTCTAATACTCAGCCAGCCTACCACTTGTCTGACTTTTGCTAATAGAAGCACTGTACACCACCACACGGTGCGGGACATCGGGAGGCCAGTATGTTGGTGGATGCCGCTGCCTCTTTATGTGACACTGTTGTTGATGCTTCCCTGCTTGTCCCATTAACCTTTTGGCACCTCAAATCACTACACGGGCGTCTTTAATATCCAGACTACTTCTAATATTCAATTAATAGTGTCCCTGTCCCCTGTGCCTTTCACCCCAGGTGGGATTCCTTGCCTGGCTGTGTTAATACATGAGGAAAACTGTTCTCTATGATTCAGCTGTGTGCACCCGAAACTCTGAGAAGCAGAGACTTCATGAGTTAGACTTTAAATATGCACTCTTTTCCAGCAAAGCTTAAGGTGATCAATGGTGATACCAAACACAACAGTGATGGACAGAATGTGGATCAATGTCACACATTCACCCCAGTCCAAAGATCTGGGCCCAAATCCATCGTTTTTCCACTCCACACCACCCTGGGTTAGACAATGGCGATATGCAAATCAGCGCTGACCCTGTGCCCCATGGGAACAGTCCAGTCCGAACTACAAAAGCCATGTCCTTCCCAGAACGGAAACAAGCATCCGAGGACCGGCCCGGTTTCGAGGTAACACCTCTCATCAGCCCGCCTAGCTTGATTCCAGTGGTGTGGAGTGCCTGGGACTCACGTCTGAGCATCCCCAGTACACTTAGAGCGGTAATTGCAAACACAACAGTGATGGACAGAATGTGGATCAATGTCACACATTCACCCCAGTCCAAAGATCTGGGCCCAAATCCATCGTTTTTCCACTCCACACCACCCTGGGTTAGACAATGGCGATATTCAAATCAGCGCTGACCATGTGCCCCATGGGAACAGTCCAGTCCGAACTACAAAAGCCATGTCCTTCCCAGAACGGAAACAAGCATCCGAGGACCGGCCCGGTTTCGAGGTAACACCTCTCATCAGCCCGGCTAGCTTGATTCCAGTGGTGTGGAGTGCCTGGGACTCACGTCTGAGCATCCCCAGTACACTTAGAGCGGTAATTGCAAACACAACAGTGATGGACAGAATGTGGATCAATGTCACACATTCACCCCAGTCCAAAGATCCGGGCCCAAATCCATCGTTTTTCCACTCCACACCACCCTGGGTTAGACAATGGCGATATGCAAATCAGCGCTGACCCTGTGCCCCATGGGAACAGTCCAGTCCGAACTACAAAAGCCATGTCCTTCCCAGAACGGCAACAAGCATCCGAGGACCGGCCCGGTTTCGAGGTAACACCTCTCTTCAGCCCGGCTAGCTTGATTCCAGTGGTGTGGAGTGCCTGGGACTCACGTCTGAGCATCCCCAGTACACTTAGAGCGGTAATTGCAAACACAACAGTGATGGACAGAATGTGGATCAATGTCACACATTCACCCCAGTCCAAAGATCTGGGCCCAAAGCCATCGTTTTTCCACTCCACACCACCCTGGGTTAGACAATGGCGATATGCAAATCAGCGCTGACCCTGTGCCCCATGGGAACAGTCCAGTCCCAACTACAAAAGCCATGTCCTTCCCAGAACGGAAACAAGCATCCGAGGACCGGCCCGGTTTCGAGGTAACACCTCTCATCAGCCCGGCTAGCTTGATTCCAGTGGTGTTGAGTGCCTGGGACTCACGTCTGAGCATCCCCAGTACACTTAGAGCGGTAATTGCAAACACAACAGTGATGGACAGAATGTGGATCAATGTCACACATTCACCCCAGTCCAAAGATCTGGGCCCAAATCCATCGTTTTTCCACTCCACACCACCCTGGGTTAGACAATGGCGATATGCAAATCAGCGCTGACCCTGTGCCCCATGGGAACAGTCCAGTCCGAACTACAAAAGCCATGTCCTTCCCAGAACGGAAGTCAAGCTAGCCGGGCTGATGAGAGGTGTTACCTCGAAACCGTGCCGGTCCTCGGATGCTTGTTTCCATTCTGGGAAGGACATGGATTTGTAGTTCGGACTGGACTGTTCCCATGGGGCACAGGGTCAGCGCTGATTTGCATATCGCCATTGTCTAACCCAGGGTGGTGTGGAGTGGAAAAACGATGGATTTGGGCCCAGATCTTTTGACTGGGGTGAATGTGTGACATTGATCCACATTCTGTCCATCACTGTTGTGTTTGCAATTACCGCTCTAAGTGTACTGGGGATGCTCAGACGTGAGTCCCAGGCACTCCACACCACTGGAGTCAAGCTAGCCGGGCTGATGAGAGGTGTTACCTCGAAACCAGGCCGGTCCTCGGATGCTTGTTTCCGTTCTGGGAAGGACATGGCTTTTGTAGTTCGGACTGGACTGTTCCCATGGGGCACAGGGTCAGCGCTGATTTGCATATCGCCATTGTCTAACCCAGGGTGGTGTGGAGTGGAAAAACGATGGATTTGGGCCCAGATCTTTTGACTGGGGTGAATGTGTGACATTGATCCACATTCTGTCCATCACTGTTGTGTTTGCAATTACCGCTCTAAGTGTACTGGGGATGCTCAGACGTGAGTCCCAGGCACTCCACACCACTGGAGTCAAGCTAGCCGGGCTGATGAGAGGTGTTACCTCGAAACCAGGCCGGTCCTCGGATGCTTGTTTCCGTTCTGGGAAGGACATGGCTTTTGTAGTTCGGACTGGACTGTTCCCATGGGGCACAGGGTCAGCGCTGATTTGCATATCGCCATTGTCTAACCCAGGGTGGTGTGGAGTGGAAAAACGATGGATTTGGGCCCAGATCTTTTGACTGGGGTGAATGTGTTACATTGATCCACATTCTGTCCATCACTGTTGTGTTTGCAATGGTGATACGGCATACATATTCCACTCACCAGAGGAAACATGGACCTGGCTCCACGCTAAAAACCTGATGCAAGCTCTTGCCAAGGACTCGAGCCCCAGGGACTGGTTGGTATACCCACAGAGATTGAGTAAATGCAGAACCCTTAAGACAAAACCTACCAAGGTTCAAGTGGCAGCTAAGCAGGCTCGCGCGGTGTTGGAGGCTTCACTTCATAGCACAAACTATTTTCTTCTTCTAACCAAGGAGCCCACCTCGGAGTCAGAATCGGACTTGATTGGCTCGCTGACATCAAAGGATGAAGTCCACTGAAGCCTGACTATTACTGTGCTGTCAGCTGATGACCTCTGAAGCAGCTTGTTTTGTCTGTGGGGTGCATGACCCAGTGAGGATGTATTGCTGTTGGAAGGTACGAAACACTGAACATGGGGGCGGGATGTTGCATTATTAGTTCTGGGCCCATTGAACAACGACTTTCTTTAGATCCCTTCAGCTTTACTTGGGCCATTCTCCCACTGGAGTATTTTGCATGGACTTGAATATGTTGCAGATATTTCTTATGTTCCAGTTGCATCGTTTGAGACATTATGGCATGGGGCCGGAAGTGCTCAGGCCTGAAATAGGGGAGTTGTGCTACTGATATGTTCAATTGTTTTTTATTTCCTGGTTAGGAGAGTGAACATGATAAGAGGGGGATTTTAGGGGCTGAAGGACAGGATGGGTCCAGAGAGTCACAGATATGTAATCTGCGCACATGGACCACACCTTTCACGTTTTTACTTGGAACATTTGTGGTATGGCAGCCCCTGCCAGGAGACACAGGATATATGTTTATCTCTGGTGCAAGGAACTTAAAGTGGATAGGTGTATGAGTGTGCAAGTGTTTTGAACTGGATACTTTGCCTATTTCCAAGGGGTACTCATCTGGATTGCTCTAGATGTGTCCTTTGTGAAGGCACGAGTCCTTGTTGATAAGGAGTGCCATTATGTAGTTCTGGAGGGTACCTTAAATGGGCGCCCCTTTTTTATTGTGTCCCTTTATTCATCTAACACCCCCATGGGCATGTTCTTGGGCAGTTTGTCCCAAATTCTGTTGCTGGATCCCCAGGCCCTAAGGTTATGGGGAGGTGATTTTAATTCCATTCATGGCACTGACTTGGATCGCTTGGTATCCCCGCTCCCGGTGCTCTGGGCATGCAGGTGATGACCATATTCCAGTCCTGGTTACATTCCGATGGGGGGCAGGGACTCCTAGCCAACCTAGCAGGTGTAAATGGAGGCCCTCCAGGACATGGCATATAGAGACACCATTACAGAGCACCTCTCCCAGTATTTTGAGGAGAATACAGTGTCAGTGGATTCCCGGGGGTTGGAGTGGGACTCCATGAACGTGGTCACAAGGGCGCACTGCATCTCCACGACATGGGGAGTCAAATCATCTCTCACTTGTAGTGTCCTGACTTTAGACACAGAGCTCGAGGCAGTAATGGCACATGATAAACACCCGTCAATATTAGGGGGAGTTGCAGAAACACTGTGATCTGAACTATAAATCATCCCCGACGCACCAGCACGCTGAGGCTGATAACTGGGGCACACATTGGCTTGGTTGCTGAGGTCAGAAATTTCCAGGATGTTTGTGGGCACCATACACGATGACACAGTCAGCTTGACAATCACTCAGGCAGACATTAACGCAGTGTACACTCAGTATTATGAGATGCTGTACTCCTCTCCCCGGGAGTGTTGTGTTCGATTTTAGATTCTGTATGCATTTCCCGATTCATGCCCTTATACAGGTACAATTCACATTGCCCTTCTATAGGCATAGAAATCCAGTCCTTATTTAGGCATAGCCCATGCTACCCAAATACAGGCATGGCTACTTCCATCCATTCATTTACGTCACCATGATTTCTTGGAAACCTGACTGTTAAGCAGAAGGGACTTCCCCTAGCCTTGATATTGATTTCTCCAAGAATTCATTTATTATGCATGAACATCTATTCCTTAGGGATTCATTCATGATGTTCATATGCCCGACTTTATGTCAATACTGGCATTCCTAAACACCTTCAAGGTATAAATATACCTTCACTTGCTATGGCAAAGCGTGGTTTGGTGCAGTTCGACTACCTACTTGCACAACGCAGCTCGCTACAGCAAGTGCCGAAGGAAGCCAACTCTCCAGCTGACGCACTGATCAGAAGCTGTCATCCTCCTGCCGAGAATCCAGCTCCAGTGTTTCTGACTCCCCGTGTGGTGTGTTGGGAAATCGAGTCCCATGAAAGAGATACCAACCTCTCTCATTCTAAGGTTTGGAGCTGATTAGAACCTAGAGAAACCTTTGGCAATCTTGGCAAAACTAAACATATGCTAAAGACAACACCTACTTCCTCCCTCGTACTAGACCTTGGTTAGAAACACTGGGGTAGGCGTACTTTAGAAGCACCAGTTGAGTATTTTATCCTGTGTTATTTATGTACGTATTTTTACATTTCATAGCAAAAGACAATGCTGTTACAGTATTACAGTATTATTTTATATTACTGTTTATGCTGTACGCATTCTACTTCGCAGTCTGTCTAACGATTTTAGCAGTTCACCTGTCTTGCATGAGAAAGAAGACTGTTCAATAAACCCCTTTTATTGAATCGCCCGTCTCTATATTTCTGTGCAAACTCTGTAGAAACAAAGCATGCACGATTGACTGAGTGAACTAGTTATCTATTGTTTCCACGACTCTGAAGATATTGTTCTGGTTCTAGGGGAAATAAAGTTGTCATGTTTATACGGTTGTCAGAGACTAATCCCTTCTTGTTTATTCGAGAAAGTTTCTAGTGACCTCTGAGTTAGCTGGCACACACACAATTAAGTTTAATATACTCGATAGAGACATACTGACCTCAGTCGTATGTCAAATATATAGTGTATGTTATTCCAATGCGTAGAGCCTATTAGGGATATAGGAACTACACTACAGTAGCCCCCATCGGCACCGGTGCAGGACTACCTACAAGCAACAGGAGATTAATTTAGCAATTCACCAGATGTCACATGGTAGGACCTTAGGCATGTATGGGTTTCCTGTGGAGTATTATGAAGCCTTTGGGACCACCTTAGCTCCCTGTCTATTGGATATTTATCAAGAAGCACACCACCAGGTCATCCTACTGAAGTCTCTGCGTGAGGCTCCCATAGTTGTGTTGCCAAAATGGGGCATAGACCCTCTTTGTAGGAGAGTAGGATCTGCTTACTATGGTTACCCCCACTTTTTGCTGGTGTTTCACTGTTTCTCGACTTTAGTCTGGCTGGGGCCCTGCTAACCAGGATTGCATGTACATTAGGTACACTCCAGATTGGTTACCTGGTTACCCTTGTGAGCCCCCAGTATATGGTACCTTATGTACCAAGGGCATAGGTACCCCAGAGGCCTACCAGGGGCTAAAGAATGTATTATGCCACCCCTGGGAAGGCTTCCAGAAGGGCACCACAGGTCTGCTCCTACAGCCTGGGTAAGGTGGTGCATGCACCCCTTACTAAGATATAGGCTACTTATATCTACCCTTAATCATTGACACATATAAACCTATAAGTCACTCCTATGGCAGGCCTTACCAATCCTGAAGGCAGAGTGCTTCGTTTTGTGTGAGAGGATACCCATGCATGAGCAGGACCCCTCTGCAGCTTTCGGAATCTATTCTCTGTAGCTGTTCTGTGATGCAGCCAGACCATATACTCTTAAGTGCATTATAACTTTGGAATAGCTGCATGGAAACATGTCGTGTTTGGTGTAAAACACTTTGGAATCCTACCCCCCACCCCACCAGTTCTGGCGGCGGGGTAGAGTTCCGCCCTTCTAGAGGGAGAAGACATGTACACACTTACCTGACCGGTAATAGTTTAAAAGAGCCCCGGCATCACAAAATTGATGCTGCAGACACAGTCATGAGTCTGACCTCCTGCTGCTAGACGAAACTCAGGCAGGGGAGGCCTCTGCACAATATGCTTCCTGTCACAGGGAGGTGTAGCCACCTCCCCAGATAGGCTTTAGTGTATTGGGGCTGGGTGGGTGCATTCAGTGAATGCTTTTCAGACAGTGCTGGGGGCACACTTGGTGTCCCTGTGTATATCCCAGTTCAAACCAGTTGCAGTGGTGCTCAGCCCCTGCTCTGGTGCAAAACTGGACAAAGGGAAATGGGTGTAACCACCCCCTCCCTGGATCCACCCACAGGTGGGTCCCTGTAGGTAGTCCAACCCCTAAACTTATTATGGGAAACCAGTCCTTATGACTTTAGATTACCTTGGACGAAACTCTGCAACATATATCCTGGACCTTCGACATTCTATTTTGACTAGAAGACGGAAGAATCTCCCTTGAGGTCAATGAGTGACTCCCCTGTTCAAACAGGCACCAAAGAAGCTTCTTGCCGGTCTGCATTACCAAGGCTCCTGCTAGATCCCGATGGATTTGCGACACAGGACATGTACTTCCAGACATCTCCAAGGCCAACACGAGATCCCAGCAAAGCTGAGACCAGCAGCCATCACGAGAGACGTGGGACCAGAACTCCTGGACACTGTGCAAATTTGCAAGTGCAACAATTCCCCAAGCTTTTCCGAAGTTGAACATTGGGCTACTTGTAGTCCAAGCCCCAAGCATCATTTGCACTGAAGTTTGTGGGCCTACACTCCACGAGTGTTCCCTGGGCCCCCTTCAAGCATTTCCACTCAAGGCTCCTTCGCAATCCCTGGTCCGTCGACTGGTGGGTCCCCACGAAGGTAAATCTTCTGTTTCTTGGGCTTTCCTGATTGCTCCAGATGTGCCCTGACTCCCCTCCAAAAAGTGAGTCCCTCAGACCTTGCTGGTCTGCACGAAGCCAATCTCTGCTTTCTGCTTGGGTTGCTGTTGCCAAGACTTGTTGGGTCCCATCCGGAATCCGACACCACAGCACTCGACATCCTTCGTGGGACAGCTCGAACCAAGCTCCTGGTTGTCGTCGACACCTCCTGCTCCTCGTGGCTGAAGAGTCAAGCTTCACCTTCTTCACCTGAAATCACCCAACATTGGTTGGCATCATCTCCTCGCCTTCCCAGTCACTGGCTAGTGTCCCAGACTCTGTCCCTTCTGCTTTCAGGTTCTTCTCGACTCCAATCCAGGTTTGGATCCATCTGGACACTTTTGACTTGGTCGCCTGTAGCACTTTCTCGCAGCTCGCCATTGAAAACGACGACGAAACCCGACACGAAAAGACACCTAAGCACCCGGCTTCCCTGGGTGAGGTAACACAACTACTCCCATGCTCCCATGGGTAGTGACTCTAGAACTGCCTAGTTCTAAAGGGGTTTGCTCCAAGTCCTCTTCTAAGTGTCCTTCCTTTGTAATTTTCCAACCGCAACTTTCCCCATAGAAGTAGATGGTGAATCGTGTCTGTGTTTAGACACTGCACGCGGCCTCCGTGGGTCCCCTGTGTCACTACCTTGGGTGGTTCCTGGTGGCCTTAGCGGTTCAACAGGCCCTAGGCCTTGCATCTATGACAGTTGTGGTTCTTATACCACTTTCTTAGTATATGGTTTGTGAGGCCCCTCGGGCTAAACGTATACTGTGCTAATTTACTGTGTGCTAAATAAGTTTAACTGATGCACTTTTGCCTGTGTTTAGAATAAATACTTATTTTTATATATACACCTGGTGTGGTTCTCCTTTCATTTAGTCATTCACGAGATTATAGACTGATAAAACAAGCTGCTTTACATTCCTTCGAGACTTAGCATGAAGGCTGCTCTCCACATTTTCCACTAGGATAGCTTTCTATAAGGTTGTCTTTAACCTACCGCCAATAAGGGGTCGTTTGGACTGGTGTAAGGTGCCCACTAGAATAGTGGACAGCATATGCCAGGCCAGCTTCTCACACTCTTGAGGTGTGTTCTTATCAACCCTTATGAATGTTGAACATTGACTATCAAGTAAAGCCCTGGCCAAAAGACTGATTCCTCTGCGTAGTTCTCTGGTTCACTTGGACCAATGTAGGTTTGTGCCACAAAGGGCAACACACTCCAATATTCACAGTTTTTGTCATATCATGGATGCAATGTCTGGGGAGGCTGACCTGTCGGTGGAGGTCTCCCCCGATTTTAAAAAGTGTTAGACACGCTCAGTAGGTCTTGTTTGCTTCAGGTGTAGGGGGGGGTTTGGAATGGGTCCTAACTTCTTGGGTTGGGTCAGGCTCTTATATACCACTCTGGTGGTACAGGTCCGCACGGACCGTCAGATCTTGCTGCCTTTCGCCATAGGCAGATGGACCATAAGGGGTGCTCCATGTCTCTGTTGCTTTTTGTACTTGCCATGGAGCCACTTGCTGCTTGCCATGTGCCCTCTCTGGGTTAATAAGGTGATGCTGGACTGACACAATGTGTCTTTATAAACAGACTATGTATTAATATATCTGAGAGACCATTCCCATTTACTACCTTTCCTCTATGAAATGCTTAATCTCTTTAGGGAGATGCCGTGCCTCTCAGTTAATTGGGGTAAGTCTTGTATCTTTCCTTTATGCCGTATTGAGCCAGAGTGCAGGGAGGGGCTGGATCCGGTGTGCCTCACTTGGAGTTTTGACACCTACCGCAAACTTGCTGTAAATGTCCACCACAATGACAGGGATCTACTAGATGGCAGTCATGTTAAGGTCCTGGCCTCGATTCACCAGTCTTTGCACTTCTGGATCCGATTGCCTCTCTCACCCATGGGCAGGGTGTCAGTGGCAAAGATGCTGATCCTTCTAAGGGTCTTCATTTTCTTTACATCTCTGCCAGTAATACTGCCCAAATCTGTTTTCATATCACTGAGGAGCCTGGAGTCTGAACTTGTATGGGGACCTACTCGCAAGCAGGTCTCACTTCCCATGCTTTGGCATCCCATGCTTGGGGGGAACTTGTGGTATCGGACCTGGAGTTATATTTGCAGTGGCCCAATTTCAATGCCCAGTGTGCTGGATGCCCAAGGATGGAACGGCAGAGGGCAACATGGTCCATTTGGACCTGAGAGGAATAAACATACTGGGTTGGCTGTTTGCGCTGGGAAGGCAGGCTTTTTTAGAAGTGATACCTGCAGCCTAGGAGTTAACCAATTGGCCAGCCCCTATAGTACTGTCGGGTGACTTTAATATTTCAGCAAACTTTGATATCAATGCCCCTTATACAGGTCGCAAACCTCGGGTATTTAGAGCAGTGTCCTCTATAATGCAATCTCATGGGCTAAGGGATGTGTGGGGAAGTTTAAAAAAAGATGAGCCAGGGCACACGTACTTCTCACACCCATTTAAAAAGCACACAAAGTTGGATTATTTTATGATATTGGCTACTCATCTTCCTAATGTGGAAATAGAAATGCTCCCAATGCTAATATCAGATCACAACCCCCTAGTCTTATCGATCGCCTTCAATAAACAAAAAAAAGCCAGACCCTGGACTTTTGACAGAAAGCTATTAGCTGACAGTAATTATATAGCGCGCGTAAAGGATTGGTCCCAGTCGTTCTTTAATGCTAATAGGTATAGTGCCTCTCGCATTGCTGTTTGGGATAGCTTCAAAGCAGGTTTGAGGGGGGAGACAATCAGTTATACTGCCCACAAGTGGAGAGAAGTGAAGGAAGAGAGAGCGAATCTACTGGGTAAACTGGCAGAGGCAGAGGAACAACATAGGAGGGATGTGTGCCAGGGGAATAGGGATACTCAGAGTATGGAGCGATTGAACAGTTTAAAGGCCAAAATACAAAAGCAACTGGCTAAGAAAGCTGCTGCAGAATACCAAACCCAGAGGGCAAGGGTGTACGAAACCGGTGAAAAGGCAGGCAGAGAATTGGCTTTACGTATAAGACAGGCTACATCTAAGAATATTATCACTAAGATTGAAGAGGGGGGCCAAATCTTCAAAAAACCAGTTGAAATCCTCGATGTCTTTAGAAGATTTTATCAAAATCTCTATAAGGAAGAGGAAGAATCGGACACTGAGGACCCAGATGTAAATTGGCCGGAAAGTGGCACAAAACTCACATCTATTGAAAGAGACATTCTAGAACAGGATATCACTATGGACGAATTGTTAGAGGCACTACAAGATCTAGCAGCAGGCAAGGCAGCAGGGCCCGACGCTATACCTTTGGAGGTCTATAAACATCTGACAGAAGAAACGTCACCTCTTCTATTGGATTTATTCAATGGAGTCGTAAATACAGGGGTAATACCGGAATCATGGACTAAAACTAATATTGTGGTATTCCATAAGAAAGGTAAACCGGAGGAAAGCCCAGGCTCCTATAGACCAATATCGCTAATAAACAGTGATAATAAACTATACGCAAAAATTATGGCGATGCGAATGGGGAGGATCATTGGGACCCTGGTCTCTCCTTGGCAGCATGGTTTCGTTCCGGGCAGGGGTACAACTGATCACATAAAAAGAGCTATCACATTGTTTGACATCTATGCTGCCGGGGAGGGGGGGGCCGCAATGGTCCTCCTTGACGTGGAAAAAGCCTTCGACCGCGTCAGGTGGAGCTTTCTGTGGAGAGTGATGGAAGATAGAGGATTTGGCCCTAGATTCTTACAGGCAATTCGGGCTATGTATTTTAATCCCACTGCAAGCATTCAACTCATGGGTGAGAGCTCAGATCAGATTCACATAACAAGGGGGACGAGACAGGGGTGTCCGTGTTCACCTATCCTTTTTGCGCTATATATAGACCCTCTAATCACCCTCATAATGAATAATAATAGAATCAAGCCAATTACTATTAACGGTTTCCACACTAAAGTCCTCGCATATGCAGATGATCTAGCCATAACCACCACGGACCCCGACAGCTCCATGAGGGAAATAGTAAATATCACATCTAACTTTGGGAAAGTATCCGGTTATCGTCTAAATGAGGCAAAGACGCAGGTATTATGTTCCAGAAACATAATTAAACGCGATGAAAGATACGTCAACTCTGTAACATACTTGGGAATAATAATCAATGCTCAGCCAAGGGATATTATTAGAGATAACTTTGCACCGTTATTGATAAAAATGAAACTAGATCTAAAACGGATAGATACGCTCCGCTTGTCAATAATAGGTAGGGCCAACGTCATCAAAATGACAATGTTCCCGAAAATCTTATACAAATTCAGATCTATTCCATATAAGATAGATGACTTATTGATCAAGGAAATTGAGGCTATCTTTATGAATTTCGTGTAGCAATACGGCAAAGTGAGGAGATCAAGCAAGCTGATGTCCCTTCCCCAGGAGACGGGTGAGTTGGGAATACCAAATCTCAGGCTTTATAACTGGTCTTGTTTGCTTACAGATATGGCTCTACTCTTCTTTCCTGATGACATTAGATATACTCAGGGAAATATCCCCTCCTTCTTTCAGCTGGCCCTTGGAAGGGAAGCGCACAGGGTTTTGTTGAGAAAATTTGATAAACGATATTTTAAGGCGTCAGGCTTGAAAATATTGGAAGACGCTTGGGGGCTATGGATTTCTGTACAGAAAAACCAGGGTATTCCAAGGTATAATCAACATACTCTACTTTGGAAGTCAGGACTATTTCCACATTTAAGCAGTGACGGGTCATGGAGACATTGGGAAATACAGGGAATCACCACCCTAGGACAAGTAATGATAAAGGACGTATGTAGACCACTAGAATTTCTGAGACTACGTTATTTACTTCAAGGGTGCCAAGAGTTTAAGTATATGCAGCTGGTTAATACAATAAAATCAAAAAGACCCTGTATAAATATATCCAAAAAATGCGCGCTATTAGACTACATGAAGGGGGGTGGCTGTAAAATAAGGGAAATATACAGGTTATTGATTGAAGCACTCCCTGATGACATAATTAAGACAGAGTCAGCTTGGGCCTCAAAATTAGGCGATCCTGATATTGACCTGGACAAAGTCATTATAATGGATAAAAGGTTCCTGCGATCCTCAAATCTAAGAGCACAGCACTTTATGACCCTCTTTAACTTATATTATACACCAGCAAAATTATATGATTGGGGCAAGAGGGCGGATAACAACTGCCCTAGGTGTGGGAACGGGCCAGCTGATATTGTACACATGTTTTCTGGCTGTAGTAAATTAGCTCCCATCAAGAAGGAAATCGCAGCTTTTTTAGAGGGGCTGCTAGATGTCAAAATAGACCTATCCCCTACACTCTTAATAACTGGTCGTGATACTAAACTAGTTTTAACTATTGAATGTGAGGCGCTCATCTTTATATCAACCGCGGTTTTTAGAATATTAATCGCCGCTGCTTGGAAGGATGTCGAGGCCCCGACTTTCCAAATGTGGATGTGCAAGATGTTGGGGATTCATAATATAGAGTCAGAACTTTATGCTCTAAAGGGATCTAAATCTAGGGAAATGGGGTACGGATTTGGGCGCCAGTGGCTAAATGGAGGGTATCAAGATGCGGGCCCTTATAATTCCCTTTTGGTATGATTATCATTTCCTCGACTCTGTCATTATTACTACTCTTCTTTTAAACCCCTGTTTTATATCTAACATTCACTATTTATGATATCTAAGTGCCCTTGCTCTTATATTTTGTAATTGTATTCCTATAATCTCTTGTATATTGTCATGTTTCATATGTATCAAATTGTCTGAACTTTCAATAAAAAAAAAAAAAAAGATACCTGCAGCCTAGGGATGCACGGATCCTTTATGCACCATAGCTGCCCATCTGGAGTGGGGCCTCTTTACAAACTGTGATAGGTATTCAAGATCCCTCTCGAGAAGCGAGAAGCTGAAATCATCAAATTGGGTGACCTATATAATGACGGTACTCCGCTTTCCTTCCAGGCACTGCAGGAACTTTACAGGCTTGGAGGCAGTCTCTTTCTAACACATAATGCCCTTATGATGGCAATTGGGGATATATGGGCTCCGGGGCAGGCTGAGCCGCCGCAGCACCTGAGGTTTTTATGCTTCTTGACTCACAGGCATGGCCACAGGGCAATTTTGGTACTATATGTGGCTTTACAGGGGGAATGCCTGGATACCTTAACCCAGAACAAACTCAAGTGGGAGGATTCCTTCAACATGGAGTTAACCTCCAAGCAATGAGCAATGGCTTTGGAGCATCTGAAGCGAGTATCAAGTAAAGCCCACCTAAAATTCACACAATTTAATTATATGCATCAAACTTATCTCACACTGCACCGCCGCCACAAAATTTTCCCTGCAGTGTCACCTGCGAGCCCAAGATATGGCCGCATAGATGCCACATTTATACACCTGGTTTGTGAATGCTTGCTGCTGCTACACAATCATGACCCAGGCACTGGCACGGGTATCGTCAGTGATCGATGTCCAGTTGCCACTGGACGCACTCCTTGGCCTTTTAGGGATTACATGACGCACTAAGCATAATAAACAGTACCCGAAACTCATGGATTTGGTGCTGGTTCTCTTAAAGAACTTAAATGCCATGAATTGGAAGGCATTCTACCCACCCATTATCAAGAATTGGCTACAGGTGACTCATGAATGTGCCCTAGCAGAGGTAGGCACCATTACACATGATCGGGTCATGAGGTGCAAGGTGGAGGTCAGTTAACCACGAAGTGGGACAGCCACGTTTTCAAGTTATTTGACAGACTGCATCACCGCCACCCCAGATTGTGGAGCCCACTACAAGGAGCCAGATTGATGCCGGGGCACCGGACAGGGATGTCCTCTATCACCGATGCTGTTTGCCCTGGCACTGGAACCATTGGCTGTTTGGATACAGGGAGACCCAGCAGTAAGAGGTATAGATCCAGGGGGCGTTTGGGAAGAACGCATATCTTTATACGCAGACGACATTCTGTTGTATGCCCATAACCCAAGACAAACGCTCCATCGTCTCATCCATATAATACTCATTCAGGATATTGCATTAACTGGTATAACTCCCTGGTGTTCTCATTGGCGGGAGTGCTACCGCCCTTAACGTCGGCATGTTCGGAATTGGTCTCTAGGGAAACGTTTAAGTATTTGGGTATCCGGATCACCAAGAATGAGGATGACTTTATGCGGCTCAATGTACAGGCACAATTGGTACAATTGAGTAAGGACATTGAGCATTGGAGACGGCTTTCCGTCCCCTTGATGGATTGGGCGGTCCTTTTTAAAATGATGGCCCTCCCACGTCTATTATACGTAGTCCAGAATACTCTGTACCAGATCCCGGAGAATTGAGTCCGAGCAGCGTATATTGTTATGGGGGAGAGGTAACCCTAGAATTGCACTGAAGGAACTCCTGGAAGGTGCATATGAAGGGGCCTCGCTGTTCCTGACATTAGGAAATACTACTGGGCATCTCAGCTCGTCAACATTAATAGAGGAACCTGTGTATAGGGTAGATCGTTTAGCATTCAGCAACAACAGTTACCTAAAGGAACTATTTCGTAAAGGGAGAGGTAATTGGCTCCACCCGGTACATACTCAAACGGTTACCACCGTCTACCATAGAGCAATCAAAATGACCAGGTGGGCAAATAAACTTAGAGCACAAACTCCTCCCAGGCAGGGTTGCCAATTGGGAGAATTGACGCGGCTAACGGGCTTTCGGAAATGGAGCCTTATAGAGATCACTCAGGATGTCTGGAAGAGTGGGAAAATGTTGGACTTTGACTCACTGCAGAGGCAGTTCCAATTGGGGAGGGGGAGTATTTATGATACTGACAGATGCGCCATGCGCTTCATCGTCATTTGCAAGAGGGGTCCCCGTTACCAGAATATTTGCCACTTGAGGACCGCCTGCTCCTGGATCTCATGATCGATTAGGCCATCTCTCTGACTTATCGGAAATTGATTAACAACACCCCAACCTTTTTGGGCCCGCTGAGGGAGGCCTGGGAGGCCTGGGAGTCGGATGTGGGCCTCTTGGAGGATGATGATTGGGCTGAAGCATTACAGACACCCTGGGAAATAGAAATAAGAGCATGGTTCTGACTGATTCAGCTCTATATTCTCCATAGATCCTATGCTTCCCAAATAGCTTATGTTCGAATGGGCACCTGTGAGACCGATGACTGTGGGCCGCGCTTGATCTGTAAACTTTCACCGCTTTTTGGATACTTTGTTGTCAGGCGCCCAGAGGACTTCAAAGACCAACGCGCTTAGCGGCAGGAGCTGCGAATATCTGTTTGTTCCCACCAGCCGGTCTTCATAATCAGGGTCGGGCTTCGCAGCACGGGATGCACTTGATCTGTGAACTTTCATTGCTATTTGGATATTTTGTTGCCAGGCGCCCGGAGGACTTTAAAGACCAAAGCGCTTGGCAGCAGGAGCCTCAAGTGTTGGTTTTTGCCCGCCCGCCGGCATTCATAATCAAGGTTGGGCTCCCGCAGTACTGGACGCGTGAGGTCGTGCCCAGGCCGCGCCCGGGCAAAGTCCAGGTCAAGGACAGGTCGGTCTGCGCCTGTCAGAGGCCGAAAGAGGCCAGGCTGGGCCACATTATCAAAATTTTGACATTTTGAAAAGGACTGGAAGATTGTAACTCGTTGATCGTATTGTGTGGACACTTTAAGATCTTACATTACAAGGGCAAGTCAAAATGAGTAAACACAAATCTGGTGTAGGGGTAGTGGGGACACCTTGGTGAGGGCAGAATCTGCACTTATACATGAGATAAAGCTCACAGAGTGTAGGTTGTCCCTGGAACCACAGTACCCTCAGATTTCCAGTGTTAAGATAGGGCCTCTTAACCAGCAGGACGATGTTGAAGTTATGCTCCCCCAAGTAATCATTCGCAGGCCACAGGAGTAGATCTTGAATGAAATATGTCCTCTGAGTCGGCAAGTAGATTAAGTGGGACAAATGTTACTACTAGGTGCCAGAAGGCAAATATATGCCAAGGTAATAGCCAAGAACCATGCCTAAGAAAAGGAAGGGCCGAGGTACATTGAAAAACAAGCAACAGTCACCGAAGGTAAACAGGAGAAAAGTTAACACCACTGAAAGTGTGTGTAGGCAGGGACATAGCGTAGCTACTGTGACCACAGCAAATGGGATTTTTTCAGGGCACAATGAGGAGGAGGAATCATGGAAAAGATTAAAGTCAATCGTTGTTGCCCCGTTGGACCCTTTATCCCATAAACTATCCCAAATTGAGGCCAGACTTGCTAAGCTGGAGGAGTCTATTATTAGCATCTCCATACCCGAGTTGGATGTATGCCCAGATAGGGGTATTGGTACAGTATCAATGAGTGAAACTAGAAATGATAGTGGGGCTCTTATAAGTAATATGGAGTCTAACACTGACCATTGTCCAAGCGCATCGGGCAACAGAGTTAAAGACCCAGTCAGGACTAATCCCCCACAGCAAAGAGCAATATCGCCCACGTCATCCCGACCATGACATCAGCATAGTTTAACAGGTTCGAAATCTGCAATTTGGCCTTCAACTGCTAACGGGACACCTAAATTGGGTGAAGGGTTGAGACATCCTACCACACATATCTCTCAGAGAACTAGTGAAGGGGCTGCTATCAACCCAAATTTGAATTTGCATCTCCCCCCAGAATTAACTCCCTATGTAGTTGTCTTGGCAAATGTTCCACTTCTATTGCCCAACATCTTTGAACATTAGTCAACTTTGCGGAACAAATGCTTACATTTGTTTAGTTCGAAGACTGGGATTATAGACATGCTCTTTTTGGAGTTTAAAATGGAACAGAGAGTGGGGTGGGTTGGTAAATCATTAAATTCCCTACCTGGTGATTCTGTGGTCTTAACCTTCGTGCAACTGATCCTGGATAGAGCCGGAAATAGCCATATCACGGTGCAGGAGATAAATATCCTCCCGCTGGGATTCCTTTATCGACCCCCCCAGAGATATTTGGCAATCTGGGGGGGGGGGAATATTTCCAGGGATTACAGTGTAGAGATGCCCTTCCTGAATAGAAGGGGGAACCCCGGCTGATGGAAGGCAGGTAAGCGGGGAGAATACAAAACACAAAAAAGAAAGGGTATACCTGCTGGTCAAATTCAAACAAAGGCCTAGCACTGAGGTCCTTTAATACATTTATAACCAACCCCGAGCCTTAATGAATCATATCAAAGCATAAATAGCAAATATATAGAATTTTTATTACATAGTAAAATCCATTTTTCAATACATGATCATCAACAAACATGAGAATTTTTTTTATATAAAAACCAAGTGGATCAATAATATTGTCCCACATACAAACAACAACTCTCATAGATACATACATGCATACCAAGATTCCTTGTTTCCCTGAGCATTCATATAATGGCCCCTGGATGCTGTTTTCATGGGAGAAGTTGATACTATAACATTATAATATGGACGCCTTTGTATTAGAGTCGGGTACCTTAGTACTTTTAGTCCATCATCTATGTCAACCTTTCTGACGTCTTGTGACGCTCCCTTGTGCCCGTTCGCGACCACTATATCAGACGCCGAGTTTATATTATTGCGACACCTGGTGTTGTGAGAACCCTCCAGCGGAGCTCTCGGGCCATTGAAGCTTCCAAATGGCGGATATCCTCTGCTTACTTTCTGCAAATTCCCTTAGTGCGTGGGTCCAATTCTGGCGGCACACTAGAGAGAATCTTCGTTTATCTGATACCCTCTCATGTGTGCCCCCTAATTCATTCGAGTGGCGGACCTCTATTTAAAAGTAACTAGGTGCATATATGTAGGTCTCTGTACCTGTGCTGTTATAACGCCGCATGTTAAGCTACTGGCAGCTGATATTTTGGACGCCCGCTTGCATGCTTCGGAGTGTCTCGGTTGCACGGTTAGAAAAATCATTTTATTTCAGGTACGGACCTGGCATAACCCAGCTAGTAAATGGGATGTATCTATTTTAGGCCCTTCATTTGCAACCATTGTGATGTACTATAGGGGTCCCCAAATCCGACTTAATGCTTCTGAGTCTTTATCTCTTTAAATCTTTACTAAGCTATTTTCTATTATTTTGTAGAAAGTTGAAAGGTTTCTGTGAACGCCAAATCACCTTGGAATAGCGCACCGAGACGTATTGGCCTTTTTTATTCTGATGGAGCGAGGTTTAGAATAAAATGTTGTTCTGACTCGCAAAGTGAAACTTCCATAATAAATAATTGTATTAATGATTTTGTGAGTGAAAAATACTAATCAACCTAGTTTAAATGCATTACACGACACATGGACTAATTAAATGTGCTCTATGTTGCATTTGCAAGTGCGTTGAAAAATAATAAAACTAACCTTGTCTATTGTCTTTGTCAGTATTAAATGCGGCTGTTTATCTAATGGCATGAGCTTATTTTGTGTGCTTATGTTATGTCTTTTCGTCTTTATGTGGCATAAGTTCGTGGAGAAACCTGTGGCCTAAATGAAGAAGGTTAATATGAAAAGCATCTTTGTGTGCTTTCACCTAGTTAACATAAATTAATGGGATAGTAATTAGTAAAGAGGGTGGATAACAGAAGGGTTTTCAATACTCTAATTAATTGATGTCTTGTGTTTCTTTGAATACTAGTTTTCCAAGAGAGAGGCCTAAGGCTTGAGGCCTAGTGATTTGAAAGTGGTGTTTGGAATCCTGTCGTGAAGAGCCGAGCACAGAGATATAAATAAATGAAATTGGTGGTGCAAGATGAGCTCTGTAAGTGACAAAATCAAGGACAGGATGCGGCAGACCTGCCAAGCCAAAGCAAGCAACGGACTGTTACAAATAATGTTGCATTTCCGAGGAAGCTAATGGTCGCGTGAGGAAGAGGACAATAGGCATTTTAGAAAAGCTCAACTTTGGATTGAAAAAGGTGGTGATCTCATATGGACTGACATCTGTCAGCCAATCCGAACTCTGGATGGTCGAGAAAAGAATACTTTTTAGTGAGATTAGCTAGTTAGAAAGGTATAAAAACCCGTAGCCCTAAAACGGGAGGGCGCTGCTCGTTTTTCCGAATCCTGAAGGGCGTGACGTGCTGAGGGACATTTGGCGCATGTAAGGATAGTAGGCCTTAATGACTTTTTACTTTTAGATGAAGTGAGTTTTAGACAGGGAAAATAGAACTTAGGGGATGGAAAACTGTTTTATTTTACTTTAATTCATGCTGAATGATGACTCTTTAAAATGTCAGTCTAATATGCCTTTCCTCAATAAAATGCTGCTAATTTGCTAATAAAATAAAGATTCTTACATTAAAATGCTCTTTCTTTGAATAATAAAGTTAATAAAATTAGATTTTGAAACAACAAGCTGGTCTTGTTTATTCATGGTCTAGTTGCCATCAGTTGATCCATTTACCCTAGTGACTTAATTAAAATGTTTTATGCTTAAAAATCCATGGTAAGAAATGATAAACTGCAGTTGTATATAAATGTGTAAATTGTTTAATGAATAGTTCTGACTAATTAGGTCACATGATTCAGCTGCCCAAAATTGGTCTCGGTAGTTTATGAGCCTTGTGAGAGTTATATGATTAATGGTGAGTATCATGGTGTTGGGTAGTGTTGTTGAGACAGATTTTCTATAGGGGCGCTGCATCAATTCCTTGGTAGCAGAGTTACGGTTACTATGGTAACGGACATGCTACATGGTAGTTACATAGGATTGATGACTAAAACATGTCAAGTTTGTCAAGTTGTTATATGTTGTTGAAAAGTTTTTTTCCAGCAGTGTGAAAATTCCTAGTTGTGCCGGCAAGAGTAGCGTGACAAGTGAAGTTGCACAGTGCATTTGTTCTGTTTTGAAATAGTAGTAGTGTCATATATCACTAGTGTTGTGGACGTACAACACAAGTTTAGGGATTTTAGGAGTGTTAGGTTAAATGTATAGTGAGGATTGTCTATGAAATTGTAGCTTTTGAGTATAGGGACTTGGAGCCTGTTTTAAAACTCACTGTGAAAAGAGTAGTAGAATTTATCCAAGCTTGTGTGAAGGGTAAGGAAGCGTCGTCTATCTTACTGGCGAGTGTGGGTTTTCTATGGTTGGTTAAAGTCCTACCAAGATTTCTTGTATGTATGGTTAGGGAAACTTTCCGTTTGAATGTGCGCAAATTATTTTGTAATTACGATCGAGTCAAACTTTGAATTGTTAAAATATGTGCATTCAGAGGGAAACGAGTTCGTTATTACCTGTTAGAAGGGTAGAGTAGACTTACTTTATCAAAGAATCTAAATATTCTGTGAGAATAGCGTCGTCTATTCCACACAAAGAATACTTGAATAATTGTAAAAACTATTACTTTATTTTAGCGAAACAGAAAAATGGTTTGTTTTTCTGTAGTTACTAACTGAATTTCATCGAAAAGAATTGTTACAATGGCGCTGTGCAAATATTTTTGTGAAGGAGGGGCTAGTTTGTGGAGCGAGAGACAGCGAAGCTGCAGCGGCAGTGTACGTCACAGGGTCCGCGCTGTGATTGGCTAACATACGTCACAGCTAGCGTACTGATTGGTTCACGTGACCAAGACGAGCTGACAGCTGATTGGTTCATTCTGAAAAACAGCAATTCTATTGGTTGAGCAAGGTGGTGACGTAGCTTAACCTGATTGGCTTGTTGGTGAGTTTTGCGCACGGATTGGCTGGTTTTGCGGAACCACAAGAAAATACTTACGATCATTTAGAATTAATCAGATTTGATTAAAAACATGGGTTATTTCTACAAGAAAGAGGAAAAGAAGACTACATGGCTTCAGAAATTGAAAAATATATTTAAACCTGATAAGAAAATGAAACATGAGATGGAAAGTTACTTCATATGTACAAAACACCCACAGCCTATATGGAAGGTGAATATGGTTATTATACTTGTCTATGGATGGATAATTGGATTGAATATACTAAAGATGATGGTGTATTAGCATGGCCAGAAGACGGATCATTTAATATTAAGGTTTTGAAAAACTTGAGAGAAAAAATGATGGCTATTGTGCCAAAGCCTAGACCTACTCAATTTGAAGCTTTAGTTGAATGGGAGGATGAGATGTTTGAACTCGAACGAGAAAACAGAGGTGTAACAAGAGGTCCAAAATTAGACATTAATAGGGAAACTCATGAGGATAGAATGCGTAGATGGAGACGTGCAGACATGTGTGATGGTTTGTACCCGGTAAGAGTAATGGTTACTGAAGTACCAGGTCAAAAGAATACCACAAAGAGAAATAATATTAATGAAGAAAATGATTCAGAAGATGCGGTTTTAGAAGAGATTTATATCACAAAACCGAAACCGCCAGCTTACCTATATCAACCAGCTTGTTCATGGTCTACCCCAGGAATTCCAGTCACACCAAGAGTCTCCCCGAGTGCTCCTCCTCCTCCAAAAGAAATTATTGATGAGACATCTACCATGTCAAATCAAAGCTATGGAAAAACACCTGAAAGAGTAGAGTTAAGGTCTAATTCTAGCATATCAGGAGAAAATAGAAATTATATTGAAGTTCCCAGAAATGATTTTGAAATTTCTCCAGTGCAGAGAAATAAAGCCCCAAGAAATATAATAAGAACAGAAAGATGTAATGAATTACCAAATTCCTCAGAATATTTCCGATCAAAAGATGAGTTAATACAACAGTTAACTAAAGGCATGGAAGCAGTAACGGTACCAGTAACGATTGGACCTGTTCAACCAATATTTGATCAGAGGGAAATTAGACACTCAGCTTTGACTATTCCATTAAATGCAGAAATTCAGAAAGTAGCTGAAAAATTTTACTCAGAATTATCAGAGATTCACCGAGATAAAACAATGCCTGACTTAACTTTTAATCAAGGTTCACCATGTAAAACTCCGTTTGGTGCAGAATCTGATACTGAAACTCCAGAAAAGAGCATAAATAAAATAGGTTTAACACATTTTCCACAAAGCTCAGAATATAAATTACTCGATGTGGCAAAGTTAAAAGCAGATTTGGAGGAATTGATTATTGGTCCTATTGGACCTGACAGTTTGAAGCTATATCAGGATGATGAATTATTGTTTATTTGTAGAGCATACAATGGAAAACGAAAAATAAGTATGATCAATTAGAAGAAATGGCTACTGAATTAGAAGTGGATTTGAGTAGGCAGAAAAATCTGCAAAAACATTACAGAGTGGATTTCTCTGAAAAAGATATTGAGAATATGAATACCACAGGAAGAATAACTCATGTAAAAGAATTAATTGTATTCCTAAAAAGATTAGGTGAATTAAGTAAATGGAGAGTAAAATGGACAAAGAAAAGAGAGGAAGAAAGGAGAGAAAGAGGTGAGGTAGCAAATCAGTTTCCAATGAGAGAAATAGCAGGAGGTGGGTATGTGCATGTTCCTTGGACAAGACAAGACATTTTATTGTTCACAAATGATTTCCCTCGGCTGAGAGAAAAACCTGTAGTATGGTATCAACAGGTGGATAGATTTATTAAAGTTTCAAAAGTTCTATGGATTGATCTAGATGGATTCTTTGACATTGTTGTCCCATCAGATCTTTGGACAGAATGTAAAATTTCTGTAAGTTGGCCCAAAGAAGAACTTGCTCAAGATAGAGTAACAGGTGCATCATCACCAGATGTTATGGATCTATATGATAAAGTAATTGTCTGGTTAAAAAACAAGATTGCTCCAAAAGAAGTTGATTGGGTTAAAATTGACAGAACAAATCAAGAGCCAAAAGAATCAGTACATTAATGTTATGAAAGGTTACTGTTGGTATTTAAACAATACAGTGGCTATGAAAAATTAAGTGAAAAGGACATGAGCCACTTTATATACAGGTTTGTTTATGGCTTAAGACCTGAAATTGATGATATGATTAGAAATGGAATTGTAGGTTGGCAGTCACTTTCAGTTGATGACATTCTGAGAAAAGCCAAATACTGCAGTGATGAGATAGATGCAAAGCAGAAAAAGCTTAAAGAAAAAGCTATGTGGGCACAGGTGAAGGTTGCTGAACAGCAAATAGCGAGTTTAGAAAATAAAAATGTAAATTTAAAGGTAATTATAATAAGCCAAAATTGAATGTGAATATTGAAGAGCTTAAACAAAAACTCCCATGTTTTAATTGCGGCGAAATTGGACAATGGAAGCGCGAATGTAAAAATCCGCCCAGAAATTTTAAAAATGCATCATTAAATCCACAGATGCAGAATGAGGTAAATATGCAGCAACAGCTACAGCGACAGATACATGAGATAAATCAGCAGCAACAGCTACAACGACAGGTAGTGAATCAGCAGAGTCAGATTCAACAACCTCCACTTCCAAATTGTGTGAATGTGCAGAGATACAATACAGAAACGGGATTCTGTGGAGGTGATCAGGTAAACAGACCGCAAAAGAGTGAATGTGACAAATGTTTCTCAACAGTATTGGTTGAATGAAAATGGAGGGAGTGATTCTGATAATTACTTATGACGGTGCCTGAGAGAAGAGGAAGAGTGTGTGCTTGGAGCCACTCTTGAGGTAGATCAGTCTGGTCCATTTGTAAATGGTAAAGTGAATGATGTAGAAATCACTTTTCTTGTGGACACTGGTGCTACTCGTTCTACTGTTAGATCAGTGGAAATAGAAAACCTGCCTCTCTCTGGGGATTCCATCCAAGTAGTTGGTGTAGCTAATCAACAAATTAAAACAGATTTAAAAGAACCAGTCGAAGTTGAAATTGGTAAATTTAAAGACAAACATAGATTTGTAGTCTGTAACAGCAGTCCTGTAAACCTGTTAGGAAGGGACATCCTTTGCAAGATGAATTGCACAATATATTGCTCACCGGATGGTATTGAGCTGCATACTTTAGAAGAAGATGGGCTTTACAAGTTAACAATGTTATTGGTTGAAGCAGAGGAAAGTAAATTATTTCCTGCATTTGATAAAGATAATCTTCCTGAAGAATTAAAAGAAACAGTTAATGCTAAAATTTGGGATTTGACAGGAAGTGAAATGGGCTTGATGAAAAATGTTGATCCAGTAAAAATGACAGTAAAACAAGGAGTAGATTTTCCAAACATTCCTCAGTATAAAATGAGAGGAGAAACTATTGAAGGTGTCATACCTGTAATTGACAAGTTTATAAAACAGGGTGTTCTAAAAGAAATTGAGGGTAGTCCATGTAATTCACCGATTATGGGGATTAAAAAGCCAAACGGAACTTTCAGAATTGTTCAAAACCTGAGAAAGGTTAATCAGATAGTTGTTCCATGTTGCCCAGTCGTACCAAACCCAATGGTAATACTTTATCAGATTCCGCATGATGCAGAATGGTATACAGTCATTGACCTATGCAATGCATTCTTTACTGTTCCATTGCATCCAGATAGCCAGCAAATGTTTGCGTTTAGGTTCCAGGATCGCATCCTAGCATGATGTCGTATCCCTCAAGGGTATACAGAAAGTCCATCTATTTTTAATCAGTTGTTAAAGAAATCTTTGCAAGATTTAGATCTACCTGGAAAATCAACATTAGTGCAATATATAGATGACCTCCTTGTGGCTGCAAAAACACGAGATAACTGTGTGACAGATACTATTACTCTTTTGAATCATCTGGCAGATGAGGGACATAAAGTGTCTCCTGCAAAATTACAGTTTTGCATACAAGAAGTTAAATATCTTGGACACAGAATCGCAAAAGGAATCAGGCAAGTGACAATTGAGAGAATTAAAATGATTCAGGGAATGCAACCTCCAAAAACACAGAGACAGGTCAGAATGTTTTTAGGAATGGTTGGTTATTGTCGCCAATGGATTAGTGGATTTTCAGTTTTTCAGATTTTCAATTGCAAAACCACTGCAGAGACTGACAAAAGCAGACATAAAAGACCCGATTACTTTAACAGAAACTGAGTTAGAAGCTTTTGAGCAATTAAAAAAGAGTTTGTGTTAAGCACCTGCATTGGGTATGCCAGACTATGAAAAAGAATTTGAGCTGTATTGCAGTGAAAGAGAAGGTTGTGCATTGTCAGTTTTGATTCAAAGACATGGCAAACTGAGAAAGCCTATAGCTTATTTCTCAGCAGTTCTTGATCCTGTTGCAAAAGCATTACCTGGTTGCTTAAAGGCAGTAGCTGCAGCTAGTGTAAGTCTTGAGCAAAGTGAAGGAATTATAATGGGATTTCCTGTAAAAGTTTATGCACCCCATTCTGTTGAAATTCTTCTTACTAGAAGTAAAACACAGCATTTAACAAGTAACAGGTTAACTAAATATGAGAAGGTTATTCTGGGATCAGATAACGTTTCGATTGCGAGGTGTGTGAATTTGAATCCTTCCACATTGTTGCCTGATGGTACTGTAACAGAAATCAGGAATGAGAATTACATTGATCACGAATGTTTGGATGTTTTAGAATATTGCACAAAACCCAGGCAGGACATTAAAGATGTCCCTTTGGCTGAATCAGATTTTGTTTATTTTGTTGATGGTTCTTGCTTGAGAACGGATGAAGGTGTTCTGAGAGCAGCATATTCTGTCTGTACAGTTGCAGATGTAGTCGAAGCCTCTTGTCTCGACGGAATTCGTTCAGCTCAAGTAGCAGAATTAATTGCTTTGATTAGTGCATGTGAAAGAGCAAATGAGTTAAGAATTACCATAGTGACTGATAGTCAGTATGGATATGGCGTAGTTCATGACTATGGCCAGCTCTGGTCTCAAAGAGGTTATTTAACTTCTGCGGGAACTCCAATAAGGAATGCTAAATTGATCAAAATATTGATCGATGGTATTCAGTTACCAGAGAAAATCGTTGTGGTGAAATGTGCAGCGCATAAAAAGGGCGAAGACTAAATTACTAAAGGTAATTCCTATGCTGATGAGATTGCAAGGTATTGTGCGAAAAACAATTTTTCAATCAATCGGGAAAAAGACAATGAACATGTTTTGAACTCACTTATGCTAACATCTGTAGTTGAGACATGGCAAGGAGTTAAAGATTTACAAGATGAGGCAGATGATGAGGAAAAAGACACATGGTTAAAAGCAGGTTGCAGACAGCGAGAAGAAGATGAGATTTGGGTTTATAAAGATGACAGACCAGTAATGCCAAATAGCATGATTGCTGACATGGCTAGAATGTATCATGGTCCAGGACATTTAGGAAGAGGTTCTATGATTAGGTTATTTAGGCAAACGTGGTTTAATCCAAAATTCAGGTTGATTGCAGAATCTTTTTGTCAGAGATGCTTGATCTGTCAAGAGATCAATCCAAACAGAAAAACAGTTGTGAGTATGGGAACCATTGGACGGGAGGGTGGTCCTTTCACCAGACTGCAAATGGATTTCATTGACATGCCACCCCACAACAAGTTGAGATATGTACTAGTGATAGTCTGTTTGTTTTCAAGATGGGTGGAAGCGTTCCCAACACGTCATAATGATTCAGTTACTGTTGCAAAATTACTTTTAAGGGAGATCATACCTAGGTACGGATTTCCAGTGACTGTTGAAACTGATCATGGAACACATTTTGAAAACAGACTATTATAAATGGTTTGTGAAGCATTAAATATAAAACAATAGTTGCATTGTGCATACAGACCAGAAGCATCAGGAGTTGTTGAGCAAATAAATGGTACAATCAAGAATAGGATAGCTGCAGGGGTAAAGTGGATTGATGCACTTCCACTTGTTTTGATGTCTTTGAGAAGTATTCCAGATAAAAAGACAGGACTAAGCCCTCATGATATTGTCATGGGAAGAGTCAGGAGACAAGCATTTGTACCAGTTGGAAAGTTGATGAGCATTAATGATAGCGTCATTTTGGAATACTGTAGGAACCTTTCTGACGTCGTAACTTCTGTGTTCCATCAGGTGGGAACTGAAGTGATAACGAGAGAAAAGGAACAAGCTCCTGATCTGTTACCAGGAGACTGGGTGAGGACAAAAGTTCACCGGAGAAGAAACTGCCTAGTACCCAGGTGGCAAAAGGCCAGACAGGTGATACTTGTCACAACAAATGCAGTAAAGTGTAAAGGTTTGAAAAGGTGGATTCATGCAAGTCACCCCATTCGTGTACCACCCCCTGAAAACCCTGACGAAGGTGACACTACAGCTGATTCAGACTCTGAAGAAGAACCTGAAAGAAATCCAGATCCTGAAGACCGACAGGAAAGTCGACATCTGGAAGATTCAAATGCGAATGAGGCATTGAATAAAGATACTGAAGAAATCATGATACTAGACTCTGAAGAAGATGAAGTCTTTCTAGAAAAAGAAGCAGAAAAAGAGTCTGAACAAGAAGTGATTCAAGATCAGGACGGTATTGAAAAGCAGATTGGAAGCTCTGGAAGAAGGAACGAAAATTTTGAAACTGGGAAGTTGAAGGTAATTGAAGAAGAAGACGAATTACCAAGTACTATTTATAAAGATGATGTTCCTAACAGAGTGAAGCTGCCGAGTAAAGAAGTACCTGAGCCCAGAATTCAAATTTCTGACAGTGAAACTGATGAAAGTGATGAAGATTCCGAAATAAGAAATTTTTAGAAAAAGAGCTTAGAGAGCAGAGTGTAATCAGACTGAGCCAAAGAAGAAATTATCGAGAAAAGGAGATAATTGGCCTAATGAAAATGGATGCGTAAAATTCAAATTAGTAAACAGATCAAAGGAGCAAATTAATGAGGTCTCAAGTCAAAAAGGAGACTTAGACAAGAAAAATCAAACTGGGAAAAAGATAGAGGTGATTAGTAATAGAGCAAAAAGAATTGTGAAGCCAAACCAAAAGTACAAGTCCCCTGAGTGGACTTATATAATTATCCCACCTGTAGTGGAGGTGAATAGCAGTGGTCAGGAAGATTTAGATGACGCAAGTGATAATGATTGATTTTGTTTAAATATAATTGGCATAAGGCTGAAGAAATTGTGTTAGGTGACACAAGGTCGAAGAAATTGTGTTAGCTGGAAAAACACATTGATGTAAGACGTAAGGTCAAATAAAAGTTGTTAGAAAGTAGGGTTTTCTTAAAAAAAAAACAGTAAAAAAAGGGGGGTATATTTAGTAATTTTAAATTTTTTTATTTTTGTTTTTTCTGAGAGGCTTTTGTTACAGAGTAAAGATGCCTTATACTAATACCAATTCTAGATGTTCTATTATTAAGAGATGCTGTAAAATGTCTTCTATTTGTGTGGTTTTAATAATTTTGGTCTGGTTAATTTTAGCTGTCATTTTCCCTTTTGGATTTGACAAAGAAATGTACAAATCTAACATGATAAGCAAAGTTGCATTTAAACAAGATAAACATGATGTAGTTGGCAAAACTAACAGAGTTATTGATCACAAACCAGAGATCCACCAAGATAGATCTGTTGGTGATTTTTCTAGTAATACTTTTACAAGACTTCTTTCAGAATATGTTAAGGTTATGGAAGTAAAAGACTGCTACATGTGTGTGAAATTACCAGCTTCTGTTTCTGAGGGGGTGACGTACAATATGCTTCCCCTTACTTACGGCATTACTTGCAGTGTGATAGCTAGTCTGTTTTATCAGACAGGTCGTCTAAAGTACTATTACTCAAATTTTGATGAAATCTTTGCAAACTTGAAAGTTGATAAAGGCCTGAATAAGCATAAACATGCTAAGCAGATGAGGGAATTTTTCATTGTCACTAATGAACTCACTTATGAGTATGCTTTTAGAAACAATTTAACATGTAAGTTGAGAACTGAGGAGAAATCTTTCTTAAATTTAGTTGAAGAGAGAAGAGCAATTTATAAAAGAAATGAAATGCTGAAACAAACCAAATCTAAGTTTTGGCAAATTGAAGATGAAAAACTAAATGGTAGAATAGAGAATGTTGCAATTCACATAGATAAACCTGTTGGTGGGAAGCTTTGTATTAGGAGAGACAATACACTTTTTGACAATTACTTTGTGGGTGCAAGTCAGTGTGAGGATACTTATCAAATCTTGGGTGGATTGGGATTTAAAGGTGGCAAAGATCCAATTTTCCCTGGAATTTATTTTGTATGTGGGGACAAAGCCTAATATAATCTCCCGGACCACTGGTATGAGACTTGCTATGTTGGTTTGGTTTTTCTGAATAGATATAAAAGAAAAAGTTTTTCAGAAATTTTGGGAGATATTTTTGGTGCAGTAATACCTTTGGTGGGTATAACCCTGAATGCAGTTAAAATCAGAAAATTGTCCACGATTGTTGACAGACTGTATACTGATACTGCCAGTGAATTTCAGCTAGTGGATACTGAGCTTATTGCCATGAGATCCATGGTTATGCAGAATCGTCTTGCCCTTGACATTCTGCTAGCAAAATAGGGAGGAGTCTGTGGAATTTTACATGTTCAACATTGTTGCACATATATCCCAGACAAATGTCAGAGCATAGAGATGTACATTAAAAACATAACTAACTTGCATGCTGAAATTGTACCTTTAGAAGATGAAGATGATTTTTCAGAACGTTTGAGCAAAAGATTTGCAGCAATCAAAACCTGGTTTCAAAAGATTGGTAGTTCAATTTTAGGCAAAATACTGACACCTTTATTAGTCATAGTCTTTGTGATACTTTTGTTAAAAATCAGTTGCATGTTACACAAGAGAAAGAAATACCTTAGGGAGAAGAAGAGAAAATATAAACTTAGAAAGGAACGGGAGAAGGAAATAAAATTACAAGAGTTTCGTAGAGCCCAATATGAGAGTAGCAGACAAACAGCTGAGTCAAGAGTTTAGTAACACTAACATTGTGATCCAAAACATTTTCATAGGGTAAAAATTTTGCTGAAAATTTTTGGGTGTAGTTTGGTGATTTTGAAATCACCAGATGAGGGAGTTGATGGAGCGAGGTTTAGAATAAAATTTTGTTCTGACTCGCAAAGTTAAACTTTCATAATAAATAATTGTATTAATGATTTTGTGAGTGAAAAATACTAATCAACCTAGTTTAAATGCATTACACGACACATGGACTAATTAAATGTGCTCTATGTTGCATTTGCAAGTACGTTGAAAAATATTAAAACTAACCTTGTCTATTGTCTTTGTCAATATTAAATGCGGCTGTTTAACTAATGGCATGAGCTTATTTTGTGTGCTTATGTTATGTCTTTTCGTCTTTATGTGGCATAAGTTCGTGGAGAAACCTGCGGCCTAAATGAAGAAGGTTAATATGAAAAGCAGCTTTGTGTGCGTTCGGCTAGTTAACATAAACTAATGGGATAGTAATTAGTAAAGGGGGTGGGTAACAGAAGGGTTTTCAATACTCTATTTAATTGATGTCTTGTGTTTCTTTGAATACTCGTTTTCCAAGAGAGAGGCCTAAGGCTTGAGGCCTAGTGATTTGAAAGTGGTGTTTTGAATCCTGTCGTGAAGAGCCGAGCACAGAGAAATAAATAAATGAAATTGGTGGTGCAAGATGAGCTCTGTAAGTGACAAAATCAAGGACAGGATGGGGCAGACCTGCCAAGCCAAAGGAAGCAACGGACTGTTACAAATAATGTTGCATTTCCGAGGAAGCTAATGGTTGCGTGAGGAAGAGGACAATAGGCAATTTAGAAAAGCTCAACTTTGGATTGAAAAAGGTGGTGATCTCATATGGACTGACATCTGTCAGCCAATCCGAACTCTGGATGGTCGAGAAAAGAATACTTTTTAGTGAGATTAGCTAGTTAGAAAGGTATAAAAACCTAGCCCTAAAACGGGAGGGCGCTGCTCGCTTTCTGAATCTTGAAGGGCGTGACGTGCTGACGGACATTTGGCGCATGTAAGGATAGTAGGCCTTAATGACTTTTTACTTTTAGATGAAGTGAGTTTTAGACAGGGAAAATAGAACTTAGGGGATGGAAAACTGTTTTATTTTACTTTAATTCATGCTGAATGATGACTCTTTAAAATGTCAGTCTAATATGCCTTTCCTCAATAAAATGCTGCTAATTTGCTAATAAAATAAAGATTCTTACATTAAAATGCTCTTTCTTTGAATAATAAAGTTAATAAAATTAGATTTTGAAACAACAAGCTGGTCTTGTTTATTCAAGGTCTAGTTGCCATCAGTTGATCCATTTACCCTAGTGACTTAATTCAAATGTTTTATGCTTAAAAATCCATGGTAAGAAATGATAAATTGCAGTTGTATATAAATGTGTAAATAGTTTAATGAATAGTTCTGATTAATTAGGTCACATGATTCAGCTGGCCAAAATTTGTCTCGGTAGTTTATGTGCCTTGTGAGAGTTATATGATTAATGGTGAGTATCATGGTGTTGGGTAGTGTTGTTGAGACAGATTTTCTATAGGGCCGCTGCATCAATTCCAACCCCTCACGCTCGCTCCTACTGGAAAGGATTCTTGATGACCAACCCTGATTACAATTGGTAGGTTCCCCCTTTGTTCGAACACCTTTTTCAGGGTCTCTACTGGGGCGCTTCAAACTACTTTTTTGTTGGAACTTTGAGACACAACATTCTATATAGTGAATGTCTTATATTCCCTCTACAGAGTCCTGATTAAATCTCTCTTATTTTGGACCTGACAATTGCGTGGCCCCTTGATGGCCACTGTATCTTTTGTGAAATGTGGTGTGTCACCATTTTAAATCAGTATTGACCATTATGAATTGAATATTCTTGTATGCTCAAATTACTTTGGGGTTTGGTAGAATTGCACATATCAATTTTGTTTTCTGTTAATTAGCTAATGTTTGGTGCACTTTAGCTGTCCTTGTGACTTGAGCCTTAAAATCTATCTAATTGACCTGGTGTTCATGTTTCTGTTTCTGCCTAATAAAAGGCAACTCCTGTAACTTTATTACCCTGCATGGCTTTTTTATTTCTCTGTCCCCGCTTAATATCTATTTTGATACTTTTCTGATGTATTTTATGTTGTGTGTGTTAAATATGAATCCTGCAGCTTCTCCCAGCTTCCCATTATCAGTCTTTGTCATTATAGACTTCTCTTGTTCTATAACCCCCCAAACCTTTATGTCTTTTAACCAAATGGTTTATTTATTTGTAATTGTGTCTGAACTGTGTATTTTTTTCTACAGAATTTTTGTACCACTGTGAAATTGTACATCTCCGCCCTGAGGAAGGTGTAGCCCCGTCTGGGGCCCTACACCGAAACGCGCGTCGGCGTCTTTCTAATCTGGGGACTATCTTATTGATCATCTTTCCATCTCCCTGATGACTCTTTTTCCACATTTTACAACCAGATTAGCCCATGGTTGTTATGTACTTATGGATTTGTGGCCTGTGTGTGGTATGAATTGTTTGGTATCTTGGTATGCATGACGGTATGAGAGTTGTTGTTTGTATGTGGGACTGAATTGTTGATCTACTTGGTTTTTATATAAAATAAATGTTCTCATGTGTGTTGATGATCATGTATTGAAAAATTGATTTTTCTATGTAATAAAAATTCTATATATTTGCTATTTGTGCTTTGATATGATTAATTAATTGATACAAAACATTCCCTACCCCAGCAGTTGCAGGATTAAGTGGAAGGGCTTTGCACCTATATTTCTAATATGTTGAATGTAAAAAATATAGAGATGTACCTGGAGAACATCGATTACCAGCTAATTGTAATCGATCTGGATAGAAGGCAACATATCTTAATGGCAAATTTTTATAATAATTTTCCCCCTGAAAAAGTGGGACTGGTAGTAACAAAATTACAAAATTAATTAATGAATTGAAAACTGTAAGTGGTAAAACTACTAAAAATACAATGGTCATTGTGGGAGGAGATTTTAATTGTCCTCTTGCCTAAATGTGGATGGAAGATAGTGTGGTTTTACATATGAAGAGGGGACTGGTAATACTCATTTTTGACATTCTGCCCTGGGGGACTTGTATAATGAAATGGTCTAAAGTCGTGATTTAGGCTTTGAAAATGAGACATGTGATTATTCTGCTCCTATGTGCTAAACCTTCAATGGAGGAGGTCTATATAGTACTATAGGCTATGTATTTTTGACAAATAGCCATACTTTCAGACTTCGCTCTTTCACTGTTGGTGACAATTCACTAAGTGATCATTTTCCATTATGCTTTTCTATATCACTACCGATAAGTAAACCTGCTAGGCAGGATAAATTTGACCAGGCATTAGCCAACATTATATTGGATAAGACAAATGGATACACCTTGCGTTGGTCACTGGTGGACCCTCTCTTCATTACAAAAAAAGTGCTTGGAAAGTGCAAATCGGCAGTTTAGATTTGCTTAAGTGACTCAGCTCCCCCGGTTAATATCCTGACCTCCTTTCAACTTATTTCAGAAGCTGTGAAGGAGGCATTATTTGTTCAAAGTACTAAAATAAGAAAAACTCAGGGATAGTTTGATTCAAACTGCATTCAAGCCTATCCTAAGCTAAATAAGGTATTACACGAAACCCCTAGAAATCCAAATGGCGTGAGACAGACAGGAGCTGCCTAGAGATTAGCGCTTAGGAAAAGAAAAATTGCTTTGCGAAATGATGCCTGGGAATCGCTGCATAAGGCCGCATTAACGGGAGACAGCTCAGCTTTCTAGAAAGCTGTTAAAGCACCCTTCTTGAAGTCCGGACGTGGTCCAACAATGGAAATCGCTAAAGTGAGGACCTCTGGGTTGACCACTTTTCAAAGGTATAGGATCCTGGGCGTAATTCTGAAACTAGCCATGAGCAAATTTCTTTGGATTCTTCCCCCAATATTGTAATCTCCAGTTTACACTGGATGAAGTTAACCGGGCTATCTCTGCAAGCCTGTGTGGCAAAGCACCGGGTCCTGACAGGATGCCGGTTGATTTGTTTAAAGCAAATTTGTCTCTATGGGGCCCACTTATTACTCAGGTAATTAACGCCAGTTGTTCTGCTCCCTTTTTGGAAACTTGGGCTGAGTCCACTATTGTGCCAATTTTTAAAAAAGGGAATCGCCAGGACCCTGGATGTTACAGGCCAATATCATTACTGGACTCTTTGATCAAAGTTGTGGGTTGTATTATTTTAGAACGACTACACGTTTGGGCTGAGGATAAGAAAGTCCTCTCTGATATCCAATATGGTTTCTGGGAGGGCCTGGGTACAACTGAGCAGAGCCTAAACTTAGCCATCCTTGTAGGGAAATATGCACGGGTGAAAGGGGGTAGGCTTTTATTAGGGTTTGTAGACCTCCCTGCTACATTCGATTGTGTGCAGGATGAGAAGCTCTGGGAGATTCTTGAGGAGATGGGGGCAGAAGCTCAAATAATTATTTTCCTTAGGCACCTATATAACAATGCCCAGGGGCGAGGACGATTTAATCTGAGTGGCGAATGCGCCGCCCCATTTCCTATAAAGAGTGGGGTCAGACAAGGATGTGTTCTGGCCTCCTTTCTTTTTAATGCCTATATCAATGGTCTGGTAGAGGCGCTGAATAAGGACAGTTATGACTTTCCCCAAATAACGGGACGTCCCATACCCGCTCTCCTTTATGCGGATGAAGCGGTTTTAATGTCACGCACACAAGTAGGTTTACAGTGGGTAATAGATAACTTCTCAAATTTTATGAATGGTCTTGGCCTCAGGGTTAATACATGAAAGACCTTCATAATGAGGTGTGGTCGTGGAAGTCATCGATGTAAGGACATGTTTGTGAACGGACAAAAGATGGAGCCCACAAACAGATTCTAATGTCTGGGAATACTCTTTGATCGAAAAGACTTATGGTCTCAAGCCGTATCAGCAAAAAACTAGCCTTCTAAAGAACTATTAGTGCCCTTGTAAATTTTTCTGCAAAACTGGGTAGGTGACCCCCTGTGGATCTTATTAAGATATATATAAGCCAAAAAGCCAAAAGCTTCTCCCCAGCTATGTATGGAGCAGGCGTGTGCGCTGCAAATCATAGAAAACACATTTTTGAGATACATCCTGGTTGTCCTGGACAGTACTTCCTCATACGTTTGTCATGCGGAACTGGGCATGCCACATATTTCAGATGTCATAAAATTAGAGCCCATCCTCCTGTGGCATAGAGTATGGGCAAAAATAGAGACTCAGCTAAATAAAGACATCTTGATGGATAGTCTGAAATTGGAAGGAGCCTTAAAGATTCCTTGGGTAGGGTATGTCCGCGACTTCATGGAGGATCTCGGGCACTCAGAATATTTCACGGACCGAAGCACCTTACATGTGGTTAGTAGAAAGCATTTTTAAAAAGAGGGTCTCCAACTTTTGGACACAGTAAGATTATCAGCTGAGATTTTAAAGCCTAGCGTACAGCAGAACCAGTTGATTTTAACCACTTTTTACATTGAGCCATACTTAACAGTTGTTCCTGGGGGTTATGATTGGCTACTACTGACAAGATTTAGGCTAGGGATCTTTCACAGAATTGTTAGTCTCCCAGTAATAAATGACTGGGTCCGACAATTGCAACTGTGTCCGTGTGACACACATTCTGTTCAATCCACCATACATGTGTTTATGTTTTGCAAATTCTAAGAGAATTCAGGAAGGTATGGATTGTTCCAATTCTAAAATGTTTAGGGATTAGACAATGCTGTCCAGTGTTCATTGCTTTGCAATTTTTGGATAATGTACATAGCACCTGGAAGATAGCTATGTTCTTAAAGCAAATAGTCAACCTCAGCAAAAGTATGGTAACTGACGTTTAAAGGTCATATAGACGTAAAGGGCATATTTGTATTATTGATGAATTATGCTTTTATTGCTATTTCAAGTAATAATGTGTTTGTTTTTAGCATTTTTTTAATTGTATGAACAATCAATTGAATAGTGATTTTTGGACTTGATGTTCATTTTATAATACTTGTTTTAATTAATATGTATGTTTTTTATATATGCATTTAAGATTGTAAGAAATAGCAATCGAATAAAGCTGTCTTTGCCTTGACTTGACTGTGTACGGGGGTGTGGCGAGGCAGGGTCCTTCCTCCACATACTTTGGTCATGCCCCAGGATTCAAACGTACTGGACAGGTATAACCCGAGTGATGCACAGGTGGTGGGTGAGAGTGTCCCGCTTGACCCATAGTGGCTCATACTGGGAATGACTGGAGAAACGACGTGGCTGCAATGGGCCAAGACTTGGCATGCCAGTGCAGGAGGGGTGGCCAAGGGAAACATTGTCTGAGCATGGGGTGCAGGGGCAGCCCCCACACTTACAGCATGGAAGAAAGACCTGGACTGGTGATATGGGGCGGAGCGGGTTATATATCAGGGCCGGGGCTGTCCACGTAGAGGTGAAAACATGTGGAGTGCCTGGGCCGAATATAGAGACTTTGATAAAGGCCCTGAGAAATGTTATGCGCTGATGTGGGAGAAATGATGCTATGGTTTACGGCGAGAGAATGTGGGTATTTAATAGCCGGAACTGCCAACTGGGTATATTTTAAGAACTGTGAAATTTGTCTCAGACGTCTCTCCTAACATGTCCCTTTTGTATGGGTATTGAACGGAAGCTTGTTTATGTTTATTAAAAAGACTTATGGAACTTCATTTCAAAAGAGATGGCAGTGGGATTTTGTGTATCAAAGCCTGATCATATTATATCACTATTTATGTGAAGTGTCAGAATGAGCTTCTCCATCAAAACGTAATCCAGATGGAATGACTAACACTTTATCATCACTTATCAGGAATAACTGATGTGATGCCCCAAACACATTGTTTCATGGCAGAAAACCAAAGCACCATAAAATAATAACTATTGTGTGTGTGAGAAAGCAGAGCTACACATTAGGTGAGGCATCTCCCTTCCCTCCTTTCCTGATCTACATTCTAGTTTCATGAACAGCCGGTGTTTCTTCTTTCTCTCTGCTCTCCACTCATTAATTGCTTTTCTCCTCTTTCACTCTAGCCTCTCCATGTTCACTTTCTTCTCTTCCCCCTCTTTCAATTGTTCATTTGAATCCTTTTCCTTTCTTTCATTGCATTCTCTGCATTTCACAGTTGTTTTTACTCTTCTCCTTCCTTGTTTACCCTGTCTGTCTGGTTCTCACGTCCTTCTCTCCTTCTTCCTTACGCTCCCTGTTTTTCCTTCTCGCACCCATCTTTCATGGTTTACACCTTTGTCTACTTCCTTCCTTCTTCTCCTCTGCACTTCCCTGCTTCTCCAGTTAAGAAAGTGTTACACATTATATCCCTAGGCGCCGCCAAGGCCTGGAACGCGCTGCCGGCCAATCTTAGACAGATCCCCGACATACTCAAGTTCAGGAAGGCTCTCAAAACGTGGCTTTTCTCTCACTAATGCCCCCGCCCACCCCCACTAGTGATCAGCCAACGCCAGGACACCTCCGGGTAACAGTGCGCTCTAGAAATGTCATAAATAAATAAATAAATATAATACATGTCTGATACAATAGCGCAATGATTTTTCTTGCACTGTTAGAATATTTTTTTAATTTTGGAGGGTACTTCTACCAGCCCCCAGAATTGTGTGTTCTGGACTCCACTACCCAGTCCAATGCTCACTCAGAATCCTGGCAAACCATAGCATGCAGTCTTTTCCAGACTGTGCACATAGCAACTAAAAGCACACCTCCCAGCCTTCTTCCCTGGTACTACCAGATCACTAAATTGCAGGCTTCAGCCAACATAGGCCACAAAGGTCAGAGTCACTCTATCACAATGATGCTACTGCTGTTAGATGGTTTCAGCTAGGCCCCAAAGCGACTGGTTGGGCGGAATCTAATGTGGTTCTTGCCCTGGCACTTTACTAAAATCATTGGGCTACCTGCCATTACTGTGGGAGAGGTGTGGCGCCGCGGCCAGGGCGACTGACGCTGGAATCTGGGGATCAGGATTCGATCCCCGGCTCCGGCGGCAGGTTAGCCCAGCACCATGCGACTCTGGGCAATAGCTCGCTTAATCTTCCCGACGGCCCCCAGCGCCTAGAGACCCTTACGGGGGATTGTGCGCTTTACAAATGTGGATTATTATTATTATTATTATTACTGTCTGGGTCAGGCTGAATTCTGTGATTTGGGCTGGCTGAAAGCCTCAGTAATTAAGTATATTATTGTATTGTTTGGGGGGCGCTAGGTGGTGCACAACCAAGATGGCCGCACACCCGTGACGCTCTGGGAGCTAGGTGGCATAATCCGTTAACTATCCTTTTATCACCACTATAATCCTGCTCTCAATGCCTGCCGCAAACTGCTCTACACATACCCCAGCTCCGGTGCGATAACTGTGGCTTCCCGCCTCCGGTGGGCTGCAATCCGGATTGTGCTTGGATGCGCTAGAGGTGAGCGGAGCATTGTGCTTGGAGCCCAGCGCGGCCATTACCATCACGCGATCCCCGGGGTTCCCACGTAGTGCAGGGCCCTGGACGGCCGTGCGAAGAGAGCGTACCTGTCTGCCTGCCCTGATATCCCATTGCCAGTGCGGTCCACATCAGCACTCTTCCTGCCTGTCAGCCGAGGATCTTGCCAGCATACACCTACTTGTCAGAGTAGACGGGATCCTGCTTGTGTTCCGCGTTCTCTTGGAGGTGAGCGCTGCTGCTGAGGCCCAGCGCGTTGGGAGAGGTGGCGCGGGGGCGTTCATTCGCTCATGCCAGTGAGTCCCGGCAAAGCTTGGACTCGATTGGATAGTCCCTCGTGAGACCCATGGGGTTTTCTTCAAATCTTGCTGACTGCTCAGCTGCTCCCTGATCGCTCCTCTCCAACAGGCACTGCAATTGATCCTCTGAGGTTGCAGAGCTATAAATACTGCCCCCTCCTGTGCCTGACTCTTGGTGATTTTTTGCCATCGGTCCCCAAGCCTCTGGCTTGGGGGCCTACTCTGGCAGGCATGCTGTGAGCCGCCGGGGTGACAACTGCGAGCCATCAAGCATATAGCACTCTGCACCTCAAGGGCGTCAACTCACCGCCGGACCAACTGTCCACTCCGCTCACTGGTCATGCCGTGGCCTGATGCATGCCTCAACCACTCCTCTTGTAGAGCGGAGGGGCTTCCGCAGACAGCAGTAATGCCTCAGGGTGTTCTCCATTTGACAGGTACCTATCTTGGAGTGATCCGTTCATTGAACATTGCGCTGGTTGTGCTCGGGCCTCACAGTTCAAGTTCCGCTTTTCTCAGTCTTGAACGTGCCCCCGCTGATCCCTCTTTCAAGTACACGGTTGCTGAAGCTGGCCCCTCGCACTTAGAGTGGACATCACTCCCTCGCAAGACCTCTGCGACTCTCTCGCCTCGTTCTTCCACTGCAAGATCGCCAAAATACACAACAGCTTCGGCGCAACAACCACGCACCCAACCACCGAACCTACGCCCCCCACCACCACCCTCTGCGCCTGGACCCCTGTCAGCACTGAAGACACCACCCGCACGATGAACACCATCCACTCCGGATTCCCAAACGACCCCTGCCCCCACCACGTCTTCAACAAGGCCGGCTCCATCATCGCACCCCATCTCCGGGACATCATCAACGCATCCTTCAACACCGCCACCTTACCGGAAAGCTGGAAGCATGCCGAGCTCAGCGCCCTCCTGAAGAAACCAACAGCGGACCCCACCGACCTCAAGAACTTCCGCCCCATCTCGCTCCTTCCTTTTCCTGCCAAAGTCATCGAGAAGACCGTCAACAGACAGCTTGCCGCCTTCCTTGAGACGAACGGATCCCTCGACCACTCGGAATCCGGCTTCCACGCCAACCACAGCACCGAGACCGCCCTCATCGCAGCCACTGACGACATCAGATCCCTGCTCGACAACGGTGAAACAGCGGTCCTCATCCTCCTGGACCTCCGCAGCGTTCGACACTGTCTGCCACCGCACCCTAGTGCAACGCCTCAGCAACATCGGAATCCATGAGAAGGCACTGGAGTGGATCATCTCGTTCCTCGCCGGAAGAACCCAGAGAGTCCGCCTCCCCCCGTTCAGATCCAAGGCCACCGAAGTCATCTGCGGCGTACCACAGGGATCATCACTCAACCCCACCCTCTTCAACATCTACATGAGCCTCCTCGCAGCCATCGCACGCAAACACAACCTCAATATCATCTCCTACGCCGACGACACACAGCTGATCTTCTCCCTCACCAACGACCCAGCCACCGCCAGAGCCAGCCAACACGAAGGGATGAAAGACGTCGCCGAGTGGATGAAGAACAGCCGCCTGAAACTGAACTCAGACAAAACGGAAGTTCTCATCCTAGGATCATCCCCCTCTGCCTGGGACGACTCCTGGTGGCCCCTTGCCCTGGGCCCCACTCCCAAGCCAACGGACCACGCACGTAACCTGGGCTTCATCCTGGATGCCTCCCTCTCGATGACCAGACAAGTCAACACCGTCTCATCATCGTGCTTCAACACCCTGTGCATGCTCTGAAAGATCTTCCGATGGATTCCCACCGAAACCAGGAACACAGTCACCCAGGCGCTCGTCACAAGCCGACTGGACTACGGAAACACCCTCTACGCCGGAACCACAGCCAAACTTCAGAAAAGACTCCAACGCATCCAGAACGCCTCCGCACGACTCGTCCTGGACATCCCCCAACACAGCCACATCTCCGACCACCTGAGAGACCTGCACTGGCTCCCCGTCAGCAAGAGGATCACGTTCAGAATCCTCACCCACGCACACAAGGCTCTCCACGACCTGGGCCCCAAGTACCTCAACAACCGCCTGACCTTCTACACGCCCACCCGCCAGCTACGGTCGACCAGCCTCGCCTTCGCCGCCGTTCCACGCATCCGCAGAGCCACCGCCGGGGGAAGATCCTTCTCCTACCTGGCAGCCAAGACATTGAACTCCCTCCCCATCCACCTCCGGCTAACCCAGGACCATCTCTCCTTCAGGAAGCAACTCAAGACCTGGCTCTTCGAGCAGTAACGTACCCCTCCCCACCCCAGCGCCTTGAGACCCTTCCGGGTGAGTAGCGCGCTATACAAGTGTCATGATTGATTGATTGATTGATTGACAAGAGAGGACTGAACTGAATTGTGGCCTGCCAGCTTGCTTTTGGACTGAAGGTACTGTTGTGTGCACTTCTCCAAGTGGCAGTGGATACCAAGCTGCATATTGCTTACTCCCCATTCCTCCACATCCAGCCTCCTTTTTCTTGCTGCTATCCGAGTTTCTGAGCCTGGTCGCAATCTCCACTCCTCCACTAGCATTGCTATCACTTCGCTCTTACTTCCCCTCCAGCGGACATGGGGAAGTCACGGCAACCCAAGCTTATTTTCGATGTTAAGAAAGCTGTCACACGTCATGCTCGGAAGACTCTGGCCAATCCAATAGTGAGCAGCTCCGGAGGACGAGGTAAAAACTCTGCTGTTGGCTGTTCAACATAGTCTCTCAGACCTTTCCGGAAAAATAGACTCAATGAATAGCCGCTAGGACTTCCTGGTCCACAAGGTGGATAAACACAACGAGCAGATTAAGGAGGCCGAAAGACGCCTCTCGGACAATGAAGATACCACATCCCAGGTGCAGCAACAAGTTTTACAAATGGACAAACTTCTAAAAGCTCGCAGTCACCGCACCAACATTCACGTCATAGGTGTTCCAGAGGGTACCAACACCGGCCGCATGGAAGACTTCATCGAGCGCCTCCTGAAGACCACCTTTAGAGAAGACATTTTTTCCTCACAGTTAATAGTGGAACGGGCACATTGCTCCCTTGGTCCCCGTCCTCCTCCTGGCAGTGCTCCGCACCCCATCGTGGCGTGCCTCCTTAACTATCGTGACCGGGACACCGTGCTCAGACTGGCCCGCGTTAACAAATCTCTGCATTATATGGGGAACAAATTCACCATATACCCCGACTTCACCGTCGCTGTGCCGGAGGCGCGATGCAAATATCTGCTAGTCAAGCAGAAACTCCAAAAAGAGCAGATCGTGATTGCCATTCTATACCCGGCAAGGCTACGAGTTACCTACCACGCAAACATACAATTTACACGAATCCACAGCAAGTCGAGGACTTCCTCAAGTCAATCAAGCAACATTCTCCACAAAGAGACTCATGACCCTGCCACCAGGTCTCCGTCTCCTCATACTGATTGACGCCGGATATAGACAATACGGACATGGTGTTATCTACCAAACTCCTTCTGCACTACAGTAGTCCCCTCCTGCCTTTTCTGTATTTGGCTTCCCTACCGCTCATATTTCTAGCTCAATGGTTGGTAGGAGATCCCCTTGTTCGGCTGCAATGAGGAACATTATGACTCTTCTGCGGTGGATCGGGTCGAAGACAACTCTAAATTGACAGATAAGTGTTAATGGCACCACAAGTGCGCTGCATGTTTGAGCGGTGGGCATGATACGTATTTTTGAAATGTCTACATTGAACTATGCCAAGCACCCTTCCCCTCTCCCTCCCTCTATTACCATTCAGTTGGAAGGCTGCTGTGCAGCTCTTGGGAGACGGGAAGGTTTTGTGAACCACCAACGACCCCTTCATAAGGGCGATACCCCCTTATGTTGCATTCACTTGGTTACTACTGGACTTGGATGATACTGTTCAAAGTTGTTTATGCTGGGCCTTGGGTAGGTTCTGCAATGCCAACACAATTGGGGTGCCGTTGTGGGTGGGGGATGGTGAGGGTATGCTGTTTATTGTTCTACTGTTGCCTCAGTGACTTTGCAGCAGGTAGACATGCTTGCCAGCACACACAGAGATGGGTGCACACAAATCTCCTTACAAGACGCAGCACCACGTTTACTTAACCGCTGATGACGTTTTCGCACATTAAAGCGTTACGGACAAACCTACTCACATAGAATGTTAGAGCCCTGGGCAATCCATGCAAACACAGACAAATCCTTACATATCTTGATAGGCACCAAATACACATTGCCATTCTTCAGGAGACACACATGGACCCACATCGTCCGCCTACCTTCGGGGGTAAGTGGGCTTCGTTCCGGGTGTTCTCCTACTACTCTACATGCTCCTGGGGAACATTGATCCTAGTTAAGAAGAACACACTTTTCCTTTTGGGAGGTACGTACTGCGACTCCTCTGGCAGGAGCTGTATTCTGTGGGGCAATCTCGGGACACAATACAGTTATGCTTGCGTGCTGCTACGCACCAAACGTTGATGATCCCGATTATTTTACAACACTATGGGGTCAGATTCTCAAAGTGGGATCCACCCATGTCCTCTGGGGAGGAGACTTTAACACTGCCCTGCATACCGCGGTAGACAGATCCAATCCCCTCCCCATCACTACACCCAAACAAATGACACCTTAGCGCAGCTGCTCCCAGATCATAGGCTTATTGTCCATCCAGATGGAAGAGAAGGTACATATTACACATCTGCACACTCTTCCTGGTCCAGGCTGGATTATTGGGTTGTCTCTTGCGGGGTTGCTCGCTGGATTCTCTCAGCGGAACACTTGGCTAGAACTCACTCTGATCATGCTCCCATCCGCCTGACAATTTCACCCCCTAACTCTTCAGCCATGTCCCGTTGTTAGCGCCTCGTGCCCGAAGCGCTGCTAGACACCGTTTTCAAGGCGGAATTAGGTGAGGAAATAACAGAGTTCTTCGGCAGGAATAGAGGCTCAGTTACGCACATGAGCACTATCTGGGAGGTGTTTAAAGTCCCAATCCGTGGAGTGTCCATTTCCAAGAGCTTTGGTGTACTCCGAGACCTCTGACGTAGCTTACGCCGTCTGGAGAGTGAGCTAAAGCAGTTGGAAAAAAGACCTTTGGCGTGACACTTCAGGAACGCAACGTGTTACACTCAGGGACAAACTCACTGAATACACTGATACAGCGGAGAGAGAGGGGCGCTTTTGTGGCAAACACTTCATAGCCCGCAAATTTGGTGAAGGCAAGAGGATTGGCAGGGTGCACCCGATGGACATTCGCCATCCCTGCTTCTCTAACTACATTCTTGTCATTGTTGACTAAGCTGGTGGGCGCCACAGAGACAACCTTGACATTTTACACGTCTACTCAGAATTTTACACAGACCTCTATAGCAGACGCAGGGCTGCACCCCTCAACCAAGCTCAATATCTGGAAGATGTAGCACTTGGCTTGCTAGGTGACAACCAAAGGGAATTCCTGGAAGCTGCCTTCGAGACTGACGAGCTGAGGGAAGCTATTAAGCAGATGCAGTCCGGGAAGGCTCCGGGCTCCGATGGCCACCCATCGACTTTTACAAAACCTACCTTGAACAACTACTTCCTGTGTTGAAGGAGGTTTACATGGTGGTACAGGAATTACAGATACTTCCCTGCTCCATGAGAGAGGCACTTATTAACTCTCTTTTGCAACCTGGCAAACCTGCAGATCTTTGCGATTCCTACCAGCCTCTCTCTCTTATCAATGTAGATGCTAAAATTCTTGCCAAATTACTGGCTAACCGCCTCAGCCTCCTCATGAACAAATTAGTTCTGCCAGATCAAGCTGGCTTTATTCCCGGTTTGGCAACTTCCCATAACCTCTGCACCCTTTTCTCTATCTTGCAGTATGTGGATCCCCAACTGGCCCTAGTGGTGGTCATCTCAGATTGCACACAGGCCTTTGATTCTGTGGAGTGGGATTACTTGTTTGCTATTTTGCAATCCATGGGGCTTCCAAAAGGGTTTCTAGCATGAACACGCATTCTTTATACTTCTCCAGCAGCAAGGGTCTTAATCATTGGGCATATATCCACTCCCTTTCCCATTACCCACTGTACTTGGCAGGGTTGCCCACTATCCGCACTGCTTTTTACCCTCGCCATAGACCCCTGGCAGTGAGGATCAGGCAGCACCACCAAGATACGGCTTGTTGCTGTTTCCTTCACCCCATTCTCATCTCTCTTTATGCAGATGACATTACCCTCTATGTCAAAGAGCCGCTGCACAACCTAAACCCATTGCTCCGAGAATTTGTACGGTTTGGTTGTCTTTCTGGCACCTGCATAAACTGGGCCAAATCCCAGCTATTTACACTCACTGCTGCAGTGCAACCATTTATTCCCGACTTCCCCATTGAATGGTGTGATATTGAACTAAAATACTTGGGGGTATACATCACCCATGATTGGGAGGAATTGATGAGACTTAACTATGGGCGTACACTACACCACATCACCAGCAGTAGAACGAGATGGAACGCTGTGCCCTCACCATGGCGAGACGTACCTCCCTGATAAAAATGGTCATCCTCCCCAAACTCTTATATCTGTTTCTAAATATTCCCTATGACCCTGGATGCCACTTCTTTTTCTCCCTACGTTCGGAATTAGCTAGACTGGTTTTGGGCGGTAAACAAGCTTGTCTATGATGCGCAACCTTACTCGCAGGGCGGCTTTGACATTCCAGATTTCGAATTGTACTATCACTGCGCTCAGGAACACTATGCCCACTATTGGTTTCACCCCTCAGATACACAGGGCATGTTGCTACGGAACACTGGTTGGCGGACACTATCCCCGCGCATGCTGACTACTCCAACTCCTCGCACCAGATGCCCGTCCTCTGTAGACTGCACTGTCGCAAACTGTAAAGATACGGGGCCCCCTGCTACTAATATGAATTTAACCTAGGCAGGGAAATGAAATCTGTAAAGTTCCTATGACAACTTCAAAGGCTATTTAAATACACATAATGAAAATGACTGTGAGAGAAGAAAACTGACACTCTTAATTAGAAAAATACAAATATATATTTTATTACATAATATCTCTAAATGTTCGCTATATACAATTTCGAAAGAGAGAAGTCATAATTTTAAGACTACATACACACTACATTCATCCACCTATCCATACATACATATCATAAACATGATTGTATTGTTCTTCATGATCAATGGTTTAAATGTTTCTAATATACAGTAATTTCATACGGCAGAAAAACAATTTCCAGTTATGACAGCATGATAATGTGATTATTTGGTTACACCGAAGATGGGCAAAAAACACACAGATACGAGATGTGGCAAATGTTCATCTCTACGCGCGTTTTGGCAGAAACTGCCTTCATCAGGAATGCCACCTCCAAATCACTTATCAAATGGAAACGTCACTGTGAGCTAATAGTCGCAAGTAACTTCCCAAGCTCACTGGGACGTGTTACATTTGAACTCGAGTCGCCAAATAAAGAAGACCCTTCATGAGTCCACTCCATCATCCAGAGGATTGCGACTCTTTCAGCTCATAGTGATCAATACCATTTGAGAAGTTTTTTCCATCTTCGGTGTAACCAAATATTCACATTATCATGCTGTCATAACTTGAAATTGTTTTTCTGCTGTATGAATTTACTGTATATTAGAAACATTTAAACCATTGATCATAATGAACAATCTAATCATGTTTATGATATGAATGTATGGATAGGTGGATGAATGTAGTGTGTTTGTAGTCTTAAAATTAAGACTTCTCTGTTTTGAACTTGAATATATAACGAACAACATTTAGAGATATTATGTAATAAAATATATATTTATATTTTTCTAATTAATAGTGTCAGTTTTCGGGGGCGTGGCTTGCAGCCAGCGAAAATGGCCGCTTGCTGAGGGAGCTCCGGAGTAGAAGTGACCTTTCCTAAAAATCCGACCAATTATCCTGACAAATACCAGGAGGCTGGAGCGCCCGTGTGTTCCCGTGATCGAGCGGCATTGAATACCACAACTCCGGTGAAAATCCGCAGCTGCAGTCCGGAGTAAACAGAGGCTGTGGAAAGGGGGCCTGCTTCCGTGACGGGAGCCGGGGCCTCGAGTGATCTGCCGGCCCGGAGACTCCCCCGGAGGAGGTGCTGCAGAGGCGTCGTCAGAACGCGGAAGGAAGGTCGGCGTCCACAGTTTGGCGAGTCTGTTCCCCGCACCCCCAGTAAGCGGCACGACGCGGAGGTGGGAGCGCACGACAAGAGCCAGTAGCGCGGGACAGGAGAAGCGGGCGGAGCAACGATCCGCTGGCTGGAGCAGACGCCGGAGGACTGTACTCGGAGGCCCGTCCAGGTACTGCCGCGCACAAATGCGGGGATTCACAGTGGGTCTGCTCCGAAGGATATAGAGAGATCCTGCGTCTGCCGGCGGACGACATAGGCCGGAGAGTGCAACCGGGGCCTCGAGTGATTACACAATTCAGGCGGGCTCCGCGATCGGCTTGGCAAATGGGACGCACTCCACATTGGGGGCCAGTGTGACCACACCACTCAGGAAACCTCACGACACATCACGGTGGGGGCACAACTGAAAGGCCGGCCTAATTAAAACGAGGTACCCAGCATAATAAATAATTGAGACTGAACCAGGGGGGGCTAAGCAAATCACGCACTTCTCGCATGGAGCGACAAAAGACGCCAAAGAGACTCCGGGTGCACCCCTGGGCAAAGAGGACTATCATACAACAACTACTGAGGGCATCAGCGTTCGCCAACCGAGGGAAAATTGGCAAAGGGTGGAGAAAGAGCATAGTCTTGGAAACGGACGGACCCCTGCCTATTGTGCCTGCCCCACTGCACCCCGCGTATTACCCAGTGACGCGACAACTTTGCCCTATCGAACAGCACTCCTACCCTGGGAAGACAGCTTTTCTCCGCACTGTAAATCAGGCGCAAACGTACACGGGGCATACCCATGCTCCACCTCCCCCTACAGATCGTGACTCTATCAATAATTCAGGACTATGGCACAGGACGACAAGCAAGGGAAAAAACTATATTGTAGAGATCTCAAGACCCGCTGGCCAACAGTTGTGGATAGTGACGCAGCCCCTGCAACTGAGCTGCAGTGCCACAATGTCTAGTAGAGGCCCCAGAAACCTTACGACGCACGCCAAACTTGATAAATATGCCTATAATAAAGACTTTCCCCCAATGCAGGAGGGGAGGACCTCGTCGAGCGGGGTGCAAGGGGAGGGCGCACCCAAAAAAGTGACATTGGAGGACATAATGGCGGTGCTGGCTGCCGTGCAGACTACAGTGGGCACAATTTCAACGGATGTGTCGTTGCTCCGTGCTGATTTCCATAAAATTACCACCAGAGTTGCGGAGGTGGAGCTTACCACGAAATCGCTAATAGGCGACACAGAGGCACTAAAAAAAACTGTCTCACGACTCGAGACTGAAAACAGAATGCTAACCGAAAAGTTGGATGACCAAGAAGGGCACTCTCGCCGAAATAATGTGTGAATTTTAGGTATTCCGGAGAGTGAAGGCTCCCAGGCTATGGACCTATTTGTCGAAGAACTGATAAAAACTAGACTGTAGCCCAAGGGGCTTTCCACCTTCTTCTTCACAGAGCGGGCGCATAGGGTGCCCGGCGGAAAAGCTAAGCCAGGGGCACCCCCTAGACCGGTGCTCGCGCGTCTCTTCAATTTCAGAGACAGAGACGTCATTCTCCAGGCAGCACGAGTCTCCCCGCAAATCCGCCTACAGAACTCTTCAATCTCATTCTTCCTTGATTATACGGCAGCGGTGTCTAAGCGGCGTCGCAGTTTTCTGGAGGTCAAGAAACCTTGCGGTCACGGGAAATACCCTATTCAATGCTGTTCCCTGCAAGGCTTAGAGTGGCAGCAGAGGGGAAGACTTGGTTCTTCGAGACTCCTGAGGAGGCGTATGACTGGCTTGAAGGTTGGAGGAAGAAGGATGGACCCCGTTGTGGTGGGAGAGACCGCAGTCATCGCACAGAAGAAGCAGAGTAGGGAAGCCCCGAACTCTTCACTCCGCATGATGAAAACTCGCAAAGCGCAGAACGGGGAGCCTCTGGACTGAAATAAATCGGGCTGAAACGGGAAAGACTTAGACTCAGTTGACTGCGGATACAAAATACAGTATCTTATATGCCGGCTCTGGACATGTTTTTTTTTTAGAAAAGGGGTAACCCTGTGTCCCTCAGAACCTGGGCATGCGTGATTAACAACAAAATTGGTTCTGTCGGGTGAGCGCCATTATTACTTTAAGGAAAGGCTGAAAAAGCTCAGAATACACAAACACAAAACCTCTCCGAGAAAAACGTTTTTTATAATAAAAACAGGGAACACAAAACACGGCAATTACTTCATTCCGTTTTTGGTTCAGTATTTAAAACATGTGGATGGTGACTGTTGTGAACATAGTGACTAGTGCAAAGCATATAGTGACACTTATATACAGATATATCCAGTGGGGGGACGGGGAAGTGGAAAATGTATTTTGTTCGAGGGCCAGTATTGTAAAATTTGAGATTCCAAGGAAACAGATGGTTAGTGTCCAAGTTCCTGGTGGTATCTTGGCCAAGTAAGAGCGTCGACGTTTCGACCCTGATGCGCCCCAATTGGTGGTCGCGGCGGGTCTTTATCAAGACAGGGGTTGGGGTCCTGGAAGGGAAGGGAGGAAGTATCAGAGAGGGCTCTGTGCGTTTGCTACGTCAAATGTGACAAACATACACATTTACTCACGGGTGGGTCTGGATTCCAAAGGGAAGCTTGTCAGTCGACCTAATTGGAAAATAAAACTAATTTAAGGCCTTGAACAGCTGGTCAAGGTCAAAGGTCTATTTTAACGTGCCTAGGTGATTATTAAGCATATAGGCTTAGGCGATACTGGATGTGCTCAAATGATTAGTGTGTGGTGCCCATGGAGGGCTAGCTAAGTTACGCTGGGAAAGGTCTGCGTGGTCTAGGGACCGCTTGCTTACCCTCGGTTCTCCGGATTGGAGTGGTAACTCTAGCGATCCGAGCAAAGTCAAGGCGCCATCAGAGCTGTCAGGGTAATGCTCGAAAAGATTGAGCCCGGGAAACCAGTGGCGATACTTATACTCGTTGCTGGGCAACGCCGGCCGGCGGTGATGACGCAACACCGCTCACCCAATCAGCCGGGGGGCGTGAAACTGGGAGACGTGAGGTGCTGGTCCACGAGGACGCGTGGCACATTGGTTGCTAGGCACTTCCAGTGAGTTAGTATCCTCAGCTATGGTTGGCCTAGTACCCTGTGAAACTCAAAGGTGAAAACCGTGATAGGGACCAAGGTGAAGAACAGGTATTCAGACAAATCCTTGCAACAGTATACAGTATTCAAATATACATATAGGTTACATCATTCGAGGGAGGATATAACGTTCAAATGGCCTGTTTTGAAGAGAAGTCATAAAAGCAGGTTACAGTAAGCCCATTTGTTTCGAAATCTCCTCGTGCTCGTTCAATCCCTGACTCACAGAGTTAAGGGTGTGAATCCATTTACACTCTTTTCTGTTCAAAGCATTGGACAAGGAGCCTCCTCTTGGATTTAGATTGATCTTTTCCAAGATGCGCCACCGCATACTTTCAGGATCATGATTATGCGTTACAAAGTGGTCCACCATGGGCGCCCCTTGAACCTTGCAACGAATTTTGCTCATATGCTGCAGTATGCGTGCCTTCACCTTCTGTGTTGTCTGTCCCACATAGGGTTTGTTACAAGGACATAGAATGATGTATATGGCATTGTTGGTGTTGCAATTCGTCAGAGAAGGCAATGTATATGTCTTGTTATTGTGATCGAAAGAGGGTCCAGCCATGCAAAGGGGACATGCTTTGCAGGTACTGCATTTGAAATGTCCTTTCACGGGAGGGAGATCCAGATGGTCTCTAAGGGTGGGTGGCTTGGATGGTTCAAGGAAAGCTTTTACTACATTATCCCTTATGTTCCTGCCCCTCTTAAATGCTAAAAGTGGACTTTCATCTGTATTGAGTTCGGATGCCACCAAATTCCAGTATTTCATTATTGTTTTTTTCATGTTGTTGCTCCTCGAGTGGAATGTTGTAACACAGACTAGGCTGGCAGAGGTGGACTTCTCTTCTTTAGGGATAAGTAACTCTTCTCTCGGGCAGTACCACGCTCTCTTCCTGGCACGTTTGAGAAGGCCCACAGGATAGCCACGCTCCCGGAGGCGGTTCGTTAGTGTCTCACATTCTTTAAAGAAGTCTGTTTTCTTGGTGCAGTTGCGCCTCATCCTCAGATATTGGCCAAATGGCAGGTTATCCCTCAAGTTCCGCGGATGGTGAGAGTCATACTGTAATAAGGTATTTTTCTCCATCGGTTTCCTATAGAGATCACATATAATTAGACCCGCTTCTGTTTTAAATAGCAGATCCAGAAATGCAATGCTACTTTTGTCATAGCTCATGGTGAACTGAATGTCTGTACATCTTGCATTTAGCCAGAGGTAGAAGTCTTTCAGTTCAGCTTCCGTGACCGTCCAGATCATGATCACATCATCGATAAAGCGCTTCCATATCGATATCGAGTTGATGAATGGATTTTCCTCTGTGTATAGGTGTTGTTCTTCATACTGGTCCATATAAATATTCGCCAGACTAGGGGCATAAGTCGCGCCCATCGCGACTCCTTTGCATTGAAAGTAGAACTGTTTTTGAAGATAAAATAATTTTGCTTCATGGCGATCTGAAGGAGACTAATGAGGAAATTCGTTGGTATCCACTGTGGTGCTGGACGTTTGTCTAGTATGTCCTCTATGACCTTGATCGCACTGTTTTGGGGTATCGACATGTATAAAGAAGCAACGTCTAGTGTCACCATGAATTGGGTGGCCTCATCATATGGTTGCCCCTCCAACAGTTGGATGATGTGCATCGAATCCCTTACGTAAGATTTGGTTTCTTGTACCATGGGTTGTAAGAAGTGATCGATGAATTGGTTCACTGGTTCTAGTACGGATCCACATCCTGATATGATGGGCCTTCCCGGAGGGTTATTTAACCCCTTGTGCACCTTGGGTAAGGTATAGATGGTTGGGATCTGAGGTTCTTTTTTGATTAGAAAGTCTCTTTCCGGTGTACTGAGGAAGCCCTGATTGACCCCTGCCTCTGTCAGTGTTTCAATCAATGTTCTTATGCTCGCAGTAGGATCTCGCTGTGTCGGCTGATAACTCTCCCTTTCAGCCAGTTGACGTTTGATCTCAGTTATATAGTCATCTGTATTCTGTAATACCACCGCTCCCCCTTTATCTGCTGCTTTAACGATAATGTTGGTGTTGTTACTGAGTTCTTTTAGGGCAAGGTTCTCTTCTTTTGTGATGTTGTATTTGATGTAGTGTCTTTCTTCAAGACTCGTCATCACCTCTTGCATTACTATTTGTTCGAATGCCAATATCCGTTGGCTCATACAGTAGGATCCAGGAGTAAAGCTAGAGGGCGGTTTGAATGTAGTCGCTGTTGTCTTAGGGGTATAGTCATTCCTACCAAAGTAATATTTCAGCCGTACTTTGCGGAAGAATTTTTGCAGTTCCATTTTTGTTGTGAAAGAATCTGGTCTGCTTGTGGGGACAAATGACAGACCCTTACTTAGAACACTTCTTTCAGCAGGTGAAATCTGATGATTGGACAGATTGATGATGGGATCTGTAAGTGGATGGGTTTCTTGTATTTGGCCTCCCATGTGTTGGGCACTGTTGTTCTCTATGCCTTCAATCGTGGTAGATGGTGACTGGGTAGCTTCTTGTGGCAATTCTATTACCTCATCCGTATTGATTGATAAGGAGGTGGGGTCTTCTCCTGGCAGTTCTATTCCCTCATCGGTGTTGATTGGTAGGGAAGTAGGGTCGTTCCTTTGTGCAGTGGTTATCTCGGCAATCTCGATATGTCGGTGGACATGCGGACCATCTCTTTGTGCTTCCGATGTCTCTAGTGCTGCCATATTCTCATTGGCGCCGATGGAGTTTCCGTCTGCCACTCCGGTTACCATCTGTAGGTTTGTTTTCGGGTTGAGATCTCCCCATGCACTTCTGGTTGGTAGAATCGCACTCTCGTGTTTCCTCTCGGTGCCCCTCTTGGCCTGTTCCATGTTCTTCTTAGTGTCCAACCTTGTTGGGCAGTACCGCCTTGGTTGGGTGGGCGGTAGCCTTGATCTAAAAAAGGTTGTTGTTGAGGAAACTGTGGTTGTTGTCTACTTGTCGATGCCCCCTCTTGTTCAGAGTCGGATCCACTGCCAGCTGAGGAGTCCGAGAATGTTGTAAACCTCCTTGGTCCTTGTCTGCCTCTGTTAGTGAAGAAGCCTTGATCGTCCTGTTGATAGTATTCGTCCGCAAGGTATGGGTAAGTGACTTTTTTGTCGTAATTTCGAATATCCTTGCTGAGTTTATCCAGTTTTCTGCTCAATGTCACTGTATTGAACTCCGCCAGTGTTTTTTCTGCTTTTTCTAGCGCTTCTTTGGCGTTTGCAAGCGCTCCGTCTTCCAATATTTCTTTCTTTAGGTCAGCGATTTCTTGAATCAGTTTCTTGACGTAGTCGATGGCCGTCTCCACCCCTAGCACCATCCAGTGCCTGGAGCAATTATTGGCCACAAAACTGAAGCCTTCTCTAAATTTCGGCACGTCTATGAAGATTCCAGGCTCGTTTCTGATTTGTAAACCTTTAGGAATTATGTTGAATGCCAGATATTTAGTGAGAACGTGTCCATGGAGACGGGATCGGATTAGTTTCTTTTCAAGTCTTTCTATTTTGAGCAGTTTTTCATTGAGTGTTACATCAGAGGGTGTTCTCTCTGAACCAAGAAGAAAGCTGGAGGAACTTTGCTCCTCTATCAATTTCGCTATGTAGTCTTCACTGTAAGACAAGGTTTCTTTGTCTGACATTGTTATGTTAATCAAAGTACATTTCAAACAAATTTTCGATCAGCATAAATTAACGTAATGAACCCTCGCAAGTCAGCACTTGCAAAAGAATGCTTTTTTAGAAAAGGGGTAACCCTGTGTCCCTCAGAACCTGGGCATGCGTGATTAACAACAAAATTGGTTCTGTCGGGTGAGCGCCATTATTACTTTAAGGAAAGGCTGAAAAAGCTCAGAATACACAAACACAAAACCTCTCTGAGAAAAAAGTTTTTTATAATAAAAACAGGGAACACAAAACACGGCAATTACTTCATTCCGTTTTTGGTTCAGTATTTAAAACATGTGGATGGTGACTGTTGTGAACATAGTGACTAGTGCAAAGCATATAGTGACACTTATATACAAATATATCCAGTGGGGGGACGGGGAAGTGGAAAATGTCTTTTGTTCGAGGGCCAGTATTGTAAAATTTGAGATTCCAAGGAAACAGATGGTTAGTGTCCAAGTTCCTGGTGGTATCTTGGCCAAGTAAGAGCGTCGACGTTTCGACCCTGATGCGCCCCAATTGGTGGTCGCGGCGGGTCTTTATCAAGACAGGGGTTGGGGTCCTGGAAGGGAAGGGAGGAAGTATCAGAGAGGGTTCTGTGCGTTTGCTACGTCAAATGTGACAAACATACACATTTACTCACGGGTGGGTCTGGATTCCAAAGGGAAGCTTGTCAGTCGACCTAATTGGAAAATAAAACTAATTTAAGGCCTTGAACAGCTGGTCAAGTTCAAAGGTCTATTTTAACATGCCTAGGTGATTATTAAGCATATAGGCTTAGGCGATACTGGATGTGCTCAAATGATTAGTGTGTGGTGCCCATGGAGGGCTAGCTAAGTTACGCTGGGAAATGTCTGCGTGGTCTAGGGACCGCTTGCTTACCCTCGGTTCTCCGGATTGGAGTGGTAACTCTGGCGATCCGAGCAAAGTCAAGGCGCCATCAGAGCTGTCAGGGTAATGCTCGAAAAGATTGAGCCCGGGAAATCAGTGGCGATACTTATACTCGTTGCTGGGCAACGCCGGCCGGCGGTGATGACGCGCCACCGCTCACCCAATCAGCCGGGGGGCGTGAAACTGGGAGACGTGAGGTGCTGGTCCACGAGGACGTGTGGCACGTTGGTTGCTAGGCACTTCCAGTGAGTTAGTATCCTCAGCAATGGTTGGCCAAGTACCCTGTGAAACTCAAAGGTGAAAACCGTGATAGGGAAAAACAGTTCTACTTTCAATGCAAAGGAGTCGCGATGGGCGCGACTTATGCCCCTAGTCTGGCGAATCTTTATATGGACCAGTATGAACAACAACACCTATACACAGAGGAAAATCCATTCATCAACTCGATATCGATATGGAAGCGCTTTATCGATGATGTGATCATGATCTGGACGGGCACGGAAGCTGAACTGAAAGACTTCTACCTCTGGCTAAATGCAAGATGTACAGACATTCAGTTCACCATGAGCTATGACAAAAGTAGCATTGCATTTCTGGATCTGCTATTTAAAACAGAAGAGGGTCTAATTATATGTGATCTCTATAGGAAACCTATGGAGAAAAATACCTTATTACAGTATGACTCTCACCATCCGCGGAACTTGAGGGATAACCTGCCAATTGGCCAATATCTGAGGATGAGGCGCAACTGCACCAAGAAAACAGACTTCTTTAAAGAATGTGAGACACTAACGAACCGCCTCCGGGAGCGTGGCTATACTGTGGGCCTTCTCAAAAGTGCCAGGAAGAGAGCGTGGTACTGCCCGAGAGAAGAGTTACTTATCCCTAAAGAAGAGAAGTCCACCTCTGCCAGCCTAGTCTGTGTTACAACATTCCACTCGAGGAGCAACATCATGAAAAAAACAATAATGAAATACTGGAATTTGGTGGCATCCGAACTCAATACAGATGAAAGTCCACTTTTTGCATTTAAGAGGGGCAGGAACATAAAGGATAATGTAGTAAAAGCTTTCCTTGAACCATCCAAGCCACCCACCCCTAGAGACCATCTGGGTCTCCCTCCCGTGAAAGGACATTTCAAATGCAGTACCTGCAAAGCATGTCCCCTTTGCATGGATGGACCCTCTTTCGATCACAATAACAAGACATATACATTGCCTTCTCTGACGAATTGCAACACCAACAATGCCATATACATCATTCTATGTCCTTGTAACAAACCCTATGTGGGACAGACAACACAGAAGGTGAAGGCACGCATACTGCAGCATATGAGCAGAATTCGCTGCAAGGTTCAAGGGGCGCCCATGGTGGACCACTTTGTAACGCATAATCATGATCCTGAAAGTATGCGGTGGCGCATCTTGGAAAAGATCAATCTAAATCCAAGAGGAGGCTCCTTGTCCAATGCTTTGAACAGAAAAGAGTGTAAATGGATTCACACCCTTAACTCTGTGAGTCAGGGATTGAACGAGCACGAGGAGATTTCGAAACAAATGGGCTTACTTTAACCTGCTTTTATGACTTCTCTTCAAAACAGGCCATTTGAACGTTATATCCTCCCTCGAATGATGTAACCTATATGTATATTTGAATACTGTATACTGTTGCAAGGATTTGTCTGAATACCTGTTCTTCACCTTGGTCCCTATCACGGTTTTCACCTTTGAGTTTCACAGGGTACTTGGCCAACCATAGCTGAGGATACTAACTCACTGGAAGTGCCTAGCAACCAATGTGCCATGCGTCCTCGTGGACCAGCACCTCACGTCTCCCAGTTTCACGCCCCCCGGCTGATTGGGTGAGCGGTGGCGCGTCATCACCGCCGGCCGGCGTTGCCCAGCAACGAGTATAAGTATCGCCACTGGTTTCCCGGGCTCAATCTTTTCGAGCATTACCCTGACAGCTCTGAAGGCGCCTTGACTTTGCTCGGATCGCCAGAGTTACCACTCCAATCCGGAGAACCGAGGGTAAGCAAGCGGTCCCTAGACCACGCAGACCTTTCCCAGCGTAACTTAGCTAGCCCTCCATGGGCACTACACACTAATCGTTTGAGCACATCCAGTATCGCCTAACCTATATGCTTAATAATCACCAAGGCACGTTAAAATAGACCTTTGACTTTGACCAGCTGTTCAAGGCCTTAAATTAGTTTTATTTTCCAATTAAGTCGACTGACAAGCTTCCCTTTGGAATCCAGACCCACCCGTGAGTAAATGTGTATGTTTGTCACATTTGACGTAGCAAACGCACAGAACCCTCTCTGATACTTCCTCCCTTCCTTTCCAGGACCCCAACCCCTGTCTTGATAAAGACCCGCCGCGACCACCAATTGGGGTGCATCAGGGTCGAAACGTCGACGCTCTTACTTGGCCAAGATAACACCAGGAACTTGGACACTAACCATCTGTTTCCTTGGAATCTCAAATTTTACAATACTGGCCCTCGAACAAAAGACATTTTCTACTTCCCCGTCCCCCCACTGGATATATTTGTATATAAGTGTCACTATATGCTTTGCACTAGTCACTATGTTCACAACAGTCACCATCCACATGTTTTAAATACTGAACCAAAAACGGAATGAAGTAATTGCCGTGTTTTGTGTTCCCTGTTTTTAATATAAAAAACGTTTTTCTCAGAGAGGTTTTGTGTTTGTGTATTCTGAGCTTTTTCAGCCTTTCCTTAAAGTAATAATGGCGCTCACCCGACAGAACCAATTTTGGCTCTGGACATGGGGAAGAAACGGGCCCAGCCAGTAAGGGAGGGGTCACGCTCACTCTGGACTTCGTGACCCCTACACGCAAGTACAATGTTGGGATTTGGGATAGAGCACTCTGCTGAGTTGGGGTGGCGGGCAGTTCTGAGTCCATCGGGCAGGGAGGCAGGGATGAGGGAGGCGGTGCGGGGTGGGAGAGTTCGAAGTTTTAGGTTTTTTGTTGTAATTCTTCACAGACAAGACTACAAGGCATGGTGTTTATCGAATAGGACCTCCACACAGGGCATAACAAGGTTACACTACTTATCTACCACTCCACTTCGACGGAATGATCGGCACACCCTGCATTAATACACAAATAACGTGTCGGGTGGCCCCCGTGGCCCCACTTACGGTGGTCACTTGGAACGTCCACGGATTAGGGGATAAAATTAAAAGAGGATAAGTCTTCGAGCCCTAAAGCGTCAAGCCCCTACACTAGTACTCCTACAGGAGACTCACCTCACGGGAGCGATATGTAAATCAATGGATAGATGGGGGTTTAAGATGGTGGTACACGCAGAATTCTCAGCGGGGTCTAGGGGGACAGGTATTTTAATAAGAAAGAACTCTCCATTTATAGTCAAGCAAACAAAGCATGATGACCCGGGTAGATTTGCAGCTGTACACGGTCAGTGGGAGGGCAGACTAGTAACCGTAGTGTCAGTGTATGTCCCCCCAGCTTTGCAAAAGGTGGCACTTCCGGCCCTCAGCGATTTCCTATTGTCGCTTCCAGATGGAGACTTACTAGTGGGTGGGGATTTTAACGCCACGATGGACATTAATATGGACAGACACCCAGCACGGGCGACAACGAATGGAGTCTCCCGCCTGCGGAGCTTTGTGGAGGCAATGGGACTAGCGGACGTCTGGGGGTATAAACATCCATTAGAGAGACAATACACCTTTCACTCAGCAGTTCACAATAGCATATCCAGATTCAACTATTTCTTGGCGCAGGATTCCACCCTTTCCAGTGTAGAAAACATCACTATTGGCCCGAGAGGAATCTCAGATCATTCCCCGGTAACTCTGACACTTTCCTCCTCCCACACCTCTCACAAGCGAATATACCCATTATATCCAGGCTATTTACAAATACCACTAATACGGAAGGAACTCAGTAACACTACAAAGCATTTCTTCACCGAAAACGCAAGCTCAGTAAACTCACCAACGGTACTGTGGGAGGCCTACAAGGCTGTTCTCAGAGGTCAGGCCATTTCCTCCATAACAGAACACAAGCGTGCAAAATACAGAGAGCTCTCGACCCTTGAACGGAAGCTCCAAGCAGCTGACACTGCCCACTCGACCAATCCCACGCCGGACTCGGCTCAAGCTCTTTTGCTGAAGCAACAACAACACAAGGAACACCTCAGACTAGAAACAATGACAGCCCTCACAGCGACAAGGCATAGAATTTATGATGTCGGGAAATTGTTGGCGTGGCTAGACAGGAGGGAACGGGGTACTCACACTATAGCACAGATTCGGACGGCAGAGGGACGTTACACCTCAGACTCTGGGGAAATTGTGAAGGAGCTGGCTACACACTTCAGTAGGGTGTACGCATCTTCCACGTCAACCACGGAAGTTGTTGCCGCAAATTTTCTGCGGGAGGTGGAAATGCCCAGACTCGACCCCGAGGCCACTGAGGAGCTAGAAGCCGACCTCACTGCGGAGGAAATCGGAGAAGCAATCAACTCCCTTCAATCCGGTAAAGCAATCGGCCCAAACGGTATCCCAATGGAACTTTATAAACTCCTAACACCCGCCCTCACCCCGCACCTACTAGCAATGTACAATGACAGCTTGGAGCAGGGTACGCTGCCTCTAGATCAACGGACGGCCACCATCGTAGCTATCCCAAAACCAGGGAAACCCCCAGTGGAATGCCTCTCAGATCGCCCTATATCACTGATTAATGCAGAGTCCAAAATACTGGCTAAGTTAATTGCAAATAGGCTGCAAACACACATCCCCAACATAATTCACCCGGACCAGTCGGGCTTTATGCCAAACAGAAACACTGCACTTAATCTCAGATGTTTACATAGTGTGCTGGCGAGGGAACATAGTCTGACGGAGACAGCAGCAGTCCTCTCTCTAGATGCCAAGATGGCCTTCGATATGGTGGAATGGCCATATCGTTTTACAGTTCTTCCGCATTTAGGATTTGGCCCTAAATTTTGCGCGTGGATCCGGCTCCTATATGCAGACCCAGTGGCTCGCGTGGCAGTGAACGGGCAACTATCAGACGTCATCGCATTGTCAAGAGGGACACGACAGGGATGCCCATTGTCACCACTCCTTTTTGCACTGGTTTTAGAGCCCTTGGCAGCGCAGATCCGTAGTACTCCTCCTATGCGTGGTATTACTTGGGCGGAGGGATTGGAAGACCGTGTATCCCAATTTGCAGATGACATCTTAGTCTACATCGCAGACCCCGAAAACACTCTGCCGATGTTATTCGAAATATGCGACGCATTCGGGCAGATCTCGGGTTACACCATGAACTGGGATAAGTCGGTGTTATTCCCGTTAAAGGGCCTGACTCCGCGACTCCCCCCTGGTTGTCCGCTGGCAGTTTCCCAAGAAACGTTTAAATACCTGGGCATACACATAACAAGGGACCCTGTTGCCTTCTTCACCAAGAATCTGGTTCCCCAGCTGGAACGGCTGCGGAGAGATGTCACACATTGGGAATCGCTGCCCCTTACAATATTAGGTAAAGCTGCCTTATTTAAAATGATGGCCCTGCCCAGATTCCTGTACATGCTGGAAAATACACCGTACCAGGTACCCATAAAGTACTTTAGACAAATAACAACACAAGTATCTACACTCCTGTGGAGCAACAAACCAGCCCGAATTGCACAGGTTAAGCTATGCCCGCTATTGGTATGATTGCGGCATAGCACTCCCTAATATACGCCTTTATTACTGGGCTGCACACCTCAAAGTAATAAATCAGTGGATACACGCCCCTCGGACAGACCCAGCATATATGGCTGATTGGGCTCAATTAGGCACAGACAACATGTTAGCGGCCCTATATAACAGGCGGCGTGCGTTGGCACTGGCGGGCCCGACTAAACACACGGTCATGTTGTGGTATGCAGCACTGGCACATCTTGGTTGGAATGGGGTTATAACCAGGCTTACACCCCTGTGGGACACGAAATAGTTGGGGACCCTCAGAAACAGCAAGGGATTCGAACACTGGGATAGCATAGGTATCTCCACAGTTGGGGACTTATGGGACAAAGGGACGGTCGTCCCATTTGACCAGCTCCAACAGCAATATGAACTTGCACCAACGGAGACATACCGTTATATACAAATTAGACACGCACTCCTTTTTTTTAAAAACTCTTTATTCATGACTGTATCAAATATTACATGTTACTTTTGACCATTTTATCATCTATCAGTCTTTTCACGTTTTCTAACCTTAACTGTTGGCGAATTAACAAGTATTCTCTTCCATTCTTCCCTGTAATCTCTGGTGTATCATTCTATTATATCAATAATCTTTTGCATTCACATTACAATATCGCCTGTTGATTTAACTTCATCCCACCCAAGTCCCTCCCACCCCTCACGTCTCCTAGCTTTACCATCGTATACACTCTGTATTCCTTGGCATAATGACCTTATCCTGCCCAGAAAAAACATCAGCAACTGGCTGGTTTAACCCGTATACTCAGCATTCATGTCCCCACCCCATAAGTCCACCGCTCTGCAGCCTGTACATACGATCATGTGTTGTTCCCCTGTGATAATTCTAGATCTACACCCTCCATCTCTATCAACGTTCGCTTCCAGTCTTGTGCTATGGGATGTTTACGGAGCCCCTTCTCCTCCCTACGCAGGATCGCACTTTCTGCCCTGCCCCATGTTAACAAATCAGAGCGCCATACCTCTACACTCGGGGGTCTGGTCGATTTCCATCTCATAGTTATAACTCTGAGTGCCAACAAGAGTGCCAGGTCCAAGAGTTTCAGTTGTGCTTTGTGGGTCTTGGGTCTCTTCCTGTGTCCTATCAGGCAGGGCAGTGCCCCCTCAGGAATTTGCAGGGCTGTGATAGTGTGTAGTGTGCGTCGGACCATCTCCCAGTAGTTGCGTAGTCTCGGACATGCCCACAGCATATGGAGGATATCAGCCTCATCCTCCTGACATCGGGGACAGTTGTGGGAGGAAGCCGGGAACATTCTATGGAGCCTCTGGGGGGTAAGATACGCTCTGTGTAATATCATAGCCTGTTTGAATTTGAATTTGACGTTTCTAGATACTCTCCTGTGGTGTTCTAGGATAATCTTCCATTCCCCGTCCGTCATAGCCTCTCCTGTGTCCATAGCCCAGGCATCCCTGAGTGTGGTAAGGGGCAGAGCAGCGTGTTCCCTAATGCCCACATAGAACCATCGTACCAGGTGTCCTCCCGTTCCCATGTAGTGGAGGAGATGTACCATTTCATGTTGTTCTGGTTTGGTGCACTGTGGAGCCCATGTACGTCGTACATAGTGAGTCACTGAGGCGTGTAGGAGGTACATTTGCAGTGGGGCTCCTGTGGACTGTGCAAAGGAGGCGTGATCCATCAGTGTGTCGTCCCCAAACAGGTCGCCCACTCTATCCACTCCTGCCTCCGTCCAGGGCTGCAACCTGCGTTGTGTCAGACTTCCCTGCGGTGTTGGGAGCCCTAACAGGGGAATGTTATCCGCATAAGGAATGGTCCCTGCAGTGTACGCCAGTGCTTTTCGCCAGCACCGCAAAGCAGTGTGTAGTAGGGGATGGCAGTCTCGGGGAATCTTGGCTGTGGGCAGCAAAAGGGAGTGCAGTTCCCCGCGCGCTAGCCGGTCCTGTGTAAAAGCGATCTCATGTAGGTTCCTACCCGCCACCCAACGTGTCAGCCATTGTGGTTGGCTTGCATAATAATAACCTCGTAGGTCTGGCACACCTAGGCCCCCCTGTCTGGTGTTCAACTGTAGTTTTTTGAGGCTTATTCGTCGCCTCCCCGGACCCCATATGAGGGCAACCAATAACGTGTTCAGCGTGGCAAATATTTGTAGTGGGAGAAGAACCGGCAGGTTAGACACGCACTCCGAACGGCTCTTCCACAGACCGTGAATTTGCTGGAGGCGTCCCCATTAGAGGATAGGCTCCTTACAGACTTTATGCCTAAATGAGCCACTTCCTTGACCTACCGCAAACTAATAAATAATATGTCGGACCTCACAGTGACACTAAAAGAGAAATGGTCGTCAGACATTGATGCTATGGATGAGGCAGAATGGCAGATGGCCCTCGCCTCTCCTAGGGAGGTGGGAATCTCAGCCAGGCTCCGACTGGTACAATTTAAAATTCTGCATAGAGCCTATCTCACTAGATCCACGCTTCATAGAATAGGTAGGGTGGAACATCCATATTGCCTGCGAGGCTGTGGCAATGAGGGAACCTTTTTTCACACAATTTGGGACTGTCCTCGATTAGCTGAATACTGGTGCGAGATATTGTGCACAATATCTCAAGCACTGAATGTTTCCCTGCTGCCTGAGCCGCGTAGATGCCTCCTCAATATCTGGGAGCCAAATGACCTATCTCGCTATGGGCAAACCTGGGTGACTCTGGGCCTCATGGTGGCCAAAAGGAATGTGGCACAAAAGTGGGGGGCGGCAGAGTTACCTTCCTTGGGTATTTGGTGTAGAGACATGGATACGACAATGATTACTGAAAGAGCTGTATATATAAATAGGAAATGCCCTCGCAAATGGAACAAAGTCTGGGCTAACTGGAATACATACAGAGGAGAGATTTGTGACCCAATCGCCAAATCGGACGATGATAACTCGGACAATGACTCTGATGGGGATTGAGAGATCTGGAGGGAGGGGGGGGGGTTCATGCCAATGATAATGATTGTAGAAAAAGGAGTTCAGAGAAAAATGACTCAACTGTACAAAAATTGTTTGATAATGGTAACCTTGAACTTTGCCTATGCCAACTGTCTTGATGTGATGTATACTAAAACCAACCCCTTCATACCCTCAAGAACCCCATGAAGTTGCTCCATTACGCCATATGTTGCATGCTGCCAATTCCTCATATTTGGTAACTTCTGTGTACCATAGCTTGTATACTGCTCCCACTTCGACTCCCTGCACTTCCCGGCATAGATGGGTTACTAAACTGGGACAGGAAATCACTGATCAACAGTGGCTGTATTGCTGTAAGTAGAATGAACAGGTCTCCTGAAGCAGCCAGTTACGCATCACTCATTACAAGTTTCTTCACCGCACTTACTATATCCCGGTTAAGCTTCACAAGTACAGATTACGTGATGCTGACATATGCAATAGATGCGGGGCAGAAGCAGCTGACTTCCTTCACCTAGCTTGGGGGAGTGGTTCGATTTTAGCCTATTGGCAACAGGTGCTCACTGCACTAGTGCATCTTTTACGATCCCTTTCACGACGGCCGACCCAACAGACCTCAAGAACGACAGGCCCATCTCTCTCCTCCCCTTTGCAGCCAAAGTCACTGAGAGACTCGTTAACACCCAGCTTACCGCCTTCATAGAAGATAACTCCATCCTGGATGCCTCCTGGTCTGGATTACGCAGCACCACAGCACTGAGACCGCCCTCCTCGCTGCCACAGACGACATCCGCATGCTGCTGGACCAGAGACACACCACGGCACCTCATCCTTCTAGACCTTTCCGCAGCTTTTGACACAGTCTCACACAACACTCTCGCAGCCAGACTACATGACGCAAGAATACAAGGAGCCGCCCTTGACTGGATGCAATCCTTCCTCTCCGGCAGAACCCAGAGGATCCGACTCCCTCCCTTCATCTCCAAACCAAAGGAAATCAACGGCGGCGTACCCCAAGAATCTTCACTCAGCCCCACGCTCTTCAACATCTACATGACCCCCCTTGCCGCCAACGTCAGACAGCATGGGCTCAGCATTGTTTTGTACGCCGATGACACCCAGCTCATCCTCTCGCTCACAAAGAATCCTGAAGACACCAGACTCTGCTTCCAGTAAGGAATGAAGAACGTGGCAGCCTGGATGAAGGACAGCTGCTTGAAGCTAAACTCTGAAAAGACTGTGGTCCTCATCCTCGGCCCCTGCACCTCCGCCTGGGACAACACCTGGTGGCCCTCCGCCCTCAGGAGCCCACCCAACCCTACAGACGACGCTCGGAACCTCTGCATCATCCTGGACTCCTCCCTCTCCATGTACCGCCAGTTCAATTCTGTTGTCACCACCAGCTACAACTGTCTCAGAATCCTCCGTAAGACCTTCAAATGGATCCCCCCACTGCAGAAGGACCATCACCCACTCACTCATTACCAGCAGAATGGACTATGGCAATGCCCTCTACGCTCTTCTGCACAGACTCCAGACCATTCAGAACGCAGCAGCCAGACTTGTCCTCGGGACACCGAGCCACAAGCACATGCCACAGCACCTACGAGGCCTCCACTGGCTCCCAGTCTAGAAGAGGGTCACCTTTACACTTCTCACCCACGCCTACAAATCCCTCAACAACATCGGCCCCAAATACATCAACGAGAAAGTATCCTCCAACGTACCCAAGAGGAACCTGTGCTCCGCTCCGCCGACCCCCCGCATCTGCAGAGACAGAACCGGGGGAAGAGCTTTCTCCTACATCGCAGCTAAAACCTGGAACAAGCTCCTGTTGCACATCAGATGCTCCCCGACCCTGCACATGTTCAGGAAGGACTTCAAGACACGGCTCGTCGACTGACCCAGAGCTGCCGTCCCACCCCTCCCCCCAGCCTCTAGAGACCCTTGCGGATGAATAGCAAGCTTTATAAACCCCTGATTGATAGATTTTTTGATTGATTGGTTTCACTCCTCTTCTCCCTCTACTTGGATAAATAGAGGAACTAGCAGCAGCACACCAGAAATTCATCTTGTTTAGCCTGTTACTAGCTCGAAATCAGGTGGCATGTAGATGGGGTCGGGGCAGAGCGCCCACATTTAAGGAATGGATTGGCGACATGTTGTTATGGCAGGAGCAAGCGTACACCTATGCTGAATTGCTTCCCCTTATGTCTTATCTCCTGGAGCATCCGATTGATAGTGACCAGACTCCACGCTCCCCTCGTATATCACATTCTACCACTTGATTTTGTGGAGTCCACGTGCCTTACATCCATACTTGCTTTATTGAAGGGTCTCATGTTTTACTCTGATCTGTGTTATACACACTGTGAAAGGGGTTTGTCCTTAGTATAATGTCCTCTTTGGGGGTTAATTCCTGATGCTGTTATTACTCTGGAATATATATTGTGTTGATCCATCGACCTGGTGCTGATGCTATGTATGATTCTCCCCATGTATTGTACTACCATTGCTGGTTGTTTCGATGTTTTGTAAAAAAACAAATAAACAAATAAAAAATAAAAAAACATTATTGTATTGTTTCTGTAATTCAGTTTCAACCAGAAGCCGAACTCCATAACCTTCTACGGATACTGCTTCAGGTTTGGGCTACTCTACTGACAGATGACCAATTGGAGAACCCACAACAGAGGAACATTGAATTATTTCTAGTGATGGCTTCAAAATGTTAACATTTACATTGGTTTTGGTGTTTTCATTATAAGAATCTATGACTTGTGAATAGATGTAAATATCTTTTGAACCCTGGTATGTGTGTCAAGGCAGGCTCTTGCATGGTTAGAAATAGTCACACGTGAGTAGGCAGAGCTGGATTTGGAAAGGAAGAGAGCAACTAAGACAATTGGTGCTAAGATGAACGGCAGGGAGGATTCTTGAGGGCACACAGACATGGATCAGTCTTAGGAGAAGAGTCCAGGCACTACAAAGCAAGTGGTGGGAAGATTGAACCTTGTAGTTAGGGCCAGGGAGAGAGAGAGATGGCAACAGCAAGCAGTCGCAGCATGCATTGTGGGTGCCACGACATACCACTCAAGAAATGGATGCCCATAAGGGAACACGTCCAACAACAGAAAGAGCTGCAGGTGCCTGCATGGGAGGAGAAATGCCTAGTCAAGAAGTGACCGTGCTGCAACAGTTGCTTCACATAATGGTAGACATCAGAGGAGGTGGGAGATGCGACATCAAGGAAGTCCTCGGAAGAAAGACCCCAGTCAGCAGGCCAAGCACACAGGAGAAAGGCAATGAAGAGCAAACAACTCAAGACATTCACTAAGGAATCCAGAATACCATATCTATCAGATTTTGAACGGTGCTGACCCATTGCTCATCTACTTGTAATCAATTGCCTTTCTTTTATCTCAGTTGCAGGGTGACTTCTGAATGTCGGTGTTAGTTATGCCAACAGTTGTACCAGCCCATCTGTCACCTCTCCTGAACTGCTGTTCATGGTCAAATTTTGGAGGCTTTTTATCGTAGATCTTTAACCAGGCTCTTTATACTTCTCCTCTTCTGGCATATCTCCCCTGGTGTGATTACACATTTGTGCACTTCAAGGAGATAAGTTTATAGGAGATGTTCATATTTAGCACATAATGTACATTACATCAATTAAAATGTTTATCCTTACAATCAGACTTATAGATTAATTCTATTGAGTAATTACTTTTTAAATCTCAATTCAATATTGTGATTTTGCCTATTTACATAACACCATGCCTCATTACCACCAAAACAGTACATCAAGAAAAGCAACTTACGCAGACAAGAACAGACATAGCATCGCAAATTCCGATCCCAACGTTAACGTGAGGTATATGTTGTGGGGAAACGCCGGCATCGTAAAAGATGTCATATGAATAAAAGTAGATCTAAAAACACAATGAAAGACGTACAAAAAGTTAAAAATAAGTGAAAGCCAGAGTCAACTAACATAGTAATTTCCCGCATTTGTCTGAGTGTGGCGACATTTTACACTTAAGCAACTGAACTTGATAGCACAATCTACATGTTCACTAGAGTGTTACAGATTGTTCAATTGCACACCTCTGTACAATGGCAGTGTTCACATGTGCACCTGAGTCCAATGACATTGCCCACACCTGCACATAGGTGTGACAATAAACTGAGTGGAACAGTATGACCCACTTGTGCATTAAGTGTGACAGCACAGTTTACAAATTGACCAGCTTGTTTTGCCATTGTCCACATGTACACATTAATGAATAGCCATTGCCCACATGTACGCCTAGGTGTGATAACACCGTCTACAGGTGCCCACATATAGCCCTGAGTGGAACAACATTATCCACATGTGCAGGTTATGTGTCAACACGTCATGATTTACACACAACGAAGACATCAAGTTGTTCACTGGGTTGGAAAGGTTTGAAAACTTTGGAAGACAGGGCAGTGTAGATTGGACTAAAGCAGGCACCTGACCTCACAACAGAGTTTCAACTGACATCCACAAATCAGGATTATCAGAGCACTTTTGGGGTGGAAGCTGTAAAGTCAGTACATAAGACTTTTCAGGATGAAGCATACACCCCATGGGCCATTTAGTTCCTGTGACTTTAGTTTTTTAGGTCTCGCGTAGGTAGCGCATGTGTTGTCTCTTCGAGACATGATATATCCACTCTGTTGGCTTACCCCCCCCCCCCCGCTCATTGCTTTTGATTTGCTAATTTGTGCATCCTTCGAAACAGCTTGCTTCCATGTGGTTAATCTGTCTTCTCTGTCCCTCCTTTTTGTGTGTTGCTCCCTCCTATGGAGCATGCCCCCCTATTGCTTGCAGACTTTCACTTCTGTGAATATAGGTTTGTTTCAGTGCACTATTCTTTTGTTTATTTCTTCTCGTGTTTTAAGAATGTACTTCTTTCTTACTCTGTCGTGCTGTGGTTTGATTTTTGTGTTAAATTCGCTGGGATGACGGGAGTTCAGATAACATCAATAATCGCCATAGTGCTTATCAAAGTAATTTTAAACAGCTCCATAAAATTGCATTGAACGTGTTTTCAGACCAAAATACGTTCATCCGACATGAGTCATGTTTTTAAACTAGGGAAGTTTACAGCAAGCTTTGTTGTATTGTTTTAAAAATTAACATGAAAAAGGGTTCCAACAATGCCTCCAATGTGCCTTGTGACCAAAAGTTTTTGCATGTTTCTGCCTGTATTTTAGCAATGTAGCCTTTACTTCCTCTGTTGTTTGCTTTTTGATTAAAATGCCCTCGTCCAATGGGAGCTCTTTGCTAAATTAGGGTACTTATCACCAAGGATTGCTGTATTGCCTTTAAAATATTATTGTTAAAGCTTTGTAAAGATGAATCAGATGTGCTTTTTGACAAAACACTCTCAACCAATGTGAGCTGTTTCTTAAATTAGTGATGCTAGCTCATAAGCACCAAACTGCCTTAGGAGTGCCCGATCTGTCCCAGCCCCACTGGCTCTTCAGAAACACACTGTCTTCCAAATCACTGAATTTGCCCAAATATTATCTGCTCTTAAGAAGCAATAGACTGTCTGCCATGTAGCAGACTCTGTCCGTATTTCTGGCCATTTAGAAACATTGATCGATATTGTAAGATCTCTGACTCTGCCCTTATATTACCAGCATTTTACAACAAGACGCGCTCCCCTGATTGGGGCTCTTTGTTAAATTAGATTATCTAACATCAGGCATTGCCATGTTGAACAGATTTTTGGACTAAAACATGACTGACTACCCAATGGGTGACAAGCTGTTTTTTAAATTTAGTGAGCTAATAGAAAAGATTTCTATTTACTTCCCAAAACACAAACCTTTTGTGTTTGCATTTGGTGAGGAGGGGTGGAGCAGGATGTTGCATTCAGCCTTTGGGTGGCAGCAAACCTTTTGCTTATCTTAAGCACACTTTACTGTAAAGCACTCACACCTCCTACATGTTTTGTGGTTGCTACAGGATGGAGATATATTGAGCTAACCAGCTGACGAGATTTGGTTGATGCACCTGCGCCCAGGGAGTGGTACTGAGACCTGAGAAGACTTTGGGCAGCATCTCCAGCACCCCCAAAAAAGTGTTGCTTTCTACTGAAGTAGGACAATTATCCTGAAACACGTGTCTAGAGATACACAGCACCGGATGCACCAACAAGGGTGAAAAATTAAAGCCTGACACTGCATTTACTATGATGCATCGGGGCAAACTGAGGGCTGTAGTGTGAGGCAGTGTACGCCCACCCCCTTCTTACCTGATCAATCATACTAGCATGTTCCCTGAAACCCGCCTGTAGGGGAGTAAGAATGTCCTGGTCCTCGATCCAATTTTGCACCTTACCAAGCACCAAACAAGCAACCATCTTTTGAATAGAGTCGATTAGGATTATAAGCCTGTAGTTTCCTGGAAGTGTTCTGTCACCTTCTTTATACATAGGAATAATCTCAGCCCCCTTCCAGAAATCGTGTACAGGAGCTCCGAGGGCGATCGCATTTGCCAATAACAGGATGTACCTATTCCACTTTGTCTTATCGTGGAGAAAGATGTTCGCCGTGATACTATCAATCCCTGGCACTCTACGCCCATTATTGCACAAAAAGCTGCATTAACATCAGCTGGGGCAAAAACCTTACAAGAATAGTATATGTGAGGGGGCTCTGAGACGTTAACCTCTTCAGAACCAGTTGCGTATTGTGATTCAAAATGGCTAACCCATTCATCCTGCGCTACATAATTCTGTGGTTGTGGTCGATGTCCCCCATTCCCCATTTAACCAGGTTCCAAAATCTTTGGGAGTTGTTTTTGGCACATGCCAATCTGAGGTCCTGCCACCTGTTTTCGTCCCATTCCTTTTTTGCTTTCTCCTGAGCCCTCCTATATTTTATCCTTGCGGATCATACGCTACTAGGCTCTTTTGATCTGATTGCGTCCCCAAGATGTCTACGGGCTGTTTTGCATTCCTCGTTGTACCATTGGCACACTTTCTCCTGTGGGGTGCTCTTGGGCCTACACTCTTTGATAAAAAGGGGTTGCAATTTAGAAAAGAGTTTGTTATGAGATGCAGTTACAGCCTCAAGGGAATCAAGGCAAGAGGAGAAAGCAACTTATTCAACTATTGTGTGCTCAGTTTCCTTGGCAACAGAAGCTAGAATATTTGGTTTCTCTAGGACCACTGCCCTTTTAAGGCACCCATGTTGTTAGTGGGTACCAGATCATGAGTGATGAGCTGGTTATCTGGTTGAGTATATTTCTGTTGGGCCAATAATTCGAATGTAGAACTTAGTGGGTTGTGATCACTCTCCAAGTGATCAAACACCACCATGTCCAGGAGGGTGGACCATAACTTTAAGCTAATTAACAAGTAGTTGATACGACTCGCATAGTGACCATTATTAAAGATATTCACCCCATGTCAGTCGGAAGGAGTTCTTCCGTGGCTGCCCTTAGGCCTTTTTCCAAACAGATGGCTTTGATTTGGATTGCCACATCTGTCCACCGTATTACGGGTGTTAACTCAAGGCTTGGAATTCCCCACTGTGCGTACGTCCTGGTCCTCTCCGCCAAGGGGATCAAAAGTCGAATTGAAATCCACCCCCACTATCACTAGAGAATACCTAGAGAAATGATCTAGGAGGTCATCAAGAATCGTAAAAACTTCTGTGCTCTTCCCCCCGCTGAGCCCCCTTGAGTACATATTATAGATGTCAATGTTCCCATGAGGTCCTGCCATCAACTGAGTGCTAAGAACGTCATTGCACTGTGTCAGGAGCTCTTGAATCTTCTAGCTAATTGCCTACCTAACCCAGATGATAAGCCCCCCTGAAGGCCAACCTTTCCCTCCACCTATGGCCGGAATGCATCATTAAAGTACCCTAGATGAAAACGAGGGACCACTAGCCAAGTTTCCTTGAGGAGGCAAATATCGTGCTCTTCACTAAAGGTAGGCCTCTCTGGGTATAAGCCCTTAGACCTTAGCCCAGCAACGTTCCATGACATTAACCTTAGACTAGGAGAAGTGTGACGTGTCTCAATTTGGTCACAACGCCTGGGAACTTATTCAACTATGTTCTTCAACCTACCCAGGTCAACGGACTCGATAATTCTCGCCTCGGTGCCTACTCTAACTAGGGATCACACTCGGCAACTCTGGGCATTAGCTTGCCTCATCTCCACAACGGCCCCCCACATACGCCGGGGATGCCTGGTTTCACCTTGGAGATACCCAGTAGGGACCATCTCACAGGGAAAGCCAGGACGGGTTCCCCAGCGGTCTACAGCGCAGAGATACTCCTTCGGGAGTCGATTCTAGCGCTTTAGAAACCCACAATCAATCAATCAATCAACCCTCAGCCAGCAGTTTACAATGGATTCCACATTGACCTTGTCCTCATCTTTTAACAATCAACATAAGGCAGTACTCCTAGCAACCCAGACTAAATAAACTTCTTTATCCAACCAGGCTTCCTTTTCTCCCTTTCTGGACGTCCACCATGACAAGTTCTACCACACTCCCCAGCATATGGTTCAGTGAGACTCACATGATTACAGACGCTCACAAAAGCATCTACAGTAGTAACATCATCACCAATGTTTTTTGATTTCACTCATTGTGACATGCTCCACACATCACCAGATTCCAGAATGACAACATTCATCTTTACTCCCTTCATTTTATACGGCTCCATAAAATGTGTGGTGCCATTCTTTACATACTTGGGTTTCCTGATATGAATCATGTCCCCAACACGCCATCTGCCACTCTTCATCTTATGAAAAGCATTATATCTTTCCTTCTACTTCTGTTGGTACCCTCTCATATTCTTGTCATCTGTATCACGAATCCAGCCACAGCTACCATAAAACCACAAAACTAAAGACAACTTAGTTTTGGCTAACCTTCTTCAAATGAAGATTCACCAGTCACACTTAGGAGTGGTCCCATGTGCCCAGAGAATTTCCCTCAACTCATGCACCAAAGACACTCAATTCTGCCAGGCCCTTTGTACACACCCCTTCACGATTTTAGTCATAACCTCTGCCGGGCCATTGGCTTGAGGGTGATACATTGCTGTGTGATGGTGCTCAATGCGCAGAGCAAACAAAAACTCCCATCTCTTGTGACACAAACTGCACCCCATTGTCTGTCAATACATCCTTAGAAATGCCCTCCTTGGAAAACTCCTCATAAAAGAACTCATTGATGATTCTAGAAATTAACAGCACTTAAACACTTAGCTGTCACCCATTTAATGGCATAATCAACCAGTAACATTACAACCCTCTCTAAAGACCTCAGCAAATCAAAAGGTCTTACAACATCCTTTCCCAATTATTGCCATGGTTCACCGATGACTTTCACTGGTAAAAGAGGTACTTGCATCACTATTCTCCCTTTGTCTGCCTGGGCACACATATTGCAATGCCTGACTAGATTCTCTACCAACCTGTCCATACCTGGCCATCAATAAAGTTTTCTCAACCTGTACTTAGTTACATTTCTACCTGGGTGACCCTCATGGTCCAAGACGCCAATTTGTCCCTCGCACCTTCAGGTGGAATCCTATTACCACATCCCCACAAATCACTCCCTTCCATATATAACTCTTCTTTCATAGCATCATACCGCTTCTCATCCTCACTAAGGATTCTTGAATCTGGAGACCCCCTTCTCTACAAACTCAATGATTTTCCTACAAAGTACATCCTTCGTTTTCTCCAATTCCCATTCTTCTTCCTTCGTGGTTTCCTGGCTAATCCAAAATACCTTAGGCTCTTCAACAACCAAATCATCATCACTTTCCATCGGGAACCTAGAAGGCAATGCCACTTTATTCTTAGAACCTTTTACCTTCTTCACCTCAAAGTTGAACTCTCTTACACCTTTCATCCACTTCGCAATCCTGGGAATAGTACGCTCCCTTCCTTAGAATGAGAACAATTGCTCTAATGGCTTCTGGTCACTGCATATCACAAAAGGCATACCCCAGATGCAACTACAATCACTTTTCGTCACCATTATCTAGCTGAGACAATACTGCATCTAATCCATTTAGACTGGCATCAGTAGTTAAAATGTTTCTTTTAATAACATCAAAATGTCCCAAGGTTAGCATTCCACCCAATTGCTTCTTGATGGGTTCAAAAGCACTTAAACACTCATCCCTCCATTCAAATGTTTCTCCTTTCTTAAGAAGTTGACTCATTGGATGAATTAGTAAAGCAAAATTATTAATACATTTTTATGATGCTCTGATTCCTAAAGATTATTTCAGTCTGTCTCAGTGGGTATCGGCACTTCAACAATGGACTTAACTAGGTCCAATTTGGGACTCATACCTTCCCAGATGTGGTGTGACTCAGATAGGTCACAGTACTCACTCAGAATTTAAACTTTTCTCTTTTCATATACAACCCACTCTCTTACAACCTCAACATTACTTGTTACAACACCATATCATGATCATGTCTATTTTTGCTGTGTACCAGGATGACATCTTGGAAAAACAAAACCTGTTTGACACCTTCTAATACCTTCGTTATCATGAGTTGAAAGCAATCAGACGTTGAGGTTATGCCAAATGGCAATCTAATAAAATGGAGAGCTCCTAGTGGTGTGACAAAAGAAGTTACGTGTATAGAGTCCTCACGCAAAAATACTTGGTGGGCTACAAAGAACATATTTAGAGCATGAAACACTTGTGCCTTTCCCCGTAATGATAACTCCTCTGCAATATGAGGTAGCAGTTGCCAGTCCACCCAGGTGTTCTTATTTAAGTCCCAAAGGATAACACACATTCTGATATTCTTTCCACCTTCCTTGAGTTACTTAACTATTGGTTCCAACTAATCGGAGGACTCTAACTCCTTTATCACTCCCAAACTCTTCAATCTCTCCAACTCAGTCTGCCATGGTTGCATCATCAGGGGTAATCAGGGGTAACATCTTTGTTGACTGCCCAAAAATGCTGCCGGATTCTCAACTTCATCTCGTTAACAGAGCTACTCACATATTTTTTGCTGCAAGGGCATTCAAGAACATAAATTACATAATCACTTTCGCTTGTCAGTCTCTGAAGGATATTCTTCGGTAGGACCTCTTCTTGTAAAGTCACCCTGTGCAGTACTTTCATATTTGCAAGCTTTGCTTTTTTGACATCTTATAATGCCACAATGCTTTTACTGGAGCCAGTTTGTTGTTCTCAAGTCCTCCTTTCAGAAGGGACTGTTCATAATTCAGTCACCAATGCTCCTGTTATGCGATATGTGATGGTCAATGTGTAATTATACAACTGCTGGATGGACCAGTGCTTTTTATTGATATCCCTCACTCTTCCTTATGTGATGTGTTGAAACTTGTCAGATATCTTATGTCATGTATTTCTTTTTCTTTATTTTTGTTTTGTACTAACAAAGCCTCTCATTTTTCTCTTGCTGTTTGGTGTACATCTTCCAGGACCTTTTTGGGTTAATTGCTTGCCTTGAAGCGGTCCATTATTTCCTTCGATTCACTTATGAACCGCTCGTCTCTTGAGCAATTTCTCCATGCTCCTTACAAGGAATGAACAGGATGCCCTGTTCTAAGATTGGTGGATGACCACTACTTGCATGGAGAGTCTCATTTGGCTCAGAGCATTTCTGACTGAGGGATGTACCTAAGCACTTGTCAATGGAGTCTATATCCACATCTCGATATGTCACTTTCCATCTCTCACTTGGCACATCAACTTTAGATTACATGCAATGCATTTCAGTTTCGTAGAGAATTACTTTAGTATGCCTTCTGGGCACAAGTCATCCATAGTGCTTATAAAATAATAGGCACCACTTCTTCCTGGTTAGCCTCTGCACCGGCCACCTCCTGCTCCCCATCCATTACAGAAATTTGTAAACATTGATTATTCCAGTTGTCTTGGGGTTCTCTCTTTACTTCTCATATACCAATGCCCAATTGATCGAAGACTATCCGCTCTTTCTTCTCTAAATTCTGTAGGGTATTCCATTATGTTTCAATTAAACTACTCTTGTCTTGGGGGAACTATGGAAAGTTATATACATATATATATATATATATTCGCCCCCAGCTACGCAAATTTATTCATGGGCTGGTGGGAGGAGCAGATTGTCACTGAAATTGTGGAATTTAACAACATGGCCCTGTGGCTGAGGTACATTGATGGTGTGGGGATTCATTGATAAGCTTAATAAGAACACCTTGAATCTACTATTCACGGAACACATCAGTAGGGATCAGATGGAATTCCTGGATGTGTTATTGGAGGTCAAAAATAATCAATTGACTACCAAATTGTTCCGCAAGAGGACAGCAGGCAACAGTATCCTTAGCGCTAGTAGTTGTCATCCATGCAAATTGGTGTACAGCATTCCGTATGATGAATTGCTGCGCGCCAAAAGGAATTGCAGTACCTTGATAGCTTACAAAAGCGAGGAGGCGATCATGTGTCAAAGATTTTTGAATAGAGGCTATAACAAAAAAACTATCTCGGAAGCCATCGCCAGAGTTGAAACAAAATCTAGAGATGAACTGTTACACCCTAGAAAGGAGAACGAGGGTACTGAATGCATCAGGTTTATTACCACGTTTTCAGGGCAGGCAAATAAAGTTCGGAGAATATTTAAGACACACTGGCGCATGTCCTTATGACGGATGACCACCTCAAAAAGAATCTAAGTAGTAATCCTCAGATCACTTTTAAGAAAGGGAGATCTTTGAGAGATGAATTGAGTCACACCATGTAATGACACAAGAAACTGTTAGAGGTGCTGGCACACCTGTGTTCAGGTGTTGCCGCAACTGTAAAGCATGTAAAAACAGTAAGGACTGTAAGACATTAACAGTACCGAACTCCTCGAGAGAATTTGTCATCAAGAAAAAACTTACTTGTAATACCTCATACAGTATTTATGTTTTGATCTGTCCCTGCAACATGTGGTATATTGGGAGTACTAAACATGAGGCTAAGAAAAGGGTGTTAGAGCACTTACATGCAATACACAAGAATAACAGACAATACCCAATTGCATGCCATTTTTATGACAAGCACATGCAAGATGATACGCTTGTTCGTATGGTTGTGATAGACTGTGTAGATCTTGGTGTCAGAGGGGGCAATAGAGAAGTGTCACTTAGAAAGTTGGAATCCCGGTACATTATAGATCTGGAGAGCCTGGCCCCTAATGGACTAAACATCAGCGAAGAGTTGGCAATTCATTTACAGGAATAACTGATTAGAAACTTTAATCTGCATAATAGTCTGTGTCTTAAGTATTTAATACCGTTCGTTTTTTACAGATGGGGGCACTTCTTCTTTTTGCAACTGGTGGAGAATTGGACAAGTGATGATCACTACTGGTGTTTGCATGGACATATTTGATCAAGCACATTATTATGTGTATGTATACCTAGCCCACTGGGGCAGTGGCATTTTGACAACTTCAGGGCAATAGCTGCAGATACGAATACAACAAGAGAAGTTCAGTATGCCCACTTGGGCTGTATTGGATTCGGTTTTGTCTGTGTAAACTTTATTTGTCTATTCCATAACTTTATTTATTTGTCTCAATGTTTAAAGAACTACTCTAAACATTGGGTGATGACGTCGAGCCAATCAGCGGGCTCATAATAACAACTAGCGGTGGCTTTCACAAATGGATGTGCAGCTATTATAGCGCAACCTGCACCAAGATACGGGTGATATTACCATGATTTACTGTTGTGTTTAGATAAAGAAACACTATGTTAGTATTGCCAGTAATTGAGGAAGTAAAATCGTTGTATAACAATGTCTGTTTATAGCACTGCGACTCTGACAAATAATGTATTTTTATCGGGCTCTGATTATGCTGATATTATTAATTTTGTATAATCTGTACTTCACAGCCCACCAACACGTCATCTAGTTTGTGTACCTATAAAAAGTACGGATGGTAACTGGAATATATGTCCTTTTGAAATGGCCGCCAGATTTGCATACTTTGCACTATGGAGGGTGATTGTGTAACAATGAATTAGAGGTGTATTTAAAATGGCGATGTACATGGTTCTTACGAGCGCGAACAAGCCGTAATGGCGAAACGCGTCGTTTTTGCATTTGTCAAATAAAATATTTCTGCAAGGAGCCTGGGTGTTCGAGTACTTCCTTAGAATCAAGGTTTTGTTTGTGCTGATATATATATATATATATATATATATATATATATATATATATATATATATATATATATATATATATATATATATATATATATATATATATATTACCTACTGGCGGTCGCCAGTAGGTATATATAGTTAGGATTTTTTCTCTATGGGTTTTTTGAAAATTCTATGTCTAATAACTTTGGCGTTTGTGGACGGAATTGGCTGAAATTTTCAGGAAAATGGCACATTTTGTTTCTGAGCAGCCCTTGAAAATTTGGGGGGGGTTCGTCAAGGGGGGGCCGAGAAAAAAGGGGGGTCCCAAAACGTGTTTTTAACATTGAGTTTTCCATAGGGCGGTTGGCCTCACTTTTAGCCCGAACGGCTGAATGGATTTGCACGAAACTTGGCAAAATTGTAGGGACTGGTAGCCCGATGTGCCTTTTGTAGGTCTCAATATATGTGCTCCAGTGGATTTTGAGAAATTAACGTTTAAAAAAAGATATATATCTGTAACAGCGGACCGGGCAGCGTCCTAGGACGCGTACTTTTCGCGCAACGGAGCTTTGTGAAGCGAAGCTGATTGGTTCTCCGGCGTCTGTCAACATTCCAAACAGTCCGTAGCGGCCGCCATCTTGTCTCTCGGTAGGATCGAGAGACAAGAGGAGGCCAAAGCGAAGGGGCAAATGACCATAAGGGGGAATAGTAGATCCTCGCTGACCCCCTAGGTTTGATGTGGAGGTTTTAAAAGGGCCCCGCGGGGCAAAAAAAAATAATAATAATAATAATCGAACACCTGAATGGATTTGCACGAAACTTGGCAAAATATTAGGGACTGGTAGCCCGATGTGCCTTTGCTAGGTCTCAATATATGTGCTCCAGTGGATTTTGAGAAATTAACGTTCAAAAAAAGATATATATCTGTAACAGCGCTCCGCTTCGCGTACTTTTCGCGTTACGGAGCTTTGCGAAGCTGATTGGTTCTCCGGCGTCTGTCAACATTCCAAACAGTCCGTAGCGGCCGCCATCTTGTCTCTCGGTAGGATTGAGAGACAAGAGGAGGCCAAAGCGAAGGGGGAAATGACCATAAGGGGGCATAGTAGATCCTTCCTGACCTCTTAGGTTTGATGTACCATTTTGCCAAGTTTGGTGTAATTCCGTTCAGCCATTCAGGCTGTAGACGTATGTAAATGTCCTATGGAAAATTGCATGGGGAAAACACATTTGAAAGTGTTGAAATTTAGAACCAATTAAAATGTTACTTTGGTTTTGTATTTGTGTGTGATGAAAGTTAATTGGTTATGTATATATGTCAAATGAGAGGAAACCACAGCCATTTTGTGATACTACTGTCTGAGGTACATTTGTGAGGAATTTTTGGTGGTGAATTTCTGGTGTTTGATTTACACAGTACTAACACTTCTGCTACTTTTAAAAAGGTGAGTTGTTAATTTGTAAGGGGAACTATGTTGTACACTTGAAGATAATTTGAAAAATGTTTTCTGTTATTTATTTGCAGTCCTTCTGTTATACTAAATACTTGATGAAGTTAGTTTTATATTATGTATTACTAAAAACGATAAATGAAAGTGATTATTTTTTTCTGCAATTTACAGCAAGCAATTTCAAAATAAAATGGCTCACAATGAAGAGACCGTGGCAATTTCTTTTGAATTGTCCACTACATTGATTGAAATTGAGAGCACCAATAATGAAATATTGTCACAAGGAGGACATGACTTGTATGATTCCATTAGATTGATTGAAATGGACAGCACCAAGAATGAAATATTGTCACAAGGAGATGACTTGAATGATTCCACTACATTGATTGAAATTGAGAGCACCAATAATGAAATATTGTCACAAGGAGGAGATGGCTTGTATGATTCCATTAGATTGATTGAAATGGACAGGACCAATAATGAAATATTGTCACAAGGAGGAGATGACTTGAATGATTCCACTACATTGATTGAAATTGAGAGCACCAATAATGAAATATTGTCACGAGGAGATGACTTGAATGATTCCACTACATTGATTGAAATGGACAGCACCAATAATGAAATATTGTCAGAAGGAGGAGATGACTTGAATGATTTTTTTGATCAATCTCTTGATGGCGAATTTATCGAGTGTTTGGAGACCATAGAGTTACAAGAATCATCATTGCAGACTTTTAATGAGGAGATTCCAGATGAGATGATTGAAGAGGAAATTACTGATGAGGACATGTTACTAGTTGTTTCAAATTTAGAAAATTTTGAAGAATAAATTTATATTTAGAAATCAAAAATTGTTTGAGACATTATTTATTTTTATTTTTAATTTATGAGGTTGTAGCGAAGTGATTGTAGTATAAAATGAGACTTATAGTATAGAGTGCAACATTTTTATGTTACATGGTAAGTTTACTCATATTTACTTCCCTTCTGCCACTATATTATCTCCAATGTGTATTTGACATGTCTTCTTCATCTCCGGCCTCCTTTCTCTCACTGTGTGTCTCCGATGCATCTTATCGCTGGTATTTTGTGTAATTACAGAAGAGAGTAAAATAAAATAGTTCGGAACGTGAAAAGGGGGCAAAGTAGAGTACTCCTCACCCCCTAGGCCTTTTTAGGCGGTCCCAAAAGGATCAGTTTCTGCTTTCCTGAGAGATTATGGTATGAGTTCCATATACCACAATAACTTGCATTACAACATGCAAGATATCTATCTCCTATTACCAACTTTTGGAGATATTCGCGCTAAGCGCGAATATCTCCAAAAAGTAACACCTGCCCTGAGCAGTTCTTAGCCATGTTATCCAATGGGAGGTGGATAACATGGCTAAGAGTATTAGCTCGGTAATGCATGAATATCGCTGAGTTTTTAGCGATATTCATGCATTGCGGCCGTTTATTATCGCATTTGCGATAAACCTTGATAATAGTAAGGTTTATCTTCGATAATTTCTGACGATGCTTAGTGGTAAAAAATTGGTTGGTAAGCATCGTTAGCGATAAATATCGCTTAACTTTGGTAATATGCCCCAACGTCTGTTAACGTTCGATTCGAAGGAAATGAGGAAGTGTTGAAAAACATTGTCTGCGCCATCTTGCCTTTTTTGAAATGCCACACTTTTGTCGTGCACGGCAGCCATTTTAGATGTCTTGACCAGACCCACTCTCTGCACGCTGTCGATTCGTAGCATGGCTCCTCACCCTCGCAAGCATCTTCCCCAGGCACTGGTCACCCCCGCTCTCTGTCTTATGCATGGGCAATAAACCTCCCCCCATCTGCGCTGCTCTTCCCTGAGAATCACACTGTGCCCGCCCGACACCTCCCTTTCGCCCTATTCACTACCGCACCCTGTGACACTCCTCTTCCTCTGTGTCCGATTGTCCAGGCTATCAGCTAGCCCTGCAGATGTAGTTTATGGCCCCAGCTGTAAAGAATCACCCCTCTTCAAAGGAGTTATAGTAGATCAAGGCCCACACCCGATGAGATCCGTCACACCACACGTGTTCCTACTATCTGAAAACTATCCTGTATTGTGATTGGGGAGGGGACCGAGCCTGAAGCGGAAGATTCCAGGAATGACTCTTTGTACATCAAAGTTTTTACAATTATGTGTCACATAAAAAATATATAGCACTCCAACAAAGTAGTAGGAATATAAAACTTTAATAACATATAAATATATACAACAAAACAAAAACAGTAAAAACATTTAAACAACGAAGAGACCGTGGCAATTTATTTTGAATTATCCAATAGATTTATTGAAATTGACAGCACCAATAATGAAATATTCTTGTCAGTAGCGGTCTGTTGTGCGAATAGTTCCAAGGCAGCAGAACGCGCTGAAATCTGGATGTCACGAAGGTGATGTCTAGCAAGTTGCCGCCCAGCAAATAACGGCGTGGGGCGCCGCGGGGGTGAGTGAGTCCAGTAGGCACCACAGCTATTCTTACCGGCATTGCAGAATTACTGCTGGGGACAATGCCTGTGCTGGAGCAGGGTCACAGCAGAAACAAAAAGGATTCTGTTGAAGATGTTGTTGGTTTTCAATTTGAAAACAGTTCTGGTGTCAACTGCTATGCTAATGTAGTGGTTAATGTTTTGTTTTCTCTAGAAAATGTAAAAGAGGGGGAGGCAGTCCAAAGTTCCGTTAAAAGGGCAAAGGAAAGGATCGGTGGTTTGAACTATCAGTCAAAAAGGGGAGGGGGTGCAACAATTTTTCCTACCGGGTCACACTGTGCTTTCACCGGAAGTGAGGTCTGCAGGATTCTAGTAATTCAAAGTGAGGCTGGCGCCGACGTCCCGCGGATACAGTTTCGTCACTCCACGGGTGATCATGGCAGTCATTCCCCATCGGGGGTGGGAGACTCCCGCGGCTCCTCTAGAATCTTCAAGGTCGTGGAGGACTACGGTGGTGGAGTCAACCAGTGACCGGGCCATTTCTTTATGCTGGGCCCGCTCTTGCCAGGTCGACCGCCATTTTGAGAGTTCGGTAGCTACTGGCGATCGCGGGGTCAAATGAACGGACGGGCTCCACCCTGCCGGGCGAGACGTTGCAGCATGGCCACAGTGGAAGAACTCTTTTCCGGGCGCCTGGACCGCTGAGGGTGCAGCTGGGAAGCCTACACTGGGGAGGCGGGAGAGGCCTGTTCGCACCGTCTCTCCCTCCCAGTGCACCCCACGGCGTCTCGCTTGAGATTTGTTATGGCCGGACCAGGCGATGAGGACGAGGGGGGGGTCGGAGGCATGTGCAAGACATCCCCCCCCAGTGTTGTCGCAGCCATTATAAAAGAAAGAAGTGTCCCGTCCGTCTTCGGGCCGGGCTTCCGGTGGATGTCGGCCGGACGCCCCTGGCTCTGGCCCCATGAACGGGTTTCTTGGTTTATCGGCTGCAGCCGGATTCCGTCGGCCTCGGCCCCCCGACCGTTGGTGGCCGGACCGGAAGAGCATGTGGCGGGACTACCTGCAACTCTCAAGGGCCACCGCGGCCGGACTGGGAGAGAGAGGGGAGGGTCGAGGAGACATTCCCCCCCCCCTGCAACTGTTCAGCGTTGTAAAGGCAATCCCCTGGCCGGGTCCCGTTGGTCTCGGCCTCTCCTCCGGCTACACCCTACGTTAGGATCTCCTGGCCGAGGCGTGGCAGCAGGACCTGCCTTATATGGGCTGCTCCCGGCTGGGCGTAGCCGGAACCCTGCCCCACCTTGGAAGTTTCCAGAGTGGGGGCGGATGTTCTACTGACTTGCATTTTCCCTAGTCTATCGATTTTTTTGGCGTGGCAGGCGGTGGGACAGCGAGGGGTGATTTGGTTTCTCTTACTGTTTTTCTGGTCTCTCACCACTGGCATATTTTAACGTTTTCTTGTTTCTAGGACATTAATAGGTTTTATCATTACGTTATGTTATCGTTTCTTTGTTCGTTGTTTAATAAAAGTTCATGTTCATCAGTGGCCTACTGATTTTCGTTTTCCTATTCTTTTCTTTCCAGGTTGTTTCATGCTAAAGTTTCTGTTAACAGGATACAGTGATCACTTCGTTATTATTGCATATGTCCTTTTCACTAGGGGTGCTCTCTGGTCGGGCCAGATGACGTATGTCTAGTAAATGGTCCGGGTGAAACAGGTGCATCAATCAGTGGGGATAGGCATGATAGATTACAACGGGGGAGAAAGGTCCGCATTACGTACCCTTTCACTACTTGCAAAGATTTTCCTACGTTTATTTGCAAACAGGGAATACCTCCAAAAAGAACTAATTCCCAAACAGTCAATGTTCGGACAATCAATCAATCAATGAGGAATGAAATAGGTACGACGTGTTAAAGGCTTGCGTTACCTACCCTTCACTATCTGCAAAGGGAGAGAGAATATTCCTATTCTTCCTCGTTTGCAGGTAGAGAAGATCCTTAAGAGAATTAACATCGAACAATTCAATGCTCGATTGAAACAATCAACAAGGGGTACTGTGAACACAAATGAACGCCGCTTATGTACATACGCATTGCTATTTTCAACAGGTTGTTCCTAATGTTTCTATTTTAGCGAGGTCAAAAAGAGATCCCATTAGTGGCCTACTGATTTTGCTCGATTCCTTTTGTTTTTTTACACGATTTTTCGCTATCTGCAAAGACTAAACAGAGTATTGCGACTCTGTGCTTGTTTGTAAATAGAGAATGAACCAAAGAGAACAATCAATCAAATGGAGAGAGAAGCAGGCACGACGGATTACAAAGGGGGAAAGGGCTGCGTTAACTACCCTTCACTATCTGCAAAGAGAGAGTACTCCTAATAGAAATGAGGGGTGGGGGGCAGCAATCAAAGCAGATCAGTGTGCATAAACACGAAAAAAAAAATTCTTACCACGTACTTGACATTCGACAGCTTATGATATTTGCTATTAAAAAACCATTGAAATTCACTGAAAAAACCATAGGTTATAGACCATATATAGTTAGGAATTAGCATTTACAAAACCTTGAAAATTCACTGAAAAAACCATAGGTTATAGACCATATATAGTTAGGAATTAGCATTTAAAAAACCTTATTTTACTCACACAAAACCATTGAAATTCCATATATAGTTAGTTGCACTAACTATATATTGCGCACCCGCAATCCACTGCTGATGATGTCACATATTACATCATTCATGACATGGTCAGTGACATCACTGATGACATCACTGATGACATCTCAAATGACATCACTGATGACATCTCATTTGACATCAATGACCACATCACTGATGATATCATTCATGTGACAATACAATGCATCTCCTCACATTTTAATATAACCTCTGTTTCACCCAGTGTTAAAAACAGAGTATAATTTTTGAAACCATTGACACACCAATACTAGTTACTACATACGTACTCACTGATTCCTACGTCTACACACACATTCACTCATTCACCCATACAATCATTCATACATACAATCACTCATGTTTACAACACAATCATATGCACTCATACACCTATACAGACACTCACACTCTGCCACTCATCCATGGAGTTACTCACACACCTAGTCAGTCCTGTAAAGAATCAATCACACTTCCATTTTCTACTCTATACAGTTAAACATAGAGCACCTTACGTTTTCAACCATATACTAACACATACTTACTCTCTTATACAATCATTGATACAAGTACACATTGATCTGTACAGAGTCACACACCTCCCATCCAGCCACACACACACTCAGTCTCCCATGCAAATACTTGGGCAATCAATCAATAACCCATATAGTTACTCATATAGCTACTGATCAACACATGCAGCAGTTTACAGAACAACAGACATAATGATGCACAAATTAAGACAGTTTAGTCACTAACCCATGCACTCAGTGAGACACATTTAATCACTCACTCATACATTCAGTCATGCACCTACTAAATCCTTCGTCCAGACACTTATACATCCACTCATTCTTCAATATGTAAGACATATTTTAACTTTACAGAAACATAGTCACTGGATGTTGTCATCAGTGATGTCACTGACCATGTCATGAATGATGTAATATGTGACATCATCAGCAGTGGATTGCGGGTGCGCAATATATAGTTAGTGCAACTAACTATATATGGAATTTCAATGGTTTTGTGTGAGTAAAATAAGGTTTTTTAAATGCTAATTCCTAACTATATATGGTCTATAACCTATGGTTTTTTCAGTGAATATATATATATATATATATGTATATATGTATTTTCATTGGATGGCCATAATATGGTCTCTGTTTGGTTCTGTGATGGTTAGTGTGCGGGGATAATATTGTTACATTATTGGTTATTTTGATGGTTGGTATGTAATGATTGTTTTTTGGCAAAACTTACATGCATTTATCCATTTAAAAACAGGTTAATGCGCTCAGTCTCTTACTCATTGATTCACCCAAACATGCACTCATGCATCCAACCATTATTTCATTATCCCATCCATCAAATCACTCCTCCAATAAATCACATACGTAAACTCTCCAATCACTGAAAATGTGCCTTCACTTATAAAGTAGCCTGACCTATTGGCTTTGCTAATGCTTGTTCTTTTAGCCATAGCCTTGGAAGACACTTAACTGAATAATCACCACAGATGTTCTTGGTCAGTATCATTAGAAACAAGAGGTACAGCTGCCATCTGCTTGACCTGTCTCTCAGTATTTCTAGGATGCTCAGGCATTGGACCTTTCTCCTAGCTTCTTGCTCCTTCATCAGGTCGTCCATCTCTTCCTGGATATCACCTTCTCCCCAGAGCTGCTTCATAGCTGGAAACGAGAACAACAATGCAAGGCTCTAAGCAAGTTAAGTGAAATATCTACGCATGGGTTTCTCAAGCCTCTGATTAGGCAAAAGCAGGCATTACATTTTGACTGAAAGTGTGACATGTAGAGTATGAAAAACAATGTTCTAAATGCATATTTGGTAAACTTGAAAAAACTAGCAACTGAAAAACTAGTGAGAAAAGTAAATCTGCCCAGCTGAGATAATGACAAAGTGAAGAAATCACCAGGGTCAATGTTAAGGACGGGGGAGGTTTTAAAAATAATGTAATTTCTTGTTTTTTAACTTTTTTAAAACTACCTGGTTTCAGACTGAGGACCAGTTGAGACCTGACGCAAACGTCGCAGCCAGAGAACTCCACACTTGGATCTCCAACTGCGCAGATGACCTTGCCCGCTCCGTATCCCCGACAAACAGCACCCCAGGAAAGCTGCCTGGTTCACCACTGATCTCCAAAAAACAGACACCTAGAGAAGATCTGGAGAAACACCAAGACACCCGAAAACCACACCACCTACAAGGAAGCCATGACGGACTACTACAACCGAATCAGAACCACCAAGAGGGCTTTCATTCACAACATAATCCTCGCCAGCTCCACCAACTCCAAGGAACTTTCCAGTGTCATTCAGGAATTCACCAACCCCCACAGTGAAGCCACAGACATCACCCCGTCCCAAGACCTCTGCGATAAGCTTGGAACCTACTTCCACCTCAAGAACAAAAACCTCTAAAACAACTTCGTTGACCAGACGCCACAGCCGGCCAAACCTCAGACACACCTGCCAGCCCACCATCCCCACCTGGACACTGATCATGGTCGAAGACACCGCCACGACCATGAAAGGCATCCACTCCAGGGCCCCCACTGACCCCTGCCCTCCACACATTTACCACAGAGCCACCGCTGCCATTGTACCCGAACTACAACGTACCATCAACACCACCTTCGACACAGGCACCTTCCCAGGTGACTGGAAATGCGCTGAAGTCACTCCCCTGCTCAAGAAGCCCACAGTTGACCCCACCGACCTCAAGAACTACCGGCCCATCTCACTCCTCCCTTGCACAGCCAAAGTCACAGAGAAAACAGTTAACAGAGAACTGACATGATTCATCAAAGACAACGCCATCCTTGACCCGTCCCAACCCGGATTCCGAAGCAACCACAGCACCGAGACCGCACCACTTGCCACCTCAGACAACATCCGAACCCTCCTAGACCAAGGCCACTCCACAGCCCTTATCCTGCTGGACCTATCAGCAGCCTTCGACACCGTCTCCCATCAAACACTCTTAGTCAAGTCAAGTCAAGTCATAAAATTTATATAGCGCACTACATACCCAGAGGGTTTCAAGGCGCTTAGGAAGGGGAGGAGGATTATTTGTCAAATATCCACGTTTTAAGCTGCTTTCTGAACGCTAGGTGATTCTGGGTGAGGCGAAGGTAAGCGGGGAGTGAGTTCCATGTTTTGGCAGCCAGGTATGAGAAGGATCTGCCTCCCATGGTGGTCTTGTTGATGCGAGGTACAGTGGCGAAGGCTAGGCTGGAAGAGCGAAGTTGGCGGGAGGGGGTGTAGAAGGACAGTCGAGAGTTGAGGCAATCTGGTCCGATGTCGTAGAGTGATTTGTGTGCGTGGGTAAGCAGACGGAAAGTAATCCTCTTATTGATGGGTAGCCAGTGGAGGTCTTTAAGGTGACCAGAGATGTGTTCGTTGCGTGGGATGTCTAATATGAGCCTGGCTGAGGCGTTTTGGATTCGTTGTAGTTTCTTCTGGAGTTTAGCGGTGGTACCTGCGTAGAGGGTGTTTCCGTAGTCCAGTCGGCTCGTGACTAGAGCGTGGGTGACTGTTTTCCTTGTTTCGGAGGGGATCCAGCGAAATGTTTTTCTGAGCATGCGAAGAATGTTAAAGCAGGAAGAGGATACGGCGCTGACTTGTCTGTTCATTGAGAGTGAAGAATCCAAGATGACGCCAAGGTTCCGTGCGTGGTCTGTCGGGATGGGTGCATTTCCGAGGGCTTCCGGCCACCAGGAGTCGTCCCATGCAGAGGGGGATTTACCTAAGATGAGGACTTCTGTTTTGTCTGAGTTCAGTTTCAGACGGCTTTGTTTCATCCATTCGGCGACTTCTTTCATTCCTTCGTGTAGGTTAGTTTTGGCGGTGCTGGGGTCCTTGGTGAGAGATAGGATCAGTTGGGTGTCATCCGCGTAAGAGATGATGTTGAGGTTGTGTTGGCGGGCGATGGCCGCGAGGGGGCTCATGTATACGTTGAAGAGGGTGGGACTGAGTGAGGATCCTTGTGGTACGCCGCAGATGATTTCAGAGGCCTCGGACTTGAATGGTGGGAGGCGGACTCTCTGGGTCCTTCCGGTGAGGAACGAGGTGATCCATTCCAGTGCCTTTCCTTGGATTCCGATGTTTCTGAGGCGTTGTAAAAGGGTGCTGTGGCAGACTGTGTCGAAGGCTGCAGAGAGGTCGAGGAGGATGAGGGCGACTGTGTCTCCATTGTCCAGTAGAGTTCGAATGTCGTCTGTTGCTGCGATGAGGGCGGTCTCAGTGCTGTGTTTGGCTCGGAAGCCAGATTGTGAGGGGTCGAGTGATTTGTTGTCTTCGAGGAAGGCGGCGAGCTGGTTGTTGACAGCTTTCTCGATGACTTTGGCCGGGAATGGAAGAAGCGAGATGGGGCGGTAGTTTTTGAGTTCGGTGGGGTCTGCTGTTGGTTTTTTCAGAAGGGCGGTGAGTTCAGCGTGTTTCCAGTCTTCTGGGAAGGTGGCGGAGTTGAAGGAGCAGTTGATGACGTCTCGGAGGTGCGGAGCTATGATGGAGTCTGCTTTGTTGAAGATGTGGTGAGGGCATGGGTCTGTGGGGGATCCAGAGTGGATGGAATTCATCAGGCGTATGGTGTCCTCCGTGGAGATTGGGTTCCAGGCGTTAAGGGTGTTAACAAGGGGAAGATGGTCAGCTGATGGTAGGGTGGGTTGGCTTCCGGGTTGTTTGTCAAAGCTGTTGTGGATGTCAGCAATCTTGTTGTGGAAAAAAGAGGCTAGGGAGTCGCAGAGGGTTTGAGAGGGGGTGATGTCGTTGGAGTTGGCCGAGGGGTTGGAAAATTCCTTGACGATGTTGAAAAGTTCCTTGCTGTTGTGGGCGTTGTTGTCAAGTCGATCCTTGAATGCTGTTTTCTTGGCTTTTCGGATTAGTTGGTGGTGAGTACGGATGGCGCTTTTGAAGGCGTCCTTGGTGCTGGTGGATGGGTCTTTTTTCCAGGCCTTTTCAAGGGAGCGGCACAGTTTCTTGGACTTCTTGAGGTCATCGTTGAACCATGAGGCCTTCTTGATGCCAAGTTTGTGTTGACGTTTTTTCAGTGGTGCTAAGGTGTCGGCGGTGTTGGATAACCAAAGGGTGAGGTTGGAGGCGGCTTCGTTGGCGTTAGAAGAGAGGGCTGGGGAGGTTTGAAGGAGCGATGTGGAGATCTGCTCCGTGGTGATTTTGTTCCAGTTTCTTTGTAGAGTTGGTTGGAGGTGGATGATGGGTTTCGGCTTGTTGTAGGTGAAGTGAACGCAGCTGTGGTCAGTCCAGAGGAGATTCGTAGTGTGGCTGAAGGAGACATGGTTGCTGGAGGTGAAGATGGGGTCAAGTGTGTGACCTGCGATGTGGGTGGGGGAAGTGACCAGTTGTTTAAGTCCGAGGTTGGCGAGGTTGTCCAAGAGGGTGGCGGTGTTGCGGTCGTTGATCTTTTCAAGGTGGAAGTTGAGGTCTCCCAGAAGGATGTATTCTTTGGAGGGGAGCGCGTGTGGGGTGATGAAGTCCGTGATGTCTTCACTGAATTTTGCGCGGGGTCCTGGTGGTCTGTAGAGGAGGGTGCCTCGGAGTGTGGTTTTGGGGTCGATGTGGATCTGGAAGTGAAGGTGTTCGGAGTTAGCGAGGTTAGCGTCAGAGCTGGTTGAGATGCGGATTGATTTTTTATGGACGATAGCGATTCCTCCTCCTGTATGGTCGGTGCGGTCCTTGCGTGTGATCTTATAGTCATCAGGGATAGCGATGGCGATGTCAGGGGCGGAGGAAGCGTTCATCCATGTTTCCGTTAGGAAGGCGACGTCAGGAGAGATGGTGTCTAGTAGGTTCCAAAGGTCAATGGCGTGCCTGTGGACCGAGCGGGTGTTGAGAAGGATGCATTCTAGGTGGTTGGGGTCGGGAATCTGTGTTGTGGTCGCAGCGGAGATGTTGTCGGTGCCGCTAAATTTGCAGGAGAGGCAGGAGAACGGTCCATGGGTGCGTCCAGGAGCGGCTTGGACGCAGGTGGGGGCGCGACCGGGGTTAAGGGCTAGGAGGGTGGCGGCATCGTAGGTAACGCGGGGGGGCTGGGCAGCGCGAGGGGCAGGGGGACTGGCGCTGGGCGCGGTCCGGGCGCGGACGGGCGTAGACGGGCTTACCTTTGGCGCACCTTCGGCGCGGCCGTAGCGCGTGGACGCTGCGCGTGGGGGCATTGGCCATAAATGGAAGGTGGGGGGGGAGGGGCGAGGGCGCTTCAGCTGGGAGGCGGGGCGGGCAAAGGAGGACGACAACAACAACAAAATGGAGGTGGAGGGGTCAGGGCGGCAGGAGCGCTAGGGGGGAAACGCAAATATTACAATAGTGTCACGCTACGGAGCAAAATGCTAATGGGATAAAGCGGCGAGATGAAAACACAATATGCAACAGAGTCACGCTAGCAATATCGCACTGTAAATGGGCAAATCGGTAAATTCAGCAATTAAATGGGCAAAGCGGCAGTTCCAGCACGCAGCGGTAATGAGGGCACACAGCAGGCAGTAATTATAATCGCAGACCAGGTTAGAGCGTAAGCGCTGCACAAACGATACCTCAGCAGCAGGGGAGCGACCACTCAGCTTGGAAGCAGAGAGTGAGTCACGGCGCTTCCTGGTGTGGGAGCGCTGTTTGTTGTCTGTGGGAGGGCGCTTCAGCTGGGAGGCGGGGCGGGCAAAGGAGGACGACAACAACAACAAAATGGAGGTGGAGGGGTCAGGGCGGCAGGAGCGCTAGGGGGGAAACGCAAATATTACAATAGTGTCACGCTACGGAGCAAAATGCTAATGAGATAAAGCGGCGAGATGAAAACACAATATGCAACAGAGTCACGCTAGCAATATCGCACTGTAAATGGGCAAATCGGTAAATTCAGCAATTAAATGGGCAAAGCGGCAGTTCCAGCACGCAGCGGTAATGAGGGCACACAGCAGGCAGTAATTATAATCGCAGACCAGGTTAGAGCGTAAGCGCTGCACAAACGATACCTCAGCAGCAGGGGAGCGACCACTCAGCTTGGAAGCAGAGAGTGAGTCAGGCTCTACAACGCCGGCATACAAGCCTGACTGGATCCAATCATTCCTCACCGGAAGAAGCCAAGAATCAGACTGCCACCCTTCCTCTCCGATCCCACGAGAATCACCTGCAGAGTCACACAGCGGTCATCACTGAGCTAGACCCTCTTCAACATCTACATGGCCCCCTTACTGCCATCGTTCAACAACACGGCCTCAACATAGTATCCTACGCTGATGACACCCAGCTCATCCACTCTTTCACCAAATACCCCACCACCGCCAGTCCCATCTTCCAGAAAGGAATGCAGGACGTCACAGTCTGGATGACTAAAGCTCAACGCCGAGAAGACAGAAGTCCTTATCCTTGGAACCACCCCTTTAGAATGGGATAACACCTGGTGGCCGACCGCTCTTGGATGTCCACCAACACCGTTGGATCACGCCAAAAACCTCAACTTCGTACTCAACTCATCCCTCACCATGAACTGACAGATCTACGCTGTCACCTCCAGCTGCTTCAACACCCTCTGCATCCTCCGCAAGACTTTCAAATGGATCTCTTCTGAGGCAAGGAAGACAGTCACCCACCTACTTATCACCAGAAGACTGGACTATGGAAATGCACTCTACGCAGGCATAAACAAGTCCCTACTCCGCAAACTCAAGATGATACGGAACACCACCGCCAGAATCGTCCTGGGCATCCCCTGGCACAAACACATCAGCCAACACCTACAAAGGCTCCACTGGCTCACAGAGGAGAAAAGAGTCACCTAAAAAAACCCTCACCTCCTCCTAGAAATGCCTAAACAACCCCGGATCCAAATACCTCAATGACAGAATCAACTTCCAGCACTGGCCGAAACCCAGTGCATCGCCAGAGCAGGCGGAAGATCATTCTCTCACATTGCAGCCAAGACCTGAAATGAGCTCCCGCCAGACATCAGATGCGTCCCCTCCTTGAACACCTTCAGGAAGACTTTCAAGGCTCTTTGTCTAAACAGGCCAGCGGACCCCCCCCCCCCCCCCGCACCCCCCTCCCTCAGCGCCTTGAGACCCTCACGGGTGAGTAGCGCTCTTACAATCCCCTGATTGATTGATTGAATTAGTGTTTCACGAACAGAGTACTCTGTAACAAACATGATGGAGTGCACAGTTTACCAGTGGTCCACTCGCTATATTCTGAATAGGGCAACCATCAATTTTCTAATGGCTGGTCCTGCCGTCATAAAGTTTTCTCTGACAGCTCAGTGGAGTTGGGGCCGTGGAAGTAATGACATCAAACCCTCCTGCCCAATTCAGAGTGGAACGTTTGAAGTCTTTTTTTTGTGCTCCATCAGTACTGTAAGCAAGCATTGGAAATGCAATAGGTCTAACATTAGTTTGAGTAAGAGATATTGGCATTGTAAATGGCCATGCCTTTTAATTTTGTGCAAGTTCTTGGTAATAAAACAGCAGTGATGACTTGATCGTCTATGACCCAGGGGAAGCAAAATAACTGCTGGACCTTGCCCTGGAATTTAAATGGTCCTTCTCGTCAATTGATCACATGAAGGTTTAAGGGTATACAACACAGAGGTGGTGGGTTTGCAGCAACAACAGACAGTGGGGACCAAGACAAGGGAGGAGAGCAGCAGAGGACGGACTGCCGAAATGCTCTCTTAGAGAGTGATTGGCCAAAAGTAAACAAAACAAGCAGAGACTTAAAAGCAGTTTCAATTGTACAATGAAATTATTATAAGTGGACAAAACGCACAATGCAGTGTTTGTTCCAAGCAGACACTGTAACTTAGAGTGTGATGTTGTTTTCTGGGATGGCATAGTTTATGGTTGTTTCTTATGCCATCCTGAGGCCCATGCAATACCAATAATTATGTTGAGTACTGTTTCAACCCGCCCCCAACAAGTCCGACTATGCTGCTGGGCATCTCTGCCAACAATATTGTAATTTATATCATTTGTAGGAAAGGCTTTGTGACCATGTGACTGTAACAGGAAGCAAGGGAAACAAAACACGAACACTTATGAACACAGCACACAAAGTAAATAAACAAGGGGCAAGGGCTGCAATGGAGAGCATGTGCTGCTTTTAATAGAATATGTACTTTAGATTTGTGGAATGCACTTGAATGCTGTTGCGCAGGTGTGGCTCATTGCAAGTAATAAGGGCACTTTTTGTCAAATATTTTGTTTTTCTTAACAATTTTTAAAAAAATGTAAAAGGTGTAAGACAGAGACGTGTGATCTAAAGAAAAGAAAGTCTCAATTGTATTTGCTCATGAAAATGTGTTCGGTAAAGTCTGTTGCTGTATGCTGTTGGTGTAGTCCATAGCATTACTGCCAAAACAAAACCAGGGGGAAAAGCACATACCTCGGTTTTTTAATGTGGCATGATAAAAGCATGTTTTACAGCCCTGTTTACTAAAGAGCTCTGTAAACCACAAGTGCTGGTCTTGAGGGCTCCACTGTCAAGAAAAAATAGTGCTCACAAACTGTCTGAGTAACAACACATGTAACAGGGGCAGTCCTTGAAAATGAGCAGGGCTTAAAGGCCATATTCAGAATACAAAATATGTCGAAGAGACAGCGCAGACACTTTTAGAGTTTGCTTCTGAAAAGCCAAAGACTTTGGTGAGCAGCCGCCTAACAGACAGACATCCATCAAACTTCTAGTGCCATCAGAGGAAGCACTTTGATGGTGGTTCCTCTGAAGGCACAGAGATCATTGCTGTGTTGGTGGTGATTGCTAAATATGATGGGCATTTGATTCAGTTGTTCTGGGGCTGCCCACTGGGGCTCAGTTAGTCGATTATAAGTAATAACTGAGTTAGGGGCAGTAGTCCTAAAGGCCTCATTTATGAGTATTTGCTGTAGGGCAGTGCTGCAGGCCTTCCTGCTATCCTGCCCTAAGGCAAAAGACCGGATCCAGAAAAACCATTGTCCACGCTTTGGTGACTCCACACCTGGATTATGGGAACGCCCTGCTGATAGGGCTGAGTCAAAAAGGCCTTCACCAACTTCAGTGCGTGCAGAATGCTGCCGCACGCCTCGTGCTTGGGCTTTCGCGCAGAGCTTCTGGGAAGACCGCTCTGGCCAAGCTCCACTGGCTTCCAGTTAGGGAGCGGATTAAATTCAAAGCCCTTTGTTATGCGCATGGCATCGCCCAGGGCAAAGGCCCTGATTATCTAAGGAATCTCCTTACTACACATCGCCCCACTCGGAACTTAAGATCATCTGGTGCGATGTTGTTTAAACCTCCCCGCATCTTCAGGGCCAGGATGGGCGGCAGTTCCTTTAGGTACCTGGCCTCTAAACAGTGGAACGCACTCCCGCTTCATCTTCGGATGGAACCATCCGAACTAAGATTCCAGGGAAAATTGAAAACGTTTATGTTTCCTATCACGTAAACCCTCCCTATGGCTTATTAAATATCTGCCTCTAGAAATATATCAGCAGTTAGCGCGGGGACACACTGTTCTTTGTGTAGCTAGGCGCTTTACAAATGGCTTATTATTATTATTATTATTACAAGGGCAGGAATGTGCCGTATCTATCATACACAGTTCATTCCTGTCTATTTCCCCTGTGCTGGCGCACAATGGTCTCCCATGCGCCAATGCAGGCACCTTTGCACCGGTGCAAGGGTGCCTGTGTTTGTGCAGGAATGGAAACCTTCCTTTTGATTCTGCAAAAAGACATAAACAGAGAGAGCAATTCTTTATGTCCAAATTCAGAACTTACACTCATAGGCTAAACAGCAGAGAGGAGTGGGAAAGGATTATTAGATAAATATATGTATAGATACTCTCTTTGTGGACCACCTAGAGTAATGTGACTAAGTTAATAGTAAGACTGCACACAGGATATGCTAATGATGAAATATTGGGTTTAAATGTATATATAAAAAAGATGATGTATAGCTTAGGTCATACATTTTCAGTATAGATAAAGAACTTTATGTAGACAGGATCCATCTGTTTGCTATTTAAAGTGATAACTAAATACCCGTTGAAAGGAAAAATATGTTGTTTGCATGCTTTTTGAGACACATATAAAATGTGATGTCAGACAAATATTGGTTGAAGAAACATGTCATGTATTTCCACATGTTGAAGATAAAATATGAGTAAATAACTTGTATATCAAATAATATTATGTGAATTGAACTGAACATATGTATAGACCAATATTTGCTCATTCAAAAATTGCTTTGGTTTGTGATATGCTCTGATTATGCTATAAAGGAATAGGGAAGAGGATTATTAATTAGCATATTGACCTTACTTTTTATACAACACATACCATTTTGCCCAATCGAATGTTATGATAAATTAATTTTCGGTGAAAATAAATAGAAGAACTTTTATCTAACACAAGACGAGCACACGAATTTGTGGTTTATAATTAGCATAGATGTCTCATGAATAGGTATGTCTTGCTTTTAATACGGAATTTTTCCAGTGTTAAAACACGACTTATCAGCATGAAACTACAAAACAGAGAGAGGACTGTTGGCTGAGTAAAATCTACAAATATGGCGGAGGTTCTCTATATAAACACTTGACAAACTATATACTCACATTAATACGTTATGTGAGATGGTTGACGTTATGGTCTAATTTACATGATACTAGGTTAGACAATGAAGATTATATACGAACAACTTGATCCAACAACTCAGAGCCATACCGAGCTTTTTAAACCCGACGGCCCAGTCCGTCTTCGATTTAAAATACATAGCGAAGACTACCGCTATAAACTACAAAGATGGCGTTCAATAAAGGCATTGACGCTATTGAATAGTCACCTGCGTTCCATCAATATAATTACTGAGAGGAGGATGGGGTATATAAACGCGGTGGCTCCAAAGCAGTTTATCGTACTCCGGAAACCAGTGAGACCGGGACGGGGAACCGCTGCTGTATTTTCTAAAGGTGAGGCAAACAGGATAGGCTAGCTCGTGCCGTGAACGGGGGTTAAGATCTACTTGCGAGTACCATTAGATACTGGGGATATTCTGGTCTCTCCGCCTCGTTAAGGGGGAGCTGTAAAACGAGCAACAACTAGAAACATGTATTTTATTCCCCGTTTACAAAATATTAACTTGGACGGGCGTTATTCGAATAAGTTTGTTCGAGACCATTACAGCCTTGAAAAATAATAGCGTAAAGACCTTGCCGATATTTGCTGTACGTAACGGAAACGGCAAAAGTGAAATATGGTTATGTTTGTTATGTTTGTCGAACCTATGAATAAAATAGATGTTACTGATTGAGTTGATTGTAAACCTTGAGGCAATGAAGGATCAGTATTAGGATAGAGAAGCATGACATACACCCCTGTCAGTGCTGATAAGATCCAACACCGTACAAGCACAGGGAACTGTAATTTATATCTGTACCAAAAGGGGTAGATATAGCCGCAATTACATTATCTATCTCTATGACTTAGGCACACAGGATCCAACAAAGGCTACAAAAAGGGATCCGTTTGGGACAAGACAGAGGAGGCACAATATCCCCCTGTCAACAAAGGTGGAAATTGACAAAGCCTGAGAGTCCTATGACCGGTGCAAACTATAGTAAAGCACGGCAGTCTATGCATCCAGTAAGTGTACATCTGGACTTATGGATCTATTATTTAATACTATCATTTAATAATATGATAAACTCTAAGACTAAAATCGAACAATATTTTTACACAGATTTTCGGATGAAATAGACAACTTAAACTGTGTTCTTCGTCAAATGTGACCCCAGGAATACTCATCTGGTACCCATAAAATCGAATTTAAGGAAAAGTTAGATCTGTTTATGACCTTTCACTTGATCAGCCCGCTAGATTGATAAAAATGATTTAATATTGTGTTATGATATTAATTGTATGTATCTTTTTTAGAATGAAGATTCTATGTTTTTAAATGATTCAGTCCTGAGGAAGGTGTACCTTAATAAACGAAGCACCGAATCGCGTCGACACACAGACTATTTTTATGTATAAGAACAGAGTGAAAAAAGTTTTTAATTGTTGTATATTGTGAAATATGTACCTGTATGCAATGTTAGTATAAACGATGGATGTAATCAATTCTTTATTGTCTGATGAACGAACATGCATTTATTTTAAAGTCTGTTTTAATGTAAAATAAATAACTATTAAGATACACACATGTTTATGGTATGATCAAATTCTTAGATAGGGCTTTGTAAAATTGTGAAAGTGGTCTAAACAAATGGTTTTGTGTAATTAATTTACATGTAGGAGTCTAAAACACACAGAAAGGAATTTATTTTTCATTGTGCTATTTCCCGGTCCTTTCTGGGTTCAGTTGGGAAAACTCTCTCTTTTTTAGAGTTATTTCACAGCTCTTGTAGCTGGAGAGTTGCTATTTACAATATGGATACATTTACGTACTTTTGGGTTTTCAGAAGACCAATTAAAAAAAATCATAGGTGGTTCTTCGAAAACAATAAACACAGTGACCCTATCAAAGGGGGATGATGATAAGTGGAACAAACTGTGGAATATAAAGAAAAAAATGATTCGTACTGAATTACATTCAGAATTTATTATTCAGTATTGTAAAAAGGGGATTATCCCCAAAGGGTTACAAATTAGCAACGATCCAGGGTTATTTGTTAATAATGAAAGATTTAAAGAGAATTGGACACTAATCGCGAACCGATGCAGTCGCGACTGGATGTTGCTCATAATTGAAACTGCACAAGAGATCATAGTAATAGAACGAGATGAAATAGAGGCGCTAGAAAAAGAGCTTAATGAATCTACAGCTCTTGAGGATGCTATAAAAAAACTAGCAGAGATAAAGGAAGACATTATTGGATACCAAGAATATATGATAAACAAAAAAACGAACAAGTTGAGGAAAGATATAGCCAACTTTAAATCGGAACTGGTATATCCATATTTGCAGAAGGAATACTATGATCAGCCGGCGCCCAGTGAATACAATAATCGTCCATATAAATACAACAGGAATAGATATTTTAAAAAGAATGTAACATTCTCTGATACCTCATATAACACCAGTGACTCAGAGACTGAGAGGGTACCAGAAAATACAAAACGAAATGAGCCCAGAGAAGAAACCTCTGAAGACTTTCATGACTATCAGGTTTTTTTAGGTCAACAAAGGAGACAGACCCGTGGCTTCAGGACGCGGGGAAGGAGCCGTCAGGGCTATCGTCAAAAGGAAGGGATAATGAGAAGGCCCTACATGAGAACCCGCAGTCAGAAGGACTGGGATTAGATAGAAATACTCAGAAAGCACCAATAATAAACTTATCGGATAAAGTACTTACCAAGGAAGAGGTTGTAGTATTAGAAAAAGATTTGAGCTTTGCCCCAAGTACCTCTGGATGTAGGTATTCCATGGAGAAGGATGTGCGGGATTTGTTCCGCAAAATTAGAATTAAGAAATTCTTTGAAAACAAGGAAAATAGGCCTTCTAATAACAAATCTGGCCTTAAACCTCCATCTACCTGGAATCCCAACATTGCAATGGTCAGTCAAGAAGTTGACACTTTTGAAAAAGTAGTATCCATAAGTTTAGAGAAATTATTGGAAGAAAAGCATTGGACTCAAAACAATTTGACAAGAGGAGAAAGGGATGCTTTAAAAAACCTCTCCAACTGTGAGGAAATAACAATAAAACCCGGAGACAAGGGAGGAAGTGTAGTAATCCTTAACACCAAAGATTACAACACTAAGACGCAGTCCTTGCTTGGCCATAAACTACATTATCGAAATTCCAGTTTGGGAGAATGGAATAGATTAAAAAAGAAAGTGAAAGATGTGGTCACCTTAGCAAAGGAAGCCTCGATTATATGCGAGGATGAATTTAGATTTTTGGTAAATGATCATCCTAAAATACCTGCTCTGTATGGACTGCCAAAAGTCCACAAGGATATGATGGACCCCCCTATGCGGCCAATTGTCTCAGGAATAGACTCTATTACAGAGCCGCTAAGCAAATATGTTGATCATTTTATCCGTCCGTTGGTAGAAAAGTTACCATCTTACATAAAAGACACCACGGACATGATCTCAAAAGTGGAAGGTATTGATTTTAATAAGGAAACCCAGTGGTTAGTGTGCTTAGACATTGAGTCCTTGTACACAAACATACCACAGCAGGACACGATTACCATGATGAGTGACATTTTGAGCGATGAGGAGGGTGACCTCTCAGCTCAAAATGTCTTTCTCCTTGAATTCATTGAAATTGTTCTGATGAACCATATATTTTTATTTAATAAAGACTTGTTTTGTCAAATCAAAGGCACGAGCATGGGAGCCACATGTGCTCCCAGCTTAGCATGCCTGTATGTAGGAAATTTTGAAAAACAACACGTCTATAATGAAGTCAGTCCCTTCTATGAGAACATCAAACACTGGTCTAGATTTATAGACGATGTGTTTTTTATTTGGGAAGGAAGTGAAAACGATTTGAATGCATTCCTTGAATGGTCAAATTGTGGGGACCTGAACCTAAAGTTTACAGCTAACAAGAGTCAAGTGGCAGTTGACTTCTTGGACATTAAGATCAAGGCAGTGGAAGGGAAACTATGTGTTGAGTTATTTGTGAAACCATCTGAAAGAAATACGCTGCTCCATCACACCAGTTACCACCCTAAATGTCAGAAGGACGGGATCCCCTATAGCCAATTTATTAGGATCCGACAAAATTGTACAGAAAAAAAAATATTTGAAAAACATGCCCAAAATCTAAAGGATAAGTTACTGCAGAGGGGCTACCCAAAAAGGTTAATCAGGGAAAGCTACAAAAGAGCTAAATACCAGAACAGGGAAATTTAGTTTGAACAAAAACCCAAGGGACAGCAACAAGAACTAGGAATTGTAATGGTATCTGATTATAATGGCATGAGCTTTAAACTTAAAAACCTTATCAATAAGAATTGGTCTATTCTGAATAAAACAGGGGAGAACCCATTACCAAAACCCATTTTCTCATATAGGCGGAACAAAACAATCCGGAATTTTTTGGTTCAGTCATATAGAGAACCTAGAATGAGGCCCCAGCTGAGTATTGACCATGGGAGACCTATCCGTGGTAATTTACCATGTGGTACATGTACCCACTGTAATTCAATCGTCAAGACAGACAGAATTGATTTAGGAGGCATTTCACATTGGATGAATGAACATGTGAACTGTAGAACATCGAATGTCGTTTATCTGCTAATATGCCCTTGCCAAAAGGGCTACGTCGGTGAAACTGGCCGAGAGAGCGATTGCGCTTAACAGAGCATAGATCGTCTTTAAAGAATCATAAAAAGAACGCCCCTTAGTGGAACATTGGATGGCCGAAAATTACAAAGTGGATGAACTTAGGTGGTTTATCCTAGAAAAAATTAGGACATCCCAGAGAGGTGGTGATTCTGCAAAAAGACGTAAACAGAGAGAGCAATTATTTATGTCCAAATTCAGAACTTACACTCATGGGCTAAACAGCAGAGAGGAGTGGGAAAGGATTATTAGATAAATATATGTATAGATACTCTCTTTGTGGACCACCTAGAGCAATGTGACTAAGTTAATAGTAAGACTGCACACAGGATATGCTGACGATGAAATATTGGGTTTAAATGTATATATAAAAAAGATGATGTATAGCTTAGGTCATACATTTTGAGTATAGATAAAGAACTTTATGTAGACAGGATCCATCTGTTTGCTATTTAAAGTGATAACTAAATACCTGTTTAAAGGAAAAATATGTTGTTTGCATGCTTTTTGAGACACATATAAAATGTGATGTCAGACAAATATTGGTTGAAGAAACATGTCATGTATTTCCACATGTTGAAGATAAAATATGAGTAAATAACTTGTATATCAAATAATATTATGTGAATTGAACTGAACATATGTATAGACCAATATTTGCTCATTCAAAAATTGCTTTGGTTTGTGATATGCTCTGATTATGCTATAAAGGAATAGGGAAGAGGATTATTAATTAGCATATTGACCTTACTTTTTATACAACACATACCATTTTGCCCAATCGAATGTTATGATAAATTAATTTTCGGTGAAAATAAATAGAAGAACTTTTATCTAACACAAGACGAGCACACGATTCTGTGGTTTATAATTAGCATAGATGTCTCATGAATAGGTATGTCTTGCTTTTAATACGGAATTTTTCCAGTGTTAAAACACGACTTATCAGCATGAAACTACAAACCAGAGGACTGTTGGCTGAGTAAAAACTACAAACATGGCGGAGGTTCTCTATATAAACACTTGACAAACTATATACTCACATTAATACGTTATGTGAGATGGTTGACGTTATGGTCTAATTTACATGATACTAGGTTAGACAATGAAGATTATATATGAACAACTTGATCCAACAACTCGGAGCCATCCCGAGCTTTTTAAACCCGACGGCCCAGTCCTTCTTCGATTTAAAATACATAGCGAAGACTACCGCTATAAACTACAAAGATGGCGTTCAATAAAAGCATAGACGCTATTGAATAGTCACCTGCGTTCCATCAATATAATTACTGAGAGGAGGATGGGGTATATAAACGCGGTGGCTCCAAAGCAGTTTATCGTACTCCGGGAACCAGTGAGACCGGGACGGGGAACCGCTGCTGTATTTTCTAAAGGTGAGGCAAACAGGATAGGCTAGCTCGTGCCGTGTACGGGGGTTAAGATCTACTTGCGAGTACCATTAGATACTGGGGATATTCTGGTCTCTCCGCCTCGTTAAGGGGGAGCTGTAAAACGAGCAACAACTAGAAACATGTATTTTATTCCCCGTTTACAAAATATTAACTTGGACGGGCGTTATTCGAATAAGTTTGTTCGAGACCATTACAGCCTTGAAAAATAATAGCGTAAAGACCTTGCCGATATTTGCTGTACGTAACGGAAACGGCAAAAGTGAAATATGGTTATGTTTGTTATGTTTGTCGAACCTATGAATAAAATAGATGTTACTGATTGAGTTGATTGTAAACCTTGAGGCAATGAAGGATCAGTATTAGGATAGAGAAGCATGACATACACCCCTGTCAGTGCTGATAAGATCCAACACCGTACAAGCACAGGGAACTGTAATTTATATCTGTACCAAAAGGGGTAGATATAGCCGCAATTACATTATCTATCTCTATGACTTAGGCACACAGGATCCAACAAAGGCTACAAAAAGGGATCCGTTTGGGACAAGACAGAGGAGGCACAATATCCCCCTGTCAACAAAGGTGGAAATTGACAAAGCCTGAGAGTCCTATGACCGGTGCAAACTATAGTAAAGCACGGCAGTCTATGCATCCAGTAAGTGTACATCTGGACTTATGGATCTATTATTTAATACTATCATTTAATAATATGATAAACTCTAAGACTAAAATCGAACAATATTTTTACACAGATTTTCGGATGAAATAGACAACTTAAACTGTGTTCTTCGTCAAATGTGACCCCAGGAATACTCATCTGGTACCCATAAAATCGAATTTAAGGAAAAGTTAGATCTGTTTATGACCTTTCACTTGATCAGCCCGCTAGATTGATAAAAATGATTTAATATTGTGTTATGATATTAATTGTATGTATCTTTTTTAGAATGAAGATTCTATGTTTTTAAATGATTCAGTCCTGAGGAAGGTGTACCTTAATAAACGAAGCACCGAATCGCGTCGACACACAGACTATTTTTATGTATAAGAACAGAGTGAAAAAAGTTTTTAATTGTTGTATATTGTGAAATATGTACCTGTATGCAATGTTAGTATAAACGATGGATGTAATCAATTCTTTATTGTCTGATGAACGAACATGCATTTATTTTAAAGTCTGTTTTAATGTAAAATAAATAACTATTAAGATACACACATGTTTATGGTATGATCAAATTCTTAGATAGGGCTTTGTAAAATTGTGAAAGTGGTCTAAACAAATGGTTTTGTGTAATTAATTTACATGTAGGAGTCTAAAACACACAGAAAGGAATTTATTTTTCATTGTGCTATTTCCCGGTCCTTTCTGGGTTCAGTTGGGAAAACTCTCTCTTTTTTAGAGTTATTTCACAGCTCTTGTAGCTGGAGAGTTGCTATTTACAATATGGATACATTTACGTACTTTTGGGTTTTCAGAAGACCAATTAAAAAAAATCATAGGTGGTTCTTCGAAAACAATAAACACAGTGACCCTATCAAAGGGGGATGATGATAAGTGGAACAAACTGTGGAATATAAAGAAAAAAATGATTCGTACTGAATTACATTCAGAATTTATTATTCAGTATTGTAAAAAGGGGATTATCCCCAAAGGGTTACAAATTAGCAACGATCCAGGGTTATTTGTTAATAATGAAAGATTTAAAGAGAATTGGACACTAATCGCGAACCGATGCAGTCGCGACTGGATGTTGCTCATAATTGAAACTGCACAAGAGATCATAGTAATAGAACGAGATGAAATAGAGGCGCTAGAAAAAGAGCTTAATGAATCTACAGCTCTTGAGGATGCTATAAAAAAACTAGCAGAGATAAAGGAAGACATTATTGGATACCAAGAATATATGATAAACAAAAAAACGAACAAGTTGAGGAAAGATATAGCCAACTTTAAATCGGAACTGGTATATCCATATTTGCAGAAGGAATACTATGATCAGCCGGCGCCCAGTGAATACAATAATCGTCCATATAAATACAACAGGAATAGATATTTTAAAAAGAATGTAACATTCTCTGATACCTCATATAACACCAGTGACTCAGAGACTGAGAGGGTACCAGAAAATACAAAACGAAATGAGCCCAGAGAAGAAACCTCTGAAGACTTTCATGACTATCAGGTTTTTTTAGGTCAACAAAGGAGACAGACCCGTGGCTTCAGGACGCGGGGAAGGAGCCGTCAGGGCTATCGTCAAAAGGAAGGGATAATGAGAAGGCCCTACATGAGAACCCGCAGTCAGAAGGACTGGGATTAGATAGAAATACTCAGAAAGCACCAATAATAAACTTATCGGATAAAGTACTTACCAAGGAAGAGGTTGTAGTATTAGAAAAAGATTTGAGCTTTGCCCCAAGTACCTCTGGATGTAGGTATTCCATGGAGAAGGATGTGCGGGATTTGTTCCGCAAAATTAGAATTAAGAAATTCTTTGAAAACAAGGAAAATAGGCCTTCTAATAACAAATCTGGCCTTAAACCTCCATCTACCTGGAATCCCAACATTGCAATGGTCAGTCAAGAAGTTGACACTTTTGAAAAAGTAGTATCCATAAGTTTAGAGAAATTATTGGAAGAAAAGCATTGGACTCAAAACAATTTGACAAGAGGAGAAAGGGATGCTTTAAAAAACCTCTCCAACTGTGAGGAAATAACAATAAAACCCGGAGACAAGGGAGGAAGTGTAGTAATCCTTAACACCAAAGATTACAACACTAAGACGCAGTCCTTGCTTGGCCATAAACTACATTATCGAAATTCCAGTTTGGGAGAATGGAATAGATTAAAAAAGAAAGTGAAAGATGTGGTCACCTTAGCAAAGGAAGCCTCGATTATATGCGAGGATGAATTTAGATTTTTGGTAAATGATCATCCTAAAATACCTGCTCTGTATGGACTGCCAAAAGTCCACAAGGATATGATGGACCCCCCTATGCGGCCAATTGTCTCAGGAATAGACTCTATTACAGAGCCGCTAAGCAAATATGTTGATCATTTTATCCGTCCGTTGGTAGAAAAGTTACCATCTTACATAAAAGACACCACGGACATGATCTCAAAAGTGGAAGGTATTGATTTTAATAAGGAAACCCAGTGGTTAGTGTGCTTAGACATTGAGTCCTTGTACACAAACATACCACAGCAGGACACGATTACCATGATGAGTGACATTTTGAGCGATGAGGAGGGTGACCTCTCAGCTCAAAATGTCTTTCTCCTTGAATTCATTGAAATTGTTCTGATGAACCATATATTTTTATTTAATAAAGACTTGTTTTGTCAAATCAAAGGCACGAGCATGGGAGCCACATGTGCTCCCAGCTTAGCATGCCTGTATGTAGGAAATTTTGAAAAACAACACGTCTATAATGAAGTCAGTCCCTTCTATGAGAACATCAAACACTGGTCTAGATTTATAGACGATGTGTTTTTTATTTGGGAAGGAAGTGAAAACGATTTGAATGCATTCCTTGAATGGTCAAATTGTGGGGACCTGAACCTAAAGTTTACAGCTAACAAGAGTCAAGTGGCAGTTGACTTCTTGGACATTAAGATCAAGGCAGTGGAAGGGAAACTATGTGTTGAGTTATTTGTGAAACCATCTGAAAGAAATACGCTGCTCCATCACACCAGTTACCACCCTAAATGTCAGAAGGACGGGATCCCCTATAGCCAATTTATTAGGATCCGACAAAATTGTACAGAAAAAAAAATATTTGAAAAACATGCCCAAAATCTAAAGGATAAGTTACTGCAGAGGGGCTACCCAAAAAGGTTAATCAGGGAAAGCTACAAAAGAGCTAAATACCAGAACAGGGAAATTTAGTTTGAACAAAAACCCAAGGGACAGCAACAAGAACTAGGAATTGTAATGGTATCTGATTATAATGGCATGAGCTTTAAACTTAAAAACCTTATCAATAAGAATTGGTCTATTCTGAATAAAACAGGGGAGAACCCATTACCAAAACCCATTTTCTCATATAGGCGGAACAAAACAATCCGGAATTTTTTGGTTCAGTCATATAGAGAACCTAGAATGAGGCCCCAGCTGAGTATTGACCATGGGAGACCTATCCGTGGTAATTTACCATGTGGTACATGTACCCACTGTAATTCAATCGTCAAGACAGACAGAATTGATTTAGGAGGCATTTCACATTGGATGAATGAACATGTGAACTGTAGAACATCGAATGTCGTTTATCTGCTAATATGCCCTTGCCAAAAGGGCTACGTCGGTGAAACTGGCCGAGAGAGCGATTGCGCTTAACAGAGCATAGATCATCTTTAAAGAATCATAAAAAGAACGCCCCTTAGTGGAACATTGGATGGCCGAAAATTACAAAGTGGATGAACTTAGGTGGTTTATCCTAGAAAAAATTAGGACATCCCAGAGAGGTGGTGATTCTGCAAAAAGACGTAAACAGAGAGAGCAATTATTTATGTCCAAATTCAGAACTTACACTCATGGGCTAAACAGCAGAGAGGAGTGGGAAAGGATTATTAGATAAATATATGTATAGATACTCTCTTTGTGGACCACCTAGAGCAATGTGACTAAGTTAATAGTAAGACTGCACACAGGATATGCTGACGATGAAATATTGGGTTTAAATGTATATATAAAAAAGATGATGTATAGCTTAGGTCATACATTTTGAGTATAGATAAAGAACTTTATGTAGACAGGATCCATCTGTTTGCTATTTAAAGTGATAACTAAATACCTGTTTAAAGGAAAAATATGTTGTTTGCATGCTTTTTGAGACACATATAAAATGTGATGTCAGACAAATATTGGTTGAAGAAACATGTCATGTATTTCCACATGTTGAAGATAAAATATGAGTAAATAACTTGTATATCAAATAATATTATGTGAATTGAACTGAACATATGTATAGACCAATATTTGCTCATTCAAAAATTGCTTTGGTTTGTGATATGCTCTGATTATGCTATAAAGGAATAGGGAAGAGGATTATTAATTAGCATATTGACCTTACTTTTTATACAACACATACCATTTTGCCCAATCGAATGTTATGATAAATTAATTTTCGGTGAAAATAAATAGAAGAACTTTTATCTAACACAAGACGAGCACACGATTCTGTGGTTTATAATTAGCATAGATGTCTCATGAATAGGTATGTCTTGCTTTTAATACGGAATTTTTCCAGTGTTAAAACACGACTTATCAGCATGAAACTACAAACCAGAGGACTGTTGGCTGAGTAAAAACTACAAACATGGCGGAGGTTCTCTATATAAACACTTGACAAACTATATACTCACATTAATACGTTATGTGAGATGGTTGACGTTATGGTCTAATTTACATGATACTAGGTTAGACAATGAAGATTATATATGAACAACTTGATCCAACAACTCGGAGCCATCCCGAGCTTTTTAAACCCGACGGCCCAGTCCTTCTTCGATTTAAAATACATAGCGAAGACTACCGCTATAAACTACAAAGATGGCGTTCAATAAAAGCATAGACGCTATTGAATAGTCACCTGCGTTCCATCAATATAATTACTGAGAGGAGGATGGGGTATATAAACGCGGTGGCTCCAAAGCAGTTTATCGTACTCCGGGAACCAGTGAGACCGGGACGGGGAACCGCTGCTGTATTTTCTAAAGGTGAGGCAAACAGGATAGGCTAGCTCGTGCCGTGTACGGGGGTTAAGATCTACTTGCGAGTACCATTAGATACTGGGGATATTCTGGTCTCTCCGCCTCGTTAAGGGGGAGCTGTAAAACGAGCAACAACTAGAAACATGTATTTTATTCCCCGTTTACAAAATATTAACTTGGACGGGTGTTATTCGAATAAGTTTGTTCGAGACCATTACAACCTTGAAAAATAATAGCGTAAAGACATTGCCGGTATTTGCTGTACGTAACGGAAACGGCAAAAGTGAAATATGGTTATGTTTGTTATGTTTGTCGAACCTATGAATAAAATAGATGTTACTGATTGAGTTGTTTGTAAACCTTGAGACAATGAAGGATCAGTATTAGGATAGAGAAGCATGACATATACCCCTGTCAGTGCTGATAAGATCCAACACCGTACAAGCACAGGGAACTGTAATTTATATCTGTACCAAAAGGGGTAGATATAGCCGCAATGACATTTTCTATCTCTATGACTTAGGCACACAGGATCCAACAAAGGCTACAAAAAGGGATCCGTTTGGGACAAGACAGAGGAGGCACAATATCCCCGTCAACAAAGGTGGAAATTGACAAAGCCTGAGAGTCCTATGACCGGTGCAAACTATAGTAAAGCACGGCAGTCTATGCATCCAGTAAGTGTACATCTGGACTTATGGATCTATTATTTAATACTATCATTTAATAATATGATAAACTCTAAGACTAAAATTGAACAATATTTTTACACAGATTTTCGGATGAAATAGACAACTTAAACTGTGTTCTTCGTCAAATGTGACCCCAGGGATACTCATCTGGTACCCATAAAATCGAATTTAAGAAAAAGTAAGATCTGTTTATGACCTTTCACTTGATCAGCCCGCTAGATTGATAAAAATGATTTAATATTGTGTTATGATATTAAATGTATGTATCTTTTTTAGAATGAAGATTCTATGTTTTTAAATGATTCAGTCCTGAGGAAGGTGTACCTTAATAAACGAAGCACCGAAACGCGTCGACACACGGACTATTTTTATGTATAAGAACAGAGTGAAAAAAGTTTTTAATTTTTGTATATTGTGAAATATGTACCTGTATGCAATGTTAGTATAAACAATGGATGTAATCAATTCTTTATTGTCTGATGAACGAACATGCATTTATTTTATTGTTTTAATGTAAAATGAATAACTATTAAGATACACACATGTTTATGGTATGATCAAATTCTTAGATAGGGCTTTGTAAAATTGTGAAAGTGGTCTAAACAAATGGTTTTGTGTAATTAATTTACTTGTAGGAGTCTAAAACACACAGAAAGGAATTTCTTCCAAACTGCAATCACAATGTTAATGTATCAATGGTTTGCAATCACAATTTCAGTGGCAAACCAAAGAAAAGTTACCTATTTCTTCAAGGATGTGGTAACCATTTTCACTTAGTGAAGGTTAAAGAGCGTTTTCTAGGGGACCACTGCCAACTTTTAAACAAACTTTTCAAAGAAAGCAAACTATTTTCTTGTAATGCAGCTTAGTTAAAAAAAAGTTTAGGTTATTTCAGTCATTTATATAATACAGGCCTATCGTTTTATGTGCAGAGTTCTCTGCCCCAAATGCACAGTCTCCACGCTCATAAACTTACTATTAAAATACAGTTTTGTGAATACTAAAAAAATTGTAAACTAACACATACATGTATGTTTACCTTTGTGAATCAGGCCCCAGATGTTGGGGTTCCTCAGACACATCAAAAACCCATCTGTTCACCCTTTCTAATCATATTACTATTCAAACTCTGAGGTGGACATGGAGCACAGGTATAACGCTGAACGATATTTAAACTATATAATCTAACAACTGTCAATAGAGAACAAAAGCAGATGTAGTGATTTCAGCTGGGTCTCACCTGCCTCATCTGCTCTCCCCGTTAGCCTGCCACAGGAGGACTACAACGACCAGCATTCTCTAGGGAAGGACGCGCCATAAAAGAAGGGCGCCGGCTCAAAGAGCGGGAGGAGCGCGGGAACGCACCTGAGCCATGTCCCGGCAAAACCCGGGCCAAGGGAAGGTCCGTCCACGACCGGAAGAGGCTGGGCTGGGCCCACTCTCTAACATCCGAAACACTCTAAAGGTACAGTGCTTCTTTGTATTCCTTTTTCCCTCTTTGACTTTTGTGGGATTGTGCTGAATAATATCCCTTCCTTTAACATGAGAAAACGGATTTCCAAAACAGCTTGCCCCTAACCCGGTCGTCGTTACATCTCCTACCTACTCTTCCTCCCTTAGTGTAATACCGACCGGCAACATAATGATCCGGGCCAAGACAGTGCCAGTGCCCAGCCTGATCCTAGTCACAGTGGTCCCCAGTCAAAAGAAGAAGGGGGGGGGCCACTTAGCAAAAACCTATGAAACGGGCGTGTGCTAGGAAACGTATCAGGACAGACGATCTGAAAGTCTACGGATACAGATACTGTTATTTTACCGGCACATTTGGCTGAGGAGGACTTTTTGAAGCAGGTGGGGACTATGGTTTCTGTACTATTAAATCCTCTGTGTTATAAACTATCTACAGTTGAAGAGAGGCTGTCATCAATGGAGGTTGGCTATAGATTGCATCATGCTCGTGCCAATAGAACCCAGACAAATGAATTAGAGGGGCTGCCAGCCTGGACACAGGTCTTAGCTATATTACCAAGCGAGGAAACGACAGCCATGATTCTCACCAGACTCCTGGGGCTGCAGTTTCATCAGGGGGGTCAGTACTGACTACAACGAAGGTGGGGGACAGTGTATTGCAGCAGCATCAGAGCCTCAACCAGGGAGCCGTCCCTAATACTTACAATATTAATCTCCCGCAAGGTGAATATCAAGGAAGTATAAGGGCCCAGAAGAATTTACCTTCTGCATCAGCTCCTGCTAGATCTAGCCATCCAAGTAATTCCCAATCGTCACGAAGGGGGGAAATGACAAAGTAGCCAATGTTCCACCTTTGAGGGAGAATGAAGCGGAAACTACTTCCCAGCTGATGTATAAGTCCCTTCTTTGGCTGAACTGTTATGCAGTGGGCTCTGGTTGCGGGGAGCCACACCTAACCAATCAAATCATCATGGCCAGAAGGGTAGGGTGGTTGGGTGTGCCCCCAAAAGTGACTCGGGGTGATTGCCTTGTGATTAATTTTAACAATCCCTATGTCACAAAATTCCTTTTAGACTACCTGCGCAGAATTTCTGCCATAGGGACACAGATCCCTGCATTTTCACTTGGCTACTTCTTTAGGCCCCTCTCACTGCTGATCTTGGGATCCTCACTTTACACAAGGAAAAACACAGGGAGCTATAATCAGATGGACAATCAGGGAATTCCCTTGGATAATAGATTTGCCCCCCTTTCAGGGTTAGAAATGTGCGACCTGAGAATAGGCAGGTGAGGCAGGCCTTATTGCCCAAGGCAGTTCCCGCAAACAATACAAACAGACAAGCGATTACTACCCCCAGTTATAACAATAGGGGGTATTCAGATGTAATAAGAATAGTATCATGGAAGGTTGCAGGTATTTCAAATAAACTGACGGCTGCCTATTGGCTTAAACTATGGCAGAATCAAGATATCTCCTGCCTGCAGGAGCCTTGGGCCTCAGAAGAGACCTTTGTAAATTGTTACCTATCATATCAGACAATAGCCACCCCGTCCCCCTCAGGAAGAGCTAAAGGGGGCCTAATAACTCTGATTGCAAATACATTAACAATAAAAGTAAAGATGCTAGAAGGAACCTCCCCATACTTTCATCTTATTATTTTAGAGTTTGCTACTCAAGATCAATGGCTCTTAAAAACTTTTATAATAACAACTATGCATAAAGTTTTGGAAGAAGTGAATTGTTCCATTGATAAGATGACCAATTTCATTAAACAAAAGGCTGTCTTAAACATCATCTGGCTGATAGACTTTACCATACATCCTTGCAACCATACCTTTGATCGGGTTTGTTGTGTAGAGGATAAGAGGGCAATCCTGTCCACCATTTCTCACATAATACCTACAGAAATACTATGAATATGCTAATTTTAACGAGAAATATGCTTATGGTCAACAACCTAGCCACTATTAGTGATACTTTGTCACCAACGTTTCACCGGGAACATCGGGAATCAACTATTAACTTTATATTGGTCACAAATCACTTAAACCCTGTAGAGCAAAGTAGATATCCAATTTAACGCTTTTAGTGACCATGCGATTCTACTTTGTGAAATCCAACTTATGTAGAGGTCCGTGACAACCTCCCAGGTAATTGGTCAGCCTATATTAGCTAGGCGAAATGGATACCAACTGAAGTGGCACACAATTGATAAAACAAAGGTGATACCCAAAATAATTAAGAATGCCCTTCATAATATTAGTAGCTGCCAAGATTCTAATAATCATCCCCAATTCGTGGTGTCTTCCTTCGTAGAATTTTTAGAATGTATAAGGAAGACACTCACAAGTAAAAATACTGATAAATTAAAAAAGGACAATGGCTGGTTTGACTCTATCTGTTAAAAAAAAAGAATGCCCTCACCAAAGCTTCAGGCTTCAAACCAAGAAACACTTCCGAAATTTGCATTCTCCATGGGGAAAATAAAACGGCCAGGAAAAGTAGGGAGAAGGCGATAAGGGAAGAAACCTGAGCCAAATTAGAGCAGGCCTTGGCTTCAGGCAACTCTAAGGAGTTTTGGGAAATAATAAATGGCCCCCACTTTAAAACGCCTAATGACCCAGCACTTGATGTTAATGTATGGTAGGAGGAGTGGGTGGCTCACTTCAAAGGTACTTTTGCCCGGACTGATTACCCAATACCCCCTGTTTGCATTACCTTTGGAATCATCTCTCTTTTGTCTATAATGAAGTTGGGAAGGAGATAGAGGCCTGCAGCATTGGGAATGCCCCGGGATCCGATGGTGTCCCAATGTATTTTTACTTGGAGAACATGGACATATGGGTCCCCCTTTTAACCAATGTTTTTAATAAAATCGCTATAATTGCCCCCCCCCATGTCTTGGAAAACCAGTATAATCGTCCCAATTCACAAAAAGGGAGACAAAAGTAATCTTAAAAATTACCGGCCAATCTCACTGATCGATACGACGGCCAATCTCATGGGCTGCCTTCTTTGATGAGATATAGAGGCATAGGTGAGCAGTAGGAACATTTTAACGGAGTCCCAATATGGCTTCCAAGAGGGAAAGGGAATAAAAGACCAATGCTAGAACCTCTCACTAATCATGGACAGATATGTCAGAGCCAAGGGTGATAAGATCTATCTTGCCTTTATGGACCTATCTGCTGCTTTTGACTGTGTGTCCCACCCTAGACTCTGGCAAATAATGGAGGAGATGGGAATAGATCAGGCATTGGTCGACTTTATCAGACAGCTGTATTCTGACACCTCCTTGTCAGTCCGTTACAGGAAGAAAGGGGAGTGTACGAGATCATTCAAAATCTTTAGAGGGGCAAGGAAAGGCTGCGTCCTGCCACCGTTTTATTTTCCATCTATTCCAACGGTGTGGGAAAACATCTTGAGGGCGCAGCCTTGGATGTTCCTGTGCTCTCTAATCATCAGCGGTTACCGATTTTGGCGTATGCTGATGATGCCGTTTTGATGGCCCAAACTAGGATGGGGTTCCAGCATCTTATATCCGCCTATGAGGTTTTTATGAATTCATTAGATATAAAGGTCAATCAGACCAAATCTCTTATAATCATCGCGGGGGCAGGGAAACGTGACGGACGCCCTTTTTTTTTATGGACTCCGGTAAAATTGATGTGATGGACTCGTTTCCTATCTAAGAGTTTTCTTTGATATAAATCAATCATGGTCCAAATTGCTAGAGGGAAGAGCAATGTGTATGCAGAGAATCCTAATGGCGTTGAAAACATTTTCTAAAAGGTTGGGAGCCAAACCACTAATTCCAATGAAAAAAATGTATTACACGAAAACAAAGGCGGCAGCGGTGTACTGGACAGTAGTATGGGGGATGGCTCCCAGTGATTTCTCGCATTCCATAGAGAACACATTTTTTAAGTCTTAAACCTCCCTCCCACAGTCATATTCAAATTACCTGCTTCACATGGAACTGGCTCTACCATACATAATGGATTCGATCAAAATGGCACCACTCCTGCTGTGGCTCTCCATTTGGCGCAGGGATAGAGTCCCCCTTACTCAAAATGTAATAACAACTATTTTAAAATCAGACATCTACAGCAGGATCAGGTGGCTCAAGTATGTAGAATCTGAACTAACTGCAATTGGTCTAAGTCGCCTTTTTAAAGACCCATCTACCTGCAAGTCCCTAACAAAGCGGAAATTGACTGGGATAATTATTTTGAGGGCCCAATATTTAAGAAGGGAAAAAAACTTCCACAGTGTCTATGTGAACTAACTCCATTGCTGGAGGAGGGAAGTTATTTTTATCTGGCTGATGTCACATTGCCACACCACAAATATATTTTATTAATATTCTGTTTAAATCTGATTCCACTGATGGTACGATATCCAGGGAAGAAATACTAACAATCTGATCTTGCTGTGTGCCCATGCGACAATCTATCCCCACAAAATGATCTTTATGTTTTATTCTTTTGTGGTTTTTATCGTTTTTAAAGTCATATTTTGATTGTACCCATTTGTAAGTGTTACAATTTTAAATGTTGTCGTGTAGCACTGTTTTTACTCAAATCCTTGCAGAACTCTTTTGTGTGTTTTTTGCTAGCATCATTTTTATGGGTATCTTTGAAAAAGAGGGAGCAGGTTGGCCCATGAGACAAATTAGGACTGTCTTTTACACTTTTATTGTATCCAGCTTATATATATATAGATGAAATGGATCTTATAATAAATTGGATTATAGCACCTTTTTAATTTTCAGGATTTATGCAATTTTTTTATCTATGTCTTTTTATAAATTGTGATTGTAAGTACTTTTAGGATCTTATGTGTAAGATCGAATAAAGGATTTGAAATTAAATTGATTCAGAAAAGTATTAAAGATATAGTTAACTGGAAGACAATGCTCCGACTCATTGCCCAGTGAGGGGATGCACAGGAGATTGCTCCACCACTTTTGGCTGTGATTAAAGAGTAAATAGCTCACGAGGATGGGCAGCATGAGGGATGCTCTTACTGTGGTGCTCCATTATTATCTGAACGTCTGAGGAGTTTCCATTATATGATATCGTTTGCCTTCATCTTTGAATATAATTTAATAGAACTTCCCCTACGGCATAAATATTATTTTATAAGGTCATGGAGCTCCGATTCGGCTTGCAATATCATTTTAATGTATTGCAGATTGTAGTTTATTCCCTATAATTCATATTCAAACCTGAACCATTCCCACAAAGCGCTAAAATCTTATTGACTTGCTCTTTCAAATGAAAGAGATAAGTTGTCTGCAGGCATAAATGATAACAATACAATCTGTAGTGCAACATTAACCACACCAGATGCAGTTAGTAATTGGTTTTAAAAAAATGTTAGAATCAATTTAATATATAGGTTTGTTAAAGAAATCCTGTAGCTCAGAATTTGTAGAAACATGCATTGAGATTCTATCTTTTTCGGCCATAAGTATCTCCTTTTTGCTGGAACACTGTTCATTTAGGTGACAGATCAAAATAAGCAAAAGTTAGATTTTGTTTACTTTTGTCTAAAATGCAGCTGTAATTCTCCTCTGTGACCTCCCTTTCACCCTGAGTGTTCGCTGTGGCAGTGGGCATTATGTCGCAACTCAACTGAAATAACTGATTACACTTCAGCAGATAAGTTGTTTCAGTATTACATGTGACGAGAGATGTCACAACTCAACTTTAATAAGGTAATCAAAGACTGACTTTTATACAGGGATTGCAAGCTTCCTTTCATTATATCTGCACCTCCAACACCCCTGTTTTTAACAATACCAGCCACAGGATTCAATAAAGTTTAGGTTTTGCACTCTTTTAAATATTGGTACGTCACCCCATGTGGAAGATCAGAAGAGGACATAATCTGCTGTCTGTGATCAGAAAGGAGCACTGAAGGACTGGACCTGCTCCATCTTCTTTCTAGGACCAAGACGTGAACTCCAAGATTCCATTGGCTGACCTCCTGTTTGGCTACAGGAAGACAAGCTGCAAGAGGCCTCTTTCCGGACGATCCTAGCTGACCAATTGCAACTGGCCCTGGACTAGACCCTGCTGTTGGCCTCTGCCTGGCAAACACCCTATGAGTCTCTAAGCCCCTCCCCTGAGGTCCTGGAAGCATTAGAAGTGTACTCCTGTGGTTGGTTGGAATTTAAAAGACTCAGAAGTTAAAATCTTTGGCAAGAAAGAACCTGGTTTGTGTCTCAGACTAGCACTTCTTTGTGGTCGTCCTCAAACCACACCTAGTGCTGGGTCTACAGTGACCATTGACTATAATTGGCACTTTGTGCTTTTTTGCCTGTTATTAATCAAAACCCTTAAAAATCAGGTCCCCCTTATTGAATATTTGTCATGTTGCTGGCATTTTGTTTCATTTAAATTTTACTCCATGTTTCTAATTCGATTGTTATTGTTTTCCTTTTTGACTTTATTACTGTTTTAGCACTGCATAAATAATGTAAACATTTCCCTGAGTTAAGCTTTTCTGCTGATGCCAGAACTATAAGCAGGCTGAGCTTAGGTTAACTTAGTGACTTTGAGGATTCACCCTGACAGCGATTGTAGCCCACCCAAATAATAAACACATTTCTTAAAATAATGTATTATTCTTGCAAGATTCTGCAAGATTCTGTCATATTCAGTAATGTAGCTACTCCTCTCCTGGTCACGCTTTAATGATATGTTGGTCTACAACCCCTATCTATATAAGGAACACAAAACCCTAGCTTCTCTTCTCATGATTCACTACTAAGTATCACATGCAAGTAGAAACACTGCTGACAATGACAGCACAGCAGTGGCAGAATAGTAATATCTCTCAATGTGCGCCACATTTTCAAGTGCCTCTCTGGTGTCTATCATGAGCAGGCAGCATGACAGCAAGAAAACCAGGCTAAGACTGGCGCTAGGCCTAGCGAGGCAAGACCTCATCTGCCAGGGGGAGATTATAAAGCTATATCTAAGGATATTAAGGTCCCGGCTAATTCCCTAAAAAATCACTTGAGATCCATTTTTGAGGGGCCAGGCTCGACATGGCATACTAGGCTGGAAAACTCAATCAAAGTATTGAAGATCGAGGTAGAAAGCATGCTGCGGCAGGACATCCCCCTGAATGCCTGGAAGAGCGCTGTTAACAAACAAGTGCGTGAAATCTCTTCTAACCTCGAGCATAAAACTCTCCGCCGAAGCTCTCATCTGGATTCCTACATGGCATGAAAAGCCCAACCCCACCTAAGTGAGGCCCTCACAACACAGGTCCGAAGCAAAATTTTATTTATGAGGCTGACCATGCTTGGAATTGCTGATTTTAATCCTGCGTGGGCCCGAAGAGGGGAACCCATAACTCGTAGACTGTGCCCCTACAAGAGAGAATCCTGGTTGCATCTTCTATGCTGCTGTCCCAACCTCAACAATGAACGCCAGCGACTGCTGAGCCTGATCTGCATCAACAAGAGTATAAAGTCGTGCAGTGAAGCATCAGCCTTGTGTCTGTCAACCACTGACACAATGACTTTAGCGAGACTGGCGAAATGTATCCATCACATCAGGTCAGCCTTAAAAGTCGCCACTGAAAGTAGTATAACCCAGGGGAAGTGCATGGCAAACTCCGCGGACTAAAGCTGACGGGATCTTTTGTCGAGGCACCATTGACAGTGCCCCACTCGCACGCCCCCCAAAGAGAGAATTTCCCCTTGTAAGACACTTAGTGCGCCACAGAGGCCAGCTCAAGAGCCCACTAATGCAGACCAACCTCAGGGCACAAACGGGGGAATCAAGAACAGGTCCATAAAAGTTGGGGAAAGGCCAACTATGTGGGACTCGGATAGGGGTGTTGAATTTTTATTCAGTACAGAAGTACCATATTTTACTAAGCAAAGAAGTTTGTAATCACTGTTTTTAGTTTTTATACATGGATCGTTTTTTTTACTGTAATGATTTTAATTAGTTATACAGTTCATAAAGTTACTACCCCTCTGTTACATTCTCATTTATAAGTTTATATATCTCTAAATGTACTTCTGCTTTGCCACATGCCACTGCATGCGACATGTTATGTTTTAAGTGTGTTCCAGATTCCAATGGTTTAGAGTTGTTCAAGTTACTGTTGAAGTTTAGTATATGCTGGACTTAGCTGATCTATGGATGTAATTCGTGCTGTTAATAAAGCAAGTTATTTTTTATATATTTGACCCGATTATTAAAACAATTTTTGGCGACGAGGGAAATCACCACTTCACAGCACGAATTTATGTGGTGTTTGAACCCATTTATGACTTATTTTTCTTCATTTTTGTGATCTTCAACTGGTATGTAAAATTTTTCTTCAATGCATTTTGATTGTGCCAGCGGTTGAGATCTAATAATTGTGCTTGGATGCACCTGCGGCAGTATTTATTTGTTATTATACTTTTTATCTGTGATATTTTTCACAAATTCGTATTATTAAGGAAGATTTTTAGTAATGCGCATGTTCCAGTAGTGTTTTTTTAAATCTAAATTATTTAGCCAACATCAGCATTGAAAACATGATTTTCTTTTTCTCGACCGGCAAATATGAATGGATGTTTTGTGATACAGCGAAATATTTTTTAACCAAGCGCAAAGTATTTATATTTTTCGCACCTCCTACTGCAGTGTTCGTTGGAATCTTCAGTGACGTTCCGCTTCTCAGGGTCCTGCCGGCATCGTCTTGGCCTACGCTGTGACGCACACGCGTTGGTACGTCCATTACTTTTCCAACGCACAGCGTCACATGCTCAGCGGCCATTTTGGTGTCATTCTGTTATCGGTTGCCATGGTTACTAAATAATCGACGATTGACGGAGTTAACTTCCTGCTTGGATTTTCAAGTGCGAATTTCAGATAATTTTCATTTTCTCTGCGTTATTAGTCAATTCATAAAAAAGGAAGTGGAATTCATTGACTTTTCTCAATGTTGTTCTTTATTTGTTCAGGATTCTTCATTCATTTACGTAAACATACTGGATGATAAAGAACTATCATTTATTCAAATACTTTAATTATACTTATGCATTTTGGATGGTACAAAACCACATCAATATACATTTATAAAATTGGTGTAAATGAACTAAAATAATATCTCAAACACTTTCTCATTTTGTTTTAAAAAAAATTGTTTAACATACTAAGTGCATGATGCAATTTGATCATCCTGACAAATTTCTTCAAGTGAAAGGTGATCCACCTATTCCATGGGTAAGATGGAAAGAAGAGTTTGTGAACTACATGAAAGCTATTGATGGTGAAAGGATGGGTTCCGAAAGGAAAAAGAGTATCCTTCTTCACTGTCTTGGCTCAGAAGGACAGGAAATTTTCAGATCTTTACCTCAAATTATCTCACAAGGTGAGGGAGGAGGAGACTCTTTGAATCCTTACACTGAGGCTCTAGCAAGACTTGAGAAAATATTTAAACTAAATGTAAGCATTGCACTCAAACTTTTCACATTTTATACCAGAAAACAAAAGGATGATGAGTCCTTTGATGACTTTTTAACATCTTTAAGGTCTTTAAGTCTGCATTGCAATGTTGGCACCATTACAGACGAAATGTTACGGGATCAGATCATTGTTCACACCAAATGTAAAAAAACTTAGGATAAACTTTGGGTAATGGGAGATCCAAATTTAAGTGAAACCATTGCGGTAGCTTAAGCGCAGGAACAATCAGACTTCAGGATTAACACTGTCAGAAGTAATGCAGAAAAGAAACAAGTTGAAGAAGAAATTTGTGTTATTAGACACAAGCAAGGGACTAAACAAGAAACTTATTTGAACAGAACTAAACAATTTTCTTCACAAAGGAAAAATGATTCTTTCAATCATAATGTCCAGGGCATGTGTTTCAGATGAGGCAATAAGTCTCATTCTGCTTTGTTTTCAGGTTGCCCAGCATTGAAAAGGGAATGTAATTTTTGCAAAAGGATTGGGCATTTTAGCAATATGTGCAGAGATAGACGTCCTCAGTTGCACAATAAAGGGGCGGTATCTTTGATTTCTGAAGAAAATGTAAACACCATTATGGATGTTGAATCTATTAATGAAAAAGGTTTTGTGGTATCAATTGTAGATGACCAATGTATCTCTCAACGTAAGTCCCCGAAATGCATGTTTACAATATGTGAAATTGATTTGTACCTCATGGTGGACTCAGGATCCCCATGGACCTTTTTTTTTTAGATATTTCTCAAGATTACTTTCAGAATACTTTAGCTCAGTCTAACAAGCTAGACAAAATTAATGAACCTGATATTGTTGCTGAATGTTTCTGTGGCACAAGAATTGATGTAATTGGTTTTTTCCAGGTCGAGATTCTATTTAAGAATAGAAAAGCCAATATTAAGTTTTACATTTCTGTAAAAGGTGTCAATGTTCTAGGATGGTTGGACCAATGGAAATTAGGTATTCTTCTAAATTCTTGTGCAGAAGAACCAGTATCTCTGTGTGATGATAATTTAATGGACACAATTTCAGTGGTGGAGCCTTCCAAATTTTCCATAGAAAGTGAAAAAGGATGTAATCTTATTAAGTGTTTTGATTCAGTTTTCAGTAAAAAGTTAGGAAAACCTACACATTTTTCACATAAGATTATTTTGAAAAGAGATCACACACCTGTTATAAAAAAACTCAGGGGAGTTCTTATCAATATCAGAGAAGAACTAAAAACGATGTTAGATGATTTGTTGAAAGAGGGGATTATTGAGCCAATAGAATCTTCAGAGTGGGTATCTCCCATTGTTTTAGTCAGAAAACCGGGCCAAAAATTAAGGTTATGTGTAGACCTGAGAGCCTTAAATTCCAATATTGTTATTGACTGCCATCCATTGCCAAACATCAAAGAACTAGTTTCATTTTTAGATGGTGCAAAAAAAAATTCCACCCTGGATCTCAGATCTGCTTACCATGAGATCCAATTAACTGGAGAATCTAGGAAACTTACGGCATTTATAATGCCTCTGGGTCTTTTTCAATACATAGGTATGCCGTTTGGGTTAGTGTCCGCTGCATCGGTTTTTCAAAGAATCATGTTTCATATTTTCAGAGATTTAGATGCATATGTAAAATGCTTTCAGGATGATATTCTTGTTTTTCAAAAAACCCAGGTGAACATGAACGCCATTTACAAGAAGTATGTAAAAGATTACAGAGTAATGGGTTGACTTTGAAAGCACACAAATGCAAACTTTTTCAAGAATCAGTAGAATATTTGGGACATACTCTCTCTGGTAAGGGTGTTTTCCCCAAGAAATCCAATGTGGAAGCTATCATCAAAGCTCCTATTCCAAAAACCAAAGATCAGCTTCTATCATTCGCTGACATGTGCGAGTAATATAGCAAGTTTGTAGTGAACTTTGCTACCATAAATGGAGCCATTAAGGAGACTGCTAAGGCAGGGAGTAGTGTATGAATGGTCTGATGTACAACAACAAGCGTTTGATGCAATCAAAAATGATATTGTTAAAGCTCCCACACTCAAACCTTTTCGTATTAACAAGGAATGCATCATCACAGTTGATCCAAGCTTGTATGGTTTGGGTGGAGTTTTGTCACAGAAGGAAGGCAGTGAGGAATGGAACGTAGCATTTGCGTCAAGAACTCTTAATGAGCGTGAACGCAAATATGCAGTAATAGAAAAAGAATTACTTGCTTGCGTATGGGCAATTGAGCATTTTAGGATGTATGTGTGGGGATCCAAATTTATGCTAAGGACAGATCACAAACCCTTAATCAATATTTTGTCATTGGGAGGGGGGTGGAACTCCACAGTCAGAATTGCAAGACTAACATCTAGGTTACAAGAATACAATGTTATCACTGTATATGTGCCTGGAAAGAAAAATGTCACAGCTGATTGTTTGTCACGCCTTCCGTGCAAAATGAATGAGGTCAGTGTAATTAATGAATGTGATTTTGTGTTAGCCATTCAAGACGTTTTACAGGAAAAAATTCAAAGCATTACTGAATCACTTTGGCAAGAATGTGTGGAAAAAGATTCCAAGTGGGAAGAATTGGTAAACTATATTAAAAATGGTTGGCCAAACAAAGATAAAATCAAGTCAGAACTTTTACCATTTTATAATGTTTTGGATGAACTAGAGTTTGACAGTGGATTTATCTTTAAGTCAGGCAAATGTATACCTCCAGAGAGTATGCAGGAGACTATTTTACAAGTTGCACATGACACACACCCTGGGATTTCATCCATGAAACGTTTGGTTAGATCTTATTTCTGGTGGCCAGGTATTGACAGATTTGTTGACAGGATTGTTAGAGAGTGTCAAGAATGTGCATCAAATAAAAGAATGTTGAAAATACATACACCACAGCTCAAAATGGTTAAGTGGCCTTCTGAACTGTGGGAGAAAATTGCATTTGATATATCAGGTCCTTTTAACATGCTACCAGAATCTTCACGTTATGCTTTAGTGATGGTCGATTATCATTCTAAGTGGCCTGAAGTAAAATTTGTTCCCAAGGCCACCAATGAGGCATTTATCACATTCTTTAAAGAGATTTTTACAAGGGAAGGATGTTCATCTGTTATGGTTTCTGACAATGGGGTCTAATTGACCTCTCTGGAAATGGCAACATTTCCCAAAGATTGTAATATTGTTCACAGGTTGACTTCCTTATATGAACCACATGAAAATGGCCAAGTGGAAAGATTCAATCGAGTGTTGAAGAATTTTGTTGTTGATTCAGTCAAGTGTGGAGAAAATTGGGTAAGTGCTTTAAGGGAACGTATATGGACTTACCATATTACACCTCATACCACTACTGAGATGAGTCCTTTTAAACTGTTCAACGGTCGAAATCCTGCATCAAAAGTGTTACCATGGTGGTTAAGGGAGAAATGTATGTGTTTAACAAAGATAACATTGATGATATTGCTAAACGAGTGGAGAATAAGCAATTGAAGACTAAAATGTGGTATGACAAGAAATGGAATACTAAACTCCAAAATTTTTAGGTGGGAGAGCGGGTTAGAATTCTCAGACCAGGTTTCATGTCTAAAGGGTCTAGTAAATTTAGTGAGCCCATTTAAATAAAGAGAGTATTTTCTAACAGTGTTATGACACAAGATGGCAAATTTTGGAATATCAAGAAATTGGCAAAATGTCCTGTTATTAGAAATACTGAGTTGATTTATTCTGATAAGCAAAGTAATATTGATAAAAATGATTCTATTGCTTATAGAGTTAAAGATACCAGACGTATCATCAATTTGCCTAAAAGATATGCTGATTGATTGACCTTTTATTTTCTTTGTAATAAGGGAGATGTGTTATATTCTCATTTATAAGTGTATATATCTTTAAATGTACTTCTGCTTTGCCACATGCCACTGCATGCGACATGTTATGTTTTAAGTGTGTTCCAGATTCCAAGGGTTTAGAGTTGTTCAAGTTACTGTTGAAGTTCAGTTTATGCTGGCTTTAGCTGACCTATGGATGTAATTTGTGCTGTTAATAAACCAAGTTATTTTTTATATATTTGACTAGATTATTACAACACCCTCATGAACAGGAGTCTATTTAAAATGAATACTTGTGCGCTTACCCATTCATTTTGAGCACTGATCATCAAAATCATCCTCTGTTTATTTAGCCTAAAAACTCAACAAGAGGGCTTCAACCCGCAAATTATCATTGTTTTGATCAGCCCCAGGCAAGGGGGGACCCAAAATTGTTAGATGTAACGATTTCCCTTCCCCTCCTTGTCTGCCATAAAAGAGGTCCCTGAACCTATAACCATAGTTGGCAGAAATGAATTAAAATCAATCCAGTAAATATAATAATTGAAACATTCTAGCAGTGATACTTTTGGGGAGATGGCAGAATTCAGGTGACCTAATCACAAGCCTTAGGGTGAGTAGTTTTCAACCAAGTAAACAAAGGAAACATCTGACATGCTGTCTTGTCTTGCCACATACCTTCCAGGCAGGCTTTCCTGTCTCCTTTTTCCATCAGAAGGTACGATGGGGACTCGGGGAAAAAGGGAATCCTGGCCAACTGGACCAGTGATGATATTCCATTTATAGACACCAGCAACGGCCACAAGGATTCTGTTCCTAAAAGTTCACTAACAAATGCGCAAAACAGTTAAAAGTTTAATAAAAACAAGTGTTTTAATATTCTTTGCTCATATTTTAATGCTATTTGGTCACACCTGTACATTTTATCATAATCTGCAAATAGAGACCTCAGTTCTGTTTAATGGGATGTCTCGAAAGGAGCTATTGAGGGCAACCATCTTTGCCCATTCAATCCTTAATGGTGAGGTAAAGGAGGAAGAGAGCGGGCTTCTATGCAACATTAGGTTTTCTTCCTATGGCTCTCTTTGTTATGTGGGAGACATGTTTGAACTTCCTTTGTATGAGAACAGACCTGCTTGAATGAGAGCTACAAGGCTAACCCTTTTGCAAGGGTAACTAAACATATCGAGATAGGACTTCAAAAAAGTCCACTTCTGATGGTAATCAGATTTATATCCAAGGAGTTCCCACGGAAAAATCAACATAGTTGAGACAAAGCCAGTCATGTGTTAGATCAGGATGAAACAGCAACTAGCATTTTAGAAAACACAAAGTTCCTCAAAGATTGTGGAAACATGCAAGAAAACACTTGTAGTAAAAATTGTATTTTGGAAGCGTACAAGCAAGATGTACAAGTGAGCTCAATAAAGTTCTACTTTGGGTATAGAATGATGATATTGCACACATCAAATGATGCCCTATGGGTTAAGTTTGCACATTACAAGACATCCATTCATTCATTCATTCATCAAATCATTATAAAGAAAGCTTATTAACAACATCAGTGTAAATACATTCATGGCTCTAAATATGTATTAGATCCATAAGCAATTTTAGCACCAACAGGCAGATTCAAGTTCTGCGCATCACAGCTGACAAGACACCAGCAGAAGAAAATATTACTTCTCATGCTTATCATTATTCACTCCACTAGAGTAGACACTACTCCCACCTTCAATCTCACTGCAGGCCTCATAAAACATGATTCACATTCAACATTACATGTATCTTGCATGTGTTTGTCACCAATAGGTATAAAAACACAATCTGAGAAGCTTCAGCTATTCACAAATGTTCACAAGTCTGTTCTTCCCAGGAACTCTCATCTCCATTGAACTCATAACCTGCCATTTCTCTACCATGAGCTCTCCTGGTGCATATTGCAGGGCTCAGCCATGAATCTGTGTTTGCTATCTAGATGAACTCCAGTGCTTCAAGCTTAACTCCTTCGGCAGGTTGCATCAAGCCGTATTGCTTTCAAGTCCACTTTTACTATTGAGATGCAAACTATTTTGAATATCAGGGAGCAGTATCATACTCTCATGTTCAGTCCCTATTTTGGGACTAGTCAATTTTGCTAACTGAATGAAAGTGAGCAATTTAAAATTTAACACAGAAAAGACAGAGGTTTTAATATGTTTAGGTCCTAGCTCTCTCTGGTCAGCACCTGTCAGCCCTGCTCTTTGGTCCCACCTTCTGTTCCAGACACTCAGACATGCAATCTGGGATGCTTTCTGACCTGTGGCTATCCATTTTGCCTTAGGCTGCTAAGCTTACTTCTGCACGTTTATTAGTCCTAGAGTGCAGCAGAAAATCCTCCCTGTGCTACCACGAGCATGCTGCAAATCCTTCAATCAGGCACGTTTGGCTGCACATCTTGATTATGGTAATGCTGTTTATCTATTGGCATCTGTATCCTTCAACCATTCTGAAACAACCAAATTATGCTGGTCTACAGACCTCTTGGAAGAGTCAAAAATGTAATTGAGGGGATTGCTGGCATGATAAGTAATACATCATTCTGATGGATACTACTAACACCAGATGCCTTACTGTGTAAATATTTCCGGGCACTAGACTGGATCCAGAAACTGTGTGACTCTGCGTCGAAATTGTTCCACTTAAGAAATGGCAAGCAGAGCCTCATGTAAGCTCCACCCATTCACACTGATGTCAGTTCCTTTCTTTCCGCGCATTCAGACATGGGCCTGGATCTCTGCTTCTATTTTCTTCATCATGAAGAGATTTTTTTGTAAACCTACATTTTGCCCAGTGTGAAAGGGACGGGATTTAAGCGTTGTAGGGACTGTTGCAAGCAAATGTCTGCAAAAGATATCCACAAGGTGTGCTTTTGGTGATTGAATTTGTTGCCCAACACCAAGGCCTGGGACAAATGTGCCCAGATGACCCCCAAAAGTATTCCGGCATCAAGAGGTGAAGCTCTACATGGCAAAGCACCAGAAGGCTCTGAGGTTGTTCTGTTCCAAGTCGTAATCAAGAGCCCGGAATACACTCCCAGTCCCGCTTTCACCCTAAAGTCATACCTGATGCCAATCTTTTATGACGCTGAAATCTTTGATTTAAGCATGAGAAGTCCAAATGGGACTCAGCCCCTTCCTGCCACTCTTCGGAGAAGGCGTGAGGGTGTTACCATTTACCCAGATCTCAATCCCAATGTGAGGAGCCGGTTCTATCTCTTGTCCCTTGTCCCAAATCACCCTGAGATTTCATTTCCTCTGCAACTTCGCAGCAAGTTGTAGCCTATCATGAGGCTATGCTCTGTCTGGCACACCCACGGGCCCTGAGGTGCCACATGGTCTTTGGTGGACTTGGCCCTTTTGGCAGGTTCACTCCTAAACTTTTTGCCTGTGTCCTAGTCTTTTCCCTGTGTAGTGTTGATGGTTTTAGGCCTCTAGGCACTTTATCACTGTGGTCCAGTGTAAAGTGTGTGCGCTCTGTGTTACATTTGTACCGTTAGCATGCCTTCCCATAGGAATGCATGGGCATTCCCTGGTCAGTGTGTGTCAGTGGTAATTCCTGTTATGAGAGGAGCAGTGTGGTCAAGTATGGTATGTATGAAATTGTAATAATAAATGCTGCGCAATGGTGTGCACAGATTTATTGTGGTTATTTTAGAAATGCCACTTTTAGAAGTTGGCATTTCTGTGTGCTATGTGTTTGCCTGCCTGATGTGAATTGCATGTCTGGCTTGTGAGTGACAGGGGCTGGATGATGTAGATGGTTTCAGGAGACAGGGTGAGTCAGCCCAGTGGTGAACAGAGAGATCTGCATGCAGATGGGAGGGAGGAGTTACACCTAGGACCTGAATAGGGCTGTGCCTTCCCTCCACAATGCCAACTCCGCCCCCTGTGGTGCGTCTGATCCCTGAGCCCCCACCTGTCAAAGGAGAGAGGAGCTGAGAAAAACAAAGTGCTCTAAAGCTCCCCCATACCACTTGCATCTGGTTTCCCAAGCCCTGTGCTTACAAAGGGAAAAGAATGTATAAATGAAGGGGATGTGACCCCATGAAAATGTTCTGTTGTGCTTGTCCTGATGCTGGGGGCTTCTGCTGCTGGGCTCCAGGAGGAACCGCCACAAGGGACTGCCTCCCTGCTGGTGGGCCCTGTGTGCTGGCCTGCCTGAGCCCAGCCTTGTGCCCCCCTCCCCTTAACTTTGCCTTGGAAATCCCAAGACCTAGCACCTAACGGAGCACTTCTACTTCTAACTTGCAGCCCGGAGATGCAGCTTGCATCAAGGGGATTCCCCCACCTGGGTGCTGGGAGAAGCCGGAGCCCACCCCACATCTTGCCGCTTGTGTGCTCATTTGGGAGAAGCGGGTGCGCACCCCGCGTATTGGTGCTGGTTTTTATGAGGATTAGGAGGTGGGTGCCCACCCCGAGTGTTTGTGCCGATTTTCCTCTATTTTTAACTGGCGAGTGCCCACCCCGCATGTGGTGCTAACTGGCAGTTGCCCAACCCATATTTTCGCCTGCAGAGCGGGTGCCACCCCGCGATTGCCTTTATCTAAAACGTGAGCCTACCCTGTATTGCCCGCAACTAAGTCACCACAGCGGCCCGATCATTAAAACCCGACCCGGAAGCCAGGCAGAGCTCGCCTGACTCCGGGCGGGTCCAAACCCGGAAGTAGCTGGCCGGCCAATAGCAGCACGGCCTGCCGGAGAGGCCGCTTGGCGCCTTGCAGGCTCCCCATGAAGTCCCGGTCCCAGGAAGGGGAACCGGGTGAAGGAGGAGATTGCCACAGTATGGAGGCCTTCGAGGCACAGGTCGGTGTCTGGACCAAGGAGACCAGTGAGTCCTCAGAGCCCCCGGTGAGTGTGGGGGGGAAACGTCCTGATTTGTTCTTGGTGCTAACGAGGCACCCGGACAGCTCTGCATGGATCCTGAGCGGCCCCACCTGATAAGGGGGGTCGCTCCAACGTTGGGGGCATTTCTTTCTAAGAGTCCCCCGAGTGGGGCTCCCCCAGGCACAGTGGTGCCTGCGCTGATTTTGTTTGGGGGCATTTTCATTTAGAGTCCCAGAGGGGGACTCAGGAGCACGCTGGTGCCCGTGCTCATTTGCACAGCTGCCCAGCAATTAGTGGACAGCTGCCACGTTTAGGCTGTGCATCTGTGCACTTTGTTTTGCTGCTTTTACCGTATACCCTGACTGTCTAGACATAGGGCATTGGAGCCCCAGTGTAAGGCCAGTTGGCCTGGTGTCAGGTGCGGTGCCTGTGTGTACCAGAAGCGCGCAAGCTCCTTGTCAGTCTTACTGTGGCGCACCGTTCATGCTTAGAAAATGTTGTGTCTACTGTGATGCCTATGACAACTGTGATTGATGCACTGTGATTTATTTCATAATGTGTTCATGCTGGGGAGGCCTATGGCGTAATGGGTTTATGCTAATGAGGTTTGGTCCTAATATGTTTTATGCTTAATGTGATAATGCTGTGGTCATTATTGTACCAATAGTCACTGGTTGTGTTTTATATGTACTTACCATTTCTACTAAATGATGATTCTGACAGTGGTCCATGTGGCCCTGTTATGTGTATATAATCCCCTGTGAATATTGCCTAGTGCCAGTTGGCACAGTGTATATTATGTGATTATGTTTCTAATGTATTTATGACAATACAGAGGCTATTTTGTATATAAACTTGTGTGGAGTTCCTTTTGTGGTGTGCCTAGGATGTTGCTGCTGTGTGAGTGTGTTGGGCAAACGCTTTACACATTGCCTCCGGGATAAGCCTGACTGCTCGTGCCAAGCTACCAAGGGGGTGAGCAGGGGTTATCTTTGGCGTGTAACTCCCTTGCCCTGACTAGAGTGGTGGTTTATGCCTGGCTTTGGCACAAGCCTTAGCCAACCAGAAATCAAATTTCTAACAGTCCTTTAGTCGGATTACCTCCAGTGAGCTAGCCATTGATACCTTCTGGACCCCTAAACCCGCCCTGGGTTCTGTAAAGCATCAGGCTTCGCACTGCACACACACAAGCTCCTTGCTCATAGATGCCAGCACCAACACTGCTGGTGCCAGAGGACGACTTGTAGTCCATCATTCTGCTCAACTCTGAGCGGGCTTCAGACCAGCCTCAAATGAGGCCATACCTAGAACTTGTCATATTGGAGCCTGTTGGGAATCGATCTGACTTGGTTACCACCCCACCACTTTCCCACCACCATGCAACTGTGTACGTACATTGCACCAGCTTCATGCCTGCCTGGACATATATCAGGCAGCTACGTGGGCCTCAGTGCCACATTCATTACACACTACTGCCTGCACAGTGAAGTCTATTGAGAAGGGCATTTTGCCTACTCGATCCTGTAGGACTTTTTAGTCTGAGCCATTCCACAGTCCCACTATCTTGTGAGATACTACTGTGGTATCTATTCACAAGCTCAGGAATATGTGGTTAGAAGTATCCACCAGAAGAACAAATTACTTACCTTCAGTAGCCCTCTTTCTGGTGGATATTCTATCTAACTGCAGATTCCTCACTAACCCTTCCACCTCGTTATTCTGTGTATGGTGTCCTTTATCTCAAAAGATCCTAAACTAGGAATCTGCACACTGGCTCTTTCAATTTGTGTTATGCTCTGTGTCTGAGGGCGCAGACAAGTTTCTAAAAAATACTGGCATCAGCGTGCATGGGTGGCGCTTATATGACCCTCAGTTTCTCACTTTCAAATCAGAACAACCCTTATTATGAAGTTGCACAGTGCCACCTAACAGCTTGCAGGAGCACTGTTTTCATTTTTTTTTACATCAGCTTTTCCCTGGAAATATCCACCAGACGAGGCACCTGTGTTTAAATAGAGTATCCACCAGAAAGAGTGCTACCGAAGGTAAGTCTCATGCTCATCAATGACACCCAATAAAAGTTACTCAGAGCCTTAAACCTCCCAGAGGATGCCTTAATCAAGCAAATGAAAACTGCACTCCTCAGCATTTTAAATGGCATCAACCTAACATAGTTCACCAGGGAGCCAACAAACATACCCATACAATACACCCAATCCTCACTCCATACCGTCCTGAAAAGTCTCCCATCAACACAAATATCCAGTTCCTCAGAAAGTCCATACCATTATGCTTAACGGCTGACCATATCCTTCTAAGCAACAGTATTGCCCCTTATTTTATTCGTGTATTTATTTATTTCTAAAGCGCATGTCTATCTTGGTGTATCGGGTTGTCAAGAACGCTACCATTACCTTAATAAAGCAAGATCTACACAGTCTGTCCGCCACAACTCAACCTACAGCTAGCGTAAACACACTCTGGACTCTCACAGAAACACCATAAAAGTCAACAACAGCATCTAAAACCCTCCGAAGCAGTGAATGATGAAGTCAAAACCCTCTGATCCTTAGGAGAAAGAATGAGTAGAGTACTTCTGCAGCAGCGTATGGTATACCTTTCAAATACCTCTGTAAGGACACAGTCCCTGAAAATGACCCTGCGAAGTGACAGAGAAAAGAAAAACCACACACCAAGAATTGTCTCTGGACTGTAACCATACAATCTAATGGAACTCCTAGCGACGGAAGAGTAAGCAGGGAGCTAGAAACTCTTTGACTCACTTGAGATACCCTTATGATTTCAAGAAATCTCTGGTGCAAGTGGATTAACACTGCGGTTCTGCTATGCTTTTGTATTTTGCTTCATGCTGACCTGAGCTTGCTGGGAAGGGCCTAGTAGACTGTATGTTGAAGGGATGCCTCTGAAACTGTGGTCTGTGGCGACTGTGATGAGCACCTGCAGGCAATTTCTGAAAATCAAGCTGATGCACCAAAGTTCAAAGCTGTCTTCCAGGAGATCTCAAAGGTCGAAGAGTTAAATCAAACATTGCAACCTGGCAAAATAATTTTGACAGCTTTAAGTTTCACATTCAGATGGCTGACGTAGACACCATCCCACAAAGAAAAAAGACCAGGTCCAACAGAACACCATTTAGAAAGAGACAACAGCCATTCAGATTTCCAAATGGCAAAAATGCAGCTACTGTTCATCATCTGCACCATTTTGAGGACATGTGAAGGCCTAAACTGTCCTTTTATATGTTTATAAGGCATCACTTAGTAGGCGTAATCGCCCATTAAGGCAGGGTGCATGGTATTTAAAAGTAGGACATGTAAATGTTTATTTATTATGAAATGAAATGAAATGTTTAATCTTAATCACATCCTTGGAATGAAATGTATTTTCACTGTAGTCGTGTTGGCTGTTCTTTAAGAAAACACTAGGACGCAATATTAAATTCTAGCCCTGCTTGTTGGGAACAGTGTTCCTTCGAAGGTACGTGCCTGAGCGAGTGCGCACCTCAATGCCCTGAACACGCAGAGCTGTGTGTGTGGCGCCCACACACATCCCGGAGAGTATTCGTGCTGAAACTCCAGTGCGAAAAACGGGCATTTGAAACTTACAGTGGAAGCGGCCTTTAGCAAGTGCTGAGGGAGCACTGGTTAAATTTCTTTTGTTTCCTAGAATGCGGCTGTGGGGCTCATTGTTTGCTTTTGTTTAGGTATTCGTGTTAATTGCAGAGCCCATCACGAGCTGGAATTAACATGAATGTTTTAAACAAAAGCACACAATTTGCCCGCAGCCACACTCTAGAAAATAAAAGAAATGCAGCACCAAATACAGTGTGTGCTTTTAGAATCACCTAAAAGCACACACTGTGTTTGTAGGCTTGCTGCATTTCTCCTCTTAATAGAGCTGGGCTGCGGCGTGAATGTGGGCATTTAAAAAAAAGTTTTCATGTTAATTGCAGCTCATGAAGGTCGCTGCCATTAACATGAAAACGTTAACAAAGGTGCACAATCACCCCGCAGCTGTGCTCTATTAAGAGAAGAAATGCAGCAAGCCTACAAACGCAGCATTTGCTTCCAGGTCAGGTCGATATAAGCTGAAAAGTGGAAGCACAAAAAAAATCATTTTTACAGTAACTTTTTTATTTACATAGTAACAAATGCATTTCACAACATTTTAAATACAGAAGTGTTGTCACATTTGTTAACATGTTTTTTAAACTCGGCATTCTTCCATTTAATTGTGTAACTTGCAGAGCTCATTGCACATCCAAAAGAGTGAGCCAAAATGACCACTGCAACCCTTTTAAGACCTGACCTGTGAAGCTAGTAAGAAAGGGTTGGCAAGACTGGAGTGTGCTATCTCTGATAGGAGATCGGAAACTGATCAGAAGATTAGGTCTTAACAGGATTTGGCCTGTAGAGGTGTTTCCTCAAGCAATGTGCAACATAGGGTAGATAGAGTGAGTAAAAGATTACATGTTAAATGACCGAGCTAGAGGCCATTGTGGTCCTCACCAAAATATAGAGCATGGATCCTCAAAATGTAGGTCCAATATGTTTGTAACCTGTTATCTTAGTAGAAAGGTGGTAAAAAATATAATCACTTCCTGTTGTGAAACAACTGTACTCGATGTTGCAAGAGAGCCACCAGCTTGTTTTCTGCATCAATACATGTGCAGTCTGCCCACCAGGTCCTTGGTGATAGGAGGACTATAAGACATCTGTTTTAATTTCTACATTTTCCTGCTAGTTATCCTGGTGGCATAAGTAACTCACTGGCCCATCAGTGTTGGGCCCTAAGCGACAGAGAAGAGTGTTATGCATTGTCATGCTTGGTTTCCAGGTGTTCCTGGAAACTGCTTATTTACAGCGATTGCCAAGTCTACATAAGTTACCCTTAGGTCAGTATTTATCATCTTGTCTGTTTGTACTTTAGGGTAAGAGCTGGTGGCTGAAGGGGCAGGATTTCGTAGAAATGCAGTGGCCCTAGGTAATGCCATTGAATCTTTCATGCAGCGAAGCACAAACCATTTGTCTCTGAACCATGCTGTTTCTGTCATCAGCTATTCCCCTCCTTTTTTCAACAAGAGAAGTTCAAGCATGAATGGCAAAATATCCTAGTTTGCAAATGTTTTCTATATAATTATGGCTCTGCAACATTTGCCACATAACGCGTCATCTGCTGCATAATTTGGAGATTTTAACTAAAAAATTGTTTGTAGCTCAAACGGATGAAATGTTACTAAAAAATGTGACTAGTGTTTCTGAGAAGTTGACGGCCCTTTGAAAAGATTGACTGATCACCTTTGTCACTGCTGGACTTGTATGTTACACTGGTACCAGTATCAGAAAATATACTGCATTACGCTGCAGCCTTTTTTTGCTGCATAATTTAGTCAACACTGTGGCATGATTTTGTCCTCCATTGCTGCATAACTCCAGTGGCCCGAAGCAGGCAGTACATGTTAAAAGTGCTTGTGCATGAAGCAGAGATTGTGAAGTTTGTGAACTTAGTTTGGTGTGCTTGCAAATCCCTGGTGAGTTGCAGCTACTACTGCCGAAAAAAGGCCAAAGGAGGAACCAATGGGTGAGGCGGCCTGGCCTCAAGGGCAGGGCCGAATTTAGCGCTGGGGGAGCCTAGTGCGACAGTGTTTGTTGGTGCCCCCCCAATGACTCCTTCCACCTCGGATTCCCTCACTACCATCATTTAACAGTGCCCCTCAAGTCTCCATAACAATTGTCTTGCTCTGATGAATTTAACTTGATTTACAGCTCCACTGATACCAGTGTAGGTTGTCAGAGCACTTTACATCACACTCATTACAAAGAGACAATTAATCATAGGTGTGTAAATCTCTGTATTGGAAATTGTACACAAGACAAAGGACTACAAGGTGGAGGAGTTACATGACCTCCATACTAGTAGCAGGATAGTTTAATAGTGATTGGACTGGAGAAACACACTGAATTTAGAACGTAATTCCATGATTGGGGGTTCTCTTTAATAACTAGAATTGATTCCTATTCAAATTAACCCTTTTTGCTACATTAGGGTAATCAGACTGGGGAAAAACATGCAGCTCCTAGATGACAGTTAGTAGCTCACTGTTCTACGTTAGGATTTTGATTTATAAACCGCAAGTAACAAAAGGATCTCACTGACGAAAGCAGTAACCCACTGATCTATTTACATTATGTGCACCTTATGATCTGGATGGTACATGTTCTTTGCAGCAGGCAAATTAGCCCTCTGCGCTACCTTTCCAAGAGTCAAAATTTCCACTTGACAAAACTCCATCTCTCTCTAGGATAAACATTAATCACCTGAGTTATCATGACATTTTTATTGTTGCCTAAAATGGCTGGAGGCCAGGAAGGAGGCAGCAAGTGCTTTTAGAAACATAATGTAGTTGCAAGCATGTCACTCCACCCGAAGTCAGCGCCCGGTCCGATCGCACCGCCCTAGAGCCACTTTGCTCAAGGGTCCTGTGACCTTACTGACTGTCGCGCTAGGGTGTGCTGCTTCATAGGCCTGCCCGCAAGACTGGAGGTGAACTTCAGTATGGATTGTGATTGACAGGCTTTAAGGTTGACCCACAATTGCCACCGTTAGGGTCCACTTGCTGGTGCTAACACACAAGGGCTTCTAAGGTCTAGCTAGGGAATGAGCTCCCTTAGAAGAGTGGTCTGGTGGACTGGTCATGAAGGGTGAACCTGGTTCCCCAGTTCCAAATTTGGCAGCTCTGACCATAGTGCCACATCCTCTCCTCCACTGAACACCATACTGCCCCATTGAGAGAAACTTGCACTGCCTTCAGCTACAACCCAATTGTGCCCCACTGTAAAATCCTGGATGCGACACAATTCAAATTACGCATTAGACGAGAGTAATATGCTGCCTAAAAAAAAAAAGTAACAAAATCATGGAAAAAGCAAAAACTCATAGGGAATGCAAGTTTAAGTAAAGCATGTGAAATTTAAGCAGGAACAACATGGTTACCTTAACGCTTTTACATTAATTATTAAGAAATCAGTGAGTGCTTTTGCTAGCGGCAGAGCAGAAGTGGACACTGTCCTTGTCCTTTACATTAATTATTCAGAAATTAGTGAGTGCTTTTGCTAGCGGCAGAGCAGAAGTGGACACGGTCCTTGTCCTTTACATTAATTATTCAGAAATCAGTGAGTGCCTTTGCTAGCGGCAGAGCAGACGTGGACACTGTCCTTGTCTTCTCTGGGCAAGAAGGAATAGACAGTGTATTTTTCCTTCTCTACCCGCCCTGCCCCAAACTGTCACGAACGCAGAGCCCTATCTGTGGGCCATGGCTATTTCTGCTATCCTGGGACGCATGTTTAAAATAAAAAAAGCAGGGGGACGGAATCTATCAAATTAAAGAAGTAGGGGCTCGCCCTGCCGATCCAGCCAGCTTTGACCACAGCATGTGTGGGGCTTTTAGGAAGCAAGCAGACTACCTTGAGGGTTAATCATCCTCTTGCAACTAGAATGGCTGAGCCAGAGTGCATGAGGTGAATCAACATGATTGGACAGATTCACTACAAAAAATGTTTGTGCTTGGAGTCTGAAAAGAAAGGGAATCTGATGGACATAGTTTGTTTGGCAGTGAGGGGAGAATACCCCGGCAGAGCTGCATTTTCATTCTATTGCTGAAAGATGTTTAATTACTTACTTTGTGCAGCATGCAGAGTATTCTTATGAAAGCTCTACTTTTTACTCTTGGGGTTCTGAATCACATACACTTGGAATTATCGATCCCATTCCCTTCCCCTGAAAACCTAATTCCTGACCCCTGAAATGATGTGCACGCAGCAGAAGCTACCGTGTGACAAAGCAGTAAGACTGTGGGGGACTATCCTTGTGGAGAAGGTGGAAGCTGAAGTAAGGGTTGGGTAATGACTTGAATCTCCTGAAGTCCATTTTCCCAGAATTTGTTTTGTCTTTTTGAGAGGTATAGCAAGAATCATTGACGGTGAGACTAGTTAAATGACGATGATTCGAAAAAAGTGGGGCAAAGCAGATTATTACCAAAACAAAGTGTTTCGAAGTATATAAGCGATTATTGCTTTAAACCCAGATCATACAAACAGAATGTCTGAAAATATGGATTATAAGCTTGTTTTTAAAAACGCCTCCTACCTCTGCCAGTCGCACCCAAACACTCGTGTGCTGCTCTGACAACTATCAGGTCCCGGGATCAAGTGTCAAGACCAATACTGTGCCTCCGGTTCACGAAAGTACACATGTTCAGAGGGCACGGCAAGGGCTGAGAAGTTGACTTTTTTGTCAACAAACTCTGTCTAGGCTGATGCGGGGGGCTTAGGAGGGAATGGGCCCAGAAAGCCGTAAAACTATAACATCCTGTGCAAGAGGCTCAGGTAATGTGACTTCTCTGCTAGGGGGTGCGGGAAGGAAAAACAAAGCTACCACCAGCCGGTGTGTCCAATCTTCGAACCATGTGTGTGCTTCTGGTGACCAAAAGGGTAGTGTGATTGTGAGAAAACAGCAGGCAAGACCCGCTCCATGGATCACTCACGTGATGGCTGGTAGTCCCAGAGTAGACTCACAGGAAGGCTGGTTGGGCACGGCTAATTGATCTGTTAAATTCTGGCCTGCCTGCTCCACGCTGTTCACGAATATTCTATCTCTCACGCATAGCATTTTAAATTTGAAGGTGCAGTTGCATGCCCATATATGTTAGATTATTTTAACATGCTGGTGCTGCCTCATTGGCAGTGTGCCTCAATTGCAGTATTGTCAGAGGGGCGCTATAATACGTGACTAATGCATTTTAATGCGGTGATGCGGACACTAGCAGTAAAATGCGTTAGTCGAAATACCGTTATTATAATTTTATTTTTCCTGCTCAAAGACAGCATTTGTTAAAGTTTTCATGTTAATCACAGCGCCCATCATGAGCTGAAATTAATATGAAAACTTGAACAAATGCACAAAATCACCCCGCAGCCCATCTCTATTAAGAAAAGAAATGCAGCAACATAGCTGCCAAGGTTTCAAATTGCTATGTGGGACGGTTTCAAACCTGCCTTAACACCGTTCACGTGGATCTGTACGTGAAGAAATGCACCATCTTTTCACTTTTTTAAGCAAAAGTTTGGAGTGATATTTGGCGCTGCACCCACACGCATGACTGGTTACTGGTGCACATAGCCATGGTTGCAGCGCTCACAGACCTTACACTGCCACACACAGAGGAAAAAAATTGGAGGGAACATTGGTTGGGAATAGGGCTAACCATTTGTTGGGAATAGGGCTAACTAGTAAAATAATTAAATAGGTATTTTTAATAGTTGTTCAAAATCCAATTCATTGGTGAAATTGGATTTGTTCTAAATATTACATAAAGATCAATAATATAGAAAGGTAACTTTCCAAAAACTAATTTTTGACCTACTTGAAGTACCTAGAAGCTAAATCTGTATTTTCTTCTCCCTCTTCATGGCAAGTAATTAGCATTTAAATAATTGTGAATGAGTTGAGAACTTGCTGCCAGGAGCAAAACAATAGGCTGAACTGAATTGGCAGAGATGTTCCCTCTGAACATGAGGGAATATAGAAAGAAGCTTGGAAGGATCCTTTTTGAAATAGAAGTGTCAAGTCCTGTGTGAAAGGTGCATGCTGCTTGACAGGTCTGCTGGGACTTTTCACTTGACACTTCAGACACACTTCAAGGAGGCATCTCCTGTCACAGGCAAAAGTTAGCAGACACCTGGGTGGGGCTAACCTGATGTCTTCACAAAGTCAGACCCCAATCACATTGGGTTTCTTTTGAATAGCACCACAGCCTGCTTGACAGGTCTGCTAGGTTGATATATAACATTTGAGGCACACTTGAAAGGAGGTAAAAAGAATGACAAAACAATTTGTGTGTATCTATTGTCTGGTTGCTGAAAGCTTAGCTTTGTTATACTAGACTTCTGTCTGTGAGGTTGTTGTGGGACTGCATTAAACTGGAATCTGAAGCTAGATGTGGGATTACTTTGAGATTACCATAGAATATCCCCCTCACAGCACCCCTAGCCCTCGGAGGCCAAGATTAGTATGGGCAAAGAGTTTGACCATCTTGAAAATGGCCAAAATGGACAGGGACAGCCTCAAAACATTTACTCCTATTAGTTAGGAGGTCTTCAGAGGTAATTCCCACCCACTAGCTTGTGCCGGGCATAAATGTGGCACCTACAGGAACCCCCTTCAGAAATATCCTGGGCCTATGGATGATCAGAACCAGACTGAGCCTGCTGTTTGAAACCTGGGAAGAGCCTAGAAGACTGGACCTGCTTTCCCTCGTGTACCCAGGACAAAGAAATGGACTCCAAGGTTCTCAAGGTTGACCTCCTGTTAAAGCTACAGGGACACAACAAGTTACAAGAGGTCTTATCTTACCCAGCTGACCAGTGGAACTGGACCTGGATCAGGCCCACCTGTTGACAGCTGCCTGCCATCCTATGTGTCTCTAAGTGCATACCCGAGGTCCGGGGAGGGGGGGCTTAAGCAGTGTGCACCTGTGTTGGATTTTGACTTAAAGGACTAAATACAGAAGGTAAAATCTTTAATCAGGAGGATGAACCTGGACAGTATATCCACCCCATGCTATAATCTCAGTCAGCGTTAAATTGTGCCTTGGTCCTGCTAAACTGAGGCTGTTGACTATTATTGCCACTTGTGCTTCTTGGCATTAGTTCTACATAAAACTTTAAATGTTCATATCTTCGGTTCCACTTATTGGATTTTATTCATCTTGGTGTCATTTGGGTAATTAAATATCACTCTACTTTTCTAATTGTTTTTTATTGTTTTTCATTTACACTTTGTTACCGTTTTAGTATTGCATAAATACTTAACATATTGCCTCCAAGTTAAGCCTGTCTGCTTTGTGTCCTAACTATTAGGAGGTTGAGCTTAGGTTAATTTAGTGACTTAGAGGGTTCACCTTGAGAACGATTGTGGTTAGCACCTTAGGTGGGTACCTCCTCCTCTCAACTAATAACCACATTTCTTACAGAAACCTTACAAACATTTCCTTTTTGCCAGACTGATGGAAAACAAGTTTCACCATCCCACAGTACAAGAAAGGCAAACTACCCAACCCCAATTCATAAAGACCAACCAGCTTTGTTGTTATTGAGGACAAAAAGCATTCTGGAACATTTGGAATGCTGGGTTGAAAATATCTGCATCCTCAACCCCATCCAGTGAAGCTTCAGGTGTGGATAATCGGCTACTGACAACAATTTAAACATATACCACATTATCCATAATTTTTCCATTTTAACACAAATGCCCTTATTTGACACCTTTTTGGATTTCTCCCATGCTTTCAACCTCATAGAAAGAGGCCTGCTGTGGGCTAAGCTAGAATCCGTGGACAAGTGCCTTTCATTTGTAAAGAACCTGTACTCAAAGTCAAAGGCACAAGTAAGAATATGTACTAACAGAGCAAGAAGTAAACGGTTTCACATCAACAGAGGTATTAAGTAAGACTGCATCATTTGCTGTTAACCTATGCAAATGCACCATACCCTGGAATATCAACAGTCTGCCAAGACATACAAAAATTAATAAAACTGAGATCACGTACACCAATGACTCTATTCTCCTTGTGATGACACAAAACACCCTATAAGACCAACTCAATGCAATAGAAAGATACTGCTCCAGAAATTATGTTAAAAAACAATTGATGGATGGAATGCTGAACAATGTCAAACATTCACCCCCAGTATAGACATGTGGGCCTAAATCCATAGTTTTTTGCTTCTAATGCCATTCCAGTTTGGACCCAGCCATATACAAATTAGTCTTAATTCTGCTCCCCATGGGATCAGTCCAGCTCGAACTGCCAGTCCAGATCTTCTCTGGACTGGAAAAAAGTATCCTGGTACCAGTTTCAGGGTATCACACCTCATCAGCCAGGATAGCTTGATAGCAGCCGCATGATCAGCACAGGACCCACGTCTGGGCATACCCAGCCCACTCAAGGTGACACATGCAAAAAGAACAATAGATGAGCAGAGTGCTGAACAATGTCAAACATTCACCCCAGTACAGAGATCTGGGCCTAAAACCATCATATTTTTGCTCACATAAAAATGTGACCCAGCCATATCCAAATCAATCCTGACCCTGCTCCCCATGGGATCAGTCCAGCCCGAACTGCCAGGTCAGGCCCTGTGTGGACTGGAAACAAGCATCCTGGGACTAGTTTGGGGTTATCACCCCTCATCGGCCAGGCTAGCTTGACTCCAGTGACATGGTGTGCACAGGACCCATGTCCGGGCACACCCATCCCACTCAGGGTGACAAATGAAAAAAGAATAATTGACGGAGGGAATGCTGAACAATGTCAAACATTTACCCAGATTACAGAGATCTGGGGCTTAATCCATCATTTGTTTGGCTCAACATGCCATTCCAGTTTGGACCCAGACATATGCAAATCAATCCTGACCCTCCTCCCTATGGGATCAGTCCAGCCGAACTGCCAGGCCTGGTCCTCCCTGGACCAGTAACAAGCAACCTGGGACCTGTTTCGGGGTGTCATCCCTCATCAGCCAGGTTAGCTTGACTCCATGGTGACATGGTGAGCTCAGGCCCCATGTTTGGGCAAAAGAAACACACAAAAACAGTATGGAAAAAACCTAGATCTGTGATTGGGGGTGAATGTTTGATTTGTTCAGCATTCCATCCAGTGTCTGTTCTTTTTGCCAGAAATCATGTCAGTCTCTCTCTCATAATTGAGGGTTCTGATCAGGGACCTTGAAACAAAAGGTTACTATATAAATTTGCTAATTGGCATAGACAATCAGCCAGTCAACACATAAAACCTCCATTCAAGTATCTGGGAGTGACCATGTCAACTCACTAATATGGAAGAACCACCACTATGTCCCTCTCATCAGGGTAGAGGTCACTGCAAAGGCCATCATCTAGTTTGTCAAAAGACATGGTTATGCACCCACCAATTCTGAACCTTTTCTACTGAACAAAATAGGAGGAATGGTACGCTAAGTACCGAAATCTGGGACACAGACACCAACTTATCTGCAATAGAGCACCTGGAAAGGCTTCAGTGGAAAAATACCATGTGCCTCCCGCAATCCACAACAGCTACATTGCTGGAGCAAACCTAGGATATGCACCCATTGAAAACAGAGCTTCAAATTCTCCTCTATACTATGTTGACAAGAGTAAGTTCAGTGAAGCAAATCATCCCATTGACAGAGTGTGGAAGAAAGCACTACAGGCAAAAGCCCCCTATGAGCGACCAATGTAAGGAACCCATATAAATAAACCCAGAAGACATTGTGGACCCATCATCCTACACAAGAATTAGCAAAAAGAGTGCTAATGCCATACTAAAAATAACAAATACAACAATAGATGACAACGGCCCTGCCAATAAAATAAAAAAAACACATCTTAGGGTCAGCTGTGATACAAGAAAAGCCATCCCAACAAACACTATTCATTCTGATATGCAGAAACTTTCTCCATTTCAATTGTTGAAATTGTTGATCCTGGTTGAGGGGGTGAAACCTTTCTCAAGCAGCAACCACAGATCCTATGAGGGTGAAGTCACAAGCAAACCCCAAATTGAGCAGTGCATAACCCTTTGGTAACTTAGCACAAAAGCAGTCAGACTTAACTTTGAAGCAATGTGTACATTATTTTTGCAGCACGCAAAGAATAATTAAGTGAAACACAACACAAGAAAAAGTCACTCTAATTTAGAAAAATAGAGTCCATTTTAATAAATTATTTGCCACTAAAATAACAAAAATCCAATCAATAGAACCGGAGATATGAATTTTATAAAATTTTAAGTAAAATCTAGAGCCAAAAAAGATCAAAGCGACAACCGCAGACATCGAGTTGTGCGAGGCAGTAAGTAAAAAAATATGTCCGACTGTGATGGAGTACAAGTCAGATACAAAGAGTGGATTGGGCCCATTCACCACTTACCTTCGGACTTAGGAGAATTTCTGACAAAAATGTTTTGAGAAGGTAAAGCTCAGCAGGGCATGGCTGTACTGGCTCCCAGTACACAAGAGATGCCAATTCAAGAGACTGACCCACGCTAGCACGGCCCTTCACAACCTCGGACCTACCTACATCAACCAATGCCAGAACTTCCACCAACCAGCCAGACAATTCTGATACACCTCCCTATCGATTGACCTCCCTGCCCACATCCAAAAAAGCACCAGCAGAGGGTGCTCCTTCTTCTACCCCTCAACTAAGTCCTGGAACGACCTTCCCTTACAGCTCCACAACTCCCCATCGCTAAAGATTTCCAGAAAGCACTGAAGACCTACCTTTTCAACTGTGCCTAGCACCCTGCAAGTGCCTGGATACCCTTGGGGATGATTAGTAGAGCTTTACAAATCGACCGATTGATTAATTGATTGAATAATTGATTGATTGATTGATTGATTGATTGATTGATTGATTGCAGGCAGTGTTAGAGGAGGAAGCGTCCTCATTGGGTGGCAGTTCGAAAAAGTCATGGTGAAGATTTATATGTGTAGACTTAAGGCCAGATGTATGTCCATTTCATTTTGTGAGTCACTTATTGTGATTTTTTGCGAGTTGCAATTAGAGACTTGCAAAATGAATTGTATTAATGTGTCTCAGACACATTTAGCAATTCCCAATGGGGTCGCAAATGAGCTGCCTCATCAGTATTCATGAGGTAGGTCACAATTTTGACCCATTGGGAATGACCTGTAATCACAGGGGTGGTGGTCTGCTGGGGTCAGCAGACCACCATGTTTCTTTGCTTTTTAATTAAAGCAACAGTTATTTTTAGGTCTCGGCATTGAGACCTATTGCAGCCGAGTTCGCTCTCAAGGGAAGACAGAGCGGTGCACGAGCCTATCAGGGTCTGTGGACGCGCACACACAGGCAGGCAGGCAGGCAGCGCCAGACACACACACAGACACGCACGCACACACGTACACACGCACACACACACACACACCCTCCCTCTCTGCCCACTCCCTCTCTGCTGCCCCCCCCTCTACCCCCACTCACCGGGCTCTTTCCCTCCGCAGCGGGTCAGTCACGGCAGCAGGCAGACTCGGTGTCTTCTCCGGCGATCTGCAGCTGATGTGCACGCCCACGCTGCGTCTTGTGCGCGCCCACCACGCTGTTTCGCGCCCGTTGATCCTCAGCTTGTGATTACTACTCCTTCTAACCCGGACAGTCATTTTAAAACGTCGTCAGTAAATACATGCAAACTTAGAGATCACGTAAAATCACAGGCAAGACCTCGCAGAGTTCTTAACTCATGTCAGCATATCCCAACCATATGTTATTAACTATACAATATAATACCTGAAAGCTATTTGATTTTACCAATGCTCTTTCAAGCCGCATTGCTTATTATGCTCTTTGATTGGTTTAAATTAGAAGCAATCTCTTAAAGATGTTTGCGAGGGAGGAGGTTTTCGGTTCGGGAGTTACAGGACTGCTGCTATGAGACCCTCAGACGTTTAAAACCGAAATAAAAGGCCACTGCTGTGCCTGTTGCCCAACCGCCAGCTGTTCCACTTGTCCGAGAAGAATGTGCCCCCGCTGCGTGTGACAGAATCTCCCGCGCGATCATGTTGTGGGAGTCTGGATGAAAGCTGCTAGGCCTGGAAGCGAGCATTCAGGAGGGCCGGGGGCATTCCAACCAAGTCTGCAACTGATCACCCAGGAAGACATTTACTCTCTTCTCCCACCAGGTCAGGCACAGGTGAATAATACTGCCATTTTGCCTGCTCCTCTGCATTTGATTCCCCATTTTAATAACTGTGATTTAAATCGTGTGTTTCCTCATTTCTAAACACTTTGCTATAGAATCTCACACCCGACCCCAGGTCTGCCCAGTAGAACGGCGCTCACTTCTGTTGGACCCGGCCTCATGGCGTGGTCCTACCCCTCCCGCATGGCGGGCTCAGGACGACGTCGGCCCTCCATCGAGCCACCGTCACCCCTGGGTACAACCCTACACGAACTACCGACGAGAGCAACCACCCTGGCAAACCACAGCTCTCCCCCCCCCCGGGAACATGGCGTACCCTGCACGCCCCACCACTGCCAGTCCGGCTACCCCTCCGGATCACCCCCTACAGGCCTGACTCCAGCTTGGGCCCATCACGTCCCAAGCACGTGGCCTCGCCCGACTCCATCTTGGGCCCATCACGTCCCGAGCACGTGGCCTCGGCCCCGGCCAAGGCCCCAGCGAAGCCCCGACATCGAGGCACCAAGATCCCCCCGGGTGGTAGAGTGGCCACTCAACGGATCCAAGAGGAGGGGAGTTTCGATCGCCCTCCAGCCGTCCCCGGACGCCTGGTATCGATCCCCCTCCGGCCTCCCTGGGCACTGGCTCCACCCCCCTGCTGGGTGTCTGGACACCGCCATCCCGGCCCCTCTGCCCCCCAGGGCCCGAGGGTCCGGACATCAAAGGACTCCAGTCCTATATCTGGGCCAGCCCTGGAGTAGGACGTCAGTTGTATCCTGGAGTCAAGAGCCCTACTGACGCTGTCGCGGCTGACCCGAGAAGAACTCACTACCCTGAAGCCTGAAACCATCTTTGGAGCCTGCTGGCGCTGCCGCAGTCCATCTTAGCTGAACCATCTTTGGAGCCTGCTGGCGCTGCCGCGGCCCACCTTAGCTGAACCATCTTTGGAGCCTGCTGGCGCTGCCGCGGTCCATCTTAGCTGAACCATCTTTGGAGCCTGCTGGCGCTGCCGCGGCCCATCTTCGCCGAAACCACCTCGAGGCCTGCTGGCGCTGCCGCGGCCCCCTCTCTGTAACGACCATCTATCGAGTTCTGCTGGCGCTGCCGCAACTCGACCTCTCGGAACCCCCCGGCTCGAGGATTGAGAGCTGTGCGCCGGGTATCCCGTCCTTCATCAGTACTGAGACTGTCCCACTACCCTGTCCCCTATTTACGAGACTTTTCAGATCCTTCGATCTGCCTGTACATATCTTTGAAGACAAGCAACCGTTATTCTTGATAAAGCCTAAGAACTCATCCTCTTGCGTGGTGTCCATTTGTAGTGGTGTGGTTACTCTGCTGTACGATCCTAGGAGAGAACCCTCACCCAGGAGGCCTCTCGATAACGCTCGGCTACTTTTAGACGGAGGGGTGGTCCTAGGGGTGGTCAGTCAGACATCATCTGCCTCCCCCGGGATCGCCTTTCTAACAACTTCATCCCTCTGTGAGGCAGAAGGTGAGTGCGAGTGCAGAGTGCGCAGAGTGTGAAGTAGTGAGTGCAGAGTGAGTGTGCATAGTGTGAGTGCAGAGTGCAGAGTTGTGAGTGCAGAGTTGTGAGTGCAGAGTGTGAGTGCAGAGTGAGTGTGTAGAGTAGTGAGTGCAGAGTGAGTGTTCAGAGTGCAGAGTGAGTGTGCAGAGTGCAGAGTAGTGAGTGCAGAGTAGTGAGTGCAGAGTTGTGAATGCAGAGTGGTGAGTGCAGAGTTGTGAGTGCAGAGTTGTGAGTGCAGAGTGTGAGTGCAGAGTTGTGAGTGCAGAGTAGTGAGTGCAGAGTAGTGAGTGCAGAGTAGTGAGTGCAGAGTAGTGAATGCCGAGTAGTGAGTGCAGAGTACAGAGTAGTGAGTGCAGAGTAGTGAGTGCAGAGTAGTGAGTGCAGAGTAATGAGTGCAGAGGCAGAGTGCAGAGTAGTGAGTGCAGAGTAGTGAGTGCAGAGTAGTGAGTGCAGAGTGCAGAGTAGTGAGTGTAGAGTAGTGAGTGCAGAGTAGTGAGTGCAGAGTGCAGAGTAGTGAGTGCAGAGTAGTGAGTGCAGAGTAGTGAGTGCAGAGTGCAGAGTAGTGAGTGCAGAGTGCAGAGTAGTGAGTGCAGAGTGCAGAGTAGTGAGTGCAGAGTAGTGAGTGCAGAGTAGTGAGTGCAGAGTAGTGAGTGCAGAGTAGTGAGTGCAGAGTAGTGAGTGCAGAGTTGTGAGTGCAGAGTGCAGAGTTGTGAGTGCAGAGTTGTGAGTGCAGAGTTGTGAGTGCAAAGTAGTGAGTGCAGAGTGCAGAGTTGTGAGTGCAGAGTGCAGAGTATTGAGTGCAGAGTGCAGAGTTGTGAGTGCAGAGTGCAGAACTGTGAGTGCAGAGTGCAGAGTTGTGAGTGCAGAGTGCAGAGTTGTGAGTGCAGAGTTGTGTGTTCAGAGTGCAGAGTTGTGAGTGCAGAGTTGTGAGTGCAGAGTAGTGAGTGCAGAGTAGTGAGTGCAGAGTAGTGAGTGCAGAGTAGTGAGTGCAGAGTAGTGAGTGCAGAGTAGTGAGTGTGCAGAGCAGTGAGTGCAGGTGCAGAGTAGTGTGTGCTGTTGAGTGCAGAGTGGTGTGTGCTGTTGAGTGCAGAGTGGTGTGTGCTGTTGAGTGCAGAGTGGTGTGTGCTGTTGAGTGCAGAGTGGTGTGTGCTGTTGAGTGCAGAGTGCTGTGTGCTGTGTGCTGATGAGTGCAGAGTGCTGTGTATTGGCAATGTAAATGACAATGCCATTTATTTATGATTTTAAAAAAAAAGAAATGTCATGAGCAATGCCAATAGCTCTACCTTTAATGATGCCGAGACCATTGCATTGTAAATGCTTGTTTTAAATGCAGCCTGTTCTCCTGAAAGGAGAAGGGGATTCAATTCAAAAATAAAAATGAAAAGCTACCTTTTCATTTCCTTTTCATTTTTTAAGTGTAGGCAGTGGTCCCAGTGCTCTTACAAAATGATGGTGCCTACATTCTCTCTTTTGCGCTTGGGTTACCACCTACTTCATGGAGTCGGTAACATTTTAATGTTTTGCGACAGCATTCCGGTTGCAAAACATTCATACATGTCCCTGCAACTTGGTTATAAGTTACTGACTCACAAAATAGGGTTAGTACATACAAGAAGTCATTTCAGTTGTCGCAAACGTCCCGATTCTTCATTTGTGATAGCTTAAAATGGTCTTACACCTGGCCCATAGTCTCTTTTAAGGAAGTTGAAAATCTTCAGCGGGACAAAGCAGAAGCCTGTAACCGCTGAGAGTTCCACTTTGGTGAAGTACCGCTGAACAAGATTTGTTGCTGTGGAGGAGTATGTAGCAGGAGCTGCCACAAAGTCTGGCCAACCAGCAATTCACCTGGGGTGGATAGATGAGGAGGTTGGTTCTAGTCTTCTCTCCTTTCTCAGAGCAGTTTTTATCCAAAACTTTTCTAAGTCTCAAGGTTTGGATTGTGGCTTTCTGGCCACCTTTAGCACCCCCACCAAGGGCCCAGGATTGGTGGGGTATGGCTTGGGTGTCACTCAGGCTGCGTTCAGTTGCAGGTTCAAGATGGAGGGATCATCAAACAGTGCAAGTCCTAGTTCACGTGGCAATACTTGTTTATTGATCTGTAAACATCACTGGTTAAACATTAGTCACCCCAGGGAATCTCATAGTCTAGAGAATATCAAGATGTCTCAGTCTATTGCCCTTATAAAAAGCAACCTGGCTCTGATCTACACATTTAGAACAGCACACGACCAAAAATCACCATGGAAGACAACAAAAAAATTGTGTGAAGAGCGAGATGGCACCTCACGGGCGCACCACCAATGGGACTATGAGATTCCCTGGGGTGACTAATGTTTAACCAGTGATGTTTACAGATCAATAAACAAGTATTGCCACGTGAACTAGGACTTGTACTGTTTGATGACGTATTGAGTGGAGGGCGTCCTAGTTCTGTCTTTCCCTCTAGACTCCCATTTTGTTTGCGTCAAGATGGAGGGAGCCTTTTCTGTCCCTGAAGTTCTGAACAGAAGGCCAGCAAAGTAGCCCTCAGAGTCACTTTGGTAGCCCTTGGTGCAGATGATGATACAGGGCTTAAGCTGCAGGGAGGCCTTTGAGGGGTCAATCCAGGCTCTAGGCAGCAATGCAAGCTTTCCAGGTGCAGCAAAGTCCTCTTGTGGAGTACACAGCAGGCCACAGCAGGAAGCAGTCCTCTGAAAGTCCTTCTGCAGGTCCAGAAAGTAAACTGAAGAGTGGGTCTGAGGGTCCCCTTTTTATACATCATACCTTATTTGAAGTAGGAGAAGTTTCTAGAGAATTCCCTTTAAAGTGCTTGAATGACTCGCCTGCCCTGGTTCCAAGCTGGCTACATGAACAATGCAGGTGTGACAAGTCCTTTGTGTGAACAGGGCACCGTCTATTTAGGTGCAAGTGGAGTTTTACCCAGCTCTGCCCCCCCATCCTGCCAGTTGATAACCCATTGTGGTACACCTAATCCCTCTATTGTGTGTCTGCCTGAGAAGAATAGTTCAACTGCCAATTACACCCAGTCATGTGACCCAGGATAGGCTCCAGGCAACTAATAGTTTATGGCACAAAGTCAATTTTACCATGTTTGAAGGAGAGAACACATGCACTTTAGCACTGTTTGGCAGTGGTAAGGTGCACAGAGTCTTAGAGCCAACAAAAATTAATTTCAGCAAAAAGGGAAGGGTAAAGTCAATATATTTGGGGGTGACCCTAAAGAGAGGACCAAGTCCAACATCAACCATGTCCTGTTAAAAAGATTCCAAGAAAAAAACCTGCATAACCAAGCTGCTGCTACTTCCTCGCTTCCTTAACCCACTAAATGCTTGTGTACCAGCCATGAACGCATGTACCCATAAAACGACAATATGGCTTTTAACATGATCCTCAGGGCTGAGACAAACTAAAATAATGCTTGTTTTCTTTCAAGCACAAGAAACAGGAGAATGCATCACAGGAGTGGAAGCCTGAAGGTCTTGTGGAAACAAACTAAAAAAGCACCGACAACACCAATAGATCTCACCTCTGTGACCTATTGGCTTGCCAATAGTTATTAGTCACTCTTCACAGCATACTAAATGCTGTGCAGAATGTCTATATTGTAAAGAAAAAAGGCCTTTAAAGATGACCCTTGCCTCCTGATATTGCTGGATCTCTCTGATTCCTTCTTTTCCAGAGCCGACAACACCCTCATGTCTCGAATGGGATTCACACAAGATGTCCTTCATTGGTTCTCCTTCTACCTTTCCCACCATCACCTCCAGATTCCAAAGATCATTATTACTTGTGGTTTTCCCCAGGGTTCCATAAGGTATTCTCCAGCCTTTACATTGAGCCACTTGGTGCTTTACTCACGGGTAAAAGCATCACAATTCACCAATATGCTGATGAACCACAAATGTAATTGAAAGTATACTTTGCTCCAGACAGACTCACACACTATTGTGCACATCATCAAGACTTGGATGCCCAAAGCCTCCCTGAAGCTCAACCCAACCAAGACAGAAAAACAGTTATTTGTTAACAACAGCAAACTATACAGTACAAACGTGGCTCAATGATATGAACAAAGACAGCTTTGACCCCCAATCCTCACTGAATTCCTAGTCACTTAGATTCCACCTGGACACTAAACCCACCCTCAAGGAACACATTTTCCTTAAAAAAGACAGCCTGGCATCAGCTGTCACTTCTAACGAAAGTTAAACAGTTTCTTCCAGAACGTGAATTCTGAACTGCTATTCATACCCTCATACTATTGCATTTGAATTATGATATTGCCCTAATCCATGGCCTTCCAGACTCCATATTGGCACCACTTAGGGATATCCTACGTGCCACAGCACATCTCATCCAGGGCCTGTATAAAGATGAACACTTCAGCTCCATCTTGATGGAACTTCATTGACTCCCCTTCCAAACCAGCATCATCTCAAAACCAGATCCATCATTTACATAGCCCACACAGCCAACACTCCTGCTTATCTTGCAGACAAGTTCATCTCTGGTGCGTTTCAGCACACCTGCAGCAGGTCACCATCAGACTACAGACTAAGAGGTGTAAAAAAGCGCAAAACAAGACCACAGGCCTTTTCCATCTATGCACCTATGATCTGGAACAAAATCCACTCATCCACCATTTCTGTCCTGACGTTGCTCCAATTTAGGAAAGAGTTGAAGCCTCATCTCCTTAAAGAACAACAATATCACAATGCATTAACTGTCCACAGTTCGGTTTTTCTCCTCTTACTTGTTGACTTTAAGCTTGCCTTTCACCATGTACAGTACTCAGTTACCTATTAGAGGGGCTCGGGCTACAGCAATACCATAAATGTACATGTATACATACATATATTACATGTATTATTAGTTCAGTTAAGATATGGTTACCAATCTTGAAAGACAAGTCCTATTATATTGAAATTGTTAAAAGTCTAAAGATACATGGTCCTATGTATGCTGTGGGTACCCTGGGAGGCTGTGTCACACACAATCATTTGGGCTTTGAATGCAGAACCCTGAGATAGCTAAGAATGTTAACTAATCATAAAAACTGCAACAAGAAATCAAAACTGACTTCAAAAGACATAAATACACTATGATCAGTGTGGGTCTAGAATATCAAGTAGGGAATATCATCATACCTAATATAATAGGCATAATATTGAGGACACATATGTCAACATGTAAGTAGGCACGGATTTTCTGTAAGTAGGTATAGCTTTTCTGTACCTAACTCTACATATATATATACATTCACAATATAAATATCTATGTAGATGTGGAGTTAAGAATAGTGAATCTATACTTCCCTTTATGCACCTTTCTTTCCATATTTTGATCCTCTATATCTTGGCTACAATATTAAGGTAACGATATTACCTACTGGCCCTGTCACATATATTATTTTGCTTTTTTTTATTTCAGTTTGTTTTATTGCATTTCTATTTTTGTTAGTTTGCTTTAGGTCTGCTTTGGGTCGTGTTTTCTTCTTGCTGTGTTTCAGTCTTCTTTAACAAAAGATAGTAAATTGGATTGAATTCGTGTTGCGTTTAGATATTGAGCGCTTCACATGCGTGCCAATTAAATTCGCATTCATTTTTTATGGGGGGGGGATTACGTATTCCCTTCATCATACTCTCTGAGTCACTTTGAAACACTGTGTGCTTCTTTCTGCACTGCAGCACTCCACTTTACAGTCCACCAACTGTTGTTAAGTGCAAGGGTGCCAGGGGCTTCTGCTGCTGGAGCCGGGGCATGGGGACTGTGCACATGGTTATAACCTGGAACATGAGCTGCAGCCCGGATCTCTGCCTGCTGCTGCTACTGCTCTTCGCCCGGCACACAGGGAATGGAGCTGGCCTGTTGCCTTTAACAATTACCAGTAAGTGCATGACACCCTGACCTCCATGGGATCCCGGCAGCCAGTTTGAAGCCCCCCCATTGCACTTTTGCTTGTTTGCTTTGGGCCCTGTTTTCTGCTTGTTTTTGAAGCTACTCTCCACTTATCTTGGCGTAGGCCACTATTGTTGAAGCCAGATAAAACAATTGTGCGGTGTAAGGACAGAGCGGCAGGCCCCTCGGATGGTCTCCATGCATGGCACTGTTTTGCCAAAATAGGATATCAATTTTCATGCATTGTTATTGTGCAACATGACACATGACCTCTTGGCGTTCCAGCAATGTCAAGAATAACAAATGGTATAATTAGCAATGCATTTATACACATTTCTGTTACTTTAAAAGCAAGATAGTCAAGCTAAAATGAAAGCCTGCGATCTATGAGTGCAAATGAAATTTTGTCCAGGCTCCCAGCTCTACGAAGCACTTTCTGCTATAGACCTGACCTCACCAGTCTATTTTATTTGCATATTTACGGATATTTATAGGCACAGGGTCTGTAGTTACAGAATAAGCCATCTGTACAGCTTTGCCAGCTACCTTTGACACTGGGAAAGAGAGACCAGCTGAAGTTTCCAAACACAACTTAGGGGGCTATTACGATGGTGGTCGGAAAACCACCCGACCGCCATGGTAGCGGAAAACAACAGCCCGCCGGCACCGCAGCAACACCGGTGGACTCATTAGGATCAACGGCCCAAAAAATCCGTCCATGGTGGTAAGAGCCACCGAAAGACTGCCGGACGCGAGCGGAGCGGTCGAAAATCCGTCCGCGGCGGTTGGATTCGTGGCGGAAACACACCAACCCGCCGCCAGTAAAGCAGAGTCACCCCCCGGAAAATTAAGAAATTCCCGATGTGACCGCGGTACGTTCCACTGTTTCCGTCCGCCGCGGTCGCAAACAGTGATGAATGGGAGATACGGCAGAGCGGCTGGAGCATAGCCACCATCGCGGACGCTCCTTGAAAAAAATGGCGGCCAACCGCAAAACACTCACCAAGGCTACCAAGTGCACCCAAGTGCAGTCCTGACCCCCAAACCACCAACACAACCCAAAGACACAACCCCATGCCAAAACTAAAACACTACAAATCCCATGAAAACCCACACAACACACCTGAAAGAAATCACCCATTCTGACACACCCACATAGCTGAGTATAAAACCAGCCCCTTCCCTGACCACAATCCTTTGCAACACTCCAGAAGAGAAGAGCATTCACCAGATCCGAGAGGAGAGGCAAAAGAATATAGCACACACCCATCACCACCACCACCACCACCATCACTACCACACCTGCACCTCTAACACCTCTGCACACAAAAACACCACACACATCACCACCACAATTACTACTTCCACATCTGCACCTCTAACCACTTGGCACACCACACACCATGGCAGCACGAAAAAAAGCCAAAATTCACTGACAGTGAGTTGAGGGTATTGGTAGATGAGATAATCAGGGTTGAGACACATTTGTTTGGCGCCCTGGTCCAACAGCCACCAGAGCACAAATGTGGGCAAGAATAGTTGAGAAGGTGAATGCAGTAGGGACCACCCCACGCAACAAACAGGAAATAATGAGGAGGTGGCATGATCTCAAGACACTCGTCAAGAAGAAGAGGGCCAAGAACCCCGAGCTGGCCACGGGGACTGGCGGTGGCACTCCACTCCCACCCATAAGATTCACTGATTGGGAGGAGAAGGTGCTTGCCATCCTGCATCCAGAGAGTCTCACAGGAATAGCCAGGGGAGTGCAGGCTGGTAAGTACAATCAAATGTATCTCCATCACACTGCAATGTACTGTCTTGCACAACTACAAATCTATACCTCCTAGGCACAAGTCTAGTCACCAGCAACACAACACAGGTCTCACAGATGGAACATTCACTTCATCCGAATCACCCCAAAGCTACACAACATTAACAGGGTGGCATGTGTATAGGCAACCAGCAACACAACTCCCACCAGGCCCCCCTGTCTCAACCCTGAGCAGGATGGAGCACTCACCTCCACCAGCATGTGTCAGCAATGTATGGGTCAGCTTCATCTAACAGGTAGTCAGCCATCTTACTAGGGAAGTGACTCCGGGGGTGGCAGGCCTGCACTACAACTCCCAACATGCCCCCCTGTCCCACCCCTGAGCAGGATGGAGAACTCCACCCCACATAGAAGCATGTCCCAGCCATTGTATGGTACACCCTCACCTAACAGGTAGGTGCCCATCTTCACAGGGAGAGCTGTTTGGGGGTAGGAAGGCCTGCTCCGCAACTCATACCAGGCTCCCCTGTCCAACCCCTCAGCAGTATGGAGCATTACACCCCACCAAGAAGCACGTGTCCGCCATTGTCTGCTTCAACTTCACCTAACAGGTAGGTAGCCATCTTCACAGGGAGGGGAAATGTGTCCTGGGACCCAGCACTACAACTCTCACCAGTCACCCCTGTCCCACCCCTGAGCAGGATGGAGCACACTGGAGCATGTCCCAGCCGTCGTATCGTACAACCTCACCTAACAGGTAGGTAGCCAGCTCACCAGGGAGGCCTGTACCACAACTCCCACCAGGCCCTCTTGTCCCACCCCTGAGCAGGATGGGGCACTCACCCCCCACCTCCAGCATGTGGCAGCCATCGTATCAATACAAACAAACTGACAGGTAGTTAGCCATCTCCCCAGGGAGGGATGGGGGAGGGCTGCACTACGACACCCACCAGGTAGCCCTGTACCCAAGCCCCGCAAGATGGAGCACTCACCCCCCAGCATGTGGCAGCCCGTGTATGGGTCACCTTCACCTAACAGGTAGGTAGCCATCTTCCCAGGGAGGGCTGGAGGGGAAGCTGCACTACAACACTCACCAGGGAGCCCTGGACCCAAGTCCAGCAAGATGGGGCACTCCCCCCAGCAGGTGGTAGCCATTGCAGTGTTCATCTACACCTAATAGGTAGGTAGCCATCTTCCCAGGGAGGGCTGGGGTTGGAGGCTTGCACTTCAACACCCACCAGGCAGCCCTGTACTCAAGCCCAGCAAGATGATGCACTCACTCCCACCAGAATTTGGCAGCCAGTGTTTGGGTCACCACCACCTAACAGGTAGGTAGCCATCTTACCAGGGAGGTGACTCTGGGGTGGCAGGCCTGCACTACAACTCCCAACATGCCCCCCTGTCCCACCCCTGAGAATTGATGGAGCACTCACCCCCCGCATGTGGCAGCCATTGCAGTGTTAATCTACACCTAACAGGTAGGTAGCCATCTTCCCAGAGAGGGCTGGGGGAGGCTGCACTACAACACCCACCAGGCACTTATGTACCACCGCTCAACAGGATGGAGCACTCCACCCCACACAGAAGCATGTTGCCAAAAGACCACAACAATGTCACAACAGGACAGGTGAACAGTCAGTGCATTCACCCCAGAATACATACAGATAAGCATGGAGATAGATGACAACACAAGGCCTCACATCACACATTGATTGGCACAGATACTATCCCAAGATACGGTGTGCACACAGCTAAGTGTATGCCACGTTCACAGGAACAGCAGCGTGACTCACAAAATACCATGTCGAAGTAAATCACGGCTGCCAGGCAGAGCTAACAGCAAAGATGCTCCACACAGATTGGTGAATACGCTAGTTGTCAAATGACAACCTTCCATTGTAATACTGAAATATACATGTGGGGAATGGTATCCATTCACATGTCACCCATTGCCCGCCAATTTGTATATACCCCACATCATGTCAAAATGTTAACCACTGTGCAGACATACAATGTGTGAAATAGTCAACTGCGCTATGCATAGCCTGTAAATTAGAGACATGAACAGCAAGCTTGAGGTGTACACGTCAAAGACCATCTCCCCTCTGTCCCGCAGGTGACCAAGAACTGACCGTGGAGGACCAGGACACCAGCCCGTGGAGCCAGCCTCCTCTCCCATTGGGCCATGGACTCTCTGGTGCAGACTCCCTCGGCTCACACTTGGACCAGGAAGCCGGCCCGTCTGGAATGCCACCACCAAACTGGTACCGGGACACCACTGCCACCACCACACCCTCAACAACACCAGCCACCCCTACACCGAGCCCTGCTCGAACGATCCCTGTGGCCGCCACCACCACCATCACCAGTGCTGCCTGCAACATCCACCCTGCCTCAGAGGATGCCCACCCACCCCAACAACCGCTGAGGCCATGGCAAGTACCGATGGGCAGACAGTTGTGAGGCAACAGGTGTGTGACAGCAGGGCAGGGGCGAGGGCCAGGGAGACACAGAGGCCCCAGTACCATGGGACTGAAGCCCTGGCCAACATCAACAGGGTCATTGGGGCTTACGAGCATGTCCAGGCCCAAATGGACCTGGCCCACCAGGACACTCGTGAGCTCACCCAGGTGCTTCAGTCCATGGACCATCGCATGGGCCAAATTGTGGACCTGCTGAGCCAGCTGGTGGCTGAACTCCGGCTAAGGCCTGTGACCCAGCCAACACCTTCACCTCCCTCCGGTGTCCGGCAGGATGTCAGATGTCCATCCTCCCCTGCGGGCACAGAGGGGGCAGATTCATCAAACACCACTGGTGCTGCAGGTCCGTTCCCCCTGCCAAGAAACAAAGGGACCGGCCAATAAAATCTCTGGGCCCAACCACGGAAAGGGTCCAGGTAAATGCCACCCACGAGGCCACCCATGATGACGCTCCTTTCCCCCGAACATTGACCATCGCAACTATCCTTCCCCACAATGCCATGTTAATGGGATCCGTCTGTTGGACTTGTCTCATCTTCCATCACTCTGAACTCAATGCGCTACCATTCACATTTTTGTATATATTCACTTCCTTGTCACATTCATCCCCTGTAAATAAACACTTCTTAAACACACATGTTGTTGTGCCTGCTCCATGTTTATCACAGTATGTAAAGAATTAACCATGATTACAATGTCACAAGAGCACGGATTGTCAGTAGGCAAGGAGAGGCTGAAGGGACCTAGGAAAACCAACAGAACAATAGTAACTAATCAGGTGGTGGCATCACAGTCAACAACAACAGATGTCAGCAAGATACACAAAACTGCACACATTACTGTGAGCAACAGTACCGACATAGACTTCCCAGAACTGTGCATAACTACTGGGTTCCCTAAACATTGCCATCCAACACTGAGGCAATAACAGGCTACAGGCACAAAGTTCATATCAACCTTTTCACCAACATCAGCAGACAATGGCCCGTTGTATCTTGTCACTCACCTTCATGTGAAGTAGCAGTTGATGAGCTGTCCACGCAGGTCAACACTCTCCTCCTCTCCACTATCCTCATCACTGGACATGGGTTGGTTTGCAGGCGGGGGCCTCTGCTGATTATCATCGTCCAGAAGCAGTGGGATCTGCTTGTGCAAGGCCAGGTTGTGGAGCATGCAGCAGGCAACAACAATCTGTCACACCTTCCTGGGCGAGTACATCAGGGCACCTCCGGTCTTGTCCAGGCAGCAAAACCGTGACTTCAAGAGACCAAAAGTACGCTCCACCACACGACGGGTCCTTCCATGGGCATCTTTGTACCGGACTTCAGCCGGTGTCCTGGGGATTGCGCTGTGGGCTCAGTAACCAAGGACGGTTGGGATATGCAGAGTCACCTATGTGTGAGATATACAGACCTACTCTTGAAAACAAGTGTGGCAGAGGACAACATGTCACACACACAGATGCCAGTTGACTCTGCATACTCACCCACAATCCATGTATGCTCCGGAAGAAGATTACCCATCATTTGGGTCACGATGCTGTTACCCAGGATGTATGAGTCATGGGCAGAGCCCGGAAATTTGGCACACACCTGCGAGATGATCATATCTGTATGGCACACCACCTGCACTAATCGGAAATGTTTCCGATTACTGTAGACAAACTCACGCACCTGCAGTGGAACCAGCCCTACATGTGTGCCATCAAATGCTCCAACAACATTTGGTATGTGGCCAAGGGGATAGAATTCACCCTTTACAGCCGCCAATTCATGCATCCTGGGGAAATGTATAAAGCTGTCCTTGTAGATCATCATAGCGGACAGGACATCACGTAGCACCATGTTGAACATGGGTTGCGACATCCCACCTGCGCTGGCCAGCATGTGCTTGAATGATCCGGTGGCAAAAAAATGCAGGGCCGCCATCAACTTCAATGTTGGGTTGAAAGCAGTTGAACATGTCTGGTGAGGCTGCAGGTGGGGCTCCAACATAGCACATAGGTTCTGTAGGGTGGGTTGATCCAGACAGAATTTCCGGATGGTCTCCTCATTCTACATGACTGCCATAACCGTGAAGGGTCGATGTACATTTGGTCTCCTCCTAGAGGAGATGAAAGGGGACACATGTAAATGCAATGCAACATTACACGTGTACAATCTCTCATGTCTTGAGTGACACAACAACAACATTTACTCGCCTCACTGTGGATTCATAGTCCACCTTACATGTAGGGACAACATCTGCTACACTACTTGTACACTTGTCCCCTTTCACACAGTAAGTGCCTACACACAAATAAAGGCCATCAAAATGCACCAAGAGGTATGGCCTTATCTAGCACGAGCTGCACAGAGAGTATGCCGTCCAGCATATGTGGGAAACCAGAACACCGCTGTTACATACACAAGGCACACATCAACAACACAATGAGCACAGTCTGTGGCTAAATAAGTACGTGCATGAGCCACAAAAACTGGAAAGTCAAAGCACATTGTCCATTTGCACATACATCACTGGGATAGTGGCAGCCCCTACTACATTGCACTGTGTACTCATTGCGGAGTACGACACAACACTGATCGGTGTACATGCACATCAACATCGCAAGTGAAATGTGAGTGACAACATGGCAATGGTCAAGGTCACATACACAGCATGTTTAGGCAGCAGTGGTGAAAATGTCACATTGACATTGTGTGCTACATGATGTGCCATTTATCACATGCTCACTGTGCATTGTTGGGCAATGCCCATTGGACATTGAGACAGCATGGTGCATTAATATCTGCAGTCAAATCGGTCTGCCACCAAGATCCCGCTCCCTTATAGCAATGCATGGCCCCAGAATCGCGGTAGCTACCGCCTGGCACCAGCGGTGTGTTGCCGCCATGGCCCAAGACACCATCATTGTGTGAGTGATAGACAAATACACTTGGACAATGGCGGCTGGCATGCTCTGCCACCCAGATCACGGTCCCTCATAGCAATGCATGGCCCCAGAATTGCGGTAGCTACTGCCTGGCACCAGCAGTGTGTCACAGCCATGGCCCAAGACACCATTGCGGGAGTGATAGGCAAATACACCTGGACAATGGCGGCTGGCATGCTCAGCCACCCAGATCCCGGTTCCTCTTAGAAATGCTGGCCCCAGAATCGCGGTTGCCACCGCCTGGTACCAGGCGTGTGTCACCGCCATGGCCCAAGACACCATTGCAGGAGTGATAGGAATATACACCTGGACAATGGTGGCTTGCATGCTCCGCCACCCAGATCCTGGTCCCTCATAGCAATGCATGGCTCCGGAATCGTGGTAGCTACCGCCTGGCACCAGAGGTGTGTCGCCGCCATGGACCATGCCCTTACAGCCAATGGGAAACGCAATTGCGGTAGCTTGATGCAATTTTGAAAATTGCGTTTGGCCGGCTCCGCCATCGCGGAGCTGGTCATTGGATGCATTTGATAGATGCACCACCGCATAGCGCCTGCCTGTCCACTGCGGTGTGTCACCACCATGGACCATGCCCTTACAGCCAATGGGAGCCGCAATCACCGTAGCCTGATGCAATTTTAAAAATCGAGGTAGGCGTGCTCCGCCACCGCGAAGCTGGTCATTGGATGTATTTGAAAAAGGCCAACCTGGAACACCAATTGCAGCAGCTTAGCACCACTGAAACGACCCCAGGGGGCTATATATGTGTGGGAGAGAGCCTCACATTTCCAGTGCTCCCAGAGCCTGCTGCCTGAGACCCCTCATCTGCTGATGCCTCCAGGGACTGCTGCCTGAGACCCCTCACCTGCTGCTGCCTCCAGGAACTGCTGCCTGAAACTCCTCACCACCCACTACTGCTGCTGCTATCTCATGTGAGGATCTGTGCCAGTCCCTTCACAAGCGAGGAGCTGGAGGTCCTGGTGGACGAGGTGCTCACACAGTACCCAAGGCTATATGGTGCCCCCAATGTTGTGGTAAGTCTTCAACAGTGGGGGGAAGTACAGGAGGGGCACACATGTAGTTGGTCTGATGCAATATGTGCCTGAGAGTGTGGGGTTGTGTCATGCACTGCCTAACATGCTGTCTCCAGGGGGAAGGGAGGTGTACCTGATGCCACACATTTTCCTACCTGCACATCAATATTTGTGTGACATGTAGAGTGTTAGCAGTCATACAGTGACGCAACAAGTTGGTAATGCAGGAGTCAGGACAGTGATTGCTTGGGTGAATGGCAGTGTGGGTCCCTGTTGTCCATCTCAGTGTGAGGTCACCTGGCCTGCACAGTCAACGCCCGAAATGTGGGCAGACTACACATGGCTTTCTGTGCTGGCATCCTGCATGTGTGTGAGATGTGCAGGCACTGTCCCCCCCTCACACCTGCATGCATTTACGTGTGCTTTTCCCATTCAGATGTTCCATGTGAGATGCATTCTGGTCATTGTTACACATATCTGTGGATTTGGGATGAGTTAGTATCATGCTACTGTACTGAGAGATATTGGCACATGACACTGGGTCGCTGATGTTTCCCCCTCTTGTCTCTCATGCCTGCAGCTCAAAATACACCAGCGTAAGGCTGTGTGGAGGGCCATTGCAACCAAAGTGCGGGCTCTGGGTGTCTCAAACTGTGCCGCACCCACTGCCACTGGGACCGCATCTGCCGGCTGGCAAAGAACGTGGCGGAGATGACACTGGGGCTGATCCCTCGCACTGGTAGGTTGGCACGGCGCAGCATGACACCACTGATGGGCCGCATCTTGGCCATTACACAGCCTGAGTTGGATGTACATTTGAAGGGGCATCTGAAGCAGGCTAGGGGTAAGTATTCTGGGGAGGCTGACTTTGGCTGTGAGTGGCTGCATGTGTACACAGCCTGTGCTAGCGCTGGCCTGTGTGATGTTGGTAGTGTGATGCAGTAGCTTGTAAGTGGCCTCTGTGCTGGGTGCAGCAGTCATGCATTTGCCCTACCTGTACTGACTGAGGTAATTTGGGATAGTCTGGGAAATCACATGGAAGGGAACGGCAGTGCGCCCAATCTGAGTGTGCTTTCATCAATGCGTGCATTGCGTCACCTCAGATTTGTGAGACTTACACATCTGACACCAATGTGCAACTGTAGTTGTGCCCCAAAGTACAACATGGTGGATGGCATGGGCTTATGGCCATTGAGGAATGTCATGTTCTAGACTGTATCTGTGCTGTCCCCTCCTGCTCCATCCAGATTTGTCAGTGGCAACATGTTGTAGGGTTCATCCTTGCCCGCATCATGGCCTTAGGGGTGCTCTGAGCTATTTGTGTGTCTATTTATTTATTTATTTGAAGAGTTTTATATAGCGCTGGCTAGACCCGGAGGTATCAGAGCGCTTTACATGAGAATCGATTGTATATAGTTACATCAGTTACAATAGCACACAATAGAAACAGATACGAGTCAATAGGAGCATAAGGATGGGTGGGGGGAGGAATGAGACATGGGTGTAGAGATAAAAAAGCAAAACAGACAAAGTCAGGCAGGGCTGGAAGGGGGAGGAGGCAGCCACAGGATCAGGGAGGGTGGAGGTAGGGGAGGCAAAGGAGACACAGCAGAGAGACGAGGAAAAACAATGTCCAATGTCCGGCTGGGTAGGTGACGGCCAAGGGGGTAAAACCAAAGTTTGAGTCCACAATGTCATTGCACAGGGTGGCATGCAACATGTAGATTTTGTCATCTTAAGTGATGCTTTGCTGGCATATGTTTGTTCTGTTGCTGCCACTGAACTGACCCCACTTCTCTTTCCCATGCAGCATCTCCCGTGGTCATGGAGGGACAAGGGATGGACTGCAGTGGTGGGAAATCAAGCACAACAGCTGCAGAGGAGCACAGTGACCCAGAAGTGACCAGTGCCTCGGAGGGGGACAGGAGTCTGCTGGAGGAATCACTGCCAGAGAAGCAAAGCTCAACCTCATATGATGACAGAGGTGATACATCCATGTTGGCAGGAACAGGGAACGGGGAGTCTGCCCCATCTTCCACCACACAGCGAACAGTGCCCACCCTCCCAGCCACTTCCTCTGGAGTTGCCCATGTTCGTAACAGTAAGAGGGGAAGAGTGTCCTTCAGCCCTTGCCCCTGTCCCCCCTGCAGCCATCAGTGCTGATTCTGTGGACCTTTTGCGCCAGCTGTGTTTGGGGCAGACAGCTCTCCTCAATGCCTTCCTAGATCACGACAAAAAATTGGCACAGGTGGTGGCTTAAATGGAGGGCGTCCATTCAGATGTGGGCGGGATACACCAGACTGTACAGTCTTTGTTCTCTGAAGTGACAGAAGCCATTCAACTGGCCCAATCTCATTGTCCAGCTCCAGTCCCTAGGCACACCACCCTGCCAGTGGCCACATCTGATGATAGTGACCACACACCCCAGACATCAGGGGAAAGATACAGCACACACAGCACACTGCAGCAGCAGGTCAAGCAGTCCAGGGCACAGACACCCTCCCCACAGCCCCAGCTGTGTGTGGGGCAGACAGCTCTCCTCAATGCCTTCCTAGACCAAGACAAAAATTTGGCACAGATGGGGGCTTACATGGAGGGTGTCCATTCATATGTGGGTGGGCTACACCGGACTGTACAGTCTCTGTCCCCTGCGGAGACGGCAGCCATTCAACTGGCCCAATCTCATTGTCGAGCTCCAGTCCCTAGGCATACCACCCTGCCAGTGGCCACATTTGATGATAGTGACCACACACCCCAGACATCAGGGGAAACATACAGCACACGCAGCACACAGCAGCAGCAGGCCAAGCAGTCCAGGGCACAGACACCCTACCCACAGAAGGCTAAACCCACCCCAGAGCGCAGAGGCAAAGGCCCTTCAGCCGACACCCAGGGCAAGGAAGCCAAGAAGCAGGCATCAGGGTTACATGCCTCAGAGGCATCCCCATCCAAGTCAAAAAACAGTAGAGGACTCACCTGTCCCAAGAGCGTCTCGCAAAGACAAGCAGCTAGTTTCCGTGCCCAGTGAAAAACAGGTATCTGCTAAGAGTACTCGTAGAAAGAGCTCCAAGGCCGGTTCACCCACAACATCAACTCCCATCCTGAGCGCTGTGAAGCAGGGAAAGGAGGCCACTGTCGGGGGTACACCTGGTGAGCAGGGGATGCAGGGGCAGAGGCAATCCCAGGCCAGCGCCCTGCAGAAACCATCATGTCCCTAGAGGGAGGGCCGCCATCTGCACAAGATTTCTGGTGAGTGTGCCTGTTGTGTACACACCACTTGGCATGATTCCCAAGACAGGGAAGCCATTTTGAATCCCAAAGAAGTGGAAGGTCACCCCTCCAGATTCTCCCACACACACTGTGTCGCTGTGTACCATGAGTTCACCTCTAGGAGCCACCATCCCACCTGGCCCTAGCAGCCCTCACGCTTCCCAAACCACTGATGGCTCTCCCACACCTGCTGCTAGCAGCACTCAGGATTTCCAAACCACTAATGGCCCTACCCCAGCTGGGCCTGTCTCTGCCCGGGCCAGTCCCCCACCTGTCCCCGACACACAGCCACCTCCAAGTCAGACTGTCAGCCAAGTCTGAGTGTTAGTCCCCCTCACACATGTGTCTCCCACAGTGGTGCCATGGACTGCCGAATCTTGCCACCCTGAGTGTGTTGCTGGCCATGGTAGGGTACAGTACCACCCACTCACAGTGCAGGGTCTCATGTACTCACTCTGCACTTCGTACTGGCCACTTCACTTATTGCTCCTGGCTGTGTTCATTGTTCCCTGTGTAGCTTCTCATGTACCTCACCTGCACTGTGTGCTGACTACTGGTCCTGTTGTTGACTGATGTTTGAGATTTGCCCGTGCAGCTTCTCATATACCTCACCTGCACTTTATCCTGGCCACTGGCCCTGTTATTCACCGATGTTTGAGATTTGCCCATGCAGCTTCTCATGTACCTCACCTGCACTTTATCCTGGCCACTGGCCTTGTTATTCACTGATGTTTGAGCCTTGTCTGCGCAGCTTCTCATGTACCTCACCTGCACTGTGTCCTGGCCACTGGCCTTGCTGTTTACCCCTTCCCTGTGCAGGATCTCATGGACATACTCTGCATCTTCGACTGGCAACTGGCCTTGCTGTTTTCCCCCTCCCTGTGCAGGATCTTATGGACATACTCTGCACCTTGGACTGGCCAATGGCCTTGCTGTTTACCCCGTTCCTGTGCAGGATCTCATGGACATACTCTGCACCTTGGACTGGCCACTGGCCTTGCTGTTCACCCCTTCCCTGTGCATGTTCTCACGGACATAAAATGCACTTTGTCATGGCCACTGGCCTTGCACTTGTCCAGTTTTTGTGCCTATAACTGTGATATGTGAATAATACCAGTTACTCCTGTTGTCTGCATTGTCAGTGTCCTTGATAAATAAAGCGTTATTCTGTGTGAGTATGGTTTACTGTGAAACATACTCTATATGCCAATTCAACATTGTCAATGGTTTGGGTCACTTTTTTCTGGGTTTTACAGAGGTGACATGCACTTCAGTTCTTCTTGACTCTGGGGCTTGGTGGTGCAATGATGTTGGTTTGTGATGAACTACAGTTGCAATGCTCACTCGTTGGTCAACGTGTCTATATTTGACACATGTCATGTCTGTATGCAGGTCCAGTACAGAGTGGGATACAATACACAGTATTGCAGGCTGGAAGGTCAGGGAAATAATGTCTGTGTGTGCTTTCTTGATGTGTGCTCAGCAGTGTTGGTGTATGCTCATCTAGGGATGTCCAGGCATCATTGTTACATGCTTTGCTTTCAATTTATGTACTTGGGTGGGCATGTGGTGTGCAGTGTGAAGGGGTGACTTTGTTATTGGTGTTGGTGTGTGTGTGCCCCTGCAATGTTAAATGCACACGTGCCACCCTGGAGTTGTGTGCCTGTTGTTTGTGTTGGTCAATCCTGTGCTTGTGACTGTGTGCACATGTGTGAGTTGTAGGTTGTGCACTATACAGTGTGTTGGTGTGTCCTTGCACTTGTGGGGGATGACTACTTGTTGTTGGTGGCAATTGTGAGTATGCAGAGTGTGTGGCTGGCAAGTCAGTGTTATGTTTTGTTGATCCGCCATGTGTTTTGTAACTGTCTGTGCTCACTGTGCAGCCCTGCTCATCCACACTGACAGTGTGGGTGTGTTTTGTCATGCATTGCTGTCACTTGGGTCTATTATGTAACCATTGTGGCTTGTGGGGTGTGGAGTAGGACCATTGCCTATCTGTGCTTCGTGTGCCTACCCATTGTGTGTGTGCCCTGCATCTATATTGGTATGGGTGCTCTATTGACTTTTGGGGGCATTAAACCTACTTGCCTGCAGTTTCCCTGGTCCCGCTGTTGGTCTCCCTCCGCCGCCGCAGCTCCTCGTCACCGCAGCGCGGCCTCAGCGAGGGGGGGACCACAAATCCCGGGAGCCTTCGTGGCAGAAAGCCGCCACCGCCCATTCCGTGCCAGGAGGCCCTTAAACCTGAGGAGAACCCCGGTGGAACGGGTGCTCTATTGACTTTTGGGGGCATTAAACCTACTTGCCTGCAGTTTCCCTGGTCCCGCTGTTGGTCTCCCTCCGCTACCGCAGCTCATCGCCACCACAGCGCAGCCACAGCGAGGGGGGGACCACAATTCCCGGGAGCCTTCGCGGCAGGAAGCCGCCACCGCCCATTCCGCGCCAGGAGGCACTTAAACCTGAGTAGAACCCCGGTGGAGCGGGTGCTCTATTGACTTTTGGGGGCATTAAACCTACTTGCCTGCAGTTTCCCTGGTCCCACTGTTGGTCTCCCTCCACCGCCGCAGCTCCTCGCTGGGTCCAGTATATTGATCTTCTGCTAACTTAGCCCTTCGGGCTTATCCTTGTTTAAGAATATGGGGAAGAATATTCCCCTACAGCCTCCCCCGGCTACAAAGCAAAAAGCTGTTTTAAATACCCCCCTCCCAAGTCTAACAGCAATTGATAGAATGTTGCAAAAAACCATTGGGGTGGTTGCGTCTGCCATTGAAAACACAGAAAGGCGCCTTTCCCTGCCAGCTGGTATGCTCCCCCCTTTTCCCGCTGCGAATGTATCGATGCTTACAATAAATTCTCAGGATTCGATATTAGCGCCATCCTTTGTTGGGTTGCCGGTTGCTCAATCTATTCCCTTAATTCATGAAATTGTACCCACACAGCACAATTTGCCACTTGAACCCTTCCCTTCCTTAACTAGATTATCCTTGACACCTACAATTTAGCCATTGCCTGAGCCTCCATTTCTAATTGACGATCTCTCAGAGAAGGTGGGGTGTGATTCGATTCTAAGCCCGATCTCTGTATCATTGTTGAGTGCGAATAGCGCTAGCCGTACGTAACATCTAGAGGGCAAAAGGCAAGGCGAACACAAAAGCACATAAATAAGGAAGGGTCAGTTGCAAAAAATGTCAAAGGGAATGGTAGTCATAAACAGCGTAAAGTTGCTGTAAATCCACCCGGAGGGAAAGGAAAGAAGGGTAACGGTCAGATAGAGAATGTTTTTCCCTCAACTAGTTTAGGTAACCCAGTAGTTGATGAGAATTTCTGGGGAAGAATGGAGATTTTGCTAACAACACTCCTTGAGCCCATTTGTTTAAAAATTACTAACATAGAAACTAGGGTAATTAGTATGGAGGAAAAGTTTGCTAGTAACCATCAGTCCACCCAGGATAAACCATGCACTACATTGCCTCAATTGTTATGTTATGTTATGTTAAAAACATTTATACCGCGCACGGACACCGACAGGTTTCATGGCACTCGAGACAGATGCGGAGGAGACAGTGCTGCAGGATGGCTCAGTAGGCTAGCTTGAAAAAGTGGGTCTTAAGTAGTTTGCGGAAACAGTCGTACTGGTGGCAGAGTCTAAGAGGAGAGGGAAGGGAGTTCCACAAAGTGGGGGCCAGAAAAGAGAAACATAGAGCACCGTGTTTTTTCCGTTTGTACCTAGGGATCGTGAGTAGGTTATGAGAAGTGGATCGGAGTGCTCTAGATGGAGTATAGCGCTGAAGGCTGGAGGTAGTAAAAGCAGGAGCTTGGCCAATGAGGGCTTTAAACACAGTACAGCCGAGTTTGAACTGACAGCGGTAGGCCACAGGGAGCCAATGCAATCTGTTCAACAGGGGTGAGATGTGTAGATGTTTCGGGAGATGAAAAACCAGTCTAGCCGCCTGGTTTTGCACCAACTGTAGCCGGTGAAGATGATAGGCAGGGATACCCACATAGAGGGAGTTGGCATAGTCAATGCGTGAAGTCACCAGGGCCGTAATGACTAACCTCAGTTAATGCAAATGAAAACCCTAAAAGTACCCCACGGGACTTAACTACTCAAGCCCAGCATAAAAATAGAGAGGTTAATAGACGACCGGAACTTAAAAAGCTGGGGGGCAACACCGAAACTAGTGTAGCAGGCCTACTAGAATCTGCTTTAGGAACCAGTAACAGCAGTAATATTACAAGTAATATAAGAAGAGACGAGGCCCCCCAGGAGGACAACGCAATTTTTTCCCTACCAATTCTAAACTTACCTCCTGAAGCTACACCTTATACAGTTGTGTTAGCTAATGTTCCGCCCCTTCTTCCCAATGTCTTTGAACATTGGTCGACGCTAAGGAACAAATCCCTTCATTTTCTATCTACAAAGCTTAGACTCAATAATTCATTGTTCTCAGAATTTAAGATAGCCAGAAGGGTTAGCTGGTTTGGCACGTCAAACAAATCACTGAGCGGGGACTGTGTAATCTTAACATTCCGGTCACCGCGACTGGTTCACAATATAATCGAGAGGGGCATTATTGGGTCAGTTGATACTGAATTCATTAACATTCTCACCCTCTGCTTCTTTTACTGCCCCCGCGTCCTGGTAGGTTTCCTGGTCCCCACTGTCCAACATTAAACTACGTGGGTCCCATGGGAGGAAGATACTGTGTCCCGACATCTAACCCTTTTGAGATTCTTAGCGGTTTAGAGAACAATGATTGACTGCAGACAGATATCCCTGCCAATTCTTCTGGTGTAGTAGTCGATCCTATGCCTGGCCACAATGCAAAGGAAGGGGTGGAGAAAGTTGTTAATATGATAGAGATTGAGGGTCGTAGAGGGGGGACGGAGGTCCCGGAGGGTGGGCTAGATGTAGGGAGCCCATACAGGACTGAGACTTTACTAGTAGGTGCCAGGCCCGCTGTTCCTGTGCCACCCTTATTGGTTCCCCATTTATGTAACGTTACCTCCTGGAACTTTGCCAGCATTAAGTCTAAAATTGGTAACCCACTGTGGCAAGACTTTATTCAGACTCAAGATCTGATCTGTCTCCAGGAAACATGGAGTAGGGAACCGGTCCATCTTAATGGGTATAAGACTTTCCATACTTCAGCTGTTGAAGTTATACATGGGAGAGCTAAGGGGGGACTGAGTGTTCATCTGTCAAATAAGCTGAATACAACAAGGGTAACAGAGCCTATTAAATATATTTACTTCCAGCTGTTGATACTTGTACTGGACTCTTATACTCCAATTGCCGTGCTTAATTTATATAATAATATTCCCCAGGGCGAAGTACCTAATGGCCTTAAAAAGCTGGCTAAAGCTTTGTCCTTACAGGGTAAAATCTTTAGGCACGATTTGATGATTATTTTTAATTGCACCTTATGTAGTATGGTTGAAGACAATAGGTGTGGAACAACATGGGAAGAGGGTTTGTGCCAGTCACATTTTAATCATTCTCTTTTGGGTGAACAGTTTAATGAAATACTTGGTAAATTTGATCTGGGCTTTGCAAACGAAGTTTGTGTCCTACCATCTTCCCTACCCTCAACATTTAATGGGAGGGGTTGTACTTCTACTATTGACTATGCCCTCATAACGAACAAGCACGCTGACAGAATTCATTTTTTTAAGGTCTCGGATATTGCCTTAAGTGATCACTTTCCGCTCTGTCTGACCATCTTGATCCCAATAAAGTCCCTCTCAAGACACAATCTGGATAGGGACAGAGTGGGTGAAAACCTGTCGATTGGTAGTATAAATGGCAACTCGTTAAGATGGGCTACGGTAGATCAAACTAAAATACTTAATATAGTAATAGGTAAATGCATGTCTGTGTTAGCAATTTGTCTGGGGGAAGACTCTACTCCAGAAATGATCCTTGCATCCTTCTTAACCATTTCTAATGAAATTAGGACCTCCCTTACGAGACAGTATAAAAATAATAAAGAAAAGGGAGGCTGGTTTAACTCTAACTGTACTAGAGCCTATGCACGTCTAAAGAAAGAACTGCATCAGAAACTTAGGTGTGTTACTGAGGTTAGGAGACTCAGGAAAGAGTACAAACTCGCTGTAAAAGGCAGAAAGAATATGTTGAAAGTAGAAGCTTGGGAAGCCCTGCATTTAGCCTCTGAAAAAAATGATAGTGCGGGCTTTTGGAAGATCATTAGAACACCTTGGCTTAGGGAAGAGGCTGGCCCTAGTTTAGAGATAGCTATCCCGGAATCAGATTGGATTGGGCATTTTGCCAAAGTTTATGAGGGTGAGGTATTGTTAACTTCTCCTTGTACGTCTACCCTCTATTCTACATCTAGAAAATTAATGTTCACCCTAGAAGAGGTTGAAAAAGCATTGCACGCAAGCCAGGGCAGTAAGGCCCCTTGCCCGGACGGCGTCCCCATAGACATTTTTAAAGCCATTATTCCTCTGTGGCGCCCCCTTCTGGTCCAGGTGCTTAATGCCAGTTGCATCACAGAATGTTTGCCCACCTGGGAGGAGTCCATAATCGTGCTCATCTATAAAAAGGGTGATAGACATGACCCGGGTTGTTATAGACCCATTTCCCTCTTGGATTCCTTTACAAAAATAGCTGGGCGGATAATTTTGGACCGCCTCTTAGTTTGGGCTGATGACAACTCTATTCTATCTGATCTACAATATGGCTTCCGTTCTGGCCTAGGAACAGTGGAGCAGGGCTTAAACCTCCTAATGCTGGTTGGGAAGTACACAAGGGCAAAGAAGGGGAACTTGTTCCTGGCCTTTGTTGACCTCTCGGCCGCATTTGATTGTGTGGTTCATTCCAAGTTGTGGATATTGCTGGGACAACTTGGGGTTGATGAAAATATTATTTATTTTCTTAAACGTTTTTTAGCGACGATTCAGCCCACGTCCGTTATGGCCTGAAGGGGGAACGCACTGACAAAATTCCAATTAGGAGTGGTGTCAGGCAGGGCTGTGTCCTGGCCCCATTTCTTTTTAATTTATACATAAACGGTTTGGAGGAAGCCCTGTGTAGCAATAGTTTAGATCCCCCATACGTAGCCGGCCGTCCAATCCCGGCGCTTTTGTACGCTGACGATGCTGTCTTAATGTCTCGTACTCAAGTGGGACTCCAGCGCGTGGTGGATAGCTTTGCCCTTTTTATCAAAGATTTGGGCCTAAGAGTAAACACGTCAAAAACATTCATCATGCGCTGCGGCAGGCATTGTAATACCACGAGGGCCATTTTTATTGCAGGACAGAAGCTTGAGGCCACCAAGCAATTTTCCTACCTTGGTATATTGTTTTCCCAGAATGAGTCCTGGGGGCAGGCAGTAACAGCTAAAAAACTTGCGCTGGTTCGCTCGACCGCTGCCCTGAAAACTTTTGCAAAGAAATTAGGTACCAGACCACCTGTGGAGTTAATTAAGATCTATAAAGCCAAATGTGTATCTGGTGCCACCTATGGGAGTGGTGTATGGGGTTTTGTAGACCCTACCCCTCCTTTCTGAAATGTATCCTTGCAGTTCCTAAAAGTACTCCTAATTACAACTGTCATGCAGAATTGGGACTTTGATTTATATCTGATTTGATTAAGCTTGAGCCTGTGCTTTCATGGCACAGGCTGTGGACTAAAGAAGAAACCAAGCTGAATAGAGGCATTTGTCAAATATCTTGAAACTGGAAGGAGCGATGAGAATTGCATGGCTGAGCTATATGAGTACGTTTTTAACGGACATTGGAAAGCTGGATTACTTTCTAAACCCTCTCACTATCTCAGCCATCTCACATAAGGATTTAAGGAAGGAGGGTTTGTTCTTTTTAGATTCCTTAAGAATAACATCTGAGGTCTTAAAACCCACTGTCCTGCAACATCAATTGTTATTAACAACTTTTAATATTTAACCCTATTTGGTGTATGTCCATGGCAATTAGGATAGATTTTTATTATCCCGTTTTATCCCGTTTTAGATTTGAAATCTTTCACAGACTGGTTAGTTTTCCGACAGTAAATGACTGGTCGCGTGATTTGCAGCCCTGTCCCTGTGATGATGTGTCACCCCAAAGTACCATGCATGTTCTTTTATTTTGTAAATTTTACAGTTCCCCTTAGGCGTAGTATTTTATTGCCTTTATTGAGAGAGTTGGGCCACCGTCAATGTCGTTTGGCTATGTTAAGCATCCAATATTTGGATAATCAACGATCTGTTTCAATAATTACAGTGTTTCTGAAAAGGGTGATGTATAGTAGAAAAACCATGATTATATAGTGCACTTTAATCAGAGAAAGGATGCCCTCAACGGAATTCTGTCATTAATGAATTTTACACTGTGATATTGTAAAATGATTTGAAATGAATTGTGATGAAATGATTTTGTTAATTATGTATGCTTTTATGATTGATTTTAACAATCGAATAAAGTTATATTTGATTTGATTTGATTTGGTATGAGTCACTCCTCACCTATCCACTACTGTCGTGCCCACCACTATACTTTCATGTCAGCTGTCCCCTTGGCCTGCCAGTGTGTGCAAAAACAACAGAATACAGAACAATGTCATACATTCACCCCAGTACAGAGATCTGGGCCTAAATCCATCGTTTTTGTGCACTCCACACCACCCCAGTTTCTGGCTATCAGCCGTCATCAGCCAGGATAGCTTGATTCCAGTGGTGTGGAGAGCACGGGACTCACGTCTGAGCATACCCGTCCCACTCGGGGTGACAAATGCAGAAACAACAGTTGATGGACAGAATGCAGAGTGGGCTAAAGAACGGTGATGGATTAAACCCAGATCTGTTGACTGGGTGTTTTTTTTTTTAATTGGTTCAGATGCTCTGTCCATCACCAACCTCTTTTGTACCGCTTTGTTCGCCATAAGTTGGCAGGGTATGCTCAGACGTGAGTCCCTTGCTCATTTTGCCACTGGATTCAAGCAAGCCTGGCTGAAGACGGTTGGAATGCCAGAAACCGGTCCTAGGAAGCTTGTTTCCGGTCCAGGGAAGGCATGGCTTGGTAGTTCGGGCTGGACTGTTCCCATGAGGCACAGGGTCAGACTGATTTGCATATGGCCATGTCTGAACTGGGGTGGCAGAGTGGGCTAAAGAACGGTGATGGATTAAACCCATTTCTGTTGACTGGGTGTGAGTGTTTGATTGGTTCAGATGCTCCGTCCATCACCGACCCTTTTGTACCGCCAGTGTGTGTGCCTCCCCATCAGTTCATTGATTCACTATGCTTTGTGGTGCTAATCTGTGCAACGGACCAATGTGCTACTGATGACAGTTGACCAATTGGTTATATGTGATGTTCTTGTTTTGTTTTGCAGCCATGTTTGCTCATTTGCAGTTCTGCTGTCTGTGCTGCACAGTCCTCTAGTCATGGTGTTATAACCTGCGAGTTCCTGACCTGTACATGTGTGTGTGTTGTATTGGCTGTATGTGTGTTTGCAGTGGTACTGCCTCACTTTCTGAGGGTGATGTTGTGTCAGTGCTGTGCTGGTTGGTGGTGTGTGTTCATGTTGTGTCACTCCTAACTGTGTGGTACTGGTATGTTTGATGTGCACACACTGCTTGTCGTGCATGCAGTGCTGTGAGTGTATGTTGCCTGGCGTGCACCCCCTGATATCTTGCTGTGTTGTGCACTCTGAGGTATTGGCATGTGCATCTGTTGTGTGTTTGATGTGGATGTGTGCAGTGTTTGGTATGTGTTATCTCTTGCAGCTGACAGTTGCTCTGTGTGTGGTCTATTTATATGTGAGTTTGTGTGTTTTGCTAGTGTGTTGTGATTCATCCAGATGTGTGTTGCCAGTGTGGTGTGCAATACTTGTGTGTCTGTCACATACAATTATAGTCTTGTTCTGGGCCTGTTTTGTGTGCCTCCGAGGGTGTTTTCTCCTATCATGTATGAACTTTCTTTTGTCAGGATTGTGTGTTTGTGCATGAAGGTGGTACAGTATGACACCATACTGACTTTGTGGGTGCAGTGGTATGTCTGTCTGTGTTTCATTGTAGGGCCATTGGTCTCTGTTTGTGTTCATGTTTGTTTAGAGATGATGAACCTCTTGTCTGTGTTGGGGTATGTTGTGTCTGCAGTGTTGCTGAGTGATGATGTTGAGTTCTCCTGTTCTGTCTGTGCTCCCATTGCTTTACTAAATTTTTGCGGCACAGGTCAGGCCTTGTGTTGTTGTACTCCTGTGTGTGTTGTTGCTGATGTTGGTGTTTGGCTGTTGTTTTGTTGTCAGCATTGATTCAGGCATCCCTGAGTGTGTGATGTTTGTGTATGCCCCCTAGGGAGTGTGATTGTCTGACAATGTATTGACTGGACATTGTTGCCACCCTTCTGTGTGTTTGACACTGGTGTTGTTTGAGGGAAACATCCTTTACAACGCAACTTTTACCACGCAGTGCCTTTACAACGCAACCATTACAACGCATGTCATTACAACGCAATGCGCTGGGGGGCGCTCTAGGGTAGGGAATAGATTTAATTTACTATCCAACACCTTCCCTACTATCCACAGGGACTGGAGTTGGAATAGTAAATTAAACTATTCACTATCCAGCACCCCAAAGCGCTATGCGTTGTAACAGCATGTGTTGTCAAAACTGCGTGGTAAAAGCATGCGTGGTAAAAGCATGCGTTGTAATGTCATACATCCCTGTGTGATGCATGTGTGGTTGGGGGGGTATGTGTGGAGGATGCTACTTGTGTTTGTCAGTAATGGAGTTTGTATATGGGCCCTGTGTGTGGTGCTGCTGACCCTCATCTATCAAGTAGTTTGATGCTAATGTGTGGCTGGTGTCTGTTTGACTTCTGTGACTTCCTTTCATTCCTGGCATATACATACTTTGCCTTGCCATGGGTTGTTGCAAATGGAGTGGCTGTGGTTTGATTTGACTCACTGTAGCAGCCATGAGTGGTTCGAAGGGGTGAGTGCACTGCCCAGGCCGGGCGCTGGCCCTGCCTTCCTGCATTCTGCACACGTTTTGCCACTGCTTCACCGCTGCGGTGAGGTGACGAGACATTGCAGCAAGATTGCGGTGGATGGGGGAGCGTGGCTTGGCCGGCAGCGTTGGCGGCTGTATTTTAGGCTCGCTCCGGCCAGCCCTGCAAATATCCTACCTTATATCCTGCCCTGAGCGCTGAATTTCGTCGCCAGGGGGCCGGAGACCCATCGCTTCCTGCCGGCACCCCCTGGGATCCGCGGGGGCTCCCAGAGCGTTGGTGCACGAACTGAGGCGCGGGAGCGGCCTAGTGCTCCCCCAGGAGGCCGGAGATGGGGCCTCAATTTCTGTACCTGGCCGGTGCCGTGAATCTCGGGCCGGCAGCGGGTGCTGGCTTGCCGATCCGCGCCGCGCCCCTTCACATTCCTTGGCCGGAGGGGGGCTGTGCTTGCCGGGAGTGCACGGCGGATGGCTGCGCTCCCTGAAACTGCTCCTAGGCCGGCCGGGAGGCACCAGGAGAACGGGCACAGGCGGTTGGCCGGCCCCTGGAGGGACAGCGGCCATCTTGAGTGCCCCGAACGGATGGTGGTGTCTGCGGTGGCTCACCTACTGGAACTGGCTGATTGTGGTGAGTGTGGCGGACAGTCCTATATGGCTCAGCGGTGGGGCCCTTGACTTTATGGGCCAGGGGTGACACCCAGAAGGAGCGGACAGTGCTGACTGTGTGGCCCGGGGGGACGGCGGCCATCTTCTTGCACCCTGGACAGTTCGTCGTGCCCTTGTGGGCGCCGAGAGGTCAGCCACACGGAGTTCTTCTGGGCCCGAAGTGGACATTTCTTCCCCCCTTACCCCCCGTCGGGCAGCGAGGTGATCCTCCCCTTCCACGGTCGGTGGAGTTGGGAGATTTGGGGTGCTATTACCCGGTGACCCTAAGAGGTGTGCTGGGATGCCTGGCTGGAGTCCGGGGTGCAGAACACTCAAAGCACTATACCTGGCCCACGGTGGTGAGTTGGCGGCTGTGGGGCTGTGGACTCGGGGTGAGGGTGCCTGCCCCATCCCCCCCCCCACCCCCCATATATCGTCTGGATTTCCCGTGGAGCTGTGGTTGCCCTGACTCTGGGGTACTCGGCGGCCTAATCAAGCCGTGGTGACTGTGGGAGCGGCGGCTGCCGCAGAACTGGTGCGGCTGTGGGTGCGATCTGGTCCTGGAGTGGGCCGAGGGCTGCAATCCGAAGACTTTTGGGAGTGCGTCCGTGGTCGGTACGGGCCACAGTGCACGGACTGGAGTAGGGTCCCTTGCTGGAGGAAGAGATTTGGCCTGCGGCCTACCCTATTGGCCCACCTAGTCCCAGGTTGGCCGGTGCTGACGGGCATCGGAGAGCGGAACCCTATTGCCCACTATATCCTGTATGGCCACAATGACTCGGGAGCGCACCGGTGGTGGTCATTCTAAACAAGGGACTCTGGATAAGTTTACGGAGGCTTGCCAGGTGCCAGGTGGTGGGGGGCCGCAGAACACGGTGCATGACAATGCGGGGCTGCTGGTGGCCATAACACAGTCAAGGGACATGCTGGACTCCAAGATTGGGGCCATTGGATCCGACGTTATGCTGCTCCGTCAAGATCTGAGGAATGCGGTGGAGAGGATCACTGGCACGGAGACTCGCATTTCCGAGGTGGAAGATGATCGGTCAGTGCTCAAAAAGAAAGTTGCAGCCATGGAAAAGACTGAAAAGGGCCTCGCCATGAGGGTCGAGGATGCAGAAGTGCGTGCTCGGCGGAACAGCCTACGCTGTCGTGTATTTCTATAGGTTCTGAATCAGTCCCCCTATTCCTGACCCTATTCTGGTTAAACTAACTATCAAGTTAACTAACAGTCAGCCCATGAGGCAAGAAAACCCCCATGATGCAGATACCGTTATCTGACGCAGTCACACTACGGCACAGGAACGTGTTATCTGATTAGGTCATAACGCTTGAGATCTAATTAGACAAGCGACATTCCTCCAGCCCCTGATAAGGCATACGACGTTCTCATAACAAATCAAACCTATGACAACCTGGATAATCCGTGCGGCCATTGTTTTGATTTCACAGAGAACTTTAGTAAAGAATGTGCTAACGAGCAAGTCGTATGACATCTTTATTGACGTATCTATGTCCATCCTTACGTCAATCTCGGCACCTTTAAGGTATAAATATTGCCGATCTTGCCCTATGCAAACACACGCGTGGTGACAAGACGGAGCAGCCATACTTGCTGAAGCCGAGAGCAGAAGCAGACCCCGCTGGCGCAGCCCCGCCTTCCTGACGCGCTGAGAGACGCGCTGCTATCTCAAGCCGAGAGACCCAGCACCGGCGCTTTCGGGCAGCCCTCGCAGGCAGCCTGGAATATCGAGAGCAGAGAAAGAGATACTATTCCTCATCCATCCTAAATTCCAGGTACAGAACTGAATAACCCCTCACAGAGAATTCTTTAGTTATTCACTTGGCAAAAACAAACTTAACTTAAACTGTAACTTTCTATTCCCGCCCACGCATTAGACTTAGGTCAGGTACACGGGGTAGGCGTATTTAGAAACACCAGTTGAGTACGTTTAGTCAAATGTATATGTGTATGTAAATATATTTTAATCATTTTAAACATCATATGGCTCAGAAACCATATCAATGTTTTTACAGTATTATTTTATACTATTGCTTTTAATGTATGCACTTTACTTAACTATAAGTATTGCAATAATATCGATCCATTTCTCATGTATGAGAAAAGAGACTGATCAATAAATAACACCTTTTTATTGAACACGCCCGTCTCTTCCTTTTCTCTACATTCTGATGAGACTAAGAATGCACGTACTGACTGAGTAAAATAATTGCCTTGTGCTCACACGACTCTCGAGATTGACTCTTGATTAGGGGAGAGCAAAGTTGTCATGTTCTATGGTTGTCAGAAACTAAATCCCTTCTTGTCTAATCAGGGGAGTTAATTCCTTCCTTGAACATTCGAGAAAGTTTCTAGCGAACTCTGAGCTTAGCTGGCAAACCCAAAAATTAAGTCTAGTATCGACAGTAGTAGACCTAGTTAACGTCTGGCCTAGGCCTTTACTGCTGTAGGTACTATTCCAATGCGCAGAGCCTATTGGGAAAATAGGAGCTACACTACATGGCGCCCAACGCGTTTGGAAAGGGCGATAAAACTAACGTAAGACATTTAGAGTAACTCAGTCGTGCTTTCTCACTCAGACCCCTTTTCCCAAATACTCCAAAGACGTCTGGAGTGGGTGAAAGGTTATATCCTCCAAAACCTCGCAGGAGGGAACTCCTATGTATGGTTCTTGGTCAAGTCAACGTTGAAGGATAAACAGTTCCAAAATATTGTGCATCTAATCTTTGTTCCATAAAGAAACCTGATCTGCAAATAGACATAATACCATCCTGTCTGTAAAATGGGAGACAGTGATGAAGAAAGAGAGGCAGTTAGATTAGCTACTGAACTCGCAGATGCTGATGCTACCATGCAAGCAGCAGACCCGAATATAACACTCATTCCGGTCATTAAAAGGAGATCTATAACCTTAAAACTTATAGAAAATGGACTGACACCTAGAGGTGGCACAGTCATATTCGTAATTGAGGCACACGAATATCGGCAGACAGAGGTATACTATTCATGGATACATTTTCCGGCAGCAAATGCTGTAACAAAGTACTTCCACTATTACAAAGTAGAGGAACCTCCTGAAACATACACTCCTTTCGAGGAGGTGGAAGTACCACTCAAATTCCAAGAGCATTTGCTCTAATTTGATGGCGCCCTAAAACATAACAATCACATTACCAGGCTCGGTCCTTTAGGAAGACCAGGAGCAACGTGGCCGGTCTTAGCCGGATACACACCACATCCAGACATCGAAAGAATGCCTGCAGCAGAGCTGTTAATACAGCTAAAACAACTACTAAAAATTCATAGACAATTAGTTCAGTATGTAATGCGGACTTCAACAATTCAGCCAGCGATTAAACTTCCACAGCTGACCCCTCACCAGGGGAACACAAATAAAATTACACCACAGAACATCCAATCCTGCCTAGGTAAAGTTCCAGCTAAACGGGAACAGATACCATTCTGGTTGGCACAGAAAATTACCCAAATAGAGGCGGTGTTTCCTGACACCACCCCATTAGAAAAACACAGGATTCTGACTATATGTCTCCCAATGGGAATCGCACCACACATTGAGGACTGTGACACTTGGGGTACAGTCTTTGCTTCCATCTACACAAAAACGCACGGTGTTCCATCCATTTCGGTAATACCAGATGTGCTAAAACAAATTCAAGATGAATACGGTCCAGAACCTGCTTTAACTCTTGGTATGAAATTACTAAAAGACTTCAAGCAGGTCTCGGCTATATTATTAGCCAACATAAAAGGTGAAGCAGCAAATGTGGCGATCCGCCAGAGGTTAAAAGAGACAGATATAGCAGACCAACCAGCTGAAATTGCCAGAATCATAGAAAAATCCTATGAAGAACTAGGCAGAGATAGTCTAGGTGGAATACCAGTAAAACCGCAACTGACTACAAGTCCCGAAAAAAATTTTTTTAATAATAATAATTCACCAAAAAAGAACTGGGATGGAAACAAACAATCCAATCCTAAAGAAAAGAAATTCCAGTCCCGAGGAAGGTCTCCTAGGCGAAGAGAGAAATCTCCAAACCAAAGACAGAGGTCACCGCAGAGTGACCCCTCGGGGAATAGATATAACCTTAGAAATAGGGATAATATTAAAAAACCTGATAGATATCAAGACATTGATACACGTCCCTCTCAATCTTTTCAGAATTCCTCGCAGAAATCGGAAAGAAGAGGACGATCAGAAGAGCACGCCAAGTCCAAAGACAAGGAACCTGCTCAACAAAAAAAGAAATTACAATTTCCAAAAAAGAAGGTAGCCAGTATCAAGGTAGTTAAAAATGCCGAGAATACTGAGGACACAACTGAAAAACGGAGAATGGGCTCAGACAATGCTAGACAGCGCAGCAGAGGTGAGCATAGCTCGCAAAGTCCTTATGAATCATCTGGAGACAGTGGACACGAATGAATACCTTCAAGTGGAAACTGCAGACACCAGAGTTAGCAAGCCCCACAAGATATACGAGATAACATTACGTATAGAGGGAGATAAGACTAGGAAAATTAGGGGACTATTTTGGGATAACCTCTCCAAAGGCTATGACATCCTTCTAGCTGAAAAAGACTGGCCACCAGAGTTTGTCAGGGAGTGCCCTCATGGCGAAGAAGTAATTATGCCTGCCTTCTCGAATCAAATACCGATTCATAAAAAATACACACTTGCTAGAAAGTGGGCAGTGGCCTTAGCACCTGCTTTATATACAAATCATGTAGGATGGGATGAGGATTCTCCTCCTCACAAAATCCCGTTAAAATCACAACCTACTGCACAAAGGCAGTACCCAATTAAGCAAGAAGCTAAAAAACAGGTAAATGAAATACTAGATCAGCTAGAATACCAGGGGGTGATTGAAACTTGCACCTCACAAATGAACAATCCTTTGTTTCCGGTCTCCAAACCAGACAATTCATATCGTCTAGTTTTGGATTACCGACACCTTAACACATGTTGCAAAACCTTTGCAGTGCAAAACTCACACAGTGCTGCACTAATGAATAACATAGTGCGCAAAAAATACAAAACAACCCTGGACATCTCCAATGGATTCTTTTGTCAAAACATAGCACCAGAGAGCAGATCTTTAACTGCATTCTCAGTAAATGGCACTCAAAAACAATTCTGTCGGTTAGCCCAGGGGTACAAGAACAGCCCGGGGGTATTCTCAGCGAGAGTAACAGAATTACTACAACTATATGATGATGAAGCATTATCTTATGTCGATGACATTTACTTAACAGATGATGACTTGGAGACTCACTTGAAAAGGGTGAACACCATAATACTTGGGTTCGCTGCAGAGGGTTACAAATTCAACTTTAAAAAATCCAGAATTGCCCATCTGACAGTCTTGTACGTAGGATATGAATTATCAAGTATAGCCTGGTTGACAATTTTCTAAGAACTAGAAGAATTAAAAAATCTAAAATATGAAAAGACGTATCCTCTGCCAATCGACATTCTGCCTCTACGACATTACGCCTGTGTAATCTATACAGACGGACATGCTCAACCCTCCGTTTGGGGAGAACAAGCATACAACCCCACATGTGAGATTACAAAAGAAGTGTGGCGCGGAGGTAAACTAAGACCTCTATTAACAAAATCACACTCAGTAGAAACTAATTCAGAACTACAAACTGAAATAATAGCATTAAAAATGGCGCTAGATAATGCGGATCGCGAATTCCCGACACTTATAGTGTCAGATTCATATTACTGCGTCAAAGCATATAACAAGGATTTGCAGACATGGATTCAGAACGGTTACAAAGATGACACAGATGCACCAATAAAGCAGAAACTGCTCTGGGAACAAGTAGCTCTTTTGAAAAAAGAACTACCAAAGACTCACGTGACACACTCACTGAGTCATCAGCGTGATGGCGTTCACGTTGTGGGGAATTCATTGGCTGAAGCAGCCACAGCGGCAGCCACTAAACCGGCTCCCGTAGATCGAAAAAAGCGTACATTAAAATACATTGACGGTGAAACAATGCTGGCGGTGAAAACGTCATCAAGAGGCGACTGCTCAGCGTTACCGATCAACTATCCACTCAATTATACATACATAATCGATGCAAACTCCGTCCCTTTTGCTCGAATCCCTGGAGTGGGGGATAGAGTGATTCCAAACATGGACAGGAGAAACTTGTTAATCGCAGACGCACACATGGGCGAGGGTCACAGACACCTTAAATTAAAAGATTCTCTGGAAGAATTACAATCACGGTACTGGTGGCCAGGCATGAGCCTGCACTACACCATGTTTGTAAAAAACTGCCCAAACTGCAACAGAGATCGCAGTGGGGAGAGAAGCAGTTTAATACCTTGTCGTATCAAGGCAGATAATATTACCAGCAAAAAGAATGGCTTGCGATTAACATATACAGGCTAGTTTCCACTTATAATGTAGATCACCAGCACTCGGCTGACGTCCGGACTATTATACAAGATTTGCGAGTCTAAATGGCATATACGCTAAGAGCATGTTACGTTTGACCATTGTTTTCACTCAGTCATACCAGCCTGGGGGGAAACATGGCCAAATGAGCACAGCCCAGCGGGAATCTTCTCACTTCCTTCCTGAGGGTACGGGATGGTGTAAAGAAAAAACCAAGGCAGAAAGCAATCTATAATAGAACGGATATTAGGTTCGGGAGCTGGGTGGGTCAAACATCTAATAAGTGTCCAACGTAGTCTAAATAACTTGCCAAGAAATTCTCTGAAGGGATTCAGTCCGTACGAATTATTATTCGGAACTAGGATGTTGATCTCTGACCTTGATAGTCAGACTTCAGTGGTAATAGAAAAAACCTTTGATGTCAAAGACCGTTTGGCTATTTTGCAGGACTTAAACAAAACAAGAAAAGACCTGAGCAACATACAGTTGAAACAACAGCCAACGACCACTGAAGAATCACCACCTGTCCCAGCAAGACCTGTCTGGATTCCAAAAGTCGGGGATCTAGTCAGGGAGAAGATCGCGGTAAAGAAGGAATTTGGGCCTTCTTACAGAAAAGCAGTTCCTGTCTTGTCTGTCAACGGGACAAGATCAGTTGTACTACCGCCACTTGCTGGTAAAAAGGAGAACCGAGTTGTATCCATCGACCTGGTAAAACCACAACATGTGGCCGATAACAAACAGTAGGCCAAGTGGACTCCCAATAAGTAGCAGAACACCAAGGTTTGCTACCAGCACAGAGGTCCTAACAAAAAGGCTCATCACATTCGAAACGCCTAAAGAAGAACAAGAAGGACTATGCAACAATGCAATAGAACTCAGACCTCTTAAAACCCAAATAAAGACATTTAGCAGAGACACACCAATCTACAATGAAGTGCCGAGTGACAATGCAGAAAACAAAAATCCTGAACCAATTGGAACAATTGACAGAACTGCATCCGGTTACTTCATCAACTTCGATGATTCCTCTGACGGCTTCAGTGAATCAAAGACACAGCCATCATCAAAATCCTTTAAAGACAAAGCGAAGGAACTTTTGAAACAACTGAAAGAAACATATCTGGTTTCTCCATGGATTGAATTTTGGGTGGGTTTTGGTGCATTTATCCTCATACTTTGGCTCATCATGGTATTTACTTTGGGACGCTTCATTGAGGGAAAATATGCTAAAATGGACACAGCAAGTCAGAACATCCACTTGGTCCTCAAACCACACACATCTTCACACGTCGAGAAAAGAGAACTTTCTTCAGCCAACTTCACAGCCAATCCTATACCTGGTGGGGTAGCCTGGGACAACACTGACTATGAAATTTATGGTCCGGTCGAGATCCTGAAATATCCACACCAAATCAAGATCTCCTTGAGTGACTTTGCAAAACCAAACTCATTTGCTGATGATTGGGACTTCGAAAGTATTAACAACATGATGTCTGACTTAGTAATGTCTGCTAAATTTACAAAACATAATTATTTACAAGGTTCTACAAATTATGATAGTATGTATTGCTATAACCATTATGGTAACCATTTTTTGCATAAATCTGCACAACCTAGAAATGTTTTAAGTTATAATCAATGGGAACATTGTGCTACACCTCCAAAAGGAAGCTCTAGAACCGTATATGACAAATATTCATATTTTTCAGGTTTTAACATAAGTAATGCTGAAACATTTTATTTTAAATTGTCAAACAAGACAGGGATGAAAACCATGATAACTAACACAAAATTGATATATTCAGATTCATTCTTTGAAAAAATGAATACTTTTGGATTTGATTATTGGGACAAAAATGTTGATCTGAAAAGTGTTTGGGGTACAAAAGAATGGCAAGTACAGGGTATAGAAGCTTTGTTTAGAGCCTGCATGATCCCAGAACAAATGATATTTTTAAATGACACTGTTCAACAAACCACCTGTCTTGGCTTAGCCAAAATCAAAGATTTCATTAAACCGTCTATTCCAAAGCCAACAATGTTTAGCAATAGCTCTGATACAGATGAAGAAATAGACGTAAACCATATATTAAACCAAAACAGAACACATCCTGATTGGAAACAATGGTTGATCTGGCCCACAGATACAAATAACTGTCAAGATAGATTCCTGAATAAAACACAGGGTTTCAAAATGACCAGGCCAGACCCTAGATATCCCCAAAGACATCACCCAGGGATAATAACAACCTACAGTGTGGGCAAATTATGCCTTCAGTGGCTACAAACTTCCACACTGTCTGAAATTAAGCAACACCTAACTTTACTTACTGATGGTGCTGACTTGCGTGATTTCATACTGGGACCACGCAAACAGCGTCAAAAGCGTTTCATAGCAGCCTCTGTATATGCAGCATACAATGAGGCCTGGAAGGTTACTCAAATTGAGACAGCAGAAAGAATACGGGAAATTGACCGTATCAATTTGGAAAAATCACTTTCTGTAGTGGACAATGGGTTAATGACTCTGTCCTCCAGAATTTTTTCATTGGACAGCATTGTGTCTTCAGCAATCGATATATTATCGCAAGACTTACTGTTATTACAACATGGTCAGTCACAATTGCGTTCCATTGTACAGCTTGGCTGGACGTTACAAAATCTGCGTTCAGGCTACGTGCCTTGGCGTTTAATCAACACAACGTCACTATTCCAAATCTTTAACCTTACTGATAGACAAATCGGTATGGCGCAAAAGGGTGCTGATTATACAATCTTGGGCATTGAAAAACTAGAAAGATTACCAATGACAATGTCAGAACGACCTGAAAGTGAATGGATAATCCACGGAATCATAAATATTCCAATCTCAACCTTCAGGTTTCAATACTGCCAAAAATATATACAGGCTGGCATGTATGAGAAATTGGGAAAGGGGTACCTTAAAACAACTTGGAACCTGCCCTATTCACATGCATGTGTCAGTAATAAAGGACAGAAAGTGTTTCTTAGTGGCAACAATTGTGCTATGTCACTAAGCGGCACGCTTCTGTGTAACGGAATTAGTTTGCATGGAGCCTGTGAAGGGAATTCATACAACCTTTCATGTCACCAGCAAGGCGCACCTGCAACTGAAATAGAACCATTCTTTCAAAGACTCTATAATGGGAGTTACATTCTTATTGTAGACCGCAGATGTTGCAGTCTTATGCCCGGGACTCCTTATCTAGTAACTACAACGGCGAAGGTCAAGTGCTGTGGACGTTCTTTATTCCCCAGCTCCTTTCCAGACAGGGAGGCAAGGGCATGGCCCAGTTTGAAAATTGCTTCTATTCGAATAGATACTTTAAGCAGAATGAAAACAGTGCTTCTTCAGACGCCTACAAGGCTCACGTCATCAAAAGAAACGTATGATCTACAAGTCGCAAGGACGACTGCAGAGATACATACATTATTATCAACTAATTCCCCGTACATTTCGCAGAAATCCTGAGCGAAATCTTAAATATTTCTGATACCAATGGGATCTCAGGGGTATTTAAGAAAGTATTTTCGATGGCATTAACACCATTCAAAGCCATACTGGGTATTTTTCCAGATTTCGTCCATTCGATTTTTGGCGGACTTCCCCTGATCCTGGGACTAATTGCAGGAATCCTATTCCTAGTCCTTATTTTTCGTTATGGCAACCCATGTCACAGATCAAACTCTCGCGACAATGGAAGATACGATCCTAGCCATTGGATACCGGGACCGGATATCAAAAATCCTGGGACTCTCCCGGCTTAGAGACCTAAACATGACTTGGTTTCTATCATTTCGACCAATGTGGCAAAGGTGTGTTTTACCTGTACTAAGGTGTCTGCTATGCGGAGAAGAATGCGTGTTAGACACCTGTCTGACGCTACAATCGGATGCGCCAGTGGATGCAGATACACTGTTGGTTCCTACCAAGGTTCACGCTTTGTGCTGCCCTCAAAGGCTGCCAATCCTGATGACGGCATTCCTGGAATCTTCACCACTGCGATTGAAGAGTAGTGAAGTTCAAGATGAAAGCAGCATCGAACAGGTACGACCTTCTGTCAGCAATGCGAATCAGAATGTCAATGGAGACAATCATGCGCACGAATGCATGGTTACCCCTATTTCCGACTTAGTGGAACTTTCCCATGAAGCTGTTGACAGTTTTTTCGAAAGCCTGAATGATATGATGTTCTCTCCAGAACAGAAATAGAGACTTTTTGAGTAAACTCGCACACGGCGTTCCCTGAATTCGGCCTTCAACTTTAAAAATAAAGTCACATGAACAATTCTTCCCACCAGTTCACGGACAACAATTTTTTAGCAGCCCCAAATTATTTTTCACAAATTTTTCGGAACACTTATCTTCTGCTTAAAGTAAGAAACTATTCCTAGAGAACTAAGATTTCTATTTTTAGATACTTTATAAACTTTAGTTGCCCGCTGGGATGTTCACAAATATTTTATTATGTGATGAAATGGTCTCGAACTTCCTTTCTGTATAGCCATATTAAGAGCCATTTCATGTGTATTTCTCATATACCAATAAGCAATAATGCATTCAAATGCGTGTTTACTTTTGCATTTAATTCATAGCTTAAGTGCATACAATATATATGACTGCAATTTTTCAGTATATTTGAAAATTTCGAAATGCATTTATGTATTTTGGGGTGGTAAGGTATACACTATACTCTATAGTATGTTGTACTATGTTATACTATGCATAGATTAGTAGATATGACCATAGTTAGCGTGGAGTGGGTGTCGTGTATTTCTATAGGTTCTGAATCAGTCCCCCTATTCCTGACCCTATTCTGGTTAAACTAACTATCAAGTTAACTAACAGTCAGCCCATGAGGCAAGAAAACCCCCATGATGCAGATACCGTTATCTGACGCAGTCACACTACGGCACAGGAACGTGTTATCTGATTAGGTCATAACGCTTGAGATCTAATTAGACAAGCGACATTCCTCCAGCCCCTGATAAGGCATACGACGTTCTCATAACAAATCAAACCTATGACAACCTGGATAATCCGTGCGGCCATTGTTTTGATTTCACAGAGAACTTTAGTAAAGAATGTGCTAACGAGCAAGTCGTATGACATCTTTATTGACGTATCTATGTCCATCCTTACGTCAATCTCGGCACCTTTAAGGTATAAATATTGCCGATCTTGCCCTATGCAAACACACGCGTGGTGACAAGACGGAGCAGCCATACTTGCTGAAGCCGAGAGCAGAAGCAGACCCCGCTGGCGCAGCCCCGCCTTCCTGACGCGCTGAGAGACGCGCTGCTATCTCAAGCCGAGAGACCCAGCACCGGCGCTTTCGGGCAGCCCTCGCAGGCAGCCTGGAATATCGAGAGCAGAGAAAGAGATACTATTCCTCATCCATCCTAAATTCCAGGTACAGAACTGAATAACCCCTCACAGAGAATTCTTTAGTTATTCACTTGGCAAAAACAAACTTAACTTAAACTGTAACTTTCTATTCCCGCCCACGCATTAGACTTAGGTCAGGTACACGGGGTAGGCGTATTTAGAAACACCAGTTGAGTACGTTTAGTCAAATGTATATGTGTATGTAAATATATTTTAATCATTTTAAACATCATATGGCTCAGAAACCATATCAATGTTTTTACAGTATTATTTTATACTATTGCTTTTAATGTATGCACTTTACTTAACTATAAGTATTGCAATAATATCGATCCATTTCTCATGTATGAGAAAAGAGACTGATCAATAAATAACACCTTTTTATTGAACACGCCCGTCTCTTCCTTTTCTCTACATTCTGATGAGACTAAGAATGCACGTACTGACTGAGTAAAATAATTGCCTTGTGCTCACACGACTCTCGAGATTGACTCTTGATTAGGGGAGAGCAAAGTTGTCATGTTCTATGGTTGTCAGAAACTAAATCCCTTCTTGTCTAAACCGGGGAGTTAATTCCTTCCTTGAACATTCGAGAAAGTTTCTAGCGAACTCTGAGCTTAGCTGGCAAACCCAAAAATTAAGTCTAGTATCGACAGTAGTAGACCTAGTTAACGTCTGGCCTAGGCCTTTACTGCTGTAGGTACTATTCCAATGCGCAGAGCCTATTGGGAAAATAGGAGCTACACTACAACGCTTCGTGGGATTTCCGGAGGGCTGTGAAGGCGACAACGCGGAGCGCTTTGTGGCCCAGTGGCTGGAGAGCTGGCTCCCCCCGGACGCTCTTTCTCGCTGCTTCGTGGTTGAGCGGACCCACCAAGCTCTGGTGCGGAAGCCCCCTGTTGGACGCGCCCGCGGCCCATCATTGCTAAATTCCTGGACTATGCTGACCGGGATACAATCTTGCGGCAGGCTAGAGTGAAGGACTCTCTAACACATGACAATGCTACCATCCTTATCTTCCCAGATTACACGCGGCTGGTACAGCAGCAGCGCCAATCCTTCCTCGCGGCTAAGGCTCGTCTTTGGGGCCTCAACATCCAGTATGCTCTGCTGTACCCGGTGCGGCTGCGAGTCCTTTATAAGTCCTGCACACTGTTCTTTGATTCCCCCGAGGAAGTCTTCCAGTGGACAGATGAGACAGTGAAACTTCGTGTCACCACGGCCCAGGGGGGGAATCGGACTCCTCATCGAGTGGAGTGGCCCGCGGGGTTCTCTGGAGTCAGCGGCACCGCCGCAGGGGATCGCATTCTGGTCGCAGCTCCCGGTCGGGCTCTGTGCTACGCCAAGGGTGTCCGGCGCCGGACCAGCAGCAACAGGAAGTGTCCTGAAGTGTTGAACTTTCGTCCGGAACCGTGCGGATGGACATTATGTACGCTCAGGTGCTCAGGTATTGGGGCTGGGAGCCCACCCCATTAGGAGTGGGTGGGAGGAAGTGGGATCCCCGTTGTTATTCGTTGTCAATTGGGTATCCATTGGAGGGGGTGGTTCTGGGTCCCCCGTTGGGGCCCGGGCTGCGGCCCGGCCACGACCGGTGCTTCCATGGTTGGGAGTTGCAGGATGGGGGTTAGAGGGGGGGGTTGGTGGTTGGGGTTGGGGTTGAGGGGTTTGTTCACGCTTGTTATGCTTCTAAATGTTGGCCATGCATTGTACGTGCTGAGACAACAGGACCCTAGTAACTTATACAGTAATACAGTCTTATGTCTGCTGTGGGAAGGGAGGGACGGGTAGGCCCTGGCTCCCTGCCAATATTGAGATGGAATATGCGAGGGGTGTTGGATAAGGTGAAGAGGGGAGCTGTTCTCCAATATGCAAAGAGGGCGGGTGGACGTCTTATTCCTTCAGGAAACACATCTGCTTGGCACGAAGGTACTGTGCCTCCAACGATTTGGGTTCACACAGGTATACCACTCTGGCTTCGCGAGGGGATCTAGGGGGGTTGCTATCCTAATACATCGTAGGGTTTCCTATGTGCATGATCGACTCTGGACTGACACACAGGGCAGGTATGTTTATGTGCAGGGCAGGATAGGGGGAGACATGGTGACCCTAGGTAGTGTGTATGCCCCGCCACCTCTGCAGTGGCACCTTGTGGCAAAGCTCATGTCCCTCTGGGGCGCTATGCCTGATACCCTTTCAATTGTAGGAGGGGACTGGAATGACGTTATGGACCTGGGCAGTGATAGGTGGCGCAGTGGGGCGGTTGTTGGGGGAGGGGGGTGGGGGTTTCCACCACCAAACTACATGCTCTGGCATCAGGCCTGGATTGGACAGATGCATGGAGGTATCGACATGGCTCACGTAAAGAATACACATATTTCTCTGCAGTACATGACTTGTTTTCCAGACTCGATTACATATTTGTTCCAAGGGGGCTGGCCTATAGAATCCTGTTGGTAGACATACTGCTGAGAGCATTGTCTGATCACTCACCAGTAGCCTTCACATTTAGTGTAGGCCCGGCCAGGCAGCAGTTTCGGTGGCGTATGTCTGGGTGGCATCTGATGCTGGAAGATTACAGGGAGCACATGGCTATAGAGTTAGATCATTTTCTGGTAGGCTCCGTGGATTCCCCGACTACCCTGTGGGAGGCTTTAAAGCCCACTCTGCGGGGTGTGGACATCTCCTGGTGTGCGGCGGCTCGTAGGGAGTGGTGGAAAGAGTTAGTGCAGCGCGAGACGGTGTTAGAGGACTTAGAGCGTAGAAGTCGGGGAGTGGATGCCGGCTGATATGATCCAGCGATTCATTGATGACCTTCCCCCATGTGCGGTATCGGACGACGTGCGGGATTTGCTGGATACACCGCTGACTGACAAAGAAATTGGTACAGCTCTGGGTGAACTGAACCCCGGCAAGGCACTGGGGCCTAATGCCTTCCCTAGCGAATTTTTTCAGTGGTTTTACGTGCAGTTGGGTCCACGGCTCCGTCTGGTGATGGAGGAGGCGCGCGAGGGGGGGTGCTCCCACCGGATTGGCGACACGCGGAGGTAGTGTTTTTTTTTAAGCCGGGCAGGCCCCCGGAGAGTCATGCGTCCTATCGGCCGATATCGCTGCTTAATATGGAAGCTAAGGTTCTGGCCAAGGTTCGGGCCAATAGGCTTAAGCCTCACATTGCGGATCTGGTTCATCCGGATCAGGCAGGCTTCATGCCTCGGGGGGCTACTCGCCACAATATTCGGCGCGCGCACGGAGAAGCCTGGGGGAGCAGGCTGCACTATTTCTGGCTGATATGTACCGCACCTTTGACTCCCTGAGCTGGATCTATTTGTTCGCCCTATTGCAACGCCTTAATCTGGGCCCACGCTTTTTGGCGTACGTGCGGTTGCTTTATACTGATCTTACGGCCTCCGTGCACGTTGGGGGAGCAATCTCGATCCTTTTCGGTTCGGCGGGGGACACGTCAGGGTTTCCCCCTGTCCCACTACCTATTCGCGCTTGCCATGGAGCCCCTCACGGTGTGGGTACGCATTGATGCCAAACTTAAGGGCTTCCGGAGGTCTGCGGGCCTGGCTGACAAAATAGCGCCATACGCTGATGATGTATTGTTTTTTCTCACGGATCTAGATCGCTCAGGGCCGCGGCTGCTGCGCATTCTGCAAATTTTTGGTGAAACCTCCGGCCTCTATGTGAACCCGGCTAAGTAAACGCTGTGGGTACTCAGTGAGCAGGGGCAGGTGAGGGAGTGGGCGTCGGGCCTCCAAATAGCGTCGGGCGGGGTGCAATATTTGGGGATGTACCTCTCAGAGGAGGCTGCGGTTTCTCGGGAGCGCAACCTTACCCCTGTGTGGGATCGTTTGCGCGAGGTGTGGTCCCGTATGCCGTTGACGATATATGGCAGATCGGCCATCTTTAAGATGGTAGCGCTCCCTTGCATCGTGTATCAGCTACAAAATCATCCATATCAGATTCCGCCGCGCTGGTTCCAGCAAGTCAACTCGCCGCTGAGTGGGTTCTTGTGGGAGGGGGGGATTGCTCGCATGGCCTTGCGGACCTGTTTCCGTTCTACATATACCGGGGGATTGGCCACATCTGACGTGCTCTCTTATTACCAGGCTGCACATCTGCTGGTCTTGAATGACTGGTGGTACGGAGACAGGGGCGACCCTGCAAATGCGGTTGAACGATTCCTCATGGGCCTGGCATCTGTTCATACGCTGCTGTACTCTGCGGCACTTCGGCGGTGCCTTCCCTCTGCCACGCAAGTGGTGTTTTACGTCTGGAGGCAAGCGCTGCGTAGAATGGGATGGTGGAACATGCTCACTCAGGAAACCCCTCTTTGGCATAATGGTCGCATGCCCCACCTGCCGCGCTTTTGGGCTTCCGGGGATGGGATGCGATAGGTATTTCCTCGTTGGGGGATGTGATGACTGGATGTTCCCTGAAGTCATTTCAGAACTTGCAGGACGAGTTCGGGATGCCCCGCTCCCAGTTTTTAAAATATCTTCAATTTCGACATGCTCTAACGCCCTACTTGACTACTCTAGAGCAGCTCCCCGACTTTAGTCCATTAGAGGCCAAACTGTTCATGGGAGAGTTGCCAGACAAGAAAATCTCCAGAATCTATCAGACACCGGTCCACCACTGCTCCTCCGATCTCCTTAAACTTAAGACTGCGTGGGAGGAGGATGTTGGGGACTTAGAGGAGGAGGACTGGAATGAAGCCCTGGCAAGCCCGCGGGCAGCTGCAATTTCCACTCGCCTGCGCCTGATCCAATTTAAATATCTACCTCTCACATATTTCACATGGCAGCGCCTATGCTGGGGAGGTATGGTGGGCTCCCCGGACTGTCTTCGGTGCGGCTTGGAGGTGGGCACGCTCCTGCATAATACATGGGGTTGTTCAGCACTGCAGAGGCTCTGGGATGGGGTTTTTCGGTGCCTATCGGAGGTGTTGGCCTGGGTGCTTCCTCGGGACCCCAAACTAGCGTTGTTGCATGTTATGGAGGGCATTGGGGCAATAGGTATAAGCGTCATTTGTTGCTTCTGGGCCTTACATTAGCCAAACGAGACATTGCCAAAGCCTGGAAGGCGCCCCAAGCCCCGCCTTTGGCCGCCTGGAGGAACGGCATGGACTTCTGCATGGGGCTGGAGCATCCCATATTTCTGTCCAGGGATGCCCTGGCAAGCACTTTAAAATCTGGAAGAGGGGGCGTGGCCAAGATGGCGGGCTGAGAGGATGCGCCGTCCGAAATTCGCTGATCTCCCCCCAACTGCACGGGGATCGGCGCCAGAAGCAAGGGGCACACTGCAGCTCGGCTCGGAGCACCGAGTGGCCCGGTGGATGCAGCTATGGGGCTCTGGAAGGGGCCCGAGAGGAGAGCCAGTCGAGAGCTGAAGCGGCCGGAGTCGCGAACGATGTAGCTGCGAGGGGGCGGATACGGAGGCACACGGACCGGCTGGGGGCGACAGGCGGGCCCTGCCCGCCCCCACTGAGACCCGGGGGGGCACGCGACGCTCCTGAGACCCGGAGCAGGTCCCGCTGCAGAGGAATCCGCGTGGAGTCGCCGCGCCCAGCTGGGGACCGGGCCTGCCGGCGGACCTGAAGTTATGCGATTTCCCCGCCCCCCCGGAGCCCAGCACAGAAGAGGGAGGTGAGCGGACGGCCGTCCCGGAGTATTTCCGCACGGCGCAGGCTGACTGGGCACCGCTGCCGGACACTGCTCGGATCTGAGCCGGAGCCCGCAACGGCTGGGTGTATGGGGGCTGAGGTGGTGGATCGGCGTAGGATCGCTACGCAAGCCCCGGGACGCAACCGGAAATAGGCCTCTAATTGTACGTCCTCCCGCGGTCTGCAGACGCTCGACGCCGGGGGAGAAGGCGCCATCGATGTTTCCCCGGCGCTGCAGGGAAACCAGGGGCCTGCCACAGCAGACACCGGAGAGAGCTGCTTCGGCCGCCACGGGAGGTGGACCCCCATCGCCCCCTTCGGATCGGGGCTCTCGGTGCTTCCGGGGGACCCGCGGGCAGGGGCGTGGGCCGGCTGGGGCTCCGGTTGCTGTGTCTTAGGGCCCGAGCCCCACGAGGAGTATCGCCACCGGGCGGAAGGCGCCCCTGACCTGGCGCCGAGTACACCAACACCGCAAGGGGAGTGCCCCGGTGGCCGGTCGGCGTGCTGGTGACTTGACCCGCCCCTGGGATCTGGATCGCCTTCCACCCACCACCATACGGACCTTCAGACATTGCTACTGTGACCTGCACCGGAGGTGGTCTGTGATTGCTTCCCCCGGGCCGGCGCTCCTGGTGCCCTGGGAGCCTACAGGCAGGGGTGTGACTTGGCGGTACTACCCATTGGAGTGACCTTGGGCGCAGACTCCACAAAGGGATTAACCCGCAGGCACGGAGACAAGCCACACGACTCCTCCCGGGCACTGTGCCACTCGACGTGCCCCCCCGCTCATGTGATGGCCGGGAACAGAGGGGGCAAGAAGGGAGACCGCACTCTACCAGAAATGCTGGGCAGGGGTGCCCCCAGACCAGATAGGTCTCAGCCAGCCCCGAGCCCCTCGAACACTTCCCGAGGAGCAGAGGGAGGGGAACCTCCAGTCACTAGATCTTTCCTGGAGTCGCTGTTCAGTTCCCTCCGAGAAGGTTTCCAAACGCTGAAGCAGGAGGTGGCCGGAGAGGTCCGGGAGGTGCGAAGGGAGGTCGACTCCCTGGGCGAACGAGTGGCTTCTGTAGAGGAGGCCGGACACTCCCGAGACAAAGAGATCGCGCAACTGCAGCAGGAAGCGCTGCGGCTCAAGGACCAGCAGCTTGACCTCCAAGCCCACGCTGAAGACCTTGAGAATAGATCCAGGCGCAATAACATCCGGATCCGAGGCGTCCCATCGAAAGAGGAAGGGGACGACGTCGCCGCGTACCTGAGAGACTTGTTCAGAGAGATACTGGGTGAACCTGGAGACTTCCCTGTCCGAATCGACAGAGCACACAGAGTGGGCCTGCCGCGCCGGGCCTCGGCGCCGCCCCCGACATCGTGGCCTTCTTACCAGACTATCCCTTGAAAGAGCGGATTCTCCGAGAAGCACGGCGGCAGCCATCCCTGCCCTTTCGTGGCCATCCGGTGGCCCTTTTCCAGGACTTGTCGGCCATTACCCTGCAAAAACGCAAGCGTTTAAAATAGTTACGGACTTCCTGCGGGAACATGACACGCAGTACTCTTGGGGTCACCCCTTCCGGCTCACCTTCCGTTGGAATGGGACCTTGCACCAACTCCGGTCCCTCCAGGACACCTGCGGAGTACTGGGAATCACCGCAACGGAGGAGGACACGCCTACGCCCCGCCGCCGGCGCGGCACTAGAGATGGTTGGCAGACGCTTCAGGAGCGGCGATCCCCACCTGCGCCCGTGAGACCGGACTCGCCCACTATCCGGGCGGCAATGGACAGTGCAGTGCATGCGGTGACCAGAGACACTGCGAATGATGATATGGCCCTGACGGCCTGAGCATACTCCGGGGGGAGATCGACATGGCCTCTTCATCTTTGCAGGTTCGAGGGTTCCGGGGTTGGGAGGCGGCGGGTGGGTGCGTTGTGGCTGGACGTCCACTTGAATAACTTTCCACGGACTTGTCCATTGGGACCAGACTGGGACAATGGTGCTCGTTGCACAGTTGGTTGAGGGGGAGGTGGGGGAGGAGGGTGGTTGGGGTAGTTTCGGGGTAGGCGGGGTGAGTGGAGGGGTTGGGAGGAGAGGATGGGGAGGGGAGCAGGGAGATGAGGAGTCGATGAAGCTGGTTGCTTGCTTGAGGGGTTTGTTGGGGAGGGGAGGACTGGGGGGTCGGGGGGAGGCAGGGATGGGCTGTTGGGGGGAAGTTCTAGGGGAGTGGGGGGGGAGGGACAGGAACCGTACTGTATTGTTGTTGCATTTGCTCTGACCTCACACCACATCTACACACTATTGACACTGGCGCCGCCCGGGCCGTGACCTGCTGATTAAGCTGTGCTCTTACCCACATCGCTGATGGCCCTTAAGGTTGTTACTCTTAATGTGAAAGGGCTGAATAACCCTGTCAAACGGAGAGCAGTGCTGTAACCTACTAGAAAACACACAGGCGGATATTTGTCTTTTGCAGGAGACACACCTCCTGGCCAGAGACTGCCAAAGGATGCGGTCCCCGAAATTTCCGACACAGTTCTTCTCCTCTAGCACTACCAAGACGGCGGGGGTCGCAATCCTGGTGTCTAGAACGTTTAAGGGGGAGGCCTTACATAAAGTGGCGGAAATTAAGGGGAGGCTCCTAGCTTATAGGGTCAAGACGGGAGGTCTGGTGTTTACTGTTGGCTCGATATATAGTCCCAATGACCACCAGGAGCGGTTCCTTCACTCGGCCTTGGTGGACATCGCGGCCACCCTGGATAGACACATAATTATTGAGGGGGACCTGAATATATTCTTCGATTCGTCCTTGGACAGATCGGCGCAGCGACACCCTCAAACGGGGAGATCTCCCAGACGGGCAAATCCCACATGGGAGACCTCGACCTGCACGATCTGTGGCGTCGTCTCCACCCTACCGCCGAGCCTACTCCTACTATTCACACGCACACAAGACCTACGCGAGACTGGATCATCTTCTGGTCACGGGACCGGTCTACGACCTAGCCACGGCCTCGGAAATAGGGGTTCTTTCACTGTCGGATCACGCCCCTGTTGCAGGCACTTTCCGGCTGCCGCCAGCGTCTCCTTCGCGAGGGGTGTGGTGCCTTAGGGACACCCTTTTACATAAGAAGACAGTAGTGAAACATATACAGGACACAATTCACGAATATCAGCGGCACAATGATAATGATGACACCACTTGGGCGACACAGTGGGCCGCATTGAAAGCAGTGCTCCGCGGCGAGTTTATTGCCGTCTCCTCGGCAGAGAATAGAGAGCGACAGCACAAGAGAGACAAACTTACCTGTAAGGTGCGAGAGCTGGAACAGGTGCATCAGAGAACCGGGGCCCCCAGAGTCTGGAAGCAACTTAAAGCTGCTAGAAAACTCCTGTCTGCATTAGACATGGACAGGGCGGAATACGCTACGTTGCGCTTGAAACATGCGTATTACACTGGCGGCGATAGGTGTGGCCGGCTCCTGGCGAATAAGCTTCGAGTAGCGCACCAAAAACACCTGGTGAAGGAGCTATCGGTTGCCGCTGGGGTGACGGCCACAGAGGATAGTCAGATAGCAGACGGTTTCCGCCGATTCTACGCCGACTTATATGCGGGCACGCCCCCTTCAGTGCAGGCCGAGGCAGATTATCTGAACTCGGTAGACCTTCCCTCCCTTGCCTCGGAACAGGCGGAGCACGTAGAACGAGACATTCGGGTTGAGGAGGTGATCACGGCTATCTCCCGGCTAAAACACAAGAAGGCTCCGGGACCTGATGGGTACATGCCCCTTTTCTATAAGACGTTTTGCCCTGAGTTGGCGCCGCTCCTGACGTGCCTTTTTAACTCGTTCTCTGAGCCGGGAGCTATCCCCCCGGACATACTCCCAGCTACGGTGTCGGTTATCCCCAAACCGGGAAAGTACCTGACTCAATGCGGCTCCTACCGGCCGATTTCCCTTTTGAACGTAGATCTCAAGCTGTACACCGGGATCCTAGCGGCACGCCTAGCACCTCACCTGCCGGGACTGGTGGACCCAGATCAGGCGGGGTTCATCCCCGGGAGACAAACGGTGGACAACACCAAGAGGGTGGTCCATATCCTGGAGAAGGCCTCCCGAATCCCCGGGGAGTGGATGCTGCTATCGATTGACACGGAGAAAGCCTTCGACCGGGTACACTGGCCCTACTTGGAGAAGGTTCTGTCAAAGATAGGCATAGGGGAGAAATTTCGCACCCTGGTATTCAACTGCTATAGATTTCCGTCCGCTGTGGTGCGGGTGAACGGCTGTAGCTCCCAGAAATTTGCGATAGAGCGGGGCACCAGACAAGGATGCCCGTTGTCGCCACTGCTCTTTGCTCTCTATATGGAGCCATGTGCCCAAAGGATACGCCAGAATCCGAATGCGACTGGCGTACGGATGGGGAGGTACACCCACACCATTAGCCTCTACGCGGATGACGTTATACTGACACTCGAAGATCCGAGAAGGGCACTCCCTGCTTGTATCGCCGAATTAGAGGACTTCGCCGCTGTGGCGGGTTTTTAGATGAATATGGGGAAATCGGCGGCCCTTGACATCTCGCTAACCACCGCCACGAGAACCGAATTGCAGGGCCTCTTCCCCATGCGCTGGTCCAAGGACCTGGTGCCTTACCTGGGCATTTTGTTGGCACCCCCTTTATCTGCCATGGTGACCGCCAACTACGCGGCCTTAGGCAGGAAAATTAAAGAGGAGTTAACCGCTGGAACAGGGGAACACTGTCTTGACTGGGCAGAATAGCGGCAGTGAAGATGACTCTCTTGCCGCAGGTACTATATCTATTCCGAGCCCTACCACTTCAACCCCCGAAAGGGTGGATCCGGCAGGCTCAAGCAGACATTGCGCGCTTCGTCTGGCAGGGCCGCAAACCCAGACTCAAGAGAGCCTTATCCACACTGGCCCCTGAATCCGGGGGACTGGGCATACCGGATCTTCACAAATACTTCCAGGCGGCGCAACTACGGTATCTTGTGGAGTGGAGCCGGTAGGAATCTGATAAACATTGGCTGTTCCAGGACCAGGCGGTTGCAGGCAGGACCCTGCAAGAGGTGCCCTTCCTGCGCAGAGCTCACCGCCCCCCCCCCAACCTATACGCGTCCTTCATCACGCGGGTCCCGATGCGAGTCTGGGACGCCACGAATGCTGCGCATGATCTCACTACCTTCCCTTCGCCGTTTACGCCGTTGGTCGAGAACCCGGATTTTCATCCCGTGATGGAGTCCGGGGCCTTCGCGCACTGGCGGACGGCTAGATGCAGTGCGCTGTTCCACATGTACGGCCCGGACGGTGTCATCTCGTTTCAGGATCTTAGGCGAGAATACCACCTGCCTGAGACCGAACGGATGCGGTATATGCAGGTGCGTCACTGGGCGCTTCAGCCGCAGGTACGCGACTCGGCAGACCGGAAGCTCACGCCTTACGAGAAGTGGATTGTGACGCGCACCTCGGACTCCAAACTCATCTCGGATCTCTATAAGCTCCTGCAGCCTTCCTCTTTCCACATCTATAATCCAGGACGGGGACGCTGGGAACGGGAACTGGGTAGGGCTCTGAGTCACACAGACTGGGACCACATTTCCTACCGGGCGCGACACTCCGCGTACCATACCGGACTCACCAAAACGTTCACTAAGGTATCCACATACTGGTACTATACACCGGAGAGACTACATGAAATGAACCATAACATTGTGAACACCTGTTGGCGAGATTGTGGACAGATAGGCACACTTACACATGTTCTATGGGACTGCCCTCTACTGAGCCCTTATTGGACGGAGGTCTTGGACGAGATTGACCTGCGCTTTGACGTTGAACTGCCTCGCTTCCCCGCATATGTCCTGCTGTCTCTACCCAACGGGCTGATGTACCCTCTGAGACCTCGCAGGGGTAGGCAGATAGCGATTGCCCTGGGCTCTGCTGTCCAGAACATACTCATCCATTGGCGCACCACCACGCTCCCCACCATTACCGGTTGGTTGCATAGGTTGTGGCACGTCCTGGAGATGGAGAAGCTGTCCCTTATGGTGGCGGGGGAGATGGATAAGTTTGAAGATCTGTGGCTACCATTCCACTCCTTACTAGTGACGGAATTCACAGAACTTACTTGTCCCCGTTATCTCCGATTGTTACGACTAACATCCCCGGCGAACCCATCTAGCTAATGTATATGGGAGGATTGACGGGTGGGAGGGGTGGGCACATCGCAGGAGTGGCACGGGAGGGCGACTTTGGCACAGTACGGGAGGAGGGAGGGAGGGGATCCGGAGGGTGGGAATGGAGGGGGGGAGTTGGGAATGGGGCTGTTGGTTCTTGAAGTTGTCGTTGCCGCATGCGCACCCGGCGCCGTGCTCTGATGGACATCACGATAGCAGAGCCTTGCACGCTGGTTGCGCTCCTGCATAGCGGAAGCTTAGCACTACCTTTTTGAGACAACTGTATTCATTTGTTTGTATTGTTTTCAAAAATGCAATAAAATTCTTTAAACCTAAAATCTGGAAGAGGTGAGCCGACTACCGGGGCTGGACTTAGACCCTCCGCCTGACTTCCTCTTTTGCTTCTGTATTTATTTATTTCCACTCTTCCTCTCACCAATTAATTTCTCCTCTTCCTCTTTACTGCTCTTTTTTCTCCCTGTCGGTGTCTTCTGCATTCTCTGTTTATCTGTCTAACATTCACCAGGCACTCATCCTCTATTTCTTATAATCTCTCCTGTGGGCACTCTCATTCTAACACGCACTATCTGTTCCCCCTCTCTCAGTTTCAGCCATTCTCTTTTAAGCTACCCCTCTCTCTCTCTCTCTCTCTCTCTCTCTCTCTCTCTCTCAAACACATAGACACACACAATGTCTTGCTCTTTCTCTCTCTCTTGTTTCTATTTCTTTGTCCCCCTTTGTCCTTCCTAGAATTCTTTCTATTCTGTTGCTCTACTGTCATACTAAATCAGTCAGTCTTTCTCATACACTCTTTCGGCTCCTCTGTCTGGTGTTCATTCAGCGCTTCGTGCAAAAACTATCTATCCCTCTCTGTCTTCCTGTCTACTCAGGTGCAGCTCTCACCCCTATCTTTCCACCATGCCACATAATTTAACTGCACAAATCCACTCCACACCACATAATTCCACAACTAATTCCAATCCAGCCCACATAATTCCACTCCACACCACAGACATCCACTTCACTCCAAAACAAAACACATGGGTAAAATACATTGTCATTTACAACACCAACAGGGACTCTGTAAATAGCTTGGAGGCATTGCCACTTACCTCCCTCCAGCCACAGCAGCACCGGGCTCCAGCCAACTTCCCCCCTCCCGCCGCCGCAGCCCACAGCCACCAGCGGCCGCAGTGCGGAGGGGGAGAGACATCAGGAGAACTACCCTGCCCAGATGCCCTAGCGGCAGCCGAAGCCGCACCTCCCACGCTCCGCGCCAGGAGGCGCTTTCAAAAGGGACAATACGCCAGTGGAGCGGGGGACTCTGTAAATAGCTTGGAGGCATTGCCACTTACCTCCCTCCAGCCACAGCAGCACCGGGCTCCAGCCAACTTCCCCCCCTCCCGCCGCCGCAGCCACAGCCACCAGCGGCCGCAGTGCGGAGGGGGAGAGACATCAGGAGAACTACCCTGCCCAGACGCCCTAGCGGCAGCCGAAGCCGCACCTCCCACGCTCCGCGCCAGGAGGCGCTTTCAAAAGGGACAATACACCCGCGTCGCAGGACCGCGCGCGGGGCCAAGCCCGGGCAAAGGGCGGGCCCTCTACGGCCCTCTAAGGCCGGATAAGGACGGGACGGGCCACCCCCCTTGGCAGCCACATTTGAATGCCTAATCCCACGAAGGTAAAGACCACCTCGTATTGATCTTTTGCCATAATTCGCTCTATAATCTTTATTCGTCATGACTTCCAAGGGGGACCATTCAATTAGTGAAGCTGGCAATAGGCAAACGTTCTCTTTATTAGAGGAGTTAAACCTCCTATGCCAAACAACCTATGCTACATTGCTAACCCCCCCTCCGCCCAAAAGCTTTGGTGCACTTTCAGACAAGGCTAAAATCCTAGATCCCTACATACTATATAACAAAGCCTGCAGCCCGATTGCTCCATGTCTTGAACCCTCCCAAGTCCAAGCTGTGAAAAGGAAAGAAAACAACGCAAATCAAGGAGGAAATGATCCCACAATCCACAAAATGTGCTTAAGTCCTCTCATTTCTAATTCCTCACTGATTCCACCGACTCTTGAGTACCCAGAGCCCACGGCATCTCCTCCCTGCTTGCACATATTGCCCCTTATTGAACAACTGGTTAGCTCAATGATAGCCCCCCTGTTAGAAAAAATTAACATGCTAGGGGATAGGCTCTCTGGTATAGAGAAAGCCATTAAGTTAAACCCGCTGGTTGGTGAATGTAGTGACACACTCAATTGCCCTAAATCAACTCCTATCCAACTAGGCTCTAAACCATCTGTGCAGGATAAAGGGCATCAAACACAACCTGCTGGCCCTAGTGTACCAGGGCAAAAAATAGCTAAACACTCTGCTACAGTTTCCCTCTCCCAGCTGACCGTACCTAGAGTAGGTCACAAGAAGGCTAATTCTATTCACTTACCACCGGAAGCGGCCCGATATGTGTGCATCCTTGTGGGTGTACCTGCTCTCCCACCTGGAAAACCTGAGAGACAACATGATCTAGTTAAAAAAACTAAATTTTGGCTGTCAAAAAATAGGCCTCTGCCTCGTAATTTATACGGAGCTATTAGGAGTGTCAGAAGGGTGAGCTGGTTGGGCTCCCTTCCCAAAGACCTGTCTGGGGACTTGGTACTTGTGAGATTTAGAGACAGTAACATAGTCCCTTACTTGAAAACTAGGCCGCCCCAAATAAGAGACGGCCCAATATCCATATGGGACTTACATGATTTCTATCCCAACACCGTGTGTTCTCTTCCTCTTCCGAAATGGACATGTAATAATGACTAACCACGAACTTTGTTGATACTGCCTCAACTCTGGAGTAGAAAAGAAATTTTAGGATTGGGACGCTACTTTACTGTACGTTGGTCTCTTAAAGTGTTTTATTATCTAATTATTATTATTCGGAAGTAAATTGTATGTATTATGAACTTTTTATGGTTTTGTATCACAAAAACCGAAATAAAGTATATTTGATTTGATTTACAACACCAACACCAATAGTTCTAACTCTCACAAATGCAAGAGCTATTGACATTGCCAGTGCTTGCTCTGGTTTTGCACCCCTCATGCAATTCATGTATTCATTATGAATGCATGATTTTGCTCATTATTTCATTACTTGAATTTAGGTGTTTGGACAATATATTGGAAAAAATACTGCGGTACAATAATATTGTGTCAAGAATATTGAGATGTGACAAATATTGTCAATAGGAATATCGAAGGTAAACATATTGTTTTATGTGTTTTTTTAAATATCGCTCTCAATATTCATTTTGAAAACATCATTGCATATTATATCATTTGTAAGTGTTATTTAGTATCTAATATGTTATAGTGATTTGGATTCTATATGTTTATTTTTTTACTTGAGTTTACTGTAAGATAATTTATTAAACATAAAATTATTGAAATCTGTATTTTTAGATGTATCTATGTATAAAAATAATGAATAAAAAAAAATGGCAGCAGAATATTGGGTTTTAGTCGATGAGGGTGGGGGGATTTCCCAAAAAGTTGATAGTTTAAGGTAAATGTTATTTTAATTATTTTGATGATATGCAAATTAATATTGTTACATTTTAAAGATGCATTTTGTTAAATTACCAGTCTTAATAAATTATAAATGATAGTTTATATTTAAATATACATTCGCTGTACTGAATAAAACAAATATGAAAATAAATATTCAGCTTACAAAATGTTTTAAAACACTATAGAATATATTAAAAAACAAAAATATTTATTTAAGTAAAATAATTAGAATTTTTTTAAATTAAAGATTTACATTTTATAATTTTGGGACAAAACATTTTTACAAATAAAATATTTTTATTGTTTTCTTTTAAATGGTAATGTGATTAAAAAAATATATATAGATACATTTAATTGGTTTTTTTTCTTTTTTATTGTTAATTTTGGATTAAAATTCTATTTTTAATTATTAATTGTGCTAAAAATATTATTTATATGTTAATGCCTAAATATGCATATATAGATTTGTAGTTTTCTTTAATGTGTTTCAAAATTAATGTTGGTTTATTTTGTAGATTAAAAAATTGTGTATGAGTATTGATTGTGTATATAAAATGCTTAGTTTGTAGCACCTTGTTTAAAATGTTTTAAATTGCAGTGGAAATAGTAAATTTCACATCTTTAGTGTCAAACACCTTCTCAAAATGGACTTAGATTGGAGTGAGAATAGTAACTATTATCACTTTAGTGTCCAACACCTTCCCCCAGTAGAGGTAAATTGGAGTGAGAATAGTAAATGTCACCCCTTTAGTGTACCACACCTTCCCCAAATTGGTATAGATTAGAGTGGGAATAGTAAATATCACCCCTTTACTGTCCAACACCTACCACAAATATGTTTAGATTGGAGTGGTAATAGTAAATGTCACCCTTTTAGTGTCCAACACCTTCCTCAAATTGGTTCAGATTGAAGTGGGAATAGTAAATGTCACCCCTTTAGTGTCCAACACCTTCCTCCTATGAGGAAGATTGGAGTCGGAAAAGTAAATTCCACCAGCTGAGTGTCCAATGCCTTCCCCAAATTTGTATCGATTTGAGTGGAAATAGTGTTATGGGTAAGCGGAACTCGTGAAGCTTCACTTTGCGGAATAAAAAGTCTGAATGCTTCAATGGAGTTCCACGAATGCATGTTGAGCTGCTTGCACTGCAATTCAGCACCAGTAGTACGAGCAGCGCAAATGGTACCATGTGGTGCCAAGACCATGAAGCCATTCGAGTTGAATTTGCTGCAGCTCAAAATGCCACCCTTTTAGTGTCAAACACCTTCCCCAAATTGCTTTCAATTGGAGAGTGGATAGTAAATATCACCCTTTTAGTGTCCAAAACCTTGCCCAAATTGGCATAGATTGGAGTGGGACTTTTATTTGTCAACCCTTTAATGTTCAACACCTTCTTCAAATTGGTAGAGTTTGGAGTGGGAATAGTAAATATTACCCTATTAGTGTCCAACACCATCACGAAATTGGTATAGGTTGGGGTGGGAATAGAAAATGATACCCTTTTCATTTCCAACAACTTTCCCAAATTAGTTTAAATTGCAGTGGGAATAGTAAATGTCGCCCTTTTAGTGTCCAACAACTTCCCCAAAATATGTTTAATATTGTAGGAAATAAAAACATTGTCAATTGTATATTTGTGATAAATCATATTATTAATTGCATTTTTTATAGAATATGTAATACATTTTTCTAATTTTATTTATTGAATGTATTGAATGTATATTTATACATTTGCAAACATATATATTTCAATTTAAAAAAAACATTTATATATAGATATATACATACAACTTTGTACTTAATTTTTTTACTAATAAATAAAACATGTACATCATATTTTCATTGTATTGCATGTTGTACATTTTCCACTTTTTTCCAAAGTTTTTTTCGTTTACATTTCTTAAATTGTTTTAGATACATATTTTCAACATCATTTTAACATAGGTTTTTCAAATATAAAATAAATAATTATATATACTATTATTTAATTTATACTTTATAATTTTTTAACACATTTTGCAACATTTTGTGACATGTTTACCTGTTTAATGCATTTAAAAAAAATATCATACATTTATTCAACATTTTTACATTATTTCTTGATCATTTCTATAGGGAGATCGATGTTTTTTAGTTTCATTTAGTGGACATCTATTTTACCACTACTTTTTATTTTGTAATCTATTTGTGTCATTCTTTTATCTATTCCCCCAGGTTGCGCTAAGATGCTGCTCTTCATCAGAATAGGTAAGTCCTTTTGTAAGTTTTTTTTAAGGGATTTGAGTGTATTAAGGGTGTGGGAGTAGTTCTAGATGTTATTTATAGTGTTGTTTGTGGATTTATTGTAGATTTAGTTGTGTTAATAGTAGTGTTTTTCACTACTTTATAACTTGGGGTTTTCGTACACTGTTTTAGTAATGAATCGTTATTTTTTTTACATTGTACTATGTTACTTATTTTATGATGGTTAAGTGATATCTCTATGTATTTTAAGGACTGCAATGTGTTTTGTGGGTGGGTTTTCTTGTTTACTTTACATGTCTTTGTCTACGAATGTGTCTTATGGGCACTGGGAATTACCTTTTCTTTTTTTTTAAAGGAAATCAACAAACCAATATTTTTGTTTCCTTTTTTCCAGTTTTCCAGAAGCGTTTCTTTTTTTAAATACTTTTTCAGTTTTTTTGTGGATCATAGGTACTTTTCATTCCTTCAACAGATGTCTATTGGATTTGTTTTATTTTTGCATTTTTTGCAACTTTTTTGGATAATATTGTTTTAATTTTTGATGGATTGATTATTTTAGATTTTTGGTACAGAGGAAGATCTGAAATACAGAGCAGTAAGTCTTATTCATTTTATTTCTTTTGGGTGGGATATGTTTTATGTTATTGTTTGTGTAAAAATATGTGATTTTTATTTGGAATTGTATGGTGTATGTATTTTTCTACATGATGGATTGAGTTTGTTCTTTGAGCTTTTTGGTTGGTGAGCTTTAAATGTTTTGTGTAACTAATGTATATGTTATTTTATTATCTCAGTCTTAACATTAGAGTTTTATTTAATTTTTAGACTGATGTAATAAAATATTATGTTTATTATTCATATAAAAATTATTTGCCATGTTGGTTTAAATTTTATGACAGTTTTTTGGAACTTTTGTAGGTTACTATTTATTTTATAATATGTTTTTGGCCATAAGTTCTAAGTAATCTACTCCTTTGCTGTTGATGAACAGTTTGACTTTAAATTGTAGCATTTTGTACAGCATTTTGGTTTGTTTGGTACGTTTAGGTGCATTTTGGTAAACAGATTGCTTCATACATAGTTGTCAGTAGCTCTGCACCTTTTTTAATGCTTCTATAAATTTATAAACTGGAGGTTAGGTTCTGCCTCGTATGGATTGGGAGGCATTGTGTCATCTTTCTGCTGTGTTGTTTGTTTTGACTTTACTTGCCAAGGTGCTGTCATAGACATTGCACCATGAATTTGGAATTCTAGGGCCCCATTAGGATGACGGGCGGACATTGTCCGCCCGCCACCCTATCGGAGACCGGGACCGCCCGCCATAAGGGCGGGGTCCCGTGGGGGGAATTAGGATGTGCCCGCCACAGTGGCACATCCTGCAGTTTTAGCATTGTGGCGGGAGGTGCACTCTGCACCGCCCGCCACAATGCTAAAAATGCTTTTTCGCATTTGCATATGCAAAGCGGCAGGCACCGCGCGGTGCCTGCCGCTTGGCATATGCAAATGTAGGGGTACCATAGGTACCCCCCCTGTCCTCCCCCACCTCTGCCTACACCAGGGGGGCCCGCAGGGGCCCCCCTCAGGGGCCCCCCGCAGCAAACACCGCCTGCCTTTCCGTGGCGGCATTGCCGCCGCGGAAAGGCACCTATAGCTCAGCATCGTAATATGGGTGGCGGTGTCCATTGGACACCGCCACCATATTATTTCCTTTCCGCCGCGGTCGCAAGGCGACCGGGGCGGAAAACAGGTGGGCGGTGTTTTTCGCCGCCGCCATCCCCCCCGCCATCCTAATATGGCGGAGGGCATTTGGGCTTGCGATGTCGGGCGGATTGCCTCCGCCAGGCCGGCGGTGGCCACCGCCAGCATGGCGGAGGCAATACGCCCAACATCGTAATGGACCCCTTAGCGTCTGTGTCCGGAGCAATGCAGTCTGCCAACCCAAGTATCTTGGAAATATTCCATTGGGGGTGTAGTTGAATTTTTTTGATGGTACAAAGGCCTTTCTATTAATACATTGTAGTGGTTAGGTACCTGTGTGACTGATCCATAGACTGGTGCTATCATTCTTTTGATTTCAAAGGCAAATTGGCTCTTTTTAGGATGTTCTACACTCAGAGCAGATTGTTGGATGCTTTGATTGAAATTATAGTATCAGCCCTGTATGGCTGTGTCGGGGTACATTTTTAGAATGGTTTGAATCATAGCTTGCTGAAAGTAGTCTATGATGATTTTTTATGCGTAGTAGTCATTTGTTATATATTTAATCTGGTTTAAGAGTTTACAGTAATTGCTGCTTTGTTTATTTGGTAGTAGGGCAAATATAAAAGGGTTATTTATGTTTTAATATTCATCATGTGTGGTGTATATCTGAGTGAAAGGTTTGAAGGTCCCATCCATCATCCAGGTTTGACAATGGTTTAGTTTTAGTAGTTATTTAGTGTAGAAAATATTAGGATTTGTTTATCATTGTTTAGGTTGTCACATAAAAGGAAAGGTTGCTCATTATGTATCATTGTTAAATGTTCAAGTATTTCTACATCCTGGCATTTCAAAGTGGGTATAGGTGATAGTTAGCCTGTGATGTGTTTGAGGACTTTAGGCAGTATATCATTTAGGATTTTGGTTGTGGGTTCCTGGGAGCTAGTGCTTGTCTCTCTTTAGACCTGCAATACCTCCCTTACATTGATTTCTGTCACATTTGGGGGTGGTTGTGTTCTCTTACATGAATTACAACACCATATTTTGTAGTGGCCTATAACATGCATTAGAATAATATGTGGTACATTTTCAATTTACATTTTGTGTTAATGCATTTTCTTGGTTATAGGTGTAGCTCATGTGAATAAGTAACTGCTTTTCTTTCTGTGAGGTCATATATGTAGCTCTCTCTGTCATTGTATCTGAGAGGAGTGCAATAGCATAAATATACAATATTTTAAAGTTTATACATTTGTAATTTACCTTTAAATGTATGCAAATTCTTCTATTTTGTATACTTTCGTATATGTTCCTTTGGATGCTTCACACTGTTTTACAGCTTTTTCGTTGGGGGTGTCCTAATGTGTAGCAGGTGCTTTCTTTTCTGTTGGATGATAAAAAAAAGTGTCAGTTGCATTTCAAATATTTATATGTTGGTTGTTCTTGCTATTGGGGTGAGTTTCTATTTTTTAATCATGTATGTACACTTACTTTGTTATATCTTTTTGCTGGTTTGTGATAGCTGTTTTTTGCTGTCCGCTTAGTGCTTTCCCAAGTAGTAGAGGTTTGTTTTTGGAAATACGTGTAAAAAGATAGAAGCTTGGTAGTATTTTATTAATTAGGTGCTATTTTACATTTTTAAGTGTATTTTCAAGTAAATTTAAGTTTAAATATAACTTCTACTTACATGGTTAGGTAGTTGTTGAGATGTATATATATATCTTCTTTAAGGGTCTGATCAGAGAAACAGGCAGAGTTCCACATCTTTCAATGTTTGTCATTTTTGAGGTATTGGTTGATCAATTTAGTGTGCCTTTTATATTGATGATTTAATTGTTTGTCTGATTTTATTGGATAAAGTTGCTTTATTGGTTAGTTTAGTTTTAGTTCGATGTTTTCTATTCCTTCTATGGTAAGCGTTAATTTAGGTTGTATTTATAAAGTATGAGCTATAGTTTGATACTGTTAAACAGTGTATGTGTGTGTGGGTGTTTGTGTATGTCTTCACTGAAAAAAAACATAGGTTACAGGAATGTTATAGTTAAGCTCAGATTTCACTTGTACAAAACAAGTGAATTTCAGCGGTTACAGTTACCTGAGCTAACTAGAACTTTTGCCCTCCGTAAAGCATTATTTATGACCTCAGACATTACATCACTCAAGCCATTGTCAGTGACATCTCAAATGACACCACTGATAACATCATCCAGTGAGTATGTTTTGTAAACATTTCTGCAACTTAAAGCTATATACTAAGCTTCAGCATAAGTTAAATTACTATTCCTTCTCTACTACTAATGAGTGATAGTGTTTCTAACATATGTCATCTGAGATGTATTTTGGCTGTCTGTATAAGTGTGTGAGTGGGTTTCTGAGTGGCTGTATGTTTGTGCGAGTGGGTGTGTGAGTGGATATATGGACCTGTTAATGGGTGTATGAGTGGCTGTGTACATCTCTCAGGGGGTATATGAGTGGCTGCATGAGTCTGTGAATGGGTTTGTGAGTGCTTTCCTGGGTATGTGATTGGGTATGTAAATGGTTGTATGGGTGTATGGGTGGTTGCATGGGTGTGTGAATGGTTACAACAGTATGTGAGTGGCTGTAAAGATCTGTGAGTGGGTGTGTGAGTGGTTGTGCAGATGTGAGTGGTTGTGCAGGTGTGTGAGTGAAAGTGGAAGTGGTTATGCGAGTTAGCATATTAGTGGGTATGTAAGTGGTTCTGTTCATGATGTCAACAGTGATATCGTTTTAGATGTTATCAGAGATGTGATCAGTGATGTCACTGACCATGCCATTAGTGATGTAATATGTGAAGTCATAAGCAGTGCATTGTGGGGTGTAAGTTGTAGTTAGCTCAGGTTACTATAACTGCTGAATTTCACTGGTTTTGTATGAGTGAAGTGTGAGCCTAAATATGTAGTCCCTGTAACCTTTGGTTCTTTTTTGTGAATTTCTACATTTTTAAAAATGTTATTTCTTAAATATACTGTATGTTCCGGTAACCTTTGATTTTTACGTGAATTTCTATGTTTTTTTCATGTTACTTCCTAACTATAATGGATCTGTCCCCTTTGGTAATTTAGTGAATTTATGGAGGTTTTTTTTATTGGTATTTCCTAACTATAACGTCCCTGTTCCCTTTGGTTATTTTTTAGAAAATTTCTAAGATTTTTTTTCAAATTTGATTTCCAACTGTAATCTGTAAACTTTGAGATCGGTGTGTGAGGCTGTATAGGTCAGTGAGTGGATGTGTGAGTGGTTATATGGGTCTGTGAATGGGTGTGTGAGTGGTTTTGTAGGTGTATGAGTAGGTGTCTGAGTGGTTATATGGGTCTGTGGGTGGGTCTGTGAGTGGGTGCATACGTCTTTGAGTAAGTGTGTGATTAACTGTATGGCTCAGTTACTGGGTCTGTGAGTATCTATATAGGTGTGTGAGTAGCTGTGTGGGTGTGTGACCAGTTTGTAAATTGCTGTATGGGTCTGTGAGTGGGTGTGTGAGTGGCTTAATGGATCTGTAAGTGGGTGTATGAGTGGCTGTATGGATCTCTAACAGGGTGTATGAATGGTTACATGGGTGTGTAAATGGCTGTGTGAGTACTTTTCTGGGTGAATGAGTGGGTGTTTGTGGCTATGTGGATGTGTGAGTGGGTATGTGAGTGGCTGTATAGGTCTGTGAGAGGGTGTGTTCATGATTTTGTAGGTGTGTGAGTGGCTGTATGGGTGTGTGAGTGGGTGTGAGTGGGTATGTGTGTGTGGCTGTGTGGGTCTGTCAGTGTATGTGAGAGTGGCTGAATGGGTGTGTGAGTGGTATGTGAGTGATGGTGTGGCTGTATGAGTAGATGTGTGATTGACTGGGCCAGCCTGGAACCTCAAACAAGAGTCCACAGTTTTGCAGAAAACGTCTACCCAACTGGAGTACTTTCTACTGGTTAATTAGTAAGTGCTACCTCGTTGGGTAATAGCTAGTGCATATTCTACACTACAGCTGTGTAATGGAAATATCTCCAGTGTCCCTATATGCATGTAATATTGACAATGTGATAGTTCCTCGAGTGTCTTGATACACACATCTGTGATGACATGATGCTTCTCAAGAGAAGTTGATGGGACAAATCTGTGATAACATGACCCCTCATCTAGAGAAGAGAACTAGACTAAAAAGAGTGAGAATCTCCACAAAACAAGGGTACTTCCTCCTAACTATATGAAGTAAATGCTTCTTTGTTTGGCAGATATGTCTTCAAAATTCCACTGCATCAAGAACGCATCACCAAAATCAGCAGGAAACACACTCTAAAGCCTTTTGGTAAGCTGTCCATCAATGTAGACAAAAGTGGGAAGACCTTTACGTTCTACTAAGGAAAACGGGGTGGATCCAAACGGGCGGCCCTTGCAGCTGATTTTGGGCATTTGCATACTCAGGGTAATTAATAGAGAGAACCATGGACTCTGCTCTCAAGACAAGAAAGAATCTACTGGTCACAGTCACTACAGATGAGATTGTGCTTCAATAGATTAATGATGCATTAATCTCCAGCAAAGATTTCAGATTGTTTTTTAAATTGAATTATGAGAGGAAACACGCTAGCTTGTCCTTCACCAAGCCCTAGAAGTTAGAATAATTTGTGTTTTACAGAAGTGGAGCTTCAACTGGCACACCTGCTGTGTTTATATTTCGAACTGCTTTCCGTTTAGGTTTAATTTCTGTGAACTGAGCATCAGGGCCATAACGGACCCTTTTTTTTCCAAGTAGATGCCACAGTAGATGAGAAAATGTATACCCAACTGGAGTACTTTCTACTGGTTAATTAGGAAGTGCTACCTCGTTGGGGAAATGTCTAGTGCATATTCTACACTACATCTGCGTAAAGAATCACAAGGTAATGTCTCTAGTGATGTTCTGTGCATGTAATTTTGGTAATGTGATTGTACCCCGAGCGTCTTCATCCACAAATCTGTAATGACATGAATGCTCATCAAGAGAAGTCGATGAGACTACAAAGAGATGAGTCTCAAACAAAGAGGGTTACTTGTAAATGGGAAGGGGACAGTGCCTCTCCCTGGGCTGACTTTGGCCCCGGGGACCCATCCTCCGGAGCCCTGGAGCCCACCAGGGCTCTGAGTCTGCAGCGTTGGGGACTGCAGGGGGAACCTTGATGCACCCACGGTCCCTGCGGCTCCCTGCCTACAGTGGGATTCGGCATTGCTCCCACATGCAGGGGCAGCCAAAAATGCTGCTCCTTGCATCTGGGAGAAATTTTTTCATATTTTTTCCTTCCTGAGCCCGCTCCCAGCGAACGGGAGCAATTTTCCTGCTCGCGCCTGCTGGGAGCAGTCTTCAAGTTTGCTCTCGCTTTCTCACACCAAGTGAAAGTAAACTGCTGTCTCCAGAGGGTGGGCACCTCTGGAGATAGGGAGCTGGCACTGGGGTGTGGTGGTCCCCAGGGCCAATAATGGCTCCAGGAGGGTGGCTGCATGGCCCCCCTCCTTAAGTTTCCACATGTTCTGTGCCCCTGGAAGGTGGTGGTCTCTGGGTCAATTTTAATGTTGGAGGGAGTCCATGCGGACACACCTTCTGTTATGCTCATGTGCCCTAGGAAGGTGGTGGGCCCTGGCACCTTTAAAGGTCAAAGGAGCGGGCCACGCCATTATTTTTTTTAATATTCACTGGGGATGTGGTGATCCCCAGGGCTTAAACTGCCATTGGGGAGGGGGGGCTACGTGCTCCCCATTTTTCGGTAATTAACATTTGCCCCCATGACCTGGCCCACCCGGTGGGTGAAATACAAGCAAGCGTGGGAGACCATGCTTGTTTTGACAAAAATAATTGTGGGGATTCCCAAATCTTTGTGGTTTTTGTAGAATGATTTTTTTTTTAAATGCTTGTTTGCCCTGGGGGACTGCACCACCAGGCCTGGGGGTATTCCTACACTGCTCACTTCTTATTTTTTTATGTTTTTATTTGGGACTTATCCCAAGATGGCTGCCAATCAGATCTCTGCACGAGATCAGTAAGATCTGAGGAGGGTCTGCGCCACTCACACAGCTACTGATACAACCACACTGACACTCACACACCCATTCAGCCACTCCCACATATACTCACAGACCCAAACAGTCATATACCCACTTACCCATACATTCACTCAAACACCCACATAAACAGTAACACGCCCACTCAAAGACCTATACACCCACTCACACACCCACAGAACCACTCACAGACCCATACAGCCAATCACACACCTAGAAAACTACTCACAAACCACTTATACAACCTGACAGCCACTCATACACCCACTTAGAGATCCATACAGCCACTCACACATCCACTTACAGACCCATACAGCCACACACACACTCATTCACAGATCCATATAGCCAATCGCATGCCCACTCACAGACCCATACAGCCACTCAAAAACCAGTCACACACCTACACACATATTCACACACTCACTCACGGACCCATAGAGATACTCACACACCCAATAACTGACCCATAGAGTTACTCACACACCCACTCACAGACCCATACACCAACTCACAGACCCATATAGTCACTCACACACCCACTCACTGACCTATACCGCCACTCACACACCCACTTACATAATAGAAAAATAGAAGGTAAGTCTAGCTTTTAAAACTTTTTATAGCACTCTGTCACACCAGTGATACGACATAAACTAAATCCTGTTCGGGACCCTGATGTTCACAAAGCAATAATACAGGTGCATTGTTCCTCCACTTACTATGGCTGTGCCCAAGGCTCTCTGGATACTGGGAGGCTAAGCATGTAGATATTCAGAACATATTAATGTAATGTTACACTTGGTATCTAGAACGTTTGTTAGATAACTGTGGAACTAATGAAGGCTGTACAATGAAAAGAAAATGTATACACAGTATGATATTAATATTGACTATGACTGCCAATTAAAAGCATGGATGAGTGAGTAAGAACTGATGACAAAATTACTTGACGGGCTGTGATGTTGGAGAAGACTATACTTCGGATCTGAAATGTCTACTTTAGATAGAATGATTGCAAAATGCAATGCTGGAAATCAAGGATAAACTGATAATCGGAAGTACTTTTTTAATAACAACTACAATTGTTTATGGGGATGATGAATATAATATTCTCCCTATCGACATATGCAATGCAATCTAATAACATTTGTTTTTTATTTCTCACTTTTTTTCTCATGATGCCCATATCATTTATATAGCTTTCTTAAAATCAATAAAAAGATTTAAAAAAACAATATTATTTCAAATTGTTTGTAGCTAAACGTATCAGACGTTTCTAAAAACATGGCCCATGTTCGCAAGCAGTGGGAGGTCTTTTAGTTGCTGATTTCTGTATAAAGTGGTACTAACGAGATGATATGATTGCCTAGACCTATCTATTTCATGTCAGAATAGATTAAAATAGTCCTCTGTCGGAAATTATTTCTGGGAAAATCCAAGGCATGACCTTGCTACTACCTTGGTGTAGGACAGTGACTCTTTTTACCATGTATAAAAATGAAAAAATAATGAATTAATAACATCAAAAAAGGTTCCGCATTATGGTGCAAAATTTGGCTTTTCTTGCCACACAATTAATCAATCCTGCCGCATAATTTGGTGCCTCCCTGCCGGATGATTCCAGTGACCATGCTTATAAATATGGAAAATGAGTAGCTGAGTAAAAGCTGATTTCTTTTTTTAGCCATATGTGCCTACTTCGGTGTTGATACAGTGCCCTTAAGTCTAATTAGTATTTCATACATAGTTTATATATTTCTTACATGGTACCGGTCTATCTCTGAGATGCTGACTGTCAGAGCAGATACCTCAACTTTTGGAATCAGACCCTTCCCAAGACTGATTCCTAACTGATACAATTGCAAGAGGATGGTCTGCCTGTTCACCCGCCCTTGACCTTTATATGACTAGTTATTTATATCTGGACAACCCTCAGGCTCGCCCTAACTTCAGGACACAAGGTCAGGGCAGAACTACATCATCAGGGATTGTGCACGTGTTCAGAGTGCACATGTTTTCCAGCTGTTCTTCACGCCTCAGCCACAAGAGAAAAAAATACATTCCAGAGTTCGAAATTGAAAACATTGGGAAGCAAAGAAGGCAGACTGATTTTATACAGACAGCATTCAGGATGCATTGTAGGAAATTCTTAAGATTTTAGCAGATTTGCATCCTTTATGGTTTAACGTTTTTTGATTTTAAACCAATATTTTCCAATAATTTACAAAACACTTTTATCAAGTATGATTACATCAGAGTTTATAGACACATCGTGGCAGATTTACAAGCCCCTTGCGCCACTTTTGCGTCACTTTTCCCATACTAAAACTGACGCAAAAGTGGTGCAAGGGGCTTGTAAATCTGCCCCATCATGTTTAATTGGGTGCATTAGGCAGTGTACTATTAAATGTGACTTATGTGAGTTTAGTTGACCTGCAGAGCTGGAGCTTTAATTGCCCCCACTTATCTACGTGAAGATAAGAGGCCAGCAAATGTGGTTTGTATATTGCGAGTCACAATATGAGTCAAACAACATAACAGTGTAGGACCAGAATATTTAATTGCATAACAAACAGACAAAGAGCAAATTAAGATTAACTAACCTGAGCCCCAGGAATTGCCCTGAGAGTATTCCAAGGGAGATGAATAGTACAAGTGTGGTGTTGATGAGTCCACGAAGTTTCTTTGGCGCAATTTCTCCCACATATTGCACATGCGGAATGAAACTTAAACCTTAAACAGAAATCAAGAAATTAAATTTTCTTGGGCACACCCTTTCATTTCATTTTATTGTGGCACATTCACATGCAGCCTTAAGTTAACAAAGTTCTTCTCTAGGGAGGAGTGGTGACTTTAATTGCAAATCTATTACTGGCTGATCAAGTACAGTGGGAGGTGTATGATTTATGAGGTCAGGGCCGACTTTAGTACTGGTGGTGTCCTGTGCAACAATGTCTGTTGCCCCCCAATGACCACCTCACCACGGATTCCCTCACTACGACCATTTGACAATGCCCGACAAGTCTCCATTACCACTGTCTCTGAGATTCATTTATACCAGTGTAAGGTGTCAGAAAACTTTACATCACACATATATTGTACAGAGACAATCATAGGTGTGTAAATTAGTGTATAGGAAATGGTATAGAAGAGAGAGGTCTACAAGGTGTCGGAGTTGTATGTCATCCAAATTGGTTTTGAGTAAAGTTTAAGAATCCTTGGTCTGGAAAAGCAGAAATTCAGAATGTAAAATGTAACACCGTTGTAAAGGGGTTTCTTTAATAATAGGAATTGATTTCCACCTGTCATGTGGCGGCTTTCCGCGGTCCCGGGCGCCACAGGATGCATGCAGACATCGGGATACTCACTTCCGGCCGGAAGTGGTGTCCCGGTCTAGTCCTCCACCGCAACAAGCACTTCCGGGCCAACACGTTTAAATTGCGTGAAGCCGTCGGGTCGGTGCTTCTGATTCTTCCCGACAGACGCGCTTGAGCCCAGCAGACGCCGAAGGTTTCTTCAAGTCACGGTAACGCTGCAAATCCTCACGCGTTACGTGACTGCTTGCCGTCTGTACCTTTGGATTTCAGCCGCGCAGGAGCGCTGCTGATAACTCATTCACGAAGCAGCTGCAAAGGCACACTGCTACTTTCCAGCCTTAGTTCGTTTTGTTGGCAGTGGCGCAGGAGCGTTACTGCTTGTTTGTATTACGAAGTGCAGGTGCACTTTAACTCCTGGTTTCTCCGTTGTTTTGCCCGAGGCGCAGGAGCGCTTTAACATTCTACTTTGGATATACCTTTGCTTTGGCGGTGGCGCAGGAGCGCTACTGCTTGGCTCCTACACGCAGAAAGCGTAGGAGCATTGTACATTTGGGCCGCGCTATAGCGCTTACCCTGGAGTTCTTGTTCTTGCCTCCTTTTCAGCGCAGAAGCGCCTTCCTTTGAGTTCTTTTGGTTCTTTGGTGGTCCTGGCGCAGAAGCGCCCCATTTTTCGTTTTCCTTGCCACGGACGTGAGGCTCCTGGACGACACTTCACTGACCTCTTCATTGAGTCAACCCGAACAACAATTTGTGGTGAGTGTCAGAAACAGGGGCTCCTGTCTGCATGTGTCTTGTGGGGTGTTTTCCAGCACGAGCGTAGTACGTAGCCCTAATCTGGTGTTTCTTGTTCCCTCAGCTGTGCCAAGACCCTTCCCAACGTCCCTACCACCAAAGCCACTTCCTTGGTTCATTTTGGCCCCCATCCCTGGATCCATCTCATTCTTGTCGGGCGTTATTCCCCGCGGGGGTTTGTTGGGATCAGGGGCAGTGGTTTCTGTCGTCTCTGCGGGATTGCCTCACAAGCCCAGGTGAGTCTTGTGGGGTACCTGACAGAATCAGAAGCCCACGTTCATACAACCTGCCCAGACGACATGGGAGAACCGGAGGTAACCCTGCAGGACATAGCAGCCTTGCTGGCTGCCATGCAGGCAGAGAACCTCAGCTTACGCCAAGATATGACGGCCCTACAGGGCCAAGTGGCGGCGGGCTTCACCAACCCATGGGGAACCACTCCTAGTCCCAGAACCCGAACAGAGGGGTTGCATAGACCGCCTACATTCTCCTTTGGAGGGTCCTCCACTGCCACCGGTCAGGATACGGCTATCCAGGTCATCAGGCCCCACCCGGTGCAACTGGCCCCACCCGAACGCTTCTATGGCGACAGCACCAAGTATGGTGTCTTTATCCACCAATGCCATTTGCATTTCATGGCCAGAACAGCTGCCTTCCCTGACGATGCATCAAAAGTGGCATTCATACTGTCCTACATGGGCGGGGACGCAGCACAGTGGTCCATCTCGCTGGTCGAAAACGACGACCCCATGCTAAACCACTTGCCAACATTCAAAGAGACCATGCGACGGATGTTCGCTCGCCATACGTTTGTACAAGCCGCCGACAACCAACTGCTTGGTTTAAAGCAAGGAAACAGTGACCTGCTTCACTATATCACAACCTTCAGTCGCCTGGTTATCGAAGCACAATGGCCTGAGGACAAAAAGGTGTCGGTGTTTTACCGAGGATTGCAGGACGACCTGAAGGACCTTATCGCCCAACACCCCGACCCTCCATACATGATAGGGCCGTTCATCGACATGGTGGTCAAGATGAACTTCCGGTTGCAAAAGAGGAAAACCGAAAAAGGGAAACACAGCGACAACCGTTTCCTCACCATCACAGAAAAGGCCTCCGACAAAGGCAAGGAGGATGCCCCCTCGCCTAGCGACACCCAGGAACCGATGCAGATAGGCGGCGTCAGAGGGGCCCTAACCAGCCAAGAGAGAGAAAGAAGGAGGAAACAGAACCAGTGCCTCTTCGAGTACCAGGTCATGCCTTTCGGACTCTGCAACGCCCCCGCCGCGTTCCAGTACTTCATTGATGAGGTATTGAGGGAGTTCCTCGACGTCTTCTGTATCGTGTACATAGACGATATCTTGATCTTCTCCCAGACCATCACCGAGCACGTACAACACGTACGTTCGGTCCTACGACAACTAGGGAAACACAGACTATACGTGAAACTGGAGAAAAGCGTATTCCACGTTACCTCCGTGGAATTCCTGGGTCATGTCATCACCCCCGCCGGTATTCAGATGGATAACAAGAAAGTAGAGGCCATCCTTCTTTGGCCCACGCCGGACTCCGTGAAAGGGGTGCAGCGGTTCTTGGGGTTTGCCAACTACTACCGCCGTTTTATCACTGGATTCTCCGGGATGGTGGCGCCTATCTCGCGCTTACTGCGCAAAGGACAGCGTTTTTGTTGGGACCAGAAAGCAGACGACGCGTTCCAGGAACTGAAGAGGCGGTTCACTACAGCACCGGTGCTGATACATCCAGACGCCGAACAGCCTTTCGTGGTAGAGGGAGACGCCTCGAAAGACGCCTTGGGAGGCATGTTGTCACAAAGGGATGCCAACACCGGACAGCTACATCCGGTGGCCTTTTATTCCAAGAAACTACAGCCTGCAGAAAAGAACTACATGGTGTCAGACAGGGAGCTCCTGGCCATCAAGACGGCGTTCGAGGAATGGCGTCAATACCTGAGGGACGCAAAACATACGGTCACCATCTACACGGACCACAGGAACTTGCAGTTCTTACGCTCAGCACGCGCCCTGAACGCCCGACAGTTACGATGGACCCTGTTTTTTGTATCATGACCATATCATCGCTGGCCATCCGGGATACCACAAAACGCTTGATCTAATACAACGACAGTTCTGGTGGCCAACAGTAGAAACCTACACAAGAAACCATGTCTCCCGTTGTACCATATGCCCGCTAGGCAAGAACAGATCTGAGCCCCCAGTGGGCCATCTCTGTCCCATCCCGGTGCCACCCTATCCTTGGCACACCATTTCTATGGATTTCGTGGTGGAGCTTCCGCTGACCAAAACCGGCCATACCACAGTACTGACCGTGGTGGACCACCTCACCAAGATGGCTCATTTCGTGCCACTGCCCAAGATCCCCACGGCGGCAGAACTGGCATTGGTGTTCATGAACAACGTGGTTCGCCTCCATGGTGTTCCTGAGGTGGTGATAACGGATCGGGGGTCGCAATTCGTGTCCCGCTTTTGGAAGGCAGTGTGCAGACTCATGGAGATGGAAGTTCGTCTCTCTTCTGCTTACCATCCCCAGACCGACGGGCAGGCAGAAAGAACCAACCACACCATGGAACAATACCTGCGCTGTTTGTTGCTCACGGTCGAGAGGGAGTGGTCCGATGTGCTATGGATGGCAGAGTACGCTTACAACAACGGCAAACACTCCGCCATAGGGATGTCGCCTTTTTTCTGCCTACAAGGGAAACACCCCCGCACCTCGGCGTGGGACGTTCCAGCGGAGAGTCCTTTACCCACGGTTTGGGCTTATCACAAGACACTGTGTCAGCTCTGGCAACGGGCCAGGTTCGAGCTAGCCAAAGCAAAGATCACCTACAAAACACACGCTGACGCTCACAGGCAGCCGGAACCCGAGTATTGCACCGGCGACAAGGTGTGGCTCTCCATTCGACAAGAAGCTGCTGCCTAGGTTCGTAGGTCCTTTTGTTATTGAGAAGGTGATCAACCCCGTGGCCATGAGACTGTCGCTCCCGGCTCACATGAAGATGCACCCGATCTTCCATGTCTCTCTTTTGCGTGCGGTCCATCCTGACTGCACCGTCTCCTCTCCTCCTTCTCTGGTGGTAGTGGAGGACAATGTGGAGTACGAGGTCAGGGCCATTCTGGGTTCCCGTCGTACCAGGGGGCGGTTGTTCTACCTCCTTGACTGGAAGGGTTACGGTCCTGAGGAACGGTCCTGGGAACCCCGATCCCATGTTCGTCATGCCCCTGTTCTGGTCCGGGCTTTCCATCTGAGCCACCCTCTGAGCCCGCGCCCTGCTTCCTTTCTCTGACTCCCCGGGGGGGTTCTGTTTTGAGGAGGGGGTACTGTCATGTGGCGGCTTTCCGCGGTCCCGGGCGCCACAGGATGCATGCAGACATCGGGATACTCACTTCCGGCCGGAAGTGGTGTCCCGGTCTAGTCCTCCACCGCAACAAGCACTTCCGGGCCAACACGTTTAAATTGCGTGAAGCCGTCGGGTCGATGCTTCTGATTCTTCCCGACAGACGCGCTTGAGCCCAGCAGACGCCGAAGGTTTCTTCAAGTCACGGTAACGCTGCAAATCCTCACGCGTTACGTGACTGCTTGCCGTCTGTACCTTTGGATTTCAGCCGCGCAGGAGCGCTGCTGATAACTCATTCACGAAGCAGCTGCAAAGGCACGCTGCTACTTTCCAGCCTTAGTTCGCTTTGTTGGCAGTGGCGCAGGAGCGTTACTGCTTGTTTGTATTACGAAGTGCAGGTGCACTTTAACTCCTGGTTCCTCCGTTGTTTTGCCCGAGGTGCAGGAGCGCTTTAACATTATACTTAGGACATACCTTTGATTTGGTGGTGGCGCAGGAGTGCTACTGCTTGGCTCCTACACGCAGAAAGCGTAGGAGCATTGTACATTTGGGCCGCCCTATAGCGCTTACCCTGGAGTTCTTGTTCTTGCCTCCTTTTCAGCGCAGAAGCGCCTTCCTTTGAGTTTTTTTGGTTCTTTGGTGGTCCTGGCGCAGAAGCGCCTCATTTTTCGTTTTCCTTGCCACGGACGTGAGGCTCCTGGACGACACTTCACTGACCTCTTCATTGAGTCAACCCGAACAACAATTTGTGGTGAGTGTCAGAAACAGGGGTTCCTGTCTGCATGTGTCTTGTGGGGTGTTTTCCAGCACAAGCGTAGTACCTAACCCTAATCTGGTGTTTCCTGTTCCCTCAGCTGTGCCAAGACCCTTCCCTACGTCCCTACCACCAAAGCCACTTCCTTGGTTCCTTTTGGCCCCCATCCCTGGATCCATCTCATCCTTGTCGGGCGTTATTCCCCGCGGGGGTTTGTTGGGATCAGGGGCGGTGGTTTCTGTCGTCTCTGCGGGATTGCCTCACAAGCCCAGGTGAGTCTTGTGGGGTACCTGACACCACCCAAATGAACCCTTTTTGCAATATTAGGATAAGGAAAGACTGGGCAAAAAAACATGTGCCTGTAATATATTCCTTGCAGTTTGCATGCAGTTCTTCGACGATAGTTAATAGCTCACTGCTCTATATTAGGATTTTTATGATTAAACTGCAAGTAACAAAATGAGTTCTTTGACAAAAGCAAGAACCAATTGACCTATTTATAGTGTATGCACTTTGTGATCTGAATGGGACACGTTCTTTGCAGCAGGCATATTAGCCTTCCGCGCTAGGATGAGTCAAATCTTCCTCTACCAGACAAAGCTCTGGTCTCTCTCTCCAGGTATAATATTAATCACTGGAGTTATCATGACATTTTAATTGATGCTTGAAAATTGCTGGGACAAGGAACGTGGCATCTGGTGCTTTTAAAACAATAGACATGGGCCACCAACCCAAGTCAGCGCCCAGTGCGGTGGCACCGATCGCACCGACCCAGAGCCGGCCCTGTATGAGGATTAACACAGATCGATTCATTGACCACCACTATATAAACTGCATCAGTCTGCATTGCCTCCGTGAATGCGCACAATACCGCCACCATGGTAAATCGCCACATGCAGCTCTGAGAATCAGCATCATTTAATCACTATATGGCTTTGCTCTAAAAAAGTAAACACAACAGCTATAATGGAGACAGTGCATACTTAATACAGTGCTTATTAAAGTAGTAAAATTAAACCCTTAATGCAACTGAGTATTAGTAATCATGGTACTGCTAAATAGTTTTCCACCAACAAGTAACACATGTGTATACTTTTATAGCATGGAATCCAGTGTTATAATAACTCATATTGCACAGGAAACCATAATCAAAATAACAGCCCCCAAAGTAGTAAGCAGAAGCTTACCATTGTCAGAGCTACTTGGAATATGCGACATGGAAGACTAAATTATGGGGTAAGGATTCCTAAATTATGTGACAAAAATACAAACCATGCCGCCTATTCTCTGGCAGTATTTTTGTATCCATTTGAACTGGAAATGATATCTTTGTGAAAGCAGAAAATGATGCCATTGATGTGGTAATCTATGTGGCAATTTAGGTAAATCCACAATTACATGGTAAACACCACTGTCACAGAATTGCCTAAATCCTCATGCTCTTGCCAATGCCCATTGTCCAATTTTTGATCAACAATTTATTCATGAAAGTGACCAAAACCTAAACTTACTAATTCCAGTCCTTACTAATTCCAGTCAGTCCCCATTTTTGTCACTCCTTGAAGACAACAGCTTTTTCAACATAACTACCCCAAATAAACATGTGATATGAAAAAGACTCATAAAATGGGTAACTATAAACCACTCAGATTGATGTCATCATAACCCCTTGATGGAAACAGTCCTTGGCTACCTGTTATGTACCTATGTTAATATATGTGTATATAATATGTACCTAGTCTCCTGGGTTACCTTGAAGCACCTGTGTCAATTCAATAGTTGATATCAGACGTTTTCTGGATTACTTTGTGTGGGCTGTTCCATTTGGCCTCCAAAGCTTGGGTGTGAATGGCTTTCAGAACCAGCACCTCCTGGCCCTTCTGCAATACTTTCTGGTCATACCACTCCTTTATCAGCTCTTGACTGACTTGAACTTTGTTTTTGCCCCACTAATGAGCTGTTCTATTCAGCTCTCTGGGGTCCAAAACAGAGTTCACTATATATCAACAATGGGGTACTTAGGATTTCCATCTAAAACATTTCAGACCAAAGTTAGAGTGCCACAGATCAGATTTCCAAACAGAAGTTGCCATCATGCTCTTGAAGGGCTTATAACACCATTCCATCAACCCTTTGGTCCAGGAGTGGTACGCAGAAGTGGTAAGTTACACTTGCTTGCTGTCATATCTATTTCATGTCAGAATAGATTAAAATAGTCCTCTGTCGGAAATTGTTTCTGGGAAAATCCAAGGCATGACCTTGCTACTACCTTGGTGTAGGACAGTGACTCTTTTTGACGTGGTCACCCCAACATTTTGCCCTGGTGCTGATGCTTTTTGTCTGAAAATGGACTGGGTCCCTGCTAACCAGGACCCCAGTGCCAGTGTTCTTTCTCTTAAAACAAGGTAAATATCTAATTGTAACCCAATTGGCAAGGACTTTACCACCTCTATACGTCCCTAGTAAATGATACCCCTGGTACCTATGGCATGGGCACTAAAAAGGGTCCCTAAAGGCTGCAACATGTATTATGCCACCCTAAGGGACACTCAAACAGCATGCAGACTGCCATTGAATGCTGCTTGAAATTGTGCTAACCATTTTTGAAAACATGACATGGCACACTCCCTGTGTGCCACACCCATGTACACTGCATATAATATATGTAAGTCACCCCTACACCAAGCCTACAGCTGGGTGCATTATATCATATGTTAGGACTTATCTCTGTGAGCACATATGCACCTGTGATGTCTATTTCCATTGCTGGATATTGCAAGTGATCAGGAAATCGTCTTAAGTATATGTATTGGGCACTGACTGTGACTGGCCAGTAGCTAGGACCCTAGGATGCCACCTTGCGGTTTAGCTAATCCGGCCCCAGTTGAGGAGCAGGCTTGTAGTAACTAACAGGTTTGTTTAATGGAGCAGGAGCAGACGTAAACCAACTGAATGTAAATGACCATGAAGGAATAGACAAGCGGATAGCAGTAACGGTAAGGGATCAGCTTTCAAGTTTTAATTATATATATTTGCCGGATTTTACTGTCTGCAGTGCGCCAGACTGTGACATTTGAGTGGTTCATGTGTAACATTTTGTCTTTGAGGGACACTAACCTCTCAATTGTCAGTTTTCCAGGCCCACTGTTGAGTAATCCAGTACAGATTGTAATTCCTTTGCATTCTGGGTCTTGTAGTCCTGAATTTCTAACGAGATGAACAGAATTATAAGTCCCGAAATACAGGTAAACAACCTGGAGTGGATGAGCTACTTGCACGAGGGCTGGTAAACTCGAGCGCCACGGTGTCACAATCAACTGAACAAGAAATTGTTAAAATCTTCTGTACAGATTTTCATTACGTTATGTGGTAACAATCAAAAATAAAATGCAATGGAAAAATGCTACTGGATGGCCTGCTCCCACCCAGCACGGGAACTATAAAGTTGTCCATATCTGCTTCCCCACCAACCCAACTTGATTCTTTGTGGGGCAGGCATGTGTGTTTTTATAAATCAGCTCATACTTTTTTTCTGTTTTTGTATTATACATCACAGATAGCTAATCTTGTTCAATGTTAATTGACAGTGTCTCATATTAACTTTTGCATTAAGCTCAGAATCTACAAGTCCCAGATTGCAATGTAAAAAAAGCTCTACAGCTTCCTTTATTGAAGAGCCCAGCGCAGACCCACCATACTGAGCAGTTTTGGCCAATTTCTCTCCTTTTCACCCGTGCTTTAGCTTATAATGTTTACAGCTAAAGCGCGAGTGTGACGATTATAACAAAAGTAAGCAAATTAAAAAAAGTCAGCCACACCTTTTTTTCTATTTGTTGACTTTTGTTACACTTGCCGCACTCGTGCTTTTGCTGTAAACATCATAAGCTAAAGCGCGGGTGATGCAATTGCGTAAAAAGTAAAGAAATACAAATTTCCATTTCATTGGTTTTGAAGTAATCTTGGCTTTTTAGCTTAAGCTGTTTAAAGCTAAAGCGCGGTGAATGCATAGTAAAAAGAAGTAAATCTATTTTAAACAAGGAGCTTAAAACAAACAAACAAATAACAGTGCTGCGCTCATGACGAGCACCTGCTGAATATGTATGATAAACAGCGTGGCGCTTGTGCCGAGCTCTATGCTCATTATCTATTGAAGTAAGTATGTAACAGAAAGTTCCCCTCAAACACACATAATAAAGGAAAAGGGAACGAAAACCGTAGTTAGGCGCTGCTGCTTCCGTACTAAACGGAAGTCAGTATTGGATCAACAGGCACTAAAAGCAAGATAACAGGAGCTATGCCAACATCCAACAAATGGCAAACGGCAGGAGACATTACTGGGCAATAGGCAGAGTTTCACATAACATACGGATTGCTTGATGTCTCAGAGAGACAGCGCATGTGTGCTGCCTAGGCGAGACCCAAAAATGGCCATCAGCCAACACGTTGTGTTCCTTTGTCTAAAAGTCAATTACTTTTTGATTGGCTTACTTGCTGAGCTTCCGGGCACAGAAGACCCTGATTACAGTTCAGAACCTGACTCGCTTGACCCGTATTATGGGGTGATCTCTTGATTGTTACAAAATTGCGAATTACATTATAGACTACTCTACATGATTGTCTGAGTACTGATGAAGTTCCTTTGGTCGAAGGAATGAAACGCGTTGGCTGATGGCCATTTTTACTTTTGGCACCAATAAAACGAACTAAATGTACTTGAGTATATGACTTTGCCTTCATTTCTGGTGTACCTTCCATTTCTACAAAGACTTTGTTCTCTCTGGATTCCAGCGGCACTTAACGGCGGCAAGTGCTAGAAGTAGATGCACAGACCTCTAATTTTATACTAACAGGGATTGATGTGCTGAACCTTAGGTCAGCCGTTGTAAGAAGTGTTGCAATCCCAATGACCTCCACTGGAAGGCTAAAAACTCAATGGAAAGAGCGGTATTGAAGTTCCAAGTCTCAAACTACACAAAACCTCAAGTCGCAAAGTTTGGGGAAACCAGCCTCCAAGCACAGCCATAAAAAATCAAAGGTTACATGATAAAAAAGATCAAGCCACTCTTGCCTGATTGGAACTAAATATATGTGCAGGGTTTCAACAAGCAGATTTGCCTTCCAATCACACCCCGCCACCTAATACAAGAAAGGGCAGCCTGCCCCCACTAGGAAACCTCAGATTCCACATCCAAAACCACAATAAGCTGATTTGTGTGGAAGGCAAACACTATGACACACCATGGAAAAATACAAGAGCAAGAACCATCAAACAGCAAATTCTATTAACACCAGACTATGAATCAACTGGACAGAAGGACATCTAAAACAGGGGCAACATTTGAAAACTGATGGGAGAAATCCCAGCACTTAAACATATACAATCCTCGAACCTCCTGGCTGTACAATTTCTTCCAGCAGGGAAACAGAAAAGTAACAAACAAACACTAACTACATGGCAGACAGAAGAAGTAGTTCATCTCATTTTGAACTGTACTCAAACATTTGAAGCATGGGGTATAAATCTATCCAAACCAATTGCACCATGCTACCCTGACCCCTCACCGAAAATAGACTTCATAAATCCAACCAAGGGTCAGAACAAATCCAAAAGACGTCACATGTGTACTCGGTTTTGCAGGAAGCAAAAGGAAGGAGTCGAACTACATCAACAAGCTGCGACAAAAGTCTGAATGCAAACATAGGCGCAGTCCAAAGTCAATGGTGTTGGTTCCCAGGCACCCTCAATGCAAAGAAGGGCAACTAACCCATGGGAATACAAACATGCAAACTCAAGAACGGCAACATTCACATGCTGTCATGCAACATAGCTGGACCAAAAAGACAGCTAGAAAATAGCACGCCTCCTCATGATTGGGCTACATGTGATATGATGTAATAGCCCTCCAAGAGACATGGGCACTGGAGAACTTGCCCCTAGCGGGCTGCAGAAAGCTGCAGAAAAATCTGAGCAATACGGCCGCTCTAAAGGGGGATTGGAAGTTTATGTATCTATTGCACTAAACATTAAATCTGAACAGCTAGTCTCTCGGCTCCCAGCATCCAGCTAATCAAATGTACTCATTGGTTTACAGATAAACTGAGAATGGTCATACTGATCAATACAAACATTCACCCAAAGGCAAGTAAAAAAAACCTCACAATGCACTATCAATCACAAAAATATCGCCAATACGATCTTCCCATCCTTTGTGGGACATAGTGCTGACAGGAGATTTGAATTCCAGTTTTACCTACATCCCAGATGAAGACGGAATACTTGAAGCTGACAACATATTCTAGAACTTTAAGCCCCAATATTAAGTTCAGACAACTCGTCCAGATCACACAGGTCAACAGCTAGTAAAGGCACTGGAGTATCTAGGTTTGCGAGTGATAAATGGCAGATTATTGGAAGACACCCCTCCCAAGAGTACATAACACGGAGAGAAGGCGCGATCCATACTTGACTTTACGGCATTCTTTTTACCTCTAATGTCATTTCTTTCACATTTCTCTATTGAATATACCACCTTGAGTGACCACTCGTACCAACATATTTACTTTAACCTCAATCTGTCTAAGCACCAAGCTACCATAACATTGGAAGTAAACAGTCACCTAATTGACCTAAAATGCCTCAAACGGACAAACGAAACCATTCAGGACCTGCAAACTACACCTAAAGAATTACTAAAAGCCACTGGAAAAGAGAGCCCCAATTTGATACAAGTCTGGACTAACTTTATGTTAAATCTAACATCATTAATGACGAGAACACGAAACCAGCATCCAAGAAACAAAAATCGCAAAGCAACAACAAGCGAAGTCTAAATCCTGAAACGTGAACTAAAGAAAGCTATCAGGAAATTACGAACAACGAACCTGGACCAAATGACATTGGAGGCAGTTCGGCAATTGAGGAAAGAATAGAAAAAAGAGCTACGGGAAGATCAAAGAAATAGTGAGGAGATATTTTGATCAAAACTAATATTCAGTGCGAGGCAATCCAACTCGAGTATCTTTTGGGAAACGATAAACAACTTGAGTAGGCCAGTGAGCGCCATAACCTCAAACGTACAAGAACACATTTGGCTCGAATTCCTAACAAAGAGAATTTCGGCTAACATAATTCCTGTATAATTGCCTCCTAAGCTCTTAGATGGCTTAAATCAACAAGATTGAGTGTCTACAATTGGAATATCAGCAAAGCCGTACTGTGGAAATGAAGGAACCTCTACTCTAAAAGAAAAGAAAACAAACTTGTCATTCTACTGAGCGGAGGAAATAATTAATGTTATAAGTAAATGCAGAAGTGATGGAGCACCGGGGCCAAATGACATCCCTTAAGCTATCTTTAAACACAACCCAGGTTTTTAGAGCAACCATCTGACCACACTTTTCAAAGAAGAACTGCTAAACCGAACACCATGCAGCTGGCAAGGCTCAATCATTACACCTATATATAAAGGCGGAGATAGATCTAACCCGACAAATTATAGGCGTATTGCGCTACTGGATGTAGAAGCAAATTACCACACCTTCTGGAACTCAGCAGACCTGATTAACTGGTAGGATAAACACAATTTACACTTGATCTTAGCCAAAAGAAATTTGATCCCAATAAACCAGACAAGCTTTAGAAAGGGGACCGGAACAATCACCAATATTTTATCCTCTTTCCATAATAGGCGGAAAATGCAAGCATAAAAAACAAAATCTGAATCTCTGTTTTATTGACTTAAAAGCAGCCTTTGACAGTGTGGTTCGGCAGCTCCTGTGGGACAAACTCAGAGCCTGGAATTTACCCGAAAGAATACTAAGAGGTGTAATGTTCTTTTACTCCCATACCTGAGTATAGCTGGATGATGGCTCCAGAGTTTCAAGAAAAAGTTAACACAAACAAGGGTCTGAAACAAGGATGCGTGCTGGCACCCACTTTTTTAATGTGTTTATGTCTGATTTGACCCAAAGGCTTAACAAGATCAACTCACGCCCACCACAGCTGGGAATGCTACCTTATCACATCTCTCTTATGCAGACAATGTGGTCCTAATGAGTCTAATTAAGGTTGGCCTCTGAAGAACACTTACTGGAACAACAGAATTTATAGCAGCTACCAAATTAGACGCATCTAAAACCAAAGCAATGCTCATCAGCAATCACCCTAACCCCGTCAGAGCATATGGGCAGACTGTAAATCTCTGGAGGAAGTAACCTGCAAACAAATATTTGGGGTTTTATATCAACAACAGACTAAACCATCCAGAGCAGGAAAATGATATGGCACAGAGAGCCAATGCATTAACCTATGCTTTTAGGACCCTGGCAAAAGAAATTGGAGGGTCCATCCTATAAACCTTTGTTCTCCGTAATAGTGGCAAAAATGCTGCCAACTATATCATACACTAGCATTGCCCTATACGGTAAGAGTCCGCCCTATTAAATATACTTCGAGCGGCCACCTACAAAAAGGTTTTTCAACTGCCACAGACAGCATCGCGATTCGAATTTGGGCTCATGAATGAAACAATACGGACAATGTACTACACCACAATAAAGGTTTGGTACCGACTGAAACAAAATTCTGCAAATTCTGCTGAAGCTTTATGGATAGAACTTGAAAACGATAAAAAAAAATAATTGCAAAATCAATAACTCTACAAAGCGCTAACAACAACATGCACTGCTGAGCAGTGGAACACAAATCTGCCCTTTACAGCATTTAAACAAGTCATAAACAAAGTTGCAAAATGTAATTCCTTGCTACTTGATAAAAAAGTTTAAGTCATAAATCCCATGCTTGGATGGTGATCAATAATTATAAAGCTCTTAAACCAGCTGCTTACCTAAATTTCACATTTACGGTATATCTAAAAAAACAATTGATGTCACTCCGCCTCGGAAAGTTACTGTCAATAGCGCACTACCCAAGCTGGAAATATAAAGAGCATTTAGCATGCCGACTTTGTGGTAGTAAAAAAGAAGACCTAATTTATTTAATTTTATATGCCTGAAACTGCATACAGCACGAGCCACTTTATTAAAAAAAGCCATCGACAGAGGAATAAGGCCCTACGGATGTATGACGTTACAACACATACTATTACAACGCACGCTTTTACAACGCATTTTTAACAACGCATGTACCTTTACAACGCATGTTCTTAAAAAACATACCATTACAACGCGATAGACCCTCAAATGAACTGCAAGCTGATAAAACTCCTCAGATTTCACAATCAGACTTTGAAACCTGCAGTCCAATAGTATTTATTAATTTGAGTTTTCTTTGTGGAAATTACATACAGATCAGGTTATTGTAGTAAATGGAGTCCCGTTTTTATCAGTGGAAATCAAGAACATCTCGACGCATATCCACTCCACTGGCTGTATGTCCAAATGTGCACTGTTCAAATTACGTAACTTTGTTTTAAAACTATAAAAAAAGTATACTGTACTTTTATTCAAATTCTTTTGTGAAAATTGTTGTGGTTTTAATACACTAAACAATAAACTTACATTCTACATTCTAGTCAGAGCCTGTGTGGGGTACAACACATCTCTCTTAGTCACTCAGCCCCTATCAACCGGTAAAGAGATAATAATCTTTTGTTTTCTTACTTTTTACCCACTCACTCCAATCAAGCAATACATCACAGATGCAGTTCTCAAATTTTCAAATGTCAAGTAGAGATAGCAGGAGTGAGAAGCAACCAAAACAGGCATATAGTGCTGAGTTGCACTTGATCAAAGTTGACTTGGATCCCGTGATATAGGATCCCCAGGCCATGGTGTTGTTAAAAAGGGCAAGGGGTGTATTTTCGCAGCACTGTGCATACTTTTGGCAATAAAGTGGGAACCACGGGTCACGCTTTCAGTCTCTTTGAATGCATTACACTTCAGAGAGCTATAAAGGACCAGCAGGATTAAAGACCATTCTCACAGCAGTGTCAGTCTGTACTGAAAATACTGTACTGCCAATCTTGCCCAGGCCAGTCAGAAGGGATAATATGATCACAAGACCAATTGGGGCCATCCAAGGCATGCACTCCATGGGGTGGAATGAGCATTCCACAGGTATTTGGAATGCCAATCACTCCTGTGAGCTTTTCAATGCAGGTGCTGCTCATTGAACAAGTCCAGTCCTTCCTCTGGTCACCTCCTCTTTTTCCAAGCAGCTGTACAAGGCCCCCTCAGAAACACTTCCCTCACTTTGATCTCAACGGGAAGGGCAGATTCCTCTTCTCAGGGTAGGTTCCAGCAGGAATCCTTCAACATCAACTCACTGGGAAACTGGCCATCTGAGACATCGGCGAAGGATCACCGAAGTTTCTTAAGTACCAAACTGGGGTTTTGCATGGGTAGCAAACCAGAGAAGTACCGGAACAAGGGTTACACTCCATTAGTATTAGTTTGCCTATCCTCCAAGGGAAAGGAGGACCATATGCTCCATTCAGTGTTCCAACCTGCCTACCTGGCAGTGATTACTGTGCTGAAAAGGAAGTCACGGCTGTGGTGGCTCCCTTCACAGAAATTCAGGTTTACCGAGCAGAAACCATGTTTAAACCACATGGAAAGCAAACATGTTTTTTAAAAGAAAACATACTCTAAAAGCAAAAGTTTGTTTTCTATAAACAAGAAACAATTGACCCTGACACACAAAGGGGCATATTCTCAAGGGTTTATCGCCAAGTTAACGGCACCTTACCGCAGCCAAAGTGGCAATAAAACTATCGCCCCCTTCACAAGCTGGTGCTAACAGCCCATATCACCAGTTTACCTGCGATGGCAGATTCAAAAAACATTGCCTCAAATTACCCCCGCAACTATCGCTAATGAGATGCAGAGTAGGCGTTCCCATGCAAAAAGCTGCAACAATACCACTCCGCAACATTCTCAACGACCAGACAGTTCGGCAAAAAGGTCACAAAACACGCGCTAAGGCCTGTTAACAGCAGGGATTTAACACCTGCTCTGACCTGGTGTAAAGTCGGACGACAGCCTGCACCAGGAAAGAGAGCCCAGCCGACAGCCACACCAGAAGATCAATAGATGTCATGGAGCTACTGATCATGCAGCTCAGAGCCCCCACAGGGCCACAACACCCACCGCCACCACCCTCAGGGCCGCCACCACCCCGGACCCCTACCGCCCCCCCCGGACCAGCACAGAGGCAGCGCAGACACAGACAGCAGTACTTCAGAAAGCGCAACAGCCTCACAGACTTAACACCAGCATATGTCATTGCCCACTACAGGCTCAAAAGGACAACCATCCTCCGCATCCACAGGCTAACCATACCAACACAGCGAACAACCAACATCCCACCTCAGACAAAGCTGCTGTCCATCCTGCACCTGTTGGACTCTGGTACCTTCCACCCAACAACTACCAGAGTCGGAGGAGCCTCACAGCCAACCCTATCAAAGTTCTTCAAACCTGTCCTGGATGCCATCATCAGCTTGGTACCCCAGTACCTATACTTCCCCCACACTGCGCAGGAACAGTTGGAGACCAAGCGAGGCTTCTACACCATAGCTGGAATCCCACACATGTTGGGGGCAAACAACTGCACACATGTCCTACTTGTTCCCCCTTCCGACACTGCACACAATTACCGTAACAGAAAGCACACGCATTCCAACAATGTGCAGGCAATAGTGGACAACTGGGGACCCTTCACCAACGTCGTCGCCAACTACCCAGGCAGTGTGCATAATTCCTACATCTTCCAACAGTCCATCATCAATCAGCTCTTCCAGGCTGGCACCTACGGAAATTCACTGCTCGTTGGTAAGTACCAAATGAACACACCACACACCTCCAATCCACAATCATGCAACTCACAACTCTGGGAATGCACGTCACAAAGTCACATAGAACATGCCAAACAACATGCCCAGCCACCAGACATGACAGTATAACTTACTGTGGGAACCTGGGTGAGCCATGTACATAAGCCATCAACAGCATGGCACCTCAGCCATACATTAGCAGCATGTGGGATGAGTTGGAAACAAGGCATGTGCGAAGGAGGCAAGTGACCCATGAATGGGAATGTAACAATGCCAAGTGTGCCGTGGATGTGATGGACCAACTGCAGTATGTCGACCACACACATTTCCATGTCAACATACACTGCTGCTGTTTGGAGTGTAGTGGACAGTGGGTGCAACCATGTCACCCCAGCCAGTGTGGGAGATCACGGAAATGTAACTTGTGATGTCCCCCCCTGTAAGCGCGTGCGGAATGGGCTGGTTTGACGTACGCCAGGCCAGCGTAGGGGTGTGAATAAAAAGCATCGTACCTCCCTGTGAGCGTAAACGGAGTGAACAGGCATACGGCAGTACAGCGTAGGGGTGTGGCTTTTCCACATATGGATCTGGGTGTGGTTAAGTTCAGGCCTTGCCAAGGAAGTGACTGATGCATGTGTCTCTGTTGTAGAGTCTGTGCCACCCGTCCCGCAATGGACAATGTTGCTATGTGGCATGCTCCTGGGGTGCAGGCTCGGCTGAAGGGGTACATGAGGGAGTGCATGCCCGCCGGGGTCAGGGATCACACATGCCAACTGTTGTGTGTGTCTCTATCAGTGCAGCATGCGCCAAATGTCTACCCACAAACACGTGGCGAGTTCAGCCAGGCAGGTGCTCTACATCTGTGTCAGTACTGTCCTTATAATGGGCCTACACACACGTGGCCGGCCACCTTTAGCGCACATCATCACTGTGTCGTAGTCAGGCTTGTGGACATGCGCAGACAGGCATTACAATGGTGTGCCGTAGGGGTGCAAGTGATGCAACCGTGCTGTGAACACTAGTGACTATGCTTGAGGGGAGGGAGGAGCAGCAGTGAGGCTACGTAATATACATTGATGGCGCTCATTTGCAACAGGCAGTTCATGTCATACAGGAATCACTAAGTCACACATATCACACACCAATGAACCAGTGAGCCTGCCAACACATCATGCGGTGCGTAGTCTTGACTCCTGTCTCTCTGCACTGTCACAGGTGATCAAGGATATGCACTCTGAACTTGGATGATGACACCCTTCCAAGCCCTGAACACAAAGGCCCAGAGGCAGTACAATTTGTCCCACAAATGCACTAGGGGCATCGTGTAGCGCACATTTGGCGTGTTGAAGTCACATTTCAGGTGCCTGGACCTTACAGGCGGAAGGCTTCTGTACAGCCCAGACATCGTGTGCAAGATGATCATTGCATGTTGTCTGTTGCACAACATATGTGTACGCAGCAATGCCCCATGGATACAAGTGCCAGATGGAACGGACGATGATGATGAAGATGAGGCAGATGGACCACACCACACATTGTGACGGTCCTTGACAATCAGGGGACAGTACGATGAATGACCACAGGCACAGCATGAGCAAATAAATGCATTCCAAAAAAACATTTGGGCGTGCATGTCACTGATCTGTACAGGCACATCACTCAGACAGGTGTGGGTGGGACATGTAGTGCTTGCAATTTTGGAAATTGGTAATGGATGGTGGGTGAGTCACCTCTGTGTAGTGCGACTGTTTAGGGCGTCACGTGTTAGAACTGCCAATTCTGTGTGTCACAGTTGGAACGGTATCCCACTCTTCAACATTTCACAGTGTGTCCCATGTATGTGTTCGCATTGGTGCAGGTTACATACAGAATGCATGTCAATGTGCATTGTGCCTGGGGCGTGGCTTGGCGGGCGAAGATGGCGGTCGCAGCGTTGTAGAGCTCCCGCCGGCCCAGACATAATTTGCTTATTTATCCTGGCCCCCGAGCCCGCTAGCTGTACTATCTGTGTGGCGATTGTCCCTGGCGGCGCCTGGATCTCTCCGGTGTGCCGAGTTATCCTTCCTGACGTTCCGGTGGGCCGAGGTCGTCTGCGGCGAAGTGAGGCCTAGTATCCATTGGCGGAGCCGGGACCTCGATTTTCAAGGTCAGCGGCCGGCGGCCGGTGGTCGGACCGGCCGGGCGATTCCCCGGCCCGTGATTGCAGCACCGGAGGTTGGGGGAGCCACAGCGGTGCCCTGTGGAGCTGCCTTGCACATCGGGGTGGCCCCCGGATGACGCGGGGTCACTGAGGCCTGTACGGACCTCGGGCAGCCGGGGCCTCGAGTTTCGCGACCCCGGGCTGGCCCGGGCCCGGATTGCGGTGGGTCGGCACTGATCGTCCCTGGTGTTGGTGGGGCCGTGGCCGTGCCCTGAGAGACCATCCGACGAGTGGAGGAGGTGCCTGGGGAGGCGAATCACTGCTGAGGCCCGTATACATTGCAGGCGGCCGGGGGGGCCCCGTCCTTCACGCCCGGGGCCTGGCCCTAGACCTCTAAGTGGAGCAGACCGTCGGCGGGAGCTGTGTGGCCGAGGCCCTGGCGAGTGGCTGCGCAGCCTATTGGTGAGGCTGGGGACTGGTCGAAGGCTCACCGCAACCGTGAGTGACACACCTGGGACCTGCAGGGCGGTTGGAGCCAACTGTGGGGCTGCGAGGCAGTGGGCCACGAGACTGGACATAAGTGGTGGCCGGAGCGGGTGGGGCGGCCCTAGACTGGTCTGGACTTATCTGGTGGCGTGTGGACTGGTCCGGTTGGGGGGCCCGCCCACCGTCGGACTTCGTTAGAGCCGCGGCCGCCTTTCTCCCCACCCCCAGTGTCGATTGGGGTGGACCACCTTTGGGGCACTGAAGAGCACGGCCAGACGTGGATACCCGGGGTGTTGTGGAAATGGAACTGTGCGCAGAAATGACCAGGGGAGGAGGAGGCCCGCCCAAGCAGGGTCCCATCGACTAATTTACAGGGCCCAGTGGAGGGCCCAGTGCGTCCAGTGGCAGCAATGGAGCGGTGCCGGACAACGCGGCGCTCATGGCGGCAATCACTCAGTCCAGAGACATGCTGGACGCCAAGATTGGGGCGGTAGGTGTAGATGTAACAATATTGCGCCAGGACCTGCGAAATGCGGTAGAGCGGATCACGGAGACGGAGTCCAGGGTCTCGGTGGTTGAGGCGGACGTTGGGACACTGAAACGGAAAATGGCAGAGATGGAGCACGTCCAGAAGACCCTCGCGTCTCGGGTGGAAGATGCTGAAGGGCGCGCACGCAGAAATAACCTCCGCTTTATAGGATTTCCAGAGAGATGCGAGAAGGATGATATGGAGCAGTTTCTGTCCCGGTGGCTGGAGAGCTGGCTCCCACCGGGGGTTCTGTCCAACTGCTTCGTGATTGAGCGTGCGCACCGAGCCCTGACACAGAGGCCGCCGGAGGGTGAGCGTCCTAGACCAGTCATTGCCAGACTTTTGAATTATCACGACCGAGATGTTATACTGCGAGAGGCGAGAACTAAAGGCTCCATCTCCTATGAAAATCAAAAGATCATGATTTTTCCCGACTATACGAAGCTTGTGCAGTAGCAACGCCAGTCCTTTGCGGCAGCCAAAGCCAAATTGCGGGGCCTGAAACTCCAGTACTCCTTATTGTACCCGGCTCGCTTGCGGGTGGTGTATCAGTCCCGGGCCCACTTCTTCGACTCCCCAGAGGAGGTCTTCAAGTGGACGGACGAAACGGTGAGAATCAGGCCACATGCCCAGCCGGGTCTGGACCCGGGTGGATCGAGGGGATCGTCGCAGGAGCAGGCAGACCGCCCTGCTCGGAAGGGGAGGCATCGGAGGTCCCGATCACGCAAGAGATCCGCCTCTGCTAGTGCAACGCAGACCAGTGGGACAATGGAATCCGACCACTCTGACAATGGCCGTTGAACTCTGGAGGGGTTCTGCCCTTCTCTATTGACGTATCGCCTTGGTTTGCTGAGGGTTCCATAGTGGGACTGCCTGTTTGGGGGTGCCAGTGATGCGGAACTGCCGGCTCTGAGAAATACCCTGGCCGTATGTGGCATCGCAGCTGGGGTTTGGGAGGCGACTTAGTAGGGGGTCATCAACCTCCACAAGTTGTGGGAGTTGTCTAGGGGGGGGTGTGATCTTAAGGTTAAGGGGTGTTGGGATCCATTGGCATGGTTGGCCCTGGGTCCTCGGTTCTGGGTCCGGAGCTGTCCATGCCGCGACAGATACTTCAGTGTTTCATGAGGTATAGGGGTGGGGGGGTTGGGGACAGGGGGAGGTGAGAGGGGGTTTGTTTGGGGTGGTTTGGGGCTGGGGTCGGGAGGTGGTAGCTGTTGCTGCCTGGGGGTTCAGGGGCGGTTGGGGGGGTCGCACGTGCTGTTTTCTGATGTACTGAGTGAGATGTGGGGTGTGTGGGGGTGGCGCAGAGGGTCTGGTTGGGGTGATCACCTTCACAATGGTTGAACAGACTACTATGCTTCCTAACGAGTCCCTGCGTGTAGTAACCTGGAATGTTAGGGGGATGCTCGATAAGATTAAACGTGGGGCGGTACTGCGCTGGGGGAAAAGGGAGACATTTGATGTACTTTTGCTTCAAGAAACGCATATGCTGGGTTCCAAGGTCCTCAGCCTACAGAGATTTGGCTTCCAACAGGTCTATCACGCCGGATTTACTAGAGGGTCCAGAGGAGTTGCTATCTTGGTGCATCGCAGGGTGGCTTATGTACATGAGAAACAGTGGACAGACCCACAGGGTCGATTCATTTTTGTCAAAGGAATGGTGGGTGCTGAACCGGTGGTCTTTGGCAGTGTGTATGCCCCCCCCCCCCTCTGCAGTGGGCCCTGTCAGAGAGGCTGTTTACAATATGGGACGACATCCCAGAGTCATTGACGGTGGTTGGGGGAGACTGGAATGAGGTAATGGATGCCTGTATGGACCGTCAGAGGAGACAGGTTGTGGTTGCGGATGTTCCCCCCTCCGTCTCACATACCAGGCTGCGTGCAACGGTGGAGAGTATGGGCTGGGTGGATGTGTGGCGTCATATGCACCCTGCGGCGCGTGAGTTCACGTATGTGTCTGCGGTACATGGCTCTTTCTCGCGGTTGGATTATGTGTTTATGCCTGGTGCCTGCTTGAGTAGAGTGCGGGAGGCTGCAATATTGCCAAGGGGGTTGTCTGATCACTCCCCAGTTGTTGTCAAGATAGAGCTTCACACAAAACGGCAGCCATTCCGTTGGAGAATGTCCTCGTGGCATCTACAACAACCTGAATATGTCCACCACATTCGGGAGGCGATTGACCATTACTGGCGAGATAACCTCGTGGGCGATGCCGATGAGGTGGTGGTTTGGGAAGCGATGAAGCCCACAATACGGGGGGTCGATATAGCTTGGTGTACGGCCGCCCGCCGGAAGCACCGGGAGGCCATTGCCACTGCGGCCGCGCAGGTTGGGGCCCTGGAGCGACGTGGCCGGGGAGGGGGCGATGAGACTGTGATACAGTTACTCCTGCAGGCACAACAGTCGTATGCCTCTATCTTACACGACGAGGCTAAGCAGGCGTGGCTCGCCACGCGGAGTAGAGTCTACCAGTGGGGAGACAAGTCCTGTATGATGCTCCATCGGCTGTGTCAGTCTAATCTTCGGCCGCTTGCGCTGCCGGGTCTCACTGCAGTGGACGGGTCGGTGATGATGGACCCGGCCCAACTAGCAGCTAGCTTTGCCCGATACTTCGAAGAGCAGTATGCCCCACGAGACTGTCTGGAAGCAGATGAGGTAGCCAAATTTCTTGATGACCTGCCGCCGAAGGCTGTCTCTGATGAGGCTAGGACGGCACTTGACGCTCCGCTCACTGCTGAGGAACTTGGGGAGGCCCTGGGACAACTTAACACCGGTAAAGCGCCCGGGCCAAGTGGCTACCCGTGTGAGTTTTACAAGAAATTCCACCTCCTGTTGGGGTCTCACTACCGACGTGCACTTGAGGCAGCCCGGACTCGGGGCAAGCTGCCATCTGATTGGCGCCATGCGGAAATTGTGGTGTTTCAGAAGCCGGGTAGGCCCCCCGACAGGCATGACTCGTATCGTCCCATATCCCTGCTGGACATTGAGGCCAAAATTCTGGCGAAAGCTCTAGCAAACCGCCTACTTCCGTACATCGCGGATCTGGTCCACCCCGACCAGGCCGGATTCATGCCTCATAGAGCGACACGCCATAACATCCGGCGGGCACAGGCAGCGGTGGACGCCATGGGGACTTTGGGCGAACAGGCGGCCTTGCTGTTAGCAGACATGGACAAAGCCTTCGACTCTGTCAGCTGGGCATACCTTTTTGCACTCCTGCCCCGTCTCAATCTAGGCCCGGTGTTTTTGTCATATCTTAAGCTACTGTATACCGACACCACAGCCTCGGTACGGGTTGCTGGCGCCATATCTGAACAGTTTCAGATTGGTCGGGGAACCCGGCAGGGGTGCCCATTGTCCCCATACCTGTTTGCCCTGGCTATGGAGCCCCTCGCATCTTGGGTGCGCATAGATGCACAGATGCGTGGGTTTGTGTGGAGTGGGGATCTGACGGACAGGATTGCATTGTATGCTGACGACGTCCTATTCTTCCTCACGGACTTGCAACGCTCAGGTCCCCGAGTCCTAGACATCATGCGTATCTTTGGGGAGGTTTCCGGCCTTCGGCTGAACCTACACAAGTCTACTCTGTGGGTGCTGGGGGGCGGAGCCATAGCAGACCCCTGGGCAGCAGGACTACGGGTGGCATCTGACGGGCTGAAATACCTTGGGGTGTTTCTCTCCGAATCGCCAATCATTGCTTGGGATCGCAACATCGTGCCTGTGTGGGAGCGAGTCCAGGCTGATGCCAAAACGTGGTCCAGAATGCCCCTAACCATATTCGGCAGATCCGCAATCTTCAAGATGGTTGCGCTCCCACGCCTGCTATATCAGCTGCAAAACTACCCCTACCCTGTTAGCCCGCAGTGGTTTCGGCAGGTTAATTCGGTGCTGGGCCGCTTCCTATGGGCTGGAGGGGCGGCCAGGGTGGCGCTCCGGACGTGCTTTTTATCCACCTATTGTGGTGGCCTGGCCACCTCCGATCTGCTGTCCTATTACCAGGCCTCTCAGTTGCTTATTCTTAACGAATGGTGGTATGGTGATAGGGGGGACCCGGCATATGCTTTGGCGCGCTCGCTCATGGGGGACAATACGCTACACACCATCTTGTACTCGGCCCGACTGCGGCGGACACTGCCGTCTGTCACGAGGGTGGTCTTTGCTGTGTGGAGACAGGCGTTGCGCCGGATGGGCTGGTGGGGCAAACTGACGGTGGAAACGCCGCTGTGGCATAACGGCCTGCTCCCGGAGCTCTCTACTCTGGCCGGGTTTGAGGGATGGGAGGCCATAGGGATTTCGTTGCTGGGCCAGGTCATGTCTGGAACTACCCTCAAATCGTTTCAGGAGCTCAGTGCGGAGTTCCACATGCCTCAATCCCAGTTCTTCCGCTATCTACAACTGCGTCATGCACTCACCCCCAGTATCGCTCACTTGGAGTCTCTCCCCGAGTTTAGTCCGGTCGAGGCGAAGGTCTTTATGGGGGACCTGGAGGATAGAAAGGTCTCCTGTATCTACCAGACGCTGGTCACTCACTGCTCCTCTACATTGCTTTCCCTCCGGGCGGCATGGGAGGTGGATGTGCGTCCCCTAGACGAGGATGATTGGAGGGAGGCCCTGGAATCCCCGCGAGGGGCCGCTATAGCCATGCGGCTTCGGCTCATCCAATTTAAGTATCTCCATAGAGCCTATTACACCCGAGAGCGACTGTGGAAGGCGGGACTGATTGAGTCTCCGGAGTGTCTGCGCTGTGGGGCCACTCCGGGCTCGCTGTTGCATACGGTGTGGTCGTGTGCTAGACTGTCTGGCTTCTGGAGGGGTGTATGGGGCTGCTTGTCTGAGGTCCTGGGTTGGGATCTCCCCCGCACTCACCGGTTGGGGTTGCTGCATGTCAAGGAGGGTATTGGCGGAAACATCTACAAACGCCACTTACTGTTGTTAGGACTTGTTGTGGCTAAGAGAGATCTGGCCCGGGCATGGAAGGGAGAGAGAGCCCCCCCCTTGTCTGCATGGAAGGCAGGACTGGACTATTACATGGGGCTTGAAAAACCGGTGTTTGAGGCAAGGGGTTGCCCCCGTAAGCATTTTAAAATCTGGAAGCGGTGGGCTGATTACAGGGGGCTGTCGTTGGATCCTCCAGTGGAACGAGAGGAAGACATATGAATGAGATGTGTTGCATTGGCCTATGTTCTGTGGCATACCTGTCGCACCGCACCTCAGTTTTACTCGTAGCTTCATACACACGTGCGTGGGGGCGGGGAGGGGAAGGGGGGGGATCTGGGGGGTGGTGGGGTACGGGGAGTTGGTGGGGCAGGGTTGTTTTTCTTGAGCCTTTCTCTTTTTATTGATCGGACAATTGTGCATGCGTAATAAACTGTGCCATAACTGTTGGTGGTAATCTCCTGATTGTGGAGAGCCATAATTTTCTCTTGCCTTAACTGCTCAATAAAATCTGTTGTGAAAAAAAAAAAATGTGCATTGTGCCTGTTTGTGAGGGGATGCCTATCTGATGCGGGGCAATGGTAATTTGTTCTACATCACGGCTGTGGGGTTGTGCTCGTACATTGCCATCTAACCGTATTTTTTACTCTGCTTTTATGGGGCATTTCCACGGATGACGCGTGGAAATCGCAGGCCTGTCGCTTGTTATCGCTGATGTTTGTATCGCGATTGGCCTCATCGCTACTATTTTCGCGTTGGTGTTTCGCATTTTTGCGGCGTCATGTTGACTTGAGCGCGGATATTTGATGCGTTGTTGTGTGCCTATCGCATAGTACCTCCGTGTTGTGAATACTTTGTTAACACGGCATAATTTTCCCACGATGGACTGCAATATGAAGAGTTGTGTTAAGCTAATTTTGTGGTACTTATCATGCGTTCTTGAGAATATGCCCCAGAGTGTTTTCTCTGTGCACATCTGGGTCATTCTACATTCTACACTCTCTACCAGAGTACTCCGCACATTGTTTTCAAACCCGGGTGGCCCTTTGGCAGATGGCCCATGAAGTCAGATGTTTACACTGGTAGATCAATGCAGAGTCTGCTGGTGCAAACATTACACTGGTTTGGTAGTGCGGGTGCTCCCACAATATCCTAAGGTGAGACCAATCTGAAAACTCTAAATAAGGGCAAGAGTTTGTGAATTCTACAGTCTTAGTTTTTTGAGTTTTTCTGTTGATCCTGCTCCTTTTGCTTATTCCACCACAGATGCCAGCCACATAGTCTGCAGAAAGAAGGGATGGGGTCAGGAGTCTCTGGCTCAAGGAAACCCAAAACACAGGCACAGAGAAGGAAGATGCTTATGCACTCTACACTTGTTACCTGACGGGGGTAACACCTCGGTGCATCAAAAGCTTAGGACATGGTTTTAGACTACCTCTGCAGTTAAGAGAAAATTGAAGTCTCCTGTTGTTGGATCCAACACTCTCTCTGGGGTCACCCCAAATTCTTTTTTCCTCTCCTGTTTTTGCTTAATTTATTTTTGTTGGCCATATAACTCTGTACACTTTACCACTGCAAAAGTGTTTGTTCCTAAAACATGGTAAAATTGGCTTACACCAGATTGGCATATTTAGTCACTTATAAAGTAGGGTAAATATTCTCAGGGCTGGTAAATTACATGCTACTAGTAGGCCTGCAGCCCTTATTGTGCCACCCACTTAAGTAGCCCCTTAAAATATGTCTTAGTTGTGCCATTGCAGCCTGTGTGCAGTTTTAAACTGATAATTCAATATGGAAAAATAAACATATTGCCAACCCTAAATCTCCCTTTTTTAATACATATGTCATCCCAAGGAAAGGCCCAAAACAGTCCCCAGAGCAGTTTACCTTGTATTTAAAATGTTGCACATGTACCATGGGAAAACATTGAACTACCTTATTACATTTAATTAGTGATAACGTTTGTTTAGGAATAGGTTGAAATTTCATGTTTGGTGTCTAAAGAAATGTAATTTAAAATCCTCCCTAATTGTAAAGTTGGATTTTAAGTCCCAACTCTCAAAATGCCATTTTTAGAAAGTTTGTATTTTTTTGTCCTAACCATTTGGTGCCCTCAGCCTGTATCTTGGGTCATATGACTAGGTGTAGTTGGCAGTTGGTCTTTGTGTTTTCCTCCCAGACTGTCACGCGAAGGGAGACTAGGTGTTGGCAGGATGGGCCTTCCAGTCAGGATGAGAGGGGGGAGCTGTGCACAGCCCTACTTACATTTCAACAAGCCTGCTTCAGCACCCACACAAATAATTTCACATTGGGTTTTTGTGACTTAGCCTGGGCAGGGAGGCAAGAGGTTCCTGAATCTTTGGTTGGAGGAAACTCTAGAAATTTCTTTCACTTCAAATATGGCACCAGGTATATAAATAGGGCCCTCAGAGCCAATCTTCAGGCCACTTCTGGACCTCCATAGGATTCTCAGAAGACTGCCCTGTTGCATGTGGCCTGCTGCGTACTTCAGAGGACTGCCCTGCTGCCCCAAGCGGACTGCCCTGCTGCCTGAAGTCTTCCCTAAATCCTCAGAAGGCTGCTTTGCTGCTTGAGACCTCCTTTCCTGCTTGAACCCAGGCCCACCAGAGTGCTTCCAAGGGCTAGTTTGCTGGACTCATATTCAATGCTTCAGGGACACAAAAAGCTCCAACAAGTTTCAAAGTGCACTCTGTGCCAGCCTGAAGTGAGTACTGTTCCTCCAGCTGGTGCCCCGAGCACTGGCCCTTTGGAAGTGGGATAAAGATGCCCAACCAGCTCAAATATCAAACTATGAAGTTAGAAACTTTTCGGCCAAAACGTCCTCTGAGAACTAAGAGGAGACTGAAACCTACCTGCTTGCCAATCCACCTGAGGTGCATCGCCAGTTGGCCTGCAGCTTCATTTCGCTGGAGATTTTTCACTTTCAAAAAAGAGCCTAAGTCTGAACATGAAAATGTTAATTGCAGATTTGATTAGTGGCTCCTTGACAACCACGCCTCTTTCTTGGACACCACTCGCTGCCTTGCTCCACAGAACTTTCCCTTCACAGATATTTTTCTCAGAAATTTCAAAGGTAAATGGGGACCTGGCCCGATCCACCTTGTGTATCTGAACTGCATTCCATTGTGGTCAGTGGTAACTTTCAACTTTGTCCCAGTCTCATGCTACTAAATGTTTGCGGTTGGCGCTAGATCTTTTAAGCACTAGATTGCACTTAAATCTTTTTAAATTAATAGCTCCAGTTCTACTGATTGGATGTTTGTTGTTTTAGTGTCAAATCATTTATCAAATATTACAATTGTTTTTAAATAGTGTAAGATTTTTCTTGTGTTGTGTTTTCAATTTATTACTGTTTGAATACAGCATAAATACTTTACACATTGCTTTTAAGTTAGGCCTGACTGCCTTTGTGCCAAGCTTCCAGATAGTTAATCACAGGTTAATTTAGTAACTTGTTGTGCTTCACTCTGACAAAGATTATGGCTGTTGCTTGAGTAGGGTTTCCTCCCCATCAACCACTGCCCAATTCTTGACACCTGTCCTCCGACAACCAGTCTGGCTCGTCATAAAGGTTTCATCTAGGAGGTTACCTTCATTCTCCATTTTGTATATTATCCCTACAGTGGAATTCCAAATGGATTCCACTGTGCACACAGTCAGCCATGATCCATGTACTCCTTTCTCCCTTTTTGAATGGCAATGCTAAGCAGGGAGTATGATGAGGCCAGTAGTCAAGCAGGCCAGTACCCCCGAACAGATAGGTACCTAATGTCAACCCCTCATTACTAAACACTATCGTCCACATAGGTCCTTCATGTAACCAGAGTCTACGGGTTGCGCCCATCACTAGGGGATAGAGGGGGTCTTATGTAGTACTAGGTTTAGTTAATTGTTATGCTCATTAAGCTGGGTTGAACTACTAAATGTAACCACAACTGTGCCAACATGGTTCCTGTCATTATACAATCACTGCTGTATAAGATGCTGACTCTCACTATTTTCAGATATGTTGTTACCAAATGTGATCCAAAGCACTCACCGATGTGTCTGTTGTCAAATGGAATGCTGCATTTAAAGATACCCAATAAACTGTGTTTAAAAAAAGTCAAGCAGGTCAGTAGACATCTTTTCCTCCATAGGTTACAGGTAAGAATGGCTCTAGTGCCATATTAACAAATTGCTGCCACCACTGACACTGCTACAGCCAGGTGAATTAACAGTAGTCATGCTTGATTAAGGAAAGTGCACTTAGTGTTCCACTCTGAACCACAGATCTCCTCTCTGAATCATAATTCAGGATACATTAGACCTTCACTTTACAAGTGTGATTATTGGGGGCATGAACGCAAAGATAAAAAGTAAAAAAACACCAGAACCTAGCTAGTTGCGTAACTCAAGGCAGAGGTTCCCTGCTCTCAGAGCCATACTGAAGATGTTCACATCCCAACAATCTGGTTTTATGTGAAAATCTATGAGCATTTGCACCGTTTCTGTCCTGCTATGCTCTCTATGCATATATTTCAGGGTGGCTCAAGCTTCATGTTGGGAGGCAATGTTGGTGCAGTGCTTGAGTCAACTTTCATCGTAAACATTTTTTACTCACAAAAGTTGATCAGCACTGCAATTGCGAAACACCACACTACCCACCTGTGGGAACCCTCGCAAACATGTGGTAAATCTGGGCCCATGAGTTTTCTGGAGTATCTGGGTTCCACCTTTTCTGTGGCTCAATCAATGGAGAACCACTGAGATGATCTGTGTAATGCCGCATCTACAGCACAACTGAAGTCACAGCTCCTCAACCAGTGGTGACCCAGGTACAGGGACTCTCTTAACAAGGGACACTTATAGGAAAAAGGCCATTGGTGTTAGGGCCTATAAAAGGCCCTGCCCAGAGTAATATTTACCTACTCTGAGGACATGGTGACCCTAAGGGATCACAATAGGAGGATTCCATGGTGAATAAGAATAGTGAATAGGATTTCTCTATCAACTTGGACGATTTATAATGTGGACAGTGTGGGTCAGAAGAGGAACTAATCTGCCTAGTATGGCATTTCAATATATTCCTGCTTTGTATGCAAGCACCAAGGGCTCTCAGAACTACTTGAGGAGAAATAGATACCTGTATAGAGGCCAAGGAGGAAGCGTCCAATCAGAAGCATCTCGAAGGACTTGGCAAGCTTACTGCAGCCCATGATCAGGGAGGCTCCCACCAGGATTAAATTGTTCCAAAGCAGACACATTTTCCTGCAATAACAGAACAAATTGTGAGAGAGGACTGCTCTACATTCTAGCAGACAGAACACACGGAGAGCTGGCAGGCCCATAATATAGATCCCTGTGCTCCCCAACTCAGCGTTAGAATAACTTAAGAATCTTAGCACTGATTTTGGTCTGATTTTGCAGTGCTGCAAGACTTCAGCATATGCCCGTGACTATGTACAAACTGGGCCACAAGATATTTGCAATGAAACCTAGTACAGACCAAACGGCTTATGTATTTAAGGAAACCTATTAGATTTGTCTTATTGTACATTAATGTGCCGTGGCTACAAGCAAGCAAAGATCACAGCTCATTATGTGCTCTGCACAGAAGCAATGGCACTGCCAATGACAGCATACACAGCTGCCACTCCTCCACTGTCAAATAGTGGGGAATGGATGAGCATAGGTAGGGACCAGAAGAAAGATTTGTAGAGGTGTGGCCTAATTGATTGGGATGGAGTGGATAAGCCGCACAAGTGGCAAGGATAGGACAGAGTAGAAACACATATGCACAAGAAAGGAGGCACAGAAGTGGGAACAGCAAGATGGATCATGGGAGATCTCCCTATGGAAGGGAGGAGCAAAGCAAGGCAGGATGAGGAACAATTGGATTTCAGGTTTCCTCAAAAAGGTGTAAGAACATTGCAGTGACAAGACACCTATTAAATAGGGCAGGGTGGAGTATGAACCTGAGACTCGTAAAGTAATTCTCTGAACTACCATGGACACAAGGGGATGAGGAACAGCTCACATATTCTTTTAACCTTTTTAAACTGATAACTTACGTCAGACTACCTATTCAGTGCACATGAAAATTTCCCTATCAATAATGTAATGTAATTAATGTAGGGAAAGTTTTCAATATCCTTGATCATCATGGACCTTGAGTCACCAAAATACTTATGGCAGCCTGTCGTTGACCCATATGCCAATAGTGAGGGGTTGTGAGGGGTTGTGGAGTACCCGACCATGGGTGGGATGGAGGAGAAAGAGAGACGGGGCAAAGTTAAAAAGCAAAGGACAGCTGATAAATTGGTTGAGAAGTGTAGACGTCGAAAGGAAGTGAAGCAGAAGGGCTAAAGATAAAAAGCAATGGAGATCTAATTAATTGGTAGGATGGGAAAATTCTAGATGAGAAAAAGGATGAGGCTACTGTCCTTTGTATGTATTCATATGATTGTGTGAAACATACACAGGACTCAAACCAATCTCTGATCTGTCACACACGTTTGTTCTTTTAGTGATTGACCACAATTCCTGTCAAATATTTGAAGCTTTTATCCCAGGCCTGTAGGTCAAGAGTGTCCATGCTACATGTTAACCATTAAGATTCTCCATTTGTCTCTTTGGTTATCCTGAAAATCTGACATGTTCATGGCCAGTCTAGACAACAGTTGGACACTCCTGCATTCGATGGTGGCACAAACAAGTATCAGCACAACTGTGCTTGAGAGCAGGCATACTTTCCATATTTCCTTGAGAGGTATCCTGCGGCCAGACAACCAATGATGCCCCCAAAACTAATGATTGACTCAATGGAGGTCCAGATCAGGATGAGGGATCGGTGGCTGATCGGGGAGCTGTACCGGGTAGCCCAGGTCTCGTTGATAAATTTCTTGATGTACTAAAATAAAGAGAGAGTTAATACTTAAATATTGTCCATCACTGGCGGTCTAGTCCTGTCCTTCATTCTCTCTCTTTTAAACAAGTAATAGTAATAATAGGTTAGGGTGTGTCTATCACACACACATTTATTGTTAAAAAAACACTTTCATATTTTAAGAAGGAAAAATGAACTCAGCTCACACAGTCATAATGTGGAATAAATCTTGTTCAGTGGAATCCATAAAATCACAGCAACATAATAATACAATCCATTGGCAATAAAGAGTTTGCAATAATATAAAATACCAGTTCATGCATCAGTTTATACAAGTTTTCATACATAAATGTATGAGCTCAGGGGTTGGACATCATATTGCGTGCTCAGATGGCAATTCTCAAAAACATGCATGTGCGGAAAGCCAGCTCTTCATCAGCCAGAGTGAGTAACCACAAATAAGCATTATCCAGGCTAATAGACCTGTTCTTTTTAAAAAAATGGGTTTAAAAGCCACTTAGTGTACTTTAAATAATATTTACAAATAAACAAATAATGTAAAGTAGATTGGCCGCGCACACCATCACAAGGACAGGGTACATGGGCAAGATTGCAATGGTAACCAAGAGGAAAATATAATGCAAATGTAACAGTTGCTGCTCTTAGGTGAAATAAAGGCTTCTTCCCAGTGACTCATAGGTAAGGTGAGATAGATAGGTAGGGGATGCCTATGCCGTTCTATAGTCATGTAGCCGAAGGCAAGAAATTTTTTAGATTCCATACCAATCCTTTCTGTATTGTATAGTTAATAAAGTGCACTTCAGAGGTAAGTTTTATGCAGAGTGTGAGAACTTGGCCTGATATGTGATGTCCACTATTCTAGTGGGCACCCTGTATCAGTCCAAACAACCCTTATGGTGATGGTTGTAAAGTCAACCTTATAGACCAGCTATCCTAGTGGTAGCATGGACAAAGCGGTAAACAGCCATAACAACGCGGGCATTACCCCGCGCTGCTATTGCATTGCTGCTTTTTCAACGCAAGTCGTTACAACGACTTGCTCTAGAGGGCGCTGTTGGATAGGAAACAGTTTAATGTTCTATTCCAACACCTTCCCTACTGTAACGTGGGCTGGAGTTGGAATAGAAAATTAAACTATTCCACTATCCAGCGCTTACAGCGCAAGTCGTTGTAACGACTTGCGTTGTAAAAACAGCGTTGTAATGGCATGCGGGGTAAAAGCCCGCGTTGTAATGCCTTACAACCGACAAAGCAGTCTTAGGCTAACACCTCAGAGAGCATGTGAAACCAATTGTTTTACCAACAACAATCCCTTGAATACCAAATGAAAGGACACCACACAAGGTATATATCAAATATATATGTATTTATTACTAACACAACCCCTCTGCACTCTTTATGAGGTCAGAGTTCGAGATACAGCACAAGTTACTCAATAAGCATACTATAAGTTGCACAAATACAATTCTGCCCTAGGGGCCTCACGAACCATATACTAAAGAAGTGGTATAAGAACCACTTCAGGAAAGGTGAGTAGGCCTAGGGCCTAGGAAATCGCTGGGGCTTCACTGATCAACCAAATGACTGGAAGTAGGAGACCCACAGGATGCGTGTGCAGTGTCTAAACACACAAGTGAGTTACCATAGAGAGTCAATGGGAACTTAAGAGTTACAAAGTAGTTGATTTCGGACACTTCCGGGTGGACTACGGGAAAACCCAGTTAAACTAGGACACTTGGATAGTTGTTACCCACGGGAGCACCAGAGTACTCGAGTTAACTCACCCAGGGAAGCCGGGTGCCTAGGTGTTCTTTTGTGTCGGGTTTCGTCGTCGAATCCTATGGAGAGCTGCAAGAAGATGCTGCAGGCGACCAGGAGGAAGATGTCCGGGTGGATCCAAGGGTGGATCGGAGTCGAGAAGAACCTGAAAGCAGAGGGGACAGAGTCTGGGTCACTAGCCAGTGACCAGGAAGAAACCAGGAAGGAACCAGGCGATGTCGTGATGCAATCAGGTAAGGATATGAAGCTTGTCTCCGCAGCCACATGGACCAGGAGGTGTCAGCGATGACCAGGAGCTGGATACGGACTGTCCCACAAAGGATCTCGCTGTTGGCGGCATCGGTATCCAGATTGGACCCAACAAGCCTTGGCAAAGACAACCCACGCAGGAAGGGAATATTGGCTTCTGTTCAGACCAGCAAGATTTGGGGAGCTTCCCCTTTACAGGAAAGCAGGAGCAAGCCCAGAGCAACCAGGCAAGCAGTGTTGTTTCAAAGTGATGTCTTCAGGAGGGCCACTAGCCAATTAGCAACAGCGAAGATGCGTCGAGGAGAAATTCAGGCACTGGCCCCACGCGGCACTCGTGTAGTGTGGAGGGCTGAGCTTTGGTGCACTTACTGCTCGGGGTTGGAGCTTCTCAAACCCCAATGCACAACTTCGAGGACACCTCAGAAGCTGCACAGTTAGCAAAAAGCAGGTACTGCAGTGTGTCTGGTCCCACGTCTCTCGTGTCCGCCATGGGTCTCAGCTTTGCTGTGGATGTGGGTCGGAGTCAGAGAAGTCTGGAAGTCCAGAGGCTGTGTCGCTAAGTCTTCCGGATCTGGCTGGAGTGTCAACAAAGCAAACCGGCAAGTTACTGGTGGTGCCTGTTTGCACAGGGTGGTCACTCCTTGACCACAAGGGAGATTCTTCAGTCTTCTAGTTGCAGTAGAATGTCGAAGGTCCAGAGTTTCGTTTCAGAGTTTCAGTTCAGGATAATCTAAAGTCTTTAGACTCAGCTCCTAGCTTTATACTAATCTAAGGGGCTGGATTACCTGCTAGGTCCCTCCTATGGGTGGAACCTGGGAAGGGGGTGGTTACACCCCTTTCCCTTTGTCCAGTTTCGCACCAGAGCTGGGGCAGGAGTGCCCCAGCAAATGGTTTGAACCGGGCTATGCATGGAGCACCTTGTGTGCCCCAGGCAGTGTCACATTTCATTCAACCCACCCTGCCCCAATACACTACAGGCTGTCTGGGGAGGTGCCAGCACCTCCCAAGACAGGAAACCTATTGTCCAGGCCTCCCCTGCTGGAGTTTCGTCCAGCAGCAGGATGTCAGACTCGTGTCTGTGGCAGCAGCATCCATTTTGTGATGCTGAGGCTCTGTTTAACTTTAACCGGGTAAAGCTACAACTACATGTCTTCTCCCTCTAGAATGGTGGAATGCTACCCCCCCCCGCCAGAACTGGCGGGGGGTAGTATTCCAAAGCGTATGACACCTTACACAACATGTTTTGATAAAGCCAAACCAAAGTTAGCATTAACCGCGAGGATTATAATGCACTTACGAGTATATGGTATGTCTATATCCTAGAACAGCTATAAGGACATTGTTCCCTGCCATAGGAATGACTTATGGGTATATATGTGTCCATATATAATGGTAGGCATAGGAATACTATACCTAAGCAAGGGGTGATTACAGAACCTTGCCCCAGCTGACTGATCAGCCAGTTGTGTCAGTTTGGATGGCCAGCCAGGGGTGGCATAATACATGCTGCAGCCCCTGGTAGGCCTTGGATGCACCTATGCTCTGGGTACCTATGGTACACTATACAGAGGCTCACAAAGGTGCCCCAATACCCAATTGGATATGTACCTAAAGTATATGGTATGAATTTAGAGAGAGAACAGCTGGGCTGTGGGTCTGATTAGCAGACCCACAGCCACAATAAAGTCGAAAAACCAGTGAATCAGGGCAAAAAGTGGGGGTGACCATAGGAAGCAGACCCTACTCTCCTACACAGAGTTTCAGCTGTACTGGGATTTAGGAAGATACAACCTTTATTAACACTACATAGGCTTTGGTACACTCCAGACATCCAAGGGATAACCATCCCTTTCTCACACTTAACACAGTCACTGATAATATCTCGCCTGGTTCTTCCAGACTGATAACCAGAAAAGAGCAGGGCGGGCACTTATAAAATCTTCGATATAATTTAAAGTAAGTTCCCTGTGGCAAATTAATTGTGGAGTAGAGATTGGGACACCCAATAGCTTCCTGCAAAATATGTTCTCTTCCTGCTGAATGCAGGAGCTATTGGTAATACCCCAAATCTCAACTCCATACGTGGCTACTGGGACACATTGTGATTTACAATAATTTTATATAGCTAAAATAGCACCTGTACTCTTTGGGCGAGGAAGGCTAAGAATTGAATTGATGGCCTTTGCGAACTTGCTCCTGGAGTGAGCCATATGCTCAGTCAATGAGCCGTTCGCAGCAAAGACCACCCCTAGGGGGGTTAAGGTGCTAGTAGTCGTCAATTTTTGACTGTCCAGGGTAATAGAGCTAAGCTGGCATTTCCCAGGGCCACACCACATTATAAAATATTCTTTAGAATTGACATTTAGGTCCAGGCTATCCATATGATTAACAAAAGTCTGTAGTAAGATGTATGTATGTATGTATGTATAGGCTTTCTTATATAGCGCTATAACTGTCACCCGATGGGCATCCTGGCGCTTAGACTGTAATGACACATACATGATGTTTCCAGCATTCGGTCCATTTACATTGTTCTGGGGAACAGATAGGTTTTTAAGGCTTTTTTAAAAGAGTGGAGATTTTCCAGACCCCTCAGGCCCAACGGAAGGGAGTTCCACAGTCTCGCTGCGGTGAACCTGAAGGACCGGCCACCCATCCGGGACCTCAGAATCTTGGGTACTACCACCAAGTAAGCCGAGGCTGATCGGAGAGATCTGGGCGGGGTGTACCAGGAAAAAAGATCCTGCAGAGGGGACGGGCCCTGTCCGTGTAGAGCCCTAAATACCAGGCACAGTGCTTTAAAATCAATCCGTTGGGAGACTGGCAACCAATGGAGGTCCCTAAGTGCCTTGGCAGAAGAGTCCAGGCGTCGGCGTGAGAGGGCCAATTTGGCGGCGAAATTCTGTACCTGTTGTAATTTTCCAACCAGAGTAACTGGTGCCCCCAGAAGCAATGCGTTACAATAGTCGATTCAACTTAAAATTATGCTCCGCACTACCTCTGGTCTAGCCTGTGCAGGGAGCAAGGGTAAGATCTTACGCAGCGAACAGAGCAGTGCCATGCAAGTGGCCACCGTTCTATTCACTGATACATCAAGCTGCAGGCTGGAGCTGAACATCACCCCCAGATTGCGAACGGATTCAGCAGACAGGCTGGTGCCTTGAAAGTCAAGAGGCCAGAAGTCCTGTGGGAGCGGTCTGGGGGTACGATCCAAGGAGCAATGCAGCACCTCGGTTTTCGAGCTGTTAAACTGCAGGGAGTTGTTGGCCAACCATTCAGCCGTGGTGCTCATACAGCGATGGAAGACCTCCTGAGATACCCCATCCTTACCCTCAAACGAGAAGATAAGTTGGGTGTCATTGGCGTAATTGGTGACTGTTAAGCCAAAGGATTTAATCAACGTGATCAGGGGGCGGAGGTAAAGATTGAAAAGAATGGGGCTGATGGCTGACCCCTGGGGTACACCCTGACCAACCCTCCTGATGTTAGATTTAAAGGGTGGCAGGGCCACTACCTGGTGCTTATGATCGAGATACGACACCAGCCACTCAAGGGCCAAGCCAGATACTCCAACCTCTGCCAATCTCCTGATCAGGATTGCATGGCTGACCGTGTCGAACGCGGCCGACATATCGAGCAGCACTAAAAAGGCTGCTCGACCCTGGTCGGCCCGCGTCCGAAGGTCATCAAGAACAGTCACCAATGCCGATTCTGTCCCATGTGCTGGTCTGAAGCCAAACTGGGCCACGTCCAAACAGTCGGTGATCTCAAGAAAGTTGGAAAGATGTTTTGTGGCCAGTTTCTCAAGAATTTTAATAGGAAATGGCAGCAGAGAGATGGGTCTGTAATTAGCTGGGCAGGCGGGATCCAGATTTTCCTTCTTAAGTAGTGGGGAAACAACCGCCAGTTTCCAGCTGTCTGGGACCCGTGCCGATCTGAGGGACTGACAGCAGATGGAAAAAAGTGGGGGAAAAAGCTCTTCCCGAAACAGTTTCCAGAATTTTGGTGGAAGAGGATCAGACGGTGAGCCTGAAGATATGCCGTCGGCCAAAGCACAGAAATCCTTGAAAGATGGTAAAGGCAAGTTGTTCAATTCAGCTGGCTTAGCGCCCTCCTCCGAGTTCTCAGTAGGGATGGGATCGTGCACAGCCTGACCAGATGACGAGGCAAGATTATTTAAGATGGTAGCAATTTTGTCCTCAAAGGCTTGTGCCAACGAGTAACAGAGAACTTGGGAGGCCGGGATGTTATTTTTAGTACAAGCTGGATGGGCCAGGTCTTTTACGATCTTAAATAGGGCCTGGGACTTATTTGCAGCTGCCAGCAGTAATTCTTCTAGGTATCTAGCCTTGGCCAGCTTGATCTGGACTTTATAGGTCGCCAGTGCTTGTTTAAAGAGGACTCTATGTGGTTCCAGATACTGTTTTCTCCAGGCACGCTCAGCCTGTTTACACTGAAGCTTAAGCTGCCGGAGTTCCTCCGAGTACCATGGCATAGCCAGATTAGTCCTGGCTCTAATTTTACGCATCGGAGCCAAAGAGTCCAGAGAAGCCGAGATTCGCTGACAGAGAATCTCGTAGCTCACGTCCACAGTGGCTCCCAATGTAAAGCCGTCTGGAAGCAAAGTAGGCAGGGTAGATTGTTTAAGAAGTCTAGACCATTGTCTACCCATTCTAGTACCACCCACACTACCTTTCTTTGCTGTAACGACTAGACATGAGAGGGAAAAGAGGACGAGAGCATGCGCAGAGAGTTCGGAGTGCGACCTATAATAGTACAGGAAGAGTTCTTGTGTTAATAAATTTCAAATGTATTCAGTTGAAATATTATGAACCAATCCTTTGGTAATCTCTTCTTTTAGGTTGTCAGAGTCCACTGAAAGTTGCTGTTGGTAGTTCATTTATCCTTCAAAGGCAATAGTGAGGGTAAGGTGCAGACTGAGCCTGGTGATGTTAACCATGGAAGGTCATCAAAATCTGTTTGTGACTGCAAGTCCCAAGGAACTAGAGGCATGCAGGCAGATGGGAGACAGGAGTGCATAGTGGTAGCTGGGGGTGACATTCTTTTTACCAGAGGAGTTGTGTGAAGTCCTCAATTTTTACCTTTGAAACATTTGCAAAGTTTACCGTAACTTTTGCAAAGCTCTTTTGAGCATTGTGAGATTACTTTCACATTAAGATAGATATCTTCACGATAACTGGAGTCAGCCAAGTTGGAAAATGTATGTGGAATTTGTCTCAGCAACTAACTTTAGCATTTCCATGCAAATTAATATTACACAGGTGAACATAATAAGCATCATTCACAAATGTCAATTTTCATTGGAAAGTCTTGAAAAGTATGCATACGTAGAACTATGTCCACTACTGTGCATACTTTTCTAGCACTCTCAAAGCATACTTGTTGATTTTCGTCCACGTTAAGGCATATATTAACACGCCACCTTGCAACCATGCAAATCGGGAAGAGGGTGTCCCAGGGCATTGGAGGGGGGAGCAGCAGTACATCTAAAACTCCGAACACAATATTTAATAATATATTTGTAGATTGCAGCTATCACCAAATATATCATAAAGGCCGAATGGTATGCAGCATACATATTGCTGCGTTTCATTCTGAATGGGGAGAACAGGCAATCAAACACACGCACACACACACACACACACACGCACACACACACACACACACACACACACATCCACATACACGCATACACACATACACACACTGTTGGACTTTGCCCTTCTGGAAGGTTCACCCCTAAACTTTTTGCTTTTAATTGTGACCTGGTGTTAGTGATTTTTGGCTTCTGCGCACTTTACCACTGTGTCCCAGGGTAAAGTGCGTGCCTGTGGTAAGGTTGGCCTGCCCTCCCATAGGAATGCATGGGGAATGTATGTGTCCATGGTAGTTCCTGATGTGTGGGGAGTGCAAGCTCGAGTTTGGTATGTGCGGTCTCGTGAGATTGAATGCTGCGCGATGATGTTGTGATGTATTCCTATAGGTTCTGTATCGATCCCCCTATTCCTGACCCTATTCTGGTTAACAAGTTAACTAGCAGCCATCCCGTGATGCAGAAAGCCCCCATGATGCAGGAACCGTTATCTGATTAAGCCACACTACGGCACAGGAACTTGTTATCTGATTAGGTCATAACGCTTGCCATCTAATTAGACAAGCGATATTCCTCCAGCCCCTGATAAGGCATACGGAGTTCTCAAAACAAATCAAACCTATGACAGACCTGGGAAAAACCCTGCGGCCATTGTTTTGATTTCACCGAGAATATCAGCAAAAGAATGTGCTAACGACCAGGTCGTATGACATCCTTATTGACGTATCTATGTCCATCCTTACGTCAATCTCGGCACCTTAAAGGTATAAATATTACCGATATTGCCCTATGCAAACACACGCGGTGGTGACGAGATCGGAGCAGCCAGACTTGCCGAAGCCCAGAGCAGAGCAGACCCCGCTGGCGCAGCCCCGCCTTCCTGACGCGCTGAGAACGAGACGCTGTTTTCTCCTGCCGAGAAATCCAGCTCCGGCGCTTCCGGGTAGCCCTCGCAGGCAGCCTGGAATATCGAGACCAGAGACGAGAGATACCATCCCTCATTCATCCTAGACTCCAGGTACAGAACTGAATAACCCCTCACAGAGAATTATTGAGTCAGTCACTTGGCAAAACAAACTTAACTTAAACTGCTACTTTCTACTCCTGCCCACGTATTAGGCTTAGGTCAGGTACATCTGGGGTAGGCGTAGTTAGAAACACCAGTTGAGTACGATTAGTCAAATGTATATGTGTATGTATCTATTTTATCCATTTTAAACCATCATATGGCTTAGAAACCATATCAATGTTTTTACAGTATTATTTTATACTTCTGCTTTTAATGTATGCACTTTACTTAACCATAAGTATTGCAATAATATCGATCCATTTCTCTTGTATGAGAAAAGAGACTGATCAATAAATAACATCTTTTATTGAACACGCCCGTCTCTTCCTTTTCTCTACAATCTGGTGAGACTAAGAATGCACGTACTGACTGAGTAAAATAAGTCGTCTTTTGTTTTCACACGACTCTAGAGATACACTCTTGATTAGGGGAGAGCAAAGTTGTCATGTTCTATGGTTGTCAGAAACTAAATCCCTTCTTGTCTATCCAGGGAGGTTCAACTCCTCCTTGCCTAGTCGAGAAAGTTTCTAGTGAACTCTGAGCTAGCTGGCAAACCCAAAACTTTAAGTCTAATATCGACAGTAGTAGACCTAGTTAACGTCTGGTCTAGGCCTGTACTATTGAAGGTATTATTCCAATGCGCAGAGCCTATTGGGATAATAGGAACTACACTACATGGCGCCCAACGCGTTTGGATGGGCGATAAAACTAACGTAAGACATTTAGAGTAACTCAGTCGTGCTTTTTCACTCAGACCCCTTTTTCCCATAATACTCCAAAGACGTCTGGAGTGGGTGAAAGGTAATATCCGCCAAACCTCGCAGGAGGAAACTCCTATGTATGGTCCTTGGTTTAGTCAACGTTGAAGGATACACTGTTCCAAAATATTGTGCATCTAATCTTTGTTTCCATAAGAACCTGATCTGCAAACAAACAAAATAACCTTCTGGACAGTACAATGTCAGACAATGAAGGAGAAAGAGAGGCAGTTAGAATAGCAACTGAACTCGCAGCAGCTGATAATGCACTGCAAGACGCTGACCCGGAGATAATACTCATCGCGGTCAACACAAGAAAATCTATAACTTTAAAACTTATAGAAAATGGACTGACACCTAGAGGTGGCAAGGTCATATTCGTAATTGAGGCACACGAATATCGGCAGACAGAGGTATTCTATTCATGGATACATTTTCCAGCAGCAAATGCTGTAACAAAGGTCTTCCACTATTACAAAACAGAGGAACCTCCTAATGAGTACACTCCTTTCGAGGAGGTGGAAGTACCACTTAAATTTCAAGAGCATCTGCTCTTATTTAATGGCGCCCTAAAACATAATAATCACATCACCAGGCTCGGTCCATTAGGTAGACCAGGAGCAACGTGGCCGGTTCTAGCCGGATACACACCACATCCAGACATCGATGGGATGTCTGCAGCAAACCTTTTAATACAACTAAAACAATTAATAAAAATACATAGACAATTAGTCCAATATGTAATGCGGACTTCAACAATCCAACCAGCAATTAAAATTCCACAGCTGACCCCTCATCAGGGGAACACAAATAAAATTACACCACAGAACATACAGTCCTGCCTAGGTAAAGTACCAGCTAAACGGGAACAAATACCATTCTGGTTAGCACAAAAAATCACCCAAATAGAGGCGGTGTTTCCAGACACCACCCCGTTAGAAAAACACAGGATTCTGACTATCTGTCTTCCAATGGGAATCGCACCACACGTGGAGGACTGTGACACTTGGGGTACAGTCTTTGCTTCCATCTACACAAAAACGCACGGTGTTCCATCCATTTCGGTAATACCAGATGTGCTAAAACAAATTCAAGACGAATACGGTCCAGAACCCGCTTTAACTCTTGGTATGAAATTACTGAAAGACTTCAAGCAGGTCTCGGCTATATTATTAGCCAACATAAAGGGAGAAGCAGCAAACGTGGCGATCCGCCAGAGGTTAAAGGAGACAGATATAGCAGACCAACCAGCTGAAATTGCCAGAATTATAGAACAATCCTATGAGGAACTAGGTAGAGATAGTTTAGGTGGAATACCAGTAAAACCACAACTGATTGAAAGTCCTGAAAAAATATTTTTTAATAATAATTCAACATCACAAAAAAAGAGCTGGGATGGAAACAAACAATCCAATCCTAAAGAAAAGAAATTCCAGTCCAGAGGAAGGTCTCCTCGGCGGAGAGAAAAATCTCCGAACCAGAGACACAGGTCACCCCAAAGTGACCCCTCTGGGAAAAGATATAACCTTAGGAATAGGGATAATATAAAGAAGCCTGATAGATATCAAGACATTGATACACGTCCCTCTCAATCTTTTCAGACTTCCTCGCAGAAATCGGAAAGAAGAGGACGATCAGAACAAAAAAGAAGGTAGCCAGTATCAAGGTAGTAAACAATGCCGAGAATACTGAGGACACAACTGAAAAACGGAGAATGGGCTCAGACAATGCTAGACAGCGCAGCAGAAGTGAGCATAGCTCGCAAAGTCCTTATGAATCTTCTGGAGACAGTGGACACGAATGAATATCTTCAAGTGGAAACTGCAGACACCAGAGTTAGCAAACCTCACAAAATATATGAAATAACTTTACGTATAGAAGGGGATAAGACTAGAAAAATAAGGGGACTATTTTGGGATAATCTCTCCAAGGGCTATGACATCCTTCTAGCTGAAAAAGACTGGCCACCAGAGTTTGTCAGGGAGTGCCCTCATGGCGAAGAAATAATTATGCCTGCCTTCTCAAATCATATCCCAATTCATAAAAAATACACACTTGCCAGAAAGTGGGCAGTAGCTCAAGCTCCTGCTTTATATAAAAATCATGTAGGATGGGATGAGGACTCTCCTCCTCACAAAATCCAGTTAAAATCACAACCTACTGCACAAAGACAGTACCCAATTAAGCAAGAAGCTAAAAAACAGGTAAAAGAAATCCTAGATCAATTAGAATACCAGGGGGTGATTGAAACTTGCACCTCACAAATGAACAACCCTTTGTTTCCGGTCTCCAAACCAGACAATTCATATCGTCTAGTTTTGGATTACCGACACCTTAACTCATGTTGCAAAACTTTTGCAGTGCAAAACTCGCATAGTGCTGCACTAATGAATAACATAGTGCGCAAAAAATACAAAACAACATTAGACATCTCTAATGGATTCTTTTGTCAAAACATAGCACCAGAGAGCAGATATTTGTCTGCGTTCTCAATAAATGGCACTCAAAAACAATTCTGTCGGTTAGCCCAGGGGTACAAGAATAGCCCAGGGGTATTCTCAGCGAGAGTAACAGAATTACTACAAACATATGATGACGAAGCATTATCTTATGTCGACGACATATACCTAACAGATGATGACTTGGATACTCACTTGAAGAGAGTGAACACCATAATACTTGGGTTCGCAGCAGAGGGTTACAAATTCAACTTTAAAAAATCTAGAATTGCCCATCCTGTTCTTAGGATACGAATTATCAAGTGAAGGCAAAAGCCTGGCTGACAATTTTCTAGAGAAATGTGCCGTACTCCAAGCACCTAGAACACTAAAAAACCTACAGTCAATTCTAGGCTTCCTAAATTTCAGAAGAACATACATTGCAAATTACGCAGAAAGGGTCAAACCCCTTTATGATCTAATAAAACCAGATTTTAAAAGAACCAATTGGACTCAAATACACACAGAAATTTTGAGATCCTTACAAACAGACATGTTAATTAAAACAAAATTAGAAACACGTGATAACACACGCAATCTTGTGATTCGAGTCATCCCAGGAAGATGCGGATTCACATACCTGACCTCTAATGAGGGAGAAAAGGTACCAATTGCATTCAAATCACACTTGTACACTAAGGCTGAAATGAAATTTAGCCCAACGGAAAAAATTCTTACTGCAACACAGACAGCTATAGCAAAAGAACGAGCCCTGGCACAAGGTAAACGAATAATAATCGTGACACCAATACCAGCCCTAGAGGCTGTAACAAAAGCAAGCATTCCAAATGCTAAAGCGCTCCATCCGAGATGGATACAATGGGCTAATTCTCTTGCTGCAACAGACGTGGCATACGAATTTGATCCTAACTTAAAAACACAAGAATTTCTCCAATATGAATTTGAATGTCCTCCGCCGACCGAAATTCTGCCTCTAGAACATTACGGCTGTATAATATATACAGACGGATCAGCACAACCCGCAGTAGGGGGTAAACAAGCTTACAGTGCTGCGTGCGCGATTGTTAAAGGTCGCTGGCACGAAGGAAAATTCAAACCAGCTATCACTAAGACACAATCTCTAGGAGATTGTACAGCTCAGCGAGCTGAACTATTGGCGTTTAAGATGGCGCTTGAAAATACCGATCGAGAATTCCCCACACTCATAGTGTGCGATTCGTATTACTGCGTTCAGTCTTACAATGAATACTTGCAGATCTGGCTTCAGAATGGCTTTAAGGATGCAAAAGGAGGCACAATCAAGCATAAGATGCTCTGGGAACAAGTAGTTCTATTACAAAAAGAACTACCAAAGACTCACGTGATACATACGCTGAGTCATCAACGTGATGGCGTTCACGTTGCAGGGAATTCATTGGCTGATGAGGCCGCGAAGGCAGCTGTGCAAACGGCTTCCGTAGCTGCCATCACACGGTCAAAAACAAAAATAGACAGCGAAATATTACAGGCTGTCAGCGCTACAGAAAAGGATTCGATAGAAACACTCCCGAAAGGCTTTCCAGTAAAATACTAATACATAACTGATGCAAACAATGTTCCTTTTGCTCGAATCCCTGGAGTGGGGGATAGGGCAATTCCAAACATGGAACATAGGTTAGGACTGATAATAGCGGCACACGAAGGGCTTGCTTCTATAGCATCTATTTTGTTTTTCTGTCTTGTGCTTACATCAGTATTCGAAAGATTATGAGGGCCCTGGGGGGCCGATATTTAAAAAAAATTATGGCAGAAACCTTTGCGGGAGTGTACTCAACAACTTCCCAAAGTTTCATGGCGATCGGATGAATGGTGTCTTAATTCTATGTATTTATTGGAGCGCTTGTGGATACACAATTTGTTGTTTTTCCGTCTGGTGCGTACATCAGTATTCGAAAGATTATGAGGGCCCTGGGGGGCCGATATTTAAAAAACATTTTATGGCAGAAACCTTTGCGGGAGTGTACTCAACAACTTCCCAAAGTTTCATGTCGATCGGATGAATGGTGTTTTAATTCTATTTATTTATTCGAGTGCTTGTGGATACGCGATTTGTTGTTTTTCCGTCTGGTGCGTACATCAGTATTCGAAAGATTATGAGGGCCCTGGGGGGCCGATATTTTAAAAAAAATGATGCCAGAAACCTTTGCGGGAGTGTACTCAACAACTTTCCCAAAGTTTCATGGCGATCGGATGAATGGTGTAGTAATGCATATGCCAGGAAACTTTGCGGGAGTGTACTCAACAACTTCCCAAAGTTTCATGGCGATCGGACGAATGGTGTAGTAATGCATATGCCAGAAACCTTTGCGAGAGTGTACTCAACAACTTCCCAAAGTTTCATGGCGATCGGATGAATGGTGTAGTAATGCATAAAGGACAAACAGACAGACAGACAGACAGACATACATTCGTTTATATATATATATATATATATATATATATATATATATATATATATATATATATATATATATATTACCTACTGACGGTCGTCAGTAGGTCTATATATTTAGGACTTAGTTTCCATAGGAAATCCCCAACATTCTATTGGGAATAACTTTGGCGCTGGTTGATGAATCTTCGCAAATTTCTCAAAGAAGATGGCCCGCTCCGCTCCTCTCCTTCCCTGAAAGTTTTGAGGGGATTAGTCAAGTGGGGGCTGAGAAAAAAGGGGGTCCCAAAACTTGTTTTCCCCATGTTAATTTCCATAGGACCTTTAGACACGGCTACAGCTTGAACCGCTGAACGGAATTACACCAAACTTGTCAAAATGGTAGAGTCTGGTGCGCAGATCACGCTTTTCGTTAAATATTGTAAATCCCTCCAGTAGTTCCTGAGAAAATTAAAAGAGAAACAAATTATATATCTGTAAGCGCACACTGTGCGCGCACCCCGCGATTTTTCAGAAAAAATAATTGGGCGGGGGAGCCTTGGGGGGCTTCTCTCTTTTATTTAAATCTCTTTATTTTAATATCGAGGGTGCCCACCCCTCGTTTTGGCCCCCGAGATCACCGCCACGGCCCAAGCCGCCTCAAGATGGCCGCCGCCTGGTTGTAGGCGGGGCCGGGAGGATGTGATTTCCGCTTCCCCCTGCCTGGGGGTAGCCTTTGATGTGTCCGGTCTCCCATGCCGAGGGGGAGACCGGGTGATGCTGCCGGCAAGAGGAAGAAGTGTGGGCTGGTGCGGGGCTCCCGTGTGCTGAGGGAGCCCCGGGAAAAGAGGAGACGCCGCCCGTTCCGTAGCGGGGCCCCCGTGGTGTTGGGAGAGCCCCGCAGCTGCTCGTCAATGATGCACTGGCATCCACTCACCATGCCAGCCTTGCACATGGACGGTTAGCAGAACCGCGGGTGGTACAGGGACCGTGGTAAGCATTAAACAGGATTGCAAAGTGCGAAGGCGGAGGGCAGAGCAGCTGCGCAGCGGAGCCTAGCGATCTGGAGCTCGATCCCGGACTACACTGCAGGTACCAGTGGACGTTCATTCCGGGAATTGTTTCCTGCTCGCATAACAATCCGAGCGATTTTCACAGTCAGATGCTTCCCCGGGACGGAGTGCTGCGGAAAGCCTCACTTCAGCCTGGCCTCAAGAAACATCCCTTCGCAATTCTTCCTTTGTATTTCAAAGCCGGGCCCCTCGGTGCAGGTTTGATTCACGTCATTAAAAAGCAAATCTGGCGGCTGCAAAGCCGGGGAACTCAGACTGCGTTGTCATGGCATCAGTATTTCAATTTTTATGCTTGGAAATAAGTCAAACTCCTACAGTGAATTACTGTGTGCAGCTACTCTTTCGAAGGGCCCATTTTGGACATTACAATTCTACACAGCCTGCAGCCTCGTAAATTAATAGACTTGTCCATTATTTTTGCAATTACTCACTGGGCATGTTGCTCTCAACACAGCCTGCGCCGTGAAACGCCTGGCATCTTCTCCAAGTAACTTTACAAGTGCCATCGAATGCTTATTGATGGAAGCCAAAATATGAATAATGAGTCTGATGCTGTGTTATGAGCCACAGGAGGGAGCAGGGTGCAGCTAGACAACAAGACTTTGTTTAAATAGATATTTCTTCCCCGTGGATCAATTATAACCCTCAAAATAGCCCACGGAGGTAAACAAAGCCGCATGCAAAGGTTAATAAATCATTTTTTCCATTGACTGCAGAAAAGAAAGGGTGTTTTCCCTTTTTCTAAAAACTCAAACACTGATTAATGATACACTCAGGATATTGTTTGAGCTTTTATTTTTATATTCATTTTTCCAAGTATCGGCAAGGAACTTATAATACTACATACACAATACTCTTAAACAAGCGACATTGTCTCTCAAACTAAAATAGAAAAATAATAGTTGAAGGTAAGGGAAGGTGACAATGTCTCGCTTAGTTTGTCTTTATGTCTGACTTACTGAGTTTCATTTTTTTTTATTTAGTTGTTAGAGTATCTCTGAACACAATTTTCTTGACTAGGTACTAGCGTGTATTTCCAGGCTTCCCTCTTGAAAGAACACGAGCACTAATCTTTTATTAACCACAACGTTTTTGAAAGGTGGGATTGGCAGTTTATTTAATAAAGAATTTATTTGAATTACTGATCCACTTTAGAATACGCACTAGGGTAAAGCCAACAGCTATGGCCTCGGCAAGCTGGAGTGATGGTATTTTTAAGTCTTGCATTGACGAAGACCATTTGATTTTTCACGGAGTAATCATGCACTCAGATGTATTGCCGGATGATGGTTGGAAAATGGCTCCCAGGATAATGATTGTGCTGGCGTTCTAGTAGCTGGGAGTCATGGAAATGAAGGATGGAGTTTTAACCTATACATATGGAAAATAAGCCACCATTAATTGTATGTAGGCCCAGTCAAAGGGTGTTCTACTGAAACACGTCTGCCGTGATTTGTCTCAATTGTTTTGGTCCCACAAGGATATTAACATATTTAAACGTTATCCGCTAATAGAATTGGCATTTTAAAAACCTTGCAAATTCACTGAAAAAACCATAGGTTTCAGGCCTTATTTAGTTAGGAATTAGCATTTAAAAAACCTTTGAAATTCACTGAAAAAACCATAGGTTTTAGGCCTTATATAGTTAGGAATTAGCATTTAAAAAACCTTTGAAATTCACTGAAAAAAACATAGGTTTTAGGCCTTATATAGTTAGGAATTAGCATTTAAAAAACCTTGAAAATTCACTGAAAAAACCATAGGTTTCAGGCCTTATATAGTTAGGAATTAACATATAAAAAACCATTGAAATTGCTCCTATATAGTTAGTTGGACTAACTATATTTGGCGCACCCGCAATCCACTGCTGATGATGTCACATATTACATCATTCATGACATGGTCAGTGACATCACTGATGACATCACTGATGACATATCAAATGGCATCACTGATGACATCACTGATTACATCATTCATGTGATAATACGATGCACCTCCTCACACTCTAATATAACCTTTGATACACCCAGTGTTAAATACAGACTACCATTCTTGAAACCATTGACACACCAATACCAGTTACTACATAGGCACTCACTGATTCCTAGGTCTACACACACATCCACTCATTCACCCATACAATCACTCATACATACAGTCACTCATCAATGCAACACTATCATATGCACTCATTCACCTATGCAGACACTCACACACTGCCACTCATCCATGGAGTTACTCACACACCCAGTCAGTCATGTAAAGAATCAATCACACTTCCATTTCCTCATCTATATAGTTATACACACAACACCTTACTTATTCAAACATATACTAACACATACTTACTCTCTTATACAATCACTGATACAAGTACACATTGATCTGCACAGAGTCACACACCTCCCAGCCAGCCACACACACACTCAGTCTCCCATACAAATACTTGGGCAACCAATCAATAACCCATATAGCCACTCATATAGCTAATGATCAACACATGCAGCAGGTTACACAACAACAGACCTACTGATGCACACATTCACACAGTTTAGTCACTAACCTATGCATTCAGTAAGACACATTTAATCACTCACTCATACAGTCAGTCACGCACCTAATAAATCCTTCATCCAGATACTTATACATCCACTCATTCTTCAATATGTAAAACATATTTAAACTTTATAGAAAAACACAGTCACTGGATGATGTCATCAGTGATGTCATCAGTGATGTCAAATGAGATGTCATTTGAGATGTCATTTGAGATGTCATCAGTGATGTCATCAGTGATGTCATCAGTGATGTCACTGACCATGTCATGAATGATGTAATATGTGACATCATCAGCAGTGGATTGCGGGTGCGCCAAATATAGTTAGTCCAACTAACCATATAGGAGCAATTTCAATGGTTTTTTATATGTTAATTCCTAACTATATAAGGCCTGAAACATGGTTTTTTCATTGAATTTTCAAGGTTTTTTAAATGCTAATTCCTAACTATATAAGGCCTAAAACCTATGGTTTTTTCAGTGAATATATATATATATAGATTAAATATTGTGAGTGCCAGGGTTTCTTTGTTTGTAACACACCCAAATTATACCTTCTAAATATATAGGGACAAACAGACATTACCAGAAAGAAACACATTTGAGTAACACTGGGTTTTGCCATTGCCAAACAGAATATATCCTGAAAACGTGAAGTAGGTGAATCCCCCACATTGTCGGAATGGGAAAAGGCATTGTCTGGTCGATGTTAGCAGAAGAAACATTCATGGGAATAGAGGATGCCCTAAAAAATTGGACTAAATCTGGAGTAGATAGGATGCACTTAGGGGTCAGGAATCTGCCCCTGCAATAACAACAAATAGAATGTTCCACCGGAGAGAGGCCAGAAGGGTGGATAATGTGAACTTGTAGGGGCAAGCTTTTGACCATAATTTATTCTATACGGGCTTTGATTGTACATTGTAATATGAATGTTGTAGGAAGGTGAATATCTGACTATGGTTACCCCCAACTTTTTGACTAGTGTTTAGCTGGTTTTCGACCTAGTTGGCCTGGGGCCCTGCTATTCAGGACCCCAGACTAATTGCTCTCTCTGTAAAATGGACTCCATGTACCTTAGGTACATACCTAATTGGATGCTGGGTCACCTTATCAGCCCCTGTACAGTGTACCTTAGGTACCCAGGGCATAGATGTACCCAGGGCCTACCAGGAGCTGCAGCATGTATTATGCCACCCCTGGCTGGCCATCCAAAACTGACACAACTGGCAGCTAAGACAGCTGGGGCAAGGTGGTGTAATCACCCTTTGCTATAGATATAGTATACCTATATCTAACCCTAAAATGGACACATATATTCCTATCAGTCACTCCTATGGCAGGCCTTATCAATCCTGAAGGCAGAGTGCTTGGAATTATGTGAGATTGTGCTCTAGCATGAGCTGAGCCTGTCTGCAGCTTGCGGAACCAAGTCCTTATAGCTGTTCCATGATAACGCTATACCATATACTCTTAAGTGCATTATAATCCTCGCGGTTGAATGCTAACTTTGGTATAGCATTATCAAAACATGTCGAGTAAGGTGTCATACGAATTGGAATACTACCCCCTCGCCAATTCTGGCGACGGGGGTAGCATTCCACCCTTTTAGAGAGCCACGACATGTATGTAACTGTGAACCCCGGTTAAAGTTAACTCGAGCCTCAGCATCACAAAATGGATGCTGCCACCACAGACACAAGTCTGACCTCCTGCTGCTGGGAGTCCTTCCAGCGAGGGAGGCCTGGACAAAGGGTTTCCTGCCTTGGGAGGTGCTAGCACCACCCCAGACAGGATTTTGTGTATTAGGTAGGACAGGCCTGAAAGGAATGAGACATGCCTGGGGCACACAAGGTGCCCTGTGCATACACCAGTTCAAACCAGTTGCTGGGGCACTCCAGCCCCAGCTCTGGCGCGAAACCGGACAAAGGATAGGGGGTGTAACCACCCCCCTTCCTGGTCCCACCCATGGGAGGGACCTAGTCACTAGTGCAGCCCCCTTTAGGAGAATAAAGGTAGGAGCTGGTCCCATTCCAAATTAGATTATCCTGAACAACTTTACAAGAAGAAACTCTGGACTTCGACGTTCTGCTCCACAGAAGACTGAAGAATCTCCCTTGTGGGCAAGGAGTGTCCACCCTGCTACTGCAGGCACCATCAAGCATCCTAGCGGTTCACTTTGTCGTCCTTCCTGCCGGAACCAGACTTAGGCCTAAGAATCAGGGTGGTGACCAAAATAAAGAGACTACCTTTTTCGTAAACTGTACTGTCCATTGACTTTGTTCCGCATCTCGCGTGTGAGTTCACACTCTGCACACGCGTCCTGTGGGCCTCCTATTACTTACCTGAGGTTAGGATAGTGTAGTCCCAGCGAACCTACAGCCTCTGGACAGCTCCATTCCTTCTATCGATTTCCTTATACCATTTACTTAGTATATGGTTTGTCGTTCCCCTAGGGCACCATTGTAATTCTGTGCAACTTATCGTATTTTTCCTAAGAGATTGTCATGTGCTTAGCCCTCTGACCTCATAAAGAGTTCAGAGGTGTTTGTTATTAATAAATATACTGTTTATTTTTATAACAACCTGTGTGGTGTCCTTTCATCTGGTTTTCAAGGGGCTATATGTGGTAAAACAGCTGGCTTCACATGCCAAAATAGTTTAGCCTAAGACTGCTTTGTCCATGCTACCATTAGGATAGCTGGTCTATAAGGTTGACTTACAACCAATCACCATAAGGGTTGTTTGGACTGATACAAGGTGATTACTTGAACTAGTGAGCATCATATATCAGGCCAACTTCTCACAAATGTTATATTGCTGTGAAGTTTCCATTGTATCACATGACTGTGAGTTGGTGAAATCCAATTAAAAAAAGAGTTTACAACAAAAAAAAGAAAAGAGAAACTGCCAAGAGGAGGAGGCAAATGTTGTCATCTTTAATGAGAACTGATATAGCTACAGGTGAGGGAGGAGCATTTCTTATTGTCCTATTTATGTTTTTTCAAGGCAACATTTGGCGGTGCTTTGTCTGCTTGTGAATGGCGTACTTGCGAGAGTTGTGTATTGTTAATCTATATATATAAAAACAAATGTATGTCTGTCTGTCTGTTTGTCCTTAATGCATTACTACACCATTCATCCGATCGCCATGAAACTTTGGGAAGTTGTTGAGTACACTCCCGCGAAGGTTTCTGGCATATGCATTACTACACCATTCATCCAATCGCCATGAAACTTTGGGAAGTTGTTGAGTACACTCCCGTGAAGGTTTCTGGCATATGCATTACTACACCATTCACCCGATCGCCATGAAACTTTGGGAAGTTGTTGAGTACATTACCGCGAAGGTTTCTGGCATAATTTATTTTTAAATATCGGCCCCCAGGGCCCTCATAATCTTTCGAATACTGAATTTTTCCATTTACGGAATACCAGGCGAAGCGAAAACGTGTAAGTCCATCGATACTGTGATGAATCAAGATGAAGTTGTCAATTACCCAACGAAATTCTTGAATTCACTGGATTTGCCAGGTATGCCACCGCACATTTTAACATTGAAAATTGGTGTGCCGATCATTCTTCTCTGAAACATCAATCCACCACGACTATGCAACGGTAGAAGACTTTCGGTGAAAAAGATGATGAACAATGTCATCGAAGCTACAATTTTGATTGGGAAATTCAAGGAGGAAGATGTACTGTTGCCACGTATTCCAATTATCCCAACAGATAAGCCTTTTGAATTCAAACGTTTACAGTTTCTGGTGAAACTCGCTTTTGCAAAAACCATCAACAAAGCACAAGGACAATCGCTGCAAGTGTGTGGACTAGATTTGGAGAATCCGTGTTTCTCACATTGACAACTGTATTTGGCCAGCTCACTCGTCGGAAAACCTTCTGATTTATTTGTGTATGCACCAGACGGAAAAACTAAAAATATCGTGTATCCACAAGCACTCGAATAAATAAATAGAATTAAAACAACACTTTGAAATATTTTCCATATTAAAATGAATAAGTTTCAATAAAAATGACACAATGTAAATTGAATGTTATCATAACGAGTTTCCTTGAATTTCCTTTCTTATGAGATCGCAGCGCGACGGGTAAGCTAGTATATAATATAAAGACAGTGTCACCTACGTGGTTTGAGAGTTTACATTTTATACATAAGTATTAATACATCAGAAATGCATACAAATTATAAAAATGGTGGCCTTTATATAAATTGATCCAAATCATAATTATTGACAATCATTCTAATTACCATACAATTTCTATAATCGTAAAACACACACACACACACAAGAGCAACAGATGGTGCAAGACAATTCAACTGATAAGATGAGGTGGCGCAGAGTTCAGTGATCTATGGGCCTGATTACGACTTTGGCGGTGCTGCTTCTGCTCTGCGCCAGCACAGCACTGCCAAAGCAGTGCATGGCCCGCCCACCAGCTTACAAGTTCAACCTGTGTCTGGAGGGCTTTTCTCTTTGCCGTTCCCACGGTGGTGCCCTGAAAATAGGTACTGCAATAGGAACACAAAAGCATTTCCGCCATGGCATGGACTGTGCAGTCCATGCCGTGCTGGAACTTGGGGTGCAGCCAAACAGGAGGGCACATGAGCCCTCCTGAATGCATCCCCATGGCGGTGGGGACATGGGGGCTGTGTAGGGCCCCCATTTGTTTCCCCACTGTTAGCCTTTTCATGGCGGGCTCACCACCATGAGAAGGCTGGCAGTGGGGAAACTCGAAATATGCTCGGTGGATTGCTGGATACCCCTGTTCACTGCACCACCATCAGGGGACCGCAGTTCCCTGGCGTGGCTGGCACAGCGATGGCAGTCCTATTGGCTGCATCGGAATACGGCGGCCACAAGACTGCCACTACGAGTCTGGTGGTCAAAGAACGCCAGACTCGTAATCAACCCCCTATGTACTCAGACAAGGGACCTTCATAATTGTATATGTTGTTCTCGCATTTAGCGCTTTGCACTGAACACTGCCCTCCACAGTTAATGCCTTCATATTGTTTTATTAAAATATTTTGGGAAATTGTATGATAATTATAATAATAGTTAAGGTCATGTTCTAATTTATATACAAGTCAGAACTTTTATTAATTGTATGTATTTTTGTTACTTTAACATAGTTACTTTTAACTAATGTGAAGACTCAAAAATAGTGTGGAGCGCTGTGTCAGGTTTCCATTAACCTGGTAATCCCGATTCAGAAGCAACCATGCTAATATCTACATCTCCCTGAACCCACTGACAACCATGCAAAGACTGTTAATGCTGGTCAACAGTAGACCCAGGGAAAGTCTGTTCTTAATGCCTGACTCAAGCTGCACTGCAGACGATTTGATATCTACAACAAGAAATAACTTATTTTATATTTTGTATTCCAATTCACCATTGCTAACATGACATACAGCATACCTTCTGACATCCTCTACATTACTCTATAAGATTTGTTGAAATTGTGTGAGATCCTGGAGCTCAAATATAAATAAACCATGTATGACAGATGCACGAAATAACCTGAAATGTTCTATCTGGATTTTTAAATAATTACCCAAGTGCTTTGAAAATCAATTCTGTTATCTGAAAGGTTCTCAATGTAACTGTTGTGCTTTTCCTCCTGACAGTATGCACTCACTCCCCCACCACTGGCAATATCATAATAGCGTATGTAACTCAAACATAATATTAACAAAGTATGTACGCATTGAGGATTTCTCTAGCTTCTTGAAAGAACGACGGGTAGCATTCAAATCACATTCTAAATCCTTGCTGTCTACTGTTATCCCTGAATACTACTCCGCTTACTGTCAAAGGTGGATTCACAAAGAACTGCCATATTTGTTGCGGAGGCCCGGCACTCATAGTGGGAGCCCCTCACTTCTGGAGGGACCTCCGCAATGGGTAACTGTAGAACAGAGCCTTCACCACAGGTATGGAGGCCCTTTTTTAATCAGGCCCTAGGTCTTTGATAACTCCAGATGAAATTATGATGAGTTCCAATCTTCTGCAACAAAGATCTGGGTCCAGCTACTAAGACTCATGGTGATGCCACCTTCACTTGCTCTCCCCTGTCCTTCCTGCTCTTCAGCGCTGACTTCTATTGTCCTCTCATTCTTCTTCTCTACCATTTTGTTATGAATTGTGACTTGTTGGAACTCTTTAACATGTGACCTCGTCTCTCCATTGTTAACACCTGGTTTGAATTTAGTTCTTATTTCCATATGTTCACAGTTGGAACAATTGTCTTTATTCGGTATTGTGGTACAATTGCATTGGAGTCTGTAGTTTGGAAAATAATTAAGAAACTGCAGTCACCATCAAGGTAGAGTGGTGGGGCTTTGACAGGTAGCTGAGGTAAATCTGCTGGGCTGTTTTGATGAGTTAAGGAGGTCTGAGCCCATCAGCATGGGATGTCACTGTCCTGGGTGTAAGTAACTCTTGCCCTCCAAACTACAAACCCCAATACTTCAGGCACAGTGCTCAAGAACCATTTTAATCAATTATGTCCAAGTGATATTGCCCTCCCAAAAAACCTAAGGGGTCGCAATGTCAACACTGCAACAAACAGACTAAGGGCCCGAGTTACAGTATGGCAGAAAGGATATTCTGTTGCAAAGGCTACGGAGTATTCTTTACACATACTGAAGGTCTGACGACCATATTAAGAGCCAGGCACACTTTGTTATTATTCCTCACATTGTGAACACTGAGAGCAAATCACTACAGTCACAGGACCCCTCTGTCTCAAACATATGTGGATGCTCACAGGAGGCATAAAAATGTGCCCCCCTGTGTGCATGCACATAGGTACCTGCATGGCGTGGAACTACGAGTCCATGCCATGCAGGAAACTTGTGAGGCGCCGCCCCCTTTGAAAGAGCACCGCAGGGGGAACCGCCACGATGCCCGCCCACCAGACTACTGAATGTAGTAATCTTACAGTTGGAAAGTGGTGACCTTTGGAGGAGCTGTGGCACTGCGGTTTGAATGGCCGTGCCACCGCTCTGCTGAAAGGTCGTAATCGGGCCCATAGCGAGTAGCCCTTGCTCCTACTGTCCATAACTGTGATGTCATTGATGTCAAGGGGTGTGTGATGACACTTCTGCCACCCCTGAGATTTTGATGACTTGATGTCTATGAGTGCTGGATCGGTTGGGTCCCTAATGGTAATAGCATTTCTGTTGGAAATGTATTATAATGGAAATACATATGAATTATTACTGCACCAGATCGGAGAGAAGCGATGGACCATGAAGGATTTGCCCACAGACTTGCTGTATCCTTAAACACATCTGCCACATACTGCAACAGCCTCCCATAAAAAATAACAGAGGCAAAGACTTAAAAAAAAACAATGGGAATTTTTTATAAATTCAATTTAATTATTTAAAATAATTAAATCATAAGCAAAGTTAAATAAATATTACATATTTATTATTAAGTTAAATAATATATTTCCTATTTATATAGATTTTTCTCGTATAAATTAATGTTAAAAACGATATGAAAATAGTACACATTTCTAATGTACTGTTTTTAAATACTTTTTAACATTACACAAATGTCCTCAGTGCACATGTTGAGATATATATAATATAGATAGCTAGAATTGTATTTTTAATTGTGTACTAGGATATCATTATCATATAAATCTGGCATGGATTCCATCTAAGAATAATGTTTTCTACAAAAATATATACTAAAGGTGATGGTGAATGTTCTTGTTGGAGAGCAATTTGAGAGAGTCATGTCAGACTGAGTACTGTGCTCTAAAGATTGCACCAAAAGATGGGACCTGGGTAACACCTCAAACATAACTCCCATTGACCCCAAATATTGTAAAACGAAAGTCTTTGTGGAGCTTATACTGACCGGAGAAGGAGAGTTGAGAACTGAAATTTGAAAGCCAAATTGGCCTGTTCCACCGACTCCCAACACAACAATCATTTCAAGGAGCATGCGGTACTGCACCTGTGAATATGAGAACATTACATAAAATTATAAGACATGCATTACATTACTCTTGGGAAACCCATTCTGTCCCAGATCTCACACCTTGCAGAACTTGTTTTTTGCCCCAACATTTAGTAAGCCATTTTACATGGATTTCTACAATAAAGTCCTATGAACTTTCTATTTAGCAATGCAGAATATACAATTTTAAAGTCATCAGTATTGTTTTCTTGGTGACTGTCTGCCCCAAATGACCCTTCTGCCCAGCACGTGTGTTTCTAACACTTACAGAAGTGTGAAGTATAAATTTGTAACCCTTCAGGATTATTTTATCTTTCTATACTTCCAATTCACCAGCAATTTTAATATAAAGTTGTAAACATGATTGCAAAGGTTATTCTTTTAGCCACACCTCAACAACATACTTTTGAAGCACTTTTAAATAATCGTCCATCTCTAGGCAGTCAATGCATTCATTTGTTATCAAACGTGCCCTCATTGCATACATTGATAGCGGCTGTAAGACACTCTTCATCTTTTTCCTGCTTGTCAGACAATTCAGTCATCGAAGGTGACTTTGACAGATAATCCATCCTAATGTTCCTGCCACCTAGGTTATATTACATATCAAAATTGTATTGCAAAAGCTTCGCACTCTGGCTATTCTATGAGTAAGATCCCTGATCACGTCCCCACTCAAAATGCTCCCCAACAGTTTGTGATTGTCAATTGCAGAAATTTACTTCCCCAAACAAAAGAGCTGAAATGCTCAACTGCCCAACAGCAAGCCAACCATTCTTTCTTCAGATCAGTTGACTGGGGGTGAGTGCTTACATTGTTCAACACTCTGTCCATCATCCCCTTTGGTTTTGCACTATTCTTTCTTGATCACAAAAAATAGGTTTTCATTGTCCCACAGGGCCCTGAAAGCAAATCCCACTGTTTTTTTAACCTGGAGAGATACTTGTGACAAAGTTGCCCCTAAGCCACTGCTGCTTACATCAACTGTGATCAAACGCTGACTTGTAGCTTTATATGGTGCAAAGATTCTTGCAGACCCATTTCTCTTTCAATATGATGAAAACTGCTTGCTACTTTGAGGCAAGCAATCCTCTCAACCCTCTCAAATTCTCTGTTTAAATGTAGCATAGAACTCACAAAACTCACAAAAAAGAGGAAACGTGTTCTTTATTCCCTGGTACATGAGTATTTACAATTGCATCCACCAAACCTGGAAATATCTCCACCCCATGGTCTGAAAGCACATGACCTAAATACTTTATGCTTGGTTTGGCAAACTAACACTACTTCAAGTTGGCAACAATACCTTCCTGTTCCAGTTTCTCTTATGCTGTCCGCATTATTTCATTATGCTCCTGAATGTTCCTAGTCGATATAAGGATATCATCTTGGAATGCAACCACCCAAAGGATCCCTTTTAAAACTGATTCCATGATTCAATGGAAGCGCCGTATGCCAAACCGAATAGCATCCTCTTCAACTGAAACGTACCTACAGGAGAAATTAAAGCAGTCAGAAATCTACAAGATTGTTCTAACTCCACCTGATGGTAGGGGGATGCCAAATCGATAATACTAAAAATGCTTGCTCCTGCAAAACTTGTTAGAATATCATCAATCCATTGCAAAGGATGATGATCTGTCCACATTTTTCTGTTCAAGCTTCGTAGATCAATGCAGACCCTTTAATCCCCTGTTTTCTTCTTGGCAATGACTAAAGGAGATAACTATAGCAAAGATTCTATGGGTTCAATCACTCTTTTGGTGCACATTTTCTCAAGAATGTTTGGCAACCCATTTCTAATGAAAATGGCACATTCTTCAGTTTGTGCTTGATTGGTACCACACATTTATTTTATGCTGAAAACAATTCAATCTTCCCAATTTCCCATCAAAAACTTTGGGAAACTTAGCGATCCATTCATTGTGAATGACTGCATCATTTTCCCTTACTAGCAAAACTTGGACTTCCTTTAATGGCCTCAAAGTAATACCAAATAAACCTTGGTGATAGCACCCCCAAAATATTGAGTCCTTTCCTCGCGACATAGATGTTGCAAAATATGATCTTACCCTTGAACTGTAATGTGCTCTCAAAATACTCTACCAAATCGGTTTCCTTTCAATCATACGATACGTGACATAAATCAGGTGCCATAAGTTCTTTGTCTGCCCACTTACTCTTGAACAACACATCTGTGACAATAGTCATCTTTGCACCTGAATGTACTAGCAATTTCAAGACTTTGCTATCCACGCATATGTCTGTTTAAGGGTCAATAAAATCATACTCTTCTTCATTAATTATCACCAACACTAAATCTTTTGTCTTTTCCAATGCATTAAACATACCATCCTTAATGTCACAATCAAACAAAGCATTCACCCTGTTTCTCTTGGATTGACACACTTTGGTAAAGTGGCTGACCTTCCCACAATTCTTGCAAGAGGAATTTTTGGGGGACAAGTTCACCCCATGGGATAATGTTGAGGAAACATACATCTAAAACAGATGTTTTTTGTCTGAAAAACTGACTTTTATCTCCTTTGGTAAAATTAACCTTCTTCTTTTGAGATGCTGTTCTAGCATTGCTCTGATCATTTGTCCTATTGCCAGAAACTGCATGCACCCCAACACTCTCTTTGTTAACCAATTCTCTGGACACCTTGTGAGAAATCTCAATGCTTTTTACGATATCAATAGTTTCCATTAAGGATTGGTTCTTTAGCGTTAGCAACTTCTCCTGTTCTTTTTTGTCCTTACATCTGACAACTATTTAGTCTCTGATTAACTGACCAGTAAAATCCTCAAATTAACAGTCTGCGGCTAAAGTGTGTAAAGCTGCTACAAATGGGTCTATTGACTACTCCTGGTGCTGTTCTCTAGTAAAGAATGTATGAATGTTAACAGTTAAACTTAGTATAAGCAGCCCTTTTCCTTAAAGGAAACAGGTCGGCTTTTTAAAGAAGTTTTATTTAAATGCAAATTTTCAGAGTTTGCTGGTCATCACCATCCACTCCTCCAGAAACTGTTTCCGCAATTCCCAAAGGAATCTAAAGAGGACTTCTATCATTTTGCAACTTTGTTACCACTCCAGCTATTGAGTATTTGTTATTTTGAAGGGACACTGATAACATAACCCTTCAAATTTCAAATCAGTTACCATTCGCAGTCCTCTTTTATGAGTTGGTGAAAGATTACTGACTTCTAAAATGTGTTTCGTACGTATGAAAAACTCATTTTGCAGTCACAAACACGGTTTTTGTGTGAAGTAGAAGGTTTCCACCTCCAAAATAAGGTAGTACTTGAGATTGTATGATTTTTCTAGGTCATGTATCCCTTTTAACCTTTAAATGATTAAATCATTGAAGGAGCAGACAGATTTGTGTATCCAATTTCCAATTTCACATTTAACAAATCCTGCTTTAGTGACATAACAAAACTAAATATCAATTGTTTTCAGCATATAACGCATCTATGAAATAAAGAATGTAGGGCCAGATGTACAACCTGCCAAATAGCACCTTGCAAATTGCATTGCATATGCGACTCTCAATTTGCGAGGCGCTATTTGGCATGTACAACAGTGTGCTTAACATGGGGTCGCAAATTGCGAGGCTCATGAATATTAATGAGTCTCTCACAATTTGCAAGCCCATTGGGAATGGCTGGCCCTCCCAGGGATGGTGCCCTGCTGTACTCAGCAGAACACCATGTCTGAGACTGCTTGAAAATAAAGCAGCTTTTTTTATAGGAAAAAGGGATTCATTAAAAAAAAAAATGAAACCTTTTTGTTTAATTTTTTAATGGCAGGCAGCGGTCCCGGGGGCCACTGCCTGTCCCTAAAAAATAATATTGCATGTATTTGCAAAGAGGAAGGGGTCTCCTGGGGACCCCTTCCCATTTGTGACTGCATTACCACCTACTTGAGGTAGGTGGTAATTATAGAGTGTTTGCGGCCGCAAATGTGGTTGCAAAACATTAGTACATAGCATGTTAGGAAGGGACGCCCCTTTCTAATAGCGAGAGTTGCAAATGCTAATTTGAGAGTCAGTGACTAGCAAAATAGCATTTGTACATGCTATTACCATTTTTTGCCCCGGGAGGATCTCCCGTTTCTGCCACAAAAAAGGGTCGTACATCTGGCCCATAATGCATATTAACTCAGTGTACTTTCGATATGTAAAATAGGCTCTCATGTATTGCAATGCAAGCATTCAATAGGAGATGAAAGGATACATCAAGCAGCCAATAGCATGAAGTGAGATAGAAATATTCCCCTGGGAAGAGTCAAAACCGACCATATGCATAGTTAAGCATTGGTAACAGTAAGTATTACAGCCATTTGCACTCTCAAGCCAAACCTAAAAAGGCAATGTAAGAAATTGGATTACTAATAGAGGGGGTGAAACCCAACTCAAGCAGAAGCTACAATCCTTGTCAGGGCGAAGTCCCAAGCAAACCTCAAATTAACCTGTGCTCACCCCTCCTGTAGCTTGGCACAGAGCAGACAGGTTTACCTTAGTGACAAGGTGTAAAGTATTTATGCAGCACTTCAAAGAGTAATAAAGTGAAGGCACAAAACGAGGAAAATCCTACACCAATTTCGAAAAGTGGTGTACATTTTAGTATATTATTTGATACCAAAACAACAAAAATCCAATCAGTCAAACAGGAGTTGTACATTTTTAAAGATGTCAGTGAAAATAGTGCCAAAAAGCACACACCACCACTCGCAGCTATCTGGTCATGCAACACTGAGTGAAAGTCACAAGTTCATGCCAAATGTGATGGAGGGAGGGCCGGGTACAGAGAACAGGTTAGTCCAGCTGAAAGAGTTAACTTCACTGTCGAGCCAAAGCGCTTCAGTTCGAAGTAGAACGAGCCGTGAGGAGCAGGAGAGTGTCATGGATGGCTGTGAAAGTAGAGCGAACAGCAGATAGTAGTCGCTGTAGTGTGAATATCCTGTTGGGCATCGCTTTGCTGGCCACTGCAAGGGGTTGATGCTGTAGCGTGAAGAGTCAGTTATTTTATTTATTTATTTATTTTAGAGGTTTTATATAGCGCTGCTGGACCTGGAGGTATCAGAGCGCTTTACATGATAGAGCTAGTTACAGTCAGAAACAAATTACAGCATCATGGAATAACAAAATATCAGAGCACTTATATGACCGAGCTAGTAACAGTAACACAAAATAACGACATCATGGAATACCAGCAGGTAAAAAACAGAAGAAACAGCGACTTGAGATTATACAAATCATGTAAATAGCTAGACAGAGTAAAGAGTTAAGTACCTCGAGTTTAAGGTGCAGGTAGAGACCCCCAATATTTGTTGAGGAGGTGCATTTTGAGGTCTTTTTGAAAGCTGGAGTAGGAGGCGTTACAACGAAGGTCTTTGGGGAGGGCGTTCCAGATGTAGGGCGCATTTCTGGAGTAGGAGCGGGATTGTGTAGACTTCTTTTTTCGTGGGGTGGGACAAGGAGGAGAGCGTTAGTGCTTCTCAGAGGTCGTGTGCTGCCCGCTTTGCAGAGTTTATTTGCAAGGTATGAGGAAGCATTTTGGTGGAGGACTTTATGTGTGATGCATGAGTTTTTTTAGGCAGATCTGCCTTTGATGGGGAGCCATTGGAGAGTTTTGAGGGCTGCGGAAATGTCGTCGAACCGTTTACAGTCGGTGATGAGCCTGGCTGCAAGATTAAGTACAGATTTCAGGGAAGCTAGGTGGACCTTGGGGATTCAGGTGAGGATGGCATTGCCATAATCAATTTGCGAAAGGACCAGGGATTAAACTACTAATTTAAAGTCTTCAGTTGGGAGAAAAGGTTTGCTTTTATTGAGATGACGGAGAGTGAGGAGGGCTCCTTTCACTGCATTTTTGATGTGGACATTGAGGTTGAGACTGTTACCGATGGAGATACCAAGCGATTTAACTGGGTTGGACAAGGAGAGAGAGCAGTTGAGGGCATTGAGATAAGGGATCCAGGTTTGAATGGGGAGAAGGTTGTTTTTAGGGGAGAAGAGAATGATTTCAGTTTTTTTGAGGTTTAGTTTGGGATGATTATGGTGGAACCAGGATTGGATTTTAGTGAGGGTGTTATTAAGGTGAATTATGTCAGCGTGGGTTTTGATCTCATAGTAGAGGTGGGTGTCGTCAGCATAAAGGTGGTAGTTCATACTAACTTGTTTAAGAATGAGGGGGAGGGGTTCCCTAAAGAGTTTAATGAGAGAGGGAGAGAGAATAGAACCCTGGGGGACTCCTAGGGAGACCGGAGTGGGGTTAGGTAGACAGTCTTGAATTTTAATTTGCTGGGTTCGATGTTGAAGATAGAAGACGAACCATTTGTGGGTAGTACCATTGAGGCTGAAACCATCTTTGCAAACATTAAGTAGGGCAAAGTGGTTAACAGTGTCAAAATCTGCGGAGAGATCAAGGAGGATAAATAGGCAGGTCTCGCCATTATCAAGGAAGTGGTGGATATTGTCAATAATGTTAAGCATGGCAGTTTCAGTGATGCAGGCTTTTCTGAAGCCAGATTGTAAGGGGTCCAGAAGATTGAATTTTTCAATGTGTTTGTCTAATTGGAGCAAAACACATATTTCAAGGGCTATAGAAAGAAGGGGGAGGTTAGTGAAGGGGCGGAGATTGTTTAAGTCATTAGAATTAGCATTAGTGTTTTTGATAATGGGGGAGATTTGACCCAGTTGAAGGGATCTTGGGACATTTCCAGTAGCTAGGGAGGTGTTGATGATTGTGGTCCAGGATGGGACAATGATGTGCTTTAGGTCTTAACCCCTTCGACGCGCGTGACAAGGTCAGCTCGTCATGGGCGCTACCTGCGCTGCGCGTGTGACGAGCTGACCTTGTCACGTAACGAGGGTTTTTGCGAATCGCAGCGCGCAGCGGGAAAACCGCTAGCGCGCATGCGGTTAAACAAGGTTAGAAGGGAGGGGGTCTTTGGTTTTGGAGGATGGCTTTAGTTTAGCAATGATGCTGTGGACTCAGTCACAGGGAGGAAATTTTGACTGGAGGCATTGTTTTTTTATTGTGATTTTTGGTGCATGGGTACGAGAGGAGTAGTGGTGGAAGGTTGTGAGGGGGGGTTTAGGGTGGTAATAGGAGAAGGAATGTGAGAGGAGGGGTTAGGGTGAAGTGAGGAAGCTGGAGAGTGAGAGGGGGCATCAGGGGGTCAGGAGTGTGGGGTGTGATTTAGGGGAGATGTTAGGAGTAAGTAGGGGGTTGGTTGGGATCAGCATTGCGCGAAAGGATTGATCTATTTTGGTGATTTTTTCAGGGAAGAAGAGGGCAATTCACCACATCTAGCGATAGAGGCCGTCTGGTTAGGCGGAGCTGAGGAGGTTTGTCACGGATAATGTTGAACAGTTCTCTAGGTCTGTTTTTGGCCCAATCGCGTTGCGTGCGGAAGAAGGATGCCTTTTGATTAAAAATGTGTTTTTTATATGTAGATCAAGCTGATCTGAGGAGTATCAGGTTAGAGTGGGAGGGATGCTGTCTCCAGGTTCTTTCCATCAGTCTTAATGAGCGTCTTTTGTTGTTAAGTTCTAGGTTAAACCATGATTTTGAAGGGAAGTTTCTTAGAGGTTTAAGTTTAGGAGGGGCCAATTGGTCTAGGACATCCGTGACCGCTTGATTAAAGTGCTCAGTAAGCTCATTTGCATTTTGTGAGGGAGGAATGAGGAGCAGTGTTGCTTGGAGTTTGGACTCAAGCTCATCAGGAGGGATACATTTTAGATTTCTGGTCAATTTCATGGTTTTAGTTTGTTTGGTGGGGAGGGGAGGGGCGTGATACCAATGGTGAACAATATGAGGTGGTGGTCGGGCCAGTCAATGGGAATGATATTGGTCAGGAAGGCCAAGTCATTGTTGGTAATGATGGCATCCAGGATGGCTCCTTTGGTGTGGGTGGGGGACTGACATATTTGTTTGAGGTCGTTGATCTCGAGAAGGTTGGTGAAGAGGGTGATAGTGGGATCATTGGAGTCATTCAAGTGGAGTTTAAGGTCTCCAAGGAAGAGATTTTTTTGAGTTGGATGTTGAAGCTTGTGTCATTCAGTCTGAAAGTTCATCAATAAAGGGGTGAGGATCACCAGGAGGGTGATAGATAGTATGTAAGCAAATAGGGTGGGTATCTTGTACTTTAAGTTCAGTTTCAAGGTATTCGAAGGTGGAGTGGCCAGAGTGGTTAACAAGGGAGAGATGAAGATCACTTTTGAAGATTGTGCCCAGGCCCCCCCTATTCTATCAGGTCTGTCTTTTCTGAGGATAGAGTATCCGGGGTGGGCGGGGTGGGGGGGGAATTAGATCAAGCATGCTCGTTGAAAGGTCATTGAGACAGGTTTCCGTGAGGAATGCAATGTCAATTGATTCGCTAAGGATAGATTAGGAGATTTCAGTGGCGTATCGAACGGCAGAACAACAGTTAACAAGCATGCAAGTGAGTGGTTTGGGGTGATGGTGGTGAGTTGTGGAGGGGGTCTAGGGAAGCCGGGAGAGGAGGGAATTATGTTAGTACCTAGAATGACGGGGATGTTGGAGTAGGCGGGAGGTGAGTTGTTGACTAAGAGATTAGGATGGTAAGAAGTGCATAGGTCGGAGAGGTCTGATGGGGAGAGGTGGTTCGAGGTAAGGCGAGGTCGTGGAATGGGGAAGTAATCCAATGATGATGATTAATGTTGGCGGAGATTTTATGGTTGGAGGGGGGTGAGTTTGTACATGTGAGTGCGGGTTCCAGAGCTGAGGGAGTTCATTTGTCAGTGAGGAGAGCTTGTGTTCAATGTTGTTTAGGGTCAGCGTTATAGGGGAGAGGGGGATCTTAGAAGGGGAGGATGAGGGTGAGAATTAAGGGATAGTGTTTGTTGCAGATGGGGGAAATTATATGTGGGGTGTGTGAGGTCGATGGAGGTGGAATGAGTAGAGATAGGGCTATTAGGCTTAGGTGATGCATGATGGAGGACAAGAGATTAGAAAATTCAGGTGATGTGGGTAGTGATAATATAAGGGCACAAAGAGTTTGAAGAAGGACTGCATCAGGGATTAACTGTGGCGAGAAATTCGGTGGTAGAGATGGAGGATTAGGCGAGGGTGAGGGTAGGGCCATAAGTGGGATGGTGGGAGAGCCAGTGTGGATGGGTAGGGATTCAGGTTGGGGAGTAAAGGAGGGAGGATAAGGGTTAGGTATTTTAGAAGTGGTAGAGGGGGACGGGTCATTGGAGGATGTGAGTGGTTGGAGGCGGGGGTGTGCAGTGGGAATGTCTGAAAGAGGGAGGGTCGTTGGAGGGGGAGAATATATGGGTGACTGTGATTGGGAGATGGAATTAGTTGTAGAGATGACAGGGGAAGGGGAGTGAGAAGTAGGTGTTTGGGCTATGGTGTTGGTAGGAGAGAAGAGAGGGGAGGGGGAGAGTTGGGTAGGTGGAAGAGGAGAGAGCAGGGGGTGTTGATCAGTTGGGTGTACGGAGGAATAGGGATCAATTTGTTTAGGTGGAGAGACAAGGTACGACCAATCAGTACCCTCCAATATAAAACTGTGTGGTTCCCATCGCGGTCCGCCACAGGTCCTCTGAAACAACCCACACTGTTAAGCATGACAGCTAGACTGCTCCGGTTCATGCCACCAATCGGAGCACGCTTTTTGAGGATAAGCGGTGTTAACTCATACACTGGCTCCCATAGGACCTTTACTGTTTTGGCCCAACCATTCACAACAGCCGTCCCGTTTTGACACGACGGCATTCAGTTTTAACGTCACAGCGTGAGCACAGAGCCAATCATCGTATCAATAATAACTCTAGGAGATGGCTCTCTCTCTGGTCCGCTTTCGAGTATTATAACCTCCAGCTACACACAGCCTCGCCACCTCCCCCTCGGCTCAGATGCCAGACCGAGGTAACGACGGACAGGTGAGTGCGGGCTGTGTTTAGCTGTACAGCTGGGTTACTGGAGGGCCACTATGGGTAGCGGTCCTGACACGTTTATCGGCAGGTCATTTTCCACATTCAAGAGGTGTGCCACCTTGCAGGTCTATATGTTTGTAGATCTCGCTGCTGAACACACCTCACTTTGCAATATTTGCTCATAGTCAATGATTTTCGAGAGATGTGCGATGTATTCATTTCTCTTCATGAAATGTAACCACTTTTGAGCATGCTAGAATTTGTTATGTTAATGGAGTCCATCAATCACCGGGGCCTGGGACCTGCTTCTCTGCCTTGGTTTCCAATTTTGAGCCATTGTATGTTATATCATGGCATTATTCCATGTCACATATAGCGTTTTTTGTTTTTATCGTTCCAGTGCGTGGCCTCTTTGTCCTGAGCGAGCGCCAGGCGAGGTGAGGTTTTCCCCCCTACATTAATGGGTGAGTGGAATATATGATGGAGACATCTAGTATAAACACATCAGAAGCATTTTCTCATGTCTGATACCTGCTTTGTTTTGTGTATATTTTCATTTGTTTCCTTTTTCATAGGAGAGGTTTGAAAATTAAGATATGAGACTACTTCACAACTGGTAGGTCTACATAATCTATATTGATTATCACGTTAAGTGGTAAGTGTTGCAGTAGTGTACATCATAGGTCCTGATGAAAGCCCGGGGGGCTGAAACATGTTGACCAACTTCAATCCATGATGAATAGTAATTCTTTACATACTATTTTCACTCTGTTTTTAAACATGCCGTTTTTATGGTCGCATTCAATAAAGTTTTCTTAGACATCAAAACAGGTATTTTTATATCACTATTACATTTGTTTACACTTTTTCACACTTTTTGAGCACTACAACTTGCCCCTTCAGCCTAAAAACTCTCATCTTTGTGTTGATGGTCTGACCTGCTGATCCGACACTAGCAATTCTCAAGAATTCTTCTGAGGAAGTGTCTAGCGCATACCATCTTTCCACTAAAACCCAGATGATGAAGTTCCGCTAATGAGTGGGCTGATGGGTATTTTGTCTTTATCTTTGATCTTTCATTTCTCTCTCCTTTGCAACCTCTTAGATAACCCCTTGGTATGTGTGAGTCTGGATACTACAAACAGGTACCGTGCAAGAAAGGTAGTCTAGACGGTCTGGGACCGAACGATAAAACTTGCAGATCAGGAATGGAAAGAATATTGCAAAGTTATTGCCATAAATGCCTGGTAAGCGGTGGAGATTAGCAGACTTCAATAGTGAAGGTAGGTTACTAGGTTGTTAACAGGAGATGAAAATCTGTAGAGACAATATCAGCCTGCTATTCTAGTATTTCTATAGACCAACAGGTAAATGTTGATAGGCTACCTTAAATGAAGTAAAAAAAGTATAGAGGAAGGTCAAGACAGAGGGTTAGAGGAAATAAGTTATATAAGGGAAAAAGTGTGGGACGATGTACATAGTTAGGCCACAAGGTGGAGCTCCAGACTAAAGCAAGATAAGAGAGTTCTATTAGTTTGCCTTAAAAGATAGATCTAATCTGGTGTAGATTGTTTCCTAAAAGAAATAGAGAATTGAAGAGAAAAAACGGGAGAGATAACAGCAATGGGAAGATAGTAAGGAGGGGAAACAAAACGCAGTGAGGGTGAGCAACCTAAAATTCAGTTGGGCTCCATCAAAAGTCCCAGAGGGAGCATGCAGAGGTTAGCAATGTGGAACGATCATCATCGTCATTAGCATGCCTTAAATATTGTCAACGGACAAAGAGTGCGAAAAAGTTGCAGATTTTTTTTTTCTTTTTTACAGCGTCTTTCAAGACTTTAGTAGACAAAGGAGGGACACAAATCTGTAACTGAAAGTCTTTTCACCCCATTGCTGGATTTTTTTGTTTAAATCTTTTTATTAGGGTTTTTTTACATGTCCAAGCAAAATCCCTTGCGGGACATAAAACAAATCACAGGTCTTTCAACATAGACATAAACAGTGCTCAGTATCAGCGATCATGGCTCAGCAACGGTAAACGAACTCCAGTTTTCAGAGTGCAGCAAGTGTGAGAATGAGAGGGATCTATAACGTGTCCCCTGTGTATTGCATGAAACTATCCCATCATTATATGGAGGTCTAGGATAGACCTGACCTCTCACATGATAAGTGAGCCGAGTCGGTGGAGGTTATTACCCCCGCTGGTAGTGTGGTACCCTTGAATAGATGTGTACAGCATTATGTTTGTGTAACTGAGTCGGACTCCGAACTGCCGACTAAAACTAGGCTACTCCCTCAAAAATTAAAATCAACCAGGGAATAGAACGGGGGGCGGGCATTGGGGGGGACGGGGGAAGCGCGGCGGACGAGGTCAATCTGTCTATGCCATCAGCAAGTAGAGTGGTCGTCAGGCAGCGGGGGCTGGTGTGTGTGCCCTGAAGAGGGGGAGAGGGAGAGAGGGGGGGAAATCGGACTCTCGGCACTGGCAGGCTGTCACCTGAGCAGAGACCACCGCTTACTGCGCGTCAGTTCCATTATTCAATCAGTGATGGGGGATCGGGGCTCCGAGTGGGGCTGCAGGGCGGGAGTTGTGTCGGCTCTGGGGTGTCCTCCACGGCTGTCTCTAACTTAAATTGTATGAGAAGATGCCCCCATTCCATTGAGATTGGGTGTTTGCGTGTGCCTTTTACCTCCTCCTCTCTCAGGGTCTCTTCTTCTGCCACCCCCCACTTAGATACCGCTCCTATCCAGGCCGCCTCCGGTGGTCCCGTAGGGGACCTCCAATGCATGGCTATGTTTCTTTTGGCGAGGAGGAGGACCAGGGATGCGAAACGCCATTGCATCTTCTCAGACTTCTTTTTCCTGTAAATCCCCATGGCGCAGGCCTCCCACGTGTCAGCATGTTGAAGGTGGATCAAGGTCTGTAAGGTGTGATGCACCTTAGTCCAATTCGGATGCTGGGTTAGACAGTCCCAAAACATGTGTTTGAAATTCGCGTTTGGCGTTTGGCACCGAGGGCACCGGAATTCCGTGTCCGGGTAGAATTTCTGCAGTTTCTCGGGTGTATGATAGGCGCGGTGTAGAATGTTGTACTGTATATTCCTAAAGCGGGAGACTTTTTTGGGGTATTCTAGTGCTTGTGCCCACTCCTTATCATGAAAAACCCAGCCCACGTCGTCCTCCCAGGTTTGGCGTAGTCTGTCCAGGGGAACTTTAGTCGGCTTCCGTATAGTCCTATAGTGCCATGTCACTAGGTGACGGCCCGTCCCCATCCGCAGCACCGTGTGTAGTATTGGATGTGTAGGGGGTTCACCACTTTCCCGGTCCCAGAGTGTTCGACCACTGTGTATCAGTTGCCTGTGTGTCAGGAATTGTCCTCGCGGGAGGTCGTACCACTCGATTGAATATATGACGTTATCCCGCGGGATAAAATCCCACATACCATTAGTCCGCATTTTTGATAACGCAAAACCAATACAACGAAATACCATTATCCCGCAAACATTTACTCCCCATATGCCTTTACCACGCATGCCATCACAACGCAAAGGCATGCGTGGTGAAGGCATATACTTTGTAAAAGTACATTATTTATATATATATATATATATATATATATATATATATATATATATATATATATATATATAAATATATATAATATATATATATATATATATATAATTCACTGAAAAAACCATAGGTTTCACACCAGTTATAGTTAGGTGGAAATTTTACTTGCATAAAACCATTGAAATTCCCACGTTATAGTTAGTTGGACTCACTATAACTTGCGCGTGCAATGCACTGCTGATGACGTCACCTATTACATCACTCATTGCATGGTCAGTGACATCACTCATGACATCACTGATGACATCTCAAATGACATCACTGATGACAACATCCTTGTGACAAAGTGGCAGACCTCCTATCAGCATAAAATAACCTTTGACACACACATTCAAAAATAGAAACTAACATTTTCTTAAAAAAGGAGAAACCAATACCAATTAGAACAACGTATTAGGTAATTCCAACATCTACATACACATCCACTCATTCACCAACAGTTCTATATAGTCACTCATGCATGTACTTACTCATCATATGTACTCATACACCTATACATCCTGTTACACACTAATACTCATCCATATAGTTACTCACACACAAATTCACACATGCAAATAAACTATCAAAAAACCATTTACTTGATTATACTGCTATATACACACCACTACACATACTTCTACAGAAACGGAAACATATTTACTCTCTTAAACAATCAATTATAAAAACACATACTCAGTAACCCACCCATACACACAATCATCCAACCATACAGTCTTGCACACATGCTGTCTTCAAAATACATACAAATAGTGAGTCACCCATTTATTCTTCCATCAACCTTTAGATATACATATATAAAAAATATTTATTTTTCAGAAAGATACACATTCACTGGATGATGTCATCAGTGATGTCATTTGAGATGTCATCAGTGATGTCATGAGTGATGTCACTGACCATGTCATGAGTGATGTAATATGTGACGTCATCAGCAGTGCATTGCACGCGCAAGTTATAGTGAGTCCAACTAACTATAACGTGGGAATTTCAATGGTTTTATGCGAGTAAAATTTCCACCTAACTATAACTGGTGTGAAACCTATGTTTTTTTCAGTGAATTTAATAGGTTTTTTAAATGCTAATTCCTAACTATAACTGGTGTGAAACCTATGTTTTTTTCAGTGAATATATATATATATATATATTCACTGAAAAAACCATAGGTTTCAGGTCATATATAGTTAGGTATTAGCATTTAAAAAACCATTGAAATTCACTCAAAAAACTATAAGTTTTAGTGGTGTTATAGTTAGCTGGACATTTTACTCATACAAAACCATTGAAATTGCTCCTATATAGTTAGTTGGACTAACTATATTTCGCGCACCCGCAATCCACTGCTGATGATGTCACATATTACATCATTCATGACATGGTCAGTGACATCACTGATGACATCTCAAATGACATCACTGATGACATCACTGATGACATCATCCAGTGACTGTGTGTTTCTGTAAAGTTTAAATATGTTTTACATATTGAAGAATGAGTAGATGTATAAGTGTCTGGATGAAGGATTTAGTAGGTGCGTGACTGACTGTATGAGTGAGTGAGTGATTAAATGTGTCTTACTGAATGCATGGGTTAGTGACTAAACTGTCTGAATGTGTGCATCAGTATGTCTGCTGTTGTGTAAGATGCTGTATGTGTTGATCAGTAGCTATATGAGTGGGTATATGGGTCATTGATTGGTTGCCCAAGTATTTGTATATGAGACTGTGTCTGTGTGTGGGTGACTGGGAGGTGTGGAAACAGCTGTATGGGCGGTTTACTGTGTGCATTGGTGTGTTGGTGAGTGAATGTATATCTCAGTGCTACATGTCCAAGTAAGTACATATGTAAAACACAGTGCATGTGAGAGTTGGTATATATAAATGCCTATACATGAGAGCCAGTGATTATGCAAGTGGCTGTATGGATCAATGTGTACTTGTATCAGTGATTGTTTAAGAGAGTAAGTATGTGTTAGTATATGTTTGAATAAGTAAGGTGTTGTGTGTATAACTGTATAGATGAGGAAATGGGAGTGTGATTGATTCTTTGCATGACTGACTAGGTATGTGAGAAACTCCATGCATGAGTGAAAGTGTGTGAGTGTCTCTATAGGTGTATAAGTGCATATGATAGTATTGTATTGATGAGTGACTGTATGTATGAGTGATTGTATGGGTGAATGAGTGGATGTGTGTGTAGACCTAGGTTATATTAAGGTTATATTAGAGTGTGAGGAGGTGCATCGTATTATCACATGAATGATATCATCAGTGATATGATCAGTGATGTCAAATGAGATGTCATCAGTGATGTCATCAGTTTTGTCATTTGAGATGTCATCAGTGATGTCATCAGTGATGTCACTGACCATGTCATGAAGGATGTAATATGTGACATCATCAGCAGTGGATTGCGGGTGCGCGAAATATAGTTAGTCCAACTAACTATATAGGAGCAATTTCAATGGTTTTGTATGAGTAAAATGTCCAGCTAACTATAACACCACTAAAACTTATAGTTTTTTGAGTGAATTTCAATGGTTTTTTAAATGCTAATACCTAACTATATATGACCTGAAACCTATGGTTTTTTCAGTGAATTTCCAAGGTTTTTTAAATGCTAATACCTAACTATATATGACCTGAAACCTATGTTTTTTTCAGTGAATTTGCAAGGTTTTTTAAATGCTAATTCCTAACTATATATGGCCTGAAACCTATGGTTTGTTTCAGTGAATTTCAAAGGTTTTTTAAATGCTAATTCTATTAGCGGATAACGTTTAAATATATTAATATCCTAGTGGGACCACCTGAGCAGCCCTAGGGGGTCAGGGTGTTTCTACCCTGCCCCCTTTTTGTGTTCTACACGTTTGTTTTTCTGCTTTCTTGTGCCTAATTCCTAACTATATAAGGCCTGAAACCTATGTTTTTTTCAGTGAATTTGCAAGGTTTTTTAAATGCTAATTCCTAACTATATAAGGCCTGAAACCTATGGTTTTTTCATTGAATTTGCAAGGTTTTTTAAATGCTAATTCCTAACTATATAAGGCCTGAAACCTATGGTTTTTTCATTGAATTTGCAAGGTTTTTTAAATGCTAATTCCTAACTATATAAGGCCTGAAACCTATGGTTTTTTCAGTGAATTTGCAAGGTTTTTTTAAATGCTAATTCCTAACTATATATGGCCTGAAACCTATGGTTTTTTCAGAGAATTTGAAAGGTTTTTTAAATGCTAATTCCTAACTATATAAGGCCTGAAACCTATGTTTTTTTCAGTGAATTTCAAGTTTTTTTTAATGCTAATTCCTAACTATATAAGACCTGAAAGCCCACCAGGAATCTCCAGTATGCACCAGGGGACTGCATTGCAGAGAGGTGTAATTAAGCCACGGCCCTTTTTACACCTCTCTGCAACGCAGCCCCCGTGCATGTTTGAAGAGGGGGAACTCATTCCCCCTGCATACTGGGGTCCCCTGGGGGCCAACTAGCCCACCTGGAACCTCCAGTATGCGCAAGGGGGCTGCATTGCAGAGGTGTAATGAGGCTATGCCCCTTGTTACACCTCTCTGCAACGCAGCCGCCTGGCGCATTTGCAGAGGGGGAACTAATTCCCCTTGCATAATGGGGGTCCCTGGGGGCCAACTAGCCCACCAGGAGCCTCCAGTATGCGCCAGATGGCTGTATTGCATAGAGGTGTAATGAGGCCACACCCTTTTTTACACCTCTCTGCAACGCAGCCCCCGTGCATGTTTGAAGAGTGAGAACTAATTCCCCTTGCATACTGGGTGTCCCTGGCAGCCATCTTGTGCCTTGTTAGAACCAAGGCACAAGAAAGCAGTGACACAAAGGTGTGAAACTCTCAAAGGGTCCAGAGTAGAAACACCCTGACCCCCTAGGCCTGTTCAGGGGGTCCCACAAGGACCCCCAAGGCAAAAAAAATAATATATATTTTTTTTTTAAAGTCGCGGGGTACAAAAAAACAATAAAAAAATATAAAACAACAATAAGAATAAAAAACAGTTCTTTTCAGAACTACTTCCAATTTATATAAAAATGCTAAATTTTTAAAAAACTCTGTCTTTCTTTTTTTCTCCAGGGTACGCGTACCGGTACGTGTACCGATACGTGCACCGGGGCGCGCACCCCCTCAAAAAAATAAAAAAAAATAATGAGTGTGTGTGTGTGTGGTGTGTGTGTGTGGGGGGGTGGGTGTGGGGTGTGTGTGTGGGGGGGTATGTGTGTGGGGTGTGTGTGTGTAGGATGTGTGGGTGTGTGTGTGGGGTGTGTGTGTGTGTGTGTGGGTGTGTGTGTGTGGGGGGTGTGTGTGGGTGTGTGTGGAGGTGAGGAATGTGTGTGTGGGTGTGGGTGTGTGTGTGTGAGGTGTGTGTGTGTGTGTGTGGGGGGGGGTGTGTGTCAGAGGTGTGTGTGTGTGGGGGGTGAGGTGTGTGTGGGGGATGTGTGGGGTGTGTCTGTGAGGTGTGTGTGTGGGGGGGAGTGAGGTGTGTGTGGGTGGGGGTGTGTGGGGTGTGTGGGTGTAGGTGGGGGTGTGGGGGTGTATGGTGTGTGTGTGGGTGTGTGGGGTGTTTGGGTGTGGGTGGAGGTGTGGACGTATGAGGTATGGTGGGGGTGTGTGTGTGGGGGGGTGGGGGGGGTGTGGGGGTATGTGTGTGGGGCACCCCCTCAAAACAATAAAAAAATAATGAGTGTGTGTGTGTGTGTGGTGTGTGTGTGGGGGGGTGGGTGTGGGGTGTGTGTGGGGGGGGTATGTGTGTGGGGTGTGTGTGTGTAGGATGTGTGTGTGTGGGTGTGTGTGGGGGGGTGTGGGTGTGTCTGTGTGAGAGGAGTGTGTGCGTGGGTGTGTGTGTGTGTGTGTGTGTGTGTGAGGTGTGTGTGGTGTGTGTGTGTGTGTGTGTGTGTGAGGTGTGTGTCAGAGGTGTGTGTGTGTGGGGGAGGGGTGAGGTGTGTGTGGGGGATGTGTGGGGTGTGTCTGTGAGGTGTGTGTGTGTGGGGGGAGTGAGGTGTGTGTGGGTAGGGGTGTGTGGGGTGTGTGGGTGTAGGTGGGGGTGTGGGTGTGTAAGGTGTGTGTGTGGGTGTGGGTGTGTGGGGTGTTTGGGTGTGGGTGGAGGTGTGGGTGTGTGAGGTATGTGTGGGGGGTGTGTGTGGAAGGGGTGGGTGTGGGGTGTGTGTATGTGGGGGTATGTGTGTGGGGTGTGTGTGTGTATGAGTAAAATGTTCAGCTAACTATAACTGGTGTCAAACCTTTGGTTTTCTCAGTGAATTTCAAAGGTTTTTTAAATGCTAATTCCTAACGATATAAGGCCTGAAACCTATGGTTTTTTCATGTGGGAGGGGTGGGTGTGGGGTGTGTGTATGTGGGGGTATGTGTGTGGGGTGTGTGTGTGTATGAGTAAAATGTTCAGCTAACTATAACTGGTGTCAAACCTATGGTTTTCTCAGTGAATTTCAACGGTTTTTTAAATGCTAATTCCTAACTATATAAGGCCTGAAACCTATGGTTTTTTCAGTGAATTTGCAAGGTTTTTTAAATGCTAATTCCTAACTATATAAGGCCTGAAACCTATGGTTTTTCAGTGTATTTCAAAGTTTTTTTTAATGCTAATTCCTAACTATATATGGACTGAAACCTATGGTTTTTTCAGTGAATTTCAAAGGTTTTTTAAATGCTAATTCTATTAACGTTTTTTAAATGCTAATTCTATTAACGTTTAAATATATTAATATCCTAGTGGGACCACCTGAGCACCCTAAGGGGTCAGGGTGTTTCTACCCTGCCCCCTTTTTGTGTTCTACACGTTTGTTTTTCTGCTTTTTTGTGCCTCAGTCTATTAAGACCCAAGATGGATGCCAACACTTCCTGGTTAGAAGTGTTGACAGCCAATGAGCATGCAGCTTTCTCGGGAAGGCATGCTGATTGGCTGTCACTGTCTGTCAACACTAGCACAAGATAGATGCCAACACCTCCTGGTTAGAAGTGTTGACAGCCAATAACCATGCAGCTTTCTCGGGAAGGCATGCTGATTGGCTGCCACTGTCTGTCAACACTCAAAACCAGGAAGTGTTGGCAGCCATCTTGTGCCTTGTTAGAACCAAGGCACAAGAAAGCAGTGAAACAAAGGTGTGAAACTCGCAAAGGGGCCAGAGTAGAATCACCCCGACCCCCTAGGCCTGCTCAGGGGGTCCCACAAAGACCCCAAGGCAAAAAAAAACAAAAAAAACTTTTTTGGTAAATGTCGGGGTACGCGTACCGTGCGCGTACCCCGCGATTTTTAAAAAAAGAAAAAAAAATGTTTTGCCTTGGGGTCCTTGTGGGACCCCCTGAGCAGGTCTAGGGGGTCGGGGTGCTTCTACCCTGCCCCTTTTTTGAGTTCTACACGTTTGTTTTTCTGCTTTCCTGTGCCTCAGTCTACCGAGGCACAAGATGGCTGCCAACAGTTTCTGTTTTGGAGTGTTGACAGACATTGGCAGCCAATCAGAATGCAGCTCGCGCTCTAGAGGTAAGTGTACCGGTAAGCTCACCGGTAAGCTGCTATAGATATATAAATTTTTTTGAACCTAAATTACTCAAAACCCACTGGAGACCATATCTTGAGACATAGCAAAGGCACATCGGGCTACCAGTCCCTACAATTTTGCCAAGTTTGGTGAAAATCCATTCAGCCGTTCGAGCTAAAACTGCGACAGACCGCCCTATGGAAATTAACATGGGGAAAACATGTTTTGGGACCCCCCTTTTATCTCGGCCCCCGCTTGACGGATCCCCCCCAAACTTTCAGGGAAGGACCGAAGCGCCGCGAGGCAAAGTTGCTGAAAAATTCAGGCAGATTCCTCAACCGGCGCCAAAGTTATTCCCAATAGAATGTTGCGATTTCCCTATGGAAATCAATCCTAACTATATATACCTACTGGCTATCGCCAGTAGGTAATATATATATATATATATACGGTGATGAGCAAATAAAAAAAGAAGAACTCAGCATTTGTCCTGGTCCTGTGGTCTGTCTCCTGTGCTTTCTAAGGAGTTTTCTGTGATATATATATATATATTCACTGAAAAAACCATAGGTTATAGACCATATATAGTTAGGAATTTGCATTTACAAAACCTTGAAAATTCACTGAAAAACCCATAGGTTAGAGACCATATATAGTTAGCTGGACATTTTATTGACATAAAACCAATGAAATTCCATATATAGTTAGTTGCACTAACTATATATCGCGCACCCGCAATCCACTGCTGATGATGTCACATATTACATCATCCATGACATGGTCAGTGACATCACTGATGACATCACTGATGACATCTCAAATGACATCACTGATGACATCACTGATGACATCTCAAATGACATCACTGATGACATCATCTAGTGTCTGTGTGTTTTTGTAAAGTTTAAATATGTTTTACATATTGAAGAATGAGTGGATGTATGGAAGACTGAGTGTGTGTGTGGCTGGCTGGGAGGTGTGTGACTCTGTGCATATCAATGTGTACTTGTATCAGTGATTGTATAAGAGAGTAAGTATGTGTTAGTATATGTGTGAAAAGTATGGTGTTCTGTGTTTAACTGTATAGATGAGGAAATCGAAGTGTGATTGATTCTTCACAGGACTGACTAGGTGTATGAGTGCATATGATAGTGTTGTAATAATGAGTGACTGTATGTATGAGTGATTGTATGGGTGAATGAGTGAATGTGTGTGTAGACGTAGGAATCAGTGAGTGCGTATGTAGTAACTGGTATTGGTGTGTCATGATGTCATCAGTGATGTCATTTGAGATATCATCAGTGATGTCATTTGAGATGTCATCAGTGATGTCATCAGTGATGTCACTGAAGTATGGTGTTCTGTGTTTAACTGTATAGATGAGGAAATGGAAGTGTGATTGATTCTTTACAGGACTGACTAGGTGTGTGAGTAACTCCATGGATGAGTGGCAGTGTGTGAGTGTCTGCATAGGTGTATGAGTGCATATGATAGTGTTGTAATAATGAGTGACTGTATGTATGAGTGATTGTATGGGTGAATGAGTGAATGTGTGTGTAGACGTAGCAATCAGTGAGTGCGTATGTAGTAACTGGTATTGGTGTGTCATGATGTCATCAGTGATGTCATTTGAGATGTCATCAGTGATGTCATCAGTGATGTCATTTGAGATGTCATCAGTGATGTCATCAGTGATGTCACTGACCATGTCATGAATGATGTAATATGTGACATCATCAGCAGTGGATTGCGGGTGCGCGATATATAGTTAGTGCAACTAACTATATATGGAATTTCATTGGTTTTATGTCAATAAAATGTCCAGCTAACTATATATGGTCTCTAACCTATGGTTTTTTCAGTGAATTTTCAAGGTTTTGTAAATGCAAATTCCTAACTATATATGGTCTATAACCTATGGTTTTTTCAGTGAATTTCATTGGTTTTTTAAAAGCTAATATCTATAGATGTAAAATATATTCTTTATTACGTGACGTATCACGTAGCCACGTGAGACGCCTCATGACGCGTCGCATAACCGTGACGTATCGGCTCTGCAGCGCAAACAAAACCCGTAACGTAAGCGTGCCGGAGCACGCTTACAGATATATATATTTTTTTTAACCTTAATTAGACAAAATCCACACGTGCACATATCTTGAGGCCTTGCAAAGGCACATCAAACAAACAGTCCCTACAATTTTGCCAAGTTTGCTGGAAATCTATTCCCTTAATTTTTTTTTTACTGTTTCTCTTGGTTTTCCCCTTGTTACGCTTACCGGGACGCTACCCGGTACGCCAACCGGACGCTCCAAAAACACAAGATGGCGGACTCCCGTTACGCTGCCGGTTAGCTGCCCGGTTCGCGTACCGGGAAGCGCCTCTACCGCGAAAAATCGCGGGGGACTTTAATATCCCCCTCATCAATCCTAGGGGGTCAGGAGGGGTTTACCTTGCCCCCTTTCCTTCATTTCCCCCTTCTTTTTTCACCACATCCTCTCTCTCGAACCTACCGAGAGACAAGATGGCGGCCGCTCCGGACTGTTTACAATGTTGACAGCTACGCTGCTGGTTAGCTGCCCGGTTAGCTGCCCGGTGAGCTGCCCGGTTAGCTGCCCGGTTCGCGTACCGGGACGCGCCTCTACGGCGTAAAATCGCAAAAAAAATATTTATTTTTTTTTGCCCCGCGGGGCACTTTAATATCCCCCTCATCAATCCTAGGGGGTCAGGAGTGGTCTACCTTGCCCCCTTTCCTTCATTTCCCCCTTCGTTTTTCACCACAGCTTGTCTCTCGATCGTACCGAGAGACAAGATGGCGGCCGCTCCGGACTGTTTAGAATGTTGACAGACACCGGAGAGCCAATCAGCTTCGCTTCGCGAAGTTCCGTTACGCGTCAGGTACGCGAACCGGGGCGCTAACAGGAGCGCTGTCACAGATATATATATTTTTTTAAACGTTAATTTCTCAAAATCCACTGGAGCACATATATTGAGACATAGCAAAGGCACGTCGGGCAAACCATATCTACAATTTTGCCAAGTTTCATGTAAATCTATTCAGCCGTTCGAGCTAAAAGTGAGTCCAACCGCCCTATGGAAAAATGAATGGGAAAAACGCGTTTTGGGACCCCCCTTTTTTCTCGGCCCCCCCTTGACGAAACCCCCCCAAATTTCCAGGGGCTGCTCAGAAACAAAATGTGCCATTTTCCTGAAAATTTCAGCCAATTCCGTCCACAAACGCCAAAGGTATTAGACATAGAATTTTCAGAAATCCCATAGAGAAAAAATCCTAACTATATATACCCACTGGCTATCGCCAGTAGGTAATATACATATATAAACATATATAATCTGCATATCTATATAAATATAAATGCATGCATACATATACATATATGCATACATATGCATGTTATTTACATGAAAGTTTTAAAAACACTAATAAAAGCAAAGCTAAAAAGCCACCTCATTACAAACAGAATGGCTTTAACTTAAACGAGGGCGAGATCTATTGCATTTTCAATGCTTGTTTACTTTGGTTCTATCAAGAAGGCATTCAGATGTGTCACACATTTGCCATGAATTCTGAATGTTAGCACTCTAGTTGCTCATTAGATCACTGTAGTAAAGCTAGTGCTCACCAGGGAAGTCTGCTGCTAATCATGGTTTGCAGCCATTTTCCCGCATTTTTTATCCCGCAGACTTTCAGTCCGCATACCATTATCCCGCAAGGTCATTGACCTCGCATACCATTATCCCGCATTTTTTCAAAACGCATGTGCATTTATCGCGCATGCCTTTACAAAGAATTACGTTTTAAAGGCATGTATGGTAAATGCATTTGCGTTGTGAAAACCACGATGACGAGAGAGGTAAGTGGGTTTGTGTTAATTTTTTCGTGGGTTAGTGATTGTGTAGTGTAGTGTAGTGTTGTGTAGTGTAGTGTTGTGTTAGTGTAGTGTAGAGTTGTGGTGGTTGTTTAGTGTAGGGTCATGCTGGGGGTAGTGTTTTAGGGTTTAGGGTTGTGTTGTAGTGTTTGCGTAGTGTAGGGTCATGCTGGGGGTAGTGTTTTAGGGTTTAGGGTAGTGTTGTAGTGTTTGCGTACTGTAGGGTCATGCTGGGGGTAGTGTTTTAGGGTTTAGGGTTGTGTTGTAGTGTTTGCGTAGTGTAGGGTCATGCTGGGGCTAGTGTTTTAGGGTTTAGGGTAGTGTTGTAGTGTTTGCGTAGTGTAGGGTCATGCTGGGGGTAGTGTTTTAGGGTTTTGGGTAGTGTTGTAGTGTTTGCGTAGTGTAGGGTCATGCTGGGGGTAGTGTTTTAGGGTTTTGGGTAGTGTTGTAGTGTTTGCGTAGTGTAGGGTCATGCTGGGGTGTAGTGTTTTAGGGTTTTGGGTAGTGTTGTAGTGTTTGTGTAGTGTAGGGTCATGCTGGGGTGTAGTGTTTTAGGGTTTTGGGTAGTGTTGTAGTGTTTGCGTAGTGTAGGGTCATGCTGGGGGTAGTGTTTTAGGGTTTTGGGTAGTGTTGTAGTGTTTGCGTAGTGTAGGGTCATGCTGGGGGTAGTGTTTTAGGGTTTTGGGTAGTGTTGTAGTGTTTGCGTAGTGTAGGGTCATGCTGGGGGGTAGTGTTTTAGGGTTTTGGGTAGTGTTGTAGTGTTTGCGTAGTGTAGGGTCATGCTGGGGGTAGTGTTTTAGGGTTTTGGGTAGTGTTGTAGTGTTTGCGTAGTGTAGGGTCATGCTGGGGGTAGTGTTTTAGGGTTTAGGGTAGTGTTGTAGTGTTTGCGTAGTGTAGGGTCATGCTGGGGGTAGTGTTTTAGGGTTTAGGGTAGTGTTGTAGTGTTTGAGTAGTGTAGGGTCATGCTGGGGGTAGTGTTTTAGGGTTTAGGGTAGTGTTGTAGTGTTTGCGTAGTGTAGGGTCATGCTGGGGGTAGTATTTTAGGGTTTAGGGTAGAGTTGTAGTGTTTGCGTAGTGTAGGGTCATGCTGGGGGTAGTGTTTTAGGGTTTAGGGTAGTGTTGTAGTGTTTGCGTAGTGTAGGGTCATGCTGGGGTGTAGTGTTTTAGGGTTTTGGGTAGTGTTGTAGTGTTTGCGTAGTGTAGGGTCATGCTGGGGGTAGTGTTTTAGGGTTTAGGGTAGTGTTGTAGTGTTTGCGTAGTGTAGGGTCATGCTGGGGTGTAGTGTTTTAGGGTTTTGGGTAGTGTTGTAGTGTTTGCGTAGTGTAGGGTCATGCTGGGGGTAGTGTTTTAGGGTTTAGGGTAGTGTTGTAGTGTTTGCGTAGTGTAGGGTCATGCTGGGGGTAGTGTTTTAGGGTTTAGGGTTGTGTTGTAGTGTTTGCGTAGTGTAGGGTCATGCTGGGGGTAGTGTTTTAGGGTTTAGGGTTGTGTTGTAGTGTTTGTGTAGTGTAGGGTCATGCTGGGGGTAGTGTTTTAGGGTTTAGGGTAGTGTTGTAGTGTTTGCGTAGTGTAGGGTCATGCTGGGGTGTAGTGTTTTAGGGTTTTGGGTAGTGTTGTAGTGTTTGCGTAGTGTAGGGTCATGCTGGGGGTAGTGTTTTAGGGTTTAGGGTAGTGTTGTAGTGTTTGTGTAGTGTAGGGTCATGCTGGGGGTAGTGTTTTAGGGTTTAGGGTAGTGTTGTACTGTTTGTGTAGTGTAGGGTCATGCTGGGGGTAGTGTTTTAGGGTTTAGGGTAGTTTAGTTGTTTAGTGTATGCTAAAGGCATATTCGTTCTAAAAGTTTTCGTTATTTTAATTTCCGGCCTAATAGTACATGCGGGATTTTTTTTGCGGACTGATGGTATGCGGGATTTCGTCATATATTCGCTAATCATACTTTCTATGGCAAAATGAACCCCCTCATTTTGTTCCTTTTTAAATTAAATGTTTTAAGAGTTACCACTTTATTCCAATCAAGATGGCTTCAGGTGTGCCATACCTTTGTAATAAGTAGGACTGTTAGCACTCTAGTTGTTCTTTAGAACACTCTGGGACATTCTGTCATTGGGCTATAGTTGGGCTACATCTGGCTGATATTTGGGCTACATTTGTTTTTTTTTGTCTCTGGTGGCCATCTTTGGGCTACATTGGGCTACATTGGGCTACATTGGGCTACATTTGGGCTCCAACATATATATAGCCCAATGTAGCCCAATATATATTTTTCAAAGTTAATTTTCGTAAAAACCACTGGAGCCTATATCGTGAGACATAGCAAAGGCACATCGGGCTACCAGTCCCTACAATTTTGCCAAGTTTGGTGTAAATCCATTCAGCCTTTCAGGCTAAAAGTGAGGCCAACCGCCCTATGGAAAATTGCATGGAAAAACACGTTTTGGGACCCCCCTTTTTTCTCAGCCCCCCCTTGACGAAACCCCCCCAAATTTTCAGGGGCTGCTCAGAAACAGAATGTTCCAATTTCCTGAAAATTTCAGCCAATTCTGTCCTCAAACGCCAAAGTTATTCGACAGAGAATTTTCAAAAATCCCATAGGAAAAAAATCCTAACTATATATACCTACTGGCTATCGCCAGTAGGTAATATATATATTCACGCTCCAAGGTTGTCCACCTTATGAGTAGCACGCGAGCAGCAGCTTTATTTATGTGTAGGTGAGGACGGGGATCCGCTCGTAGACGCCGCTCCGTAATGGATCTGCCCGACGCGTTTCGAAGCTCCATCTGCTTCTCTTCAGGGGCTTTAACGGAATCGGTGTGCGCACCCGTTACACTTCTCCAATTTCATATAACTCACCCGCCAATGGGAGGCTCCAATGAGACTTCTGGGAAGTGTAGTGCGGAAAGCACACAATCAAGTCCTGTATGGACTCCACGAGTGGGCCCGTCCTCGATCCCATGTGCGGCTGCTACTTCACTGCCGTGACCCCCACGTTAATCTATATGCGGCAGTCCAGCCGCAGAGTATGCACCACCCCGTTAACGTGGGGGTCACGGCAGTGAAGTAGCAGCCGTACATGGGATCGAGGACGGGCCCACTCGTGGAGTCCATACAGGACTTGATTGTGTGCTTTCCGCACTACACTTCCCAGAAGTCTCATTGGAGCCTCCCATTGGCGGGTGAGTTATATGAAATTGGAGAAGTGTAACGGGTGCGCACACCGCTTCCGTTAAAGCCCCTGAAGAGAAGCAGATGGAGCTTCGAAACGCGTCGGGCAGATCCATTACGGAGCGGCGTCTACGAGCGGATCCCCGTCCTCACCTACACATAAATAAAGCTGCTGCTCGTGTGCTACTCATAAGGTGGACAACCTTGGAGCGTGAATCTATATGCGGCAGTCCAGCCGCAGAGTATGCACCACCCCGTTAACGTGGGGGTCACGGCAGTGAAGTAGCAGCCGTACATGGGATCGAGGACGGGCCCACTCGTGGAGTCCATACAGGACTTGATTGTGTGCTTTCCGCACTACACTTCCCAGAAGTCTCATTGGAGCCTCCCATTGGCGGGTGAGTTATATGAAATTGGAGAAGTGTAACGGGTGCGCACACCGCTTCCGTTAAAGCCCCTGAAGAGAAGCAGATGGAGCTTCGAAACGCGTCGGGCAGATCCATTACGGAGCGGCGTCTACGAGCGGATCCCCGTCCTCACCTACACATAAATAAAGCTGCTGCTCGCGTGCTACTCATAAGGTGGACAACCTTGGAGCGTGAATCTATATGCGGCAGTCCAGCCGCAGAGTATGCACCACCCCGTTAACGTGGGGGTCACGGCAGTGAAGTAGCAGCCGTACATGGGATCGAGGACGGGCCCACTCGTGGAGTCCATACAGGACTTGATTGTGTGCTTTCCGCACTACACTTCCCAGAAGTCTCATTGGAGCCTCCCATTGGCGGGTGAGTTATATGAAATTGGAGAAGTGTAACGGGTGCGCACACCGCTTCCGTTAAAGCCCCTGAAGAGAAGCAGATGGAGCTTCGAAACGCGTCGGGCAGATCCATTACGGAGCGGCGTCTACGAGCGGATCCCCGTCCTCACCTACACATAAATAAAGCTGCTGCTCGCGTGCTACTCATAAGGTGGACAACCTTGGAGCGTGAATATATATATATATATATATAAAATTTCTATGGCAAAATGAAACCCCTCATTTTGTTCCTTTTCAAATTAAATGTATTAAGTGTTACCACTTTATTCCAATCAAGATGACTTCAGGTGTGCCATACTTTTGTCATAAGTATGACTGTTAGCGTTCTAGTTGTTCTTTAGAACACTTTGGGACATTCTGTCATTGGGCTATAGTTGGGCTACATCTGGCTGATATTTGGGCTACATTGGTTTTTTTTGTCTCTAGTGGCCATCTTTGGGCTACATTGGGCTACATTGGGCTACATTTGGGCTCTAACATATATATAGCCCAATGTAGCCCAATATATATTTTTCAAAGTTAATTTTCGTAAAAACCACTGGAGCATATATCTTGAGACATAGCAAAGGCACATCGGGGTTCCAGTCCCTACAATTTTGCCAAGTTTGGTGGAAATCCATTCAGCCGTTCGGGATAAAAATTAGTCCAACTGCCCTGTGGAAATTAACATGGGGAAAACACGTTTTGGGACCCCCCTTTTATCTCGGCCCCCGCTTGACGGATCCCCCCGAAACTTTCAGGGAAGGAGCGGAGCGCAGCGAGGCAAATTTAAGGAAAATTACAGGCAGATCCCTCATTCGGCGCCAAAGTTATTCCCAATAGAATGTTGCGGATTTCCTATGGAAAACGATCCTAACTATAACTACCTACTGGCGACCGCCAGTAGGTAATATATATTTATATATATATACATACAAAAATATTTTACTAAATTTAAAAATAAACTTTTTTTCCATTTAAATTGAATTATTTATAATTATATTTGTTTATAAATATATATGTATATATATATATATATATATATATATATATTTTAATTACCCTATAGACCCTAAAAAAAACAACCCTGGTCCCTTAAAATACCCCTGCACCCCAAAATCATAACCCACCCTTACTCCTTATAATACCCCAGCACCCTTAAACAATAACCCATCCTGACCCTAAAAATACCCCTGTACCCCAAAACCCAAACCTACCCCTGAACCCTGAAAATACCCCTGTACCCCAAAACCCAAACCTACCCCTGAACCCTAAAAATACCCCTGTACCCCAAAACCCAAAACTTTCCCTGAACCCTAAAAATACCCCTGTACCCCAAAACCCAAACCTATCCCTGAACCCTAAAAATACCCCTGTACCCCAAACCCCAAACCTAGCCCTGAACCCTAAAAATACCCCTGTACCCCAAAACCCAAACCTATCCCTGAACCCTAAAAATACCCCTGTACCCCAAAACCCAAACCTACCCCTGAACCCTAAAAATACCCCTGTACCCCAAAACACAAACCTACCCCTGAACCCTAAAATACCCCTGTACCCCAAAACCCAAACCTAGCCCTGAACCCTAAAAATACCCCTGTACCCCAAAACCCAAACCTATCCCTGAACCCTAAAAATACCCCTGTACCCCAAAACCCAAAACTTTCCCTGAACTCTAAAAATGCCCCTGTACCCCAAAACCCAATCCTATCCCTGAACCCTAAAAATACCCCTGTACCCAAACCTCAAAGCTAGCCCTGAACCCTAAAAATATCCCTGTACCCAAAAACCCAAACCTATCCCTGAACCCTAAAAATACCCCTGTACCCCAAAACCCAAACCTACCCCTGAACCCTAAAAATGCCCCTGTACCCCAAAACCCAAACCTATCCCTGAACCCTAAAAATACCCCTGTACCCCAAACCTCAAAGCTAGCCCTGAACCCTAAAAATATCCCTGTACCCAAAAACCCAAACCTATCCCTGAACCCTAAAAATACCCCTGTACCCCAAAACCCAAACCTACCCCTGAACCCTAAAAATACCCCTGTACCCCAAAACCCAAACATACCCCTGAACCCTAAAATACCCCTGTACCCCAAAACCCAAACCTAGTCCTGAAGCCTAAATGTACCCCAAAACCCGAACCTATCCCTGAACTCTAAAAATACCCCTGCACCCCAAAACCCATAACTTTCCCTGAACCCTAAAAATACCCCTGTACCCCAAAACCCAAACATATCCCTGAACCCTAAAAATACCCCTGTACCCCAAACCTCAAAGCTAGCCCTGAACCCTAAAAATACCCCTGTACCCAAAACCCAAAACCTATCCCTGAACCCTAAAAATACCCCTGTACCCCAAAACCCAAACCTACCCCTGAACCCTAAAAATACCCCTGTACCCCAAAACCCAAACCTACCCTTGAACCCTAAAATACCCCTGTACCCCAAAACCCAAACCTATCCCTGAACCCTAAATATACCCCTGTACCCCAAAACCCAAACCTATCCCTGAACCCTGAAAATACCCCTGTACCCCAAAACCCAAACCTATCCCTGAACCCTAAAAATACCCCTGCACCCCAAACCCCAAAGCTAGCCCTGAACCCTAAAAATACCCCTGTACCCCAAAACCCAAACCTATCCCTGAACCCTAAAAATACCCCTGTACCCCAAAACCCAAACCTACCTCTGAACCCTAAAAATACCCCTGTACCCCTAAAACATATACCCCAACACCCCCAAACACACCCTTAAAATTCTCTTGAACCCCTAAAACATATACCCCAACACCCCCAAACTAAAACCATATACTTACCTTACACTTCAATATTAAAAACATATGCTTTTACCATTCATGCTTTTACAACGAATTTCGTTGTAAAAGCATGCGTGATAAAAGCATATACGATATATTGGCATGCGTTTTAAAATTTTGCGGACTGACGGTACTTTTGTTATAATGGTATGCGGACTGAAGGTATGCGGAATGAAAGTTGCGGTATGAAGGTGTCGAACCCCTTAGAAATTGTTTTACCATAGCGACAGAAACAGACTGTTGAATGGTGACTATTGAGATCTTGATATGTACTGTGAATTATTTTAGCACAGTTGTGAATGGAAATGTCGTGTTGTAGTTTAATAAAAAAAATGTTTTAAATGCTAGCAGAGTACAAGGCTAATGAAATTGGGAACCTGCTATGTATGTTCTTTTATATACCTGACTCTGCAGCTGAAGGACCTGTGTATTTATTATCTTCCTACTCATTCTCCTGTAGTGTATCTTTGAAACTGTTGTATCACCAGAACACCATCAAGCTGTTTTATTTTGATTATGAATCACTTTTAGAGAAAGTACATATCACAAATTCGTCAAATGTGTACCTTTTGTATAACAAACAATTTTTCATGATTCTCAAAAGCTTATGGAACGGTGAGTAAAAGAGAATACATGGTGAAATATTTCCAACTTTATTATCAATCTAATACGACTAACAAGTGCAAGTGGACTTTCATCTAAAATTAACAATGCTGAAATAATATTTATAGATCAGCTTAATGACAGAATAAGGAAGGAGAAGGAAAGTGTCAACTGAAGAACAAAGGGTGAGTCAAAGCAAGGAAAAGCAAAATATATAAGTACAGACATACATCTAAAGCTAAACTTTGATTTAGCAAAGAGAGGAGCACTTTGTGTCATTCATAAAAAGGAAGGAAATGACATTGAAGAAATGGTAAGTTGGAATCTTGTGACCATTTCCTATCTTGTGAGGGATAGTCTACAACAGGGGTCTCCAACCTTTTCTGTAGGAAGAACTACATACGTTCACTGAGAATCCTCCCTAGCTACTAATTAGTGTTGCAACAGTGACAACATCATGCAAGATTATATTGGGGGCTATAGCCATTTAAGACTATCGGCAGTGATCACCTCAACGGACCCAGCAGTGTTACCAGAAATAATGTAAAAAACTAGACTTTATAATTTGCAATGGCTCTATATGGGTAATACAAAACAGCCGTAGAGTAGTGCCCCTCTGGCCCATTGTAATAATAAGACCCCCAACACCACATGATTTATCACTCAAATATTCACTTTAAATATAAAATAAAATGTGGATTTATAAAGTGGGTGCAATCCTTTAAAGGTATATTAACTCTGGAAAAACATGTTTATTTTCCCTCTACTCAATGTTTGGAATTGTTGAATTGGAAATTCAACTGGAAACTCAGTTGACATTCAACCATTTTTCTCCAAACATTCGCTCACGACTTCTGGAAATATGCAGATTTTCTTCTCAAATCCATGCTTTTCAATTTTGGAATATATTTGTTAGTTCATCCAAGCAAACGCTTTTAATTTAGTGAGCTGGGTTGCATATTGGAGAGCTACTTATAGATAAACGAAGAGCTACCAGTAGCTCACGAGCTACTTGTTGGAGAACCCTGGTCTACAACATTAGAACAGAAATTTTAAGCAACTGACTGAGTTAGGCAAATGTCTCACAGCCCACAAGAGATCCCAAATTAATTTTCCATTTTGATAATGGTCAGGCTGTTGCCCGCTCTAACAGTACTGACTCTGGTGGACCATTAATACCATCTAATAACCCCTTAATGGAAGAATGTTAGGAATGCCTAGGTATTTATAGCACATCACCTTTAGTTCATACATTGATCTGACAGAAGTAGATCTGTCACACAATTAGATGAGTTTCCCAAATCACCGATTAAAACATTTCAAACACAGAGTGTTTGTGCCACAACAACATGCAACAAGGACATTGTCATTTATATCAGAGGGTTTTAGTAGTCTAGTGGCCTAAGCAACACCATAACACACAGAGACAATAACAACTTCTATCCCTGTGATAGAACCATAGCTATATCCTCTCAGGATTGGAAACAAAACTAATTAGTGGACAGTATAGGCAGAGATAAAGATAACTATCTTTAGGGTGTACAGAGGACGAATTTTCAAACATCACAGACAGGTATATAGATAACTTTCTTAGAGGTGATTTTGAGCAGGACTTTCGTACAGCTAGAAAAGAGGAGTATTTTGCAAAGTCTACAAAACCGTTGTCCAACCGATGGTGAGATATCCTCTAAAAACCCTCAAAAGAACTGATTTATTCCTTCTATGAGTATTGAGGGAAGTATAATCTATCATAATCTTCAATGACAGATAGAGAAAAATTGGCCAAATGACCCAGTGACCTCCGTACAAATCAATATAAAGAAGCACAACAAGATATTAATAAAAAAACTTGTATGCATGAAGTAAACATTGAAACATGTTGGAAGTGGGGGAAACATCTTGCCTGACAAACAGGGCAGGACAAATACAAAGTGAACCCTCTTTTACAAAGATAGTCATTTTTAACTCTTCATCTGTGACACTTATTCCACCTTGTGGCCAGAGACAGACGATACTTGTGAGAGGTTGGCCTTGTATATGATGTCCATTAACACCTTAAGTGCTGCCGTCGGCCAACGGTCGTCACGGGCACTACCTCCCCAGTGCTGCGTGCGACCGCTGGACGTCCAGTTCAGCACTGGATAATGGACAGCGCAGCACTGGGGAGGTTTATTTACGAAGCTCCTAAGTTGTTAATGTAAGTGGGCACCCTGAACCAGTCCAGACAACCCTTATGGTGATTTAATAGGTCTTAGACAACCTTAGAAAGCTCTCTAGGTGTAAGCTGTGGAGCTGAGAGAGAAGGAGTGTAAAGCAGCTTGTTTTTACCAAAATGCAATTGTATATGTATAGATTAAGTGAAAAAAAACACACAAGGAATTTATAAAAATATGGATTTATTATATAATACTTTCTAACACATACAAATATCTCCTACCTGGAGTTATGCACAATGCACACACAATACTTTGCATAGAAATCAAGTAAATACAACAAAATACACAGTGGAGCCCATGGGGGGACCAAACCATATACTAAGAAAGCGGTATAAGAACCACGACTCAGGTCAAGACAATGTCGAGAGGACGTGGAAGTGCTAGGGACCCAAGGAACCACCAACAGTGTGCTCCGTACAAATCAAGGAATAAGTCGTGGTTGGAATTTTTAAGATTAAGGACCCTTGGGGGCGCTAGAGGGCGCCAGGCAAGATGGCCGCACGTATGTGAGGCTCCGCCAGATCGGAAATAAAATCCTGCATTTATCCTTCATAATCTGCTCCAATAACGTACCGAAGTAGCGGCTGCCTGTGGAGGAGTGAGAGGCTGTCCTGACTGGCGCTGTTTTTTGGCTGACTGGGCCGTTCCTGGTGCCGAGCGCGGTGCCTGAACCGCCGGCTGACATCCGCCATTGAGGTCCTCTGAAGCTGTTGCGGAGCCTGGGGACGGGCGGAGGTGGAGATCTCCGGTAACTGCTGGCGCGGCGGCTGGGAACTGACCCGACATTGACACAGCATCTCGGATTGCCGAGAGAGCACTGCAGGACGTCGGACGGGACCGCTCGACCTCTGGGCCAGGTCCAGCTTCTTCCGGCTGCGGTGAGTGGGGTAGCGGCCTGGGAAAGCCCGGGGCTGCGGAGGTGGCGCTAGGCCGCACTGGGCCGCTCTGCGCGAACTGTGGCTGGTGGGGGCGGGGCAGGCTCGGGGTCGGCAGCGGGAGACGGGCTGGGCTGTGGAGTGACCCGGCGATCCCTGGAACACGACTGCCCACCGGGGTGCATTGATTGTGGATCTGTAATTGGTGCCAAATATCCGCCCTGATAGCTATTCACTAAGCAGTTGGGCTTCTAGCTTTGTCTCCTGGACGACGGTGGCCATGTGTGGAGTGAGATATACCAGCGCCTGCCCTGACCGGTGATTGACACAACTATTGCGCAGTGTGGACGTTTGGTGGTCTGGGGGGCCCGAGATTGCAAGTGCCACTGCCCTGAGGGATACACTTGACGCCTTGAGGGTGCGGGCTGGGCCTCTGCTGCCTGCGACTTTCGGCGCGAGTAGAGACCAGTGTGAGGAGCGCGCCCTTTTTCTTTGTTCTTTGTTGGAAGCTACCGCTGTTCGCCTAACTACTGAAGAGTTCTGGGGTAACCTGTGATTTCCTTTTGGTGCTATTATACAACTGCGATAGATGTGGCTGAGTGAGCTGAGTAGCTGGCAGCATGGGTAGAACTGAAAGAAATCAGCCCAAGTTGACGTTTGATTCGAAGAAAAACACCATGCCTACCCAGCAGGCCCCGCCGGACACTGAATCTGCTGGTGCATCAGGCGGCACGCCAAATTTGGAAGGGGTGCTTGTGGCTATGCAAAAGACATTGCAATCTATTGAAGGTACCATGGAAGCAGTGAATCATAGACTGGATCACATGGCCACACAGTTTGATAGGCAAAATGAACGGATGGGTGAGGTGGAGCAAAGGGTTTCAGCTACGGAGGACGGGTTGACCACTGTGACTACTAAGGTATTCAACATGGAGCGCGTCTTGGCGGTCATCCAGGCCAAGAATGAGGAGTTGGAGGGGAGGTCGAGACGCAACAACATCCGCGTCACGGGGCTGCCCGAATCTACAAATGTTGGCCGCATGGAAGACTTCATGGAACGGATGATCACGGACATTTTTGGGGCAGATCAGTTGTCACGAGTGTTCATTGTGGAACGGGCGCACCGCTCTTTAACTAAGCGACCGGTGGCTGGAGCACCGCCACGGCCTGTTATTGCCCGCATACTAAATTATAAAGACAGGGATGTGATCCTGCGCCTGGCACGAGAAAAGGGCACCATAGACTGGCAGGGCAGTAGACTAGAATTCTACCCTGACTTTACGGTGGCGGTGCAAACGGCGAGGAAAGAATTCAATGCGGTGAAGCAACTTCTTAGGGCTGAGGACGTTCCATATGCTATGCTATATCCAGCGCATCTCCGGATTGGACCACCATCTGATAATAAAATCTTCACCTCTTCTTAGGCAGCAATGGATTACGCGAAGAAGCAAAAGAAAAGAAAGCGAGACGCAAATGCAGCGCAAAACAGGGAGGACGAAGAACTTGACGAAGAGGCGTGAGCATGCGTTATTTGTCGACACAGACATCGCTCTTCCTAAGCTCTGTTGTGGCGTTGTTGCTCATCGACTGTTTGTTCTTGTGACTGAAGATTCTGTCCTGCATGACGGCTACTGTCGGGAACTGGCCTGGCTGGAAAAGTGATCTAGAGGATGTCTTCTGAACATTGGATGGCGAGAAAATATGTTTTTTGTACCCTTTCACTGATTTTTGCTCGCTCAGCTGTGTGATACTTGCTCCCCGGACTGGGAAAGCACATGAGTCGTTGTTACTGATATGGCCTGGGGATTAGATGTCGGAAGGGGCTACAGTTAGGCATTCTGTGTACTAGAGGGTAGCTACAGAAGGATACTGGTAATATTGCAGACTCCGATATGGTACGCTTGCGCTTTGAGATAAGGGCCGTGATACTGGGACGATTGGGGCGGATGTTTGAATGACTTTCCGATCCTCTCCTGCTGCACTTGCTAGTGGGAGTTGGGCACCTCTACGCCCCCGCTTATAGGATTTCCCCACGTTTTGTTTGATGAAGGGATCAAGGTTGGGAGGCTGGGGAGTTGGGATAGGCTTTGGCAGGTTGGGGGTGCTGAAGTGGGTGGGGGGTGGTCGGGGGGAGTTCTGGGGTTTCAGATGAGTACTTTGCTGTTCGAGTGTGCGCTAGAGGGGTTGGGCTCTGTAGGCACTATGATTCAGAGCTGTGGGCTGTTACACTGCATTGCTTTACGCATGACATCTGTGGATGATTGGTTGATAGATGATTATGGGATTGGTAGCTGGAATTGGGAGAATTGTTTCAACTGTACGCTATTGGATTCTGGGGTGGGAAGACCTTATGGCTGAGAGTGGGAGAATGTGTTGGATAACGTGGAATGTACGAGGTCTGAACAGACCTCAGAAGACTAGACAAATGTTGGCCTTTCTTAATAAACACGGGGCTCAGGTGGTTTTCCTTCAGGAGACACACCTTCGGGGGAAGGCGATTGAGGCAGTGGCCAAGCAGTGGGCGGGCGTTCGGGTGGCGACGGACTACTCCTCATATGCTCGTGGGGTCATGATTTTGATTAAAAAAAAATTACAATTTGTTTTGCTGCATGAAGACATTGATAAAGAAGGCAGAATCATTATTCTACAGGGAAAATTATATGGCACATTGGTGACGTTGGTGAATGTATATGGCCCAAATACCGACGATCCTGACTTTTATGTCAATCTGTGGAATAAGGTGTATGCCTTACCGCCCTCAGCGGTAGTTTGTGGAGGAGATTGGACCGTGACGCTGGATAAGATATTGGATCGGAAGGATGCAAGGCCCTATGAGCATAAGAAAGCGGCTGATGCGGTGCGTGATGGTATGTGTGGACTTGGACTGGTGGATGTGTGGCAGCTGGGTCACCCGGGCGCGCAAGAAGGCACTTGCTATACATCTGCGCATGACACGTGGTCAAGGCTGGATTTTTGGCTGGTGACATGGGATGTTAGTGGGTGGGTCAGGAAGAACAGTCATTTACCTAGAACACTTTCAGGTCACGCTCCTGTGCTTCTGGAGATCGGCTGGCCATCGCACACGCCAGCTCCATTTTCGTGGCGCCTAACTCCGGGTGTGCTAACGGATCAGGTACTGCGCGAAGAACTGAGGACTAGTATCGAGGAGTTTTTTGATAAAAATGTGGGGTCCGTTGAAAGTATAGGTACAGTGTGGGAAGCATTTAAAGTAATGATTCGTGGTACGTGCATAGGCATGCAATCCGGGGTTCTTAAATCATTAAGGACTTCCATGAGCAGACTGGAGGATGAACTGTCGCTATTAGAAAGGCAGCAGGAGCTGCTTCCGAACGATGCTAGGTTGGCAGAGATCCGGAAGAAAGTATCTGAATATAACGAACTTGCTGATCAGGAGATTACATTTTTAACCAAACGCACTAGAGCGCGGTACTACAGTGAGGGGGGACGAGCCGGTCGTGGGCTGGCTGATAGAATTAGAGAACCATGGGCTAGGCACTGTGCGGTTCAAGAGATAGAACATGAGGGTGCTACCATAACCAGCGCGGTGGGCGTCCTGGACTGTTTTGTACAGTACTATGAGCGGATGTATGGCTTCAGGGACACGGCAGGTGAGGAAGAATTAGCACAATATTTGGACGACATTGCGCTGGTTTGGCTCTCTAAGGGGCAGCAAGACTTCTTGATGCATCATATCACGGAAGGGGAGCTTCGGGATGCGATTTCCGCTTTGCCCAATGGCAAGGCGGCCGGCACAGACGGCTTGCCATCAGAATTTTATAAAGAATACGCGGATCTGTTGTTGCCGCGTTTGGCGAATGTCCTGGAAGAATCGATGGAACAGGGACAACTTCCGGCTACAATGAGAGAAGCGCTTTTGGTGGCATTGCCGAAGCCGGGAAAGCCCCTGAATCTGTGTGAGTCGTATCGGCCTCTGTCTCTGATGAACACAGACGTTAAGATCATCGCTAAGGTATTAGCGACGCGATTGCGACTTATCCTCCCGGTTATGGTCTTGCCTGACCAATCCGGTTTCGTCCCCCTTCGTTCCACTACACACAACTTGAGGGCCTTGTTTGCGGTTCTGCACCTTCTCAAACCGGATCTTGCTGCTGTAGCGGTACTCTTGGATGCGGCCAAGGCATTCGACTCTGTGGCCTGGAAATACATGATAGCAGTGCTGCATCGTATGGGTGTGCCGTACTTTTTTACGTCTTTGATTACTCTGTTGTACACACGGCCGATGGCGTGGGTGAGGATTAATGGACATGTGTCGGCAGCATTCTGTATTCAAAGGGGGACTAGACAGGGGTGCCCGCTTTCACCCCTGCTATTTGCTCTTATGCTGGAGCCCCTGGCTTGCATTCTACGGCAACAATATGCTGATGCAGCGCTGAGATTCCCGCTCAGGTCACTGGCAGTGTCCATGTACGCGGATGACATGGTCCTGTACATAAGAGATCCAGCGCAGAATCTAGAAAGAGTACTTAGGGAATTCATTAGGTTTGGGCTCTTTTCTGGACTGTCCATCAATTGGAATAAATCCATACTGCTGCCCCTTACGGATGGCACGGTGCCCTTCCCACTAGAATTCCCATTGGAATGGGCGATGGAACCTGTGCGTTATCTGGGGATCTGGGTGCACAGGGATTTCAATGAGACTCTGCGGGCTAATTATGGTGTAGCCATCTCGAAATTGGAAGACCAAGTGAAGAGATGGATTAGGCTGCCGCTGTCGTTTGCGGACAGGGTCTCCCTCATCAAAATGGTGGTACTCCCTAAGTTTCTGTACTACTTTGTTAATGTACCCATCACCCTGACGTCACATTTTTTTGCACAACTGCAATCGTTGCTTATCACGCTGGCCTGGGCTGGTAAGAAGTCGCGGGTGAGATGGTATGTGTTAACGAAACCATACGACCTGGGGGGTTTCGCGGTGCCGGATATGAAGCTGTACTATCTTTGCGCTCAGGCACATTTTGCTACTTACTGGTTATCGGCGCCACCATATACACCACATGTTGCGCTTGAGGCTAGTGCGGTTACCCCGCGACCACTGAAGGCAATGATAGTGAATACGTATTCCGTGTTTGAGAAAAGGGAGGTGGATACGGTACGCAGTACGTACCGCGCATGGCAAGAATTGGGTAAACGATCTAATAGACTGCCATTATATGCCCCTGCTATGCCACTACTTTATCATGATGAGATTTCGGACTCCAGTGAAGTGGGAGCACTACAGCTTTTGCAGGGTGCGGGTATACACAACATGGGAAATGTATTCCCTGTTGCTGAGTTCCTTCCTTTGCAGACTCTGTTGGACCACACGACAAATCCTACTATGGCCACATTCATTTATGTTAGGCTTCGCGCCGCGATACGTGCCTTGTATCCCTCCTTCCCGGAGGAACCTCCGGTATTGGGTGCCTTACAACTGCTATATTTCTCAACGGACCGAGCGAAATTGATCTCGCGCTTATATCGAGCCTCACAGGAAGACGAGGGTGGGGGAGGCACGGTGGCCAAGGCGCGGTGGGACGCATGTTTGCCGGATCAGCTGACTGATGATGAATGGGCTGAGTGCTGTTCTATGACGGGTGGATTCGCAGCCAATGGGAATTTCCGTCTCATTCACTATAAATATTTGCAGCAATGGTACTATACGCCTGTACAATTGATGAGATACGGCCTGCGAGACCAAGCCAGATGCATGAGATGTGGTGCGGAAGAAGCTGACTTTGTACATTTAGCGTGGGGATGTGATCGAGTATATCAGTTCTGGAAAGCGGTGACGGCGGCGTTATCTGAGATGACATCGATAGATATACCTCTCGATCCGCGTTTATGTCTGTTGGGTGTGGTCTCAGGAGTGCCTGTCGGAGCACGAAGATTGATAGTGCTGGCACTGCAAATTGCTAAGCGCAGAGTGGCTATGTCGTGGGGGGGAAGCGAGCACCTGATGTCAAACTTTGGCTGCAAGACATGGCGTATTGCCGTGACCAATTGACCTGTTACTATGAGGAACTGCCTGAAGCTTCGAGACCTCGGGATGTATGGGGCCCGTACACGGTATACATGTTGTCGAAGCTTGCGGCGGATGAGAGTCCCTAATTTGTTTTGTGTATGGATGTTGGACTCTGGTGAGTGGCTGCGGCATGGGTGAGATTCTCCCTGCAGGGATTGATCATGGTGCCATGCAAATGGCTTATGCTTCTGCCGTTTCTATAGTGCTATCTCAAGACACGCTCTATGATATGTCATATGTGCCTCTCTGGATGCATACTTATCTGCAAAACTCATCGCTGTTTAGATCTGAGACCTGGGGTGTTGGGTGGGGGGTTGTTACAGGGTTGTTTAGTGTTAGGATGCTTATAAAATGAGACTGCTACGAATATGCATAATACTTTTTACGAGACTCGGGTTCTGGATTGTCATTTGCCTATGCAATGCTTCTAATCTTGGATGCAGTGATTATACTGTTGGTTGAGATGTATGGAAGTTGTGCTTTTGCGGCCGGCCCTCTGATGGGTTGTAGGCCATGGGCTGTGTTCCTGTACTCGGTGCAATAAAAGTCTTTAATCAAAAAAAAAAAAAAAAAAAAGGACCCTTTCCAGTGGACCCTGAAGAAACCCAGTGGAACACAGAAGGTTGGAGATCCACCCCACCTGTGGATACAGTAGTGCCCACGTTACCCACACCAGTGAGGCCAGGTCCATAGGTGTGAAGTGGTTTCGGAAACCACTGTTGATCCCAATGGAGGACTACAGGATAGTGCTACTGCTGGGAAAGTAGAAAGTGTCCAGTGGAATCTGAAGGTGGATTCCAGTTGAGAGGTACCTGCAAGCAGAGAGGACAGAGTCTATGTTACTCAGGAGTGACCAGGAGATCTGGAAGACGAATGCCCACCAGTGTCTGGAGATGCAGGAGAGTTGACGAGAACCTCAACTCTGCAGCGGTGAGGACCAGGCGACGCCGAGGAAGACCAGGAGTCGTTCATGAGCTGTCCCATGTCAGATGTCGAGTGCTGAGCTGTCGGTGTCTGGCAAGAGCACCAACAAGCCTTGGCAAATGCAACCAACACAGAAGTCGAAGAAGTTGTAATGTCGGGACTAGCAAGGTCCAGGGGACTCACCCAAAGCAGGGGAGTCAGGGCAGGCCCAAGCAATTAGGGGAGCCCAAAAAAGAAAAGATGACCCTCAATAGGACCCACAGGCCGTACGTACTAGAGTCTTAGGAGGACCTCAAGCAGCTCACCAAAAGATGCAGGCCACGATGCAAACGATGCGATGTGGCTGAAGACTTTGATCTCTGGAGGTACTTGATTGTGGGGCTACTTGGAGCACGAAGATCTTGGTGGAACGAAGCGAACAAGCCTTTGCAACTGCAAGTTGACGCGGATTGCACAGGAGTTTGGTTCCTGCGGCTCCCATGAGGGATAATGGTCTCAAACTTACTGAGAGGGTAGAGCAGGCCACGAGAGCTGTGGAGAACCACCACCTGTGTTGCAGAACCTTTCAGAGTACATAGGAGCTCAGGATCAGCAGACCAGTCAGCTTAGTTGAGGTGCCTGCGAATGCAGGAAGTGACTCCTTCACTTCAAGGGAGATTCCATCAGGTGTCTTGGATGTCCACAGGCCTTGGAAGGCTCCTGTATAGTGCACAGGCACAGACGATGCAACAGACTGAAAGGGGGACAAAATCGAGCCCAAACAAAGTCCAGCGAAGTCCAGAGTGCCCAGACAGTAGAAGTAGAAGTGGTGTCTGAATTGAATCTTGTCCCATGATGAATCTAGGGACGTACACCCAGGTAAGCCCTTAAGTACCCTAAGGAAAGGGTTGGGACAATTCAGGGGGCCCTTCCAGGGGAGAGTCTGGACAGGTGGTAGGTTACTCCCATGTCCTTTGTTCAGTTTTGTGCCAGAGCAGGAGCCAACGGCTCCCAGAGCTGGTTTGAACTTGACTATGCAAATGTGACCCACATGCAGACTGAGTGGCACTGGCAAGCGCACCCACCCAGCCACAGTGCACTAAATCCTGTCTGGGAGGTGGTCACACCTCCCTTTGACAGGATACCTATTGTTCTGACTTTTCTGCTCGAGCTTGGCTCAGCAGCAGGAGGGCAGAATCGTGTCTCTGGTCGGCAGCAACCATTTTGTGCTGTCTGGGTCTAGAAGACTGGTAACAGGAGCACTGAGAGCCTAACGGAGGGCTCTTCCGGTCCTTGGAATCATACCTCCCACACTGTTTATGGTATGGGGTATGATTCCAACATGTTTGATACCAAACATGATATCATCCTATCATGATACCAAACATGATAGGATTCGTTGCATCCGATTTCGAGATGGTCATCACGTAATTACGCGGTGCCCCTCTAAATAGTATATGGCTGTTTCACTTACGACCCGGGAGAATGGCTTTAGGGGTGTCCTGCACATGCGGGTGCACCCTCACACTTAGAACCAAGCACCCTGCCTTCAGGATTGCAAAGGCCTGCTATTGGGGTGACTTATAGGTTTTCAGTGCAGTGACCCTAGATGTAGGAAACCTATATGTTTAGTAAGTGGTACTAGCACCAGCTTACACAGGCTGCAATGGTAGGCCTGTAGTTCCATTTTGAATGGTCTCCCATGGGTGACATAATGCATGCTTCAGCCCACGGGGGACCTCGGGGGTACCTATTCCCTGGGTACCTTAGTATCATATACTAGGGACTGAAAAGGGTACCCCTGTATCTATTCTGGGATGTACACAAGTATTGAACTTAACAATTTAAGGTAGAAAGCAGATAGACTGGGGTCCTCATTAGCAGTATCCCAATCAGACTAGTCAAGAAGAGCTTAGCACCAGGCAAAAAGTGGGGGTAACCATATCCTACTTTCCTACAATATTAAAGTCATATTAACATTTCAGTGGGACCACGGACAACCATTGTGTTGTTTTACCCTTGAAATAATAACTGACTCTCCCCTAATATAAGAAATCCTAGTTGATGCACTTTTCAAAGACATTCAATATTGTGCAACTTTAGGATATGAGTAATCCACAAAGACCACAAATAGTCCTTTACATTCATGACAACATTATAGTGTCCATTGCATCGGACAACAATCCACTTAGGCCACCCATAAATGCATCCACCTAAGACATATATGTGGATAAAGTTCTGAGGAGATTAGGGATAAATATGGCTGACATTCACCTTCACCGGTAAACAAACATTTGTGAAGCCCGGAAATACCTCATGAAGTAAATAACAGTGCACTTACGGTGTAAAGGATAAAATAGGAGAAGCAACAAAGTACTATATAAACAATAAAACTAGGTAGCTTGAGTATTTACATAATAAAAGTCAGGACTAAATATAAGACTAAATGGAAGACAAGGTCCACCAACTCATGGTGAAGATGTTCACCGGAGATAAGGCTAGGATAGAAAAACACTGTAAAGAATGGCACATGGCACCATTAAAACATGCACATGCCTGGCCCCAAGATGGTACATTTGATGAAACAATATTAGACCACATGACTACTTTCTTGCAAAGCAAACACACAGGGTCTAAATTGGAAAAAAGGAAGACCATCTTAGCCCTATAGTCTTCTTCAAAAAGAAAGATGAGCAGATTGATGGTGCCTAAGCAACACTGACTACCACAGCACCTCCTCTGCTATACCGGACACTAGGGAGGGAACTACAGGCCCTTAATATATAAGGGATGTATATGGTACAATCCGATGAAAAGCACATCCCAGCTGAAGGTTTGCACTTTCTCCCCTGAGGCGGAAGCCGGGGGCTCTCCTATCTATCCTTACTGCTTACGCTATATTTTGCTGGTAAGACATTTTAAAAGTTGTAAATATTTTAAATTGCTTGTTTTTACCTACCAGCATTTGGACCCTCGTGTGTGAGACTAACATTGCACCGAGGTTCCCTGCACCCGATCACATCACCGGCGCAGCCGATTGAGGCGCTGACGCCGGGAATCAAAGGGGGTAGCCGCCATCTTAGGGGGAGGAAAGGGTAGCGGTCCAGCTGTAGGACGCCTCCCGCCCTCCCAGAATACTTAAGGCACATCCGCGGCTTATACTAAGTCATTTGCACTTTCTCCCCTGAGGCGGAAGCCGGGGGCTCTCCTATCTATCCTTACTGCTTACGCTATATTTTGCTGGTAAGACATTTTAAAAGTTGTAAATATTTTAAATTGCTCGTTTTTACCTACCAGCATTTGGACCCTCGTGTGTGAGACTAACATTGCACCGAGGCTCCCTGCACCCGATCACATTACCGGCGCAGCCGATTGAGGCGCTGATGCCGGGAATCAAAGGGGGTAGCCGCCATCTTAGGGGGAGGAAAGGGTAGCGGTCCAGCTGTAGGACGCCTCCCACCCTCCTCCACTACGTATAAAAGATGACGTGCTTCCGTCCGCGCAGCGGGCGGGCGCAGCGGGCGCGCCAAAGGCAAGCCTGTCTGCGCCCGTCCGCGCCTGGACTGGGCCCAGGGCAGGAACTCCAAGTCCAGACGGTACAGCCCCTAGTATCCAATATTCGAACATCACGCTGCATAACCTCCGCCCACCACACGCGAGTAACTGTGCTAAGTTCGACCCAGCTCTCGCCCCAGGACCACCCACGCATACCTGTCCCCATTGCAAGGCTATCATTCCTTTGTTAAACATAACTACCAACTCTAGGAACAAGAAAGTCCCAAAGAGCACCTCGATCGCACTCGCCAATGTTTGCTCACTCGGAAAACATAGATAAGACATAGCAGACCTGGTAAAGGACAGGAATATAGACGTATTTTTTCATGACCGAGACGTGGATGGACAGTACATCTGACCCAGACTTAGTCATCACGGTCCCTAGTGGCTTTAAGGGTTACAGACAGGACAGACAGCGCAAAAAAGGGGGCGGGCTAGCCATTATTGCTCGCAACACTTACACCGTCAGGACTGCCCCGATCCCCTCATCCACTTGTGAAGCCATGCATTTTGCTATTAATTTATCCCCCTCGGATAATTTTAGAGGAATACTTTTATACAAACCACCCGGAGCACGCTCAGGCTTCCTTTCCGATATCAGTACCATCCTAGAATCCCTAGCACTTGAAGAATCTTTAACGGTATTGGGTGACCTTAATTTTCACTTAGAGAAATTAGATGACAGGGATACGTCCTCCCTTCTACCTGGCATGGATACCCTAGGGCTCCCTCAATTGGTCAACTCCCCCACCCATGACGGCGGTCACACTCTGGACGGTATCTTCTCTAACTTAGAAGATTTTCGCATAACCGATATCCTCCCACTCACATTGTCGGACCACCACGCAATTCGGGGCACAATGATCGCCAATGAAGCTCCAATCGCCAACGAATCCACTTCCTGACGCGAACCTTTCAAGTCCTGGAAAGATATAGACAGTTCAACTTTAAAAACTCTACTGGACAACTCTCAGCCTACACTGTCCACTGATCCCAACATAGCCACCAAACAATTCCAGGACTGGCTGGGTCTTGCCACTAACTCACTTGTACCCCTTAAACATGTAACCAGAAATAGATTGGCCCCCTCCGCTCCCTGGTTTACTGAAGACCTTAGGAACCAGAAACAACTCTGTAGGAATAGGGAGAGGCATTGGCGGAAATCTTATAACGATGAAAGTAAAACCCGTTATAAGGAGGTGCTTGCCAAATATAAAACTATGATCGCCGAGGCCAAGAGGAAGTACTTTAGCAAACGTATAGAGCAAGCCAAGAATTCTACTAAACAACTCTACGACACCACCAAGCTGCTAGCAGGAAACTCACCTGATTTAAACCCTCCTCCCTCTCAATCCCTCTGCGATGCATTCGCAACTTTTTTCTTTACAAATGTCAATGATATCTACGCAGCGTTCTCTGCTAATACCAATAACCCCCCTAATACCATTAACTCCACACCTCCTGTGTCCTTATTTTCACAGTTTAAAGACATTACAGAGGCCCAAACAGCGGACATCATCACCACGAACAAAACTGGTTCAGCCTTAGACCCATGCCCTTTTAAAATTCTTCCTCCAGTCATGGACACCTTGATACCGGTCATCACCCAAATCTGTAATGGCATGTTTAGATCAGGGATCTATCCGGACTAACTAAAAAAAAAACTCCTTAAACCGTTCCTAAAAAAACCACATCTTGACAAGGACAATCTGAAAAATTATCGACCAATAGCCAGTCTTCCATTCTTGGCAAAAGTTGCAGAAAAAGCGATGAATTCGCAATTATCCGAATTCATAGAGGAACATCACTTACTTGACAGTACCCAATTCGGGTTCCGTAAGTTCCATGGCACCGAAACTGCCTTGATCTAAGCCGCGGATGACATTAGAGTCATTCGAGATCAAGGAGGAACAGCAGTACTAGTGCTACTAGATCTATCTGCAGCTTTCGACACGGTCGACCATTCGATCTTGGTCGATCGTGTCGAAAAAAGTGGGCATTCAACATGCAGCCAAAGACCTACTGGCTTCCTTTTTGTCAGGAAGAACTCAGGCTGTCACCCTGGGAACATTCCAATCGACTAATCTGTCTCTGCCATGTGGGGTCCCACAAGGCTCATCCCTGAGTCCGACACTTTTTAATATCTACGTGTCGGACCTAGTCAAAATCATTCGAGCACACGGGATGAACCTTACCTCATATGCAGATGATACGCAGTTAGTCCTGGCCATCAAAAATAATGGCCATAAAATGGCCGAGAGTTTTAAGGAAGGTATGTTGGCAATTGGAGACTGGATGTCCTCCAATTGTCTAAAACTTAATTCCGAGAAGACGGAGATTGTCATATTTGGACAACTCACTCCGAGCTGGTCCCCCGCCTGGTGGCCCGTGTCTTTCGGAACCCTGCCTAAACCTGTCCCTAAGGTAAGGAATCTGGGAATTGTTTTTGATGATCACCTCAACTTCGTTACTCATGCCAACCAAATAGCGTCCTCGGCCTTTCATAAACTGCGCCTAATAAGAAAAATGATTCCCTTCTTTCCTGATACTGCTGGGAAAACCCTGGTAAGTTCCCTAGTGTTGCCTACATTGGACTATTGCAATGGTCTTTTTGCTAACGCTCAGATCAGGGTAATCAATAAAATGCAGACGATACAAAATGCGGCAGCAAGACTCCTCGCCAGAATTCCCAAACATAAGTCCGCGACCGACACAATCAGAAAATTCCATTGGCTCCCAATCAGAAGCCGGATCAAGTTCAAAACGCTGTGTATCGTATATAAGGCATTGCATAAACAGGGACCCCAGTTTCTTAAAGAACAGCTGATTCCCCACTGTCCCCCCAGAGTACTGCGCTCCACCACCCTCAACGATCTAGTGGTGTCTCATACCAAGACCGTCTCATGGGGAGACCGTCGGTTCCTGGTCCTGGCACCAAAATTGTGGAATACCTTACCTCAGTCTATTAGGACTAGCACCTCTCTCTGGTCCTTCCGTAAACAGCTAAAAACTTGGCTGTTCAATCAGTAATATCTCAAAATATATATAAGCAGTTGGAGAATCTGATGCAGAGGTCGCAGCGCCGAGACGCCCACGGGCATTTGTTCGCGCTTAATCAAATGTCATAAATAAATAAAAATAAATAAATAAATAAAGGTTTCGACAAACGTGTAGTCACCACACCCTCTGCGTCTCCTGCAAAGTCTTTACACTCAGTCTGAATGACCACCCCCCAACGTAGGAACACCCGAGACTTAGAGGACAGTGTTGGAACTAAGCGTGTGGGACAGGTGAATGCATGATTCCCCTTACTCATGGACGATAAGTCCTCTAAACAGAAGGAGAAAGAGAATGATGAAAATAACAGTAACATGAAATTAAGGGACAGGGATGACTAGGTTTCACTTATCTTGTCAGCCTCAGAGTCCCAGAAAGGTTCGACAACTCCTGGACAAATAGTATCAGGCAACCCCGGAATGTTAGGACAGCAACACGGTCAGATAAGGACAGGAGATTGGGTAAAGGGTCAAGGTGACTGGCCCGAGGCCAAAAGGAGAGATGGGGAGAAAAAGAGGCACTACTATGGTAGGGGGATGGGCAGCAGGACCATGCTTCAGACTGGGGCTAACCATCACAGAAGGCATGTTAAACTAGAAGATAGTAGGGGGGCGTGGCTAGCGGGCGAGCATGGTGGCTGCATAACTGAGGAGCGCGAGAGGCTAGGCGGCTCCTTTGCATAAATCCGGACAATCATCCAACAAAATTACTCCCCTGACGGCGGATCCCGAGTGTAGGGACCGAGAGGCGCCGCCTGAAGTAACTCTGCGGCCAGTCCGACAACGGGAACCGGACGAAGTCTGACGCATCCGGTGAAGGCCTGTCGTGGCTGAGGCGGCACCGGGCTTGCGTCTGTGCCTGCCCGGGCGGAAGTGCGGCCTGACTGGGACCGGAATTGACCGCCGAGGAAAACCTCCCGTTTAAAACAAAGATCCTGCGGTGAGGAGGAGCGGCAGGCGCGACCGGGAGCAGTTCCACATAAGAAGGGGACGGGCCGGCTGACTGGTGCAGTGCATATAAGGTGGAGCGTGGTGCGAGAGACTCGCCCCGGCATCGGGGACAGCACCGCCGATTGGCCTTGCGAAGATAAATGTAACGCCTGAGCCGAGACAGGGAAGCCAGATCTGGTGCCGATTTCGCGCACTCCTTTTCTCTCCCCCACCCTCCTGGGACGCTTACTGGCATTAGAACGACACAGTGCCACAGACAAACACGGGAGACCCAGTGAGTGAGTGGGTCCCGTAAACAAGCATTGGTGAGGAGACATAGGCGCGACCAGCACTCGGCACTAGTTAGACAAGACCCCATCCGACACCCAAGTCACGAGGCACCGGTCTCGACGAACAATCTCCTGCTCAGCTGTGAGGTGACCTGCGGGGGGACTCAGACGCATGGGCAGCGGTGTGGCCTTCGGTGGACACGATTGAGGCTGTGAGGGAGGTTCAGAACGAAACGAGGCCAGGGATCCACATACTGTATGAAAGACTCACTAACCCAGCAGAAGCGGCGCGGCACGCAGGGCACGACCGCGAACGGTGCGTCGGCGCTCCCGCGAAGGCCTATACCGACAATTGACTGACCCAGAGGGCCCAGGAAGTGGCGCCATTGTGCACTGTGACCCGTATTAATTGTCTAACTACAGGGGCCCGACAGCGGCGTCACCTGCGCCATTTCCACATAGTGGGCTCCCCATACTGCGACGCGCACTGGTGAGGGTGCGAAGACGTCCGGTGACAAGTAGGCAGCAGAAGCCATGGCGGGACGAGGGCCGCGAAATAACGCAACGCAGGCGAAACTGGATACATTCGCCTACGACAAGAACAACGCGTCACATGCAGAAAACCGCACCTCTACAGGAAAAGGCCCGGAGGGTGATGGGACCCAAAAAGTGACTTTAGAAGATATAATGAAGACACTGTCCAGTGTCCAAACGACGGTGGGCTCCATCTCCACAGATGTCAATTTGCTGAGAGCGGAGTTTCACAAAATGACAGAACGAGTGGCGCAAGTAGAGGTAGTCGCTAAATCCCTGGTAGAGGACACCTCGGAATTGCAACTGGCAATGGCAAGTATGGAAGCCATCAACAAACAGCTCCAGGAAAAGCTGGACGATCAGGAAGGGCGGTCAAGGCGCAACAACGTCCGTATTTTGGGTTTGCCGGAGTCGGAAGGCAAGCGAGCCATGGACCTCTATGTCGAGGACCTCATCAAGAACAAATTGCAACCCAAAGGTCTGTCACTTTTCTTCTCGGTGGAGAGGGCGCACAGGGTGCCCGGCGGAGTACCGAAGCCGGGTGCTGCACCACGACCGGTGCTGGCCAGACTATTCAATTTCCGGGACAGGGACGCCATACTGCAAGCAGCGCGAACTTCTCCCCCTATCAAGATACTGAACTCAACTATTGCCTTTTTCCTGGACTACACAGCCGAAGTGGCCCGACGCCAGAAGACCTTCACAGAGGCAAAGAAATCCCTGCGGGCAAAGGACTTGCCTTACTCAATGCTCTTTCCGGCGAGGCTGAGAGTGGTAGCTGACCACAAAACATGGTTTTTCGACACGCCTGAAGTGGCTCAAGACTGGCTGGATGGCTGGCGACAGGTGGAAAAGCCTCATCGCACTGACAGGCAACAACGGAACCAACGAAATGAACTCCTAGATGGCTCACAAACGTCGGACAGAAATGATTCAGACCACTCATCAGACGTAGGGCTGGGCGGCGACGAACAGTAACCGGTGTCCGGAGGGTCTGGCTACGGCAACTACGACAGTATACAACTACCATATTGGGCGGGCTGCCCTTGGACTCTGGGCAGGGAGTAGCTAAGGAGGGCAGATGGGGCCATTGCCATCGCGGAACTCCTTACCCTCGCAAGCAAGTACAATGGGTGGGAAAGGGACATAGCACTCTGCTAAGTTGGGGAGGCGGGCGTTTTTTTGTCCGTGTAGCAGGGAGGCAGGGAGGTGGGGAGGGGGGGAAAATTCAACTGTTATTGTTATTGTTTACGCTTCACACGTTATGGCAAGACACAACAGGGCACTCACACACACCACTAGACAACGCAGCAGAGGTATGGTACTTATGAGAGGGACTGGGCTATCCACACTCACACCACTTCATTATGACACAACGCTCACAATCGCACGCCCTTACTGACTCAATGCGGCTGACCACGGTTTCCCCCCTAAACATGGAATGTGCGCGCGCTGGGTGACAAAATCAAGAGGGGGCTCGTATTGCAGGCACTCAAGCGGCAGAGCCCGGCACTGGTGCTCCTGCAAGAAACACATCTCACGGGTACGGCTTGTCGGGCGCTGGATCGCCGAAGCTACAAAATGGTGGCGCATTCTGCGTTTACCTCTGGTTCTAGGGGGACGGGTATCCTGCTGAGGACGGCCTCTCCGTTCATTCTCCTACAACACAAAATAGATGATCAAGGTCGCTTTGCGGCAATACATGGGCAGTGGGAGGGCCGACTCTTGAATATTGTGTCAGTTTATGTACCTCCAGCACTTCAAACAATGGCCCTGACAGCACTGGGAGAGTTCCTGCTGGACCTCCCAGTGGGTGACGTCATCATAGGTGGAGACTTTAACTCAGTGGCAGACCCAATATTAGATAAATTCCCGGCGCGCGCGCATACATCTACTCCCTCAGGCTTCCGGGTTTTTTTATCAGCATTAGGTTTAGCGGACGTTTGGAGACACAAGCACCCCACTACGGCACAATACACCTACCATTCGACAGTACACAATAGCCTATCCCGCATAGACTACTTCCTTATGTTGGGCAATGGGATGCAGGACGTAGACACCGTGGATATACTCCCAAGGGGCCTATCAGACCACTTTCCAGTGGTGATGACCCTTTCTAGCCGGGAGAAAACAAGGAAGAGAATATACCCCATCTACCCGAATTTTCTGAAAGTCCCCAAAATTAAAAAAGATCTTAAGAAAACGACCAAATTCTACTTCACTGAAAACGAAGCTTCGGTGACCTCTCCCTCGATTCTTTGGGAAGCATATAAAACAGTCCTTTGTGGGCAAGCAATGGCCTCCATCACCGGACACATAAGAGCATAGCGACAGGAATTGTCAGAGCTGGAACTGTCCCTACATAAGGCGAATGTAGCCCATATTTCAGACCGTATGGTAGACTCAGCACATGTATTACACTTACACCAGCAGCGGTACAGGGAACACGTCAGATTGCAGGTGCTTGACAATATTTCGGCCACGTCCCATAGGGTCTATGACATGGGAGATAAAGCCGGAAAGATGTTAGCATGGTTAGAGAAAAAGGGAGGGAGCAGTAGAGATATACAACAGCTACAAACTACTGAGGGACAACACACACACACCCTGAGGAGATCGTGAACTTACTAGCAGATCACCTTGAGAAGGTATATACCCCTGAACGAGGAGTAACAGAAGGCGCAGCCCTGGAATCTCTTGAACATATAGTGACCAGGACGTTTCCGCAAGAGGCAGTCCAAGAATTGGAAGCCGACCTCTCTGTTGAGGAGATACAACTAGCTATACAGGCAATACAATCCGGAAAAGCCCTTGGCCCCAGCGGGATCCCCATAGAGTGGTTTAAACTCATGTCGGATACACTCAGCCCGCCACTGTTGGCTATGTACACGGAGAGTCTCTCACAGGCAGAGCTCCCGCGGGATCAATGGACAGCTGCGATAGTGGCAATACTGAAACCTGGTAAGCCTCCGACAGACTGTGCGTCATACCGCCCTATCTCCCTTCTCAATGCAGAAGCGAAAATTCTCGCAAAGCTGCTAGCCACTAGATTAATGACGCATCTCCCGCTCCTGATTCACCCTGACCAATCGGGCTTCATGCCACACAGAAATACCGCTCTCAATCTGAGACGGATACATGGGGTCCTAGCGAGAGCCCCGTTGCTGTTGGAACAAGCCGTGATCCTTTCACTGGACGCGAGAATGGCATTTGACATGGTGGAATGGGGACATTTATTTGCGGTGCTGACCCACATGGGCTTCGGCCCTAAGTTTACAGCTTGGATACGCCTTCTATACGCCAATCCAGTTGCCCATGTTGTGGCCAATGGTCACATCTCACGTACAATTCAACTGGCACGAGGGACCAGACAGGGATGTCCCCTCTCGCCACTACTGTTCGCCCTGGTGCTGGAACCACTGGCGGCGCTGATTAGAAGCACAACCTTGTTGAAAGGCATTTGCTGGACAGAGGGGTGGGAAGATCGCGTATCGTTATACGCCGACGATAGGATGGTGTACCTGACGGATCCAGACAAGAGTATACCAGCACGCCTGGCAATATGCAACGCTTACGGGACAACATCAGGTTATACGATCAATTGGGCAAAATCAGTCCTTTATGTACTGAGAGGGCCGGCTCCCTTGTTGGACAGGGACTGCCCGCTTCTACGAGCTACGGCCTCCTTTAAATATCTTGATATATATTACAGACAATCAAACTGAATTCTTTGACAAAAACCTAAAGCCGCCTCTAGATCGATTGCGAAATGATGTGAAGCATTGGGTGTCGTTGCCGCTGACACTCCTCGGTAAGGCAGCGCTCTACAAAATGATGGCCCTCCCAAGGTTTCTCTATGCCCTAGAAAACTCACCATATCCAATTGCACCGAGATATTTTCGCCAGGTGACGGCTCTGGTGTCCAACCTGCTGTGGAGCAATAAACTTGCTCGTATCGCCCACACCAAACTAAACAGGAGTTGGTATGAGGGGGGAATTGCGCTGCCAAACTTGCAATTATACTATTGGGCGGCCCAACTCAAAACCATCAACCAATGAATTTATGCGCCCCGAGATGACCCAGCCTACAGAGCTGATTGGGTCCAACTGGGTACAGCACTCTATAACAGAAGTCAAGTAACGAAGTTGAAAGGGCCCACGAAACAAACGACCGTGATCTGGCACGCAGCGCAGGCAAGGTTGGGCTGGAAGGGGACAATTACCAAGCTTACCCCGCTCTGGGACACCAAAGCACTGGGGCAATTAAGAAAGAGCAAGGGGTTTACACAATGCGATAACATAGGAATATCCACGGTGGGAGACTTATGGGACAAGGGCACAGTAGTCTCATTCGCCCAGCTCCAACAGCACTACGATCTAAGCACGACCGAAACCTATAGGTATGTGCAGATTAGACACGCACTACTGCAAGCAATACCAGCGGGCACTGAAGTCCCTGAATCCTCACCACTGGAGGGTAGGCTGCTCACTGACTTTATGCAACATAGTGCCACTTCCCTTACCTACAAAAAACTACTACATAACCTAGTAGACCCCACATTGAAACTGCGTGAAAGATGGGTGGATGAAGTGGGTGAAATGGATGACACAGAATGGAACAAAGCGCTGGCGTCCCCCAGAGAAGTGGGCATCTCAGGCTAGTTTCGACTGGTACAATTAAAAATCCTTCATCGCATATACTACACTCGAACCACACTACACAAACTCCAGCGAGCTCCGCATCCTTATTGTCTTCGGAACTGCGGAACTGCGGCATTGAAGGTACCCTGTTCCACACCCTCTGGGAGTGTCCATACATTGCGACTTACTGGCGACAAGTAATGCGCACTATTTCGCAAACACTGAAGGTATCACTAACACCAGAACCACGCAAATGTCTCTTGAATGTATGGGATCCTAATGATTTGTCTAGATACGGTCTCATTTGGGCCACGCTGGCACTCATGGTAGCAAAGCGAGATATAGCACAAAAATGGAGCGCTGCAGATCTACCAACACTGGTGCAATGGTGCAAGAACATAGACTTATTAATGTTTACTGAAAGAGCGGTGTATGTCAGTAGGGCGTGCCCTCGTAAGTGGAACAAGGTTTGGGCTGGTTGGAACGAGTACAGGGGGGGATTTGTGACCCGCTGCCGGAAGATGACGAAGATAGCTCAAATGAAGACGAGGGGGGGGAATGAAACTGTGCCTAAGAAGCTGCTAGATACGATAGAAGATGTATTGGGTTACCTCATGTGTTAATGTGCCTATATCATCTGCAACTGCTTATTCGAATCTTACTTGAACTCTTGTCGTACTGATTGTCAATGTGAATGTTTTTTTCGCTGAAAATAATAAAAATTGTTTTTAAAAAAAAAACTAGAAGATAGTAAGAAACAAACAGAGGACATCCTAACTAGTTCAAGGAGGTGCCTTGAAAGGATACACAGTTTAACAGAACAAAGGGGTCTCCTTTCAAAGTTGGAAGGAGGTGAAAATGGCAATGATTTTATAGTTTGACACGTTTTATGGTCAGCCGTACACATGGACATTTGACATGAGAGGAAATGTGACATTATGAATGGACACATTGCATCAGTACCAGTGCACCCCAAAGTTCCAGAGAGAAAAGGAATCACTCCAAATGAGATGTTGGCTGAGGAAGAAAATAGTTGGTATAATGTTGTCTCTTTCACTGACAACTAAACAAGTTGCACAGAAAGCCTGGTACAACAAATGATTCCAAGACTCAAGAAGGCTCCTTCGAACCCAGAGACATGGCAAATGCGGAGATGTGAATTTTTGAGAGCATACGGGATCCAGAATGGGACTATCCCTATATGCAGAGGAGTCTGTGCATATGGCAAAAATGCACCAAAAATTCTGATTAATGGGATCCCAAAGGCTTAGTTGACACACCTCTGTCTTCAAATGCCCCTAGTGTACAAAAGACGGGGAGTACGAGTTTATGTACCATGGCCCCATATGAGCAAAGAGAACCTTAAAAAAAACAATTGCAACCCCTTGTCGAAGGGGCTCTCGAAACACATACTGCAGAGAGTATCAATAGGTGATATCAAGAGTTTATTGAGTTCTATCATATTATATGAGACAGCCACACTATTCAAGAGCCCGGAGCACAGGATGTGACACTGACTGAGCCTGCATGTGATGGATCATCCTTCAGTAACTACACAGAAATTGTTTGGAAACAGCTGAGAAAATTGTATCCAGACACACCAGATGTTGGGTCCCTTATGGCACAGAAAATGCAGCCAAATGAGTATCCTTCCCAATTCCTTAGCAGAATGAAAGTAAAATGAACACAGGAACTTGGGAAAAGTTGGGACATCACTGGAAGAAATGCAGAACTGTTTTATAACTTAGTGAAAAAGGGACTACCAGCTGAAGTGCAGGAGGAACTAGAAAACATAGTAGCCTTAGACGCCAAACTACGGACAGAGATACAAGCACATATAAAACACTTTTGTAAGAAGAGGCAGCAAAGAGCGAGAAAAACAACATTTTAAAAGCAGCAGCCAAATCAGTTGAGCAGAAGGAATTGCCCCTGCCACTACTCTGTTATCTGCAGTATCCCTGGGTGTGACTCCTGCAGGTATCCCAATGCAACCCTAACTATATGACCGGGGGAAAAAATAACGCAAATGGAAGAGGAGGGCAAGCCGTTTTGGGGGAAATAGATCAAACAAATTCCAGAGTGGACAGACGTGCCACTATTGTAGGTAGGTGGGACACTTAATTAGGGATTTAGGTCCAAAAAGAGCAATGAATGTAACAAGCAGATAAGAGCAACTTTGCCAACAAGTGGCACCACCTGGTGGCATCCTGGCACAACCCACCATACATCCACAAGTGACATATTGACCCAATTCAAAATGCCACATAAACTGCAGTTGCAGCCCCAGCAACTACAGCAACCTGTGTGCCAAATACAGTACTGGCCACAACAGACAGTGCAGCCCTCCCTTTAACAGCAGAGCTCCCAAGGAAGGGTAATGGCCAAGTTGTAGACTTCTTCCAGCAAAATTACATGGGAGAAAATTCTCAATGAAGATGCCCATTGAGTAGACTCATGTGCCCATTCTTATTGGTAACCGAAAGGTCAGACGAGGAACCCACTGTGATGGAAGACATACATGTTAAGTAGTGCAGCTTTCTCATCGACACTGGGCCACCAGGTGCTGAATATGTGAGAAGGGACTCCCACTATCAGATTCATCAATGGGCACACAGGGGTTCTCCAGGACTTTGATGAGGGTGACAGAGTGAATCGATTGTGATGGGACAGCCTAAAAAGGTGTATGTGCCACATTCTGTCGAGATCCTTTTAACAAGGACTCGTCCTTAACACTTGACCCCTAGTCGGCTGACTAAGTATGAAAGAGTAATATTGGGTGCCGAGAATGTAAGTGTGACAAGATGCACCATGATGAATCCATCAACCCTGTTACCGATTTCTATTATGAAGAAGTTAAAGAGGAAGTTGATCATGATTGTTTGGATGTGACAGAAATGTGTACAAAGCCCACACCTGACCTCCTTGACGTTCCTCTGAAAGAGTCAGACTTTGTACTGTTTGTTGATGGGTCATGTTTGAGAAGGGAAAATGGAGACTTGATGTCTGGTTATGCTGTATGTACTGTGTGAAGTATCATATAAGCTTCCTGTCTAAGAGGAATCAAGTCTGCACAAATAGCCAAATTGTTCGCTTTAACCAAAGAATGTAAAATTGGGAGGAAATTGAGAGTAGCCCTATTACGGATAGTCAGTATGTTTTTGGGGTTCTGCATGACTTTGGCCAATTGTGGATAGAGGGGATTTCTGACATCTTCAGGATCTCCCATCAGAAATGGCAAAAATGTTAAAGAACTATTGGAAGCATTGTAATTGGCAAAAGAGATTGCAGTGGTCAAAGTCAGGAAAAGATTATGTGACACTGGGTAATCGGTACGCTGACCAAGTGGCACGTTTCTGTGCTCGAAATACAATGTCTTTGACCAGAGGGGGGATGAAAAAAGAAGTTACCAATTGCCAACTAATGTTTTTCTCTGCTTTTGAAACATGGGACGAAGTTAGGCAGTTACAGGATGAGGCAGATGCAAAAGAGAAGGAACACTGGATAAAATCAGATTGCACAAGAAAAGCAGACGATGAAGTATGGGTGTGTCCAGATGGTAGACCAATAATGCTAGATAGTTTGTTGTCACAAATGGCTAGGGTATATCATGGAACTACATACATTGGGAGGGATGCCATGATTAGATATTTCAGGAAAACATGGTATAATCCAAAGTTTAGGGGAATTGCAGAGTCTCTGCCAAACATGTTTGACCTGCCAACAGCAAAACCCGGGTAGACAGACAATAGTCAGTTGTGGAAAACTTGGAAAAGCAGAGGGACCATTCACAAGATTGCAACTGGACTTCATTGAGTTGCCACTGTGCAACGGTTAGAAGTATGTCCTTGTCATTGTATGTCTGTTTTCTCGATGGGTAGAAGCCTATCCCACGAGGAGGAATGACAGTCTCACAGCTGCCAAATTACTGTTAAGAGAGCTCATTCAATGATTTGAATTTCCATATCTTTGGAATCAGATTAAGGCCCTCATTTTAATAATGAGGTAATCAAATTTATTGGTACAACTATCAAAATTGAGCAGAAATTACATTGTGCTATTCTGGAGTGGTTGAGCATCTCAATGGCACAATAAAATCCAGGTTAGGGAAAGTGTGTGCATCCACTTCACAGAAATTTGCCCCTTGTATTGTTGAGCCTTAGAAGCATTCCTGACCAAAGAACAGGATTATGTCCACATGAAATCCTCATGGGAAGAACAATGAGACAAGCATATGTACCTGGAAACAAATTGATGAATATAACTGATGATCTAGTGTTGGACTATTGTAAAGGACTAGCTGATCTGGTACGTTCTGTGCACCTCCAGGTTGGAGAAGATGCAACCACAGCACAGCCGAACCAAGCTCATGATTTGTGTCCTGGAGACTGGGTCATGGTGAACAAGCACACAAGGAAATTGTGTCTGGAACCCAGGTGGAAAGGACTGCATCCAATCATATTGGTCACAACAACAGCAGTGAAGTGTGCTGGCTTGCCAAATTGGATCCATGCCAGTCATACCCAGAACGTCCCAAGTCCACCTGCACGACAACAGCAGCAACTGGCAGAACAAAGAAATGAACCAGAAGCTGAAAGTTGTGAAGTCGTGGAAATCAGAGAAACAGACTCTGAAGAATGAATTGACGATGAACAACCAAGTATAAGTCAAGTAGAGTGGGCACCAGTTACTGGGACTGAAGAAACTGCTGCAGAGGCTGAGATAGAGCCGGAGCTTGAAAGACCAGAAAAAAGTGAGCAAAGAAAAACAGAATCAACTGCCGAAAATCCAGATCAATCTCAGTCAGAAGAAGAAAAGAAGAGACCAGAGGGTTCAGAACAAATACAAACAACAGAAGAAGAAAAAGCAGAGAATTCACAACAAGTCCAACCAAAAGAAAGAGAAAATAAAATGACGCTTGAAATAGCTGAAGAAGGTGAAAAGGCAGTACAGACAAACAGGGTTAGAAAGGGATTTCACTAGCCGAGTGGAGTAAAAAGACTGAGATACTTTCTAAGAAGAAAAACAGGGAATTAGAACAAGTAAATGTGGTGTCAAGTCCGGTTAAACAAGAACAATCAAGAAGAACATCATTAAGGTTGTCAAAAAGAGTTAGGGTTCCAAGTAGAAAATATAAGGCTCCAGAGTGGACTTACATCATCCTGGAAGATTTCGAAAATCTTCATCTAAATGAAGCACCAGAAAGTGACACTATTGCAGGATCTGGTGACAGGGAATTGAGATCACCTTAAGGAAAATACTTTTTGCATAAAAGGAGGAATTACTGAGTGTTGTTAACTAACAAAGAGAAAATTCCCAAGAAAAAGGGCTAACTAAATCTGAAAGCTTTTAGAGTTTGAAAAGCGTTATTGAATGAATTTTCATAGATAATAAAACAGTACAAAAAAGAATACCGGACAGTAAGGTATGTAGAAACATAGCAGTATAAGGAATATAATCAACAATGAACAAATCAATATAATACCTATAACAATATTGGTATCTACATATTCATATAAATAATAATATAAACTAAAAGAAGGCTATATTAACCAAAATTATGAAAGATAAAGAAAAAGCAATTCAAATGAGTAATTTAAATTAGGGAACATTCATTGATAAAAGAGTCAAGACTAGACGACATAGTAGACCAGGAAGTAGAAGAATCATTAGGAGAATGAGGAAAAGAACATTGCCCATGTCTGAGAAAAATAATCCATTCCCACCATGCATTAACTGAGAGTGATGTAGCATCTTTCCAATTACAAGTGATAGATTTGAATGCAGTTGAAATAAGACAATCAATGTAACTTTAAAAAGAGAAGATTTAAGAATTAGGATATGAAAAGATAAAGTATTTTGGATCTTAAGGATCCGGGTTATAATATTCCATATATCTGATAGAAATTTATAAATAATAGGACAGTTGAAAAATAAATGTTGTATATCACCTGTTGTAGAATGACAATGCCAACATATCGGAGTATCTAGGAGTTTAGCTCTGTATAATTTGTCTGGGGTCCAAAAACATTGATAGAGGAGCTAAATATTAGTTTTTATGAGGGTAGCCGGAAGATAATTAACAGTGTTGGATTACCAAATATCCTTCCAGGATATGCCAAGGGATTGTATATTAATGTAGGTGACCATTTTGGATTAAGATGTGTGAAGGAGGATTTGGGAATGGTACGTTTTTTGTATACTTTGGAGGCCTAAGCGACCAAAGACAGAAATACAAAACTCCATACCAGAGGACTGGGATAGGGACTGGGATAGGGAAAGGAGTTATTAAAGCATTAGGAACCGTATTACATAGTAATGTATATCTATATAATTCCGAAGCAGGTATGTTATATTTCGTTTGAATAACATCGAATGAATAAAACATATCATATTGACAAATATCAGCAACAAAGAAAATACCAACTGCAAACCAGAAATTCCAGAAAGAAATATGCTTATGGTATTGAAGTTTATGATTGAACCAAAGAGAAACTTTTTTAGTGGAGGCCAAAGAAGTAGAAAAGCTATTGTCAAATGACAAAAGGGCAAGTTTGGAATTAGCAATAATGGGAGAATGTTTACCAAATGAGCTGTTTGTCATGGTAAGAACTGCAGGTAATGGGTATGGAGCTAAGATATTTGTCTCCAGGGTAAGCCATTTAGGTGCCTGAGAAGGAGAAATAATCTGAAACCATAAGGAACTATGTGCCACAAGAAATGCAAAATGATATTTTTTAAAATCTGGAAGACCCACTCCGCCTTCACATTTAGGCAATTGTAAAGTCTGAAGGCTGATTTGTGCCGGCTTAATATTCCAGATGAATTGAGTGAATAATTTATACAATTTAACATAAAAACTGGACGCAAAAGAGAAGGGCATCATGGACAATCGGTATAAAATGTGTGGAGTGATAGACATTTTGAGTGCCTCAATACGACCCTACCAATTTAGATGAAGAGTCGACCAATCTGAAAGCTTTTGAAGTGTGGGATCACACAAAGATTTTTTTTTTTTTTTTAAAGAAAATACATTTTAGAAATAATTTAAATACTAAAATGGCAGAAGTGAAAGTGACTGAACATCCAAAATCTAGTTTAAAACGAGGATGTGTTAAGTTAAAGTCTGCACATACTCAAGGTGGATCAAAGTGGGGCTTTGTGGGCCTTTCCATCCCATGCGCCTTGATGCCTCTGGGCAAAGTTTGCGCAATACAAAACTTATTTCATTCATTCATTCATTCACTGTGATGCCAAATCTGCTAATTTTCCAATTTGTTTGGAGACACCCTAATTGGGCATTCCTAAAGGGATCAGATCCAACAATGGCACACACTCTGTTAATAATATCTCCTCCCACCTCACCACCATGTTAGGGATAACTCAAAAACTTTCTTCAGCTTATCATCCCCAAAGCAACAGCATATTGGAGTGCCTCAAAGGCCTCCTAAAGAACAAAATAAGGAAACTATGTGTAACATTAAAAAATAAATGGTTGTAATGTCTCCCACTAGCACTGTTCATCTTGAGAAACACCCCAGGAACACCATTTGATCCCACATCAGATAGCGATAGAGAAAATAATGAACATATCAGTGCCAGCAACTAAACATAAGTTGCAGATTGAGAGTGCATCTTAGGTTCCTGAAACAAAGCTATCAAAAGCGGCAAAGTCCTTCTCTAAACAGGTTATACGTGCAGCCGAAAAGCACGTTAATGCGTCTCCAGAGGATGACCAATAGACGCCCATACCATAGGAAACTTCTATTTACATAATGAACCTTTTTCACAAGTGGAAAGACAGCAAATTTAACAGACCCTTCCTGGTGACGGACAGCACAGCTGCCATCATGAAAGTTCAAGACCACAAACCAGGGTTTCACCTCTCAGACATTCACCTGCACCCCGCTGTGCAGTCCACCCCTTCAGACACTGAGCAGGAAATAAAAGAGGGGGGAGAACAGGAGAAGCAACCAGAGTAAAATCCTTCTCTCCCGCTTCAATAAGAGACAGTATGTATGTCAAGTTATGTATTCCATTTTTGTTTTTCCTGCACTGTGCACTAATAATGATGCTTTTAGTCCTTGTGTATTTCTATTCAATTTTTCCTACATCAACCAAGGACAAAGCCTCCGCCCCCATTGGGGGGCGCTAATTTCAGGACCCGGGATCACCGTGGCCAAGGCCCTTTCCTGATCCAGCGACATGCTGGTCAGTGACAACTCCATTTTGCAACGAGAAGTGGTGAGGACATGAAAATTCATGTTACTTCAACACGTCGCCAATGCGGTGGCCAGGGGTTTTAAAGGTTACCTGCTCCATGGCATCTGCCTTTTAAAAGCCGAGCATCGCAGTGGACAGACTGGCAGTAATGTGTCCACTCTTCACAAACCTAGAAAGAGTTGGTATTGGACAGCAGAATTGTTAGTCTACGCTGTTAGGTTTGCACACTTCCAGACTGCAGCCCCAGAATTGATGCAGGTGGCTAGGTGGCAACCACCACAGTTTGTGAGAGTATTACTTCTTTACTTTGTCCTTTTTAGTTTTAAACATGTTGGAAAAAAAGTCAGACCTTGTTTAGCATCCGTTTTGAACACCTAATTAGAGCAAAGAACTTCTGAAAGCTATTAGTCCCCTTCACCCCGACTCTTCCATTAAGGGGCAAGACGTGCTGCAGCATCTTCAATCATTTTGTATCTGCTTGAGCTAATCATGTAGTAGACACTGGATTATGTGACAAGTGCGGCAAATCCAAAATTATCTGATATCGCAGCGGGCCCATAATGCCATTGGTCCCAATCACAGGTTGGACTAGGTTGAACAGTTCATACAACTTTAGGTAGTTTAGAGACCTCGCAAAACTGGTTGCACAAGACATTAATCACAACCTGTAAAGTAAAGTTCATTTAAATATCCCTTTTTGCATTTGTAATACTTGCTATTTGAGCTGTTATTGGAACTGAGAGAACATAGAGGTAATGAATCTGTGATGCTTTGAATTGCCAAATATCAGCTGCGGCTTGGTCGAATCTGTGCCATCTAAAAGCTAATCAAAACCAAAGGTGATGATGGACGGAGTGTTGAACATTGCAAGTACTCACCCCAGTCAACTGATCTGGGTTTAAGTCATCATAATTCTTTAGCTCACTCCACCACCCCAGTTCAGACATGGCCATATGCAAATCAGTCTGACCCTGTGCCTCATGGGAACAGTCCAGCCCCAACTGCCAAGCCATGTCTTCCCTGGACCTGAAACAAGCATCCTGGGACCGGTTTCTAGTTAATCAGCCGCCATCAGCCAGGCTAGCTTGAATCCAGTGGCAAAGTGAGTAAGGTCACTACCTTGCAAACTAAGGGCGAACAAAGCCAGGCTGCACTGTTCCCATTGGGCGCAGGGTCAGGACTGATTTGCATATGGCTCGGTCCAAACTGAAATGGCATGCAAAGAAACTATGGATTTAGGCCCAGATCTCTGAACTGGGGTGGATGTATAACATTGTTCTGCATTCTGTCCATCAATTGTTGTTTTTGCATTTGCCACCCCGAGGGGGACGGGTATGCTCAGACTTGAGTCCCATGCTCTCCATGCCACTGGAGTCAAGCTATTCCGGCTGAAGAGGGCTGAAAGCCCAAAACCGGTCCAAGGATGCTTGTTTCCAGTCCAGTGAGGACCTGGGCTGGCAGTTCGGACTAGCCTGTTCCCATTGGGCGCAGGGTCAGGACTGAATTGCATATGGCTGGGTCCAAACTGGAATGGCATGGTGAGCAAAAAAACTATGGATTAAGTCCCATATCTCTGTACTGGGGTGAATGTATCACATTGTTCTGCATTCTGTCCATCAATTGCTGTTTTTACATTTGTCAATCTGAGTTGGACGGGTATGCTCAGACGTGAGTCCCATGCTCTCCATGCCACTGGAGTCAAGCTATCCTGGCTGATGAGGGCTGAAAGCCCGAAACTGGTCCTAGGATGCTTGTTTCCAGTCCACTGAGGACCTGGCCTGGCAGTTCGTGCTGGACTGTTCCCATTGGGCGCAGGGTCAGACTGATTTCCATATGGCTGGGTCCAAACTGGAATGGCATGGCGAGAAAAAAAACGATGGATTTAGGCCCAGATCTCTGTATTGGGGTCAATGTATGACATTCTTCTGCATTCTGTCCATCAATTGTTGTTTTTGCATTTGTCAATCTGAGTGGGACGGGTATGCTCAGACCTGAGCCCCGTGCTCTCCATGCCACTAGAGTCAAGCTATCCTGGCTGATTAGGGCTGAAAGCCCAACCCCGGTCCTAGGATGCTTGTTCTCATTCCAGGGAGGTCCTTGCCTGGCAGTTTGTGCTAGACTGTTCACATTGGGCGCAGGGTCAAGACTGATTTGCATATGGCTGAGTCCAAACCGGAATGGCAGAGTGAGCAAAAAAATTATGTATTTAGGCCCAGATCTCTGTATTGGGGTGAATGTATGACATTCTTCTGCATTCTGTCCATCAATTGTTGTTTTTGCATTTGTCACCCCGAGTGGGAGGCGTATACTCAGACGTCAGTCCTGTGCTCTCCATGCCACTGGAGTCAAGCTATCCTGGCTGATGAGGGCTGAAAGCCCAAAACCAGACCTAGGATGCTTGTTTTCAGTCCAAGGAGGACCTGGCCTGGCAGTTCAGGCTGGACTGTTCCCATTGGGCGCAGGGTCAAGACTGATTTGCATATGGCTTTGTCCAACCTGGAATGGCATGGTGAGCAAAAAAACAATGGATTTAGGCCCAGATCTCTGTACTGGGGTAAATGTTTGAAATTGTTCTGCATTCTGTCCATCAATTGTTGTTTTTGCATTTGTCACCCGAGTGGGACAGGTATGGTCAGACGTGAGTCCCGTGCTCTCCATGCCACTGGAGTCAAGCTATCCTGGCTGATGAGGGCCGAAAGCCCGAAACCGGTCCTAGGATGCTTGTTTCCAGTCCAGGGAGGACCTGGCCTAGCAGTTCGGGCTGGACTGTTCCCATTGGGTGCAGTGTCAGGACTGATTTGCATATGGCTGGGTCCAAACTGGAATGGCATAGTGAACAAAAAAACGATGGATTTAGGTACAGATCTCTGTACTGGGGTAAATGTATGACATTGTTCTGCATTCTGTCCATCAGTTGGTGTTTTTGCATTTGTCACCCGAGTGGGACAGGTATGCTCAGACGTGAGTCCCGTGCTCTCTATGCCACTGGAGTCAAGATATCCTGGCTGATGAGGGCCGAAAGCCCGAAACCGGTCCTAGGAAGCTTGTTTCCAGTCCAGGGAGGACCTGGTCTGGCAGTTCGGGCTGGACTGTTCCCATTGGGTGCAGGGTCAGGACTGATTTGCATATGGCTGGGTCCAAACTGGAATGGCATAGTGAGCAAAAAAACAATGGATTTAGGCCCAGATCTCTGTACTGGGGTGAATATATGACATTGTTCTGCATTCTGTCCATCAATTGTTGTTATTACATTTGTCACCCAGAGTTGGACGGGAATGCTCAGACATGAGTCCCGTGCCCTCCATGCCACTGGAGTCAAGCTATCCTGGCTGATGAGGGCTGAAAGCCAGAAACCGGTCCTAGGATGCTTGTTTCCAGTCCAGGGAGGACCTGGCCTTGCAGTTTGGGCTGGACTGTTCCCATTGGGTGCAGGGTCAAGACTGATTTGCATATGGCGGGGTCCAAACTAGAATGGCATGGTGAGCAAAAAAACGATGGATTTAGGCCCAGATCTCTGTACTGGGGTGAATGTATGACATTGTTCTGCATTCTGTCCATCAATTGTTGTTTTTGCATCTAAAAGCTAATCGTCCTATGTCGGAAAATAAAATGGGCAAATAATCAAATCAAAAGCAACTGTAAGCACCCCACTTGAGTAAGGCAGATTAACCACTAACCCTACTAATGGAAATAAAGAATATATCCGAACCTTCCACCCCAAAGCACCCGTACAAGACAACGGATCTCGTACACAGACACCATTGTCACATTATCAAAAACACACACCTAAAAATAGATATTAATAGTCAGCTGGGTTGTTTCATAATTATAACCACAAACCAAGCACTGCCTTCTCAAGACTCCACCCCCAAGTGAGAAAAGTAGGGTATCCAGGCGCTGAAATGTCAGGTTAGGATTAAACAGGCCACTAAATACTTTTTAAATGTTTTCGGAGTGGATTTATAAACGTTTGTATACCGCATGAGCACCAATCATTTTCTCACACTTCCCACGGCGTACATTTTGTCTTTTTTAGTTGTGCACTGAATATAAAAGCACCACATTTAGATACATTGGAGTGTTGTTGAAGAATTTAGTTAATTTCATTAAAAGTGTGTGTGTTTGGTAAAGCGCTGCTTGCCAGCGAGGCTGCTTCCGAGCGCTGAAGTGCCCTGGCACCAGTTACAAAGAGTACACCACATACACAAGGTGGGCATGATGCAGCACTACATGGTAGGCATTCACCTTTTGGTGCACACGATTTAAATGCTTAAGGTGTGTTAGTTTGAGAGGTAGTTCACAGTACCTAGCAGTACTTACGGAACTATGGGAATATGACCCGCCTTTGGGGAAGAGCTATTGCCTGCTAGTCCCGATCTAGTTATAATAAGTACTGGGCCACTGCAATGCCCTTAGCAATGGATGCTGGTGGGATGCAGCAGTAGGCATTGTTAGCAAAGTGTTACAGTAAAAGGTCACCATGATTGCAGTGTGATAAGTAAGTGAGTACATCACAAGTACCGCACAGGTGGGGCAGCGAGAGGCCCTTGCAGTGAGTAAACAGAAGCGGAGTGAGCCTGCTGAAAAAAATAAGGCTGCAACAGTGTGCTGAGAGAACGAGCGAGTGAGAACTCTGGCCGCTGCTGTCCTCTTGCTCACACACCGTCGAGATAGGAGATCATCACGGATGTTGGCACGTCTCCCATCATTTCCCACATAAAAATAAAAAACATTTAGTAAACAAAGGAAAACCACGTGCCCAGAAAAGGGAGAGGAAGAGGGACAAGGGAGGTGGTCAACATGGACAACTAGAGGAGCGGGAGCAAAGACAACTCGGACAACGGGCGACGCTCTGACATAGGAGCTGAGGTCAGAACACAAGCAGGAACTAACAAACTAGCCGAGGCAAAAGAAACAGTAGTGCGCCAACAATATAAATCACCTCTCGAGAAATAATCAATGTAAATGTGTCAGCCTCCAGGACGGGAACAAAACAGCCATAATGCGGGACAAAAATAAATGAAATGAAATGAAAAATTATATTTATATAGCGCTCAGACTACCCGGAGGCCTCGCAGCGCTTTAGACTGATTACTGTGGCGAGCTACCGGGAGGATTAACACGCTTTTGCATACAGATGAGTTTTCAACGCTTTCCTGAATGCCATCCGGTTGGCGTTCTCTCTAAGAGCCAAGGGAAGAGAGTTCCAAAGCCTCACAGCCGTGTGAGAGAAGGAACGACCGCCCCACCGGGCTTTGTTGATTTTGGTTGTGGTCGCTAGGTGCAGTGACCCAGAACGAAGGGCTCTGGAGGGGGCGTAGGGCACAACTAAGGGGAACAGGATGGCAGGGCCTGTTCGGTGGAAGGATTTGTGCACAATGCACATGGCCTTAAACTGTGCTCTCGCAGCAGAAATAAAGCATTTGCAAAACAAGCCAAAGGAATTTTGAAAGGCAGGCCAAGGAACAAATGAAAGTGATGGGTGTGGTAAAAGCCCACAGAAGGAGATATAGCATTTTGAGAGACAGCGCATGCGCGCTGCCTAGGCTCGACCTAAAAATGAGTATTAGACTAGGGCATCTTAGGGATTACTTACCTGCCGTCTGAATGTAGTTACTAGAAAGCTAAGACCCTACCCCCTGACTGCACAGACAGACCAGGTCTCAGTATTATGGGATCGGTATTTGCTCAGGAGTGGCATCCAGGAGCCAAGTTCACAGTCCTTTCAGATTTGACACAATAATAAGACAATGTCTACAAATATGGGGTGCAAACATACAGAGATATATTTGGACAGGAACTACCACACATCCTAGAATTGCAATGAAATCAACATGACTTTCTCTTTGTTTCAAACAAAATGGGACAATAGAGGTTGGCAGTAACCTCTAGAGCAACACCACTATGTTCAATGCCAGTATGCAGGAGGGCACCTCCATTCTGATCAACCACTATTGGCAGTGCGGGGTACGGCTCCATATGCAACTAACCCCATAATAGAATAGCCTCTGCTCCCTAGTGACTCTACACACACCCTTCCTTGTGATACCAGGAGTGGGCCTCTCAACATTACGTGACCTTCGCATGAGCCGTCCAATGGCCTTGTTGCGTCACTACCAGAATAAAAGAGCTGCAGAGTACTTTAGCACTGTAGTCATGAAAATGTTCCACAGGAGTCCAGACTATTTAATGAGGTCCAGCTGTTCTTCAGAAGTATCCCACCATTTGTTCGGGCAAAAACAGTTGTCTGGTGGTTGCAGATCACGAGGTGGAATTGATGATGCAACAGTAGATGGATTCAATGCTGTTAAAGAAGAACTACAAGCCATTAGATTGATGTTAATGCGGCACAGATATGTGCTGGACTTGATGATGGCCATGAGGGGGGGGGAGGTGCAAGAAGATTGGATTGTCCTGCTTCACATATGTGCCGGCAACGATGCGGACGGAGGGACATTGACTGAGGCCATTCAGACACTGCATGACCTACAAAAGAAAATGGACAGCGAGGGTAGAACCCCCGATGAATGGTTCATGGGTTGGTTTGAGTAGGTGCTGTCTTGGATTTCGGGGTTGTTCAAGTCCTTGTTGGCTGTGGTGGAATTCTTGCTCTTGACATTTTTCAGATAGTAATGGTGTGCTATAAGAGATTGACAGCTAAAGTGGGAGCAGCATTTATGGTTAGAAAATGCACTAAGGTAGTGAAGGGACAGAGTAGTGAGTATGAGGTAATCCCCTAGAAGATGGTAGAGTAGGAAAAATAGTTGAAGAATCCACTATAGAGGGGAATGATAGTGGTCAGAATGAGAAACATCTTGTAGAGACCCCCACAGATCTAAAACCCCAGACCCCCATGCAGACCTTTCAGATTAGAAATAGTATCATACCCATGAAATTAGCAACAGACCCGTATGGAAATAGATACGTGCGGAAAGGCAGTGGGTTAAGCAGAAACCAGCCGGTCACCTGCTTGTCACTTTTCACTTCAGTTTCAGGAATCATGATCGAACATTTTGTGGTTAGTTCAGCTGAGCTGCTGCACAAAAATAGGTCTCCATAATCTTCAACTGCTAGGGGAACAAGCCGAGATGGACAAATCACATATGGACCCACTTCCCCCCTAAACGCTTCAGTTTCTCACTTCAATGCAGTTTCTCATAATCCCCTGCTTGAGGAAACATACACATACTATCAAACATGTGCATGTTGCTGCAGAAATCACAGGTAAAGGTCAGACAGCTTGGTAAAAGAAACCACACATAAAGGTCAGATAGCTTAGCCCAATTAGCATTTAGCAAGATATAACCATGCATTGTGCAGTCACTTAAACACATTTGTGCTTCACTTGAATCCCGAGAACTGAAACCCACATGGGATGTTTCTGCTTATTGTTCATGGAAATTGCGAAAAGGTCAAAAGTTTTAAAACTATCATTTTGCAGTTTTAGAGAATAAATATTGCTGCCTCTGAGCTGTGCTTTGGACATCAGGGTTCATCTACATGGAGGTAACTGATCTCCCCTGCAGTATTTGACTACACCTATATTGCTTTGCCAATTGTGTCTTGGTTTTTATCTTTCTTAGATTTCCCTCCAACAGTAGGCTTCTTCTGCTAATGCCTGCCCTTGTGCAGTCGGTCCAGTCACAGTTCATCTCTGACCGCTCCACAGTGGACAATTTGTGTACAGTTACACATCAACTAGATCCCAAGCTTGAGGTAGTGGCTTCTGTTTTAGATGTCAAAAAGGTGTTGTTTGATTCAATTGAATGGGAATTTGTTTATGATACTATAGAGAATGGGTGTGGGAAGGGCTTTCTTACTATAGATCACATTACTATGTAATCCCCCAAATGGCATGGATATGGCTGAATTACTGTGGGACCTGTATTGCCGGAATTTTGGACTTGATATAGGAATGGATTAAGCTGCCCTTATTGGTTGCTGGCAGGATCGCCCAGATGAAAATAGTGGTGCTTCTGAAACTACTGTATCTATTTCAGAACGTCTCCATTCGTCTCCGAGGAGTGTTTATTTTCCAACTACACTCCCTCATGATAGCTTAGGCTGAGAAACAGCCACAGATAAGTTGGTGTAAGTTACAGAAGGCCTAATACAAGGGAGGGTTTGGGTCTCTCAATTTTGAGCTCAACTACTCAGTTGCAGAGGACCAATTTGCTAATCATTGGATTCATAATGTCCTACGGGCTCCACATGTGGATTTGGAAGGCAGCTTGATTGAGCCAGTCTCCACCCAGTCTAAACTTTATAGTAGATCACATACATAGCGGGCACCGGGCAATCCCTCGGTGGGCCGCACGGGTGGGGGCCGGTATTGGGCCCCTGGGGACCGTTTTTGTAACAGGGCCGTTTTTGCAGCATAGCTGCAAAATCGGCCCTGTATCAAAATCGGCCGAAAACCGGCCCCGCAAAGAGTTCGGCAGCACCTCCAACTCCCCCCCGCCCCCCCCACCCCCGAGTGGCAAGGGGGGGAGGGGCCGAGCGCTTTGCCAGGGCCGGTTGTGGTTCCCAGTCCGGCCCTGGTAGATCACCTCACCCAGAGCAGAAGACATATGGTGGAGTACTCAGGTTGGGGACTGACATGGCTGGTGGAACTCAGCAGAGAACGCCTCCTTTCTGGAACCGGGCAGATTGCAAATGAAGTTCTAGCTAAAAAGCGGATAATTCCATTATTTCCAGACACCCCAGATGGCTGGGAGTTACTATCTTCCCTGCTGATGAACCGATACGCCAAATAACTTGGGACTCACTTGTATAGCAAAATGTGCTGCACTACCCCTGAACCAGAATGGCATGCTCGGGCACATTGGTCCACGGACCTAAGCATTGACATTACTGGCAAACAATGTTCATTTTGTTGTGAGCAAACCAGAGCAATGGAAATATAGACATATCCATTACAAATACCTCCATAGAACATATTACACCCCTGTAAGCATGATGAAGAATGGCTTTTTATCATACTCCACCTGTCGTGGATGTGCTGCCCTTGATGCAGATTCTTTCCTTTTAGCGTGTTCATTACCCAGCAGTTACAACATTCTGGGCCCAAGTGACGCCAACACTTGACATAATGATAGACAATGCTGCCCCCATCTCGCTTATGATGTTAATACTGGAAGGCATAATGTATGCTCCTAAGCACTTTAGGAAATTGTAGGCAATGGCATCCCTCTTGGGCCGCAGTTGCTCCGACATGGGGAGTGGCAAAAGGGCTCCAGAGTATAAATGTTGGTTGAAAGATGAGATTATATGCAGATATTTGGTGGAACTCCATGTCTATCAGTTGCCACCCTCATCCAGGTGGAGAGACGTTTGGGGGCCTCTATGAAAATACGTAACAGGAGTGGATGTGCATGGAAAACGATGAAAAAATGGATATGTAGGAACATGATTGAAACATGAGATAGAGCTCCAACATAACCTGATAGACAATCTGTGTGGACTGAGGGGCACTGCGTTGAGACCAGGATTCTCAGAGCAACTGAGTCAGTATGGGCCTATATGCATACCGTGAATAACTTAACCAAATGCCCAGATGGGTTTATGCATGATGTAATTTTGTTGGTCTACTGTCTGTTGTGGTCATGCAAGTAAACTCTCAGAAATAAAATGAGAAAGAAAAAAATCCAAAGATAAGGACTTCTGTTTTGTGAAACCTGCCTAGAACGGGCAAATGTGATGATTCTTAAGAATCATTGGGGAGGGTAATTGTTAACTTTAACTTCTATAAAATAAATGCTTTACACTAATGAAAAATCGAACTCTAGCTAACAAAGCAATTATAGGCCTCAAACTCCACGTAGATAAAATGATCTTTTCATGTCACAGGAGAATAATGTTTGAACCTATTTTCACTGGCAAGGCAACAACTTTTGCAAGGAAATTAAAAGTGTTGTCACGGTATAATTTTAGTTTATCTAGCTGTTTTGCATAATAACACAAAATGTGGCAATATTTGTTTTAATTCAGGTAGAGTACCTGAGACGCTCGTCGTTATAGAATTATTAAAGACTTCCAAAATTTATTTTCTTGCTACTGTTACACTCTAGTAAATTCTGGTTGGTTTATTTTGTGGGAACCATGTACAACTCAATTAGATGTATAAAATCCTTTGTTCAGAATAGATCAGTGACTGAATAAACGAAATAAATAATATTTTGTGGACAGATTATCGTGTCTAAATATCCAGGAACAAAATATTGAGAAGTTAAGTGCAAAGAGGTAAGTATAGATTTAATATCCTGAACTCCACATCTGTGTACCTTTAAGATATATATATCGTCAAGGTGCATGTATGTGGAGTTATATATAGTAAAACTTTGTTTTCTTGTAAAAACGTAACTTCACATTATTTTTGTCCTCAAAGTTGTCTTGGCACAATATTTTGTCCATGCAATATTTGTTGTCTGATGTTTTGCCTAAACACCATTCAGAACCCTATAAAAGTATGCTTTTTTTGGATAAGTTATAGAGTCCCTTTTCCATTGTTCCTATGAGGAGAATACATGCCAGATTACTCTCCCATTTTTTAAAATATTATATGGATTTCAATGGTGTAGGACAAAAATCCTACACATTCTTTTTAAACAACCAAATGAACAAATAGAACCCAAGCTCTTTTGTCAACCTCCGATCCAGCACCCCATCTGACCCACTGGGCTTCAGTCATGGCTATTGGTGGTTATACTTGCCTGACCCATCGGGTCAATCTGGATCCCTCAACAATGACACCATTGCTGTCAAATTTCATGATGTTTTTGTGCACAGCCTCTGAAGATATGAATAGGTTGTTCTATTGTCATACATTGATCCAGGCCCTTTTCCCATACCTTCATCAGAAGAGGGATGCACTCCTTCGACTTACTTGCTGTGTCTCTCTTTGCGACCATTAAACCAAATCTTACCAACGACTACTTGCATCCATTGGTTTTTTTTTAAAAGATTTTTATTGAAGTCATTTGCAGTCTCTTAAATCAGATACAAAAAGTAAAAATTTCGCAAAAAGTACATTATCATTCTTTTTGAGTATAACATAATATATAGAGAATTACTCAAAATACCGTCCCCAGATCTGTTCGAACTTTTTTATACCCCCAACTCGTTTTGCATACAGTTGTTTGCATTTCCTAACCCTTTTCATTTTTTCAAACCATTCCTGAAACACCGGAACTTGTGGTGTGCACCAGTTCTGTAATAACAATGATCTAGCAGCGGCCATTGCAATATAAATCAATTTAGCCAAATGAATTGAAAATTTACATTCTGGATCGAAACCAAACAATAATATTTTTACGTTGCAAGGAATTGATATCACATAATAGGTTTTAAAAAAAACAAAAATTTCCTCCCAAAAAGACTTAATTTTAGGGCAGTAAGCCATAATGTGAGACCAATTTGCTGGATCACAATGAAAACATCTAAAACAATTAGCAGACGTATTATCGTACATTTTGGCAATAATTGCAGGAGTGTGGTACAAAAGCCATTTGCTAAAAAATAACATTCTGCGCCAACTGGCGCCGCGTAATGAACCAAAGTTAAACTGATTAATTAATAGTTTTCCATATGTCAGTTGATAACACTATATTTTCCTGTGTATGCCATTTACGTATAACTTTAGAAGTCAGCTCTTCCTCCCGACTCTGTGTCAAGCAATGTTTCCATTCCCCGGGTTTCTTCATAACACCATTTACAAAAAGATCTCTGACAATGGAGAAGAAATACTAATAATACTGGGGTCTAATTGCGCCAGAGTTTTATAGATCACGATGTAGGACCCGATTAGCAGAAAGTTACCAAAAATCAGACGTGTCATATCATCGACAGCTATCCAGGACCAATTCCCCAGAAAGTCAGCTAACGTTTTAAACCCTGCGCGGCCCCAGTTTACGATAACTATGGGTTCAATCTTAATCCTTAAAAATGCGAAAGCACCGATTAAGGGAGTTGTTAAATTAAAGAGGGGGAGGGAATATCTCTTAAGCATGGCATCTCGTCGTTTGAAAAAACAATTTAGGGTCTTATATCGAACAAGTTTAGGTGATTTCGGCACAAGAAGAGGGGATGGGATCTGAACTTCTAAGCATATTAACTCAAAGAAAAAATTTATAAATAAACCCGCACCTGGGTTTGTATTTTTAAATCTATCTAGGTACTGCGCAAAGTATGCGTAGTAATAATCTTTTAAATTTGGTAGTGAGAGACCTCCATATTCAGTTTCTTCATATAAAGTCCGTAAGTCAATTCTAGGCGTTTTTTTTGCCCAAACAAATGCGGAAAACATAGATTCTATTCTGGAAAAGAAGGAGCCAGGCAGAACAACTGAGATAGTGGAAAATAAGAAATTAAAGAGGGGGAGTATTGACATTTTAATCAAGGCGATTCGACCAAGAATAGATAAAGGTAATGGATCCCAGCAAGCAAACATTAAACAAACTTTCCGAAGCAAAGGGACAAAATTGAGTGTATATAAATCCTGAACTATGGGAGAGAAAAAAATCCCCAAGTATCTTTTAGGTTTTGAATTGATACAGCCATGCAGATCTGGATGTAATACTGGATCTGCGCCCCCACAAACCAAAATTTCTGTCTTTTTTTTATTAATTCGGTATCCCCCTAAGGCCTCGAATTCTTCAAAAATTTGAAGAGCCTGTGTCTGTGATAGAAGATACGGTTTAATTAATAACATAATATCATCTGCGTATAATTTTATCTTGGCCATTGAAATAACCGGGGGAGCAATCTGTACACAGTTCCGAATAGCTACAGCAAGTGGTTCAATAAAAAAAGCAAAAAGAATAGGAGACAAGGGGGAACCTTGCCTGGTTCCCCGCTGAACTAAAATTGAACCGGCTGAGAATGTATTAATGATTATATTAGCTGTGGCACCCGTGTACAGATTCTGTATCAAATTAATGATTTGTTGTGGGATCGCAACATTTTTCAAAATAAAAAAAAGTGTGTCCCATACCACAAAATCAAAAGCTTTTTCTGCGTCTAATAACAAAACTAAAGCCTGTAACCCCCGTGACTCAAAATAATCTAGTGCCTCAATTAATAAATGTGTATTGGTAAATAGTTGCCTTCCTATGATAAAACCATTTTGATCGGGATGAATCAACTCCGCCGTGATGTTATTAAAACGAAGTGACAATAATTTGGTGGTAATTTTATAATCTGAATTTAATAGAGTAATTGGTCTATATGAGTTAGGGTCCTTAGGTTTTTCCCCTTTTTCAGAAAACTAACAACCGTACCTTCATGAAAGGATTCAGGGACTTGCCCACCATCAAGCATTGAATTTAATAATAGCAAAAACAAGTCACCGAAGGACCTAAAAAAAAACCTTAAAAACTCAGAAGGAAGGCCATCAGGGCCACAAGCCTTACCCAATGGAAGATCCTTTACAACTGATTCCAATTCTTCCTTAGAAAATGGAATTTGCATAGTCATTTGATCATAGTCCTAAAAGATTTAGGTTTAGACTGTCTCTTGGAAGATGTGGTAGAGTCTAAATTGGGGTTCATGAGTATGTTGAAATCGCCACCTATGACAATATCCCCACCTACCAATAACAGAGACTGAAACATAGCGTCATAAATCTGAGGATTGTCCTCTATAGGAGCATAAAAGCAGACAAAGGTAATTAGACGTTGACAATTTTTGAAATTACACGAAAACCCAGCACCAACGACCCGAACCATCCTTTTCCGTCTGAATAATTTCAACCTCTAAGTTTTTTTTTAAAAAAAGAGCAACTCCACGTTGTGAACTAATGGCGCATGAAAAACCCCAGAACAGAGCCCATGTTTTAAACATCGTAAAAGTCTCCTTTTTAGAAACAGTAATATGAGTCTCCTGTAACATTACAACAGCGGGATTCTCAGTCCAAATCCAAGACTCTATGGCTGGCATTTTTTTCCCATTATTGAGGCCATTCACATTAAATGAAATTACTTTCAATCCCCTATTAATAGACATAATACATAATTCGATTCACGAAACATTACGGAATCCTTAATAGCACAGTACCAATTTTCCCATACACAGCTGTGAATCTATAAGAAATACTCTTTCGGAAAAAACATTCCTACTGCAAAAAACTTCTATATCTTCAAATTTTTTCCAAACTCACCCATATCCCCACCCCCACCTTCACCTGTGGCCATCTTCCTGCTGCCCTTACCCACGCTGGCCACTGAATCTTCAAACCTATCCTAGAGGTGTCTTGATATAACACCCCATAGCCTCCCATTCATCCCCCCCGACCCTCTCCACCCCTCCTCCATATCAATTAACTTTCTAACCAGGCGACATTTTGCTAAGCAGCTCCTGTGCTTCCTCAACATCAGTCAGCAAAAAGAATTTGCCTTTAATCAACACCTTGAGTTTTGACTGTTGCGCAATTGAGGCCTGAGCCCCCTTAGCTTTAAACAGGTGTCACATTTTTACGAACTTTTTTCTGCGGCGGGCTGCGATATCCGGCATTTGGTAGTAGCATTCGCTGCGAATTGGCCTTGTTTAATGGCCCTAGACAGAATTGTTTCTTTTATACGAATGTCAGCAAAGTTTAGCAAAATAGTCCGAGGGAGAGCAGAGTTAGGAAATGGCTGAGCAGGCACCCGATGGGCTCAGGTGATCGTCAAATCGCCATCAAACTCTGGAATAACTTCATGCAACAAGAAAGAAGAAACCCATTGGATCATATCGGACCCCTCAATTTTCTCAGGAACCTAGTCTATTCTGAGGTTCGATCTGCGATTGAAATTTGCAAGTTCATCGAGCTTAACTTCCAAGGCCTTAGATGTTTTGGAGACAATTTTAACGTCCTTCTTAACCTCAGTCATCTCATCTTCTAGGCCTGAAATTCTGACTTCGGCTTCCTGGAGACGAGGAGGAAAAGTAGATACGAGGTCCTCGATTTTGTCCAAACGATTTTGAATCCCGACCAGTTCTGCCCTTTGGAACTGTTTAACTTCACGTATTTCATCTAATATCAAGTTTAGCATGTCTTTAACCGACAACTGCAGTGTTCAAATAGTCTAGGTAGTCTCGGTATCCATAGATAAAATAGGACTAAGTGTTCCCACGCCCTCTATTACGCTAGACGCCGTGTGAGTGGGGGCTAAATTCACCAGACTATCTCCGCTATTCTTTGGAGTTGTAGCCGTCTCAACCAAGGAGGGCGCTGCCTTTAGAATCGCAGTAGTTGAAGGACAGGTCAATGATATATTAGTAGCGTTTGACAATAACTCATCAGGCTGCAGAGGCGAAATACCAGTAACAGCCATTGTTGAGGCTTGGCCAAGGTCTGGATCCGAAGTGAGCAAAGTAGAGCTATTAACAACTAATGAACTAGCCTTGGCTTCGAACAAAGGAAACTGTTTCACGGTTTATTATTGGCTGTAGTGGCAGTAGTGGCCATGGCCATAGTCTTCAACTGTGTGGCAGCTTGCGCAAAAGTTTGTCTAGGAGCGCCCATCTGCATTGTTTCAGATATAATATTACAGTCCAAAGTCTCTGCAGGAGTCTCTATAATACTAATATTGCCAGATGTCTCCTCCTCAGAGGTCACAGAGGAATCCTCCTCCTTACCTTCCTGAACAGCCAATTTTGCTGCAACAGCTTCTTCTTTGGCTTGGAGGCGACGGGCTCTTACTCGGGCTCGTACTCCTGTGAGATTGCCCATTAAAACGGCAAACTACCGGTTCAGTCCCGTTTTTTCCTTTCCACTGGAGAGCAATGCAGATCACCGCTGAGAGAGATGGGAGACGTAGTCCTCTCCACACAGCAGCCGCTGTGCAGAGACTCTTAAGTTTGCCAAAAAACTGAAATCTTCACTCGAAGCGAACCTACTAGACAGAGATTCTTGAATCACAAATAGAAGCAGAGATTTGCCGAGGGCTCTGGTCTTTTTAGGCGAAGTAAATCCGATAGCTGAATGTAGCACTGAATGAGACAGCCATCCGTTGAAGAGCTAGCCCCCACCTCGGCGCGTGGAAGAAAGGCCTCCTCGGTTTCTTCGCAGCCACCAAAGCATCCGGAACCGTGAGCGTCTCCTGTTCTCGTGCGCTAAAAGCCTCCGCAGCCCCTACAGCCTTTGAAGCCAACCCGAAGAACACTCAGTCGCGCCAAAAAACACCTGGAAGAGCAAGCCGGAGTGTCAGAAACGCCCGCCTGAATCCACCATTGCGCTCACGGTAGGAGGGGCGAGGGATAAAGGGTGGGACGCACAGGTGCTACGTGGAGGCGTGGAACTCCACCGTAGCGGCTCCTACTTGCATCCACTGTTGTCCAGATCGCTATATATGTGTAGAATGATCAACTTAGGATCCTTCAGGAGCCCTCAAGCCCAAAACCATGCCCAGTATGAACAGATCTCAGCTTTAGAATCCTTAATGGCATTGACAACCCAGAGGGTATGTATCAGAGTCCCTGTTTGAGGTTTGCGTCTAAGGCATTTTGGCAAGGAAATTACACCCATTTTCCACAACCTGTTCTGAGTAAAGTATGCCCTATTCAAGATTTTCAGTTAAATTAACCTAAACCTAGAGGCAAAAGCAGACACTCTCGGGGATGACAGAGCCTCCCCCCACAGTGCGTGACTTTGTGGTCTTCTAGTTCCCCCGTCAGTAACTTGGCTTCTAGTGGATTGAAATCTGGTAGGATATCAATGGCTGCAATATACAGGGTGTCTCAATTGTAGGTGTCTATAAAACTCTGCACGACATAACTCAAATTCTGTTTGCATTTCATTATCACTGCTTCCATTATGTCCCCCTATAGTGGGAAACCTATTATGTGCCACTGTTTAAAACTTTCAATACAATCACTTGAGGTAGTCTTGTTCTCACCCAAAGTGGCTTTTTGTATGTAATCCTCTGATCCCACCCCACATCCTTAAGTGTCATTTCCAGAACCTAAAACCACTTTTGACACCAGGAAGAACACCTCTCATTTTATAATTTGTATTCTGCTAACTTGACCTTTACTGAGTTTTTTGATTGATTCTCTATTCTAAATGAGCTTGGCACTCTGAATATTGATCACTTGATTTTGGCTCTATTACTCAATTCCTGTATGACTTATAATCTGAAGTTAAACATTTAAGGTTTAACTCTTCCCTGTGTGTCATTAATGTAGGACTAAATGGGTTCCATGTGTCTGAACTGAATTTGCCAGTTCAAAAGCATTTGGAAATAGACTAATAAAAACAAATTTTGTCATGGCCTGCAGAACTCTCATCCTGAACTCTCAGGCCCTAGTCATGAGGCTTGGACTTCAGTCGCCAGCTGTCTCTTTTGCTCAGCTAATCAAGCAGCTCACCTCTGGGTTGTCAATGCCATTAAGGATTCTAAAGCTGAGATCTGTTCACACTGGGCATGGTTTTGGGCTTGAGGGCTCCTGAAGGATCCTAAGTCAAACTATTCATTCTTCTTGCAAAGCGAAATCAAAGCCTTGGTTCTTTCCAGACCTTGCACTGGACGACAAACAGTGTAAACAGTTAGAACGCCATTGATGCATGAGATACAGTTCGGAGGATAATGCTATTTAGAAACAGGCCCTAAACGTATATAGCAGAAAGATTATGGGCTTGATTTAGAGCTTGGCGGATGGGTTACAGATATCTTCAGCTGAAATATAAATCCCATAAGATATAATGGGATTTATATTTCGACTGATGGAAAATCCATCTCCGTTGTGATGGAGTTACCTGCCCGCCAAGATTTAAATCAGGGCTTAAGGTAGTGCAAGCAGAGTTTTTCACAGCTAAAATTAGTAAGGCAGATGATTCGGCGCATGAAACTTTTAGGACTGTAAAACAGTTTCTTTACCCCAAAGCATGTTTTGTCGCCCATCTTCTTTGTTTATAAAATAGAGAATATCAAAGCCTCTTTCACTATTAAGTTTCTGGCTGCGCCTTCTCTGGACAAGGGTTTAAAGCCTTACGCTGCTTGCACTCTATCTAGATTTGAATGAATTTCTTTAGAAGAGTCGTGGAAGGCAATCCTATTGTGTAAATCGGGTTCCCTGCTTGATTCTTGTTCTCCGAGTGCTCTATCATGCGATTTAGGTGATTATTCCTATTTTTAACCATGTTTTTAGTTCTTCTCTTATCTCTGGTATTGTATCTAAATGCTGGAAGAAACAGGCATCAGTGATCCCTTTACTTAAAAGAAACAGAAGCAGATCTGAAAAAATTGGAAAATGTTGGCCTAGTTCTCTGCTACCAGCAGCTGCTGAGGGTTTGGAAAAACTAGTAAACCGCAAATTGAATATGTATGTGGAAGAATATAACTTGCTTTATCCATCATAATCGGGCTTTCAATCCAAGAATAGTACTGAGACGGCCATTCTTGATGTATCTGAGGAGATCAAACACCGCATAGATCAGGGTCAAATGGGTGCCCTCATCCTATTGGATTTACTTGTAGCTTTCAACACTATCTCTCACCAGCCTCTGCTATCTAGACTCACTGATCTAGGGATTAGTGGTTCATCTGGATCCAATCCTTTTTATCCAATGGAGTGCAATCAGTTTTCTTGGAGCCTTACTTATCAGTGCCAACAGAGATGAAATATGAAGTCCCCCAGGCCTGCTTGCTGAGCTCTATGCTGTTTAACGTATATATTATGCCACCAGCTGACATTGAAAAATGTGTGATTAAAGAGATTTCCTAGCCTGATGACACCCAGATAACCTTGTCCTTCAGGACAAATGCTCCAAATGACCTGGCTTTCTTTAAAAAATGTTTGTTGGAAGTGGTAGACTGGATGAATGGGAACTGTTTAAAGTGCAACACATCTAAAGTGGAGATCCTGCTTATTGGTCAAATTTAGTCAGGTGCAGCCTCTGGATAGGGGCTGTCCCCCAGCGCACAGCGTGATGAAAGCTTTAATCCAGTGATCATTGAGAACAAGTGATCATTAAAACATTGGTTTATGGACCTGTTTACATTGACTCTTTAATTTTGAATTCAAGTTTGATTAAAGCTTTCATCACGCTGTGCGCTGGGGACAGCCCCTATCCAGAGGCTGCACCTGACTGAGTATTCCAACAACACTTTTTGGACTAGAAAGTGAAGCCCCGGTTGCACGCGACAAGTGTACACCACTTTAACAGTTTAAGCACCTGGTTGTGCGCGTCCCACATATTTGTTTATTGGGCAAATTTGTCATCGATTGTTCTAATGACTGGTGGTTGGAGGATCTGGGGCTCCCCCCATACTGCCTTCAAGGTGGTAAGAAACCTGGGGTTTAAGTTTGATAACACGTTTTCCTTTGGCCATAAGATCTCCTCAGTGGCGGGGTCTTGTTTTGCAGAGCTTCATTCAGGCTCTGAAGAAAACTCTGGAATTTGTTTCCCTTGACATGCGGGAAACCATTGTGTGCACATCCATAATTTTCAGATTGATTTATAGCAGCGCTTTCTATCTAGGTTTACCATCGTATCTGCCTAACCGCTTGCAAATTGTGCAAAATGCAGCATCCTAACTAATTCTAGAACGGCCTTGAACACAATCAACACGTCTCGATTTGACAAAGCTGCATTGGCTGCTCATCGACAAGTGCATCATTTACAAAGCTTTAGTTCTAAAATGTTTTTCTTTTCATCAGATGACCTCTAAATACCTTTGTAATAGGCTTTGTCACTAGCAGTCTGGTCATGGCTTATGATCGGTTAATGCTTTACTTTGACATGTCCTAATCTGTTATGGCTGATGTTTCCTTTCTTGGGTCTTTCAGCTCAGGGATGTCTTTGTCATCTGTGCACTTCATAAATCTACTGATCGATTGGTAAATCCTGGTGCAATAGTCACACAAGAGAATGAAGTGGAGTGCCCCTTCACTACAAGGAAGCTTCCACTACACTAAGGGCATTAGCTTTATGGCTTTCGAGGACAGACCCAACCACTGAGGCCAGTCTTTGCAAAATGTTAATACTGGTAACAAATCTGCCATGCTTCATACTATGGCAGTCCAACCTTCACTGAAGTAGTGGCCACTCTGGGGATGGGAACGATAAGATTAAAAAGTGCCTCTTTACTTGGAGGTGTCTATGGGAATTCTGCAGTTTTGACTGTATGCGGGTCTACTCAGTATGACATATATTATCTGTTGACAACTAAGCCCAGGCCATAATCTCCGCTCCTCTGCGGATTTTGAAGAAATTCAGGCACTACGAATTTCAGAATTCTGCCACTTGGGCGCGGAGCAGACTTTTTTCCGCTCATTTTTAATTATGGCTCTCAACCGCGAGCGCCAAGAGTCTCTGGACGCCTATAAGCACGTGCAATACTGCTCATACAACTAGCGAGTTCCCATGAGATTTTGTGCTCATTTGCAAGGCTTCCGGCCGCAATAGCGCCAATGTAGTATTCTAAGTACCAATCGCAAACGGAGTGGTCGAGCATCTTTTCAGCTTGAGAATGCAGCAGAGAGGCATTTGGAGTGGATTTTCTTCTGAAACTGGCCGTTGGAGTTGTTATTTTTGAGCAAGAAGCCATTTTTGAAACTTTTATTTTCAAACAAGGAGCTAGTGCCCCAGAAACTCCATTGGATTTAAGGACTTTGTTTTTGAGATATCGCAAATAAGTTGAAAAACTGGTGTATAAGGATGTTGTTTATTTGATTTGAGGCAGGCACCTGGATTTATTTGTACTTTTATTCAATTTTCAAAATGTATTGTGGTAGGTGGCCTGCAGTTTTAGTAGGGGCTTAGATATTTTTGTTGCATTTAGTTTTCCTTCTTTTGTGAAGGGAAAATGCTGCACAGTTTACTACATTTTCTCCCTATCTTTTAATACAATTGCAATACTGATTTAATAGATTTTGTGGACTTGTCTGCAAATGGGCCTTCCAGCCAGTGGCCCTGTACTATTCATGGGTGCATGAAACAACTGTTTCCGTGGTGACTGTTGAATTGAAACATCCTTTAGGCCATGGATGAAATTGGATTAAAATGTAAAATGTGTTTCTTTTTTGCGGTATTTCACTTTTTTACCATGTAAACAGTATATAGGTGGGGAAATGGCTTTGGAGGATGTGTGGTGTTGTAAACATTTTTTGCCCTGTTAATTTTCATTTTTGGCATTGCTGAATTAATGCTGTGTTCTCTGTGTTACCACCATGCCTCTTTTGTTTGGCCAGTGTGTGTATATGTGTTTTTGCCATAGGCCACCATGCGCATTTGTTGTTCCATATGCAATGTGGCCAGGGGCCATTTTGTATAGTCAGTAGATATTGCCAATGTGAATATACTTGGTATTGAAGTTAGCTCGGATGGGTAGGCCACAGTGCTATTTCTTAACATTTATGTGAGAGGGGACACGGGTAGGGCTCGATCAGCAACAACTGACTCTTTTGTAACCTTGAACTCCACATCTGTGTACCTTGAAGATAGATATATCGTCAAGGTACATGTATGTGGAGTTATATATATTAAAACTTTGTTTTTCTGTAAAAATTAAATTCACATTATTTTTGTCCTCACAATTCTTGGCACAATATTTTGTCCTTGCAATATTTTTTCTCTGATATTTTGTCTAAACACCGTTCAGAACCCAATAAAAGTATGCTTGTTTTGGATAAGTTATAGACTCTCTTTTCCAATGATCCTATGAGGAGAAAACATGCCATTGCTCTCCCATTTTTTAGAATATTTTATGGATTTTAATGGTGTAGGACAAAAATACCAAACATTATTTTTAAACAACCAAATGAACAGTAGAACCCAAGCTATTTTGTCCACCTCCCAACCAGCACCCCATATGACCCACTGAGCTTCAGTCATGGCTATTGGTGGCTATCTGGATTTTCATAGTCCTTGATTTCTTTGTCTAAACTCCTACCTGCCTGACATATCAGGTCAATCTTGATCCCTCAACAATGACACCATTGCCGTCAAATTTCATGATTTTTTTGCACAGCCTCTGAAGGTATGAATAGGTTGTTTTATTGTCATACATTGATCCAGGCTCTTTTCCTGTACTGTCATCAGAAGAGGGATGCACTCTTTCCACTTACTTGCTCTGTCTCTGTTGGCGAACATCAAACCCAATCTTACCAATGACAACTTGCATCCATTGTTGTTCAGATCACTTAATATATGTAGAATGATCAACTTAGGGCCCTTCAGAAGCCTTCCAGCTGCACACTGATCCCAGTGAGATCAGAACTCAGCTTTAGTATCCATAAAGGCATGGACAATCCCAGAGGGTATGTATCGGAGTCCCTGTTTGAGGTTTGCATCTAAGGCATTTTGAGAATGAAATTACGCCCATTTTCCACAACCTGTTCTGAGTAAAGTATGCCATATTCAAGATTTTCAGTTGAATTAACCTAAACCTAGAGCAGACTCTCTCGGGGATGACAGAGCCTCCCCCCACTCAATATCTGTGAGCAATGCCAGGTCCTCTTCCATGTCTGCCTCAGGAATCCAAACATAAGTGTGTGACTTTGTGGTCTTCTAGTTCCCCAGTCAGTAACTTGGCTTCTAGTGGATTGAAATCTGGTAAGATATCAATGACTATATTATACAGCATTTTGCAATTTCGCGATTCACCCAAAAATCGCGAAATCAGCTGACTAGCGCAATGGCCGCGATATTTAGTATTTCAGCAGCAAAAAAGGTCTCCCGGCAGGTATCAATTAAGGACTACTTCTGGAGAGCTTTTCTCTATATCCCGTGGAGCTGCTAATCCCATTAAAGTACCACTTTTTGTATTGCAACATCTGTTAATCCCATGGCTGGAGTTGTGTTTCTCAGAATGAAGGGTCACACTGAGAAACAAAACTACAGAAGAGTATTTTTTGTTAATTTTTGCACTTGGCGGGCATTTTTTGTCTTCCTGCTAACTTTAGTTTCAAATGTGTGTAAATTAACTTTGACGCACAAGGATATTTATTTGTTCACTTTTTATAGTGTAGAGTATTTTAGACTGATGAGGGTCAACTCACTTTAATGAAGGCCCCTTTCAGCCAAACCTTGACATGTAGTAGTAAAAGAACCCAATCAAATACATTGTGAACGTCGTCGGTCTAACATCCTGATATTTTTCGGTGGTTCTTAAAGTAGTTAGTTTGCGAAATGTAAAAGTGCTCCTTGCTGCCCAAGGTCACATAGTTGCCCAGGGGAGAGCTGTTTTGGCACTCTGGCATGACAGCACTGGGGTTATTTGTGCAGTATGCACAAGGGCAGCGAGTTCATGAAGCGAGAAGGCATGGGGTGGCTTAGAGGTAATTAATGGATGGTGCGCTGAGATGCATTTAACACTTCTCTTCAAGGTTTACTATTCAGCGACCATCAGCAGTGGCTTCAAGGCTCGGTGAGAATGATGAACCTTAAAATAGGACCCACCTGCACATCTGTAAAAATAGAAATTTGGGGAATCTCAGAGCGATGCCCTCTGTCACGGGTTTCTTACCAGTAATGCAAGTCAGTCTGTATGATAGCTCAGGGAGTTGAACACCTACTGAAGAGATGTGTATGCAATTTCTTCATCACAGGTTTGAATCAAGGGATGTAGCCAGAAAGTACTTTTAACATGGGTAATACTATCAATTTTTTAAATATTTTAATCAAAGTAACAATAATGATTTCAGTAAGCTGTATGAGTATCCAGAAAATAACGTTAACACCATTGTCGTTTGTGGTAATATTTTTTGTTTAATACTATTACCAGCATATCTTATTGTATTAATTAATATTATTATGATGAAGATGATGGTTATAATGAGCTGTGTTACTCCTACTTTCATAGCAGAACATTATTAACAGAGTCCTGCCTCGGGAATAATGAATATTCCTGACCTTGGTTTGCACGCTCCCAAATGCAAGAACACAGGTGCGCGATGACTTAGGTTCATACCACACAGCCACGAGAGGAGGCTGTGTGAAGGCACCCAGGGGGTCAACGGGGCTGTGTGACTCCACCCAGTGAGTGAAGGGGGGCTGTGTGACTGAAACCAGGGAGCAAAGGGTGCTGTGTGACTGAAACCAGGGAGCAAAGGGGGCTGTGTGACTGAAACCAGGGAGCAAAGGGAGCTATGTGACTAAACCCAGAGAGGGAAGGAGGCTGGGTGACTTGAAACCAGAGAGTGAAGGGAGCTGAGTGACTGAAACCAGAGAGTGAATGGAGCTGCGTGACTGAAACCAGAGAGAGAAAAGGCTGTGTGACTGAAACCAGGGAGGGAAGGGAGCTATGTGACTGAAAACAGAGAGTGTAGTGACTGCGTGACTGAAACTAGAGGGAGAAAGGGCATAGTGACTGAAACCAGAGAGAGAAAAGAGAAGTGAGACTGAAACCAGAGAGAAAAAGAGGCTGCGTGACTGAAACCAGGGAGTGAATGGAGCTGCGTGACTGAAACCAGAGATAGAAAGGAGCTGCGTGACAGAAACCAGGGAGTGAAGGGAGCTGCGTGACTGAAACCAGAGAGAGAAAGGGGCTGCGTGACTGAAACCAGGGAGTGAAGGGAGCTACGTGACTGAAACCAGAGAGAGAAAAGAGAAGTGAGACTGAAACCAGAGAGAGAAAGGGGCTGCGTGTCTGAAACCAGGGAGTGAAGGGAGCTGCGTGACTCAAACCAGAGAGAAAAAGAGGCTGCGTGACTGAAACCATGGAGTGAAGGGAGCTACGTGACTGAAACCAGAGATAGAAAGGGGCTGCGTGACAGAAACCAGGGAGTGAAGGGAGCTGCGTGACTGAAACCAGAGAGAGAAAGGGGCTGCGTGACTGAAACCAGGGAGTGAAGGGAGCTGCGTGACTGAAACCAGAGAGAGAAAGGGGCTGCGTGGCTAAAACTAGAGGGAGAAAGGGCATAGTGACTGAAACCAGAGAGAGAAAAGAGAAGTGAGACTGAAACCAGAGAGAGAAAGGGTCTGCGTGACTGAAACCAGGGAGTGAAGGGAGCTGCGTGACTGAAACCAGAGAGAGAAAGGGGCTGCGTGACTGAAACCAGAGAGTGAAGGGAGCTGCCTGACTGAAACCAGAGAGAGAAAGGGGCTGCGTGACTGAAACCAGAGAGTGAAGGGAGCTGCCTGACTGAAACCAGAGAGAGAAAGGGTCGGCGTGACTGAAACCAGAGAGTGAAGGGAGCTGCACGACTGAAACCCTAGCGAGAAAGGGGCTGCGTGACAGAAACCAGAAAGTCGTGGGAGCTACTTGACTGAAACCAGAGAGAGAAAGGGGCTTCGTGACTGGAACCAGAGAGTGAAGGGAGCTACGTGACTGAAACCAGAGAGTGAAGGGAGCTACGTGACTGAAACCAGAGAGTGAAGGGAGCTACGTGACTGAAACCAGAGAGTGAAGGGAGCTACGTGACTGAAACCAGAGAGTGCAGGGATACAGGTTACACAGCCATAGATGTGCATCAGGCGTCATTGGCATGTGACCACACATGCATGATCAGGGGCCCAGGAAGCACACAGTCAATGCACTCTAAGCCCCTCTATCTCAGTTTGTTGGCAGCGCAACATATTCATTTTGTGCTAAGGGGAATTACACGAATTGAATTCAAATGTTAAATTTAGGTTAGAATAGGCATCATCACATCAGGATGAAAGGGGCTGTCAAGCGAGAGGCAAAGCATGGTAAAAGCGATGGGAAAGAGGGGGTAAAAGAAGGGAAGTGCTCACCAGTTGAGACAGCAGGCGTGCCATGTCAGGCTTAGCTCTCACTCTGGCACAGGCGCTCTCTCTCTCTCTCTCTCTCTCTCTCAGCAGCTCCTGTTCCCACGGCACAGATTCTCACACTGATGGGGACTCATCTAGCTCACGTCTCTCCAGCTCCGCACTTAGTTAGTATGGCAGGAATTAAAACGATGCAATGTGCATTACTGCGAGGGGAGGGCAGGACAAGTTAGTGCTGTCTGGGCTGACGTGCCCGGAGGCTGAGAGTCAAATGCAGCTCTGAGCAGACACCGTGTACACAGCCGGGGGCTGAGGGAAGGGGGGAGGGTCGAAGTGCCTTCCAGCCAGCCCTGCAAACCGGCTGCAGTGCAAAGACGAGCAGAAAGAGTTTGCTGGAGCAGCGCAGGCACCACCACACCAGGCCTCAGCACCCCAGGACTACGGGCACCACCACCACCACCACCACCACCTTTGCATTCTGGTTGCTGTTTTAATTGTTCTTCCCATTATCCCATTATCCATGTCTGTAGTTTTGTTAGGGCACTCTGGGGAGCCAGTATTTTTACTACTCTATTTTCCCCATCCTCATATACCTGGAAGTTATGGGGGTTATGGTCTCTGCTCAAGGGGGTTGGATGTCAATGTTCTCCGGGTCCATTCTTCCGGCCCTCCTGACCCTTAGGGAGGTGTAGCCAAAGCCCTCCGGGGCAGCACATGCAGCCACTGTAGTGCAGTCTTCTCCCCCGCTGCAGATGTGGTGTGGCAGAACATTGACAGAAATCCAGGGCAGGAGAAGAGGCGGAGGGCCTTTCTCCAGTCTGCCAATCCCCCGTGGTACCCGGGCAGCACGAGTAGCCATGGTGCACCCTCTATAGTGCCAATATTGGCCCATGCCCCAGACCGCTCATCATCCAACTTTCCCAAATAACAGACACCACACTATAATTTGTTGGAGAAAGTTGTTGCAGCTTTATTAGCATGTACATTATGCCAACATGTTGGGTTATCTTATGGGCGATCCAAGAGCAGGCCACCACTCGCGACCAGCCCACCTGATGAGCCATAACCCCCGTGGTGTTAACCGCAGGGGCGTTGTCAATTTAGGTGGAGGGTCTAACCCCTCGCCTCGGTGGACCTCCAGTCCACCCCTTACTCGCGCCCCTCCCCCTCGGGGGGCGGAGCGTTGCAGGCAACCCCCGGTTGCTCAGGTCCACAACCGCCCGAAGGACTAACGGGGTGCCGTCTCCTCCAGGATCCCACCGTGGATCTCCCTGGGGATAATTTGCTCTCGCACCCTTTGGGTGCTCCTGTAGAGGGTACCCTTCTGTACCTTCCTGCATTGGATCGCCCTGTAACTCCGCCATGGCTCTGGGTGTGGCCGCCGCCGCCCCAGAGCCCCCCCACATATTAGCTTCCCTTTCGTTACAACCTGCTGCTACCAGTGCATCCGCTATATCAAGCAGAAAGGTTGCCATCCCCACTACGGATAAATGAACACCGTCTTCAGGGGTCCGGAGTGGGCGAGGGTCATCTCGCCACGGCGCCAGGAACAAAGAGGGCGCTTGACCCTCGCCCCCCTGGTCATATACCCCCTCAGACCCCTCCCATTTGTAAACAGGAAGTGACCTCACTGGGGGATCATCTGGTCCCCCCAACACTAGACCGCTCCTAGGGTCTGTGCCATCCTATGGCACTAAGGGTGGCCGCCCTCTTAGGTGGCCACCTTTGGTGGCCCGGGGCAGCCCGGCTAGGACCTCAGTCCCAGGTTGCTGTCATAGGCACAACCCGCCTGCTCCTCAGTGGCTCTTCATGGGCCGGACTCCCTCCTCTACTCTGTGCACAGTTGTAGGGGCAAGCTTCTCTTTTCATCTGAGATGGGGGAGACCAGCTGCGCTCCCGGCCCTGTGGACTGACTGAGCCTCGCTCGCCCCACCCAGATGCCACACCGGTCCAACAATCCCAAACAACTGCTCAATTGTCATCCAGTGGGCTAGCAGGGCACAGCACCTCCATGGGCAGTCCAGACACCTCCCTACATCACTCAGTGCGGCAGGGGGGAGCACCCCCTCTGAAGCCCAGACTTCTCACCATATAGTCTCCAGGACTCATGCGGGCCGCTGCACGCCACGTGACCCTCCTCCTCTAGGCTGGCTGCCACAGGCGCACGTCATCTGCACCCCTGCCACAGAGTTCGGACTACTCTATCTCTAGGGCAGGAGCTGCAGAAATCCCAACACCCAGGTAGAGCAGCCAATAGCTCAGACTGGGTTGTGGCAGGTTTGCTGAGCCGATCCAGAGCTTGCCTACAATGCGTCAACCCTGTGGGATGGTTGGCCATGCCGCCTTCACATTATTAAAATTAATAGCACTAGAAAAAACGTAAGAAATACAACTATTGCTCTTTGCCTTGGTGTTGGAGCCATTGGCATTCTGGGTGGGCACTGAACCATTGGTGAGTGGCCTTGGGTGGGGAGGGAAATGGGAAGATAAAATCTCTCTCTGTGCTGATGATGTCCTGCTTTACGTTACAGAGCTTGCAATCTCTAGCCCCAGACTATTGCATATTTTCCACCTTTCCTGCATCTACTTGGGATCCATAAATGGGGGAAGCCTCTGCTGTATTCTCTGTGTGGATGGGCGGCACAGTGCGATCTAGCAGGGGGCCTTAACGTGGACATAGTAGGCTTCAAATATCTGGGCCTTTATGTGGTTAGGCAGCCTGAACTGTTATACACAATCAACCTCTACTCCGTGTTGGATCGATTTAGGGCTGACTTCCAGGACTGGTGGTCATTGGCCCTGTTACTCCTTGGCAGGGCGGCAATGTACAAAACAACTGCGCTACCAAAATTCTTAAACGTGCTGCAAAACATGCCATATCGAGTACCGCCAGGGTTCTTCCAAAATGTGAGTCAGCACCTGCAGCACCTGCAGAAAAGCCTGCGCTTACCCTCGGCCTGACAATACAGCATTTCCAGCGCATAATTGACCCACAGTGGACATTCAGTACTACAGAGCCCAGATTGCTGCCCCCCTTCTCCTGTTAGGCGGTCTTCTCCACACGGCGGCCATCGTATTGCTTGGAGGTTGTTCATTAGTTTGCTGCCATTTTGTGGGGGCATGCCTGCACTACTCTGGCTTTGCGGGGAGTGGGGACATTGAGTAATCACGAAGAGACCCCCCTAGATATTCAACCCGCGCAGTGGTGTGAGATAAGGTGCATTGTGGGCCTCAGTTCCTGCCTCTGATTGAGTGTCACGGGAGATCATGGGTAAGCTGGAGAAAAATCAACCAAAGCTTACGTTTGATCTGCGTAAAGGGGGCAGGACACAGCAGAGCGCAGCCTCAGACTCTGAATTAGACTCTGCTTTCCAGGTCCCGTCCTCGTTGGAGAAGACGCTTTCTGCCATACAGGCCAGCTTACCATATATCGATGGGAAGATAGAAGCGCTGAGCGGCCGAATGGATCACATGTCCGTAATTGGACAAACAGGCAACGAGGATTAGTGAGGCCGAACAAAGCATCTCGGATTCTGAGGACGGTTTGCAGCAATTTGCGGCCAAAACCAATGACATCACACAACTTCTAGCGGTAATCCAAGCTAAAAATTACGACATTGAAGCGCGCTCGAGGCGCAATAATGAGCGCATTTTGGGACTGCCAGAGTCCACGAATGTTGGCCGTCTCGAGGACTTTGTGGAGTCAATGGTCAAAGATATCTGTGGAGCTGAATGCCTATCCCCCATGTTTGCTGTTGAACATGCGCATAGGTTCCTGGCGCCATGCCCGAAGCCTGGAGCTCCACCCCGGCCCATTATTGCGAGACTCTTGAATTTTAGGGATCGGGATACGATATTACAAGTCACTCGGCAGAAGGGCGCCATCAGTCTTCAAGGCAACACATTGTCCTTCTTTCCAGACTTTACAGCCATAGTACAGGTGGCCCGGAAGGAATTCCAAGGAGTCAAACAACTTCTCATGAAGGAGCTGCTTCCTTATGCTATGCTGTATCCAGCCCGGCTACGCATAGGGGCGGAACGCGACGCTAAGATTTTCACGAATCCCAAACTTGCCATGGATCACTCTAAACAACTTCGCAGAAATTAATGTGCTACTGAGCGGACATCTGATGTGGACGATTAACTGAGGCGCTGCCTGATGTTTCACCATGTATCCTTTACTCACTGCGATGACTGCTTATGTGCTAAAGGCTGGGGGGGCTGGTTTGTTCTAGGATAATGTTTTACCTGCGTATGACTTGCTGATATAGCGGTATGGTTACTGTTACCTGTTATATAGCTACATGCTGTTGATATCCAGAGATGCCATTGTTCAGTTGATTGCAGTTCACATCGCACTGAGCCAGATGAGTGTACACAGGGATCATGTGGCCTCGATTCACGGAGTCTTACGAGATACAAATCAGTATCTGCTCAGATGACTACTATGACGCGGGAGATTTAACGTGTGTGACTTTACTGCTCTCAATGTGTTGCTATGTTGGATGGGTGGGCAGGGATGATGGATTGCATAAGGCGGCCCCTTGGCATACCCCGGGGAGTGTTGAGCACCTCTACGTCCCCCAACTGGGTGTACCCCACCATCACTTACTTGTGCTTTAGTTTTGATATGTGGATGGGAATTGGCTTCGGCAAGATTGGGTTGCTGAAGTGGGTGGCGGGAGTTGGGTGGGAGTTTCGGAGATTGTCAGGGGTAAAAGCAGTTTGAGAAATGCACAGATGGTCCTGATGATGCCACATGGGGGGTGTTGCCAGCTGCGCGATCACTCCACACTAGCCTATTTCATGTTGGATAATGGGTGAGGAATACCAGTGCATGACATGGAATGTCCGTGGCATCAATACACCGAAAAAGATATGGCAGGTATTGTCATATCTGGATAGGCAGAAAGTACAGATCGCATTATTGCAGGAGACTCACTTAACCAGCAACACAGGCTCCAAGGTTGCAAGCAGATGGTCGGGGTTCACACTGGCCTCGTCCTATTCATCATATGCGCGTGGTTTTCTCATTTTGGTCAAGAAGGGTATCCACTTCTGCCCTACGCACACACATATAGATGTTGAGGGTCGCTGCACGATGGTGCAGGGCAAATTGGGGATGACTGACCTAACTATCATCAACATGTATGGCCCAGTAGTGGATGACCCCACCCCATTTGTGCAGATGCTTGCTATACTACAGTCATGGCCCGAAACAGAGGTGATGTGGGGAGGGCACCTAAACACGCATTTAGACCCGCAGGTAGATAAGTCGAACCCGGCTGGGGCCCGCACACTTAAGGTTGCCCAATGTATACGCGAGGCCATGTCGGAATTGGGGTTGATTGATGTCTGGAGACTGCAGAATGAGCATGTTCAGGAGGGTACACATATCGCACCCCCCCCCCCCACAACAGTTGGTCCAAATTGGACTATTGGTTATTAGATGTAACCGTGAATTCTTGGGTTACACATACACATACATTTCCCCGCACATTGTCGGACCATAATCCTGTACTGGTGAGGCTGCATGTTCCCGCTAACCACCGCCGCCCATTTACATGGCGCTTCCGTGCTGAGGCACTGCTAGATCCCATTTTTACGGATACCGTTAGAACTGCCATTGTGCGCTATTTTGCTGAAAACACTGGTTCAGTTGACAGTCAGGCATCCCTTTGGGAGGCATTTAAAGTGACTATCAGAGGGGTCTGCATTGGCACCTCGGCAGGAATACTGAGGGACATAAGGGGACAACTTGCCAAAAAGGAAGCAGAACTAGAGAGGTTGGAAAAGGAATATTGTATGGCACCATCTAACACGCTGCATGCCGGATCAGGGAAGTGCTTCAGGCTTATGATGAGCTAGCTGAAACAGAGATGCGCTATACGGGCAGGAGGCATGTGGCCAGGGCATTTGGGGAAGGAGGTAGGCCGGGAAGGGTCCTTGCTGCCCAACTACTGTTTCGGGAGCAACATCAACACATAGAAAAAATCATGGATAGCAGCAGTTTGGAGCACTTCTCCCCCCAGGCTATGTTGGAACAGTTCAGGGGATATTACGAGGCACTATACACTGCCCGAGGCTGTGCAGAGGAGGAAGTCATGACAGAGTATCTGTCAGATATTGCCTGTGCGTGGCTGTCGGACGTCCATCGAAAATACCTGTCCCTCCCTATAGATGAAACTGATGTTAAAGATGCTATCCTCTCTCTTCCTAATAGTAAAGCCCTGGGACCGGATTGTCTGACAGTGGAATTTTACAAGACATACGCAGATCTCTTGGTGCCCCATCTTCTAGAAATGTATGCTGAGGCACATGACACCGGGTGCCTTCCGCCTCCCTGCGGCAAGCTTTGATTATCACGCTTCTTAAAAAAGACAAACCCCCTACCTCAGTCGACTCGTATAACCCCTTATCACTAATTAACCTTGATGCAAAAATACTGACTACCAAGATACAGCCTTTGATGCCCCTTCTTATGCTTCCGGATCAGTCTGGATTCATACCCGACAGATCCACTTCCCACAATTTGCACCATTTTCTCCATGTTTCATGTCCTTAATCCTGCCTTACCTGCTGCCGCTATCATGCTTGACGCAGCTAAGGCTTTCGGCTCTGTAGAATGGGGATATATGTTTCATATACTTCATAAGATGGGGTTTCCTAGTATCATCCTACAGTGGATCAAGATCTTTCTTACAGACACAACTGCCAGGGTACAGGTTGGCCGGCACACCTCTGAGCCGCTCCAGATACAGAGGGCACTTGACAGGGCTGTCCCCTCTCCCCCCTTCTATTTGCTCTTGTACTCGAACCGTTAGCATGTAAAATTCGCCAGACACACAGAGCATCTGCCCTTAATTTTAAACACCGGCCGGTCGGTATATCGATGTACGCCGACGACATGGTCTTGTTTGTCAGAGAACCCCAGCAATACCTTTCCCCTGTCCTTCGTGAATATATAAAGTTTGGCCTATTTTCTGGCCTCACGATCAACTGGGATAAGTCGGTTATCATACCGCTCACCACGATCACATTCCGGCCATCCCTGGATTACCCACTAGAGTGGACGACGGAACCGGTTAAATACCTAGGAGTTTGAGTGCACCGGGACCCTGAGATAGTGGTCAGGGAAAATTTTGGTCACGCACATGACATGCTGGAACAACAGGTAGACAGGTGGGCGTGTCTGCCCCTCTCCCTGGCTGATCGCATTGCCGTGGTCAAGATGGTGGTGCTCCCTCGTTTTCTTTATCTGTTTAGCAATATACCCATTAAATTGACTCAACAATACTTCAAAACACTGAGGACCCTGCTATTAAGGTTGATCTGGGGCACAAGACAGCCGAGAATTAGCTGGAAAACGCTGACACTGCCATATGACAGGGGTGGCTTCACGGCACCAGATTTCTATGTGTACTATCTCTGTGCCCAGGTGCAGTATGCGTATTACTGGGTCAGGCCGCACGCCTTTACACCTCATGTAGCAGTAGAGGACATAGACGCCTGTCCAATCCAACTAGGTAGCGTAATGACATATGTGAACAGACATACTCCGAAGACAGAAATCAACATAATCGACACCACTATAGCGGCGTGGCAGGCGATTGGCAAGCGGGCTCACAAATTACCACTGTATGCGCCTGCGCTCGCCCTAGCCTACCATGCCGCACTGTCGGTCACACAGGAGACGGGACCTTTACGATCTCTCAAGGAGGTCGGCATCGCCCAGATGGGAGATCTGTATTCTGAAGGGCAATATATAGCTGACAGTGACCTGGACTATATACAGAACCCCTCTCTTCTCTTTCAATATACCTGTTATCGTCTCAAGCGGGCCATACGAGATCATTACCCTGACTTTCCCACGGAGCCACCGACACTAAAAGCCCTGCAGTTGCTCCTTGTACTACCCACGAGAAAGAAATTAATCACGAAACTATACAGAACGGTGCAGGAGGAGACGAGCAGGGGGCCGGACAAATGCTTACGTAAGTGGAATGACGTCTCAGATCCTCCTATATCCGGGGAAGAGTGGGAGAAAATATGCCAGTTGACAGGTCGCCTTACCCCCAACGGCAATTTGTGGATCATTCACTTTAAATTTATACATCAGACGTATGATACCCCCTCAAGGTTATATAAAATGGGCCTCAGGGAAACCGATAGCTGCAAGCACTGCAAACATTCTGGCGCAGATTTCATGCATCTGGCCCGGAGCTGTAACCTTGTTTATCACTACTGGGAGGAAGTGTTGAATCATATGCATACCATGACGGGCCTGCAATTACCATGTACACCTTTAGTATGTTTGCTGCACCATGTTCTACACATCAAGGGTGTTTTGGGTAGATTTGTCAGAATTGCCCTTCTGTTAGCAAAACGCCGTATTTTATTCACATGGGACTGTGGGTTGGCACCGAAAATAGACTGCTGGGTGAAAGATATGGCATATTGTAAAGAAGCCTTCGCAACGCATGTTGAAGAACTGCCTGTCACATCTAGGCCCAAGGACAATTGGGGTCCACTCGAGCGATTTCTTGCTCGCCCAACACCTGAAAGTGATCATGAACATTCTTCCATGAGTGAGTAATTTGTACTGCTGATGGGTGGTCGTGCCTGGAGCGGCACCCCTGTGTGGTTTGTCAGATATAACATACGGTATAACCTGCTTATTGTGCATTTACATGATGTATTCCTACTGACGTCTCTTGATTTATAGGAGTGCACTGCTGTTGTTAGCAGTGATAATGTGTTATGTTATGAATAATAAAAAAAGAATAAAAAAATAAAATACACAAAGGGTTAATGACCGGGTCGTTGCTCCCCTGACTGACCCCTTGGCCACAGAGGTTACACAAGGGCACTCTACTCCAAGTGAGGTTACATTTCTCTCCCGCCTCTTGCAAGGGTAACGGCCTCAAAGTGGTGGCGGGTAACTAGATTCCTGGGACGGCAGGGACGCCTCACCAAGATGACCCTTCTATTGGACAGTGACATGATGGCTGACGTAGGTTCCCTTGGAGGATTTACGGGCTGGACTTTGATAGGCATTTCGTCACTTGGGGATGTATGGAGAGGGGAGGCTGTGATCACCTGGGAGGTGTTGCAGGCAGAATACGACATGCCCCCCAGGGAAGTCTTTGGTTACCACCATTTGCACCATAGATACATATGACATATGCAGTAAAAGAGCTGTCGCTTGACAAATCCTCCACCTTAGAGGATAGATTGCTGACGGAACCACTCATTTCTGAGGCGTCTCCTTAACCCACAGTAAACGACAGCATAATGCCCCTGACCCTTCACTGAGGCTCAAGGAAATTTGGAAATCCGAAATTGGCGAGATAGATGAGGAGGAATAGGAAGAGGAACTCTGGTCACCCAGAGAGGTGGCGGTCAGAGCTCGATTCATACTAATTCAACTACGGATACTGCAGAGATCGTACTACAGGTGACAGCTCCTACACAGGATGGGTGGGGTGAGGACAGATGAGTGTGCCAGGGGCTGCCGAATGCAGGGGGGATTTCTACATACACTCTGGGATTGCATGCCACACCATGCAGGAATGGGGTGCAATTAAAGGGGATCACAACAAGTGCCCCCGCATGCACTCCCATTCCCAGATCCAGAAGGGGGGCCTCTTAGGGCCCATTTAGTTGCCTTGCCGCCACCCTTTGTGCCATGAAAAGGGCAGTGAAAAGGCAACTTGTAATATGCTCGGCTGCCTAGCGGGAACCTTGGTCCTGGTGGAGCCATCGGTCTGGTGATGGTCCGACTACCACACTCCGAATACTGCGGGCAGACTCGCAGTATAACAGTGCTGGGATCGCAACCACAAAAATCGGTCCATAGAAAATCCATTCTCGCAATGAGGCCCTATGTCTTTGGATTGCCCAAAGTCCTTTAAAGAAATTGCTGTTTTCCATAATTAATATCCTATTTCTGCATAACCAACAACTAAGGATGGGTGTAGCTGGCAAGATGGCTACTCAAGTCAAAGCTAATTTTGTGAACTTCAAAGTCCCTCATAGGATCCTATATAGGTCCTGGGAATCCTGGGAATGTAGTGCCATTCATTTCCTGACTCCATCTCTCCTGAGAGAGAGCAGGCTGAGACATCTGATCCCCCACTGGAACTTGACTGTTGCAGAAGAACCCAACCCCCTTTGACCTTATGATGTCGATCACTGATTGCCAAACAGCGCTGTAACGTAAAACACACACTGTTGCACTACAAATGCATAAGAGACGATATTCTCAAAGTTGTAGAACAGACCGAGACATCTGAAAAAGCAGCGGACAACATGGCCATTTATATGATGGAAATTATATCTGCAGGAGACTCTGTGGATGCTGAAGCTGGCCAGAGTGGAGGATGCGAAAAGGCAGTCAAGTCGTAATAATTTGCAATCTATTGGCCCTCTGGCTGGTTGTGCACTGGGAGGGGCCTGGCTGACATCGCGGAATGTCAAGATTGTCAGGACAAGAAGAACGACTGAGAGTGCGAGAAAACAACAAAAGACCACGTGGGAAGACATTGAGACTGGTTCTGATGAAGGATTGTACTTTGGGGGTGCATCCATGATCCTGCTCGCATGAGTCTTTTCTACCTGTATGTATATATTCTCTTTAATATTTGATGGTTTGTTTACACCTCACTTCTGGGTAGCAAATGTAGGTTCCTCGTGGTTAAGGGGGCAATTGCCAGCTCTAGCCCCCCTTCCCTCCGCTGGTTTGCAAGGTCTATCTCTAACCTGCAGTTGTTTGTATTGTTGTTTTTTTCGTCATTGTGTTTGGGTTTGATTTAGTTAGGATTGTGGGTTTAGGAATAGGTGTACTGGCATGCTGCTTTATTGCTTGCCTGATTTAACATTGTGGTAGTGAGGGATGGCTGTTAGTCCGAGAAAGGGCCATTTCCCTTTATGTCACACTTCCTGGCGGCGTGAAGTTAGACTTACCGGGTTCATATGAGCATGGAAGCTGATCATTTTTGCGATTCCTTAAATGCAATGTATGAAGCAAAAAAATGTTGCAAAATGTCCTTAAGGAATCGCAAATTACCACCAACTTCTAGTTGGTGGTAAGTTGCGAATTCCTTGAAAAATGCACAGTTATGCATTTTTCGAAGTACCATGTGACGCACATACATGCCCTTAGGGCATGTATGTGTGCCACATGTGCACCCATGCATATTTCAGGGGTGCAACAGGGTGTCCTTTGGACACCCCTGCACCCTTGAAATTATTCTCAATTTGCGATTAGCAAATTACGAATCGCAAATTGAGAATAACTTCCCATTCATTCTTATGGGCCTCCTGGCCCGTAGAAATGAATGGGAAAGTATTCCTTAATTGCGATTCACAATTTGCTAATCGCAATTAAGGAATTTTAAGAAATCGCAAAAAACTGCGATTTTGTACATACATACCTATTTGCGATTCTCAAATAGCGATTTCCTAAAAATCGCTATTTGAGAATCGCAAATCAGGCTGATGATACATATGGCCCTTAGAAGCGAGTGCTAATTTGCACGTAATCTGTTGTAGGAGTTGGTGAATTGAGAGCAGCGGAGAGGTGGTCATAGCAGCGAGAGGGTACGCAGCGGAGAGTCGTCGGAGTGGAAGGTAACAAGTGTTTTTGAGCGTAACAGGATCTGTCGCTTGATCACTAAACATTGCAGTGTTTGATCAAGATGTATTTCATTTTATAGACAGCTTGATGCCACTATAAGTGCATAAGAAAAGGAGCAATTCGTCGCGTAGCATCATTCAGATTGGAATCTACTCTTTTTTTAAATTCATGAGCGTGTCTCTAACAAAAGGTAAACAAGCTTCCAGTTTACACAAACTAGCAGATTGGATTGGTAAAAAAAAATTGTGAACGCCATGATTTATAAAGTGTATGTTTGCATTTACAGGGTTTATTCGATTTTCAGTACGTGCCGCTATCAGGTATGATGGTATTTTGATCGATATCTTGTAGTGAGATTACTAATCATTAGGGGATTTGTTTAGCGTTTTGCACTTATTTCAAAGGCAGAAAGCGCGGAATTCAGCTGTTTTCATTCAGAGTTATCAGCACTTGGTAGAGTAAGATGGATGTATTTTTGCAGATATTGGGGTCTACGAGTCGAACCCACAGAGGCATTTGATTTGTACTTGATATTGTTGGTGAGTTTTCATGTTTTCGTTCGCCCCTCAAACACAGGGGTTTCACCTTTTTTCACCTTTTTTGATTTAGTAGAGTTCCCTTGGTGTTGGTCACATCATTAGGCTTAGTTCATGGAACCCAGGTATTGATCAATGTATATAAATGGTGACTGTTTTCTGCCGTTTAATGTGCTGAAGAATAACATGTTCTGAAAAATAAATTTTTCTAATATTTTTTACAGTTCCCCCGAAGAAGGGAGTTATTCCCGAAATGCATTGGGATTTGCAACAGCAGCAATATTGTTTCAAAAAATGATAATTGATATATGTTTGTGTACATTGACATGTGTTTTGATGTTTAGTTGACATGTTAATGTGTTTGGTAATGAATTGAACCAAAAGGTTAAAAAAAAGAGGACTGTGAAAGCAGTATGTACATGTTTTATGTTTAAAAAAGTGTTTAAATCATTAAAAATGACAACAGAGCTAAAATTAAACTGATGATTAATTGGTGCGAACGGAAGTTTGCCACTCGCAGTGCGGGTAGGGTCAAGTGACTGCTGTCACTTGAAAGTTTTCGTCTATAGTTTAACACGGAGGGTAGTATCCTCCATCCCGCCCAGCACGCCCACAAGAATATCTGATTATTCAGGTTATAAGATTTTCTAATAAAGTTTCAAAATTCAGGTGTGCACTGCACAAATCCATATTACACTTCCTGGAAGACACATGTATTGTTGAGGGGATAGAGAAAGGTGGCTTGGGCAGGGTCGGGGGTTCTTTGTCTCTTCTTGCCAAGTTAAGGGGCTGAACTGGCATGGTGTCTTACATTTTTAGGCTGTTATGCTTTGGAGTGTAGTTGGTGGTGGATCAGAGGGAGCGGAACTTGTGCTGACGTTTGCAACATAAGGCTGGAGTTGTAAGACAGTACCATGTATTGTCCACGGCCTGGGCGACTTCATCAAGAAGCACAAGATCCTATCTTATCCCATTCCCCAGCCCTCCAACCCCCAAACAGGCTATGACCCTAAAGGTACCAGTGAGACAATGTCATCTAGGCTGCGAGGAAAAGCATGACCTACTTGCACTTTCTCTATTGTTCTTACAATTTGACATTTCAGTTCCTCCCAATAGACACCATCTTGCTGCAGGATGGCTGTCAGTTTGACAGCAGATACACTCCTTATAAAAAGATTAAATACACTTGCTTGCCTAATTGTACTGTAACTGTATTTGGCCTTCACATTATTGCAAGTACTTTCCACGCACCACTTGAATGAGAAATACAACCAAAGTGATCCATATTGCAAATGCATTGATTGAAAGAACTGGAATAATTGGTCACTTGGTATGGCTTTGCTGGGTTTCTGAACACCTAGGGGCATATTATCAATGGGGTTTATCTCCGTTTTTTGGCTTTAAAAGCCAAGAAAGCAGAGATAAAATTATCTCCCTATTACCTAGCTGTCGCTAACACCAGTTAGCGACAGCTAGTAGGAGATAGCGACCATCTTGGGCCCCACTTTGCATGTCAGTGATATTTATCACTAATGACATGCAAAGTGGGCGTGCCAAGATGTTAGCGACTGGAAACAGTCGCTAACATCGCTATCTCCTATTACCAACTTTTGGAGATATTCGCGCTAAGTGTGAATATCTCCAAAAGCTAACACCTGCCCTGAGCAGTTCTTAGCCATGTTATCCAATGGGAGGTGGATAACATGGATAAGAGCATTAGCTCGGTAATGCATGAATATCGCTGACTTTTCAGCGATATTCATGCATTGCGGCTGTTTTTTATCGCATTTGCGATAAACCTTGGTAATACCAAGGTTATCTGCGATAAAAATCGCCGCAGCTCAGCGGTAAATTTTTGTCTCTAACCAAGCAATAGCGATAATTATCGCTATTGCTTGGTAATATGCCCCCAAGTTCTTCCTCCTGAAACCAGACACGGTATTACTATACCTTCCATGGCTAATACTGGCCTATGCTCTTGGTAGTGAGCTCTAAACACTTCCCTTTTAGCCACTGCTTCACCGACCTTTGGTCGACAACCAACAGCAGCTGACACAAAGGGGTGAGAAATCTGTATTTCAAACAAACCATGCCTGGTCTATTGTGAATCCCATAGCAGATCAGTGTTTGACCGTTCGTCAGTATTTTCAACCCTCAGCAGGCAGGAATGTACATTGCTATGTCTAATAACATTTCATGATGTGCAGGGTTCAGTAACGCCTGTCTCTGCAAATTAATGAATGTGCTTTCTGCAATGTGTAGGTTATTTAGACATTAACTCACCATTACTTAAAAACCCCATGATCAAGGCCTGTTAAATAATTTCATTGCTTCTCTCTATAGCACCATTTGAATTGGATGGTAACTGAATACATGCTCATAGTATGAAAGTAAAACATGGCCCTTGATCCGCGTGTAAAGTATGTTGGTTACATGCCTTCTAAGCACAAGCCATTTGTGACAGCACAAGCGCTGGTTGGGTGCTCTAGCCACACTGTTATGAAGCAACTCTCAGAGTACACTGCCACTATTATTATTATTAAACTTATAATACGCACAGCTAGCCCAAGGGGTTCCCGGTGAATAGTAGAGCAGGGGATGCGGAAAAATAAGTACGTGGGTTAGAGGAGTTAGCCAGCCACTAGTATATGTTTATATTTTTTGTCTCAAGTGGGCTGAAAGCATTTATATTATTTGTTTCAAAATGTTGGGTTTCTTTTCCAAGGAGAATTTGTGGGCATTGCATTAATGTTGAAGCTAGCATATCCTACATTGTTGTACATGCTTCCAGGTTGCCTTTGGCATTAGTGGCAACCAATATTACTCTTATAACATATGCAAAGTGGCTGTGAATGAAGCACAATCTAAAACCATGACTTCATGAGCTGTTCTAGATAGGTCAGGTCTGTCACATTATTTTGGAATGTTGCAGTTATCCACTTCTGGTGTTGTAGGTTTAGGAAGCCCATTGTGTCCCAGGAAGTCACCATACTTCCACAGAAAAAGGTAAGGTTGTTTAAGTGTGTGATGACTACATGGCAGGGACTTTTTCTCGGTCAATTTTAGTTTCCAAACTAGTTGTTGCTACTTTACGTGTCTGAACTGCAGATTTTGCAGGTGAATTTACTTTTGAGTAGATTCCATTATTCTGGTGCCAGCGTGTGTTCTACATCCATCCAATTGAAGCTGATTTTGAGGTCAGCTGTGTTCCCAATGCTTCTTAGCCTTTATTGCTTCCTTCATAAGTTTGCACTTAACTGATCCCCTAAATCTTCTTTGTTTACCTTGCATTCAAACTGGCGAATCAGAAACAGTTGGTGAAAGAACTGGAAGGGTCTGTTTTTTGCTACACTGGAAGTTGTGCATTCAATTCCACAGTTTTTGCAGCCAATCATATAATAGCTCCGCATCTATTTGTTTAATTGTAAACTTCCTATACTCAAATACTTCTACTGCTTCACTGGCAGCTGAGCATCATAGGTATGTGGCCATTGCAGGATGCACAGCTCTATGGCCCACATGCATCAAGCATTTTTGTAGTCGCAAACGGTGCGATTCCTTAAAATCGGCCGTTTGCGAATGCAAAAGTGCTTGTTGGGATGCATCATGCCATTTTAGAAGTCGCATCTTTTTTACGATTTCTAAAATTGCGTTAGCATTTAAGAAATCGCAATTGTGCGATTTCTTAAATGCTATGCATCATTACAGAAAAATATGCGATTTTTAAAATTGGAAGTGCAAATTACCACGAAGTTCAACTTCGTGGTAATTTGCGAAATTGATTAAAAATGCACAAAAATGCATTTTTTAAACTGTAAAGTTACAGACACACATGTCCTTAGGACATGTGTGTATGTAACTTATGCTGAAAAGTACATTTCATGGGTGCAGGGGGGGGTCATTTTGACCCCCCTCTCCACCCTTGAAATGCATTGATGAATTGCAATTGCACATTGCGAATTCGCAATTCCCATTCATTCCTATGGGCATTTTGGCCCATAGGAATGAATGGGAATTGTGAATTCGCAATTTAAAATTCGCATTTTTTATGCATTTCGGTAAAAATAGCGATTTTTACCGAATTGCAAAAAAAATAAGAAAAAATTCATGCATAGGCTTTTGCGAATTCTAAATTGCGAATCGTTATTTTTCGCAATTTAGAACTCGCAAAAGCCGATATTGATGCATGTGGGCCTATCTGTATAGAAAACTGTGCGATATGCCTCTAATGGTCTGGTGTGGTTTTTGCGGAATAGCCTGTTCGTACTTAAATAACTCGTATGCTAAGTGTTGAATCACATTCAATCAATCTAGCACAATAAGCTTTATTCGATTATGTGGTAAAATCATAAAAGTAACCACAATGTACAATAAGTAAAACACAATAAAATGAAATAAGAATTAAAAATACTGAATATATACAACAGTGCCATTATAACTACGTTCATCTCAAAATGCGTTCAGCCTTGTATAGCATAATCATTGCAGACAGATAAAAGTTTCCTCTAATTGATCACACATGATAGATATGTGGACATGGTACAACAGATCGAAGGCGAGGGCAAAGACTGTAAAAACAAAAATGCCAGATGACATTATGCAAATTTGTATTCTCCCAAGGAGGGGGCTAAAATTCTATTCCTCAAACTTTTCTAACATTTACAGAATAAAACTACATGCATTGTAGTGTGATATAATTTATTGTCACAAGGACTCGTAAGAAGTATTTTTGACCAAGCATTAAATGAGGTGAAAGTAATCATGTGATGAAAAATGTCCATTCTCAATCTAGGTAAGAGAAATCTATGTTTGGGGCTCTGTACAAAATTAAGATAGGGTTGAAGTATTGAGCATCATCTGATTTTTTTGTTTTAAAACACTAGGAGGATATATTCACAAGAACGTGTGATGTGATAACTACCGCAAGAGTAGCGTAATGCAGCTTTCAACATTGCAGCCTATCGCAGGAAAATAACCCCGTGGCAACGTGGAATTCACAAGGCGGCGGTAGCATGCGATAGACACCAGGAAATGCGGCAAATGTCCAAAAGTGCAATAAGCAAATGCAAAAAAAATGCGATGAGGCAAATTGCGAGACAAAAATCAGAGAAAACCTGCCACAGGCCTGCAAATCCCATGAATCATGCGGAAAAATGCACTATAAAAGAAAAAAGGAAAAAAAAGAAACACTTCTAACTGCGTCGCACCATGGATGCACCCGGACCGAGTGCAGAGGACAAGCCGAACCCCACAAGCCCCACAGAGGACCAGCATGGAACCCCGTGTTCGGGGAAGGGCAAGGAGAAGAGGAAAAGGAAGATGGGGTTCAGTCCGCAGGAAGACCGGAGAAATATGGCAGTTCATCGTCACCAACGTCAATGCAGTCGGAGTATCGAGGAGGTCACTGGAGGAGATCAAGAGCGCTGGAATGAAGTGCACAGCCAAACCAAGGAGAAGCTCTCCGCCAACAGGAAGGCAGCAAGGGCGACTGGAGCTGGGAGTCTTGCCACACAGGAGGAGATGGATGACCTGGAGGAAATGGTGGCCATAGTCAGCAGTGTGGAGACGGTGGAAGGAATTGGGGGCCTGGACACAGCACGATTTGACCTGACCCAACAGCAACAGGGTGAGTAACGACCAGGGACGGGGGAGATGGGCACACTGGCACACATGCACAATTATGTGTAGTACACTGCACAACCACAATGATCATAGAACATGTCACTGATAGCCTTGGCACACTGCAGCACACATAGAACCTCCAAGTAGGCACCCATCAACGCAGAGTTGTAACTACTCTAGCGCACTCGGCCCAGTCAGGCTTTATGCTCAATAGAGGAACATGTCTCAACCTGCACAGATTGTATGGAGTAATGGCCGTTTCTGGAAATGACAAAATAAGTACTATAGTCATGTCTATGGATACCTCTATGGCATTTGATACCCTCAAATGGCCATATACATTTGGAACACCTGAACGATTGGGTTTTGGTCCAAATTTTTGGGGATGGATGCGATTGCTGTATATGGCCCCAATGGCCCAGGTCAAGGTAAATGGTATAACGTCACATAGCTTCCCTCTGAGGAGAGGAACTAGACAGGGGTGTCCTCTTTCCCCCATAACATTCACGCTAGTCCTGGAGCCATTGGCGGCGTGGGTAAGACAAGATCCGATTGTAATGGGAATCATGTGGGGAGAATCTTGGGAAGAACGCATCTCTTTGTATGCGGACGATATCCTGTTCTATGTGTCAACTGCCTCACGCACATCCTTCGCACTTTTGGTCGGTACTCTGGCTATAGAATAAACTGGGGAAAAATACCTCATGCACTTAATAACGGGCCCTATGCTCGCACTTCCTAGAAGTGTGGATTTACCATTGTCAGCGGGCCACTTTAAGTACTTAGGTTTTCACGTCACCATGGACCCCGCCCTGTTTTATCGATTGAACTTGGCCCCCCTTCTGGAACGTTTTAAGGCAGATGTGGCACATTGGAAGATTTTACCGCTCTCACTATTGGGGCGAGTCGTGCTGTTTAAGATGATGACACTACCCCGAATGCTTTACACTCTGCAGAATACTCCACATGGGGTGCCAGATCATTTTACAAATGCATTGTTTCTCTTCTCCGCTCACTGTTGTGGAATGCGGACCCATCTCTGATTGCACTAGCGAAATTAATACGCGTAGTATATGACGGCGGCATAGGCCTCCCAGACATCAAAAAGTATTACTGGGCGGCGCAGTTAGCGACAGTGAACGACTTAGTGTTTACCCCCTGGGATGACCGGAATTACAGATTGGAGAGACTCTCCATGGGATCCGGAGGATTCCAGACGGTTCTTTACAGTTCTACCAGGTGAAGAAACATATTTCTACGAACATACAGAATTGCTCAGATATGGCATACTGTTACTTCCTTCTTGGGATGGAAGTGGAAGGTAACTAACATGATTCCATTATGGCACAGCAATACACTTTCATATGTAAGTGATTTACCGGGTTTCAAACCATGAGACTTAATAGGCATTTTCACAATGGGAGACGTCTGGAAGGAGGGCAATATGCTTACTTGGAAAGAGCTACATACTCAATATGACTTAACTGACACTGAGATTTTTAGAGCATGAGAGATAACAACCAAGGCACTTTAACCAACCAAATGTTTTAGTAACAATAAAATAATCATATAAAACAGAGTAATATGAGTAGGTCTAATTGTGATTTTTATTATAAGTTGTATAAAAAAGGGGGGGGAAAAACACAGTCACGCAGAATACATAATTCAATTTCAAAAGTTAAAAACAAGATATTTTTCAACAAATTAATAAAAACATAAAAAAACAGTCAATACATGAAAAAGGAATATAGTCACAATTTTGAAAAGTGGCATAAAGGAATAATTCTCTACGCGCGTTTCGGCGACCAGCGCCTTCTTCTGGAGTAGCCACGTGTGTCACTTTTTGAATAGGTACCTCGAAGTGGGATAATGACTAATAGATGGTCAAAGGATATAGAGCTTCGTATTTCCTTTTAATAGTAATGATCTATATGTTCCTCAAGAATGAATCGATTTCCTAATATGATCTGTTTTGATCAGGCACTCGCTCTCCAGATTCTTTATTTTAGTTAAAGAGACCTCGTGAGTATTTTATATAATTCACGAACAGTTGAAGCAGTGGAAGTCTTCTTGATGTGAAGATCCTCCTACTCTTGTCAGAATGCAGTATTAGTTCTGTTATCGGTCCGGCAGATCTGGGAGCGAGGCGCGGGGTTCTGTTGCTTCCGAAAGGATGTTTGCCATATTCTGCATGACTGTGTTTTTTCCCCCCTTTTTATACAACTTATAATAAAAATAGCAATGAGACCTACTCATATTACTCTGTTTTATATGATTATTTTATTGTTACTAAAACATTTGGTTGGTTAAAGTGCCTTGGTTGTTATCGCTCATGCTATTTATCCCTGACCGAGGACTTGTAGTATCTACTCTCCCAGGGGGTCCTAGATATATACACAATACTGAGATTTTTAGATACCTTCAGCTTCGACATGCCCTCAGAACACATATCTCCAGGGAGACCGCCCTGCCAGACTACTTCCCCCTGGAGTATAGCATCCTAACGGAAGCACTACCCTAAAGAATAATCTCTCTTATATATAAGAACTTACAAAACACTTTTCTCGACTTCCTTGTAGGGCTGAGATCAAAGTGGGAGGCTGATATCAGAGATTGTGATAACGGGGAATGGGAGGAGGCACAGAGGACCTTCCAGGAGGTTGCTATACAAACAGGGTTCAGACTGATTTTCTTACATATACTTCATCGATCATATGATGCATGCACACCTCTTAGAGGCATGGGGCGGACTTCCTTGGACCTCTGTCTGAGAGGCTATGCAATAGAGAGAACTTTCTTCCACACGTTGTGGTCATGTCCAAGGAATCAAGCCTATTGGATCGATCTACAGAAAATAATGGGGAAAGTAACGGGGGAATCCCCTGATAACAGCCAAGAAATGCATCCTGCATATTTGGGGAGAGTAACCGCCACCAAAATATGCCAAGATTTGGCGAAACATAGCCAGATTGTGTGGAGTGGGGGTCGAGGTTCCACGGGTGGCGATTGGAAAGGGATTTAGACGGGTGCACGTCTAACGAGAAGCCAATATAACAGGGATGGGGCTGCCCCAGGAAATGGGAGAAGAGATGGTTGTCGGTCCTACAGAGGTCTGGACTTGGGTCCCGACTCAGTAAGAGACAAGGATATGCATGACATGTAATGTGCCGAGATATGAGGGGATGAGAAGAAAAATAATCTTTGCTTGTATTTATTTCCTGCCCTCCTTATGTAGTTTCTTGAAGTCCAACAAGAACATGCCATACTAAAATGTGATATATATATATATATATATATATATATATATATATATATATATATATATATATATATATATATATATATATATATATATATATATATGTATATATATATATATATATATATATATATATATCTTTTTATGCTGCTCTTTGATTTATATATCTGTGTTTATTGCAAAAAATAAAATCAATAAAAAGAGTTCTAAAAAAAATACCTCTTTGAAATCCACATTACAATTCTGAAAGAACCCTTGAACTACAGCGTAGGCTTTAAATCTGGCCACAATAATGCGGCCAGCCACTTTCCCAAGGAAGTCAAGCACGAAAACTGGGCGATAGCAGGCCGGTGAAGAGCAATCTCCCTTTTTAGGTCTCGGCCTGCGTAGGCTGTGCTTGCGCAGTCTCGCTGGCGAGATCGTATGTTTTTCAGTGTGGGGCTTGAACCCCCCCCTCTTCTCCATTGGCTGGCTTCCTAAAGGAGGCCAGCCATTTGAGCAGAGGGGCGTCTGTCCGTTTAAGCCCTGTGTTTTGGGGAGTGAGGGGCGTGTTTTTTTTAGGTTCTTTCTCTCCTCTTCCCATTGGCTGGAATTTTACATTCCAGCCAATGGGAAGAGGAGAGAACGAAAAACACGCCCCTCAATCCCAAACATTACGGTGGTTTCTTCGAGGCATTCCTGCTTCGCCTCAGAGAAACATGGTGGTGCCGAGCGCTCCTCTCTTGCCTCCTGGAGAGCTTATTTAGCTGTGAAATTCTCTTTTTTATGGTCTTCGAGGGAGGAGGTCGGGAGCCCACCCCACCTCCTCGAGTGCCGCTAGTAAAAGTCCCGGGTCCCAGGAGGGGGCCCGTGTGAAGGCAGGGAAGCAGCGTGATTGTTCCGGGGGCTCCCATGTGCTGGAGGGAGTCCCAGAATAAGAGAGAGCCCCGCCGCCTATTGCTGCGGAGGAACTGTCTTAGGCTCCTTGGTGCTCCAAAAAGTGCCTGGCGGCTACAGGCGCAGCTCCGGCCGCACCCGCCACCACCTGGCGGCTCCAGCCGCGAGAAAAGTACACAGCGGCTTCGGCTGCAGAGAGAACAGCCCAGCCGCTCCCCGCCTTGCCTTGGGACGCTTGACAGCCCGCCGGCCGCGCTCGTAATTGGCCTGCGGCTCCGGCCGTGAGAAGTGCACCCAGTGGGTCCAGAGGCAGAGGAAACGCCCCGCGGCTCCCCCGCTGCACCTCGGAACGATTAGCGACCCCAGCCACGCTCTAGGTAGCCCAGCGGCTCCGGGCGCAGAAGAGGATGCCGACGGGACCTCGCCGGGCCGAGAGGTAAATGGCGGCTCAGACCGCACCCAAGGCTCCTTGGCGGCCCCAGCCGCAACGGAACTGCCCAGCGGCTCCGGCCTCGCGAGGGCGTATAGCGGAATGCGGCTCTCGCTCGCTCGCTCTCGGCCGCCGCTTCTGAAGAGGGAGCCTACCTGCGAGGAAGGGAGGCCGGCCGCGCAACAGAGAGAGACTCCTCCACTGAGCCGGTAAGTTTTCTTGCCTCTGTTCCCTGGTTGTGCTCATGTTTTTTTGTTTTTCTGCCCTCTGTTCCCTCGCTGTGCTTGCTTTTCTGCCCCCTGTTTCCTCGCTGTGCTTGCTTTTCTGCCCCCTGTTCCCTCGCTGTGCTTGCTTTTCTGCCCTCTGTTCCCTCGCTGTGCTTGCTTTTCTGCCCTCTGTTCCCTCGTTGTGCTTGCTTTTCTGCCCCCTGTTCCCTCGCTGTGATTGTTTTTCTGCCCTCTGTTCCCTCTTTTTCTTTGTTTTTCTGCCCTCTGTTCCCTCGTTTTCTTTGTTTTTCTGCCCCCTGTTCCCTCGTTGTGCTTGCTTTTCGGCCCCCTGTTCCCTCGCTGTGCTTGCTTTTCTACCCCATGTCCTCGCTGTGCTTGCTTTTCTGCCCCCTGTTCCCGCGCTGTGCTTGCTTTTCTGCCCCCTGTTCTCTCGTTGTGCTTGCTTTTCTGCCCTCTGTTCCCTCGTTGTGCTTGCTTTTCTGCCCTCAGTCCCCTGTTCCCTCGCTGTGCTTGCTTTTATGCCCCCTGTTCCCTTGCTGTGCTTGCTTTTCTGCCCCCTGTTCCCTCGCTGTGCTTGCTTTTCTGCCCCCTGTTCCCTCGCTGTGCTTGCTTTTCTGCCCCCTCTCTCTCTGTGTGTGTGTGTGTGGCTCTGCGTGTGTGTGGCTCTGTGTGTGTGTGGCTCTGTGTGTGTGTGTGGCTCTGTGTGTGTGTGTGTGGCTCTGTGTGTGTGTGTGGCTCTCTGTGTGTGTATGTGGCTCTGTGTGTGTGTGTGTGTGTGTGGCTCTGTGTGTGTGTGTGTGTGGCTCTGTGTGTGTGTGTGTGTGTGTGTGTGTGTGTGGCTCTGTGTGTGTGTGTGTGGCTCTGTGTGTGTGTGGCTCTGTGTGTGTGTGGCTCTCCATGTGTGTGGTTGTGTGTGTGGCTCTGTGTGTGTGTGTGTGTGGCTCTGTGTGTGTGTGTGTGTGGCTCTCTGTGTGTGTGTGTGTGTGGCTCTCTCTGTGTGTGTGTGGCTCTGTGTGTGTGTGTGTGTGTGTCGCTCTGTGTGTGTGGCGCTCTGTGTGTGTGGGGCTCTGTGTGTGTGTGTGGGGCTCTGTGTGTGTGTGGGGGGCTCTGTGTGTGGGGGGCTCTGCGTGTGTGTGTGGCTCTGTGTGGGTAGCTTTATTTGTAGGTAGCTCTGTCTGTGTGTAGGTGGCTCTGTGTGGGTGGCTCTGTGTGGTTGGCTCTGTGTGTGGGTGCAAATGCAATAGATCTCGCATTTGCGAGCAATTAAGCTATTGGCATTGTAAATGACAATGCCATTTATTTATATGTTTTAAAAACAAAAACATAAATAAAAATAATGTCATGAGCAATGCCAATAGCTCTAACTTTAACAATGCCGAGACCATTGCATTGTAAATGCTCGTTAAATATTGGGACAATGAGGGACTCTGAGCAAGGATTCAAGAAGCAAACAGTGCAGGATGCACCCAGAACTTGAGACAGTAGTGGGCCACAGAGTGGAACATTACTTTTAAAGAAATCAATGGGGATACTGTCTGTGCCTGGGGCTTCCCCCCCCCCCTTTACTGGCCAGAAGGGTCCAGTTAATCTCCTTCAGGGAAAATGAGATAGCAGAAAGGCTGCTAAAGGATTCTATTGTAAAAGAAACAATTGATGGACGGAATGCTAGACAATGCAAGAATGCACCCCCAGTCACAAGGATCTAGGGTTAATCCATTATTTTTTTGCTCACCACACCGCCCTAGTTTGGACCCAGCTATATGCAAATCAGTCTTGACCCTGTTCCTTAAGGAAACAGTCCAGCCAAAACTGCCAAGTCAGGACCTCCCTGGACTGGAAACAAGCATCCTGGGACCGGTTTCCGGGACTCACCCCTCATCAGCCAGGCTAGCTCGAATCCAGTGGTGCAGTGAGCACAGGACCCACGTCTGGGCATACACTTCCCACTTGGGCGACAAATGCAAAAGAAACAATTAATGGACAGAATGCTGGACAATGCAAGAATTCACCCCCAGTCACAAGGATCTGGGTTTAATCCATAATTCTTTTGCTCATCACACCACCCCAGTTTGGACCCAGCCGTATCCAAATCAGTCTTGACCTTGTTCCATATGGGAGCAATCTAGCCCGAACTGCCAAGCCAGGTCCTCCCTGGACCAGAAACAAGCATCCTGGGACCGGTTTAGGGGACTCACCCATATCAGCTAGGTTAACTTAAATCCAGTGGTGCAGTGAGCACAGGGCGCACATCTGGGCATACCCGTCCCACTTAGGGAGACAAAGGCAAAAAAAACAATTGATGGACGGAATGCTGAACAATGCAAAAACTCACCCCCATTTACAAGGATCTGGGTTTAATCCATCATTCTTTTGCTCACCAAACAACCCCATTTCTTTTTGGGACGGGTATGCCCAGACATGGGTCCCGTGCTCTCAATGCCACTGGAGTCAAGCTATCCTGGCTAATGCCTGGTGAAACCCCAAAACTGGTCCTAGGATGCTTGTTTCCAGTCCAAGGAGGACCTGGCCTGGCAGTTCGTGCTGGACTGTTCCCATTGGGGGCAGTGCCAAGACTGATTTGCATATGGCTGAGTTCAAACTGGAATGCCATGGGGAGCAAAATAAAACGATGGATTTAGTCCCAGATCTCTGTACTGGGGTGAATGTATGATATTGTTCTGCATTCTGTCCATCAATAGTTATTTTTGCATTTGGCATCGCGAGTGGGACGGGTATGCCCAGACGTGGGTCCTGTGCTCTTCATGCCACTGGAGTCAAGCTATCCTAGCTGATGAGGCTTGAAACCCCGAAACCGGTCCTAGGCTGCTTGTTTCCAGTCCAGGGAGGACCTGGCCTGAGATTTCAGGCTGGACTGTTCCCAATGAGTGCAGGGTCAGGACTGATTTGCATACAGCTGGGTCTGAACTGAGGTGGCGAAGTGAGCTAAAGAACAATGATGGATTTGTCCCAGATCTGTGACTGGGGGCGAGTGTCTGAACAGTTTTAGCACTCTGGCTATCATCTCCTTGTGTTTGCTTTGTTCACCCTAATTTGGCAGGGTTCGCCCAGATGTGGGTCCCTTGCTCACTTTGCCACTGGATTCAAGCTAGCCTGGCTGTTGAGGGGTGTTACCCCGAAACCGGTCCCAGTATGTTTGTTTCCAGTTCAGGGAAGACCTGGCTTGGCAGTTCGGGCTGGACTGTTCCTATGATGTACAGGCTTAAAACTGATTTGCATATAGCTGAGTCTGAACTGAGGTGGCGAAGTGAGCAAAAGAACGATGATGGATTCAACCCAGATCTGAGACTGGGGGTGAGTGTCTGGAAAGTTTTAGCACTCCGTCAATCATCTCCTTGTGTTTGCTAGGGTGAATGTATGACATTGTTCTGCATTCTGTCCATAAATTGTTCTTTTTGCAAGGATTCCATTGTGGCACCTTCTTCAACAAGGAGTGGTAATTCCGCTAAGTTAGTGTTTGGTTTAGTGCAAATGTTTGAAAAATGGGTCACCCACTCCCATATAGCGATCTCCAAACTAGGGGAGGACTCATATCTCCAAAAGAGGCAGTTGATCACTCGCCAGAAGGCTGCACTCTGTGTGTTACGGCTGGATTCGAGCAAGGCCTCCCACGCTTTGTCCTTGGGAGCTAATTTCCTTGCCTTAATGGCAGAGCTATACTCACTTCTCCTAGTCTGTACTTCTTGTAAGCATCTAGGGGTTTGTGTAAGGTTCCTTGAGGCATTTGTGGGCCTTAGTGCAGGATGATTCAAACCACCCTAATTGCCCCCGGAATGGGTGTTGCCTTAAGTTTGACTTGAGACAGACTTGAGACAGACTTGAGACAGACTTGAGACAGACTTAAGTTAGGATTTTGTCTTAAGTCTGTCTTAAGTCTGTCTTGAGTTTGTCTTAAGACAAACTTAAGACAAAATCCTAACTTCTGTGAATACCAAAAGTAGTAAGTTTAGGATTTTGTCTTAAGTTAGTTCTGTGAATCGCCCCCGACATGTACACTTTCTGGATAATGATCACTCATGGCAGTGGAGCGTGTTGTAAAGTATCTATGGGAGGAAAGTATAAAATTGATGACAATGTCTTTCCCTCTATTATTAAAAGTACACTTGAATCACATTCAAATTTGAAAGTCTGGAACTATTCCACTCACATCCCGATTGCTCGGGTAGCATTCCAACCCATCATTCTTTTGCCCACCATCCCACCTCAGTGGAACCAGCCATATGCAAATCAAAAGAATGATGGGCTGGAAAGCTAACCAGAGTTTTTGCTAGTGGTTAGACAAATTGCAAGCATTTCTCCCATCACTTTTCATGTGTTGATGGAGTTAACGCCCTAAGTGGCCGCTGTTGTGCCCAGACATGAGTCCCTTTCTCACTTTCCACTGGATACAAGCTGCACCTGATTGACAAGCCCCAGTCCGGGTGAAACTGATTTTGGTTTGCTTGTGTTCTGATTCTGAGAGGAAGTGATTTGGTAGTTTGGTAGTTTGGGCTGGACTGTTCCAATTTAGGCAGGCTCAACCCTGATTTGCATATGGCTGCGTCCAATCTGAGAGGGCATGGTGAGCAAAAGAATGATGGATTGGAATGCTACCCCAAGCAATTGTCAGTGGTGAGAAACATGCAAGCATTCCTCCCATCACGCTTTGAGTGTTGGATATAATGCTATAAGTGGCCGTGGATATGCCCAGATCTAGGTCCCTTGCTTACTGTTCCACTGAACCAAGCTGCACCTGACTGACGAGCCCCAACTTGGGGATATTGGTCTTGGGTTGGTTGTGTTCTTGTTCAGAGCAGACCTAGCTTTGCAGTTTGTGCTGGACTATTCCTATTGGAGTAGGGTCAAGGCTGATTTGCATGGTGGACAAAAGAATGATGGGTTGGAATTCTACTCCTAGCAATTGCCGGTAGTTGGACAAATTGCAAGCATTCCTCCCATTACCTTTTGTGTGTTGATGTTATGCCCTAAGTCGCCAAGATTATGCCCCGATGTTAGTCCCTTGCTCACTCTGCCACTGGGGGCAAGCATCAACTGACTTACGAGCCTCCATCAGGGCAAACCGGTCTTGGGTTGCCTGTGCTCCAGTTCACAGAGGACCTGGTGTGACGTTGTGGCTAGACTGATCCTAATGAAGCAGTTGCAACACCGACTTGCATACGGCTGGGTCCAATCTGAGTTGAAATTGTGGACAAAAGAACAATAAGCTAGAATGCTACCCCAAGTGATTGCCAGTAATCGGACAAATTGCAAACATTCCTCCCACCATTTTTTTTGTGTTTGATGTAAAGCCTTAAGTGGACTGTTCCTACTGAAGAAGCATCAAGGCTGAGTTCCATATAGCTGGGTCCGAACTAAGGTGGCATGGTGTGCAGAATTATGATGGATAGGGATGAAGCCCAAGTAATTACCAGGAGCTAAGATTATTTAAAGAATTCCATTCATTACTTTTTGCATACTTCAGTGGGATGCCCTAAGTGCAACAGGAATGCCCAGCCATGGGTCTCTTGCACACGGTACCAATGGAACCAAGCTGCAATCAGGACGAGCCCCAAGCAGGGCAAAACCGGTCCTGGGTTGCTTGTGTTCAGGGAGGCTTAGGCCTGTTGAATTGGGCTAGATTGTTCCTATAGGAGCAGGGTCAAGACTGATTTACATATGGCTGAGACCAAACTGAGGTGTCATGGTGTGCAAAATAACCATGGACTGGGATACAGCCCGAGTAATTACCTTTGGCTTAGATAAATTCAACAACTCCATCCATCACTATTTTGTACACTGTTTCATGCTCGCTGTTCCACTAGAACAAGGCAGCACCCAATCAGTTAGAAACTGATCTTTGGTTGCTTGTGTTCAATTTCAGGGAGTACCTGACCTGGCAGTTCAGGCTGAATGGTTCCTATTGGAGCAGGCTCAATAGTGAATTGCATATTGCTGGGTCCAAACTGAGGTGCATGGTGTGCAAAATAATGATGGATTGATAGGCAGCCCAAGTAATTAACAGTAGCTGAGATTAATTCAAGCATTCCGTCTACCACTTTTTGTATACTTCAGTGTGATGTGCTAAGTGAGAATGGTATATCCAGATGTAGGTCCTGTGCTCACTGTGACACTGGAACCAAGCTTCACCCAGCTGACGAGCTCCAATCAGGGCGAAACTGGAAGGCCCTGGCATTGCAGTTCAGGATGGAATGTTCGTAATAGGACAGGGTCAGACTGATTTGCACGTGGCTGGGTCCAAACTGAAGTAGCATGGTAAGCAAAATAACAGTAGATTGGGAAGTGGCCTGAGTAATTAGCAGTAGCTGAGGTTAATTCATGCTTTTCAGCCATCATTTTTTGCACACTTTTAGGTATACTTCAGTGCGACACCCTAAGGGCAATGAGTATGCCCAGATATGGGTCCCTTGGTTACTGTTCCATTGGAGCCAGGTTGCACCTGACTGACGAGTCCCAATCAGGGTGAAAACGATCTTGTGTTGCTTGTATTTAAGTTCAGGGAGGACCAGGCCGGGCAGTTCAAGCTGGACTTTTCCTATTGAAGCAGGGTCAAGACTGATTTCCATATGGTTGGGTACAAACTGAGGTGGCATGGTGTGCAAAATAACAATGGTTTGGGATGTGACCCAGAATAATTACTATTGGCTATGATCAATTTATGCATTCCACTCATCACTGTTTGTATACTTCTGTATAAATGGCAAATATTACTGTTTATATTTGCAGACTCTTCACCAAAGAAAATATGTTAAATTCTCTGTAGCCACGTCACAGCGATTCCCACGACTGATGGATGAAGAAATTATTAGTTAAGCACGATACTTAAAATTGATAGGTGTCTAGCGAGAAATGAGCTAGCGTTTCTAAATAATTGACATCCTGTCAACATATCTGCAAGTAGTAATACACCACACCACCCAAATAATAAAACTGTTGCAGAGTGTATCATTTGTTAAAATGTCACCCTCAGCCCCTTATAGGTATATCTTTCCGAAGAGGCACTTTAAAGGTGGCTCGAAGTTGTATTTTGGTAGTGTAAAAAACAGATGAATACATACATATTACCAGTACAGCTGTCGGATCAGCCAAAATTGCTGTTGCAGCAGCTACTCAGCTACTGGATCTGTCATACCAGGGAGGACTACATTTAAACTGGGATGACCCAGCAGCCAGTCACTGTCCAGTGTAATTTGACCCGCCAAGGTAGGGTTTAGGTTTAGGGGATTTATAAAGCCATGATTACCCTTGGGCATCTCAGCGCTGAGGTGATGGAGAATGGAAGTGGAGAATCCAGATGGCAGACAAGAAGCCCTGTGTGCAAATGGATGCCAATCACTGCAGCAGCAGTTCCTCTGACAGGGGGCTCAGCTCTGTGTATGGTATTATATTGTATTGCAACATTTATATAGTGTTTACTACCTCATGAGTTGCACTGAAGCCTTTGCCTATAGGGAAAGCATGCTACACTGGGTAGGGTAATCGTTTGGACTGGAGTTGTCTTCGTTTTTATCCTATGTGGAAAGTGTTTCCATGTCGCCATAATGATCATTGAGGTAGGGTTATGGACGCAGCTCTTAGAAGTATGGCAGAGGAAAAGATGTGAGAGACAGGCACTTAGTTTATGGTTTTCAATAAGCTGGCAGCCTTGAGTAGCTTTGCAGGTGCCTTTATGGTATATCATATGATCATGGTCTACTTAGCTTGTTACTGCACTGGGTTATCCAACCTGATATTTTGTTTAAAGCTTTTTTGGTCCTGAGCAGCATGGCTGGAAAAGGAAGGGAAAGCGATATCTGCTTGGATGGGCTTTGTTAGTAACATCCCGTATCTGAAGATCATTGTAGGATGTAAAGAAGCAATTATAGGACCTGATTCACACACTGCACTATGTAGTATGTTGTGTAGTACTATAAAACGTACTACAAAATGCAATTCACAAGCTATGTGTGGATTCTACGACTCTGCACTCCTTATACGTATGTGTGCACAGTTCTCCGTCCAAATTTTAGAGTCTCTGGCTGGGGAGGACTCTGAGCACATAAGTATAGGGAGAAATTTAGTAAAAAAAACTCTGCACATAGATTGTGAGTACCAAAAAGTAGTACACTTAAATAAAAGTGTGTGTTTACCTTTGTAAATCAGGTCCATAGTGTACAGCTATGGGTCCTGCAGTAGTAGACTAGATTGGAGTCCTTTGATTTGTCCGCGGTATGTGACAGATCTATTCTGTCTTATGTGAGTGTAAGAGAATTAAGCTACAGTTGCCTGCTGACAGCTCAGTGTTACGGTATTAGTGTGGGCTAGAAAGGTTAAACATGAATTGAAATGACTATATAACAGGGGCGTAACACAGGCCCCTGATGCCCCCGCGGTGCGGTGGGGCCTCACCCTCCAAGGGGCTCCGTCAGCACCGCACTTTTGCTGGGGAGCTCTAGATTGAGTCCGGAGGGGACCCCTTGACGTACCCTGCAGGGGGCCCCCTCAAGGTTTGTTATGCCACTGCTATATAATACTTACTGGCCATCGTGACCGGCTCCCCTGCATATCTTACAGACAAGCTCGCCACCTCTGGAGGAGCTCGGCACCCGTGCAGCCAGGAGGACACCATCAGACTGCAGACTAAGAAATGTAAAACAGAAAAGAAGGCATCAGGCATTTTCCATGTATACACACAATCTGGAGCCACATCCCACATCCATCAGGTCTGCTCCAATGCTGCTTCAATTTAGGAACGACTGACTTGAAGGCTCATCTTTTCAAAGAACACTACATTACAACGCATTAACTTGATTACCTTGATTAGCTTAATTAGCTTGATTAACTTGATTAGCTTTCTGGCCGGGGTGAAAAAATCCACGCTAAAAAAACTTCAGTGTGCAATACGCAGCAGCGAGACTGGTACTTAAATTACCCAGAAGATCCTGGGCTATCACTGCGCTTTAGACCTTACACTGGCTGCCGCTACATAAGAGGATCTTATTTAAGATCTTGTAGACCTCTTTTAGAGCTCTAAATAAGACAGGTCCAAAGTATCTCGCGAGACGTTTTACTCGCTATAACCCTCCAAGATGCCTGAGGTCGGCAGGCGGTAACCTAATCAACATCCCTAGATTCAATTATAAAACCAAGGGAGGTAAGACCCTTACCGTACTGGCCTCCAAGGCATGGAATGCCATGCCTAAAGACCTTAGACTTCTGGTTCAGGAGAATGCCTTCAGGAAGCAATTAAAAACTTGGATCTACAGTTTGTCGGACGGTTTTGTAATGGCTGCCATCTAGGTCTTACTATTGTTTTGTACACTGTTTCAGCGCCAGGATGCTCCTTTCGGAGCAACAGTTAGCGCTCTATAAATACCCTATACAAATACAAATACAAATACAAATCATCAGCAACCCAGTTACCTCTCCCAACACTCGTTGACTTTATGCTTATCTTTGACCATGTACGGCACTACACTGCCTTTAGTCTAGGTTCACAGCATAGAAATACCTTATGCATACATTCCGGGCATCCAAGGCTATCATTTACCGCACGCCACACTTGGCTGTCGGTCACGAAACAGACAATGCCATACGCGGCTTAAATACTTTATTACTGGATGCCCGGAACACATTCCACCTTTATTTAAATAAAAAAAATTCAAGAGTTTTATATAGCATGAACTAGACGAGACATCTGTATCAGAGCGCTTTACATGTGCACCAGTTTCGTTACAGATGAAAGATTGATGTATTTGTATTATTGGCAAGGTTTAATAGACGCTTACTTTGGACTTCTGATTTTGATGATTTGAAATGCATTTGTCCATATGAAAGATACGCCTTCTCGTCAGCCCTGAAGAAGCCTTGTATAAGCGAAAAACGTTGGCTGCGTGTTTTCTGCTCACCTGTAAAGAGAATAAAAAGAACAAATTCCAAAAAACGTATACAAGCGGAGGACTGTTTTGCATTCTTACTTGCCTATATTGGGACTATGCCTAATATGTTTGTTTGGTTGCCTCTCTTATATGTGTAAATGTTTGTGAATGATTGTTTGCACTAGTGCCCTGGGAGCTCCATACGCCTCCGCGTCTCCGTGCGACTTCAGGAAGCATTGTGTGTGCATCCACCATAGACCAACCAGCAGGTATTTATTTTCGAGCGAAACAAGACGACAAACCAGACAGGCTCTGTGTTTACATTCTCTTCTACTGTGATCTGCATTACCCCTTTCTTAGTTTAAAGTCTTGCCTAATATTATTTCAAAATTGCATAGTGCTTTAGTTCTGTCGTGGCCAAAATACAACAGCCTCAAAACACAATCTTAGGTTCTGGACTGGGGTATGGAATGGCTTAGATGAGGCACTTGGGTGGGTGCTCCCGCGTATGCCATGCCTGGGCCTCCTGCATGTGATGGATGGGGTGGGGGGTAATCTATACAAGAGACACTTACTGCTGCTAGGGCTCACAGTGGTCAAAAGAGATATAGCTAGGGCGTGGAATGATCTGAGGGCCCCGTCACTTGTAGCATGGAAGAGGGGACTAGATTTTTGCATGGGGTTGGAGAAGCCCATATTTCTTGCCCGGGGATGCCCTCGTAAGCATTATAAAATTTGGAAGCGGTGGGCCGACTTCAGGGTTCTATGGCTCGAACCTCCGCCGGATCAAGACCCGATACTGGATATGTGAGAGTGCTGTGTAGATGGTTGTGTGCATACTGATTGCCGAAGAGTTAGTAACCGTGCCGGGGGGGGGGTCCGGGAGGGGCGAGGGGAAGGGGAGGTTGGGGGGGGACGGAGGGGGAGGGCTGTTAATTGCATTGATTCTGGTCTCTTGTTACATATGCAAAAAGTCATGATGGATTGCGATGTCATACACATGTATCTTTGCCTGGCAGATACCTCTGGGGTACAGAGCTCTGCGATTTCTATGTGATCTGTCAATAAAATCTGTTTAAAAAAAAAACCACACAATCTTGCACAAAGATGGAAGCAATCATTCAATCAATCATTTCCTTTTCTTTTTGGCACACTAGCCCTAAAAGTGTTTAAATGTTGACTGTGCCAAAAACAATGGGTATTTGGAAAACAAATGCAAACAGGTTTCCTCCAAATAGAATCTCTTTGGTGAAACCCTGCCAGTTAGCACAACAGTCCAGAGAGATGACGATGGAAAGCAAAATCTTGCTGATGCCTGCCAAGCTTGGTCACTCTACAACATGGTGTCCCTGTATGTGAAAAGGGTACATTTGAAAGAGTGTATGTGTGAACAAACGAGTCAAATTGATGCATGCTTGTGAGTCTCAAACCCTTTTAAAGCCAGCCATACCAAAGCTGGAATGAGCGCACACAACCAGCCAAGGGTATAGAGGTTTTTGATGTTGACACTGCAGAAGGGAGAGAACAAAATAGGCAAACTCATGGGGAAACAAGCTTTTCTTGTTGTTTATATGATGGTCACACTGTTTTTTACCAGTCCTTTCCAGTCATAAAGTAGCATTACTCCCTGCAGGGTCTAACCTCTCTGCACACAGTCAATGCCGCTTGTGCAAGCATCTTTAGCTTCTACCCACTCTGAAAAGTTGTACTCACTTTCTAATGGAAAATGTATGGTTTTGTTTTACACCCCAAAGGAAATGATGGACGGAGCGTTGACAATTCAAGCACTCACCCCCAGTCAACTGATCTGGGTTTAATCCATCACCATTCTTTAGCCCACTCTGCCACCCCAGTTCAGACATGGCCATATGCAAATCAGTCTGACCCTGTGCCTCATGGGAACAGTCCAGCCCGAACTGCCAAACCATGCCTTCCCTGGACCGGAAACAAGCTACAGAGGACAGGTTGCTGGCATTTGTTTTACACCCCACCACATTCAAATTTCACCAGCAGCTATTGGTTTCTACTGTCTTTTGAAGTGTATCCCGAATGCTTCGAATCATGACTGGAAGGGCATTCCAGAGCGTGGCTGCGTGTACTGAGGAAGCAGTGCCTCCTATGGATTTATGGTATGGTGGGTTGAAGATCCAAGGTGCAAGTCTGGAGGGCAGTGGCCTGTTTTATTTGTATTGCTTGAATTTAACTTGAAGGAATAGTGGTCCCTTGTCTTGTGAGGCTCTGTGGAAAATGCAGAGTGTACAATGGAAAAATATAAAAACAAGTATAAACAACACAAATGCTCAAATATTGAAATATTTTGTGTAATTCATAATCAAACATAGAGCGTTTTTTCAACTTTTAAATTTTGCTTCCTCATTTGTGCATACTTTATTAATTTAATGGACTCATTTTAATATTATTTAATTTTGTAAGCAGAGGCAGAGCCAATGAGTAGACTTTGCAAACCCCCAGGGGCCTTCGGATGACAGGTTAAGAACCACTGCTCTTAGGGTTATCAAGTGCTATTTTAAGAATCGGTACAGCCATGAGACTCAGGAATAACAGGCATTGGTAAAGCTATACATAACTTAAAGTGCTGAACAGACTTTTTTTTATTGTTGTTTTTATAAATTTTATAGTTTGCAGTGTTTAACAGTTAACAGAGGAGCCCAATAGAGGTTCTTTATATAGATTATTGGAACATATTACATGATGGTTGGCGTTGTAAGCCACAGTACGTACATATTAAAATCGACAGGACACATTATAAGCATTACAATGATAGTCGCCCATTTCTCAGGTTGCAAAAGTTGCAGTAGGATAGAGCAAGTGGACTCCTCTGGGCAGGGAACAAAGGCAAAAAAGAGGGGAAGAGGAGAATTTAAGATAGTGAGAAGGGATAAAAGAACAACAATCCAACAAGACTAGAGCTCTTCAGTCTGTGTTATATACATTTTAGCATACTAAAGCCGTTTATGTACAAAACACCTTTATATTGTTAACCCCTTCCCCGCACCGCGAATTTTGCCGCTGCGCGGGAGGGCTTGGGGGTGAGCGCGGCGCTTCCCTACTAATGACAGAACCACGCCGTCATGAGCCACGGGTGGCGTGTGCTCATGACAGAGTGGTTCCGTCATGACCACGACCGCTCATCAATTCGCCCGCACAGGCGGGGAATCAGTGCCGCGTGAGCGGAGAAGACGCAGTATGACGGAACCACGCCGTCATGAGCACACGCTGCCCATGGCCCATGACAGCGTGGTTCCGTCATGAGCAGGGAAGGGGTTAAACAGTGCAACAAGACAATTGGAATGTGTGTCCTTACCAGCGGAGGGCAGGTATGCAGCCCCATGGGGTCACAGGCATGCTACGGAAAGAAAGACAGCAGGCCCAGGGGGGGACACCGATGGGGGTGTTCATGGGTGAGCGACCGTGTGTGGGAAGGAGTGAGTTCCTGGGGAGGATGCAGGTTGAGTAATTCTATCAGTGGTGGCTCCTCTGCTAAGCCAGAGGAGCGTTGCCCCACTGAATAAAAGGAAAAATAACATGATAATAACTATTGTTATTATGATATTATTTTTCCTATAGCTGTCAGTGGCTCTTGGGCGGGGCAAGGGAGGAGTGTTGTCCACTTCCAAAGTGCGCATGAACTGTTTAACCAGCTTTCTTGGGCCAACCAAACAGTTCATGAGCACTTTGCATGTTCCTTCCAGGCTGCATTACACGCCCTGGTCAGACACATGCATAGGCTCCCTGTTCCAGACTCAGCGCTGATCCACGGGGCTCAGGCCAATCACAACTCTGTATTGGACGATTGTGCTTTGCTCAAGGGAGCCTGTCTGCCGGGTGCTTCCTGCTGCCAGCCAGGAGTCTGCAGGAAGATGAGGAATGGTGCGGAAGAGGCGGCAGCCAGCCGGCCGATAGGCCGGCCATTTCAGGTGTTTTTTTTTTTTTTTTAATTTTTTGTTCCTTCAGCAATGGATCCGATAGCAGCCGCTACTGAATTCTTTAAATAGTTAGCAGTGAGTATAATGATGATCCCTATAGTATCACCCATTACTGCAGCTGGAGTGCACACATTTGACGTTCAGTGTGTTCAGGGTGGGCGTTCATCAGATTTGGCTTCAACTGCGATTAAGCATGTTTCCCATTCCTCTCCTCCCGTGCAAGATTTGTCCCTCATGAGTAGCGTTGTGAGAGTGTGTGTTTCTGCTCTGCTTCACGTACATAAAACACACAGCCAGCCCTAAATCTCTGGAGGAGCCGGAGATTTCCAGGTCATGGCTATGATTCGCTTAACCCCTTCGCAGCGGGGGTAATTCCCCCGCTGTGCTGGGGGGGCGGGGCGAGCACAGCGCCCCCGTGCTCATGATGAGCTCAGCTCGTCATGAGACACGGTGCTCGTGACGAGCTGAGCTCGTCATGACCACACCCGTTTCCGTGGAACATTCAGCACAGCAGGGGAATTATCCCCGCGTGTGAGCATTCCACGGCTCATGACGAGCTCAGCTCGTCATGAGCACCTGAGCACCGTGCCTCATCATGAGCACTTAAGGTGTTAAATAAAACAAAGACCAAGTCAATAAATCGGTGTGTTTGTCGCCCTTTGCCCATGGGCGCAGCCCCAGTAGGCAGGATTCAGGGTCTGGGGTGAGAAGTAACTTCCGTCCATGCTTGTGCTATTGGCGCACAAGCCCAGACCATGCGCATAAAGTCCACAATTTGCAATAGGGGCATGCCGGGGAAAGCGACGGGAACATACGCTGTATGCTGTCGGGGAAGAATACTTTTGGTGAATGTAATTAAACTGTGCGAAGTGGAACCTGGGGTTATGGGATATATTCTTGGTCATCTGTAGGGCGCACGTCCATGCTGTGTCCGTCAATGGGTGTTGTAGCATTGCCTCCCTTTTGTGGCATGATCGGGTGGAGCATTGTTGAGGGCGGTGGATAGAAAAGTGATGGCATGGCGGGTGGTATCGGACATCAACAGTGTGTGTAAAGCCGGTGTCGTCGGTGGTGCAGCCTCACCAGTGCCACATGTCTCACAGAGCACCCACTGTATTGTGCAACATGTTAAGAATAGCACGGAGTGGAGCAGCGGCGTCACTAGGGAGGTGCGGGGGGTGCGGACCGCACCAGGTGACACCATAAACATGGGGTGACACCGTGACCCCTGACCAAAGTGTAAAAGGTGGCTGATATATCTGGAGAATTATTCGGTGGTTTTGTAGAAAAAGAAAGTATAGGAAATAGTTCCCAAAGTGGTTAAACGGCAAACGCATTTGCAACAGAGGACGCATGCAAGGGACAGTGGGAGTGACACAGAAGGAAGAGAGTGAGCTAGAGAGCGCACGAGAGAGAGAGAGATATTGAGAGTGCATGCAAGGGACAGTGAGAGTGACACAGACAGAAGAGAGTGAGCTAGAGAGCGCGCGTGCGAGAGAGAGAGAGATTGAGAGTGCATGCAAGGGACAGTGAGAGTGACACAGAAGGAAGAGAGTGAGCTAGAGAGCGCGAGAGAGAGATTGAGAGTGCATGCAAGGGACAGTGAGAGTGACACAGAAGGAAGAGAGTGAGCTAGAGAGCGCGCGCGCGAGAGAGAGATTGAGAGTGCATGCAAGGGACAGAGAGAGTGACACAGAAGGAAGAGAGTGAGCTAGAGAGCGCGAGAGAGAGATTGAGAGTGCATGCAAGGGACAGTGAGAGTGACACAGAAGGAAGAGAGTGAGCTAGAGAGCGCGCGCGCGAGAGAGAGATTGAGAGTGCATGCAAGGGACAGTGAGAGTGACACAGAAGGAAGAGAGTGAGCTAGAGAGCGTGCGAGAGAGAGATTGAGAGTGCATGCAAGGGACAGTGAGAGTGACACAGAAGGAAGAGAGTGAACTAGAGAGCGCGCGCGCGAGAGAGAGATTGAGAGTGCATGCAAGGGACAGTGAGAGTGACACAGAAGGAAGAGAGTGAGCTAGAGAGCGTGCGAGAGAGAGATTGAGAGTGCATGCAAGGGACAGTGAGAGTGACACAGAAGGAAGAGAGTGAGCTAGAGAGCGTGCGAGAGAGAGATTGAGAGTGCATGCAAGGGACAGAGAGAGTGACACAGAAGGAAGAGAGTGAGCTAGAGAGCGCGCGAGAGAGATTGAGAGTGCATGCAAGGGACAGTGAGAGTGACACAGAAGGAAGAGAGTGAGCTAGAGAGCGCGAGAGAGAGATTGAGAGTGCATGCAAGGGACAGTGAGAGTGACACAGAAGGAATAGAGTGAGCTAGAGAGCGCGCGCGCGAGAGAGAGATTGAGAGTGCATGCAAGGGACAGTGAGAGTGACACAGAAGGAAGAGAGTGAGCTAGAGAGCGCGCGCGCGAGAGAGAGATTGAGAGTGCATGCAAGGGACAGTGAGAGTGACACAGAAGGAAGAGAGCGAGCTAAAGAGCGCGCAAGAGAGATTGAGAGAGAGAGAGAGAGACAACGAGGGAAAGTCAGAGAGTGTCACAGAATAGCCAACAAAAAATAGGGGAAAGGCGAGAAAGGGGGCCTGAGAGAAACAAAGCAAGCCATGGTTTAAAACCATGCGAGGTTCCTGTTTTGTAAGCGGGAGGGCGCACCACACCTCTTTCTATATCACACCTAGCCCATGACCTTTCCTTTCGTTGGGACTGTGCCAAGAGAATCTCGTGGGATTAACCAAGTAAACAAAATTAGCTGGTGGCACTAGTGGCAGAATGCGACTCGCTCTCTCCCACTCACACTCGTGTGGAGAGATTCATTCATGCCCAGGCTGATGGAGTTCTTCCCCCTGAGAGAGCGCTCCCGCCCTCGCATACAGGCCCAAAACACGGCTTCCGCCATTCCGACAAGGCCTAGGAAAGCCAGTGATGTAGGCAGCAATGTTCAGACATGCTGAAAGGACTCCCTGGCTTAATTCGGTCCTATTTGGAAACCACCACGCTGCAGACCACAGTTTCTGTAGCACTCAGCAGTCATAGATAGAGGGGTGGGCGTGCGATGAAGTTCGCCCAAAAAAAGGCTTCCTATTAACTGCGCATTGTTAATTCACACGATTTTAATCCCAGCAAATGTTGAGGCTCAAGTTTACTGTTTTGCAACGCTGGGCAGCTGAAGTACTTTTGAGAAAAGTTGCCATCCTGTGGGAATCCAGATTCAGACACCATCAGAAGTTTGTGCACAAAACCGGATTTTCGGTTTGTGCTAATCACTCATACAACTAATTGGTGTTGTGAGGGGGTGACACCATGAGGTTACCCGCACTGAATGGCGCTTCTTCCATTTCTATGCAATAAATAGTTTTACCCATGCTCATCAATTAGCTGCTCCCGCTTCTGTGGATACCAAATAAGACGCATCCCCCTCGCCACCCCCTCCCCCCCCCCCCCCCCAAGATTGTTTTGTTGTGTTAATGAGTTGAAGGGTGAACGTTTTCTTTTGCCCTTAAAAAAGACATTTGCTTCTTGTGGGTGTACTGTCCTCTCGCAACTGCATGGTAATTTACCATCAGTTGTAATGCTAACCCAGTTTCCATTTATATTGATTTTTGTCTAGTTACTGGGAATGTGGGCTGGAATAAAGGTACAGAAGTTACTTGCATATGGCACTTTGACTTAAGTGTGTATCACCTGGCAACACTTGTATTCGTTTCCCAAAATTACATTACATTTAATTTTATCAGTCTCAAATGTGCCAAAATTATATTTAGAATGCGACAGACGTGTCACTAAAAACAGCACCAATCAACATTATATGGATGTCATATTATGTTATGTTTTATGCAAATGTTAAAAATACCTTTGGTAACATATAAAAAACACATGCCTGAAGCAATTTTCCTGTATTTCCAGAGTTACATAAGTAGTCAGGCTGCACCCATATATACGGACTCGGGAGCCAAGTTAGCACAGTATTGTCACAATGGTTACCCTGGCCAGACCTCTAAGATGCTGGGGTAGGATTTAGAAGATGTCATCTTGTAACTGTGAAGGAAAGAGGATGGCGTGGAGAGGTGAACAAGCCATGAAAGCTACAGTGATTAGCAAATGTTAAGGCTGCGGGCGGGTGGGAGTGGGAGTGGGAGGTGGGGGGGTTAGTCAGGAGATATACACAAGGCCTGTGTTGTAACTCAAAATGATGGCAGAAGAAGGACCCCCTCCGTGGGTGCTGCACTCATGAATACATCTCCTCGAGGTGGTCCATTATGGATTCGTTGGGTAAGTCATGTGGGGGTGACACCATGAGTTACCCGCACCGGGTGACACCAACCCTAGTGACGCCACTGGAGTGCAGGGTCGAGTCAGAGGGCCAGGTGTAAATAGTCCTGCCCTGTCGCATTTATGAGCAAGGATTCAGGGTGAGTCGGTGTTTTCAACCATTCCAGGGGGCTTTGTAATTGTGCTGCGATGTAAAACAGTTAGAAATTGGGCACCCCAATTGCTAAACAGACTTATTGCCTTTGCCAGTGCTTCTTAATACTATTATTTTTGTTTGAGGAAAATAAATACTTTAAACTCTTCCAGAATTGAAAGCTATAACTGATACAGGTTTCTTTAAGTTAACAGAAGACTTCAGACTATTCGAAACAATAGTGTGAATGTGCACCTGTGCGCTGTAGGTATCAGAGGTTGCAGGTTTCCAGTTCCCAGAGGATCGAGCCCTTCGTTCTTTAACATATACATTCAAACAATAAATGCTAATATTTGACGACTGCGTGTCAACCACATGACGGTGGCATGACTTATTGTGTCAAGCAACAACTATTGAGAGGCGGAGGTAAGAAGGGATGCAAGCCGGGTGCTTGCCCAGGGCATAACAGGATATTGCCTCAGGACTCCGCCCCTTCTACTAAAACAGCATTGGTTTGAACCACCTCTGTTGAATTGACCTGCTGGGAGTATTTTGATTGGATAAAAAGGTTGCTTGTTCCATGAGCGTCAATTAACCAAAATGTCTGGGTTAACGAAAGTGACATCACACGCTATTTGACTTTTACCTTGTCTCACACATCCATGCTTACAGATATTCATATCAATACACTCTCACCTGCAAGCACGCATACAACAGTCATTTCAAAGCATTTTTTGCTTACCTTATGTGCCAGATACGGTTTTATTCCAACTAATTGTCCTTCATTTTGTATTTCAATTATAGTCAATAATATTCTTAATTATTTGTGCAATAAAAAAATTAATAGAAATCCAGGAAAGTGCAACTCCAACTGACGTCGATTTGAACAAGCTGCCCCTGTGATCCAGGCACTGGTTTTGCCACCTCTGAGCCCAGAGTTTTCAAAGGCAGTACCGAGGGTCACAAGGTGCAAGCCAGGGGCTACTGATGCGACCCCAGAAGACCGCTAAATGAGGCCCATGGCTTGGTTGAAGACGTGTGTACCCCTCTTTGTGGGCAGATTCGTTCGATTTCTTCTTAAATTAGTTTAAAAGTTCTGATCAGCCCAGGCTGTGTAAATATGTGTTATTCTCTCAAGCACTTAAAGCTGTTGCCAAGTCTGTTCCAAAGAAGCCTTCTCACGATTTGCAGATATAGGAGGCCTGGCCTACGAGTACGAAGCGACTTGTGAAAGATCACAGTATATCATTTGTAAATTAGGGGCAGCTGAGATTAGAACCCGAGGCTAGGCGTTCCACAGTCTGCAGGGAGTCATTAGAAACACAGCAAAAGACACAGGGGTGAGGGGGGCATGCCGACGAATGAGGTGTGCAAACAGCAGAGTTCCCAACTTGCTAAAGTTATGCAGCAGCTTAACCGGTGGCCACCTTCGCAATAGAGGGCATGCTGAAGCCCCATCTCAAAGCGTGATAACGCAGAAGGTTCTGGCTTTTTTTTTTAAATAACTCTTAGCCATGCAGAACAACAGCCTCGCTGATCTACAACATGGCTAAAAGACGTTGGCAAAGCTCTCACATAGACGAGAACAATTGACCTTGCCAAGGATTGTTTTTATTGTCTTCTTTACTGTAAAATAAGTAGAACCCTCCTGACTGCAGCGTTCTCCTGAAGCATTACGTCACCCAAGACGTAATGCTTCAGTCCTGCCCTTTTCTTTTACACAGCATTGTTTTGCGGTATCATTTCTGCTGAAGTGAATCAGGACTACAACTCCCATGCAGCACTACAACATAGTGTACATAGAAGAGTGGGATACTCCTGACACATACAATCAGTCATCAAGAAAGGACAAGAACATGTTCAAGCCTAACCTGTGGTCAAGGGCGGATTGACACTTAAAATGGGCCGGGGCACCAAAATAAAAGTGTCCCCATCAGTGGATTAAAAAGCTAAAAAAATGGCCAAAGTTTGCAAACTTTAGCAGTTTTGTACTTGTAAAAACGTGCTTTATAAGAGTTTTGCAAGGTATGGAAGACTGCATGGATTTGAGCTTGCTACTGACAATGTTTGTTTTAATAACAAGGAAATCAACTATTAAAACCTGCCCACCAGACCATAAACAGGCCCACAAATAGCCAAAAACACATTCCATGCACTGACCTCTCAGACCAACCCATCTGGCACTGCCTTATTGCCCTCAAGGCCAGTTCAACCTGGCCTGTGGTCGAGAATACCGGCCCTTGCACTGCACCTGTGGTACACAACTGCTGCCTTCTAAACCAGAGAGCTCCCTATTCCTCCCCTGGAATTCTGTCATTCCTAGCAATGCCCCCTTTAACAAAGCAGGACTCTAGGTACCAGAATGCAAGGCAAAAACACAAAACTGGTAACTCCTTTCACTGTGCATGGAGCTCTCTGGCAGGACAATTCAAAATTCAATGGGTTTTACTAACCTTCCTATTAATAATGTTGTCCTGACACAAGAAGCCTGACTTTATGTAGTGAATTTTCAATGCTCACATGCTTTATGAATCCAAACATTTGCTTGACATTTAACACCCCAATAAATGCCACGTTTTGAATCATGCACTGGAGAAGGTAGAATGGATGAACTAGAAAACAGTAGCTAAAAGACTGTCTTCTCACCCGATCAGACCGTTGTCATCCCACATTTGGGAGCAACATTACCTACTCGTCTATCTTCTACACCACAGCAATAACACAATGAGCTTTAGTCTCTCTATAGAAACTTCCAATAAAAAGTTATCACACTAGTTCCCCATCCCTCCAATATGGACGACTTCCTCTTCCTCCATACAGTATGAAAAGGAAGTGCACCCAGGGCTACACCAGTTTTTAGGTCGAGTCTAGTCTAGGTCGAGTCTAGCGGTAGTGCGCATGCACTGCTCGTACTGAAAGACTGCTGTAGTAGACTGTTAGAAATGGGGTTTCTGGCTAGCTGAGACTTGCGCCAAAGAGAGGCATAAGCCACCACTCTAGTCAAGATAAGGGAGTTACACTTCTAAAATAACCCCTGCTCACCCCCTTGGTAGCTTGGCACGAGCAGCCAGGCTTATCTTAGAGGCAGTGTGTAAAGCATTTGCACATAACCAACAGTAAAGTAGTGTACGCACTACAGAAGGACACCACACGAGTTTAGAAAAATATCCAGTTTTTATATACTTAAGACAAGACCAAATACGATAAAAATCCACAATACTATACTTCAAAACCTTCACTTATCAAAATATGCTTTAAAAATAGTTCCTTGGGGGGGCATGGCTAGCAGCCAATGATGGCGGCAGCTTAGAAGGCGAGCTCCGCGGTTGAAGCGGCCTCCTTGACAATTCGACTATTAATCCGGATCACAACCATCACCTGCGGGAAGGTACTGACGCCCAGGACCGGGCGGCGCAAACGGAGACCGGCAGAACGTGAATCTGACGGCGAGAAGTACAGTTCGGAGTACAGCTCGCTCAGGCCACTAACACAGACTGGAGCCGGGGAGCTGCTTGGAGCGGTGAGCGGACAGGAAGTGCAGCAAGCTGGGCGAGACACCACCGGAAGCGCCCGCTCGTGGACAAGATTCGGACAACGGAGGGGCCGGCGAGACGGAGCCACCACCGGACTAGAGGTACCCGGGAGCAAAGGGCCGGGAGTCACAGGCAAGGACTCGGCGCACATCGGGTACTCGTTCGAACAGCAAACGGAGGCGGATAACCCTGCGGACTCCAGGGCCGGGGCCGCCATCTTGGGCGCCGAGCGCGGAGGGGCCCGGGGACCTGGAAAGTATAGAGGCCGTGCCAGCCTGCGTGAGACCCAGCCACCGACAGAGGACAGAAGGAGTCATCCCGCAGACCGCGAGCTACCCGGTAGAGGAGGGTGCTGAACAAGGGACACCTATCGGGCGGCGGTGGCGCGATTACAGGCGGTGACACGCCGGTGCTTACCCCGACCCAGCCACTAAATTGAAGGCGCCATCTCCCAGGCCCGGACCCGACATCCCGGAGCCCCGCATTCCATCGGGTGCAGAGGTGTACAGCAGTGCCACAGACTCCGCCGCCGGGATGTGAGTGCACACACAACTACTCTTCGGATCCTCATAGGGCGAGGTGGGTTACCGAGGCGCTACACACGACGTTGCGGAGGCGGACTCGTGGTTGCCTCACTGCTGTGGCCGAGGTGACACCAGCATAAACACTGTGAATACCGCAAGCAGCGCCCGCCATTGATAGTCAGCAGGGGAAGCGGCGGGGTCGACACCCAGGGGCTGCCTTCCCCCCAGACAGCACCGTCTCAGATTGCATGCACCGGGGAACCGTGACTGGAGGGACACAGCGGAACACCAGACGACACAACTTCGCTTTGCAGATCGCAACTAATCTATACACTGAATGCGACGAGCAGCGAGGGTCACACCCACCACTGGCCAAGCAGCGTGGCTGTCGTGATCAGTCGACCCACGCAACTCCGAAGGGGTCTACACAGGGGTGGCTTCCCAATAGCCTCAACACCACTAGAGACTCCGCCCGGAACGGACATACCTCTGAGGACCGCGACGGAAGTAACCACCAGGATGGCCGGTAAAGGGGCAAAAGGTGGAGCCGCGCAAGCCCGACTTGAAAGATACGCCTATGATAAGGCTCCCTCCTCCTCACCAGACGCGAAAACACTAACGAGCAAAACCGTGGATGCGGCGGGAGGCAAGAAAGCAACCTTGGATGATGTGATGCGGGCCCTCGCTCAGGTGCAGGCGACAGTGGGTTCGATCTCAACCGAGATAACTCTAATACGAGCGGACTTCCATAAAATGTCCGAGAAAGTGAATACAATGGAAGTAGTAACCAAATCCTTAGTGGAAGATGTCTCAGAACTGCAGATAAGCATGGAGCGGATTTCAAAGGAGAACACGGACCTGCGTGACAAGCTGGATGATCAGGAGGGGCGCTCGAGACGGAATAACATCCGCATAATAGGGGTTCCAGAATCGGAGGGCACAAGAGCTATGGACCTCTATGTGGAGGAGCTGATCAAACAAAACCTGCGACCAAAGGGTCTCTCCGACTTTTTCACAGTGGAAAGGGCGCACCGGGTTCCCGGGGGTCGCCCGAAACAGGGCGCTAACCCGAGGCCAATCATTGCTCGCCTCTTCAATTTTAGAGACAGGGATGCGATCCTACAAGCTGCGAGGAACTCGCCCCCCGTTAGAATCCAAAACTCCACACTGGCATTCTTTCCGGATTATACGGCGGAAGTCGCGCGGAGGAGGAGAACCTTTTTCGAAGTGAAGAAAGTACTTAGGGCCAGAGAGATTCCTTACTCAATGCTCTTTCCAACCAAGCTCAGGATAGTAGCGGATAATAAAACGTGGTTTTTCGATACTCCGGAGGCAGCACAGGATTGGCTGGAGGGTTGGATACCGGCGACCCAACCGCGCCGTTCTAACAGGCCGACCATGCACCGCAACAGCGAATCCCGTCCGAGCTCCCAGGCATCCGGAGGGGAAGCAGACCGACGCTCACCTCTGAACGACATTCCAGAAACGGAAGATAACGAAGAACACTGACTTCTCAATGTTGCCTTTCTAGGCCGAATGCAACGCTGACCGGGCGTGCCGCCATGGACACTGGGCGGAGGACCTCCGTGGCCAAGGAGGGGGGCCGCCGACTCCAGAGAGTCCTTCACCCCAGCGTGCAAGTACTATGTTTTGGGATGGGATCAGGCACTCTGCTGAGTTGGGGGGGGGCGGGCAGTTCTAAGTCCGTTTAGCAGGGGGGCAGGGAGGGGGGGAGTTGGGGGTTGGGAGGTTTTGCATTTTATGGACTGTTACACTGGTCGAGATTGGAACTACATGGCACACACACATAATATAGCAGGAATCTGGCAACCCAGTCGAACTCAGTCGGGACGGCACACTGGTACATTCAACCACAGAAGCTATGACAGGCACCACACGGGTTGAGGCAGAGAGAGGGAACTCGGGGCTGGGGCAAGTGACACCGTTGTGCCTTATGTCATGGAATGTGAGGGGATTGGGGGACAAGGTCAAACGGGGATTGGTACGTAGATTGAGTCCAGCCCTGGTCCTATTGCAAGAAACACACTTAACGGGCACAGCTACACGGGCCCTAGACAGGAAAGGATACCGTATGATTGTCCACTCAGAATTCACTAAGGGGTCCCGTGGTACAGGAAACCTAATGCACCATTCCTCAAGGTTCATAGTCCAGTCCACGAAAGTGGACACACAGGGACGTTTTGCAGCTACACATGGTCAGTGGGAAGGGATGCCGCTGAATGTAGTCTCGGCATATATTCCGCCGGCACTGCACGCAGTCGCCTTCCCAGAACTGGGGAAGTTTCTGTTGGAACTACCGGAGGGAGATCTCGTCTTGGGGGGGGACTTTAACGCAGTGGCACACAACACACGTGACAGATTCCCGGTGCGAACTCAGTCCCCCGGGCCCTCCCGGCTGCATGACTTCCTGGAGGCGCAGGGCTTGGTGGACCTTTGGAGGCAACTCCATCCGGATGATCGGCAATATACGTACCACTCGGCGGTCCATGACAGCCTGTCACGGATCGACTATTTCCTAACACTAGGGCGCGGCCTCCTCACTATCGAAGACGTACAAATTAGGCCGAGGGGTATTTCGGATCACTCCCCGTTGACGATGGCTCTCTCCAACCCTGAGCAGACCCGAAAACGCATCTTCCCGATCTACCCGGGGTACCTTAAAGTGCCACTGGTAGCTAAAACACTAAAAAAGGGGACGAGGTCATACTTTGCCGAAAACGAGGGGACGGTAGAGTCTCCCACTATCTTATGGGAGGCCTACAAAACGGTTCTTCGAGGGCAGGCCATCTCCGCGATCGCGGGACATAAGCGCACACAGAAACAAGAACTTTTAGATCTAGAAGACAAACTGGCCAAGGCCAATAGAGACCATGAGGTTGACCCGACAAGGGACACGCTGCACACGCTCCAGCTGTGCCAGCAGCGTCACACCGACCATGTACGCAGCAGGGTGATGGACAGTATAGCGACCACAACACACAGGATATACGATGTGGGCGATAAAGCCGGTAGACTCCTTGCCTGGTTGGACAGGAAACGGGGTGGACAAAGGGCCATACTACACTTGAGGGATCGTGCGGGTGTGTTACAGACCCACCCATCGCTGATAGTCGAACTCCTGGCAGATCACTTTCAGACAGTATACACCCCCGAAGTCGAAGTCACCCGGGAGATGGCGGAAGCGTCTCTCGTGGGAGTACCCACTCGCACCTTGTCACAGGACAATATAGACGAACTAGAAGCAGACTTGACCGCTGAGGAGATTCAGATAGCTATAGCAGCACTACACTCAGGGAAAGCATTAGGTCCCAATGGGATACCGACTGAGTGGTACAAAACCATGTCGGAGACGCTCTCCACACCCCTACTTAACATGTTTAAGGACAGTCTAGAGCGGGGACAATTACCGCCCGACCAACGTGCGGCGACTATAGTAACGATACCAAAACCCGGCAAACCATCTGAGGATTGCGGGTCATACCGCCCAATATCCCTCCTTAACGCCGAGAACAAAATCTTGGCAAAATTACTGGCCAATAGACTACTGCCTCATCTGGTGCACCTAATACATCCTGACCAGTCAGGATTTATGCCGCACAGAAGCACGGCGATGAATCTCAGACGATTGCATGGGGTGATGGCGCGGGCTGCGCTGCTGGCGGAGCCGGCGGCGATCCTCTCGCTGGACGCCAAAATGGCGTTTGATCTGGTTGAATGGCGCTACCTTTTTGCGGTTCTAGAACATATGGGTTTCGGCCCGAAATTCATGGCGTGGATTAAGCTGCTATACCAAAACCCAGTGGCGCGAGTGACGGCAAATGGCCGCATCTCGAGGGAAATATCATTAGCGAGGGGTACGAGACAAGGTTGCCCACTCTCGCCGCTACTGTTCGCCCTGGTGCTGGAACCTTTAGCTACTATCATTAGGACTACCCGGTTGCTGCGGGGCATACAGTGGGGCGGCGACTGGGAAGACAGGGTGTCATTATATGCCGACGACATGTTAATTTACCTAACGGACTTAACGGTGGGTATACCGGCGCTGCTGGCGTTGTGTTAGAGACATGGGATGGCCTCAGGATATAAAATCAACTGGACGAAATCGGTGCTCTACGTGCTATACGGCACGTCGCCGGTTCTGAGTGCAGACTGCCCATTAATAGTGGAGAGTGTCTCCTTCAGGTATTTAGGGATCCATATTACACGTGATCAAGCGACCTTTCAGGACCTGAATCTACGGCCACTGCTCGAGAGGCTGAAAACAGACGTGCGACACTGGAAAACCCTCCCATTAACTTTATTAGGCAGAGCAGCACTTTTCAAGATGATGGCACTACCCCGTTTCCTCTATGTCTTGGAAAATACACCAGCGACGGTCCCATCATCGTTCTTCCGACAGATATCGACTCAACTGTCGGGCCTATTATGGGGAAGCAGACCAGCGAGAGTAGCACATTTGAAACTGATTAGGGACTGGTACAGTGGGGGGATAGCCCTCCCAAATTTGGAACTGTACTACTGGGCAGCTCACCTTAAGGTGATCAATCAATGGTTACATGGACCGCATGATGACCCGGCGTTCCTGGCGGACAGACAGCAGCTAGGCACTGCCACCCTTTTGGCCCCACTCTACAACAGAGGACTGATTAGAAAACTGAGCGGCCCAACTAAGCACACTGTAACACTATGGCATAAAGCCCAGACACGATTGAAATGGGAGGGTGTGGTTACACGCCTGACACCCTTATGGGACTCCAAGGTCCTGGGTAATCTAAGGCACAGCAAGGGCTTTGATCAATGGGACACAATCGGGATCTCCACGGTGGGTGATATGTGGACGAAGGACGGGGTGGTGTCATTTGAAACCCTCAGGGAACAATACGAAATGGGAGTGACTGAAACATACAGATACATACAGATCCGGCATGCGTTAATGACGGCAATAAAGCCTGGTACTGATGTCCCGGAGTCGGCTCCTCTGGAAGACCGACTGCTTACAGAATACATGGAGGCCAAGGCTACTTCTCTCACTTACCGTAAACTAATACACAACCTGCCCGACCCGTTGCAAAAATTGAAAGAGGCCTGGGAGGATGAGATAGGGGAGTTAGATGAGACGAATTGGAATGCTGCACTGGCGTCACCCAGGGAAGCCGGTGTTTCGGCGAGATTCAGGCTAGTGCAATTTAAAATATTACACCGAGTCTACTATACACGCACTATACTGCACAAAATCCACAGAGCTGACCACCCACACTGCCTGAGACAATGCGGAGCACAGGGTACATTGTTCCATACTCTTTGGTCTTGCCCCAGCATCATGGATTACTGGCGGAGAATAACACGCACTGTAGCCCAGACTTTACAAATCCCCATCACACCTGACCCCAGGGTTTGTCTGCTAAATGTGTGGGGCCCGAACAACTTGACACCACATGGGAGGCAATGGGTGGTTATCGGAATGATGTTGGCAAAGCGCGACATAGCGCAAAAATGGGGGGCATCAGAAACACCTACCCTAGCTCAATGGTGTAGAAACATGGACATGCTGATGGTGATGGAGAGGGCGGTATATCAGCAGAGATCCAACCCACGTAAATGGAACAAAATATGGTCACTCTGGAACACATATAGGGGGGATCTGTGCGAGCCTCTGCCAGAGGAGGACGACATTGATAGTTCAGGAGACGACGATGACATGGAATAGGGGGTGGATGGGAGGTGGGACAATGTGACAACGGGGAAGGCCCCATGATTTTCCATGCTCTCCTGGCTGAGATGCGAAGCGCACATGCCGCAGAACCTAAAGCCTTTATTGCTATCTTGCTTCTAACTAATATGATAATGTCTAGAATGCTCAGTGCCACCTATCCAATCAGTGACCTTTTAAGTTAATAGTTATAACAATAAAAATAAAAATTGCAATATCGGTTGGTTGTGGCTGAATGTTGAAGCTACACCGACGAGTATATACATTTGCAAATGTGTTATGAACATGCAACAATAAAAACAGTAAAAAAAAAAAAAGTTCCTTGATGTCGATAGCTCCATCCGGGGCTATCACGGCGTCGTGAACAACAAATCCAAAACAGTTCTGGCTGACCACGGGGTCGTAGGCCAGCTACGGTGTCGGGGAGACCCGCAAACAATACCTTTTCAGAGATGGAGGGTGAGGGGGCCCTTGAAGTCACTCGTGTTGCAGGTCGAGCTCCTTTCTGATGGGATCTGAAGCGCTGGCACCAACAGGCTTCGGGTGCTGCGGTGCGAGATGGAAGCGGTGCTCATCACTGTGCTAGCAGGTCACGGTGCAAGCAGCGGCGTTGTCGTTGCTGAAGCGCTGTCATCGGCTGGCGAAATGGAGTCAATGGTGCCAGCATCAGTGGGCCAAGGTTGCGGTGTGGGATGAGGGCGGTGCATCGTGTAACTTACGAACGGTGACCCTGAACCACGGTGCAGGCAGCGGCATCGATTTCGGCTGGAAGTGGCAGCGTCAGGAAGGCCATGGCATCATCGTGTAGCGAGACGGTGCAGCGTTCGGGCCCACAGGTCGCAGTGCGAGCAGCGGCTTGGTGATGGCATCATCAGGCATCGTCGGTGAGACCAGGGTCGCGGTGCGCCATGGCCGCAGTGCCCTCTGCAGTGCCAAAGCTTCAGCGGGAAGCAAGGCGGTGCGGAGTGCAGTGCCCACAGGTCGCGGTGCGAGCAGCGGCTCGGTGATGGTGTCAGCAGGCGTCATCGGTGAGACCAGGGTCGTGGTGCGGCATTGCGGCAGTGCCCTCTGCGGTGCCTTTAGGACACGGGTTCGGCAGGGTCGTCGTAGACGTCGTCGGGTGGTGTTCTTCGGGTTGCATAACCTGAAGTCTTTGCTGTTCCTGAGACTTTGTGAACAGGGGGCAAGCTCTACCTCAAGCCCTTGGAGAGTCTCATCACTTTGGTTGCAGAAAGTCCAGTCCAGGCCTTTCACTGCCCAAGACAGAAGCAGCCACTGCAGGTCAGCCCGGCAAAGCACGCAGCAAAGCGGTCATTCCTTTCAGCAGTTTCTCTGGCTCTCCTTCTGTGCAGTCTTCTTGATCCAGATGAGTTCTAAAGTTCAGGGGTCTGGGCCCCAGTATTTGTACACAAAAATCCTTTGATCTGCCAGGCAGGGGGTGTCGGGGTCCGGCCAGAACCTGTTGGGCCTTCTCTGGCGTGAATTCCTGGCAGGAGGTGGAGATGGCTTTTTCAGAGGCAGACCAGGCCCTTTGAGGTGCAAGGAAATCTCCTCCCTCTTCTCCCATCGTAATCCAGGTATATTTAGCCCTTTGCTGACCTACCTAGACTATCAGGAGCCACCCTGCTCCCTAGCCATCCGTCATCCAAAAACCAGACAGGCAATCCACATTCCAGCAGAGGCACACGGGATGACCGAGCAAAATAATACCTACTTTCAAAAAGTGGCCTTTATGAACTCAGAATGAAAAGGGCACTATCGCTAAAGGCTGTGTCTTTAGACGCTGAGTTCAGGCACACCAACCTTCCTTCACTTATACCTTTCTCGGACTACGTATGTGGGTGGCACAATCCGTGCTGCAGGCCCACGAGTAGCGGTGGACTCACAAGCCTCGGCACCCGCAGTGCCTGTTATAGGGGACTGACAAGTAAGTCACACATCCTATCATAACACAATTTACCACAGGAGCACCAGTGCCTTACCACTGATCAGCAGTGCGAAAAGCGTTATAGCAGCAAAAACAGAGTAAAAACCGCGAGGGCACAAAGTAAAAAACTCGGGGGAAACACGCCAAAAGATACCAAGTCTAACATAGACTATGGGAGAAAAGCCGCGCCCACTCTCCTCCCATATTTTTCATTGGCTTGTGTCATTGTCTTTCGTAAACGCTGCCTTTTGGATTCATTAATAGGCTTGTTACTCCCGCCTTAGTACAGCCTTGCCTTCATTTGTAACCTCTCATGTCCACTGGCCCCTTTACTTCGGTTGTTAAACGGGACCGGTTATTTAGTCTCTATAAGCACTATTTACTTTATTGAATTTCTCTACTCCAGGCCTGACATGCACTGCTTCAGCTGAAACCACTTGTGTTTTTTGAAGCAGCATGGCCGCCCCCTTAACACAGGTGCCCGCTTTCAATCACTTTAACCCGGCATTATCTTGTGTCTCTTTCAAACTCCCAAGTAAAATGAATTTAGAAATGATTAGCGAATTAAGCCACGTGAATTCCAGGTAGCACATAATTGTGGGCTAATGGGCAGAAGCTGACAGCAGAACATCTGTGTTACACGTTATCTGCACAAAAGGCACCCCGATAGGTTGGTTTCAAAAGCCTATTTTATTAACAAGCACAACACTACCACCACCATCACCACCAATACCACCGCCACCAACACCAATACCATCCCCACCAATACCACCACCACCAATCCAATACCACCACCAACAATACCACTGACAATACCAATACCACCACCACCAATACCACCACCACCACCAATATCACCACTACCAATATCACCACCATCAATACCACCACCACCAATACCAATACCACCACCAAGACCACCAATACCACCACCAATAACCCCACTCACCACCAATACCACCACCACCACCACTAATACCACCACTACCAATACCACCACCACCACCAATACCACTCCATTACCTCCACCACCACCAATACCACCACCACCAATACTACCACCACCATTACCACTATTACCAGCACTACCACCAACACCAGCACTACCAATACCTCCAAGAACACCATCACCAATACCACCACCACCAATACCACCAATACCAATAACACCACCACCAATACCACCAATACCAATAACACCACCACCACCACCAATTCCACTACCACCACCTCAGCCCCTCTTGCTCACTAGTATGAGGCTGGAGCTGCAGATGAGACCATCCCTCCCTCCATGCCTGCCATAAAGCACAGACCGCCCTGCACCAGGAGGCGAAGCCAAGGGCCAACTACAGCTGGAGTGTTTTTTATTAGGCCAAAGATAGCAATGACATTACGCAATGCCACACTGCACACTCAAATCGCAGAGAAGGCAGGAAATAGCCTCCTCCCTCTCTTCCTCCCGAGCCACGACAGTGTAATCACAGAGCGAAAGGTGTTGGAGTGCTTTGTTAGTGTTTATAGCTTGGATCATATGCAACCCTCACTTCACACTTTGTGTCTGTGTAATTTACAACACTTACACATTTTGTTCACTGCACTACTTATCACTACTTTAAAGATGTCGCAGTCTGGTCTCTTTCTCTGATATTTACAATCTAACAAGCGGTCAAGAAGTCCCTTTATTGTAACGCAATAGGGCTCGTATTTGCCAGAGTTTCAGCTATTAGTATTGTAAATGGCAATGCCTTATATTTATGTTTTAAAACCCAAAAGATAAAATAAAGGCATTGTCATTTGCAATGCCAATAGCGCAAACTTGCGTAAATGCGAGACCTATTGAATTGCAAATGCTTGTTTTGTTTCTGCAGTGAAACTTTCAAGTGAGTTTCAAGTTTTGGAAGGTAAGAGGGATAGAGGTCGTGCAATAGCAGACTCATATGTCCTACAAGGTAGACGTATTGCTGGAGCATACTCGTGCCTTGTGTATTTTTGGGGGCAGGTATTTAGTGGCCTTATTTTTTTATTTTTTTATTTACACAGCTTTCCTAATTCTCCCAAAATGCGGTCCCAGTTACCTGGGCTTTAACTGGGCTCTGAGGCGTGCACTTGTGATTACTTTAGTCTGCATGGAGAAGCTGGAGGGAGGATGTGTCAATTTCCCAGTGTTGCGCTCTACTTGAGCGAGTGCAGCCGGGTTCTCTCTTGGCAATTCTGGAGGTATGCACGGGAACCGTAGTCAGTGTCATTGGCTGTGCCTTACGTGCACGCTTGTCTTGGGGCCTTCGAATTGCGAGGAATTCTGGGGTGGTTGCTTGTCAACAGTTTCACTTTCAGAGCATCAGTGGTTGCTGTTGGCAGGTTTCCATTTTTTCCTGTTTTGACAAATTTCCTGAATTGTGTGATGGAGACTGGTGGGACCTCCCTGGAGAAGACCCACCACGTGAAGGAAACATGGTTTTCCACTATTTCTGTCAATATGTTACCCTTTGCAGGACTTCGAAGACACATTTTCAGCATCCACAAAAGTAGATTCCTTGATGGCTGAGTTGGCATCACAAGGTAATATCATCTCTGACGCTGTAGAGAAGAGGGTGGATGTGGCATTGAAACACACTTTTGCCAGACCAAATGTTGCGATTGGGGCTGCCGCTTATTCGACCTATATGATTCAATCACTCCTCAAAGACTTACAATTTCTTGTGGAGCTTATGGATTACGGGGAAGACATATCTTCTACTCTGGCTATGATGGAGCAACAGGTCAAACTTTTGTCAGACATTTCTTTTGACTCTTTAGGTACAGCTGCATCTACTGCGGGATCTTCCATAGTGGCAGATATGGTTGAGGGCATAGAAGGCTGATGCTGTTCAAAAACGGGTTCTGATGATTTTTTTTTTTCTGGGATGAAATAATTTGGTCCTTCTTTGTAAAACACGATAATAAAATCTGCAGAAGATCGTAGGCTGTTGGCTCATGATTGGCCAGCTTGTCCAGAAATTCTTGGGAAACAATAGGGCATTTGGTTCGGGTCATCTTGGGAAATCAAATCAACCCTTTCTTGTTGGGGGCATGGCTAGGGTGCCCCTTACCATAATAAAATCCCAGTTCCAGCAACCAGCTTCCTCCTCATCAGCCACACCTAAACCCTGACAATATGACAGTGGTACAAGATCTAGATCAGGTGGGGGGTTGCATATCTCTATTGTCCAAGGTCTGGGAGAGAACTGTGGCAGGCCACTGGGTGCTTCAGGTAGTTACAAAAGGGTTAAGGATTGGTTTTGTGAAGTACCCACCAGATGTTTTCCAAATCACTCCTTCTCTGCTTGGGGGGATGAAATGTCAGGCTCTCATAGATGGAGTTCAGAGCCTCCTGACAAAGCGAGCCATCATTCTGGTGCCTTTTGTACAGGAAGGACAAGGCGTCTATTCTATTCTCTTTCTAGTGGAAAAGCACTCAGGCTATCTCAGGCCTGTACTGGATCTGAAGTGCCTGAACAAGTACATCCCCAATGTCAAAATCAAGATGATGTATTTTCAACCGATTCTGCCATTCATCAATAAGGAGGACTTCTTGGGGTCCCTAGACTTGGAGGAAGTGTATTTAAAGGCTACCAGTATGGTGACTTTCTGGCTGAGTACTGACTTCACCCAGCCAGAGGTCTGCAGTGCCTTTCTCCGGCTAGGGTTGTGTTGCTGGCTTGCATGCAAGCAGCTGCTCTACATTCTTCTGCAGGAGTTTCTCTCTTTGCAAGGCAACAATTTTGTTTATTGTTGGACTTTCTGTCTGCTGGCCTGCTGTTTTCAAAGCATTTCAGCAGACTTGGTTACTTGAGAATTGCAAAAAGAGTTGCTCTGGCATATTGGCTTAGGTCTTGCCCTCTTGCTCTGATGGTTATGGGGTTGACTTCTGGTATTTCAATGGTTTTGTGAGCTCAGTTGCTTTGTGAGGGCATGGCTCTTTATTTAAAGCTTCTGTGCTCTATTCTCGTCCTACCGGAGGACTGCAGTGCCTTCCTCTAGCTGGGGGGGTTTATGGGTTGCCGGGGTTAGTGTGTCACCTCAGCACTCAGCTGATTGGCATGTGTGGCTTTATGTGTTGAGCCGGTTCAGGTGGCCGGTTTCCAGCAGCTAGGTTGGGCTGTGTATAGTTGTTTGGGTTTTTTGCCTATGGTTGGCTTTCTTCCATAATGGTGCAAGCGCTGGCATTTTGATTCAGGCAGTACATCTCGGGGGTAGGGGGATTCTCCTGGGGCCAGCGAGAGGGGCGCCATGTGCATGAGGTGTTTATGGTATTTACCGCTGTAATATTCACCCGGCCGGAAATCTGCTGTGCCTTTCTCCGACCAGGGGGATACCATGCGCTCCGTCCATCATCCCCTTTGGACTCAACAGAATCCTCCTGAGGCGGAAAGCCGGGAGAACGACAGCTCTGCTTTTAAAAATTGTGATTGTGTAATTACTTGCTTTTTAATCTCACCGATCTCCTGGGCATCAGAATCTTGGTTTCAGGCATCCCCGCACAGCGGATTTCTCGCTGCCGAGGGTGAGTTGTTTACTAATTGCCGCCATTTCCTGGTACCTCTGACACGCCCTCTGTGCTGGCCACGCCCCCCCCTTCCCTATTCCATCTCCACTTCTCTCCTATGTTGATGACCACTAGGTTTTATACACGGACACTTGGTTGAAAGTAAAAATGGAGGGTGGTACTTCACTAATCAGCAGTTTGTTACAAAGATGAAAGATCCGGAAGCCAAGTGATGTAGAACAGGATCCCAGCTTTATTTACAAGATCACTTCTTGGTTACATGTATAAGATGTAATAAGTAAGATCCTTTAAAGTGCCCCACCAGGAGCAGGCTCCTCACTGCTCAGCCCATCCACACCAACTGATTCCCTCTTCCAATCCAAACACAATCAACATTCTATCTGACCTCATCATAGGCTGAGCAGCAAGGGAGAGAACTTATGTAGGGAGAGTGCATTGAATAAAAGGTACATTACAACACAGTTCTGCACGGCGAGGGGCTTGAAGCAGGGCTGCGTTCTCGCCCGGCCTCTTTTTAGTCTTGATGTGGTGGATTCCACTATTAACCTGCACAATCATAGAGCCTGTCCGCCGAAATTAGGCAGAAAGTTGATTCAATTTTTGTTGAATGCCGATGACACCGCAGTTTTCCACCAATCAGGAATTGGCCTAAGCTGCACATTGAGCCTATGGAATGTTACTGTATCATCAAGTAAACTATGAAAAATGTAATGTATTGCATATTGGCAACAGGATGAGCAAAAGCGCGCATGGCATATGTAACATGAAGACAGCTGACTCCAATAAATACCTGCAAATATAGTTCAAGAGCAACAGCTCCTGTGCCAGACAAAAAAAAGAAATAAAACCAAAAGGAAGTAATCTGAACAAAAAGAGGAAATAAAACCAAAAGGAAGTAACCTAGACAAAAAGAGGAAGTAAAACCAAAGGGAAGTAACCTAGATAAAAAGAGGAAATAACATGAAGAGGATGTAACCTGATGCACGCCCTCTTGAAATTGGCAAACAATTTAACATTTAATTAAAGCCAATATTTGAGGCATTTAATGCAAAATATATACCATCTTTTTGTGATGGTTGCAAAGTCGTTCCCGCACCTCTGACCAAACATCTAGGCACAGCACAGTCCAATAACAATCTCTTCAGATGGTTCTTCACTCCACCATCAACGTCTGTCACAAAACCGGCTGGAATGTAACCGGGTGACCGGTCAGTATATGCGGCCAGACAAATAGTATGCTTTTGGCAAAATTGCAAGAGTGCCCGGCGGGGCTCACTGAGATCTCTCTAATGATCTGAACTACAGGTCTGCAAGCAATTAATTGGTTCGCACCTTAGACATGACTAGATCAAAGGAATCCCTTCGGAAGTCTGAAACTTTGATGCAACTTCATCCTGGCCTCATTTCAGAACCATAGGAAACAACAGAGCCTCTGCTCTTTGCTCTCGATAATTGATCCTTCTTTCTCTTATACATGTCTCCACTTTACTGAATCCTTATGCCCAAGACTCACTGTAATCCTATTTGATGGAGGCAAGATCACTCGAATTAAAATGTGACCTTGAGAGACTGAGGTTTGGACTCATGCTCTTGCCAAGGCTTTGTGAAAGAACGAACAACGGGGCTCATTACGATGGCGGGCAGAAATGAGTCCGCCCGCCATCGTTGGGATGTTTGGGACCGCCTGCCAGACACGGGGCGATCCCACCACTGCAATCACGCATCCAGAGGATTTTACATTGTGGACGGTGCTGCTGGCTGCAGCCCCGTACGCAATGTCAAAACGTAATGCGGTGCATTTCCCTGCACTACGTGGCAGGCACCACGCGGTGCCTGCCACACAGTGCAGGGAAATGCAGGGGGGTACCATGGGTACCCCACCAGTGCAGCAACATCTCCCCCAAGACAAGGGGGCCCGCAACGGGCCCCCAAACCCAATCCCTGCCAGCCGTTCCATACCGCCATGGAAAGGCTGACTAGCGCCAGCATTGTAATCTGGCTGTCGGTGCCTGCTAGGCATCGCCACCATTTCCCCGGTCCAGTCCTCTCCACCAGGCAATCCTAATGATTGCCTGTGGCGGAAGCGTGGTGGGCGGTCTTTGCGCCCGCCACGCTTGCAAAACGAATCCCCCTGCCATCGTAATGTGGCAGGGGATATGGGCAATCAGATAGCGGAGGGCCATCCACCGCACGGCTGGTGGTGGCGGGTCTTCTGCCATCCTAATGAGCCCCTACATTTCCACTTCCATTATTCCGACGATTAAATATCAGATCCTGTTTGTTAGCAATAAAGGAATGTTTTAACCTGTCGGACATGCAGCTGGTCAGTGGCTTTGGGAAATTTTGAAAAACAATTGTGAAGAAGTGATTTTAGCCAAGCTGTCAGCAGTAACCGCAAGACAAACAAGCATTGGTAAATGCATTAGATTTTGCATATGTGATTAATAATAAGATTTTTGTTGTTGTAGCTTGTTGAGCAGGTGTGCAGTATAAGTTACTGGAGCTCAGTGAAAGTGTTATGACTTGTTTATTGAGAGGGGCAATATATTGTGCTCTTCCTTGTGGTACTATAAACTGGGGAGATTAGGTAAATGGCGAAGGACAAAGAAATGAAATCCCCCAGGCAGGTACGCTTGAAATGAGTGCAGCTATGGGGAGATTAGGTAAAAGGTGGAAGAATAGCCAAACAAGCATGCGCAAGTGTTGTGCAGGCAAAACCTAAGAAATGTGTACTGACACATGAACATGAAATAAAAGACAGTTGACAAACCAAAACCATGCAGCCAACAAAAGTATTGAGGGGCAGATTTATGACGACTGGCGCATCCCCAGGGATGCGCCAGTCATCCTGCGCCGCTGCTCCGCCACCCATGGTGCGCCGCATTTATAATGCGGCGCACCATGGGGCAAAAATGGCACAGATGCGTGACGCATCTCTGCCGAAAAGGTGGCGCATTGCTGGAGCTGCGTCGCAAGCGCGACGCAGCTCCAGCAAGGCTCGGGGGTGCCCCATCTCCACAATGCTGCGTCAAGACCTACGCCTGCTTCAAGAAGGCGCAGGCTATTGACGCAGCATTGTCCTGAAAGTGACTGAGTGAAATCTTATAGATTTCACTCAGCCACTTTTGCGAGGCGCACCTGCCCCGGAACGCCCACCCAGCGCCGGAACGCCTCCTGATGGCACAGGGCTTTACAACGTGACGCATCTACTAGATGCGTCACGTTGTAAATAGGGCGCATTGTTTGCGCCGCCGTTGCGTCAAATAAAGTGACGCACCGGCGGCGCAAGGCCTTCATAAATCTGCCCCTGAGTGTTTAAACACATTTAAATCCAGCGCATGTTCTACTATGTCTAGACAAGGTGCAGCTATGCATATAGGGAATCACTATATTACGAATGCATGGCATAGGCGACAGATACATGTCATGATTTGTGTCTGCTGACCCATGTGGCTAAATGAAAATATGCATTAACAGGGTAAAATGTCACACTGGTAGTATTAGGATTCCAACCGGTGAAGCGCTACACTATTGACCAAAGCATTTGGCCTGCGTCATCTCTGCTGCAGTGAGTGAATTTTGGGTGCACATGGGATATAGCCAGAGCTTTGAGTGAAAGTCTCAAAAAACAAATGGATTCAGCTGCATGTAACCATCATTATAGAAACGTAGGATCTGGTTTCATGGTCACCCCCACTTTTTGCTGGTGTCATTATGTTTTATGACTAGTCTGACTGGGATCCAACTAATCAGGACCCCAGTCTCTGTGCTTCTTCCCTAAATTGGACATGATGAGTAGTTCAAATCAAATCAAAAGAAGCTTTTTTCGATTTTTTTTTTAAAGCGTACAATTAAAAACACATAGGTTTTACATAATTAAAAAGCACATTAAATAACATCAATTACAGGTTACTCAATATTGCTAAATTTTATTCAACCCGTAGCAGCAGTTTCAATCGGTTTACCTCAGAAGATTTCATATAAGAATAGTTTTTCTGCATTTCATTATGCTTAGGTACACTCCAGATTGGCAATGGTGTACCCTTGTAAGTCTCTAGTATATGGTACTAAGGTACCCAGGGCATAGGTACACCAAGGGTCTCTCATGGGTTGAAGCATGTATTATGCCTCCCATGAGAGACCACTAAAATTGTGACTACAGTTTTGCCATTGCAGTCTGTGTGAGCTGGTGCTAGCACCACTTACGACAGCTATAACTTTCCTTAAATCTGAGGTCACTTCACTTAAAACCTATAAGTCAACTCTAAGGCAGGCCATTAAATCCTGAACGCAGGGTACTTGGTTCTAAGTGTGAGGGTGCCCCTGCATGAGCAGGACGCCCTTACAACCTTCGGTGTCCATTCTCCTGGGTTGTAAATACATCAACCATTAAGATACACAGAGTGGCAATGCATTATTATGTGATGGCTATCTCTAAACTGACTGTACTGAACCCTATAGTGTTTGGTATCAAACATGTTGGAATCATACCACAACACTGTAAATGGTGTGGAAGGTATGATTCTATGTACCGTAAAGCTCCTCCAGGAGCACCTCAGTGCTCCTGGTACCAGTCTTCCAGACCCGGACAGCAACCTATGACTGCTGCCCACCAGAGACACCATTCTGCCCTCTTGCTGCGGAGCCAAGCTCAAGCAGGGGAAGGCATGACAATAGCTTTCCTGTCACAGGGAGGTGTGACTACCTCCAAGACAGGACTTAGTGTATTGGGGCGGGGGTGCCTGCCAGTGCCACTAAACTGCTTTGAAGGTCAAATTTGGTGTTCTCCTTGCATATGCCAGTTGAAACCAGCTCGGGGGCCATTGGCTCCCGCTCTGGTGCAAAACTGGACAAAGGACATGGGAGTATTCTCCCCACTGTACAGCCCCTCCTCTAGAAAGAACCCCTGAATCATCCCAACCCTTTCCTTAGGGCTTACCTGTGGGTGGGTCCCTAGATTCATCGTGGGACAAGATTTAGATCCAATACCACTTCTACTTCAACCATCTGGGCAGTCTGGACTTCGCTTGGGGAACCGAGACTGCAACTGGGAAGACCTCTGCTGCTCCTGGTCCCGTCGTCCTGCAAGTCTGCTGCAACATTTGTGCCTGTGCTCCGTACAGGTTCCTCACAGGACCTGTGGACATCCAATACACCAAAGGAATCTCCCTTGGAGTGAAGGAGTCACTCCCCTGCATCTGCAGTCAGCGCAACACAGCTGGCCGGTCTGCTGACCCTGGGCTCTCACGGACTCTGAAAGGCTCAGCAACACAGTTGGTGGTTCTGCAACTCCCTCAAGGTTTGCACTGCCTTCTCACCTAGTTTGAGGCCAGTATCCATCGTCGGAACTGCTAGAACAGAACCCCTGTGCACCGCGTCGACTTGCCGTTGTCAAGGCTTATTGACTCTCTTCTCCAGAGAACTTCAGGCTCCAAGAAGCCCCAGCCTCAAGCATCTCCTCCAGCCAAGATCCTTGCCTGGACCGCATCTTGCGCACCATGGGCTTTCATCCTTTGGTGAGCTGCGCAAGGTCTTCTCGCAACTCCTGTGCCTCCAGCCTGTGCGTTCTCATGAGGGTCTTCCTTAGCTCCAGTGGGCTCCTCTGTTTAATCTCTGCCTGCTCTGACTTACCTACTCATGGTGAGTCACTTGGACCTTGCTGGTCCCAACACTGCACCTTTTTCTCCGACTATGTTGGTTGCCGTTGCCAAGGCTTGTTGGTGCCCCTGCCGGACACTGACCCCTTGGCTCTTGACATCCGACGTGGGACAGCTCGTGAATGGTTCATGGTCTTCCACAGTATCAGCTGGGCCGCACAGCTGCAACATCAAGGGCACCACCGTGAATTGCACCACCATGAAATAGTTTCCAAAATGATCTAGTCCATCCAGTCAGTTGGTATCCAAAATATTCTTTAATCTTCACAAGAATTTTCTTAAAACCAGCTGCTTTTTAGAAAATTCTTGTGAAGATTAAAAAATATTTTGGATACCAACTAACTGAATGGACTAGATCATTTTGGAAACTATTTCATGGTGGTGCATTTGACAGTTGTGTACAAATTAACAATCTCTGGAAACAGCGGGAGTAGTGGATGTGCACACCAAACAATCGGAAATTATTTCACTATGTACCAATAGTGGGGTAATGTTGAGGGAGGTGCGGCTGCTCTATAGGCTTTCTGTTTCAAATTTTGGTGCTAACATCAAGGACACCGCCAACTTTCCTGCATTTCCGACATCGGCGGGCAGTCGTCTTCCTTGCCTCCTGGTTACGCCTGAGAAGCATAGACTCTGTCCACTCTGCTTGCAGGTACCTCTCATGTTGAATCCACCTTTGGGTTCCAACAGACTGTTTCGCCTTCTTCGCCAGCAACATCTCCACTGCAGTCCTCCATTGTGGTCTACGGCGATTTACGACTGCACTTCGCACCTATGTACCCGGCTTCCCTGGTGTAAGTATCCTCGTTCCTGGGATATCCACGGGTGGGATGACCCTCCAACCTTCCATCTTCCACGGGGTTTCTTCAGGGTCTGCTGGGAAGGGTCATTTTTCTTTAAAACTGCAACTGTGACATACCTATTAACTTACATTGAGCACGCGGTCGTGTTCCCACTCAGCACATGACCTCTGTGGGGTACCTAGATACTCAAATTGGGGGGTTCATTTGGTCCCCTGCTCTTTTACATCTTCTGGGTCATTCTCGACTTAGGTCGTGGTTCACACTCCACTATTTTAGTATATGCTTTGGTCTCCCCCTGGAAACCAGTGTGTATTTGTGATACTTATGTGTTCTATCTCCAAAGTGTTTTTGTGTATTGTGTTTATATCTCCGGGTTGGAGATATTGCAATGTGTTAGTGAGTGTTTACAATATGTACATATTTTTATAACTACACTTTGTGGTTCTTTTTCACTCAACCTATATACCATAAGATTAAGTTTAAGTACTGGTAAAACAAGCTGCTTTGCACTCCTTCTGGACTAAGCCTGAAGGTTGCTCTCCACAATTACTCCTTAGAGAGCTTTCCAAAGTTGACTAAGGCCACTAAAATTATCATAAGTGTTGTCTGGATTAGTGCAGGGCGCAGCACTTACATAAGTGAGCACAATATACTAAGCCAGCCTCCTACATTGTTGTGCATTGGTTGGGATCCAAGCCTGCATTGTTTTACCAGCTAATTTAGATGTTGATTAATTGAAAAAACATCACTAGCATTAGGCACTGATCCAGCGGCCCTATGGAAAATATGCCATAAGCAACACTACCTAACTCCACAATACTCACCATTAATCATAAATCTCTCACAAGGCCCATAAACTAACATGACATATTATTGGGCAACTGAATCATGTGACCTAATTATCCTATTCACAAAATATATACATTTATATACAACTGCAGTAGAATGATTTCATCACACTTTAACAAACCCTACAAATTAATTAAGCCACTGTGGCGAAAGATCTGCTGATGGTAACCTAAATACATGAAATAACAAGGGCAGCTTGTTTTTCAAAGAAAATATTTATTAACTATTTATTTTAGAAAGTGCATTAGAATCTTTTTTTTTATTCAAACATTTTATTAAAGTTATAGCAAAACGATAATGACAGTTTCAAGCATGAGTAAAAATATATTCAAATAGAAAAGCAGTTTGGCATAATCTAAACCCTAAGTCCCTAACTACACTTGCTCTATTAAAGAATAAGGGTAAAAGTCTCTAGGCCCTAAAAGGATCTTTTACGTGCTCCAAATGAAGTCCAACAGCACGTCACGACCATCCAGAGAACAGCAAGCGGCAGGCTGTCTCCCTACCAGGGGATGAGTTTTTATACCTTTTCTGACTAACTAATCTAAGTAAAATAATATACTTTTTGCGGAGACTAAGCTCCAATTGGCTATCAAGTGACAGGCCATCATGTCATCGCATTCTTCAGAACCTCAGTTCCGTCTCTTTCTTAGAGTCCATTGTCCTTTGCTTTTGAGCCATGAAGCTTCCTCCAGTTTGCACCAGTTTAATAAAAAGTTCACAACTTCCTTAGCTTGTCACACTCCTCTGCCGGTTCCTGGCCTTGGCCTCGCTGACTAAAAGAACAGTCAGCTCATCACGTTTATTTTACTCCACATGAATAACTTGGCAGAGAATCTTTCCATGCTGGACTCTTGCTTTCTCCAAGCAGAACTTTTGCCAACTGCAAATGCACTAGGCCCCAAACCACATTTCACGTTAACTAGTGTATAAACAAACACAAAAGAATAATTAATGCAAGAAATAAAGTTCGTTCTGTTACCCACCCACCTTTGCTAATAATTAACCCATTAATCTATGTTACCACGCAGAAGCAGAACAAAGCAACAAACAAGTTCGTGCAACATTTAAGACAGGAGAACAAAACATGAGCACACAAAAATAAGCACATGCCATTAATAAACAGCTGCATTTAGTTTTGACATGACAATAGACAGAATTAATTCATTATTTTCACATACATGCAAATGCAACATAATGCATGTTTATGAGCACACATGTTAGTTTCCCGAGTGTTTATGAAAATGTGACTTTTAATCTAGGTTGAATTAGTTTTCTCACTGCACACATTATTAATATTATTACTTGATTATGGGAGTGTAACTTCACGAGCTGAAATGAATGCATTTCTGAATCTCGCTCCATCAACTCCCTCCTCTGGTGATTTCTAAATCACCACACCACTCCCAAATTTAGCAAATTTTTATCTAAGATGAACATGATTCAATTTCACTGTGTTAGTATTTCTAAAGACTTGTCTCAGCTGTTTGTCTGCAACTATCATATTGAGCTTTACGAAACTCCTCCAGCTCTATTTCTCTTTCTTGTTCCTTTTTGATTTTGTAAATCCTTTTCTTTTCCCTCAGATACTTTTTCCTCTTGTGTAACATGCAACAGATCTTCAACAAAACTATCACAAACATTATTACAAATAGAGGTGTTAGAATTTTGCCAAGAACTGAACCACCAATCTCCTGAAACCAGGTTTTGATAGCCTGAAATCTTTTAGAAAGACGTTCCGAAAAATCGTCCTCTTCTAAGGGAACTATTTCTGAGTGCATTTCTGTAATATTCTTAATGTACATTTCGATATTCCTACTCTCATCAGGGATATATGTACAGCAGTGCTGGACATGTAAAATGCCACAAACTCCTCCCTCTTTTGCTTGGAGAATGTCCAGGGCAAGACGGTTTTGCATTACCATCGATCTGATTGCAATGACCTCGGTATCCACTAATTGGAAACCACCAGCTGTGTCAGTTGACAATCTATCAACTATTGTAGACAATTTTCTGATTCTTCCTGCATTCAGGGTTATACCCACTAAAGGTATCACTGCCTCAAAAATGTCTTCCAAAATTTCTGAGAAACGTTCTCTTTTGTACCTATTTGCATGGCTACTGATTTCAAATGAACCTTCTGCATTTCTGTCAACATGAAATATTTTTGGAAAAACAAGCCCAACAAAACATGTCCCATACCAATGGTCTGGGAGATTATAATAGGCTTTATCTCCACAACTAAAATAAATTCCAGGAAAAATTGGGTCTCTACCACCTTTGAATCCCCAACCCCCCATGATTTGGTGAGTGTCCTCACAATTACTAGCTCCCACAAAATAATTGTCAAAAAGTGTGTTATCTCTTCTAATGCAAAGCTTGCCACTAATTGGCTTGTCTATGTGAATTGCAACATTGTCAAAAGATTTGCCATTACGTTTTTCATCCTCCTTCTGCCAGAACCTGGATTTAGTCTATTTGACCATCTCATTTCTTTTATAAATCGCTCGCCTCTCCTCAACAAGGTTTAGGAAAGTCTTTTCCTCAACTCTCAATTTGCAAGTTAGATTATTTCTGTAAGCATACTCATAAGTGAGTTCGTTAGTCACTAAAAAGAATTCCCTCATCTGTTTCGCTTGCTTGTGTTTATTCAAAGTCTTCTCAATTTTCAGGTTTGCAAAAATCTCATCATAATTAGAATAATAATACTCCAGACGACCAGTCTGATAAAATAAGCTAGCTATTACACTGCAGGTTATACCATAAGTAAGAGGAAGCATATTGTATGTCACTCCCTCTGAAACAGAAGCAGGCAACTTTGCGCAAATATAGCAGTCTTTGACTCCCATAACCTTAACATATTCTCCCAAAAGTCTTGAAAATGTATTGCTAGAAAAATCACCAACAGACCTGTCTTGATGAGCCTCTGGTCTATGATCAATAACTTTTTTAGCTTTGTTTGTTGCACTATGTTTGTCTTGACTAACTGAAGCTTTGCTTGTCATATTGACCTTGTACATCTCCTTATCGATCCCGAAAGGAAAGATGACAGCTAAAACTAACCAGAGCAGAACCAATATGAGCACACACACCAGAGTCATCTTACAGCATTTTTTAAGAATGGAGCATTTTGAGGTATTAGTCATCATAACAAAAGGCATTTTCACTAACCTTGTTAAAGAAAAAACAAAAATTTAAAAATAACTCAAAAATGTCTAAATTCTTAACACCCCCTTTTTCAATTTTTTTTTTTTTAATTCAACCCTCTAACAGCTTTTCTTCGACCTTGCGTCACAAGTTATTCTCCAACTAAACACATTTTCTTCGACCTTGTGTCACCTAACACATTTTCTTCAGCCTTATGCCAAAAACTTGAAACCTAAATTCTAACAAGTAAATACCTCAATCATTGTCACTATTGTCTTCAATTTCTTCCTGACTGCTACTGTTGATCTCAACTACAGGTGGAATTATTATATATGTCCATTCAGGCGACTTATACTTTTGGTTAGGTTTTAACGTTCTTTTTGGTTTTCTAGAGATAACTTCTATTTTCTTTCCTGCCCCACCTTTCTTTTCAGGATCTTCCTGGCTAGTTATTTCGTTTACCTGTTCCTTAGATTTCTTTATCAACCTGAACTTCAGTCCTTCATTTCCATTTGGCCAGTTATCACCTTTTCTTGGTAATTTCTTCTTTGGCTCAGTCACATTAGATTCTGTTCTCCAAGCCCTTTTTCTCAATTTACTTATTTGAGAATCTTCATCACTCTTACCAGAATCACTGTCAGAAATTTCAATTCTTGACTCAGATTCTTCTCTACTCGGCAGCCTCACTCCGTTAGGAACAACATCTCTATAACTGGTACTTCGCAATTCGTCTTCTTCATCAATCACCTTCAACTTCCCAGCTTCGGATTTCTTGTCCCCGCTTTCAGAGCTTCTTTTCTGCTTTTCGATACTCTGCTGGTCTTGATTCTGAGCTTGATCAGACTCTTCTGCTGCTTCTTTTTCTAGCAGATCTTCATCATTTTCAGAGTCTACAACTATGATTTCCAAATCCTTTTCATTCAGGCTTCTATTCTCAAATGAATTTTCCAGATGTCGACTAGCTTGTCGATCTTCAGAATCTGGATTTCTTTCAGGTTCTTCTTCAGAATCTGAATCAGCTGTAGTATCACTCTCTTCATCAGAGTTTTCAGGTGTAGGCACTGGAATGGTATGACTGGGATGTATCCACCGTTTTATGCCTCTGCACTTCACTGCATTCGTTGTCACAAGAATCACCTGTCTCGGTTTCTGCCACCTTGGCACCAGACAGTTTCTTCTTCGGTGAACTTTTGTTCTCATCCAATCTCCAGGTGACAGATCATGTGCTTGCTCTTTGTCTCTTGACTGTACTTCAGTTCCCACCTGATTAGACACAGAATTCACGACATCAGATAGCTTCCTGCAATATTCTAAAATTGCACTGTCATTAATGCTCAACAGTTTTCCTACTGGTATAAATGCCTGTCTCATGACTCTGCCCATAAGAATGTCATGTGGACTCAAACCTGTCTTTTTATCTGGAGTACTTCTTAGAGTCATCAAAACAAGTGGAAGAGCATCTGTCCACTTTATACCTGTAGCTAGACACAATTTTCCAATCCTGTTTTAATGGTTCCGTTTATTTGCTCCACGACTCCAGATGGCTCTGGTCTGTATGCACAATGCAACTTCTACTCAATGTGTAATGCTTCACAAACTAATTTCATCAGTTTGTTCTCAAAATGAACCCCTCTATCACTCTCCACAGTCACTGGGAAACCGTACCTTGGTATAATCTCCCTCAAAAGTAATTTTGCAACAGTAATTGCATCACTGTGACGTGTGGGAAATGCTTCAACCCATCTCGAAAACAAACAGACAAACACCAAAACATAGCGCAATTTGTTATGTCTCGGCATTTCAATGAAATCCATCTGTAATCTGGTGAATGGACCACCCTCCCGTCCTATGGTTCCCGTTCCCACAACCGTCTTCCTGTTTGGGTTCATTTGTTGACAAATCAAACACCTCTGACAAAGGGATTCTGCAATTGTCCTGAACTTAGTATTAAACCAAGTCTCCTTGAAAAGCCTAATCATCGAATCTCTTCCAAAATGTCCTGGGCCATGATACATTCTGGCCATATCAGCAATCATACAATTTGGTAAAACTACCCTGCCATCTTTGTAAGTCCAAATTCCATCCTCATCTCTCTGCCTACATTCTGCTCTCAACCATGTGTTTTTCTCCTCATCATCAGCTTCATCTTGTAAATCCTTGACTTCCTGCCATGTCTCAACTACTGATGTTAGCATTAGTGAATTTAAAGCATGCTCATCATTTTTCTCCCGATTAAGTGCAAAATTGTTTCTTGCACAATATTTTGCAATTTCATCTGCGTAAGCATTTCCTCTAGTAATGAAATCATCACCCTTTTTATGTGCAGCACATTTTACAACTGCAATTTCTTCTGGCAACTGAATGCCATCAATTAATCTTTTAATCAAATTTGCGTTACGGATTGGTGAACCTGCTGATGTCAAATAGCCTCTCTGAGACCAGAGCTGTCCATAATCATGCACAACTCCATACCCATATTGGCTATCAGTTATTATTGTGATTCTCAAATGTATTGCTCTTTCACATGCACGAACCCAAGCAATCAGTTCTGCCACCTGAGCCGAACGAACTCCCCCAAGACACGATGCCTCCACAACATCTGCAACTGTGCAGACTGAATAGGCTGCTCTCAGAAAGCCTTCTTCTGTTCTCAGACAAGAACCATCAACAAAGTAGACATGGTCCGATTCAGGCAACGGTACATCTTTAATGTCCTGCCTTGGCTTGGTACAGTATTCCAAAACATCCAAGCACTCATGGTCAACATCGTTTTCATTTCCAATTTCTGTTATAGTACCATCAGGCAACAACGTGGAAGGATTTAGATTTACACATATCGCTATTGAAACATTATCTGATCCCAGAATGATCTTTTCATATTTTGTGAGTCTACTATTTGTTGAGTGTTGCGTTTTGCTCCTGGTAAGGAGAATCTCAACTGAATGGGGAACATAGACTTTTACAGGAAATCCCATTATTATTCCTTCAGTTTGCTCAAGGCTCACATTTGTTGCTGCAACTGCTTTTAAGCAACCTGGTAATGCTTTTGCAACCGGATCAAGGACTGCTGAGAAATATGCAATAGGTTTTCTCAGTTTTCCATGTCTCTGTATTAACACAGACAATGCACAACCTTCTCTTTCACTGCAATACAGCTCAAAATCCTTTTCATAATCTGGCATACCCAGAGCTGGAGCCTCACACAAGCTTCTTTTAAGTTTCTCAAAGGCTTCCATTTCAATTTCTGTAAGGACAATTGGGTCTTTTATGTCAGATTTTGTCAGTCTCTGCAGTGGCTTCGCAATTACCGAAAACCCACTAATCCATTGACGACAATAGCCAACCATTCCTAGAAACATTCTGACCTGTTTTTTGTGTTCTTGGTGGTTACATTGCCTGAATCATTTTAATTCTCTCAATTGTTACCTGTCTGATTCCTTTTGCAATTCTATGACCAAGATATTTTACTTCTTGTTTACAAAATTGCAATTTTGCAGGAGACACTTTATGTCCCTCATCTGCCAGATGATTCAAAAGAGTAATTGTATCTGTAACACAGTTTTCTCTTGTTTTTGCTGCCACTAAAAGGTCGTCAATATACTGAACTAATGTTGATCGACCAGGTAGATCTAGATCTTCCATAGATTTCTTTAACAGCTCATTAAAGATAGAAGGGCTCTCTGTATACCCTTGAGGAATTCTACACCATGCTAGTGTACGACCTTGGAACCGGAACGCAAAGATTTCCTGGCTCTCTGGATGCAATGGAACAGTAAAGAACGCATTGCAAAGATCAATGACAGTATACCATTCTGCATCATGCGGAATTTGGTAAAGAATAACTGCTGGGTTTGGAACAACTGGACAACAAGGAACAACTATTTGGTTAAACTTTTCTCAAATCCTGAACAATTCTGTGCGTTCCATTTGGCTTTTTGATCCCCATAATCAGTGAGTTACAAGGACTGCTCTCAATTTCTTTTAAAACACCTTGCTTTATGAATTTTTCAATCACAGGAATGACACCCTCAATTGTTTCAGCTTTCATTTTATACTGTGGAATGTTTGGAAATTCTATTCCCTGCTTCACTGTAATTTTGACTGGATCAACATATTTCATCAGACCCATTTCATTTCCAGTTAAATCCCAAATTTCAGCTTTGACTGTTCTTTTTAATTCTTCAGGCAAGTTTAGTTTATCAAAAACTGGAAACAACTTTGTTTTCTCTGCTTCAACCATTAACATTGTTAATTTGTAAAGCCCATCTTCCTCCATTGTTTGTAGCTCAATACCATCCGGTGAGCAATATATTTTACAATTCATCTTGCATAGGATGTCTCTTCCCAGCAAGTTTACAGGACTGCTGTTGCAAACTACAAATCTGTGTTTGTCTTTAAATTTGCCAATTTCTATTTTCACAGGTTCGGTCAAATCTGTTTTAATTTGCTGATTAGTTACACCAACTACTTGGATAGTATCCCCAGAGAGAGGCAGGTTTTCAATTTCCACTGGTCTAACAGTAGAACGGGTAGCACCAGTGTCCACAAGAAAAGTGATTTCTACATCATTCACTTTACCATTTACATACGGACCAGACTGGTCAACCTCAAGAGTGGCTCCAAGCACACACCCTTCCCCCTCTCTCAGGCACCGTCATAAGCAGTCATCAGAATCACTCCCTTGATTTTCTGTCAACAAAAATTGTCCCGATACATTTTGCACATTTGGTCTATGAGTTCTTATTACCACCACCGCTGAATCCTGTACTTTGATTATACCTCTGACCACCTCCACAGTTTGGAAGAGGAGGCTGTGGAATCTGACTGTGCTGATTTACTAACTGTTGCTGTAGCTGTTGCTGAAGACTCAATTCATTCAATTGTCACCGTAGCTGTTGCTGCAGATCTACATCATTCTGCATCTGTGGATTTAATGATGCCTTTTTTTAAATTTCTGGGCGGGTTTTTACACTCACACTTCCAGTGTCCAATTTCGCCACAATTAAAACAAGGTAATTTCTGCTTCAACTCCTCAATGTTAACATAAAACTTTGGCTTATTAAAGTTATTTTTAAACTTTCCCTGACCCTGATTCTGATTCGGATTCAGATTTTGAACAAAATTCAAATTTTTTTTTCAAGGTTTGCAATCTGGTGTTCTGCTACCTTCACCTGTGCCCACATAGCTTTTTCTTTTAGTTACTTTTGCTTTGCTTCCAATTCATCACTGCAGTATTTTGCCTTTCTCAAAATATCATCAACTGAGTTTGATTGCCATCCGACAATATTATTCCTGATCATTTCTCCAATTTCAGGTCTAAGACCATAAACAAATCTGTAAATAAAGTGGCTCATGTCCTTTTCATTTAATTTTTCATAGCCACTGTACTGCTTGAAAACTAACAGTAATCTTTCATAGAATGAATGAACTGATTCCTTTGGCTCCTGATTTGTTCTGTCTATTTTTACCCAATCAACTTCTTTTGGTGGAATTTTTCCTTTTAACCAATAAATCACTTTGTCATACAAATCCATAACCTCTGATGCTGGAGCACCTGTCTCTTTGTTGCGATCTGGTTCTACCTTGGGCCAACTTACAGCAATTTTACATTCTGTCCAAAGATCTGATGGGACAACAATGTCAAAGAATCCATCCAGATCAATCCACAGAACCTTTGAAACTTTGATGAATCTGTCTACCTGTCGATACCATTCCACAGGCTTCTCTCTCAGCCGAGGAAAATCATGTGTGAATAACAGAATGTCCTGTCTTGACCATGGAACATGAACATATCCACCACCTGCAATTTCTCTCATCGGAAACTGTCTAGCTAGTTTTTCTAATCTTTCGTCTTCCTTCTTTTTGGTCCATTTCACTCTCCATTTACTCAAATCACCTAACTTTTTGATGTACACAATCAAATATTTTATATGCATGATTCTTCCCATTGTATTGAAATTCCCAATGTCTTTCTCAGTAAAGTCTAATCTGTAATGTTTTCCCAAATTTTTCTGTTTGCTCAAATCAAAATCTAACTCCGCAGCTAATTCCTCCAACTGATCATATTTATTCTTTGTTTTCCATTGAATGCTTTTACTGATGAAAAAAAGTTCATCATCTCGATAATACTTCAAACTGTCAGGACCAATTGTGCCAATTATCAACTCCTCTAGATCTGCTTTTAATTTTGCCACATCAAGTTTTGAAGTGGACTCTGACTTCTCCGGTGATTCAGTATCTGACTCTGCACCCATTGGTGTTCCGATTAAAGTACCTTGATTAAAAGTTAAATCAGGCATCTTCGTTTTTTCTCGATGTATTTCAGTTAATTCTGAATAGAATTTCTCAGCTACTTTCTGAATTTCTGCATTTAATTGAATTGTCAAACCTGTTTGTTTAATTTCCCCCTGATCAAAAACAGGCTGAACAGGACCAATCGTTACTGGAACTGTCACTGCTTCCATGCCTTTAGTCAATTGCCGAATTAATTCCTCTTTTGATCGTAAATAATCTGAAGTATCTGCAACTTCCTCATTTCTGCCAGTTCCCATTGAATTTCTAGGAGCCTCTCTTCTCATTGGAGTTTCAGGAAAGTTTCTGCTTTCATTGTAAGCACTAGAATTTGTTCTTGTTTCTAACCTTTCAGGGGTATCAAAAGATTCAGAATTATTCGGGTACAATCTGGGTGATTCTTCATTTAATGGAGGTGTACTAGGTGTGGTTCCTGGAGAACCCATCGGGGTAGACCATGCACTAGCTGGATTAAAAGGAGTCTGTTTTTTATTTGTCATATAAATTTCTTCTAAAACTGGGTCTTCCGTTTCACTTTCTGCAACAGCATTATTTTTCTTTTTGGTATTCTTTTGACCTGGTATTTCAGTAATCATTTCTCTTATTACATAAAGACCATCACACATGTCTGCCTGTCTCCACTGACGCATTCTATCCTCATGCGTTTCTCGTTTGTAAATCGGAGTTTTAGGAGGTCTTATTAAACCATTTGCTTCCTTCTGAAGTTGAAACATCTCATCTTCCCATTCAACTAATGCTTCAAATTGTGTCGGTCTAGGCTTTGGAACAAGAGCTGACATTTTTTCTCTTACATTTTTCAAAATTCTCATGTTAAATGAACCATCTTCCGGCCAGGCTAAAACACCATCGTCTTTAGTGTAATGCTTCCAAACATCAAACCAAAGGCAAGTATGATAACCATATTCCCCTTCCATATACGCTGCAGGTGTTTTGTACTTATGAAGCAATTTTCCACCTCGCGTTTTAATTTTCTTATCGGGTGAAATAACATTTTTAAATCTTTGAAGCAACGTAAGCTTTTTCTCTTCTTTCTTGTAAAAATAATTCATTTTTAAATCAAATCCGCTTAGTTGAAATGATTGTAAATACTTCCTGGATGTTCCGCAAAACTAGTCAATCCGTGCGCGAAACACACCAACAGACCAATCAGGTTCGAGCTACGTCACCACCTTGCTCAACCAATAGAAACTGTGTTTTCCTAAAGAACCAATCAGGTTACAGTTCGTCAAAGTCACGAGAGCCAATCGGTGTACAGACTGTGACGTATGCTATCCAATCACAGCGCGGACCGTGTGACGTACACAGCCGCTGCGGCTTCTCGCGTCTCACTCTCAGCGTTCACCCCTCCTTCACAAAAACTTTTCACAGCGCCATTTTAAAAACGCTTTTTCAATGAATCTCAATTAATAACAACAAAAAGAACAAACCATTTGTCTGTTTCTCTAAAATAAAGAGACAGTTTTTACAGGCATGCAAGTATTCTTTTGCGTGGAATAGACTACGCTACTCTCACAGAATATACATTCGCCGATAAAGTAAACTTTACTCTACCCTTTAAACAGGTAATAACGAACTCGTTTCCCTCTGAATGCACATAAAGTAGCAATTCAAAGTTTGACTCGAACGGAATTACCGAATCATTTACACACTTTCAAACGGAAAGTTACCCTAACTACACATACGTGAAATCCTGGCAGGACTTTAACCAGCCACAGAAATCCAGAATCGCCAGCAAAATAAACGACGTTATCTTACCCTTCACACAAGCTTGAATATATTCTATTACTCTTTTCACAGTGAGTTTTAGAACGGGCTCTCTGTCCCTATACTCAAAGCCAAAATTTAATAGACAATCCTCACTATACATGCATTCTATCTAGCACACCTATATCCCTAACGCGTGGTATACGGCCACAACACTTGTGATATAAAATAATACCACTATTCTGAAACAGATCAAATGCACTGTGTAACTTCACTCATGTCACACCACTCTGTACCGGTACAACTAGGATTTTTCACACTGCAGGAAAAAACCTTTCGACTACATGTAACAAGTGACCAAAACTCAACATATGTTAGACATCGATCCTATGTAACTACCATGTAGCATGTTGGTTACCATAGCAACCATATCTCTGCTACCAGTTAATTGATCCAGCGGCCCTATGGAAAATATGCCATAAGCAACACTACCTAACTCCACAATACTCACCATTAATCATAAATCTCTCACAAGGCCCATAAACTAACATGACATATTATTGGGCAACTGAATCATGTGACCTAATTAACCTATTCACAAAATATATACATTTATATACAACTGCAGTAGAATGATTTCATCACACTTTAACAAACCCTACAAAATAATTAAGCCACTGTGGCGAAAGATCTGCTGATGGTAACCTAAATACATGAAATAACAAGTCCAGCTTGTTTTTCAAAGAAAATATTTATTAACTATTTATTTTAGAAAGTGCATTAGAATCTTTTTTTTATTCAAACATTTTATTAAAGTTATAGCAAAATGATAATGACAGTTTCAAGCATGAGTAAAAATATATTCAAATAGAAAAGCAGTTTGGCATCATCTAAACCCTAAGTCCCTAACTACACTTGCTCTATTAAAGAATAAGGGTAAAAGTCTCTAGGCCCTAAAAGGATCTCTTACGTGCTCCAAATGAAGTCCAACAGCACGTCACGACCATCCAGAGAACAGCAAGCGGCAGGCTGTCTCCCTACCAGGGGATGAGTTTTTATACCTTTTCTGACTAACTAATCTAAGAAAAATAATATACTTTTTGCGGAGACTAAGCTCCAATTGGCTATCAAGTGACAGGCCATCATGTCATCGCATTCTTCAGAACCTCAGTTCCGTCTCTTTCTTAGAGTCCATTGTCTTTTGCTTTCGAGCCATGAAGCTTCCTCCAGTTTGCAACAGTTTAATAAAAAGTTCACAACTTCCTTAGCTTGTCACACTCCTCTGCCGGATCCTGGCCTTGGCCTCGCTGACTAAAAGAACAGTCAGCTCATCACGTTTATTTCACTCCACATGAATAACTTGGCAGAGAATCTTTCCATGCTGGACTCTTGCTTTCTCCGAGCAGAACTTTTGCCAACTGCAAATGCACTAGGCCCCAAACCACATTTCACGTTAACTAGTGTATAAACAAACACAAAAGAATAATTAATGCAAGAAATAAAGTTCGTTCTGTTACCCACCCACCTTTGCTAATAATTAACCCATTAATCTATGTTACCTAGCAGAAGCAGAACAAAGCAACAAACAAGTTTGTGCAACATTTAAGACAGGAGAACAAAACATGAGCACACAAAAATAAGCACATGCCATTAATAAACAGCCGCATTTAGTTTTGACATGACAATAGACAGAATGAATTCATTATTTTCACATACATGCAAATGCAACATAATGCACGTTTATGAGCACACATGTTAGTTTCCCGCGTGTTTATGAAAATGTGACTTTTAATCTAGGTTGAATTAGTTTTCTCACTGCACACATTATTAATATTATTACTTGATTATGGGAGTGTAACTTCACGAGCTGAAATGAATGCATTTCTGAATCTTGCTCCATCAGCACATATAAATACTTTATAGACTAAGTTCTACTGAACTTGTAGATTGGTTGTTAAGGGTCTTGCACAACCACTTCTCCAATCTTAGGAAGTTTAGTTTGCAATAGGTTAGGTAGGTTCAACACCAAATTACGCCTAGTGACCATGTCTTTAGTTGGGGATACTAGTGTACCCCAGTCTAGGAAGTACAGTGGCATGAACTTCCAGGAACTAAGGACCCCGTGTAGCCTTAGAAGAATAATGGCAGGTAACAACCCCACTACTAAGCTGCTCTTATAGCTAGTTCATCAGGATGATAAGAATCCTGGAAAGGCAGAAGAACAGGACAATGTGGGTGGGGATGCTCCTGAAGAGGGGGCGCCAGAGGTTCCACCTAGTGACCTCAATTCGGAGTATGACGAAGATGAGTCTAATGACTCAACATTGGCAAACTCGGATCCCCCAGGGAATGGTGCAGATGGCACAGAGGATGTCCCCTTTATTCCTCCTGTGAGGGTTCAGAGTAGATAGAGGAGGTCTTGATCTCCTTCTGTCTAGTCCAATACAACATACACTTCAATAGGGACCTTCATATCTAGCAAGAGGAAGGATTCCTTGGGGAGGGAGTACCATTTGATCAACCTTGAGAAAGTTAGACTCAGGCGAGATCAGTTGGCCCTTGACAAGGAGTCCCTGGAAGTACAGAAAAGTAGGAAGAAACTGGAACTAGAATCCCATGGTGGCAGCAATAGTGTCCCTAGAATCAGGGAAACATCCTTTTACACTAGGAACCTGAGCAGGAAAGTCCCTCCTTACTAGGAGGGGGATGATATCCATAAATGGATCACTGCTTCGGAGAGGGCCTGTAAAGTTCAGAAGTTCCCTCAAGGGCAATGGGCAGCTATCCTGTGGGTCTCCTTTGCTAACAAGGGTAGAGATAAGCTCCTCAATGTTAGAGAAGAGGATGCTGACACAGTTTTCAGTCCTGAAGAGTGCCCTCATAGATGGGTTTGGCTTACTGAGCAATACAGGATTACGGTCAGAATCACACACAGAAGGCACACATCCAGGAATGGATAGATTTCATTGATAGTGCTATTAAGACTCTGGAAGGCTGGATTCATGGAAGAAAGGTACAAAACAATTTGTTAATGAGGGAGCACATCCTTAATAACTATCAGAGCCAACTTTTGCATCAGTACCTGATGGACTCTGATCTGTCCTCTCCCCAAGATTTGGGAAAGAAGGCGGACAAATGGGTCTACACTAGGGTTAAGCATAAAAAAAACATGGTGGTGGAGGCGACCAGAAAAAGCAAGACTCTTCTAAACCCCAAGAGAAGGGTAGGGAGAAGGGCAAAGACAAAAAGGAGTCTTCTCCAGGTCCCCAAAAACCTGCATCTAGGTGTGAGTCCCAAAACACCAAGAAAGGCAAAAAGAAACCTTGGTGTTATTTATGTAAAGTAAAGACCCATTGGACATGAGATGCTGATTCTCCAAAGGCCAGAGAACCTACTATCACTTCCTCTAAGGCATCTGTGCACCCCAGCACCAGTGCAAGTGGTAGTACAGAAACCAGGGGATTGGTTAGGTTAACCTTGGGTTCTGAGGTGGGTTCTGGCCTAGTCAGAACTCTAATTCAGGCTATCCTAGTCTGTGATGGTGGCGCTGATCTTGCCACCTTACTAGCAAGTCCACTAACTTGGGCAAGTATAGGCAACAGCCTTTAATTAATGGAAAGGAAGCAACAGCTTTCTGGGACACAGGGGCCAGTGTCACAATAGTGACAGAGAAACTTGTGCCCCTGAACAAATCATACTTGGATAGATGTACAAAGTAACGCTAGCAATGTCAGGACTGATCATTCCTTGGCAGTTGTGAATCTCAGCTGGGGAGGGGGTAACTGGACCTAAGAGGGTTGTGGGATCTCCAGACCTACCTGTAGATTGTCTGCTGGGCAATGATTTATAAACTTCAGCCTGGTTTGAAGTAAAGTTTAGGACTCATGCATAGATGATGGGCATCTCTGCCAGTGTCTTTGCTGTCAGGGAAGCCAGTCTGCAGTATCGACTGCTGCCGTGAGGGGAACGGCTGTCACCAGGGTTCAGGCCAAACAGCTCAGCAATGATGGGGCACTGGATCCTGGAAAATGGACCAGATTGTTCCTACGAGTAGTAGCAAGAAGACGAAGGAATGATTCCTCCTCCCAAACTCCCGGTGAGGATCAGTCTCCTGAAGGAGATGATCTCAGTCCCTGTGAAGGAACTGTCACAGAGGAACTTGGGCATGACTAAGAAGAGTTCTTGAGGCAGAGGGCACTTCCAGGGAAGACTTGAATTTGGAGCAGCAAGCCTGCCCCTTTCTTGAACAGCTCACACAGCAAGCTGCTGCTCAGGAGGCAAGGAATGTCAGTGGATCCCACAGGATCTATTTGGAAGATGGGCTTCTGTATTCTCAAGGTAGAGACCCTAAACCTGGTACTACCAGGAGGTTGGTAATACCCCAGAGGTTCAGGGGTTTACTTCACTCCCTGGCACATGATATTACCCTTGCAGGACACCTTGGGCAAAGTAAGTCTTGGGACAGGATTGTTCCTCATTTTCACTGGCCCTATATGTCAGTAGACACCAAGGAGTTTTGTCGCTGCTGTGTCACTTGCCAAGCCAGTAGCAAGTCATGTGACACTTCAAAGGCCCCCTTATTTCTACTCCCAGTGGTTGTGATTCCCTTTGAGAGGGTAGGGTGTATAATAATGTTTATTGTGTAGTTGGTTAAACCCATTACAATTTTTGCATAAAATCATCAAGTGTAACAACATTCCTATTTACATGTTCAATTGTACAATGTTGAGAGTTCATACAATCTTCTTAAAAAGAGACATTGAACATAGTACGTCTAAAACCAAGTCATCACATTTATGTCCGGAGTGTAGAAATGTCCGCTGACTGCTTCACAAGGATTGTAAAAGAACCTCTAACAAAAAAAGTCCCTACTAATAAGTAATTTCAATTCTTAGCACCAGTCTAAAAAAGTTGGCAATATACATCTAAAACCGGAGTAAAAGTGAGCTATGTGCAACCTAATACCAGTAGACAGTTGTCCTCCATTATGATTTTATGTACATTTGAAAAGTGCCCTTTTTGCTGCCACATGGTTGGAGTTACTGTGCAAAAATGCAAATCAATATTGTGAGCATTTAATAAATGGTGCAATCTCAAACAGTTGGACATAAAATACTTCTAAAACAGACAAAATGTGAGAAGGGTTCGGATTGACATTGTTGGTGACTTGAACCCTCCATCTGCATCTGGACACAGTTATATCCTGGTGGTGGTGGACTATGCCACTAGGTGTCCAGAGGCAATTCCCCTTAGAACCACTACAGCCCCTGTAGTGGCTAGGGCCCTCCTGGGAATCTTTTCCAGAGTGGGCTTCCCTAAGGAAGCCTTAACAGACAGGTACCAACATCATATCTAGTTATATAACTGCAATGTGGAAAGAGTGTGGAGTAAACTATAGGTTTACCATATCTTACCATCCACAGTGCAATGGGCTTCTTGAAAGGTTCAACAAGACCCTAAAGGGTATGATCATGGGGCTTCCAGAAATGCCCAGGCGAAAATGGGATGTCTTACTACCCTGCCTTCTCATTGCCTACAGAGAGGTTCCTCAGAAGGGGGTTTGCTACAGCCCATTTGACCTTCTGTTTGGACATCCAGTTAGAGGTCCATTGTGTCTAGTTAAGGAGTGATGGTAGCAGCCTCACAAACCTCCTAAACAAGATATTGTTGACTATGTCTTTGACCTGTGTTCACGTATGGCTACATGAAGAAGGCAGGTAAAAACCTTGAGGACAGTCTGAAACTTCAGAAAGCCTGGCATGACAAAAAGGCTGTCCTGACTGTTTGCCAGCCAGGCCAGAAAGTGTGAGTGTTGGAGCCTGTGGCCCCAGTAGCTCTCCATGACAAATGGAGTGGCCCCCAAACAATCCTTGAAAAGAAAGGTGAGGTCACCTACCCGTTGGACCCAGGCACTCCAAGAAGTCCACACAGGGTACTTCATGTGAACCGCCTAAAACCTTTTAAAGACAGGGCTGACAGGAGCCTACTCATGGCCACTGATGAGGAACAGGAGGAAGAGAGTGACCCTCTCACTTATCTCCTCCCTCAGACCCCTGTTGCTGGGTCAGTTGAAGGAGCAGCCTTGGCAGGAAGCTTCACTGACCAGCAGCAAGCTGATTGCAGGAAGGTCCTCAATCAGTACAAGCACATGTTTTCTCTGACACCCAGTCAAACCACCTGGTGCTCCCATGAAGTGGACACAGGTGACAGTCTGCCAGAATATAACAAAATATGCAGACAGCCTGACCTTGTCAAAGACTGCATCAGGACAGAGGTCCAGGAGATGTTGTAATTGGGGGTCATTGAGCCTTCAGATATCCCCTGGGATAGTCCTGTAGTCCTGGTACCAAAACCTCACACCACGGGCGGAAAAAGAGACAGGAGATTTTGTGTGGACTACAGAGGCCTTAATGCAGTCACTAGGACTGTTGCCATCCTATTTCAAGGGCAGATGAGCTCATAGATACTTTGGCCTCAGCCAAATATCTAAGTACATTTGACCTGACTGCTGGCTATTGGCAACTCAGTCTAGCTGAGGATGCCAAGCCAAAAACAATCTTTTCAACCCCCAGTGGGCATTAACAATTTATTGTGATGCCCGTTGGTCCAAAATAAATGCCCCTGCCACATTTCAGAGGTTGGTGAATAAAGTTCTCACAGGTCAGGAAGCCTATAGTGCAGCATGTGTAGATGATATTGCTGTCTTTAGCTCCACCTGGGCGGATCACCTGGTCCACCTCAGGAATGTCCTGGGGGCCCTGCAGAAAGCAAGCCATGCTATCAAGGTCACCTAGTGTCAAATAGGATAGAGCAAGGTTGTATACTTGGGTCACCTGGTGGGTGGAGGCCAAGTGCAGCCACTGGAGTGAAAAATCCAGACCATCGTCCCACTACACAGACTGAGGTCAGAGCTTTCTTGGGCCTGTCTGTGCACTACAGGAGGTTTATTAAAGGAAATGGGTCCATCATGACTCACCTTAATGATCGCACCTCCAAGAGAATTCCTAAGAAAATTCAGTGGACAGTTAGCTGCCAAAAGGCATTTGATGACCTGAAGCAGGCCATGTGCACTGCTCCCATTCTGCAAAGTCTTGACAATTCCAAAACCTTCATTATCTAGACAGATGCATTTAGAATAATAAGGGTAGGAGCTGTTTGGTCACAACTAACTAAATGTAGAGGGTCAGGACCAAGCAATAGTTTTTATAAGCAGAATTGTTGTGTGGCGTTTTAGGCTCCGAGTGAATTTTCCTGATTCATGCCCTTATATAGGTACAATTCACATTGCCCTAATATAGGCATAGAAATCAAGCCCATATTTAGACATAGCCCATGCAGACCAGATACAGGCATGGCTACTTCCACCCATACCAAACGTCACAACGATTTCTTGGAAAATCGGCTTAAGCAGTTAGGGAACTTCCCCTTGCTTGAATATTGATTTGTCCAAGAACTCATGTACTTTGCAAATAACGACTGTTCCCTAGGGGTTCTTTCCTGCTGTTATCATGCCCGACTTTCAATCAAACTATGGCATTCCTAGACACCTTCAAGGTATAAATATACCTTCACTTGCTAAATTAGAAAGAAAAAAGCGGCGGACCAAGGTTATGCATAAAGTATTTCAGAGTATGATACGTAAGTCCATATGTTGTGCACAATACGTCCAGAGTATGCCGCACCAATACTCTCCTGCAAAGCAGATCCCAAAGTTCATATATAAAAAGGACGGTGCACCAAAGGGAGTGCTCGAAAGCTCCAATTTTTATTTCAAAATTCTTTTATTCAATTCCAATTAAAACAAACTCCTCAGCCAATGCGTTTCGTTCACAATGAACTTCGTCAGGGCTGAAACAATTCAAAATTACACAATCAATACAAAACATGAAAAGCCCAATAAAAAACACCAACTCACAATAAATACCAATATTAAAAACAGATATTTCTCATTGCTGGAAGAAAGGAGAACAGGTTCATATCCATCGACCTGGTCAAACCACATCATGTGGCCAATCATAAGTAGTAGGCCAAGTGGACTCCAAAGATATAGCAGACGCCCGAATCTGGCTACAATCCAAGAGGTTCAAACTGAGAGACACATCACCTTTGAAGAATCTGCAGTGGGAAAAGAAGAACTATGCAAAAAAAAAGCCATGGAACTTGTGCCTCTTGATACCCAAATAACAGTTTGTCAAGAAACGCCTGTCTACAATGAAATAGCATCTGACTATACTAATATGACAAGTGATCAAGTGGTTCCAGCGATCTCATCAAATCCTGAAGCAATCCCTACCATTGACAGAACTGCCTCTGGCTATTTCATTAACTTTGATAGGTTTTCCGAGGATCCCAGCAAACCTGAAACAACGCCAGCTAAAATAACTTTTAAGGAACAAGCAACATACCTTTTTCATCAACTGGAAAAGACATGTCTGGTTTCACCATGGATTGAACTATGGATTGCGTTGGGTGTACTTTTTCTTCTACTTTGGTTGACTCTGGTATTTACCTTGGGAATGCTGATCAATGGGAGATATAGTAAATAGGACACAGCAAGTAAGAACATCAACTTACTCCTCAAACCACACAAATCATCCCATCAGGAACAAAGAGACTTATCATCAGTGAACATCACAGATGTTCCTATACCTGGTGGTATAGATTGGGACAGAACTGATTATGACATCTTTGGTCCTGCAGAGCTGTTGAAGATTCTACACCCGTTCAAGGTTTCCTTGAGTGATTTTGTTTCATCAAGCACCTTTTCTGATGATTGGGACTTTGAGACTGTTAATAATATGATGTCAGACTTAGAAATGTCTGCAAAATGTACAAATCATGACTACTTAGAACGTTTGTCAGATTATGAACAAATGTACTGTTGTAATCACTATGGTCATCATTTTTTGCATCGATCTGCAAACCCTAGAAATGTACTGAAATTTAACCAATGAGAACATTGTCCTACGCCACCGAAGGGTAGCTCCAAAAAAATTTATGACAAATTTCCATAATTCTCAGGTTTTAATGTTTCAAATCCAGAATCATTTTACTTTAAAAATGTAAATAAGACAGGTATGAAAAGTATGCTGATTAATACTAAACAAATTTATTCTGCGGCCTTTTATGCTCAACTGTATACTTTAGGCTTTGACTTTTGGAAAGACAACATTGAGACAAAAACTGTCTCGGGCACAAAAGACTGGCAGGTTCAGGGATTAGAAGCTTTATTTAGAGCCTGCATTATCCCAGAACAAATAATGTTTTTGAATGACACTGTTCAACAGACATCTTGTCTTTAATTAGCTAAGATAAAAGATTTAAACAAACCGTCCATACCTACACCTACACCGGATAGTAATATCACTACAGAAGGGGTGGTCGACGTACATACTATTTTTCTTCACAACAGAACAGATCCTGCATGCCCTTTTATCGACAAACTGCCCTATACATTTCTCAGAAATGTTAGGTCGTATCTTAAACATGTCTGATACGCGTGGTATTTTACATGTATTTAAGACTATTTTTTTCGGGACTGTTAGCACCCTTTGAAGCAGTCCTAGGCATATTTCCAAACTTCGTGCACTCTGTGTTTGGCGGACTACCTCTCGTTTTGGGACTTGTAACAGGGATACTATTTTTGCTCCTTCTGCTCCGATATGGCAAGCCAACTCACCATCGACACCCAGATCACCTTGGAGAACACTCTCCTGGCAATGAAGTGTTGTGAGCGCATGTAAAAATACTAGGATTGATTTGTTTAAGAGATTTGAATACCACGTGACTTCTGTCACTCCGACCAATCTGGCAAGATTGCATCCTACCTGTTCTATGATGCCTGCTTTGTGGAGAAGAATGCGTGCTGGACATCTGTCTGACACTCCCATCAGTCCTGCTAATGGAAATTGATACTTTGCTTGAACCAGTAACGGCTTATGCACTGTGTTGTCCCCAGCGGCTACCAATTCTGATGACGGCATTTGTTGGGATCTCACAGACGCAAAATGCAGACGGTGAGATACGTCGAGCAACAGGCGCACAGGTACCATCTACTTCGAACATTGCTAATGCGACTGACGCCGACGGCGATGCTTCTCATCTATGTGCGGTTAATCTGCTTAACGAGGTAGTCCAACTTTCACCTACAATTGTAGATTAATTCTTTACAAACTTAGAAGATTTGATGTTTTCTCCAAACAATGACACTGACTTTTGAAGTTAGCACACAGGGTTCTGTGAGACTCTGAATTCGACCTTGATTTTTCAAAACAAGATTCTAACTTTGGAACTCTATTTTTTCTATGATCAGACTTTTTCCAAATGTATACTTTTTTTTGGTAATCTGCTTAAAGTAGAACTATTCATAGGGGAACTAGAATTCTTTGAAAACTTCCAAGAGACAATATTTGACCTTTTTTGTGTAAATTCTCTTTATTTCGTTTTCCAAACTACATGCATTCGTCATCCATATACATTTCACAATACAGCATCTTAATAGTCCAGTGTATCCAGTACAGCATTTCACAATGTGTTAAGAACATGGTACAAGTATAGAACATCAAAAGCAACAAATCAGTGGGACAGTAGCATAGGGGCCTCACCCTCCCTGTGTCCACCGCCTGACAGCAGAACCACACAATTCTTCTGGAATGTGAACGCTATGGGCCGGTCAAGAGGAGCTAGATACACCCGCCACACCACTTATCTCAAACAATAAAAACATGTCTGTGGCAACGATACAAAAGACTTCGAATTCTATCGTCGTATAGCACCACTCCCTGTTCTTCAACTTCAGCCAATGTCATACTTTCACGCTCTCACATCCGCCACAGCCGATTCTGCGCCACCTAGGTTAGCTGCCGCTTTAGCGAGTAGATAGCATGTGAGGGGGCCCAGATATCCTTTGGCCTGGAAGCCGCCGGTAGCAATTCCGCGTATGTGGCAAGCCTTTCTTGACAAGTAATCAGATCATCTAACCATGTCTTAAATTTAGGCGCCCGTCCCCTCCCCCATCTGCAGGCAACCCTTCGTTTGGCCATAAGAAGTGCCATAGCCACGAACCGTCTATGTTCTGCCCTCACCGGGGTAACAAATCCTAACAGTGTCAACAAGGGGTCTGGTTCTAGTGTCGCGTTTATCATGTGTCGCAGTGCTTCAAAAACCTAATTTCAAAAAACATTCACGCTTGGACCGTCCCACGCTAGATGCAAAAAATCCGCCCTCTGGGAGCGGCACCTGTCACATCTATCATCCTCCCTCAGTTTAAATCTGTACATCTTAGCAGGTGTGTAATATAATCTATGAAGGAACTTATAGTGCATGATGGGGAGTCTGCTGCTCGCTGAAACCCTCTCAGCGTGTAGGCAGCAGGTCTGTGAGTCTGTCAGAGGGCGACCTAATTCTACTTCCCAGTTAGCCGGTGCCTGAGGTATAGGTCTCACCTTTTGTGCATGCACTGTATTGTAAATCAATGACACTAGCCGTGTGGGTTTGGACTTTTCCAGCATGGAATGCAACGGCATCAGCCTCACTGGTTCTTCCGGAAATGACAGGGTAAGGGTTTTAATACTCTGCCTCAGTCGGATATACAGAAACACGTCTAATGGCGTCTGCAGATCCTCCGGACACATATGTGCAAGGGCACGGAACTTACTTTCGTGATACATATCCCCCCACGTGGCCATGCCATATTTTACCCTGAATTTCCTAAACACTTCCTCTTGCAGCAGCGGAATGTCTGGATGATAAGTAAGGGGCATCAGAGGAGTATATGCCAGTGGTACTCCCAACATCTCCGCAATCTTGTGCCTCGCCATACACGAACTGTAGAGGGCGTTAGGTTGCCGTTCCCTTTTCCCAATCTTGCTATATATGGCCCCTTTTAGCGGGATAGGGTGAGCCAGCCAATGTTCTGCTGCCACTTGTGGCATGTAGCGAGGTTGTTTGATCCAGTACCATACAAAAAGGGCTTGCGCCGCTATAAAATAAAGCTCAAAATCAGGGATCCCGAATCCCCCTTGGGAATAAGGTCTAGTCAACACTTCCAAACGTAGTCTAGGCTGTTTGCCTCCCCACACCAGTCGTATTAACTCTGATTGAAGGGCTTTAAAAAAGTAGGAACCCGGATAATACGGTAGATTTAGAAATAAATATAACACCTGTGGGAGTATCACCATTTTAATTAGGGAAGCTCGCCCTGCCATAGTCAGGGGAAGTGCCACCCACCTCGACACACAGTCGCCGATCTTGGACAGAATAGTTTCATAGTTTGCCCTCATCAGTTCTTCCTTATTCCTTGTAACCGTAACCCCTAAGTATTTAAGCTCATCCATACACCATTCTAAGGGGTAATCCAGTTCAAATCGTTCAACTGCCTCCGTGAGTGGAAAAAAGCTAGATTTGGCCTAGTTGATTTGTATACCGGACAGTTTCCCAAAAACAATTAATTCCCGCAGTACCGGGCTCAAATTATGATGTGGGTCATGAGTATATAGCGTAATGTCGTCTGCGTATAGTGAGATAAGTATCTGGCGCTGAAAATACTGTAATGCCTTATCATTGTGACGTTGCCGTAGCTTTGCCGCAAGCGGTTCCACCGCCAGCACAAATAGCAGCGGCGACAAAGGACACCGCTGTCTAGTTCCTCTCGTTATTTCAAATGTCCGGGAAGTGTGGCCATTGATCAACACCTTAGCCATTGGTTTGGTATAGAGCGATTTAATCCACGCTAAAAACAAGGGTGGGAAGCCCATTCGTTTCATCACCCCGAATAGGAACCCCCATTCCAGTGAATCAAATGCCTTAGTAGCGTCCAAAAAGATAGCGGCCATGGTGAGGGCAGAAGAGGTGGTGTGCAAGATCGCAAAGAGCGTCCGTAAGTTATGCGAGGTTGCCCTGCCAGGCACAAATCCCGACTGGTCTGGCAGTATCAGATTTTCCATCAACAGGCTCAGTCTCGTCGCTAACAGCTTAGCTAGTATTTTCGCATCGCAATTAAGCATCGATAGAGGCCTATAGGAGTCGGAAAGATCAAGGGGCTTACCCGGCTCAGGCAAGGACAGAATCAAAGCTTCCCTCATCGACTGGGGCAAATGACCGACCTCTAATGCGTCTTCATACACTTCCAGGAGAACCGGCGCCATGATCTCTATATATGTTTTATAAAATTCCACCGGGATACCGTCGGTGCCCGTGGCTTTACCCGACTGCATGCTCATAATGGCATCCCGCACCTCATCTAGCTCAAAGGGCGCACACAAGAAGGTCCTCTGTGTATCGCTAAGCCACCCCAGTGCTACATCCCCTAGGAAGTCATCCAGCCGCCCATCCGCGGCACCTCTTGTCTAATATAATGCGCTATAGTTGTCAAAGAACGCGCTGAGTATATTGGGTGTGACCTGGTGTATGACGCCCCCGAGTCTTTTAGTTCCGTAATAGAGTTGCCACATCTCGGTCTCTTCACCTTTTGCGCCAGCATCCTTCCAGGCCTGTCTCCATCTCCATAACTTCTGGCTACCCAAATATTTGCTTTTGAATTTCGCCTCCCTCTGAGCTTCCTCCATGTACTGGTACAGTTTTTCCCGAAAGGCTGTTTGTGTGTCTGCTGTTTGGGACACCGCCATGTCAGCCTCCAGTCTTTTAAGATCCCTATCAATAGCCCTGATCTTGGCCTGGACATCTTTAAGCACCCCAGCTCCCTTTCCTATACAATAACCCCGTATTGCCGGGGAGGAGCCTAGCTCGAGAACGCAATGGCCGCCTTTTAGCTCGGCTCCGTCGGCCCTCCAGCTAACTTCGACTATCCTGTACTAAATCCTGTTTCGTGACAAAACTTCCATACAGAATTTGAAATTTAAAGACCCGCTCTTACTCACCGTCTGGTCTGGAGGATCCTGAGTGCTGTGGGTCCGCAGCTGTGCCCTCGGTGAGAATTGGCCTCCGGGCACTCGAGACCGGGACCTCGCCTGCGGGACTCGACCGGCGGAGAAGAGATTGCCGGCCCCGGCCGCGAGAGTGAGCCACTGGTGAGAACCGCTGTGCGTATGCCCCGGAGAGCCTGAACCGGCCCCGATGACTGGACCGTGCGGCTGGAGGGGGACGAGATGTGTTGGGGGCTGACTGTGTGAAGGGGTCCCTTCGCCTTTGTCCTGTCGGGCGGCCCGGAACCCCGCGCCTGGCTCTCGCCTGTGGGGCCTGTCTCTGTTCGGAGGGGACCCCCCCCCCCCATCTGGCGCTTGCTCATCCTGTGCCGGTGAGGCCGTTGTTGGGAGCCTCCGGAGATCTGTAAAGTCCTACATTTGGGGACTGTTTGGGGGCCCACGGTGGAGTGTGGGGCGGCGAAACTCACAAGATGGCTACCGATAACGCTGGGGGTGCTCCGCTCTGCGCCGATGCTCCTTACCGGCCGGATTGTGTAGAGGCCTGGGTGAGTACCCGAGCGCCCACGCCCGGAGTTGTCCTGGATGCCTTGATGTCACTGTACGCTGTCTTGGCCCCCGGTGCCTCTACCGACTCCATGCGGCTCGCCGCCATTTTGGGTCGACGCTCCTTCATGCACCCCTCTCTGCCTGATGCCGCCATTGCTTCGCCCCCTTCGGCTGCGCCAGGAGTTGCTGCTGTTGTTCTTCGGCCGCTTGATGGGCCGGTGACTTTTGACCCTCTGCTTTTTCACCGCCTGGATTTCGAGGGCTTCCACACGACGCGGAGATCGGCTCCTTCCCGGGCACCTGGGACTTGTGGTGGGCCGCCGTTTGTCCCCGCTTCGTCGGACTCGGACTCTTGTCCCGGAGGGGACCCTCTGTATTGTCGACCTGCACACCTGGACTCCGGCTTGCCTTTGCCTTCCCTGTCGTTGTTGCTACAATTGACTTGCATTCTTGACTTCCTATATTCCCTCCGTACGAAGGCTCTCCCTGACTTATGTCACTGCCGTGATTCTGGACAACATTACGCTTTTTCTGTGCTGGGTGGTCCGCTCCACATTATCTTTTATTGGGTTGGTTTTGTGGTTAGGAAGGGTTGGGGGTGAGCTGCACGACATGATCGTTTGCTGGTTTACCCGCCCGTTGCACTGATGCTTGTGTACCCGTCACGGGGAAATGTTACAATCTCTTCCTCCTCCCCCTCCCTGTGGGTTTTTGCTGTATGTGAAGGTGTACTGCTAATTTGACACTTATTCATTTGTTGGTTGGGGAAGGGTCGTAGCTGAATGTGTTTGTTTATATCCTCTGGCTCCTCCCTCACATTTTAATTTCTGTTTCATATTTCCTCTCCTTCGCTTTTTGTCTCCTTCTTCTACTTTCTTTCTCAACTACATTTCGGGTTTCGGATTAGGGCGACAGGCACGCTGTTTGGAGGGTAGGCCGTAGCCTTCTGCAGGGGTGCGGGGTGGGACGGGTGGGCGGGGTCTTTCGGATGTTTTCCTTTGGTTCTATGGCCCTTTTCTATCCCTATATAGCGGTGCCGCTTCTGTCCTCGCTTCTCAGGCATGAGTGGGTCATGGTATGTTGCTATGTTACTTTTCTTGATTTCGGTGCTTCGTTGTGACTGCCATACCCCTCCTCTCGCCAGCCTCCAATTCTTCTGTACTATTAGCCGCGGGTTGCCTGGCCCGGGGTGGCGCCCATCTTGAACGACTGTGTTTTCCTTTTACCTTTTCCTTTATTTGTTCTTCCTCTTCTTCTTTCCCCTCTTTTTGTCCCTTCTTGGTTTTCTCCCCTCTGTCTTTCCCCCCCCCCTTTTTTCCCCCTTCCCTCCCCCTTACCCTTCCCCCCCCCTTTTTCCCCCCCTCCTCTCCCCCCCTCCCCTCTTTCCCAGGCTCGTATCGAGAGAAGTGGGTTTTGTCCGTATAGTTCTCCGCTCCCCTTGCCTTTGTTAGCGTGTTATTGGGTGGGGGACATGATATCCTGGTAGCAATGGTATGCTTCTTCAATATGCTTTGCGTTTATTTTGTGCTACGGGTGATTCGCGTTCTTACATCCTCCTCTCCCCCACCCCCCCCCTTCCTTTTGTTTGGGCGTGAGTGTATTTCTGTTTCTTGATTTCCCCGTATTTGTGATTTAGCCATGAGCCTTGTCCCCTTATTATAAAATTGACCTCATTGATCCTGATACTGGGCTTTTATTGCCGCTTCTTTCATTACTAGCACTGTTTAATTATGTCTGTCTATCTGCCGACTGGCCTTGTGTTGCTTAATTTGACTTTTGATTGTCTTTGAATTGTGGCCGGCCGGATTGGTTGTAGGCCCATGTATGTCTCTTCTAATGATGCCAATAAAGGTCTTGCCACTTTAAAAGCCTCCCATACCAACTCCATGCTCTGGACTGAATCTTTGTTTTGTTTAAAAAAAATCAAGTATTTCCTCTCTCAGTTCTTCCTGAAATACCGCGTCCAGTAAAATGGAGGGATTTAATCTCCAAGGGCTATGCGGCACATTAAAGTCCTTGGAGGATAGCGCTAACATCACTGGAGCATCGTCAGAGTATGTTCTTGCAAGATGTCTTGTGTCTGTTATTGCGGGTGCGAGTCCCCTAGATACTAAAAAATAGTCCAGTCAGGCCCATGAGTGTGCCTGCGCTGTAAAGTGCGTGCCCTCCCTTGTCTGTGGGTGCCTATGCATCCAAGTGTCTATCAAATGGTAAGCTTCCTTGATGTCTGCAATCACCGCCTGTGCTTTAGTGTAGTGGTGAGGCGCCGAGTGAGATCTGTCTGCGCTTGGACTGTACGTGCCATTAAAATCGCCTCTTCATACTATGTGTGTGGCGTCTATTTCTAAAATCTTGGCCCACAGACCTTCAAAATACCTGGGGTGGTCCACATTTGGACCGTAGCAGCACACCACAACGACAGATTGAGTCCCCAATCTACCCCATGTCATACAGTACCTCCCATCCACATCGCATAGGGAGCCCGCCATTTGGAAAGGCACCTGTCTTTTGAACAGTATGGCAACCCCGCGGGCATAACTCGAGTAAGAGGAGAAAAGCCTAGTCTCCGCCCATTTGCTTCCAAAGGCAATCGGTCTATTACGCTGGCAATGGGTTTCCTGGAGAATAGCAACATGTACATTATGTCTATCTAAATAAGATAATACCTGCCTCTTCTTACGGGGTCCCCCAATCCTCTCACATTCCAAGTAAGTATATTAAGGTCAGTGCTAGGTGTCCCAGTCATCGCCGCTACAAATCAACAACATAGTCAATGGGGAATAGGGTCGGCCCCTCCACCCCGCCAGCATCCCATCTTGCAAACATTCAGTGCCGTAGATCTCTTGAACTCTCCTGTACCATTGGACCTTTATCTGCTGGACCTCACAACTCATGAACATTAAACTCCCAAACAACATCCCCGCAGTTCCCTCCTTCCGTCCTCCCCCCACCCACTGAAGCAACCTAATCTTGCCAGAACCCTTCACCCCTCCCCCCTCCCCCCTCCCTCCTCCCCAACCAACATGCCCATGTAAAGTCTAGTTCCAGGGCAGTCAAATAGCTGCCAAACATTAGGGGGTAAGACCCTCCGGGGGCCTACTCTAGAGGGCCACACAATCTCTCCTCTCCCATTAAGGACCTCTGCGATGCAACAGCAAGGTCCTCTACCTCGGGAGAGGTGGTCCAGAGTTCAATAGGCACCAACAACTGGTGCACACCTGAAATCACTGCACAGTGTCTACAGACTTCTTCGCTCTCATACTTGCCACTCGTGCGTCTTCTCTCACGGTACGTCCTCTGGATACTCAGTGCGGATGACCCTCGTCCCTGGCTGGCGAGGATCCCTGAGACCCATTGCGAATCTCTAGATCTCGGTTTTGCCGTTTCAGTGATCGCAAGTAGTCCTCCACTTGACTGGGGTTAGTAAAGAATTTCTGTTTGCCCTGGTGCGTCACTCGCAGTCGAGCTGGGTATAGCAGCGCATAGTCAATCTGTGCATCTCGTAGCTTTTTCTTAACGTCTATGAACTTTGTGCGCTCTTCTTGCACTATTGGCGTAAAGTCAGGGTAAATTGAAAAGGTATTTCCCTCTGTTCTGCTTGGGTTCTCAGATTAGATAGAACCAGCTCATCAGAGCCTTACTAACCCAGCCAGAACGTTACCCTCCGCCCCTCCCTAGGACCTATTCACAACAGGTATCTACCCCCTAAGGACAGGGAATTCCTAAGATGCATACCATGTACCTCCTATAATATTATCAATCAGTGGCATCGCGGTCCCATTCGAACCCAGACCTCTCTACCCAGACGGCAGTATCAGAATCGGCGATCTCGCGGTCCCATACGAACCCAGATCTCTCTACCCAGACGGCAGTATCAGAATCGGCGATCTCGCGGTCCCATACGAACCCAGATCTCTCTACCCAGACGGCAGTATCAGAATCGGCGATCTCGCGGTCCCATACGAACCCAGATCTCTCTACCCAGACGGCAGTATCAGAATCGGCGGCCTCGCGGTCCCATTCGAACCCAGACCTCTCTACCCAGATGGCAGTATCAGAATCGGCGGCCTCGCGGTCCCATTCGAACCCAGACCTCTCTACCCAGACGGCAGTATCAGAATCGGCGATCTCGCGGTCCCATACGAACCCAGATCTCTCTACCCAGACGGCAGTATCAGAATCGGCGATCTCGCGGTCCCATACGAACCCAGATCTCTCTACCCAGACGGCAGTATCAGAATCGGCGATCTCGCGGTCCCATACGAACCCAGATCTCTCTACCCAGACGGCAGTATCAGAATCGGCGATCTCGCGGTCCCATACGAACCCAGACCTCTCTACCCAGATGGCAGTATCAGAATCGGCGGCCTCGCGGTCCCATTCGAACCCAGACCTCTCTACCCAGACGGCAGTATCAGAATCGGCGATCTTGCTGTCCCATACGAACCCAGATCTCTCGACTCAGACGGCAGTATCAGAATCAGCGATCTCGCGGTCCCATACGAACCCAGATCTCTCTACCCAGACGGCAGTATCAGAATCGGCGATCTCGTGGTCCCATACGAACCCAGATCTCTCTACCCAGACGGCAGTATCAGAATCGGCGATCTCGCGGTCCCATACGAACCCAGATCTCTCTACCCAGACGGCAGTATCAGAATCGGCGGCCTCGCGGTCCCATTCGAACCCAGACCTCTCTACCCAGACGGCAGTATCAGAATCGGCGGCCTCGCGGTCCCATTCGAACCCAGACCTCTCTACCCAGACGGCAGTATCAGAATCGGCGATCTCGCGGTCCCATACGAACCCAGATCTCTCTACTCAGACGGCAGTATCAGAATCGGCGATCTCGCGGTCCCATACGAACCCAGATCTCTCTACCCAGACGGCAGTATCAGAATCGGCGGCCTCGCGGTCCCATTCGAACCCAGACCTCTCTACCCAGACGGCAGTATCAAAATCGGCGATCTCGCGGTCCCATACAAACCCAGATCTCTCTACCCAGACGGCAGTATCAGAATCGGCGATCTCGCGGTCCCATACGAACCCAGATCTCTCTACCCAGACGGCAGTATAAGAATCGGCGATCTCGCGGTCTCATACAGACCCAGACAACCTACCCAGACGGCAGCTTATCCTATGATTACCATTACATAAAGGGATCGATCTCACTATTCATCAAGGTTATGGAACTACAATGTCCCGGATCACACAACGGTTGCCAATTTAGATAATGTACTGCATGGTCGTTAATTCAAGGGGCTCCTCTCTCCCTTATTCAGTTACCACTTACCTGATCAGGGTTAGCATCTGTTCACATAGCAGCATCTGACTAGAAGAATAGGTTACCCTCTCATACAAGAAAACACGGCACATGTCGGTTCACTAAGAACTGGGGTACTTTATTTCCCATCATTACAAACAAACATATAACACCATACTACAACACATAGCCTGCAAAGAAAAGTAAAAGATTAGGTTGTACGCTCTAATAAGAAAGGGTCGACATCACCTTATTAATATGAAGTCCACACTCAGCAGTCATCTAGGTTCCCTTCTCGTCTGGGCCTTGGCTTGTCTTAAAGTCACACCTCCGCAATCACGGGTACACGGCTGCACCGCTATGCGCTGTTCCCTTCACCCTTCTCCAAGCCCCTGGGACCTTCCTCTCATCGGCTACTCTCCTTCCCTGGCTGTTCTGCTAGGAGAGTATCTGTCTCTCGGTTCTTCTCCGCTTTTAGAATGGTGTCTGTCTTCCCTGGAATAAGTAATAGGTTTGCTACTAACGGCTAGATGCCGCCTACGAACTGACTGCACAACTATCTCGGGCTTTCACTAATATAGAAGCGTGTTTCTTCATGGAAAATTCCAGCCAGTAACCTGCCGCCCACCAAATTCTTGTACCTCCCCGTACCAAGGACACGTTCCCAGCCGGCCGGCCTGATGTTGTGTCTTCGGCATGAAGAAAAATACAATCCTTCGACAAGGGCCGGCCTGAACCGGTTCTCTCCAAGCGAACAACACCTCGTAACTAAAACATTACACTTGACCTAGAAGCATCCCAAGCTGCCGGGGCAGAAAGAAAGATGGAGTCTCTCCCGTTTGAGGCCTACCAGGCCCGAATTCAGCATAACTCCATGGAAAGTATAATAATACCCTAACTAAAGGACGGATTATCCCTGATACTAGCGAATCTATCCCCCAGCCTATAGGTATAAGCTCTAACCTAGGGAGGAGGATGCAGAATTATATCAAAGTGCCTCGTAAATAGGCTCTATCCCCCACTCTGACCCTTGCACTGGAATGATAAGAGACTGAAGTCACCATCAATCACCTTTCCTCAAAAGAGGGCCGGGAAAATCGAGCAGAACATTTTACCCTTGACTTCAGTCTATTATACATTCATCAAACAGAACTAACATCTGTGGAGGAATAATAGGAAACAAAACTAACTGATCTATGTCTAGTACCAGGTTTGCAGTATTGAAGTAGAGAAGGAATACACTGAATAAAGCAACAGATAGCAATCAGAATGCTGATAGTAATCAAAATCCCCCCTAATATTTGACGCAACATATGTAAATCAGGTAGCCAATTAAAGAGCCAGTCAAACCAGCCTTGGTCAATGTGTTTTCTAACCTCTTCTGTCAAGTCATGAAGTTTGTCAATATGAGCCTGAATGGATTTTGTATGGTCAGACAGGTTAAAACAACAAAGACCCTCAAAATCAGAACAATCATGTCCATGTTTAAGCAAAAGATAATCAATAGCCGCCCGGTTCTGGAAAATAGCTCTACGTTCACCCTGGGCGTCTAATAATATGTCAGACAAAATCGTAGAAGTATGATTAATGGATTTTACCATCCAGCAGGCCATTTTCCCAATAGACTTGGCATTATAGACCGCCAAGGCAGGAACACCAACAATTGAGAAAGCTAAGCTAAGGTATTCAGATTTGGAATATAAATGCATAGATGAATCACAGTCCTCCTGTAACATTACAGCATCTCGAATCACACCAGAATTAGCATGAGGATGTGAGGAGAACATCAACAAACTCAGTCTGGTAATGGCACAAGGGCCTCCTGAAATGTTCGCGGGAATATATGGCCAGGATGTATTACCACAAGAGAAGAGCCAACCAGAGGGTAGCAGCATTCTACGGTAATGACTGGGGGTCACCACTTAACTCTTACAAGTCATATTATTTTGAACAGAGATACATAATTTCGGTGATCTTCGGAAGCACAAAGTCCTTTCATGAGCTGTGAATGATGTAGCACCTTTCAATTTTAAACGCACACACTCAGAAATAGCATTGGGATCACAAGTAAGGAAGGAGCATAAATCACCCTGCGTGATATTATAAGTTATGATCTGGGACTGGATCAAGGGTGTCGAATCGGACAACTCAGTACACAAAGGGCAGTATTCATGTGTAGCAACGTCTCCCAAAAGGACATTAGGACGGGCATTCGATACATTGAAAATATGGGCCAAAGTCTCCAATGAAGCAGGGACAGCAACTAAACAAGTCGCTAGAATGTCAGTCACCGACCGCATCGGCGTTAAACAAAAATGAGGGGCATTAGTTACTCGCTTGGCCAAAGTAGTCCAAAAGTTCGATGATGAATCCCACGCAGCAAAGGAACGCGGCATCCGGGTTCTCAAATCAGCCCGGGTTGATGGGTTCCCTCCTCTCCCGTCGTAGCAGTCCAAAAGGAGTCCAACGCCGACACATCCTGCAGCAACAGTCCAGAGAATGATCTGAAAGAAAATCAAAGACAGGCATTATTCATTCTCGTAGGTAACATTTGTCAGCTGGGACAGCTTCCCAGCTATCTCTCCCTGGTCTCATGACTAGAACCGTATTATCATGACCGGTTGCAATAATCTCAGCTTGTTCAGGGGGATTCTTAGGCGATTGCACCCAAACTCTAGCTCCAGGATTATCCGTGGAGCCGAATCCTTTTTGTCCTCGTACAGTTAGCAACGTTGGGGCAGTGCCTTTTGTGATCTCGCCACTGAAAACAGGCATTATCAACAATTGAGCAATTCGGTCAGTTTTATGAATCGGTAAATCAACCTCACTGCTATTCAGCAGGAGCACCTTAATCTCTCCCTGATAGTCACTGTCAATGACTCCTCCGAGCACTTGAATACCTTTCACAGCCAGCCCCGATCTAGGGGCGATTAATCCAAAATTTCCAGTGGGTATACAGACACCAACACCGGTTTCAATGATGACTCGATCTTTACTCTTCATAATAGTATCATTCATGGCATGCAGGTCTAGACCTGCCGACCCCGGGGTTGCTCTGCATGGAGCCAGTGCTCCGGGGGTAATTTCCCAGTATATCACAGGGTCACCAATTTGGTTGGGCTTGGCATCGACACTTGGAGGAAACAAACGCATCAATGGAGATTCAGCACTTAGAAAGGGACGATTATTCAAAATTAACAAGGCTTGAAATAAATAGTCCCTCCAATTCCTATAGCGGTCGCCGGTTAGCTTACACAGTTGATGTTTCAGCAAACCGTTCACCGCTCAATGAGTCCCGAGGCCTGAGGATAATATGGTATATGAAACACCCATTCAATATTATTCTCCACACAAAATTCCTGTACCAATCTTCCACGAAAATGGGATGCATTATCAGATTGAATTTGGAAGGGGACACCATAATAAAGCATAATCAATTCCAATGTCTTAATTGTATTCACTTGGGTAGCTTGTTTACAGGGGAGGGCCACTAACAGGCCACTGTATGTATCCACAATGGTGCAAATGTATTGACAGTTTTTACTCATAGGAAGTGGACCAATATAATCAATTTGCCAAATTTGGGCGGGCAGTTTCCCGCGATGTAAATGACCTTTAACAATTTGAGGCACTTTCCGCTGTCTAGCATGCTGACAAATGGGACAATGCAAAATAATGTCTTTGATTAAATCTAAAGGAATATAAATTCCTCGATCAGCGGCCCACCTGCTAGTGGCTTTCTCTCCATAATGTCCTGCTTTCTGGTGGGCCCATTTCGTCAATCCTTCCATATCAGAATCCTGCATGTCCACCATTGCCTCAGCAATTTTAGATTGTTCATCTGCAATATTATGAAAAAATTTGTCAAGGGAGTCTATTGGGGTATGAGCATCCACGTGAAAGATTGTAACAGTACCTTGCGGGAGCATGTCCCAAATCTCTTGCCATAATTCTTTCCCCCACAGTTCTTTTGAATGCAATTCCCAATTATGGGAATGCCATGTCGGTAACCAAACTGCCAATCCATTGGCAGTGGACCAGGAATCAGTAAAAATATGACATGTGCCAGGTAACTCTTGCTTCAGAACTTGATAAACAGCATAAAGCTCAGCAAATTGGCTGCTCTTTCCCTCGCCAGTTGTACTCAGCAACTTTTGTGTGATCGGATTATAGGACACTGCCTTCCAATGTCGTTTTGTCCCTATGAACCTTGCCGAACCATCAGTAAACCAAACGTGGTTTCTGTCCTCCAGGGACAAATCATCAAATGGCTTACCCCACTTGACAGGGGATTCCTGTACTAAAGGTACGGAGCATTCACTCTCTGTCTCAACCGATGGTGCCCGCGCCACCTGCTCATGCAAGGATGCAACTCCCTTTGGTCCCACACGTGCCCTGTCCTGTATGTACCATTTCCATTTAATCACACTCGCCTCCTGAGCATGTCCAATTCTGTGAGTTTTCGGCGAACTCAAAACCCACTGCATAATAGGAATTTCAGGTCGCAGGACCACATCATGTCCCAAAGTTAATTGCTCGGTATCCACCAGAGCCCAATAACATGCAAGCAACTGTTTCTCAAAAGGTGTATAACGCTCACCAGCATCGGGTAACTTTTTAGTCCAAAAACCTAATGGTACTTTACTTCTGCCTTGTTTTTGCCACAAACTCCAATTTGCATAAAGGCCTTGCACAGACACATTCAAATCCACATCACCATCGCACACAGGCCATAAATCCAAGGCATACTGAATCGCTTCTTTTGCCAAACTAAACGCATCTTGCTGTGGTTTACCCAATTCAAACGCATTCTTTTTACGAGTGACTCGATACAAGGGGGCCAATATTTGACTCAAATGAGGAATATGCTGGCGCCAAAAACCAAATAAGCCGATGAAGCTTTGGGCTTCTTTCCTATTCCTCGGAACTGCAAAATCAAGAATCTTTTGTTTTACTTGTGGAATCACCTCTCTGTGACCTTCATGCCAATTAATACCCAAAAATTTTACAGTCTGGGATGGACCTTGTAATTTATCCGGGTTGATTTCCCAACCTTTCTCACGCAAACACTCAAGGATTTTATCCAATTGGGTCTGAACTTCATCTTGTGTTTCACCTTGAATCAGAACATCATCAATATAATGACATATCTGAATTTTCGAATGTACAGGTACCTCAGCCAAATGCTCTGCCACCAGCCGGTGACAGATCGTAGGACTATGCACATAGCCCTGGGGAAGACTTCTAAACGTCATTTGACGTCCGTTCCATGTAAAACTGAATTGTTCCTGGCATTCAGAGGCAATCGGAATTGAAAAGAAAGCATTAGCAATATCAATGGACGCATACCATGTACCTGGATGCTTTTGAATTCTTTCAATTAAAGTAATGATATCCGGTACTGCGACAGTCAAAGGGGGCGTATACTTATTCAATTCTCGATAATCAACAGTCATGCGCCAGGAGTTATCACTCTTACGCACGGGCCAAACAGGATTATTCCAGGCAGAAGTAACCGGAGTTATAACTCCTGCATCCACCAAATCCTGAATAGTGGTACTAATTTCTTCATGACCACCTGGAATACGATACTGCTTCTGGCAAACCACTTTTGTCGCCTGGGGAATTTTTATGGGGGGCATTCTTAAACGACGAACCCGTACGGGTCTGGACGATATGTAATGTTTAGTTCCAAATTGATAACATCCATCATCCAAATGTAAAGTCATTCCTTTCAAAATGTCAATTCCAATGATATACTCTACGAGGGGCACGACTAATACAGAATATTCTTTTCTAGGAATTCTGCCTATTCTCATTTCAATTGTAGTTTGTACTGCGGGAGTTTCCTTTCCACCTAAACCAGTAATTGTAAAAAATTGGCCTTTAAATTTCTTTGATTTTCCATGAATAAGAGTGGCCTCCGCTCCTGTATCTACCAATGCTCGGGCCCTTTGAATATTACGATGTCTCCAAAAAATTTCAATATCTACATAGGGTCTATTATCTCGGTGAGCCCATCTGTGTACGGGAGCTTGACCTACTTCCTAGTCATTTTTACTGCGTTCTATCATCCAGGATAAATCAGGATAAAGGTTCTCACGTTTCTCAGGTATCAATATATCATGTTCATATCCATCTCCCTTACGAAATGGATTCCTGTCCTCCGCATTATACTGTGAATTTCGATCGGAAAATCTGTGTCGATCCTCCCTCCTCCTCAACTCAGGGGACTGATCTCTTTCATCTCTACGTCGGCTGTTACCATAATCATCTCTCCCCCTTTCTCTCTCCCCCTCTCTCTCTCTCTCTCTTCCATGACGAGGGGACGCATCACGTACATATCGTCGATCATCACGACGATCAGAACGCACACGACGGTTGTCATCACCGCTGTCATCAGAATAGTCACGATCACACTCATTCATCCGTACACGCCGGGCACCCTCCTTGCGGTCTAAACCGCGTTTGCGAAACAAGTCCCACAAACGAGAAGTAGTTTCACCATCAATATCCTCCTTCCTCACACCGTCAGCCAAAAGTGCCATAAACATGTCACGTCTAGTAAGCTTATTGTCTCCAGGAGTACGAGTGTCAGGCCAAGACTGACGGTCAGGTTTAAACCAATCGCCCAACTCACCGAGCTGGCGCACAGATTCCAGTACCATAGACAACGCATTACCAGTCTGATTGATCAATAAGGTCATCATGACCTGCTTATAAGCAACCGGGGAAGAACGAATAATACGATTCCGCACAGAAGACGTCAAAAAACCATCAAGCAACCTGTCAGCAGTACTCAGAAAAATCGCAGTTTTCATCACCTCCTCTTTGAGACGTTGTGCAGCATCGCGCAATGTATACCACGGCTTGTCATTCACAGGCCAGTCAGATTCAGTAGGGTACTTTTGATTACACCCCTCAGTCGCCAACTGAAGCAAACTGATTTGACCACCACCATTATAATTACGAAAATGATCTTGTACAGTAGAATCCGAACTCAAGGAACAGAACTTCAAAGAATCGCCAGCATCCAACATAATGCCAGCAGCGCCCAGTTCATAAAGGCGCACCATCCACGTAAGCAAGGTCTCACCAGCGCGCTGTCGAAAGCGCTGCAAAATATCACTAATTTCCTGTTGAGTAAAATCCTCCAAAGAATCTAAAGGAATACCGTTCGGATTACCGGGAGTCTGCTGCAACTTCCTACGAAAAACAGGATGTGCAGAGACCGCAGAAAGAGCACCAGAAGGAGCCTGATCAGTAAACCTAGGAGAACAATCCGTATGGGAAGTATCAACAGAATGCAAAGACCGATCGCAGTCGCGGGACTAAACATCCGTAGCACAAGAAGCAGATTTAAAAGCCCGTCTAGAGCGAGAAGACTCGTGATTGTTAGACTCCTCATCCGAGGAACGGGAATCACTCGAATTCCAGATATTACCATCCCATTCATCAGGATTCCAATCCAGTCCGGCTTTCGCCACGACCAATCGCACTTTCCGTTTAGAAACGTGACCCCGACGATTCTTGTATTTATAACGTGCAATCCGCACAGCCGCCCTTTCGGCGATAGTCTGATACGTCTCAAGCTTGTCGACAAGCAATTTATTTTGACACCGCAACAAAGTATGATCATTCTGAATTTCAACAAACTTCCGTTCCATGTCAACATGCTCCTTCTGCAATTTCAACAACCTCTCATGTACAAGTCTGTACGCAGACAAGACAATCCAACCCCTGCGTCCCAAAATAGGAAGCTCATCACCCTTCGCCACTGGCGCCTTCTGCAAACAGGAAATCACATCATCCGGCTCCGCCAGCCCCAGACAAGAATTCCAACTTTCACTCAAACCAGTAGAATCAGCCCACTCGCGGGCCAAGGCCTCATAAGGCGTTGAATCCCAGCCGGGAATATCAACAGGCAACTTAAAAACAGATTTCGACTTTCTCAAAAACATGTTGACAAAACAAAACTACACACACAAAATAGAAAAAGAATACACAAACGAAAGCACGTATACGCCGAGGACAAATAGAAAGACAACAACGACGCACACAGGTTTCGTAAACGGTTCGTGACGCCAAATGTTCTGCTTGGGTTCTCAGATTAGATAGAACCAGCTCATCAGAGCCTTACTAACCCAGCCAGAACGTTACCCTCTGCCCCTCCCTAGGACCTATTCACAACAGGTATCTACCCCCTAAGGACAGGGAATTCCTAAGATGCATACCATGTACCTCCTATAATATTATCAATCAGTGGCCTCGCGGTCCCATTCGAACCCAGACCTCTCTACCCAGACGGCAGTATCAGAATCGGCGATCTCGCGGTCCCATACGAACCCAGATCTCTCTACCCAGACGGCAGTATCAGAATCGGCGATCTCGCGGTCCCATACGAACCCAGATCTCTCTACCCAGACGGCAGTATCAGAATCGGCGATCTCGCGGTCCCATACGAACCCAGATCTCTCTACCCAGACGGCAGTATCAGAATCGGCGGCCTCGCGGTCCCATTCGAACCCAGACCTCTCTACCCAGACGGCAGTATCAGAATCGGCGGCCTCGCGGTCCCATTCGAACCCAGACCTCTCTACCCAGACGGCAGTATGAGAATCGTCGATCTCGCGGTCCCATACGAACCCAGATCTCTCTACCCAGACGGCAGTATCAGAATCGGCGATCTCGCGGTCCCATACGAACCCAGATCTCTCTACCCAGACGGCAGTATCAGAATCGGCGGCCTCGCGGTCCCATTCGAACCCAGACCTCTCTACCCAGACGGCAGTATCAAAATCGGCGATCTCGCGGTCCCATACGAACCCAGATCTCTCTACCCAGACGGCAGTATCAGAATCGGCGATCTCGCGGTCCCATACGAACCCAGATCTCTCTACCCAGACGGCAGTATCAGAATCGGCGATCTCGCGGTCTCATACAGACCCAGACAACCTACCCAGACGGCAGCTTATCCTATGATTACCATTACATAAAGGGATCGATCTCACTATTCATCAAGGTTATGGAACTACAATGTCCCGGATCACACAACGGTTGCCAATTTAGATAATGTACTGCATGGTCGTTAATTCAAGGGGCTCCTCTCTCCCTTATTCAGTTACCACTTACCTGATCAGGGTTAGCATCTGTTCACATAGCAGCATCTGACTAGAAGAATAGGTTACCCTCTCATACAAGAACACAAGGCACATGTCGGTTCACTAAGAACTGGGGTACTTTATTTCCCATCATTACAAACAAACATATAACACCATACTACAACACATAGCCTGCAAAGAAAAGTAAAAGATTAGGTTGTACGCTCTAATAAGAAAGGGTCGACATCACCTTATTAATATGAAGTCCACACTCAGCAGTCATCTAGGTTCCCTTCTCGTCTGGGCCTTGGCTTGTCTTGAAGTCACACCTCCGCAATCACGGGTACACGGCTGCACCGCTATGCGCTGTTCCCTTCACCCTTCTCCAAGCCCCTGGGACCTTCCTCTCATCGGCTACTCTCCTTCCCTGGCTGTTCTGCTAGGAGAGTATCTGTCTCTCGGTTCTTCTCCGCTTTTAGAATGGTGTCTGTCTTCCCTGGAATAAGTAATAGGTTTGCTACTAACGGCTAGATGCCGCCTACGAACTGACTGCACAACTATCTCGGGCTTTCACTAATATAGAAGCGTGTTTCTTCATGGAAAATTCCAGCCAGTAACCTGCCGCCCACCAAATTCTTGTACCTCCCCGTACCAAGGACACGTTCCCAGCCGGCCGGCCTGATGTTGTGTCTTCGGCATGAAGAAAAATACAATCCTTCGACAAGGGCCGGCCTGAACCGGTTCTCTCCAAGCGAACAACACCTCGTAACTAAAACATTACACTTGACCTAGAAGCATCCCAAGCTGCCGGGGCAGAAAGAAAGATGGAGTCTCTCCCGTTTGAGGCCTACCAGGCCCGAATTCAGCATAACTCCATGGAAAGTATAATAATACCCTAACTAAAGGACGGATTATCCCTGATACTAGCGAATCTATCCCCCAGCCTATAGGTATAAGCTCTAACCTAGGGAGGAGGATGCAGAATTATATCAAAGTGCCTCGTAAATAGGCTCTATCCCCTACTCTGACCCTTGCACTGGAATGATAAGAGACTGAAGTCACCATCAATCACCTTTCCTCAAAAGAGGGCCGGGAAAATCGAGCAGAACACCCTCGTAGGACAGAGTTTGCTTATTTCTGGCAGCGCGTAGAGCAACATCCCTATCGCGGTAGTTACGGTAGTTAAGTAGTCGTGCAATGATGGGTCGGGCGCTGCACCAGGGACAGTACGCGTGCCCAACGATCTGTGTGCCCGCTCAACAATGAACTGCGGGGAGAAGGCTTCCTTCCCCACAGCTGACAACAGCATCTTCTCTACATATTCCTCCATTTTGCCAGTGCTTGTAGATTCCGGAATCCCCACCACGCGTATATTATTGACCCGACTGCGCACTTCCAAGTCCTCGTTCTTGGCCGCTATAGTCCTTAGTATGTTATCCATCCGGGCCAGTTGGGTCGAATGCCCAGCCACTACGTCCTTATTGTCAGAGACGCGCCGTTCTATTTCCACGATGCGTTCTTCATGCGCATCCAGCTTGTGCGCAATTGCATCCATTCTTGACGGCATTCGGTCCACCTTGTCCACCACCGTCGCGAAACCCTGTCGCATTTCTTGCAATATATGTTCCATATCTGCACCCTGTGATCCAGATGCGCGCTCCTTCTCCGTAGGTCCCGTCTCGGGTTGCTTATTTTTGGGGCCCGTTTTAGCGTTCTCAAAGGTCAGTTTCAGCTGTCTGGTGTCTGGCTTACCCATCGTTTCCGATTTCGTCGCTGTGCGTTCGGAGCGGGCACACTTCGCGTGGCTATCCTCCCCTAATCGTCGCATCACACCACCCCGCGTGGGGCCGTCCACAAGGCCCGTCAACCAGCAGGGTCCCCCCCGGGGCACCTACTCCGGCCCCTGGCACCGGGGCCCAGACACCTAGACTAGGATGTAGGGATGATACCCCGTTGTCTTTCCCAGATCTCCTCTCTGTGCTCCTCAGGGTGTTCTCCAGTGGTATACAGGGGGTTACAGCGGCACCTTAGCAGCAACCCCAAAGGACAGGCCACCGTGCTTGCTCGCTCCCAGCTTTCTCCTCACCTGGAGGTCGACTCACTGCTGTGCTATGGAGATTCGCAGGCGGAGGGGGGGATCCCCTTAACGATATCACAGAGCCACTCAGCCTTCCTCAGGCACCAGCAGTGACCCTCACCAGTAAGGGTTCAGTGGCGGCCCGGTCCTGCGACCCCAATGCGGATGGGGGGGATGCCCGGTTCACAGCTCAGGCATCAGGCATCTAGTCCCAGGGCACACCATGCACCTTCGCGCCCCGGTGCCGGCAGTAGATCCTGGGGTTATTCTCAACATGCAGAGGCTCGCGTCGGCAGGTCCAAGCATTCCCCGCAGCAGGCTCGGCAGCAAGGGCCCGGTGCAGCGCCGGGCGATTCAAAATGGCGCTGCGACAGTCCAGCGCGGCTCCTCAGGCTTCACTCCCCCTCCTCGGGTGGTCCAGTGAGGGCACACCTCCCCCAGCGCTCTCGGAGATGCGCCCCCCCGCCGGTCCGCTCAGTCTCACCGCCTTATGGCCCGTCTCGCCTCCGCCACTCCGGGCCGCCCAACCGCCAGCAACCGGCCAAAGCGATTTGCTCCTTACAATAGAGCTGCCCCTTACGAAGCGCCGCACTGTAGTCACCACCGCAGTCCAGGTCGCAGCACCACTGCAGGTCCCCGCAGCTGCCGCACTCTCACGGGGCCTGACTTCGGCCGTCCAATCCCCGGGCTGTCCCAGCACTTCTCGTTGCCCAGCTCGTCCGTCGTCCTTCACCACTGCCCACGGCTCATGTTCAGTCCGCTGCCATTGTCTCGTATCACAGCCAATCCACTCCAAATGTACACCGGGTGTTCCTCAAGCAGTAAGGGATTGCCTGCTTGTACCCCAGGCGTGCAAACCAAGTCGTTGGTAGGATAATTATAGGATAAATGCTCCGGCCCTCAGGAGCCTCACGAGAGTGCGGCCATTCAGTTGCGCGCCCTCTAGCGCCCCCCCCCCCCGACAATATTTGACCTTGTCCGCACTCAAAAAAGTTTATATATTCTGCCATGGAATGGTCTTGACTTTTTCTTCTGTGTTTTAGAGCCATTTCATAAATGTATTTTCATGACTCATTCGGATAGCGTTTTCAAATGTCATCTATATGCTTTGAATGAAATATTGCTTTTAAAAGCGTACAGCACAAATGCTCTTTTCGTGTACAACCAATTCCAATGCATTTTTTATGTATTTTGGGTGGGGTTTTAACACATCATGTGTACATATGTTTAATGTGTTTAGAACTTAGCAATGTCATACATAATAAAGTGGAGTAGGTGTTGTGTGGCCTTTTAGGGTCTGAGTGAATTTTCCCGATTCATGCCCTTATATAGGTACAATTCACATTGCCCTAAAATAGGTATAGAAATCAAGCCCTTATTTAGACATAGCCCATGCAGACCAAATACAGGCATGGCTACTTCCACCCGTACCAAACGTCACAACGATTTCTTGAAAAATCGTCTTAAGCAGTTAGGGAGCTTTCTCTTGCTTGAATGCTGATTTGTCCAAGAACTCATGTACTTTGCAAAGAACGACTATTGATCCCTAATGGTTCTTTCCTGACATTATTATGTCCGACTTTACGTCAAACTATGACATTCCTAGACACCTTCAAGGTATAAATAGACCTTCATTTGCTCTAGCAAGACTCGGTGGTTCGGAGCAGTTCGACTATCTACTTGCCCGATGCAGCTCACTACAGCAAGTGCTGAAGGAAGCCGCCCCTCCAGCTGACGCACTGATCAAGAGGCTGCCTTTCTCTCGCCAAGAATCCAGCTGCAGTGTTTCCAAACTCCCCTTGCGGGGTGTTGGGAAATCGAGTCCCGAGACAGAGGTACCAGACCTCCTTCATTCTAACTCAGGTATGGAGCTGATTGGAACCTAGAGAAATCTTTGATAGATTATTGGCAAAGAAAACTAAACCTAAGCTACACAATGCTTACTTCTTCCCGCGTACTAGACTTAGGTTAGGCACATTGGGGTAGGCGTAGTTTAGAAGCACCAGTTGAGTATTTTTAGTCATTGTTATTTATGTATGTATTTTTATATGGCTTACAGTATTATTTTATAATATTGTTCTCGCTGTACGCATTATACTTTGCAGTCTGCATTACGATTGTAGCAGTTCACTTCTCTTGTATGAGAAAGAAGACTGTTCAATAAGCCTTCTTATTGAAAACGCACGTCTCTCTAATTCCTTACAACTCTGTAGAAACAAAGCATACACAATTGACTGAGTGAAATACTAATCTATTGTTTCGGCGACTCTAGAGATATATTTCTTATTCTTGGGAAACAAAGTTGTCATGTTTATGCGGTTTGTCAGAAACTAATCCCTTCTTGTGAATTTGAGAACGTTCCTAGTGTCCTCTGAGCTAGCTGGCATTCACTATTAAGTTTAGTATATTCGATAGAGACCTAGTCAACCTCAGTCCTACGTCTAATCTATAGGATGTATTATTCCAATGCGCAGAGCCTATTGGGAATATAGGAACTACACTACAGAATGTTGACCCCAGGGAGAAACATTGGTCAGCTTTAGAGAGGGAGGCCTTTGCTGTGGTCTGGGCCTTGGAGAAGTTGAGGTCATATCTGTTTGATACTCACTTCCTTATTCAGACAGACCATAAGCCCCTCTTATTGCTTAACAAAAATGAAGGGTGAAAATCCGAAACTTTTTAGTTGCTACATTTCCCTAGAGGGGGTGGACTTTTCAGTGGAACATAGGCATGGGAGTTACCATGCCAACGCAGATAGACTCTCCAGATATTTCCACTTAGAAAATTAAGACTCAACTGGGCAAGGTTAGCCTCATCTCCTTACATTTGGGGGGCTTGTGTAGGAAAGTAGGACCTGCTTTCATGTACAACCCCACTTTTTGCTGGTGTTATTATATTTACTGACTAGTTTGACTAGGATCCTGCTAATAAGGACCCCAGTCTCTGTGCTTCTTCCCTAAATTGGACATGGTGAGTACTCTCTAGATTGGCTACAGGTGTGGAAGGTTCCCAAAGATCTAGGAATGCCATTGAACCTCATAGACATCATTAGTAGGTTATACTCGCATAACACAGCACAGGTGAGATGGGGAGGAAATGGCCAATTGACGGATGCTTTTCCCGTCCAGTGTGGTGTCAGGCAGGGGTGCGTACTTGCACCCACCCTTTTTATTCTTTTTATTAATGATGTCATATCTCATTCGGATAGGGGAGGGTGTGATGCCCTAAAAATTGGCAGTATGAGAATTCCTGCCCTACTTTTTGCTGATGATACGCTATTAATGGCAAAGACTCCACAAGGACTACAGCAGATCCTAAATGATTTTACTAAGTTTTGCAGTGACCGTGGTTTGGATCTGAATGAGAGTAAAACCAAATACATGATCTTTAGAAAGGGAAAGTCAAAATCATACTTAAGACAGGTGTATTTGGGGAATAGTAAGTTAGAAAGAGTTGAGGCCTTTGATTATTTGGGTATACGCCTTTCATCTACCCTAAAATGGGAACCTCATATAGAAAAGCTAAGATGCAGCTTATTCATCAAACTGCAAATCTGAGTAAGATACATAGTAAAACGGAGACCAGGCAGCTAGCACCCGCCCTTGAGATATATAATACAAAAATCTTGGGGGGTGTTCTCCATGGGGTAGAATTGTGGGGCACTGGCTCAATTACCTCTCTATCCTCAATAGAAAATCGTTTTATAAGGTCTTTGTTGGGCCTACCTGTAAATACTCCCTTAGTACCACTATACCTTGATCTAGCTCATAGACAGTTAGCATTTAAAATAAACTATAAATTACTGATGTTTTGGTATAGATTGTGGACTGTGGAAGATCTATATTCTTATAGGGAGCTCATTCTAGATCTCCTAAAATTTCCAAGAGCCACTTCTATACCCTGGTTCAAGTCCCTAAGAACTATATTGGAAAGGCTTGATTTGATGGGCTTTTGGACAGACCCTGGGAGCATGGTATCTATATCAAAGACCAGATTGAAAGCATTGTTCTGGGACAATATGGGGAAGTATTCGTACCAAAAGTAGAGACAATAGCCTCACTGCTAATTTTTTATGTTTTAAAAACGCTCCTTGTTTTGAGGCTACTCTGGATGAGGTAACTCCCTCCCTGGCTCGCAGGGCCGGATTGGCCATAGCGGGCACCGGGCGTTTCCCCGGTATGCCGCTAGGGTGGGGGCCGGTTTTGGGCCCCTGGGGGACGTTTTTATTACCTGGGGTCGGCAATATCGGCCCCGGTAAAAAAAAACGGCTGAAACAGGCCCTCGCAAACTGCTCCGCTGCACTCCCCCTCACCCCAGGGGGGGCAGCTGACCAGTTTGCCAGGGCCGGTTTCTGTTCCCAGTCCGGCCCTCCTGGCTCGGAAACTTCTTATGCAATTTCGCTATAAAACGTTATCCATAAGAAGTTTCTGTAGCAAATGGGGCAAGGTTGGACCCACAGATGACTTATGTCCTGCCTGTAAATTAACTGCAGAAACAATTGTACACCTGTTGTTTTTTTGCCCAATCTACAAAGGCCTGAGGAGAAAATGGGTAATCCCTCTATGTAGGGTTATTGGCCCTGTCCACTATTTAGAGGTCTTTAGAACCCGGAGTGCTAACACCAGTAGGGTTGTGGTATTTGGTCTATCAAGATACTGGTTTTCTCTTTGGTTGATAAGAACCAAATTTTTATAATGATCAAATTAGTGAGCCTTTGCACAATTGTGTATTTTATTGACGATAGATAAGGATCTTCTGAGCGAATATGCTCATGTCAAGCTTGTAATGTTTCTCCCATTGGCTACTGTGGTATTTTATATGGAATGAGGAACTACCCCTCTTGTTGTATGTACTATGTTTACCGTACTTTGTTTATTGTACTTTTATGATCTTTTGATCGAAATAAAGTTTCAAGAGAAAGGCTACAGGTGTACTCTTGTAAGTCCCTAGTATATGGTACTAAGGTACTCAGGGCATATGTACACCAGGGCTCTGTCATGGGCTGAAGCATGTATTATGCCACCCATAAGAGACCACTCAAATTGTGACAAAGCAAACACAAGGAAATGATGGACGGAGCACTGAAACTTTTCAGGCACTCACCCCCAGTCACAGATCAGGGTTGAATCCATCATCATTCTTTAGCTCACTTCGCCACCTCAGTTCAGACCCAGCTATATGCAAATCAATCTTGACCCTGTGCCTCATGGGGACAGTCTAACCCGAACTGCCAAGCCAGGTCTTCCCTGAACCCGAAACAAGCATCCCGGGACCAGTTTATGGGTAACACCCATCATCACCCAGGCTAGCTTGAATCCAGTGGCAAAGTGAGCAAGCGACCCACATCTGAGCATACCTTGGCAACTTAGAGCAAACAAAGCAAACACAAGGAGATGATGGACAGAGTACTGAAACTTTTCAGACACTCGCCCCCAGTCACAGATCTTGGTTGAATCCTTCATCATTCTTTAGCTCACTTTGCCATCTCAGTTCAGACCCAGCTATATGAGAATCAGTCTTGATGCTGTGCCTCATAGGAACAGTCCAGCCTGAACTACCATTTTGACTACAGGCCTGCCATTGCATCCTGTGTAAGCTGGTGCTAGCACCACTTACGACAGATATAAGTTTCCTTATATCTGAGGTCACTGCACTGAAAACCTATAAGTTACCCCTTAGGCAGGCCTTTCAATCCTGAAGGCAGGTTGCTTGATTCTAAGTGTGAGGGTGCCCCTGCATGCGCAGGACACCCCTACAACCTTCGGAGTCCATTCTCTCAGGTTGTAAGTGCATCAGCCATTAAGATACATAGAGTGGCCATGCGTCATTAAGCAATGGCTATATCTAAACTGTCTGTAACGAACCCTGTTGTGTTTGGTATCAAACATGTTGGAATCGTACCCCCACACCATGAATGGTGTGAGAGGTATGATTCCATGCAAGCTCCTCCGGGAGGCCCACACTGCTCCTGGTACCAGTCTTCCAGACCCTGCTGCCGACCAGAGACCCGATTCTGCCCTCCTGCTGCTGAGCCAAGTTTGAGCAGGGGAAGGCAGGACAATAGGTATCCTGTCACAGGGAGGTGTGACTACCTCCCAGACAGGACTTAGTGTAATGAGACAGGGTGGGGCACTCTCCAGCACCCCTTGATTGCTTTGAAGGGCACATTTGGTGCCCTCCTTGCATACTCCAGTTGAAAGCAGTTGAGTGACCATTGGCTCCTGCTCTGGCACAAAACTGGACAAAGGACATGTGAGTATCCTCTCTACTGTCCAGGACCCATGAATAGTCCCAAACCTTTCCATAGAGTACTTAAGGGTTTACCTTTGGGCGTGTCCCTATAGTAGTCGTGGGACAAGATTCAAATCCAATACCACTTCTGCTTCTACCATCTGGGCACACTGGAATTCACTGGACTTCTATTGTGGAACCGAGACTGCAACTGGAAAGACCCCTGCTGCACCTGGTCATGTTGTCCTGCAAGTTCCCTGACAATGTCTGTGCCTGTGCTCCATACAGGTTCTTCACAGGACCTATGGACATCCAAGACACCCGAAGGGATTCCCCTTGGATTGAAGGAATCACTCTCCTGAATCTGCAGGCAGCGCAATACCGCTGACTGGTCTGCAGATCCCGGGCTTTCATGGACTCCGAATGGCTCAGCAACACAGGTAGTGGTTCTGCAACTCCCTCGAGGCCTGCACTGTCTTCTTGCCAAGTTTGAGGCCAGTATCCCTCGTCGGAAGTGCTGGAAGAGAACTCCAGTGCACCAAGTAGACTTGCCATTGCCAAGGCTTGTTCATTCTATCCTCCAGAGATCTTCAGGCTCCAAGAGGCTCCAGCTTCAAGCATCTCCTCCTGCCAAGATGTTTGCATGCACCGCATCCTGTACACCGTGGGCCTTCATCTTTTGGGGAACTGCACAAGGTCCTCTTGTGACTCCTGGCCCTTCGGCTTGAGGGTTCTCTTGATGGTCTTTCTTGGCTCCAGTGGGCTCCCCTGCCTGGTCTGGGCCTGCTCTGACTTACCTGCTTGTGGTGAGTCACGTAGACCATGCTGGTCCCAACATTGCACATTTTCTATGACTACATTGGTTGTCGTTGTCAAGGCTTGTTGGTGCCCCTGCCGGAAACTGACTCCTTGTGTCATGACATCCAACGTGGGACAGCTTATGAATAGCTCCTGGTCTTCATCAGCATCGCCTGGGTCGCACAGCTGCAACTTCAAGGGCACCGTCAACTCTCCTGCATTTCCGACATCGTTAGGCATTCGTCTTCCGTGTCTCCTGGTCACTCGTGATTGGCATAGACTCTGTCCCCTCTGCTTGCAGGTACCTTTTATCTTGAATCTGCCTTTGGGTCCATCGGACTCCTTCACTTTCTTCCCCAGTGGTATCTTCACTGAAGTCTACCATTGTGGATTACGGCAGTTTCCGACATCACTCCGCACCTATGCAACCGGCTTCCCTGGTGTAGGTATTCTGGTTTCAGGGGTGTCCCCAGGTGGGATGACTCTCCAACCTTTCATCTTCCATGGGGTTTCTTCAGGGTCCATTGGGAAGGGTCCTTTTTCTTTAAAACTGCAACTGTGACTTATTGACTTACATTGAGCATTTGGTCGTGTTCTCACTCAGCACACCACCTCCGTGGGGTTCCTAGATACTCACCATCGATGGTTCCTTGGGTTCCCAGCTATTCTACGTCATCTCGGTCCATTCTCAACTTAGGTCATGGTTCGCATTCCACTATTTTAGTATATGGTTTGGTCTCCCTTACTTACGTGTTCTATTTCCAAAGTGTTTTTGTATATTGTGTTTATATCTCCGGGTAGGAGATATTGCAAAGTGTTAGTGAGTGTTTATAATAAATACATATTTTTATAACTACACTGTGTGGTTCGTTTTCACTTAATCTATACCATAAGATTAAGTACTAGTAACACAAGCTGCTTTACACTCCTTCTGGACTAAGCCTGAAGGCTGCTCTCCACAGCTATCACTTAAAGAGCTTTCTAAGGTTATGTAAGAAAACTTAAAACACCATAATGGTTGTCTGGATTAGTGCAGGGTGCTACACTTACCACCATATACTAAGCTAGCCTCCTACAGTCATAATAACTTCCCCACCCTCCTGCCTATGCATTAATTAATCAATGGCACCGCGACAGCGTGATAATCACGCCAAGTCCTGTTTCTCCGGAGGGTGAGCAAACAGCTCCCTGAACGAGTTACATTACATAAATGTATTCATTAATATAAAAAATCAGTGGAACACGTCAGAAGCAGGCTCATATTTAGACATGATATGCCTAATTTGACACAGTGCTCAGAGATGCGGTCTGCTAATGAAGCTGGGATAACAGACCAGCCACAGAGGGCGTATAAAGTCTAAGGTCTGCACAATGCATGGGTTTAGGATGAGCTGACTGTAAATAGCCATGACTGGTCACAGGTCCCCCGGCAGACATCAAGCGTCCCAGCAGCATGCAAAGGAATACCTATAAAGCTGCCTATGTGAGGCCACTGTGGTAATGGGGCCCTAGGCCCGCATGGTGGTATGAATGAATCACACAGGACACCAGTTAGGGGAGTGGAACTCTGGCCTCGAGCACGTGCGCTCGGCCTCTTTTATTAACAGCGTCACCTGACCCAGTGACGTCTGTGGTGGGTGGGTGTTCAGTGTAAGGCTACATGAAAACAACTATACTGTGTCCTGGCAGGACACTACATCCCTTCCAAAGTTTAAGGAAAGAAAAATGAATGTCCAACCTGCAAGAAAAACAGAACAGAAAATGTACAGCCCCAATGGATTCTCTTCTGGTGATCGGCTGGGAGATGTTAAGCGTTCTGGACTGCAAAGTCAATCAGATGAGCTTCACCTCAGCGATGTACTTCAGATCATCCTTGTCTTGCTGCGTTGGCGCTTCTGTACAGTGTTCATCACTTGGACATCGGGAGCAGAATGGGTGTGACCCTTGATGGGTCTCGCAGGTATTCCGAGCCCGGTGGATGACAACGCTTGTTGGTTGCTGGAGACGACTATGGCACAAGAGGTCTTTCCTTGGATTCGCTGGTCTGGATGCTTTCACACCTCCTGCCGGCCAAGTACCTTCCAACGTGCCTTTCTCGCCTGACTCCTCTCTCACTGGAGCCTCGAAGACTGGCCTCTCGCGCTTGGACTCTTCTCTCACTAGAGTCACTGGGAGGACCCTCTTGCTGGACACGATGGGACCGGGTGGACCGTGCAGGGCTTCGCATGAGCCACGCAAAGGCCTCGCTGTGGAACTGCCAACGGACTCACCGCCAAGTCGCTCATGTTGCCCTCGGGGATGTTGATGTCACTAGCCAGTATGGTCTTGCCATTAGGACATGGGTTCAGTGCATTCATCAGACCGTTTCCCGGTGCCAGGTGTTCACCTGAGGCCTTCGTGCTTCCTGTTGCCTATCGTGGAGCTGCCGCTGCTGCACCTCTCCCATACAGATTCCTCTCTCACAGGAATTCCGCCGAGGCCCTTGTCCCCTGGACTGCCACGTGACCGTGTGGGCTGTGCGGGTCGCTGTGGAACTTCGGACAAGGCCACAGTCGAGTCTTGTGTAGTCCACAAGGGTGGATCGTCTAGTGCTCGGGTATGCTCTGCTTCGGCAAGCTCCAGGTTCACGGGGCACCCATATGGTTCTTCGGTGGTTGGTCTCCTCAAATGCAGGTTGTCGGGATTACTGGGATCCACACGGATGGTGCGATGCTCCTTGGACAGCACCGATGTTCCTGTGTGCCGAATGTGGTTCTCTCTCTTCCTCTGTGGAGTGATGTTGTGTTACTCCATTCTTCCTCTTCGTTCTCTTTCTCGACGCGGTCCAGTCTTCTTTCTTGCTTGCTCTTTCTAACCAGGCTTCTCCATGTAGCGGGCCCTCTACATGTATTTACCCTGGTCTTGTCCATGCGGTGGGACACTGTCTTCACTTGGCTTGGTGACTAGACCTGCCGTCGTATCTTCCCTTTACTTGATCACTTCTTTTGCTTTTCATCAGGAAACCCTTCCTTGGCCATCGGGTTTCTTTGGCTCTACGGTTCCTTCTTCAGTGGCACTTCTGCAATTCTCTGGCGAATTGGCTTCTTGTCTTCTTCCCTTTCTTTGTGGCGTCGCGCCCTTCTTCTCCCTGTTCCATCTCGCGACCCGGTCTGGTCATCGTACTGTCTTGGTCTTCCCAACCAGTCTTCTCCAGGCAGCGTGCACTCCACCTGTTTCTCTCTGGTCTGGGCATGGCTCTCCGACACTGTGATCTTCTCTTCTTGTGACTGGACCGGTCGTCGCAATCTTCTCGGTTGCTTCTTCTTTTGGCGACCAGACTGGGTGGTCGGCTCTTTGCTTGGGTGCAACCATTCGGCGGGTCGGCTTCTTTGCTTGGGTGCGACCATTTAGCGGGTAGGCTTCTTTGCTTGGGTGCAACCATTCGGCGGGTCGGCTCCTTTGCTTGGGTGCAACCATTCGGCGGGTCGGCTCCTTTGCTTGGGTGCGACCATTTGGTGGGTCAGCTTCATCTTCGACATGAGTCTTCATGCTTTTAGCGGTGGCGCGCTTTGTCGGCGCTGTGGAGGGTTCCGTCACCACTCCTTGTACCTTCACTTGGGCATGCCGTCATGCTTGCTGAAGGTGGCGCTCTGGTTGCTGTGAGATGTCGCTGCCTCACTCTGGGACCTTTGTGCGCTGTCCTGTGGCGTTGGCGTGTCGCTGTGTAGCGTCACTCTGGCGCTCCTGATTTCTGGCGCTCCTGGCACGTCCCGGCACAGTGCTGCGCGGTCCTGGCGTGCGGGTGTGGAGGTTTTATTGCACTCCTGGTGCATCCCTCGTGCCTCATGGCGTGGTTCTGCACTTCTGGCGCGTTCCTGCGCCATCTCCTTTTGTCGTCAGGAGGTTGCGTACTAACATGGCGTCATTCGGGCGTGGCTGTGTTCTTGTGGTTTGTCCATTCTCCTAGTCTCGGGGCACGGTCCTGGCATCACTGCGGTCGGCGTTGCAGGACATTCTTTGGTGCGTTCTTGGCTGTACGTGGTGGTACTCACTGTGCCTTAGTGTTGCCCTTCCTGGGTCTGTCACGTGCTGTGGTAGTGTTGCCTTTTCTGGGTTCCCTTCTCCTTGGGAATAGCCACCTGCCAGCAGGTGGTTCTTTACCAGTCTCTGGGCATCACTTCGGGGCTATGCACTCTTGGCTGGGCTGTATGTTTGGCAGTTTCCCCTGTGCTCTAGTGTCTTGTTCCTCTCCTCTACCAATGCTTGTTGCTAACTTGCGTGGCTGTATGGGCACTTCGCTGCGGGGAGTCTGCTGTCCTGTGGCACACTTGGAGCTGCTAGGGCAAAGCTGCAGTGATCACTCGCCTTGTTGCAGGTTTAACTGGAAGCTGTCTTTTCCTTTCACTGCAGTGGCGCCAAAAGGCCACTAGCTGGCAGTGCTGTCCCTTTAAATGTACTCGTGAGCCCCAGGCTTGTCCTGATCTCGATGCTTCGTGCTTTCACTTCTGCATGTATATGCTGGTGCCAGGATTGCATCGGGACCTCTGTTGCTCCCAGGCTACCCCTAGGCTTCTCGCTACACTTCTTTGGGACTCTTCACCCGTGCAGGCACTCGCAGCAGGGTAGGTATTTTCCCCCTTTGGCTTGTTAGGTGCGGTTTCCTTCTGTCGGGCTGACTTGGATTGCGCCTGGGGCACACCCCTTCGGGGCACTTTGCTGTAGTAATTGTTTAGGCGCCCTGTGGTGCTCCGTTGGGCCAGAGCGGTTTCACCCTCAATGCTGGGCCCTCCTTGCTGCCTCTTGACCGAGGGAGGGGTTCATCAGAGAGCTCTACCGGCTGGATGCAGCCTTTGTCTTTTGCGCCCTTGCCGCTTCACTGTTCACTCATTGCACACTGTGCGGCGGGGGAGGGGTGTCGGCGCTGGTTTCTCACCCTTCCTCCCCTACCGCCGCAGCCACACGCCTTACGGGGTGAGGAGGTGTTTGCATTTTTTGTGTGGGTGGGCTCCACTTCATTCAATCAGGGCCTGGCAGCAATCCACACGCTGCGGGCTCCTTTCCCTACCGCCGCAGCAGCTTCAGTTACTCGCTGCGCGGCGGGGTCACTGCAGGCAGGTCGCGGGTGGGCTCCGCGAGTCTTGCATGATTAATTGGCAATAGTTGGCAACGCTCCCATTTAGGGGGTACAGTCAATGTTTGTAGCGGGTGGGCTCCGCTTTATGTGTCTTTTCAGCGGCGCTAGCTGGCGGCCGCCATTCTACTATTCTGACCTTTGCGGGTGGGCTCCGCTTTCTGTGCTGGTCACGGTCTCACCTTCGGCCAACGGGCCTTTTCACTTCGCGGGTGGGCTCCGCTTCGGTCAACCTGTCCGGAAGCGGATAATTTTTAAGACCCTTACTCTGGCATACAAAGCCATGCATTCCTCCGGAGCAAAATACCTTCAGAAAAGGCTATCATTCCATTACCCTGCCAGGCCGCTCAGGTCAGGAGCCTTGTTTCTTGCTACGGTTCCCCGTGTCAAGAGAGCCCGCATCGGAGGCCGTTCTTTTAAACTATTAGCGCCCCAGCTGTGGAATAAACTGCCTGTGTCCCTGCGCAGTTCTCCTAACCTGTTAACATTTAGGAAAGGGCTCAAAACTTGGCTTTTTTCCTCTTAGTTCCTGGCCCTATTAGGTTTCTTTCTCTCTGTTTTTAATTTTCTCTTCTTGTTGTGTTATGAGATTGTGTGCAATTCAAAGCGTCGGGACACTCTTCTGAGTAGCCGTACGCTATATAAAACCCCGGGATAACATAACATAACATAACATAACCACGCGGTGGGGCCTCACTTGCAGCCGACGCGGGTGGGCTCCGGTCGGTCAGCTTACTCCCGGGCACTTCGGGCCACGCCTCCACGTGGAGCTCAGTCGCGGCGGGCACAGGTGGACTCTGGTCGGTCCGCTGCACTTTCCCCTCGCGCAGGGAGGCTCACGCTGGGCACGGAGGTGCGGGATGGGCTCCCGGTCACCTCCTCGCGGATGTCTAGGCCCCGGGGCACGGCACACGCCCCGCGGGCCTCTCGGCTGAAGGTCACTTGCTGTTGGGGGGGTTGCTCATGGCACGAGCAGCATTCTCCTCCTTCCCCCCCCCAAACATTTAGGCTGGTGCACGCATGGGCACCGGCTCCGCCTCGTCGCCAATGTGGTGATGGGGCCCTAGGCCCGCATGGTGGTATGAATGAATCACACAGGACACCAGTTAGGGGAGTGGAACTCTGGCCTCGAGCACGTGCGCTCTGCCTCTTTTATTAACAGCGTCACCTGACCCAGTGACGTCTGTGGTGAGTGGGTGTTCAGTGTAAGGCTACATGAAAACAAATATACTGTGTCCTGGCAGGACACTACAGCCACTGCGCACGAACAACGGACATAGACATTCAACTACTGTCCATGTTTAGAGCACAGACACGCGACAGCTGCAGGCTCTGGGACACTGCTAGTACTGCGCATGCTCAGAGCACAAACAACGCTACCACTGCAGGCTCGGAAACATGAAGTGGAAAAAGTATGCACATGCACAGAATACAGATGAAAGCAAATAAAAGAAGTTCTACAAACCACCTCGGATGAAAAGGACTACATGGGCCACGAGACACTGATAAGAGATAGAAATAGAGGAAAAGTAAAGTGGCACGCACATGGACCAATAAGAAGTGAAGGCAGTATGTAAGTCCCTTTTTTAAGATACATTAAATGCAATAGATTTCACAAGCAAAGCGATGTGCAGTAAAACCTAAAAAGAGAAACTGGATGCCCTTCGAACAAAAATGATTTGACTCCATTTTATTCCGTGAATGTCTGATTTATGAAAAGCAAGACCCTGGGCACACGTTATTAGGATAAATGTGCTAAGTAGCAGAGTTTTCCAGGAATCACAAAATATCCTATTAGTAAGTCTATTCAAGTCATTTTGGAACGTTTTTCAAATCGTTTTACTCATTGTTATTGAAAGCACAACCAACCAACACGTGTTTCGTCACACCGGGAAGTATCCTGTGACTTCTTCAGGGCTGAAAAGCAAAAGGAGAGCCCTCTGAGCAACCCTATCCGGTGATAATTCCAAACCGGACGGGCTGTGTTCGATATTGAAAAGACTCGTAATCAAAGGTACAGGAATAAGTAAATCAAAATATCGGCGATCCTATGACCAGAAATTCTATGTTTCAAAGTTGTGCTGCGGGTGTGCCTGGAACGCAACTGGTGGTAATAGTCGAGGAGACCGCCTCGCCGGTGAAAAATCAGAGCGACTGTTCTAATTCAACAAATGGTATTCAAAAGGTAGGGTCGGATACTAGGAAAACTGAAATAACAGAGATCCAACACAATTTTCGATACCCTATCTCTCAATGTCTGCTTTATATTTTGTAACGGTTTTTATTAACCACACAATAAAGATTTGAAAAAGTTTTCAAAAAAACAGTTCAATACTAGAGCTTGTATTTTACCTCCATGCTAAAAGACATTCTAACAGACAGATCTGGTTTCGGTAGAATGTTCATCAAAAGGATAAACATGCTTTTGTAACAAATGATAAGCAGCATATTGATGTGTTTTATTTTATGTATTTAGCGTATTTGCAACCAGAAGACAGCCTTTCACCAGAAAGAACCTTAGACCAAAACGATCCGAGGGGACAGTTATGCTGTGAGCATGTATTATAAAGTATGAAAAACCCTCTACTGCCCTTAGGAGTGTCCCCGCCCTGGCAGCAGCAGGGCTACATTCCCGATGGTGATGGTGATCTGTATCTCTTGCTTGGAGCGAATATCTGCCCCATTTCAGCTCGGGAGGGACCAGGGGGCATATTACCAAGGGCATTATCGCTGCATTAGCGGGACTTTTTCCCGCTAATGCGGCGATAATTTTATCGCCCTATTACCAAGCTGTCGCTAACACCAGTTAGCGACAGCTTGTAGGCGATAGCGGGCATTTAGGGGCCCACTTTGCATGTCAGCGATAATTATCGCTAATGACATGCAAAGTGGGCGTGCCAAGATGTTAGCAACTGGAAACAGTCGCTAACATCTCTAACTCCTATTAACAACTTTTGGAAATATTCGCGCTAAGCGCGAATATCTCCAAAAGCTAACGCCTGCTAAAAGCAGTTCTTAGCCATGTTATCCAATTAAAGGTGGATAACATGGCTAAGAGCATTGTCACGATAGTGCATGAATATCGCTGATTTTTCAGCGATATTCATGCTTTCGCAGGATTTTTACCGCTTTTGAGATAAACCTTGATAATATCAAGGTATCTCAGCGGTAAAAATCCTCGGTGCTCGGCGATATTTTTTTCCCGCTAACCAAGCAATAGCGATAATTATCGCTATTGCTTGGTAATATGCCCCCATGTTTTTTTTTGTCTGCCTAGTAGGGTTTATCTTGGTCCTTTAATTTTTGGGGATTAATCTCGGGATATTAGTCTCGAGGTAATTATTTCGGGTCCTCATTGTTTTGTTTTTCCAGTAACGTCGCATTAAAAACATCGGGCATATTACCAAGCAATAGCGATAATTATCGCTATTGCTTTGTTAGAGCCAAAAAATTACCGCTGACCTGCGGCGATTTTTATCGCAAATAAACCTTGGTATTACCAAGGTTTATCGCAAATGCGATAAAAAACGGCCGCAATGCATGAATATCGCTGAAAAGTCAGCGATATTCATGCATTATCGAGCTAATGCTCTTAGCCATGTTATCCACCTCCCATTGGATAACATGGCTAAGAACTGCTCAGGGCAGGTGTTAGCTTTTGGAGATATTCGCGCTTAGCGGGAATATCTCCAAAAGTTGGTAATAGGAGATAGCGATGTTAGCGACTGTTTCCAGTCGCTAACATCTTGGCACGCCCACTTTGCATGTCATTAGTGATAAATATCACTGACATGCAAAGCGGGGCCCAAGATGGTCGCTATCTCCTACTAGCTGTCGCTAACTGGTGTTAGCGACAGCTAGGTAATAGGGAGATAATTTTATCTCCGCTTTCTTGGCTTTTAAAGCCAAAAAAGCGGAGATAAACCCCCTTGATAATATGCCCCATCATTTTTAACGTGATGTCAATTTCATTCTGCGTGTAGGTGGCGCTACCGCATCACCTGCAAAAGTATCGTTCTAGCTTTTTGACAGGCTTCACCCGTTAATCACATAAATTAAATATTAGAATTAAATGTTTATGCACATGTATTTTTATAGGTATATTTAAGCGTTTGTAATAGTTATATGTATATGTCGAAGTACTAAATTACATACATAGGTATACACACAGTTGTATATTCACAAAGCTTAATTTATTATATGTACCTTACATCTTTTCTAAACTGAATCATACTCTCTTTTTTACCTAACCACAATCTTATTTTTCATTTGAACCCTTAACCCTATTTATTCAGTCCTCCCTTCCCCTTATGTTTACCACTACTTTATGGGATTTACAGTCAATTACCACGAGATGTTTGTATTCGAGGTAAGTAAATGGAAATTAACACGTCACCTCCAGTGGGGGGAGCGGGAGGGGCTGAAGCCCTTTGAGCCCTATGGGCGTTGCACGCCTGGTGGACGCACTTCCTAAAGTCCAGTTGCTGATAGGCACGTGTCAGCTTGTGGCTAAAATGGATGCATGGTTCTGTGGATGACCCCAGCAGCTGAATACCCTGACCTGGGCTATCTGATTCCAAGTTATGGCCGCATGCAGGGCCAGACTGGCTATAGCGGGCACCGGGCAATCCCCCGGTGCGCCGCATGGGTGGGGGCCGGTTTTGAGGCCCTGGGGGCCGTGTTTGTTACAGGGCCGTTTTTGCAGCATAGCTGCATAATCGGCCCTGTACCAAAATCGTCCGAAAACCGGCCCAGCAAAGAGCTTGGCGCAGTGGCGTAACGAAACTTGAGGGGACCCCCCTGCAAAGTACATGGAGGAGGCCCCCCATTCTCCATGCAAGTCAAGAGCTCTCAGGCCAACGACTCACCATACTGCAGGGGCTCACCCCAGCCATAAAAAAAAGGATTCTGGTTCCTTCATTCATCACATCCAACCTCTCATCTGGCGATTTGCACACATCAGTAAATACTGCTGCTGCGCCCTCCAGCAAAGTTACATAACTCTGCCTCCAGTCAGCCCACCAAACACATCCTCCTACTTGATGACCCACCTTCAAGCGAAGCCCACTCAGTTAACCACATCCAAACGCCTACCACTTCCGTCATGCCTGCTACCAACGCATCCATTACACTCTACTCTCACCCCTATGAAACACGCAATTATGCTTTTCAGCCCACCTTTAAAACCACCCCTCGGATGTCACTGCAAACCTGTGTCTGCCACCCACTGCTCCCCTGTCCACCACCGACAGAAAGACTGATGGCCGGTCCCCATCTAACCACTGCCTACCAGTAAAGACATAGCCTTTCAGCTGCTGGCCTCCCCAATGCCACTGTGAAAGTTTAAAACATGTTAAACAATCTCTTCAATTGAGCACCCGAAAACAGTTCTTCCTGCTAGCCTCTACGGCATCAAAGCCATTCTTGATCCTTTTCATCTTCTGCTTGATGCACACAATAATATTAAATGTACAAAGGGTCCCATTTTGTTTCCTCATCTCAACATTAATTTACACTATTTACCCCACTAATCCATACCTCCTGTCAAAGGCAAACCTCATCCCATGTGTGGCACCAGTCAGCAAGTACCGCAAGGACAAATACCAGAGAGAATGCGCTATTCATGTAATAAACATACAGTGACAACGTAGCATTTCTCCACCCAATGACAGCCCAGCTAAGTCTGCAACCGCACAGTAGCCATCAATACCGGCAACGTCTAAGGAGCATTTCCACTTCCTTTCAATGGCAGCTTCTGCTACATATACCTATGCCTTCTGGGCGCCATCTACCTCAGACCACAGCACTCTTTGTCTCCCTAAGACTAACGGAATGCTGTCGGTGAACGCTTCTCTTCCCCCTTCCTTACTAATAACTAATGGAGGATAACGAAACAAAATATATAGTATTTTCTAATGCAAATGGCGTATCAAGCACTTGCTGCCCGCAGTCCTCACTAGATCCAAACGTATCAATATTCTGCAATCTCACCATCCTGTCATTCCTCTTATTATCTGGAGATGTTTTTTACCCCTTCCGTGAACTGGGAAAAGCAATGCCTTGTACGAAAACAAGTCCCTTTAAAACCTTTGCTACTTATACAGGCTGGCAAAGCTCTTACTTGTTTTACTAACTGTCGTTGTAAAGCAAACCGGTAACTTATTCTTCATTCTAGGATTGGAATTACTGAGACATAGGATGATTTTTTGCATATCTGTCAGACACTCGTTCTTCCCTGCATGCGCACACAATGCAACATTACAATTTAGCTTAACAAATTGTTCAGAAATGTACCAGAAGGTAAAGAAACAACCCAAATTATTTTTACAAAGAAAAATAAACAATTGTCAACTTTATACCCCATGACATAAAAGCCTTAGAATGCACAGCTTTCTCAAATCCACGCCACCTAATTCTACCACACACAGCACATTTGAACATCTCATAATTCCATGCTACACAATCCAACTAAAAATAATTTAACCCTACATTGCATACCATATAATTACAATCCTAAAAATGAAAAAAACACATATTTCCACTTCCCTCCATACCACATAATTCCACATCACATAATAACATTCCACACAACTTAATACCACTCCAAACCACATAATTACACCCCACACAACACAATTCAACTACACATAATTCCACTTCAACCTTTATAATTATACGTCACACAACATATTTACACTCAACTACAAAACACAGAATTACCCTCCACAAAATACAACTCTGCAACATGCTGCATAATTCCACTCCACACAATTATACACCACACCATGCCACATAATTCTACGTCACACAATTCCACAATTCATCCCCGCACAATTAATCACACAACAAAATTACACTACACATAATACCACTCACTACCACATAATTATCCTCCATATAATTATGCTCTCATCCATATTGCATAAATACACTCCACATAAATCCAGTCTATGCCATGTAGCAACATTCCACATAACGACACTTCACACCATGCCTCATAATACCACTCAACATAATTTTCACTAAGCAGCGCACACTTCCATGTCACACAATTCAACTCTACACATTTCCATTCCACACCACATAATTCAACAACAATCTACATAATTCAAATCAACAACAAAATTATACAACACACCACAAACATCCAATCTACACCACAAAATTCCACATCATGCTACAATATTTAACAGCACACCGCATAAGTAAACTCCACTGCATACCACTCCACAACACAAAATATAATTCCAGATAATCTCACTCCACACAATTTCACTCCATGACACACAATCCCACTCCACAGAATTCCAGTACACTCAATAACACATAATGACTATCCACATAATTACATTATTTCACTACACAGATCCAATCCACACAACACAATTCCACAACTAACAATTCCAATCCAAACCACATATGTCCACTTGACACCACACACATTCACTCCATTCCAAGCAGAAAACACGTAGGCATAATACACTGTCCTTTACAACGTCAATAGCTCTAACTCTCACAAATGCAAGACCAATTGCATTGCAAATGCTTATTACCTTCCAATGCGTCCCAGCAGATCCTGTTCATTTTAACTTTTTTACAGAGTTTTATATAGCACGAACTTGACCCGTATCGGGTATCAGAGCGCTTTACACGAGCACCAATTGCGTTACATGAGGACACATTCATTTTTGTTAGGCACGGGGAGATTAAGTGATTTGCCCAGAATCGCAGTATTTTCAGCGTCATGGCCGAGATTCAAACCCAGTTCCCCAGATTCGAGGTTGACCACCCTAGCCGTTAGGCCAACTCCTCTCCCAAGTATGAGTACGAATAGGCATACGAAGGGCTAAGCAGAAGAGCTAAAGTATGTAGATGTAAAAGTAGTGGAAGGTAGGTTCAAGTAGGAGTATGCAGGAGTAAGACTGCAAGTAGCAGTAGTTAGGACTAAGTTAATGGTAATAAGGGCATTGGCAAATACGGCAGTAAAAGTAAGAATAGCAGTAAGTAGACGTAATAGGAGTAAGAGGAGAAATGAGTAAGAGCAGGGACAAATAGGCGCAATAAATTGTAAGTAGAAGCAAGAGTATGGTGGAATAATAACATGTAAGAGAGGGAACAAATATGAGGTGTAAGAGAAAGGTAAAATGCAGAGGTTATGTAGCACAGTAAGAGGAAGTATGAAACATATGAGTAGAAACAAAAATCAGCAGTAGGCATAAGAAGGAAAAATTGGTGCTAGTAAATTAAGTGCAAGAGTAATGAAAGTAAGATTGAAAGAAACAAAGATGAGAAAAGAAAGACGAAGACAGCAAATCCTTCCATATTCTTCTAAGATTCCAGTGCTAACAAAGCCTGACATGCTTTTCATTTTATGCACACATCAGATGAAGAGCAAGGACCTTCCATTAAGCACTATTGTAACAAACTTCAGTTGGTAACTTGCATGCAGCCGAAATAGGTACAATTTATGGGCCAGGTTTACAAGCCCCATGCGCCGCCGATGCATCATGTTGCGTGACGCACCGGTGGCGCAGCCTGCTATGGGATATTTACAAGCACAGGTAAAGTCACAGTGCGTGACTTAACCTGTGCTTGTAAATATCGCCCCTGTTCACGCAACACTTTGCGTGTTAGGGGTGGGGACATGGGTGTTTCTGTGGGTGTTCCCAAGAAACACCCATGTCCACTGATGCATTTCCAGATTTACGAGAAATCGTAAACATGGAAATGCATCAGTTTGCTACTCCACCATAGAGGTGGCGTAGCCAAGCGAAACGAGGAGAAATGTCTTCATTTCTCCTCGTTTTTTTCCTCTTTCAATGCGTGCTGCATTCTACAGCACACATTGAAAGAGGAAAATGCCTGCAGTGATTGCTTTTGTGCAGGAAGGGGCCCATTCCTTCACAAAAACAATCTCCCCATGGCGCAGGCATCCTTGCACCGTGGTGCAAGAGTGCCTGCACCGGTGCATGGCAGCTATTTCTGGTCCAGCGCACGGAAGAGCACAGGAATGCGACATATCATTGTAGATATGTCACATTCCTGTGCTCTGAAAGTGCCGCAGCGTGGCGCAGCCAAAGGGCTTGTGGTGCCGTGCTGCGGCACCTTCTTGTAGATCTGCCTATATGTGTTTTATAGTGCTCACAAACAGCACAAGAGTGTTTCTTGGCACTATTTCAAAAAAAGTTATGGCCAAGCCACTGGCAGAGGTACAATTTCTTTCAGTAATGGGTTGCACACAGACCGGTCTCTGTAACGTGCTGTTCGACGAAGAAGTGCAAGAAAAGACTTCTTAATACCACGTGAGCAGCGCTTCAGAACTGTTTGGATAAAGCTTAGCCGATGCCCGGGAGCCGAATAGTGATTTTTGATGTCTCTGGCACCCAGTAGCAGTGTGTTTAGACGAGGGCTACATTTGGCATGTTCTGACTTGAACTCTCCATTATAGAGAGGATGTAATACTCGGTAATGTACTGTCACATGCAACAAGCGTTGTCAATCCCTGCCCCCTTTCTCTGTAGTCCCTGGCACCTGTTTAGAGGTGGACAGGAAGGAGCCCTCTCTCCTTCCAGCACAGCAAGCAATACCACAGAACAGCACCAAAACCAACACAAACGACTCCCGGTAGCTCAGCACATGTGCCCCGGTAGATTTGAGGCTGTGAGCTGAACAGTAAAGTTTAGGGACAGAGTGAGGAGCTGACAGCCTACACCGGGGTGGAGCAACATCACCAAGGCGTCTACAGCAACGGGGGACGGGTCTCCTCAGCTCCGAAGTGCGAGACCGGCACATGGGAGCCATGCAGGGGCAGCCAATGCTTGTGAAACAAGAAATCAAGCATTGGCAAAGGTCAAATAAAACCAAGCTAGTGCCAACTAACACAAAGGGTGGGACGGGGGATGGTAAAATTGGAGGCAGGAGGTAACATATCCTGCACTTGTTAGTGTTGTGAGACAGAGAAAAGGGTCAGAGCATGAGGATATTTACAGCTGGGACTAATTAAAATCCCAGATAACCTAACCATCTGTAGCTGAGAAATGTAAATGCTGCATTTTAAAACATATTAGGCATTTGTTTATCAACCCACAAGATAGCATGGTTTTTGAAGGAGCTCAGACTTACCGACAACGCTGCTGAATGTTGATCTGTCCTGCTCTTTACCAGTCTAACCTCTCTCCCTGAAAGCCTATTTCCTAAGAGTACAGGGCCCCCACCCCATCCCCTTTCCAGCCCGGGCTCAGACTGAAGAGAAACAATGTATGTTGATACTTTGTTTCTCTTCAGTCAGAGGGAGGGGGCGAGGGGCTCAGAGCAGGCTGCAGACAGCCTGCACCTGCTTTAGAGGGATAGAGGCTTGCTTCAGCGCAAGCCTCTCTCACAGCTCTCACCAAAGAGCTGAGGGGCCCCCTTTATCTACTTTACAGTGGGGCCCCCCCGCACCGCGGGGGCTGCGGGGGCGTTTGTTACGCCCCTGGCTCCACGGCATCACCAAACCCCCTGAGTGGGGAGGGGGGCTGGCCGAGCACTTTGCCTGGGCCGGTTGTGGTTCCCAGTCCGGCTCTGGCCGCATGGAATGTGGTGTCCGTGAAGACAACTGTGAGGGCTAGCCTGTGTCCAGCACCAGTAGTCCACATGCATTGAACATTGTTTCTGAGACCAGTTGGGTTTCAAACTGGTGCTCCGTGAACAATAAGTTCCTGGAAACCTACTTCCAGAGCCATAGCAGTATATTTAAGTGGACACCATGATTGACGTTTAACTTAGGCAAGACTTGTTTCTACCGTGAAACACCATCCCTGATTAGGGTGAAATTCCTCTTCTTTTAGGTGATGGATGTTCGGGTGTCTTAAGGCTCTGCAGCATTACTACAAATTCTTAGCCTCTAGTCTCAACCTACTGAGTTGTTGTCTTGCATAGAGGTTTTATGTAGTTTCCACCAATCAGGAGATCAGGAGGAACTGTGTGTTTACGGAGGACAATCTTCTCTCCATGGATCAGTAATCTGTAAACAGAGTCAATAGTAAAAGATTTGCTACCATACATTTCCCAAAAATAGCCAGGGGTGACCAACTCCTTCTCCTACATCAGTGATCTGTAAATAGATGAAGTAGTAACAGACTTGACACCATAAATTCCCAAAGTTAGCCTGGGGTGATCAACCTTGTTTTCCATTGATCAGTGATATGTAAACAGATTGAGCAGTAAAAGACTTGATGCTATACATTTCCAAGAGTTAGCAAGGGATGACCAACCCTTTTTTTCATAGATCAGTTATCTGTAAACAGCGTCACTAGTAAAAGACTTGATACCATAAAATTCCCAAAATTTGCCAGGGATGACCAACCCTTTTTTCCATAGATCAGTGATGAGTAAACAGACTGAGTAGTAAAAGATTTGATTCCATACATTTCCCACAGTTAGCAAGGGATGACCAACCCTTTCTTCCACAGATCAGTTATCTGTAAACAGAGTCACTAGTAAAAGACTTGATACATTATATTTCCCAAAGTTAGCCAGGGATGGCCAACCCCTTCTGTATAGATCCATGATTTGTAAACAGAGTCAATAGTAAAAAAACTTGATAGCATAAATCTCCCAAAGTTAACCAGGGATGACCAACCCTTTCTTCCATAGATCTGTTACTCGTAAAAAAAAGTCAATAGTAAAAGACTTGATACCATACATTTCCCACAGTTAAACGGGGATGGCCAACCCTTTCCTCATAGATCAGCGATCTATAAATAGGCTGAGCTGTAAAAGACTTGACACCATAAATTTCCCAAAGTTAGTCAGGGATGGCCAACCCTTTTTTTCCATAGATCAGTGTTCTGTAAACAGAGTCAATAGTAAAAGGTTTGATATAATACATTTCTCAAAGTTAGTCGGGGATGACCAACTCTTTTTTCCGTAGATCAGAAATCTGTAAACAGACTGAGTAGTAAAAGACTTGACATCATACATTTCCCAAACTTATTCAGGGATAGAAAACCCTTTTTCCATAGATCAGTGTTCTGTATACAGAGTCAATAGTAAAAGGCTTGATACCATATAGTTCCAAAGTTAGCCAGGAATGACCAACCCTTTTCTCCATAGAACAGTGATCAGTAAACAGACTGCTTAGTAAAATACTTAACACCATAAATTTCCCAAAGTTAGCCAGGGATGACCAACCCTTTTCTCGGTTGATCAGTGATAAGTAAACAGACATAGTAGTAAAAGACTTGACACCATACGTTTGCCAAAGTTAGTTGGGAATAGCCTCCCACTTCTCCATAAGTTAGCACTGGCTGACAGTCCAATGTTATTCGCGTGGCAGATCCTTGATCTGTAGGCGCTTTAATTGTGATTGGGGTCATGTCCCATCCCTTGAAGATGCTTGTGCCTTCTCTTTTGGTGGAGTTTAATTTTTACTTCACATAAGAAAATATATATATTTTGTTTGTATTTCATAAAGCGCTGCACACACTAGGAGTTACCTTGGTGCAGCTTACAAGAAAAGCTGTCCAAGACGGTTACCAAGAACAAGGTAAGACCCACAGAGAAAACAAAAAAGTACAATGGAGAGAGTGGGAGGGGGCAAGTACAAGAAGTGTATACAGTTTGAAGAGAAATACAGGCCAAATAGGAGCAGAGCCTCACCAGGAATTCTGACCCAGTCAGAGGTAGCCTTGTGGGCTTAGCACAGAAGTAAACTATAAATGTAAACTGTGAAGAAACAAAATCCCACTACACAATGAATGTGAACACACCCTCTCATTTTTTGATTTGACTACATTTGTGTGGTGGGAATTGGTTAACTGCCCGTGAGATGATGCTACATACCTTATGGGTGCTCCTTGTGAATGCTTAGGGCACACTTTTTGCGGTTGAGAGCACCCCTCATGAAAGATAACTTCACAATTCTCCGCAGTCTATTGGTCACTGGCTGAAATGGTCGAGCTGCAAGAAGGGGCCAGCAGTAGGTCCCAGGTGAAGGGCGGTCACAACACTAGCCCATGGTCTACAAATATTCCAAGGAGGAAAATAAGAAAGTTTGGCAGAAAGAATGGAAGACTACACTGCTAGTACATGGGAAATGGATAGAGACGGAGGCTAGAGGTCACAAAGCATTAGGAATGGCCTGAAGGGCAGTGTGCACACATTGTGTGCATGAGTATTTTATACGGGGATATTTTCACTGGTATATGATGTACCCTTATGTAAGTGGACACCTTGCACCAGTCCAGACAACACGTATGGTAATTTAAGAGGTCTTAGGCAACCTTAGAAAGCTCTCTAAGTGGTAGCTGTGGAGAGCAGCCTTCAGGCTTAGTCCAGAAGGAGTGTAAAGCAGGTTGTTTTACCAGAATACAATCTTATAGTATAGATTAAGTGAAAAAGAACCACACAAATTATTTATTAAAATATATATTTATTATATAATACGCGCTAACACATAGAAACATCTCCTACCCAGAGATATAAACAATACACACAATAACTTAGCAAAGAAACACAGTAAATAGCACGAAATACACAGTGGACCCGTGGGGGCCAACCATATACTAAGAAAGTGATATAAGAACCATGACTCTGGACACGACAATGTCGAGAGGATGTAGAAGTGCTGGGGACCCAAGGAAGCACCCAAGATGAGTAGATAGGGACCCCTCGGAGAAAGTGTGCAGTGTGGGAACACGACTACGTGCTCTGTACAACTGTACGTGTAAGTCACGTTTGGAGTTTTAAAGATTAAGAACCCTTCCCAGTGGACCCTGAAGAAACCCCATGGAAGACAGAAGGTTGGAGAGCCACCCCACCCATGAATACCCTAGTACCCATGTTACCTACACCAGGGAAGCCAGGTGCATACGTGTGAAGTGGTGTCAGAAACTGCCCTCGAACCCAAAGAGGACTTCAGGAAAGTGCCTCTGGTGAAAAAGGAGAAAGTGTCTGGTGGAATCCGAGGATGGATTCTAGATGAGAGGTACCTGCAAGCAGAAGGGACAGAGTCAATGTCCCCAGGGACTTGGAAGACAAATGCCCGCCATTGTCGAGTGTTGCAGGATGGATGATGATGACCTTGACTCTACAGCTGTGAGGTCCAGGCGATGCTGTGGAGTACCAGGAGCTGTGCACAAGCTGTCCCACGAAGGATGTCGAATACTGAGTGGTCAGTGTCCGGCGGGAGCACCAACAAGCCTTTCCAAATGCAACCAATGCATGAATTGAAGCATTAGCAACATCAGGACCAGCAAGATCCAGGGGACTCTCCAAAGGCAGGGGAGTCAGGGAAGGCCCAAGAAATCAGGGGAGCCCAAAAGAAACAAGTGTACCCAGGCCGGAGGGACAGGAGTCGCAACAGGACCTCAAGCAGATCATCAAAAGATGCAGGCCACGATGCACATAATGTGGTGTGGCTGAAGATTCTGATCGCTGGAGATGCTCGAGGTTGGGGCTACTTGGAGCCAAAGATCTTCTTGGAAGGAAACCAACAACCTTTTCCAACTGCAAGTTGATGTGGTGCACAGGGGTTTGGTTATTGCAACCCCCACGAGGGTTACTGATCTCAAACTTGGTGAGAGGGCAGGGCAGGCCTCAGTAGCAGTGGAATACCCAAGCTGTGTTGCAGAACCTTAAGGTGTCCGGAGGAGCTCAGGATCAGCAGACCAGTCAACTTAGTTGTGGTACCTGCAAATGCAGGGGAGTGACTCCTTCACTCCAAGGGAGATTCCTCCAAGTGTCTTTGATGCTTCACAGGCCTTGGAAGGTTCCAATGTGATGTACAGGCACAGACAAGGCAGCAGACTGGAAGGGAGATGAAGTCAGCTTCAAACGAAGTCCAGCGAAGTCCAGAGTGCCAAGACCGTAGAAGAAGTGGTGTCTGATCTGAAACTTATCCTACAACAAATCTAGGGACCTACACCCAGGTAAACCCTTAAGTACCCTAGAGAAAGGTTGGGAGGATTCAGGGGACCCTCCCAGGGGAGGGTCTGCACAGGGGGAGGTTACTCCCCATGTCCTTTGTCCAGTTTCGCGCCTGAGCAGGATCCTATGGCTCCCAGGACTAGGTTGAACTGGTCTATGCACAGGAACACCAACTTTGCTCCTGATGTAGATTGAGTGGGGCTGGCAATCGCACCCACCCATCCCAATACACTAAATCCTGTATGGGAGGTGGTCACAACTCCCTGAACAGGATGCCTATTGTTCTGCCTTCCCCTACTCGAGCTTGGCTCAGCAGCAGGAGGGCAGAATCGTCTCTGGTCAGCAGCAACTATTTTGTGCTGTCCGGGTCAAGAAGGATGGTACCGGGAACACTGAGAGCCTAACAGAGGGCTCTTCCAGTGCTTGGAATCATACCTCTCACACCATTTATGGTATGGGGGTACGATTCCAACGTGTTCGATACCAAATATTATAGGATTTGTTGCAGCCGTTTTCGAGATGATCATAGCGTAATTAAGTGGTGCCCCTCTATATAGTAAATGGTTGCTTCAATGACAACCCGGAGAATGGACTCCATAGGCTTTAGGGGTGTCCTTCTCATGCAGGGGCACCCTCTCATGTAGAACCAAGCACCCTGCTTTCAGGATTGCAAAGGCCTGCTATAGGGGTGACTTATAGGTTTTAAGTGCAGTGACCCTAGATATAGGAAACCTATATTTTTAGTAAGTGGTGCTAGCACTAGCTTACACAGGCTGCAATAGCGTGCCTGTAGTTCCATTTTAAATGGTCTCTCATGAGTGGCATAATACATGCTTCAGCCCACGGTAGACCTCTGGGGTACCTATGCCCTGGGTACATGGGTACCATATACTAGGAACTTATAAGGGTACCCCAGTATCCAATCTGGGGGGTACCTAAGTACTGAACACACCAATTTACGGAGAAAGCAGATAGACCGGGGTCCTGATTAGCAGGATCCTAGTCAGACTGGTGAAATACAGCTTAGCAACAGGCAAAAAGTGGGGGTAATTATAGAAGCAGATCTTCTTTCCTACACTATGTGTTTGTTAAACTTTAAAAATAATAATCAATACATATCAATCAGTTAAATCTTTAGTTCAAAATTAAGTTAATAGTGCTGTAGCATTTTGTTTATTCTTTCTGTATTAAAAATCTAAAATTAATTTACAATAATATTTAACATAAAACATTTGTACCAATTGTTTTTAAAGTTTAGTACACTTTTTAAGTGTTTCCTTAACATTACCATTGGGAGTGCTCCACCACAGTGTTAGAGAACTCTGCCCACTTGTGAAAAGTTACTATTAGTAACTTTACGCAACTAATATTTAGATAATTTAAATATATTAAATGAAAATGATTATACGCATCAAACCTCTTGATAGCACTGGAAGAATGGGTCACCACAAATAAGATTCTCCCAACTACACAGACTGGGTTCAGGCCGAGAACTAACACATTGTGTAACCTGCTCGCTTTAAACCTTCTTGTCGAAAACACAAAGGACAAATCAACAAAATTATACACCTGTTTTGTTGATTTAAAAGCAACGTTCGACACGGTACCAAGGGAGATCCTATGGCAAAAGATGGCAAACTGGGGTATCCCATCAAGTTCATTGCGGGCCATCATCAACCTATACACATCCACCTGGGTCAAGATCAAATTAGGGAATGGCGAAAGAACAATAGCAAAGATTCCTACTTACATTGGCCTAAAGCAGGGATGCATATTGGCCCCCACTCTTTTTAATATTTTTACTGCAGACCTTGATAAGAGGATTACGGAAATTCAAAGCGACCCCCAAAGTTAGCACACCGCAAAATAAGTAGCATGCAGTACACAGATGACATCGTCCTGTGCAGCCAGACGCCTATGGGCCTACAATGCTCCATCAGAAGGTTGCATGAATACACCAGGGAGCATGGCTTGCTCATCAATTATAAAAAAACGAAGGTCATCTGTTTTTCATCACATACAGGGCAGCAAAAATTTAAATGGCACACAGCAGGAGACAACATAGAGCAAAGTGTCACATACAAGTACCTAGGAGTAGTGGTAGACTCAAGGTTGACTCTGAAAGATCATTTACTGTATAGAAAAGCCCAGGCCAACAAACTACGTTTGGCACTAAAGTTACTAAAAACAAAATTGAAGTGCCCCTCTAACTTATACTTGCTAAAAGTAATCGCAGCTAAATTTCTCCCAACCCTCACGTACGGCTCTGAATTATTTCGAGGCCATGACGCAAACTTCCTGAATCTACAACAACCAGAGTTATTCAAATACATCTTCCAGATTCCGAAGTTTGTATCACAAGCGCAAGTCCATCTGGAATTTGGGCTATCAAACCAGCATTCAGGAAGACAAGCTGCAATATTAAAAATGTGTTGGAAATAAAAAGCAACACAAGAGGATTCGCTGATGGGTCACTGTTGGATCGAAATAAAGAATCAAACAAAAGTAAAAAACGCCTAGAACACTGTCCTAGAAGAAGCATTGATAAACCTTAAATTGCAAGATGCATGGAACACCAATTACACTTTTACAGCTTTTAAAAAAATAGCTAACAATGCGGCAAAACAAAAAGCCTGGTTCGCAGATAAAGTCGCACTAGCAAAGAAAAAACAAGGCTGGACGGTATTAGCTTCGTATGAGAGATGTGACCCACAACCATACTTAGTCAATCACATCACAACAACTACCCAACAACTGCTACTACAAACTCGGATGGGGACTTTGATATCAAAAGATCAGGTTTCCGCATGGAAACAAACATCGGCAACATCACTCTGCAGACTCCGTGGCCAAGCAGAAGAAACTCTGATTCATTTACTGTGCATTTGTCCATCCCTGAATAACCTGAGACGTTTCTATCTATTACACGTATTTCGCACATTTCAAATTAGATCATGTCGGCCAGCTGTTATGTTAGCATTGAGTAGTCAACTGTTACAGGTAGCATGCAGGGCCACCAGATTATTGCAGAAAGTTAGCTTTTTAATTCAGAAAACCGAAAAATAGTGCATGAGATCAAATACTCAAATTCAAAGGACTGAGGTGTAAATAATAGTTTAGAACCCAAGACAAGTTAAAAAAAATGTAAAACACGATTGTAGTGATTGTTGATGTATTTTTTATCTTTTTTAAATGCCAATCAGAAGATTTTAGCACAAGAATTGTAAAGGTTTTAATTAACTGTGTACAATAAAATGTACTTACTTACTGATTTCTTAAAGATGTATTTAAAAAAATTCTACTTAAATTAAAATGTTTGTATTCAACTAGTATATGTTAAAAATGACAAAAAGGTATATATATATATATATATATATATATATATATATATATATATATATATATATATATATATATCACCACAGTCTCTCTCTTAGAGAGAAATTGAGACGCACCTTTCAGTGGATTTAAAAGCTTTATTTAGCCCAGTTGCAGCAAAGCACTTCCTGATGCATTTCGGTCTCTACTAGACCTTTCTCAAAGGACGAGGGTGCTCCAGCGTTGTCGGATGTAACAGCATTCTCAGGTGGGCAAATTGTTTTTGAGAGGTCAGGCCCTCTAGTGGATGCCTCGGGAGGCTGCCTGTTTCTCAAAGCCTGCTGGTCTTTATAGTTTATTGCTGTTACTCCTGGTGTTTCCTTGTTGGTAGAGGGTGGCGGTTTCTTCGCGCTGCAGCATAATTTCACGGAATCCCTGCAACCACTTTTCGGCTGAAAGGGCACATCTAAGGTCCAGTCCTTGGAAGGAGCTCGCTTATATATATAGAATAATTTAAATTAATTTCATTATCAAAAAAATAGTTACACTTATTTTTAGTGCATTAGACCCTAGATAACACAAACATCTTACCAAACATAGCTACAATTAAACTGAAATCTCAGGAAACAAGGGATACTCAGGTGGTAAAGGAACAACCAGGGATGCCACAGGGTTAAAAGCAAAGCATTGATCTGTGCAGGAAGACCAGCAGCTGGGCTAGTAACAGAATGCACCATTAAACTTCCACATAGGACCTGCACTGGTCATCTTCATTCACTGCAGTATGAAATCAGCGACCAAGCTCCGCGCATTGCTACTACAACTCTGTCTCTGGTTGCCCACGAATATGACTCGTTTCTACTAAAGGTTGTTTCCCCTTGCCCACACTCCAATCCTGGGGCTAAGTGGGTGCTATGTCATACTTCCCAGAATCAGTTTGAGATGTATCAGTGTTTTGCGATCGTAATCCAGTCACAAAACATTGAAATATTACGGACTCCTGAGTTGAAGTGGTCACCCAGTCACAAAAGAGAATTATTCCTGATGGGAACCCTTGCACTTCGTGAATCTCAAAAATATTTGCTGGGGAGCAGACAGTGATTGAGAGGTCCCCTGGCAACTCTCAAACTTATAAAACAACAACTTTGTTTTAGCTGAAGGCCTGTTACCTTAAAGGACAACGGTCTGAGTTTAAAAAAAAAAAGTATACTTTATTTTAAGTATTACCACAGATGTGATGGTCTGTTGACCACATTTGGTCACCATCCCTGTGATGGCAGCCAATCAGAGTAAGTCACACTTTGTAGCCTACTATTTCCGAGATAGATCAGATTGCGACCCACTCGAAATGGGAATTTCCCAAACCTACCTACAAGTACATTGGCTGGTGTGCAAAATTCCCCTGTGGTCACAGAAAACGTGTCTTAATTTGTGATCAGTATTTTGTGCCAGTGTTTTCTACATCAGGCCCCTAGCTTACTTGCAAAAATCCCATCAATATATTGTCAAAGTTTAAAAAAACACACATACAACTATAAAAAAGATTTGAATGTTGCCACAGGCTCAAAAATTACTTAACATATCTCAGGCCCGTAACTTATTTGCGCATTGAGCAACAGTGGTAGCTGTATGCCTACAAACAAATCAGTACATGTTTGTTGGCTTTGAGGCAGTTCACACCCCGTGTTTTGAGGCTGGACAACATGGTGAGCAAAGTGAACTAATACGTATATTTTCCAAATACACCTCAATATTTGCAACAGAACAAATTAATGTTTACCTGGTAGCACAGTTTCCCAACGTAATTGGCTTTGTTGATGGCACACATATTGCCATATGTCCCCTCTCAGCAAATGAATTTATCGATAGAAATAGGAAAAGCTCACATTAACTCAATGTACAGGTAGTGTGTGATGGCTTATGCATGATATCTAACCTTATAGCAAGATTCCCAGGCAGCACACATGACTCATTTATGTTCTGCCACAGTGAAATACATTTTTTTATTTTTTTTTCATTTTGAAAGGTTTATAAAGCGCAAACATGACTCATCAAAATATCAGAGCGCTGTACACAAAGCATGCAATATGAACAGGAAAGGTAGCAAAGTCAGCATGTAAGTAGTCAGCTCAGAAGTAACGTGAGAAAGAACAATCCAGGTAATATAAGGTATAAAGCAGTGCAAAAGCGTCACTGAACGTTCAAAGAAGGCTGTAGAACTGAAGTAGAAGTAGTTTGGGTGGCTTCAGGCCTATCGTTGCAGGCAGCTACTCAGGAGTATATCTTTGACTTCCATTTTGAATAACCAACTGTCTCAGGGTGAGCTTGGCGGTGGTTTTTTACTTGGCAAGAGAATTACTAACTCAATTAATACCGTGGCCAGAAGTGTTTTTGTAATATGACCTAATGGTTTCTCCATCTCATACTCTTATTAGAGACAGTGCATATGCCTTGAGCCCTTGATACTGACACCATACTTGACTCCAAGAACCAGAACTGAAAGGCAGTACAACAGGGCAAATAATACAATGCAGTCAATCATAGAACGTACCTTTGGCATACTGAAGTCAATATTCAGATGCCTCCACAAAACTGGAGGAGCATTGCTTGACAGACCTGAGAAATGTTGTAAAATCATTGCCACATGTTAATTTCTACACAACATAGCCATGAGTAAGGGTCTGCACAACATCATCATACAACCACAGTCTGACTCAGATGAGGAACTATCACCTCTACCAATTCAGCAGGATGGGACACGGGCAGCAGAGGGTAGTTCAGAGATTACCACCATCTATTGTTGAGGTTATGTTATGTTAGCAGTTTGTAAAGCACCTGGTTACTCCAATCGGCAGTGGTCCAGTGCTTGATTTCAATCAGCATAACTGGAAACAGGCTTCCCTTTGCTGCCTAATGGGTGTGGCCCTTCCTGAATGATAAAGTGTTCAGGTGTTTCAGAAAAAGAGTCTCTAAAGGCTCTAATCTAAGATGTTTAGCTACTAAGAATCTAAAGAAACTGCCTCCAATACATGTTCTATGAAATTTCGGAACGCTGGATATGCCTATTCCCGCTGATCTCAAACAGTGGTTGAGGAGATAGGGCTAAATCAGAGGACGGAGATAGCCATGGCCTTTCCTATGGACAAAGCACATGCTTTGAAAGAAATCCTTTCCTCAAGGGGAAGCCAGTAAAATGCGGTTAAGGCTGACCCCGATGTGGCATGCCTGGGTATATTCAACAACATGCGAGCTGCCACCTTTCGTATCCTCTGGAGCATTAAAAGGCACCTCTTAGGTGCCCCCAGATAGAGAATGTTGCAGTAATCTAGCCACGCTATCACGAGTGCCTGGACTGCAGTTCTTTTCGCAAAATCCGGGAGGAGCCCCAGGATTTTCTGGAGAATTTTCAGGGTGCCAAAACACATACCTACAAGAGTTGAGATTTGATCTCCAAAAGATAGAGCGGAGTGGAACCAAAGTCCTACATTTTTCACTTTAGGTTTCGGAGTCGGCAAAGGGCCTAATTAATTTGGCCACCACGATGAGGACCAGATAGACAGTTCTGGCTGCGTTCAGTTGCAGACAGCTATTCTTCATCCATTTGGCCAGTTCTACTGAACAAAGTTTAAAATCATCTATTGCTTGGTTGTTCTCCTGAGCCAGCGTGATGAACAATTGGGTGTTATAGGTGCAGGATACTGTTCGGACGACATGACCCTCAATAAGTTCGGTCAAAGGTCACATATAAAGATTAAAAAGAGTTGGACTCAGGGCAGCGCCCTGAGGCACTCCCTGCCGCAGCATGCTAACCTTGGATCAGTGCGGCAGTTTGGTTTCTGAAACATGTCGCCCATCAGAAAATCCACAAGCCAGCCCAGCATGGTGCCACCCACCCCTGAGTTTTGTAACCTATCTAGCAGCAAGCCATGAGAGACCGTATCGAAAGCTGCACTTAGGTAAAGCATGACAAGTGCAGCTGTTTTACCTTCTTCAGCCACTTGGCAGAGAGATTCTGATGCGAATAAGAGGGCAGATTCAGTACTAAAAAGTGGCCTGAAACCGGATAGCACATCGTAGAGAAGAGCTTTTTCTTCCACAAAATTCATCAGCTGTTGATTGACAATTTTTTCAGCTATCTTCACAAAGAGAGGCAGCAGGGCCATTGGTTTTAAGTTCTCAGGTTCAGAGGGATCTAAGGTTGGTTTCTTTAGAATGATAGCCACATGTAAGAAATATCAACACAAACAGAATGCTTGTTTTCTGGTCCAGGGAGGACCTGTTCCGGCAGTTCAGGCTGGACTGTTCCCATGGTGAGCAGGGTTAAGACTGATTTGCATATGGCTTGGTCCAAATTGGAATGGCGTGGAGAGCAAAAACAACTATGGATTTAGACCTGGATTTGTGACTGTGGCTGAAAGTTTGACAGTGTTCAGCATTACGTCCATCTTTTTGCATCACATGTAAGAAATAGATATCATACAATGATGGTAATGGTGTGTGCATGACTGAAAGATGATCTTTCATTCAGGTTCTGACTGTATCCATAGAGGAGGTAATATCGTTTCAACAAAGCAACAAAGTATGAAAAGACAAACAAAACAAAGTAGTCTCATTACCCTGAGTGTTCACAAAATTATTTTTTTCTGGCCTCATTGGGTTGGTTGTCTTCTCAGCAGTACTTAACTGTGGAGGTAGTGAGATGTCTATTCCAGATGGGTTTAGGCATGTCCTCCTGGTATTGCATCCTCGCGGCACAGATGTGGTACTGATGCTGGAGCCGTCTTCACTCTCAGATGGTGGCAAATTGTTAGGGACAAGGAGGTTGTGTGTCTGTATGTTTGTAAGGACTGTGGTTACACGTACAACATCTTGGCAGCAGTGCCCCATGTCATTTTGTATATTGACAGTTCTCCTTGCAAGAGTGGTCAAGATGCCAATCAATTGATTGATCGAAAGAAGGCATCACAGCATGCTATGTACTGCCTGTGCCTGCGTCTTTGCAGACGTTGCTCCTTCTCCATGGCAGCAAACCAATGATCTTGTCCTTTCTGCAATTGCAGCATTGACCGTGACAGGCTTTGCAGATGCCTATTTTCACTCTTAATCTGTTTGGCTTGCAGGCACTGTACTGAGATGATGATTTTCTGCAAGCCACCAAACAAAGTAGAACTGTCTGTCTTGTCATCAGACACATTATCATTGGGAACAGTTGCTTGTTGAACTCTACGGCGTCTGCGTGTGCTGCCCTCAGATGTATTTGTGTTCCTCATTTGGGACTGATTATCACCCCCTTCCACGAAGTCTGGTAGTGGTGCCACGTTTGATCTCCTAGTATTTGGAGTTGGAGTAATGGGAGTAGAAGTTGCCATTGTGCTGCCTTCCATTTGCGTGTGTGTGCCAGTAGCTTCATCAGCTTCAGCATCGGTTTCCTGGGTCTGACCTGTGGAAATGTATGTATAAAGTTAATGTAAACAAGTGGTTAATGGTAATTCACAATATTGTTGATAACTGTGATGTATGTGGTCGTGGCATGTATATAATGTACAGATATGTGTAATGAATTTATCAGCACACAGTAAACCATGTAACTTAGATGTACTACAACTTCCATAATGCATTGCCAAGGTACAGCAAACATCTAAATGGTGTATTTCTTAGCTGAGATGGTGTACTTGAGAAAATACAAATATGTATGTCAAGTAATTAAACCGGAGATACCTTTCCCTGGCTGGAGCCTGCAGGATTGGAGGAGTCAGTGTCTGACACTCCACCACACTTCCAGGTTCAAGTGTCCCCTCAATCAGTGATTCCATGGGAGTGGAACGGGGTGTTTGGAGGATCCACCACCTGTGCCAAAAGCCTCAGCCATCCTGCTGGCCACCTCTTCTTTATTGCGGGAACTTAAGTCATACCAGAATTTCCTGATCTCTGGTATGGTACTCTAGGTGACACCAAGGGAGTTGGTTTTCTCCAGGATGCTCTGCCTTATTTTGTTCTTCTGGGCCTCAAGAACAAACCATTATGCTTCTCAAACAGCTGGTCCATGTGTGCAAGACATTCTTCAGTTAGCAGCTCCAACTCCTTTTCTGAACATGTAACTCTGCACTTCCTGCTGCCAGGATCCTTGTCCTCATCTTCCTGGGACATAGTATTCTTCAGGAATTGGAATTCCTCTACAAATACAGGAGCACTGCTTCCTTCCAGCATCCTGCTAGGCGCCTGGGTTGTGGACACACCCTGTATTTCTAAACTTCCTGGTCTGATATCATCATTCTGCATCCAAAATGCTTCTTTTCCTAAATTATGATTTCTTATTTAGAAATTGCAATTTTGTGATTTCCAAATTAGCGATTTCCTATTTGCAATTGCACTTGGGAAGAGGCACCACCCTAACCCTGATTAGACGTTTTTTTTCACCATCTCATGATTTTGGAATTTCAGCAAGGGGTAGTGCAGGCTGGGGGGGGGGGGCTCTTCCTAATCTAACTCATTTTCCTGCCTTTCCTCCTGCCACAAGTGAAGCTGTAAAGGAGGCTTGGCCTTCAACACTATCTGGGGGTTCCTGGGTATGATTTGAAATTGCTATTCGTGGAATACACTCCTATGTACATCTCATTATGTGATTCCCTAATAGAGATTTCTACAGCTTCTATATTTGGAAATCGCAAAGGCTTTCTTTCATACATAAGGTCCCAGAGGAAGCTGGATCTCTATATAGTGTACTAGAAAGAGGTACACTGCAGAGAGTCCAGAGAATCCACACATGGCATACAGAGGTAAAAGCTGTTTTTGTGGTTGTGTGGGTGGGCAGTTTGGCTTATCAGTGGGTAGTGCTAAGCATTTGTCGTACTCGCAGAGTAAATAAATGAGACAGACACTAAAGAAAAAATCCAGGTCCAATATGTAAAAAATAAGTTGATTTGTATGTATTTTTAAGACCAAGAACACAGTTCTAAAGTAAGTACTTTCAGAGTTACATTTTTCAAAGTTCTGAAAAAATATCACTTTGCACACAATTAAGCACCATAGAAATTAATGGCAAGAAAGAGGAAAATTGTATATAAAATAAAGCCATGCTTTTACAAAGTTTCCCTTCTCATTTTAGGTTGATGTCGGGACCAGCTCCAAAGTTCCAGCAGGAGAAGTTTGAGAGCATCCTGGATCGGGCGGAATCAGAGTGCTGAGGGTGTTGGAAACTAGTGAGTAAAGACGAAGGGGGGCACTTGAAAATGCACTGCACAGGTAGACTTACAGGTAAGTCGAGTGGGTCTCCTTAGAGAGAGGGCCTGGGGACCATGGGAGTAGAGCTGGTTAGTTGATTCTGGGGCCGGGTGCAGAGCAAACAGGTCAGCCAGTCGTCGTGGGTCTTCAGGTTCCTCGTAGTCAGGAGCAAGCAAGATGTAACAGGCTGTGGGTGGGGGAGAGATATGAGTATCCAGCATTGCGCATGGATGCTGGGACACACACCTGGGATGGTGCTGCCGACATATGAGAGGACACCATAGGGCACAGAACACTTAGATATTGTTAACTGTTTTAAGTAAGCAATACAGGGAGATGCAATGCTAAGTACATCAATCCTGAACCCGTTCACATTGGCGGGAGAAGCACAACCTCCTGTTAGATGCAAAAATCAGGGTGAAAGGCACTCTGCAATTTGGGGCTGTAGGTGGTTTTAAACTCACGATGCGGGGCGGTAGCGAGGGGGAGTTAAGGGTTTGAATTTTGTGGTCTTATCACTTAGTTTATTGTCTCATCTACACCAACGTACATCTATTGGTTTGATTTGGATTAAGTCAATTACACGTGCTTTTTGCCGAACCGAAGGGATGGAAAAAGCTGGAGGACCTCAATGTAAGCACCTGCGACAATTTCTCAACTCAGTACTCCCTGCATTTTGTTTTATTTTGTGAATATTTTTTGCACATCCGTAATCGGTTTTTAATACCGATTTTAAAAGGCAAAGGTTTTACTCAGGCAAGACCGGCTTTTATTTATTTGCAAATGTTAAATAATGTCTGGGACATTTTTAATATAGCTAGCTTTTTAACAGCAGCTGTCATGATAAAGAGGAAAGGAAGATTTGCTAATAATGTGCATCACTTCTCAGAAATTCCATGACATTTTCCCCTTTTTAATGTGTATTTTGATGAATTAATTATGTCTTTGATAGGTTGTGGTGATTATGATTATTTAATATTTTTGGTAATTATTATATAATGCATTTTGTAGTATGCTTTTATGGTTTTAATGAAACGAATAAAGTGAATTTGACTGACTGACTGGTTAGGGAGAAGGTCGCCAAAACGTAGGCTAAGTGTGGGGTCTGACAATGATGTCTCCGCCCAGAGAAGACACAAACCCATTCACACCCACAGCAACATATCAATGGCAAGTAACAGGAAATGGGAATCGAACACCTGGACTTGGAATGTTAATGACTTAGGTTAAACACACGCCAGTCCGTCAATATTTGTAGCCATTGCCTCAGACCTATAGTGGTTGGAAGTTTACTGGAGAAGATGCTCCTGCCCCCTACCTTTATGCTCACCCACGTGTTTGAGTGAAGCTCCATAATTGCCTTAAGAAGGTGTTGTGGAATCCCAACTGCATCCAGTTTTGCCCATAGGAGTGTTCCTGGAGTTGAGTCGGAGGCCACCTTAAAGACTACAAAACAGAAGTAAAGAAGAGTGCGGTTCGAGTTGATTGTGCTCATTCCTCCCATAAATCCGGTCTGATTTATTAGCATGATGTTATTCTCAGAGACCCAAGACTCAAGGTCCTCTAGGAGGAGGCCCTCGTAATATTTAGCGCTGTTGTCCAACAATCAGATGTGCCGGTAGTGTCTCGGAGTTGAAGGGTCTCCACCTTTGAATATCGGTGGGGCGTAACAAACACCCCCACAGCCCCCGTGGTGCTGGGGGACCACCAGTCTTCAGTATCTGAAGGGGGCCCCCTCAGCTCATCGGTAGAGAGCTGTACGTCTCTTGCTCTGAAGCAGCTGCAGTGTGCAGTCTGCTCTGAGCTCCTCGCAGGACCCAGGACTGAAGAGAAACAAAGAAACAACTTACATTGTTTCTCTTCAGTCAGTGCCGGGTCCGGAACAAGGATGGGGGTGGGGGCCCTCAGAGTTATAGGCCTGGGATGTGCATTTACCGGGATCTCTGTAACTAGGAGTGTTAACCCATTGATCTTTCTGCGTGGGGCGGGGAGGGGGACTGATTATGCGGAAGGTTTGCTCGTGTCTGGCACTGTCCCTTGTGGTGATCTGGCCAGAAGAGCTGGCACTGTCCATTTAACGGTCTGGTGTCCCTTGAGAAGTGCTGCACTTTCCTTTTAGGCGCTATGGGGTACTGTTCAGAAGTGTCGCCACTGTCCATGAAATGTTGTAGGACCTGTATGTACTGCCTATGAAATGTTACGAGGTCTGCACAGATTTATGTATACACTGTCCAATTTGTGTATGCACTTCGCAATGGAATGCTGTGTGTCTTTTTAGAAATGCGGTTCTGTCCTATGAAATTGTCTGAGATCTGTTTGGGTGTGCCTATATTATCCCTTGAAACGTTTGGGACTTTCTAATACGTTTGCATCTGTTTGTACTGCCACATGAAATTCTTTGGAATCTGTCGGTACTGTCCAAAGAAATGTTCTGGGAACTGTTTGTACTGCCCCATAAAATGCTCAGGGATACGTTTGTACTGCATATATACAGAGAAAGAGTTCTCCCAGATACTTTAAGGTCCAGAGGGGGGAGACAACAAACCAAGCAAGAGAAGTAAACCTCAGTTGGGACCTATATTTCTTTTTACATTGAATAAATCCGAACGGTTTAAGAAAGAGATGCCAGAAAGAAACAATTTTTTTTTTATTATTTTTCAAACATATAAGTTTATTTAAATATTTTTGTCGTTTTTTCTAAGAGTTTTTTAAGATACATTTGTGCAATTATACATAGCATTGTCCATGTTTCAAAGAAAGCCCTCTATTGGCAGTAACTTGTACTGCCCCATGGAATGCTTTTAGATCTGTTAGTGCTACTGCCCGTGGAATGCTCAGGGATCTGTTTGTACTGCCCCATCGGATGCTCAGGGATATGTTTGTAATGCCCCATGGAATGCTCAGAGATATGTTTGTACTACCCCATGGAATGTTCTGGGTTCTCTTTGTAGTGCCTATGGAATGTTCTGGGATACGTCTGTGTACTGCCCCGTGCTATGCTATGGGATCTGTCTATGCTGTCCCACAAAATACTGTAGAGTCCGGTTGGATGTATTGATACTGTCCCATAAAGTTCCATTGAGTAGTGCTGCTTCGTGTCCTAGAAGATGCTCTTAGATCTGTTTGTGTTTTCACTATTCCACCGCACGTGCTGCAGACTCGCAGAGATCGGCATCATTCGTACTGCCCCATCAGCAGTGGCGAATGCCAGCTGATACTGCTGGCTCTGCCTCTGCCCCACTAAATGTAATCAAATTCTTCGGAAAAGTGTTTCTGCCAGTCCGTGGAAAGCATTGCAGGTATGTTGAGACGTGCCCGGGTTGTCCCGTTAAAAGTGTGCTAAGCGTCAAGTGCGCACTGTCCCTTTAAACGTGATGCCCTGGTCTAGATGCTAAGTGCTGCTACTATTCCATTGAAAGTGCTTGAAGGAGTGAAGCGCGCACTGACCCTTTAAATGTGATGCATTGTTCTAGATGCTAAGTGCTGCTACTATGCCATTAAAAGTGCTTGAAGGGATGAAGCGCGCACTGTCCCTTTAAACGTGATGCACTGTTCTAGATGCTAAGTGCTGCTACTATGCCATTGAAAGTGCTTGAAGGGGTGAAGCAGGTGGTGTCCCTTTAAATGTGATGTAGCTGTGGATGCGAACTGCTATCACTGTCCCATTGGTGCGGTTACAGGTTTTGGTTATGAATTGCCGGTAATTTGCCTGATTTATTCTTCGTAATGTATTGGGTGAGACACTGCATTTGTAGCTGCTGTTATCACTTCACTGTTAACTCATTCAAGACAGTGGGGATTTTGCAGGCCATACAATCAGGGAAGAGCCAATGTAGTTACTTGAAAGTGCCAGCTCTATCTGTAAAGTGGAGCTACCGACTAAATGAATGCCGTCATGTTGGAAAGTGCTGGCATCGCCCCAAGTAAAGTGCTGTGTTCTTCGTTGTGAAGTGCGGCAAACAAGTACATTAAAGGCGCTCAGTTAGAAAAATTTAGAAGTGCCTTACGCCCACCTAGGCAGTAGTGTAAGGTTTGTTTATTTGTTTATTGTTTATGTTGGCCTTCATGTCCTTTTCTTTAACATCAATGGTGTTCTTGCAGAGTGTTGTGGGAGCAACTTTGATGTATTGGTCAAATCTTTGTGTCTACATCCAACTGTGAAGGATTTTATTTCTTTTTTAGAGTTTTTCAGTAGATCAGTTTGTCAGGTCTCCTTATGACGTGTATATGACGTCGACATGGTCGTGTGTGATGACAGGCCCCATTGGATGATTATCAGTGTCACTTCTACAGCGCGTAACAGTTGTGCTGCGGATGAGTGTGACATCCTTGGCCGGGAAGAAGAATGTATAGTGGCCAAAGCAGTGTTGGCAAGTGTTGGCCTCAATGGGGTTCTTCCTTTGGGGATCTATAAAATCAATCAGCTAATGGACAATTTCTGTGGCATTATGATCTAAAGAAAGAGCGGGTCATCCCTACATACTCTACAGGGACCTACAGCTGTAGTCGTGGGCACAAAGACATGTTGGGCCAGTCCGGGGCAACTCAGCAAGGGGACTTCACGGTGCCACACCTTCTTGAAGGTTTGTAGAACACTAGCCATGAAAGGACAGATGCTTATTTAACAGATCAAATATATTTTTTTACGTTTTCATTTTGGAGGGTTTTGCATCAACATAGCAGCTAATGGGTAGCGTAATATCACTTTGATTGTCAACGGTGGGACACTACTCAAGCCTTTGCCTGTCCCCTTGAAAGCAGAAACACTTCCTTAGTTACACAGGTGGTATAGTCCAATTTTACCAATTGATAAGTGAAATTTGTGTTACAAAATCATCAAAACCAGGTCCTGTTTTTCAGGAATTTGTGATTGTGGCCCATACATAGTGGAGGACAGGGGGGAGGGTGTAGAGTCCAAGGAAGTAATACTAAGGCCTAAGAATAAGCAAAGATCAGCGGCGGGCTGGCCTGTCTCAAAACTGGGACATTTTCTGAAAAGATCAGTGTCTCTGAAAGCTTGTGAGGGTCGAGACAGAGTCAGTCGTTTCTCAGGCAAACATGCTTAATTTGTGCTGGTGGATGCATGTTGTATACTCGGGCGTTCAATATTTGGGCATCCAGAATTATTTTTAATTTCCAAAGATTGACCTTGTGCAATAGAAAGTGAGGCAGGCAACGGAGGAAGAAGCAGGAAGAGAAAGATACGACCGCAACAGTGATAAAAGCAGGAATCGGGATAAAAATAATCCCAGCTGTGAGGTAAGAGGCAGGGTGGAAGTGTGTAGTGGAAGAATCAGGCCTGGGGTGGAATAGAAACTAGGCTCCAAGTTTTCTATTGTGCCTGCGAAAGGCTTATCCTTTGCTCACAGCTTATATCTAGAGAGATGGGTGGGTAGGTGAGTGAATAAATGGATGGTAATATGGACAGAAGGTCTTAGTTTGATATGTGTTTCGATGCAACAGGATGGATGGGTGGGGATGGATGAATGGTTGGGTTGATGTGTTAGGTTGGCTGAATGGGTGGGTGAATAGAAGGATGGGTTTTGCTAGTTTGATGGATAAAGGGTTTGGATGGATGAATAGATGGGGTTGGATAAGTGGGTGGGTGGATGGGTCATTTGGGTGGTTTAGTTGGATGGGTAAGGATGGATGGGTTATGATTTATGGATGGATAAGGGGTGAATAAAAATACAAAAGACAAATGTATAGCATTTGACTCGAAAATGGTCACACAAAAGTGTCTGATATTAGCACAGCAATGACGTGTGATTAAAAATACTCCCGCCCGCGCCTGCATAATTGTGAGCATCCTCACAATGCGCCCATATTGCTCTCGCTGGCTGATGCTCACCCGGATCCATTAATGATTGTTCCCAGGGCAATTTTGTCTGCAAGTGTGTGGTTTTTACACCAGTTCTTTGGAATTACCAAATAAATAGTATTGGGTTGTTCTCCATTAACTCCTTGCATGCTGATGACGAGCTCAGTTCGTCATGCAGCATGGTGGCCGTGTGCTGGTGACGAGCTGAGCTCGTCATGGCCTCCGCGGAACGCCCACACGGGGATAATTACCCCGCTGTGCTGGGCGTTCCATTGAGTGGGCATGGCCAGGCCGAGCTCAGCTCGTCATCAGCACACGGCCACCGTGCTGCATGACGAGCCGAGCTCGTCATCAGCACCGCGACGCCGCGCGCAGCCCCCCTTCCCTCGCGCCGTGGGGGATTTAGCCCCGCGGCGATGGAGTTAAGCTTCTATTGCCAGCCGTCTCTATTCGAGTAGCATGTGGGTTGGCGGGATTCAAATGTCCCCCATTGCACTTTGCTTCCTTCTTCTCACAAAGGGCGTGCAGATGTTAAGTGTCTTGCTGCATCTTCCATGGCATGTGCGAGCTATATCAAAAATGTGTGCAGTCACCTCGAGCCTACAAGTTTCTTCAGTGGGTTTCGCTTTTGAATCCAGTTCTGGATTTGCTCTGGTAAGCTCTCGGTCAGCATGAGCCCTTGACCATGAAAGATCATCCACCTTGTACCACCCCTAAGGACCATCGGAGTTTCAGTGGGTGGCGGGGTGGTAATCTGATAATTTGGAATCAGGGAGGGCATCATGGTGGGGCAGCTGGGCCCCGGCCGGCAATAAAAGTAAAACCTATTGTAGGGCGGTACATACTTCACCCACTGTCCATCTCATGCCGGTCATACACCTGAAAGAAATTTGTCCGCATATACTATAAAATCAATAGATCAATCTACAAGCAACATGAAAGCCTTTCCAAACTATATCTATATTTTAGTATTTCTACTGGTGGTTGTCAAATCTCACTTCGGGGCTCTAACGGAGTCAGTATATATTGATGAACATCATGATTCCTGTAATAGGCAATTTTTCCTTAATTCGCTTACCGCTTAAACTTGTTTATCTACTTTAGTTGATCATTGTCGTACTAAATCCTATTTTACGTCATCAGTGACATACTAAAGTTTTCAATGTGGCTTTAAGTTTAGCTGATATAATGTTTGCTGTGCTCTCATTTCTCACATGTGTCTCAGTCATTTTTTAGTTATTCCTGAAAGACATTTCGGCATTTTGGCCATTCACCCCCCCAAACTTAGAGCTGCCTTTATCAAATGCCTCAGAACATTCTACGAGGAGCAATGTGTATCTATACCTATCTATGATAAACGCGGTACTTCTACCACTTGTGAGTTTACCCCAAGGAATTGCTGGACTGAGATGTCGAGATCATATACTGTAGGTGACGGGCCGGGCCACCAGGGGGGCCCCCTCCATGTGCTTTGCAGTGGGCCCCCCTCAAGTTTCGTTACACCACTGAATATTGGGCGTATGATGGCCCTTGGATTGGTTGTAGAGCGGTGTTAAACGTTTGCCCCTTGTAGACCAGCTTGTTTGAATAGTGCCTGGGGAAGGCCATTAGGGCCAGGGGCACAGTCGGCTCTGCGTCTGGTGATGATGCACTCAATTCTTGATTCAGAACAAAAAAAAGACAAGGGGGTGCAGGTGGTCTGCAACAGCTGTGATTTCACGGCCCCTCAGCTGCTGAAATGATTGAAAATGTACGACCTAGGCATGTTCAGGCACGTTGCCATTATTGGCTGCTTCCTGACCTTTTCGAGGTTATTGATGTTTGCCCAAAACGTTTGGGAGTTGCTGCTTTTGCTGGCTGCGAGCAGTTTGGCCCAAAACATGTTGGCATGGTTATTATTGTGCTCCCAGACTTTGCTTTTGTATTGTCCCTAACTTTTGCCATGATATTTTTATTTGAACAATTGCAGGCCAGCAGTGTAGTTCCCTGTTTGGAACCCTTTAAGGAATCTGATGGGGGAGGCTGAGGGGCCTTGCCAGCTGAGAGCCAATTGGTGGCCTTTGCAAGGGGCTGGTTTTTGACAGGCCAATATATTTGTTACTAAAACCTCCCACGCGTTAATTGGGTTTTGAGGGTTATTTCATGAAGTAGCTTGAAAGGTTTCAAGCACTGATCCCAGTTTACCATGGAATCCATCCAGAACAGCCTCTTTAGGTTCCTTGTATGTGGCATCGTTCCCAAAAGCTGAGCTTCCTTGTGGGTTTGAATATCAAGGTTCATTTGAATGCATTGTGGGAAATTGTAGCTTTCTGAGCATTGCTCGATTCTGAATGATTCGATGTGGGGGGACAATAGCCCGTTCACAAGTGTGTAATCTAGTATTGACTTTGCCATACATTAAAATGTGTAGGATGGGGTGGCTGATACTCTTTTAATCGGCCATTGAGGGATCTTAGGTTGTGAAATGCGCAATGATTTTTAAATGATTCACCGAGGTTATTTTTTTTTAGATATCTTGGTTTTACTTGGAAAATTATCCCCCAGTAGGTGCCAGGAGAGGTTATTATCTTGTCCGCCTTTGGGTACCAAAAACATGAATGTTTAATTCACCTGTGATGATTAGGAAGGAATCCCTATATTCTGCTATGGACTCAGTGATGACTGATGCTTAGTTATGAACGAGGTCATTTTTTTGCTTTCTCGATCGGGTTATGAAGACATCTATTATTAATAGTTTGAAAGCTGGCTGCTGGGGCCCATTTTCGAGCTGCACTTGTTGCAGCCAGGAAGGAGTCCACTGATTCTAATTTATGGATTTGTAAGGCTGATTTGGACGAGACGGAAATTGATGTTCTTCCCTTTGGTCTGCCTTTGCCCCACCAAAACATCTGGCTGCCCTTCGTCAATCTAGACCACTGCTTGGGGAATGTGGCACATTCCTGTTCATAAACGAATGTATCTGAATTGTCATTTCCGTTCTTCTGGCAGCATGAGAGAAGCGCCGTGATTGCCTGTGTGCCCTGAATTTGAACCCTGGTTTTGCGCTGGGAGTCTGTGCCTGCTCTCTCCAGCCCGCCAAGGCAGCTCGGCTTGAGGCATCTCAGTGCGCATGTCGGTCTCGCCGTCCTAGGATGACCTGCTAGACCCACATGCGCACTGAGCAGCAGTGCCCACCTCTCCTCCTATGCCGTCATCACAATGGCCCACACCCCTAGATTCAGCCCTAGGCTCGGCCCTATGGGGTCAAATATAATGATAATAAACCTGTGTTATGATTTTATTTTATAAGGTTTGCATCTGTGCTGACAGCGGGTGGGGGGCGACGCTCCTCCTCCATAACAGAGGCGTGTGTTGCTGTTTTGAAAGACCGAAGTTCCATGGAGACAGTTTCTACCCACTGCTGCCCTCTCATTAGAGTGTTCATGGTGTTTGTGCACACCTGTGTGCGTGCCAAAGAAAGATGCCACCTGTTGTTGTTGAAGCAAAATATTTGGGAGTGCACGCAAACATACAGGTTTTGAGTGTTGAATGTATTTTGTCTGGCCACCCCAAAAGACGCTCTTCTGCCTTCCTTACCCTACATTTCTTTATTGCATAAATCCGCCACATTTGAGTATTTGTCAGAAGTTTCATCTTCCTGTGTATATCTCTGCAGATTACGATTCTTTGACTCACAATATCTGAAACTGTGACTGATGGGTTTTATGTGCACCTAAAAGGACCATTAGTTCCCAAAAAATCTGCAAATGGTCATTGAGTATTCTGTTCATCCTTTCAATAAACTGACATGTTTTAGAGCTCTTAGAGACAGAGGACGCAGCTGTAATATAAGTTATATAAAAAGCTAAAAATATACACTGCGTGCCCGTTTCACAAAGGTAAAGTTACACTTATGTGTAAATTTGCGATTTTTTGCAATTCACAAGGAAATTTTAAGAGTAGTATCTTTACGACTGTGGAGTCTCCGCACTCGTGCGGGATGCTCGGCCATTAAAAAGGTAGGCAGTCATAAAGATACTACACATAGAATGGCTTTTTGAAGTGCAAAACATTGTAAACTTACACTAGAGTGGAAGTTTACCTTAGTGAATCAGGCCGAGTGTTGACCTGCCTGTTGTTTCTACTAGCAGATCTTTCAGCCCGAAGGCTGTACTAAGTAAAAGGTAGAGTAAAGAGGAAAAGAACAGGCAGGAAAAAGGAACTGTGCATAACAAGAATGGACTCTCATGCTGCTAACAATTACCAACATCAAACCTGGCACTGATAAAGTACCAACTTTGCTTTTCCATCTACAATTATTGACATAAAATAACACTTGCACGTGACACCATGTTAATTATTTCCAATGTTTATATGGTGCTTACTTCTTTGCAGCTTCACAGGCAATAGTTACTTTAACGCGTGTACCACATAAATGCAGGTCATCTGGTCATTTGTAATTGTGCGGCTTTGGCGTTTTGGAAAACGGCCACTACAACGCAGCCGTTTCCACGCAAGCCTTTACCACGCATGCATTAGAACGCATGCCTGGTTACCACGAAAGCCTTTACAAGATGCGTAATAAAGGCATGTGTGGTAAAGGCAAAAAAAGGGGGGTTGGGGATCTCCCCCCAAAAAAGTGTGAGGGAAAAAAAGAAAAAGAAAATGAAGTGAATAAGCGAAGTGGAGGCAATCAGTGTCGTTAGAGAGGAAACAGAAAGAAACTTCCGCTTTCTCTTTACGACATAGGACGTCATCAAGGAAGATGAAGGAGAAGAGACGACGTGAAGCGGTAAGGGAAATTTTAATTTTAAAAAAAAGATTGAGGGTTAAGGGCAGGGGTAATTAGATGAAGGTTTGGGGACTCGGGGGACACGTAAGGGTAAAGGGGAGGGGTATAACCTTTCCCAATAGTATGCCCTTACCATGCATAAATTTTCAACGAAAATCGTTGTAAATCTATGCGTGGTAATGAAATATTTGTGGAAAAGGTTATGCATGAAAAAAGCATTCTGTTGTAACGAAATGCGTTGTAACAACATACAACCTGGCGTTTTCTGCATCCTTGAGGATTTCTGGCACTTGTCACAAAATCACCGTTATCTTCATAATTTGCAAATTTCAGTAAATAAATGTTTTTTGCTCAAACAAATCAAAGCTTCCTTAAAAAGCCTCAAAACGTGGTGCTGCCTAGTGGCAGATCCTTTGAAATGGTTACTGATCAACCTTCAGGCGATGATTGCTGTATACACAGTGCATAATTTGAGCAGGTGGGGGCCACCAGCAATCGTTTTTGGGGACTGCATTTAATTTTCCTCATCAGACTTTGAGCCAGAGCAAGAGAGGTAAAAACACAAAAGAGTGAATGAAAAAGGAGGCGACAGATGGAAAAACAGTGCAAAAGAAAGAAAGCATGGATGAAAAAGAATCTGCAAGAGTTAGATAAAGGGTTAGGAAGTGTCTGGTCAAAGATGAAAGAGGCATGGGATGGAATCAAGACTATGTAGACCTGGGGAGGAGCCGCGCCAGCGACCAAGATGGCCGCTTGAGCATCGGCTCCGCCGGCCGCCACATCCTGATCAGCCATTCGGCATAGTATCCTGAACCCCGTCCCTACCATCGGGTGGGGGACCAGCGCCTGAGTCACCGGGTGAAATTCTGGTTCGATTGGACGCTTCGGCAACCGATTATCGTCGTCGGAAAAATTGGGGCCTATGATCTCGGATGCCGGGACCTCAAGTGTGGAGCTGCCCGTGACGGAGTGCGACAACAGCGGCATCTCGGACCGGAAGTGACCGGTCGGAGCTTCCTTTGTCGCAGCGGGGCGACGCACGGGACGTCCTGGGTCTCCCCACCCTGGTCGGAGGCTAATTATGGAAGAACCTGCCTGGGCTCGACTGAAGAGTGGTGGGTTTCCCCTGCCTTTGCGGTGGCAATGGCATCAAGAGGTGACTCTGAGAAGCCTCAGCTGATAATATCGAAAGGCACTCGGCAGGTCCAGACAAAAAAAATCGACAAATATGCTACCTCCAAGGGATCCCCCGCCGATGCGAAAAGAGCCCCGGCGGGGGGCAGGGATGGTGAGCCGCTGGAGGATGATCCCACTATGAAGTGTAGTGTAGTTCCTATCTTCCCAATAGGCTCTGCGCATTGGAATAATACCTACAGCAGTAAAGGCCTAGGCCAGACGTTAACTAGGTCTACTACTGTCGATACTAGACTTAAGTTTTGGGTTTGCCAGCGTAGCTCAGAGTTCGCTAGAAACTTTCTCGAATGTTCAAGGAGGAATTAACTTCCCTGATTAGACAAGAAGGGATTTAGTTTCTGACAACCATAGAACATGACAACTTTGCTCTCCCCTAATCAAGAGTGTATCTCCAGAGTCGTGTGAGCACAAGGCAATTATTTTACTCAGTCAGTACGTGCATTCTTAGTCTCATCAGATTGTAGAGAAAAGGAAGAGACGGGCGTGTTCAATAAAAAGGTGTTATTTATTGATCAGTCTCTTTTCTCGTACAAGAGAAATGGATCGATATTATTGCAATACTTATGGTTAAGTAAAGTGCATACATTAAAAGCAATAGTATAAAGTAATACTGTAAAAACATTGATATGGTTTCTGAGCCATATGATGTTTAAAATGATTAAAATATATTTACATACACATATACATTTGACTAAACGTACTCAACTGGTGTTTCTAAATACGCCTACCCCGTGTACTAAGTCTAATGCGTGGGCGGGAATAGAAAGTTACAGTTTAAGTTAAGTTTGTTTTTGCCAAGTGAATAACTAAAGAATTCTCTGTGAGGGGTTATTCAGTTCTGTACCTGGAAGTTAGGATGAATGAGGAATGGTATCTCTTTCTCTGCTCTCGATATTCCAGGCTGCCTGCGAGGGCTGCCCGAAAGCGCCGGTGCTGGGTCTCTCGGCAGGAGATAGCAGCGCGTCTCTCAGCGCGTCAGGAAGGCGGGGCTGCTGCCAGCGGGGTCTGCTCTGCTTCTGGGCTTCGGCAAGTATGGCTGCTCCGTCTCGTCACCACGCGTGTGTTCGCATAGGGCAAGATCGGCAATATTTATACCTTAAAGGTGCCGAGATTGACGTAAGGATGGACATAGATACGTCAATAAAGATGTCATACGACTTGCTCGTTAGCACATTCTTTTACTGAAGTTCTCTGTGAAATCAAAACAATGGCCGCACGGATTTTCCAGGTTGTCATAGGTTTGATTTGTTATGAGAACGTCGTATGCCTTATCAGGGGCTGGAGGAATGTCGCTTGTCTAATTAGATCTCAAGCGTTATGACCTAATCAGATAACACGTTCCTGTGCCGTAGTGTGACTGCGTCAGATAACGGTATCTGCATCATGGGGGCTTTTCTTGCCTCATGGGCTGACTGTTAGTTAACTTGATAGTTAGTTTAACCAGAATAGGGTCAGGAATAGGGGGATCGATTCAGAACCTATAGGAATACATGACACCCACTCCACGCTAACTATGGTCATATTTACTAATCTATGCATAGTATAACATAGTACAACATACTATAGAGTATAGTGTATACCTCACCACCCCAAAATACATAAATGCATTTTGAAATTTTCAAATATACTGAAAAATTGCAGTCATATATATTGTATGCACTTAAGCTATGAATTAAACGCTAAAGTAAACACGCATTTGTAGACATTATTGCTTATTTGGTATATGAGAAATACACATGAAATGGCTCTTAATATGGCTATACAGAAAGAAAGTTCGAGACCATTTCATCACATAATAAAATATTTGTGAACATACCAGCGGGCAACTAAAGTTTATAAAGTATCTAAAAATAGAAATCTTAGTTCTCTAGGAATAGTTTCTTACTTTAAGCAGAAGATAAGTGTCCCGAAAATTTTGTAAAAAATAATTTGGGGCTGCTAAAAAATTGCTGTCCGTGAACTGGTGGGAAAAATTGTTCATGTGACTTTATTTTTTAAAGTTGAAGGCCGAATTCAGGGAACGCCGTGTGCGAGCTTGCTCAAAAGTCTCTATTTCTGTTCTGGAGAGAACATCATATCATTAAGGCTTTCGAAAAAACTGTCAACAGCTTCATGGGAAAGTTCCACTAAGTCGGAAATAGGTGTAACCATGCATTCGTGCGCATGATTGTCTCAATTGACATTCTGATTCGCATTGCTGACAGAAGGTCGTACCTGATCGATGCTGCTTTCATCTTGAACTTCACTACTCTTCAATCGTAGTGGTGAAGATTCCACGAATGCCGTCATCAGGATTGGCAGCCTTTGAGGGCAGCACAAAGCGTGAACCTTGGTAGGAACCAACAATGGGGTCGATTCCGATCCGGTAAAATGCGCTCCGAATCGTCGTACGGAGCGTTTTTTGCCCGTACGAATCGTACCCGTAAACGTCCCGTACGTACGACGAAGTACGATCCGTACCAGGAGCCGAACTCCGTACGAGTCGTACAGGACTCCGTACGAATCGAATCTCCGTACGAGTCTCACTCGGAACCCGCTGTACGCGACATCACTACGGTTCGCGGCTGGTTTTTACGACCCAGCAAGTACGATTCGTGTCGGGTACGCACCGTACGACCCTTTTCCTACGGGAGCTGAAAACAGTCGTAAACGCAGAGTTCGCGCCGAAAAAGGTATGGGACGCCCCCCCCGGGTACGGCACGTACCCCGCATGATCGCAGGGGTACGCGCCGTACCCCTGTGATCATGCGGGGTACGTGCCGTACACCCAGCGTACATGGGGTACGCACCGTACCCCATGTACGGTGGGTGTACGGCACATACCCCATGTGCGCTGGGTGTACGGCACGTACCCCGCATGATCGCAGGGGTACGGCACGTACCCCTGCGATCATGGGGGTACGCGCCGTACGGTGTGTAGGTGATCGTGCGCTTTTCCGTACGAATCGACGTGTACCGTACGAATCGCGTCCTGGTCGGAGGATCGGGATCGGAATCGTCCGGTCGTACGGCGTCCGTACGAGTCGTACGGAAACGGCTCCGGATACGATTCGTACGGACGGGGATTTTACCGGATCGGAATCGACCCCAATGTATCTGCATCCACTGGCGCATCCGATTGTAGCGTCAGACAGGTGTCTAACACGCATTCTTCTCCGCATAGCAGACACCTCAATACAGGTAAAACACATCTTTGCCACATTGGTCGAAATGATAGAAACCAAGTCATGTTCAGGTCTCTAAGCCGGGAGAGTCCCAGGATTTTTGATATCCGGTCCCGGTATCCAATGGCTAGGATTGTTTCTTCCATTGTCGCGAGAGTTTGATCTGTGACATGGGTTGCCATAACGAAAAATAAGGACTAAGAATAGGATTCCTGCAATTAGTCCCAGGATCAGGGGAAGTCCGCCAAAAATCGAATGGACGAAATCTGGAAAAATACCCAGTATGGCTTTGAATGGTGTTAATGCCATCGAAAATACTGTCTTAAATACCTTTGAGACCCCAGTGGTATCAGAAATATTTAAGATTTCGCTCAGGATTTCCGCGAAATGTACGGGGGAATTAGTTGATAATAATGTATGTATCTCTGCAGTCGTCCTTGCGACTTGTAGATCATACGTTTCTTTTGATGACGAGAGCCTTGTAGGCGTTTGAAGAAGCACTGTTTTCATTCTGCTTAAAGTATCTATTCGAATAGAAGTAATTTTCAAACTGGGCCATGCCCTTGCCTCCCTGTCTGGAAAGGAGCTGGGGAACAAAGAACGTCCACAGCACTTGACCTTCGCAGTCGTAGTGACTAGATAAGGAGTCCCGGGCATAAGACTACAACATTTGCGGTCTACAATAAGAATGTAACTCCCATTATAGAGTCTTTGAAAGAATGGTTCTATTTCAGTTGCAGGTGCGCCTTGCTGGTGACATGAAAGGTTGTATGAATTCCCTTCACAGGCTCCATGCAAACTAATTCCGTTACACAGAAGCGTGCCGCTTAGTGACATAGCACAATTGTTGCCACTAAGAAACACTTTCTGTCCTTTATTACTGACACATGCATGTGAATAGGGCAGGTTCCAAGTTGTTTTAAGGTACCCCTTCCCCAATTTCTCGTACATGCCAGCCTGTATATATTTTTGGCAGTATTGAAACCTGAAGGTTGAGATTGGAATATTTATGATTCCGTGGATTATCCATTCACTGACAGGTCGTTCTGACATTGTCATTGGTAATCTTTCTAGTTTTTCAATGCTCAAGATTGTATAATCAGCACCCTTTTGCGCCATACCGATTTGTCTATCAGTAAGGTTAAAGATTTGGAATAGTGACGTTGTGTTGATTAAACGCCAAGGCACATAGCCTGAACGCAGATTTTGTAACGTCCAGCCAAGCTGTACAATAGAACGCAATTGTGACTGACCATGTTGTAATAACAGTAAGTCTTGCGATAATATATCGATTGCTGAAGACACAATGCTGTCCAATGAAAAAATTCTGGAGGACAGAGTCATTAACCCATTGTCCACTACAGAAAGTGATTTTTCCAAATTAATACGGTCAATTTCCCGTATTCTCTCTGCTGTTTCAATTTGATTAACCTTCCAGGCCTCATTGTATGCTGCATATACAGAGGCTGCTATGAAACGCTTTTGACGCTGTTTGCGTGGTCCCATTATGAAATCACGCAAGTCAGCACCATCAGTAAGTAAAGTTAGGTGTTGCTTAATTTCAGGCAGTGTGGAAGTTTGTAGCCACTGAAGGCATAATTTGCCCACACTGTAGGTTGTTATTATCCCTGGGTGATGTCTTTGGGGATATCTAGGGTCTGGCCTGGTCATTTTGAACCCCTGTGTTTTATTCAGGAATCTGTCTTGACAGTTATTTGTATCTGTGGGCCAGATCAACCATTGTTTCCAATCAGGATGTGTTCTGTTTTTGTTTAATATATGGTTTAAGTCTATCCCTTCATCCGTATCAGAGCTATTGCTAAACATTGTTGGCTTTGGAATAGACGGTTTATTTAAATCTTTGATTTTTGCTAGGCCAAGACAGGTGGTTTGTTGAACAGTGTCATTTAAAAATATCATTTGTTCTGGGATCATGCAAGCTCTAAACAAAGCTTCTAAACCCTGTATTTGCCATTCTTTTGTACCCCAAACACTTTTCAAATCAACATTTTTGTCCCAATAATCAAATCCTAAAGTATTCATTTCTTCGAAGAATGAATCTGAATATATCAACTTTGTGTTGGTTATCATGGTTTTCATCCCTGTCTTGTTTGACAATTTAAAATAAAATGTTTCAGCATTACTTGTGTTAAAACCTGAAAAATATGAATATTTGTCGTAAACGGTTCTTGAGCTCCCTTTTGGAGGTGTTGCACAATGTTCCCATTGATTATAATTTAAAACATTTCTAGGTTGTGCAGATTTATGTAAAAAATGGTTACCATAGTGGTTATAGCAATACATTCTATCATAATTTGTAGAACCTTGCAAATAATCATGTTTTGTAAATTTAGCAGACATTACTAAGTCAGACATCATGTTATTAATGCTTTCGAAGTCCCAATCATCAGCAAATGAGTTTGGTTTTGCAAAGTCACTCAAGGAGATCTTGATTTGGTGTGGATATTTCAGGATCTCGACCGGACCATAAATTTCATAGTCAGTGTTGTCCCAGGCTACCCCACCAGGTATAGGATTGGCTGTGAAGTTGGCTGAAGAAAGTTCTCTTTTCTCGACGTGTGAAGATGTGTGTGGTTTGAGGACCAAGTTGATGTTCTGACTTGCTGTGTCCATTTTAGCATATTTTCCCTCAATGAAGCGTCCCAAAGTTAATACCATGATGAGCCAAAGTATGAGGATAAATGCACCAAAACCCACCCAAAATTCAATCCATGGAGAAATCAGATATGTTTCTTTCAGTTGGTTCAAAAGTTCCTTAGCTTTGTCTTTAAAGGATTTTGATGATGGCTGTGTCTTTGATTCACTGAGGCTTTCAGAGGAATCATCGAAGTTGATGAAGTAGCCGGATGCAGTTCTGTCAATTGTTCCAATTGCTTCAGGATTTTTGTTTCTTGCATTTTCACTTGGTACTTCATTGTAGATTGGTGTGTCTCTGCTAAATGTTTTTATTTGGGTTTTCAGAGGTCTGAGTTCTATTGCATCGTTGCATAGTCCTTGTTGTTCTTCTGTAGGCATTTCGAATGTGATGAGCCTCTTTGTTAGGACCTCTGTACTGGTAGCAAACCTTGGTGTTCTGCTACTTATTGGGAGTCCACTTGGCCTACTGTTTGTTATCGGCCACATGTTGTGGTTTTACCAGGTCGATGGATACAACTCGGTTCTCCTTTTTACCAGCAAGTGGCGGTAGTACAACTGATCTTGTCCCGTTGACAGACAAGACAGGAACTGCTTTTCTGTAAGAAGGCCCAAATTCCTTCTTTACCGCGATCTTCTTCCTGACTAGATCCCCGACTTTTGGAATCCAGACAGTTCTTGCTGGGACAGGTGGTGATTCTTCAGTGGTTGTTGGCTGTTGTTTCAACTGTATGTTGCTCAGGTCTTTTCTTGTTTTGTTTAAGTCCTGCAAAATAGCCAAACGGTCTTTGACATCAAAGCTTTTTTCTTTAACCACTGAAGTCTGACTGTCGAGGTCAGAGATAATCATTCTAGTTCCAAATAATAATTCGTACGGACTGAATCCCTTCAGAGAATTTCTTGGCAAGTTATTTAGACTACGTTGGACACTTATTAGATGTTTGACCCACCCAGCTCCCGAACCTAATATCCTTTCCATTATAGATTGCTTTCTGCCTTGGTTTTTTCTTTACACCATCCCGTACCCTCAGGAAGGAAGTGAGAAGATTCCCGCTGGACTGTGCTCATTCGGCCATGTTTCCCCCCAGGCTGGTGGGCTTGAGTGAAAACAATGGTCGAACGTAGCATGCTCTTAGCGTATATGCCATTTAGACTCGCAAATCTTTGTATAACAGTCCGGACGTCAGCCGAGTGCTGGTGATCTACATTATAAGTGGAAACTAGCTTGTATATGTTAATCGCAAGCCCTGCTTTTTATTGGTCATATTATCTGCCTTGATACGACTAGGTATTAAACTGTTTCTCTCCCCACTGCGATCTCTGTTGCAGTTTGGGCAGTTTTTTACAAACATGGTGTAATGCAGGCTCATGCCTGGCCACCAGTACCGTGATTGTAATTCTTCCAGAGAATCTTTCAGTTTGAGGTGTCTGAGACCCTCGCCCATATGTGCGTCTGCGATTAACAAGCTTCTCCTGTCCATGTTTGGAATCACTCTATCCCCCACTCCAGGGATTCGAGCAAAAGGGACGGAGTTTGCATCGATTATGTATGTATAATTGAGTGGATAGTTGATCGGTAACGCTGAGCAGTCGCCTTTTGATGACGTTTTCACCGCCAGCACTGTTTCACCGTCAATGTATTTTAATGTACGCTTTTTTCGAACTACGGGAGCCGATTTAGTGGCTGCCGCTGCGGCTGTTTCAGCCAATGAATTCCCTACAACGTGAACGCCATCACGCTGATGACTCAGTGAGTGTGTCACGTGAGTCCTTGGTAGTTCTTTTTGTAAAAGAGCTATTTGTTCCCAGAGCAATTTCTGCTTTATTGGTGCATCTGTGTCATCTTTGTAATCATTCTGAATCCATGTCTGCATATCCTTGTTATATGCTTTGACGCAGTAATATGAATCTGACACTATAAGTGTCGGGAATTCGCGATCCTCATTATCTAGCGCCATCTTCAATGCTATTATTTCAGTTTGTAGTTCTGAATTAATTTCTACTGAGTGTGATTTTGTTAATAGAGGTCTTAGTTTACCTCCGCGCCACACTTCTTTTGTAATCTCACATGTGGGGTTGTATGCATGTTCTCCCCAAACGGAGGGTTGAGCATGTCCGTCTGTATAGATTACACAGGCGTAATGTCGTAGAGGCAGAATGTCGATTGGCAGAGGATACGTCTTTTCATATTTTAGATTTTTTAATTCTTCTAGTTCTTTAGAAAATTGTCAACCAGGCTATACTTGATAATTCATATCCTACGTATAAGACCGTTAAATGGGCAATACTGGATTTTTTAAAGTTGAATTTGTAACCCTCTGCTGCGAACCCAAGTATTATGGTGTTCACTCTTTTTAAGTGAGTATCCAAGTCATCGTCTGTTAAGTAAATGTCATCGACATAAGATAATGCTTCATCATCATATAGTTGCAGTAATTCTGTTACTCTCGCTGAGAATACCCCCGGGCTGTTCTTGTACCCCTGGGCTAACCGACAGAATTGCTTTTGAGTGCCATTTACTGAGAATGCAGTTAAATATCTGCTCTCTGGTGCTATGTTTTGACAAAAGAATCCATTGGAGATGTCCAAGGTTGTTTTGTATTTTTTGCGCACTATGTTATTCATTAGTGCAGCACTGTGTGAGTTTTGCACTGCAAAGGTTTTGCAACATGTGTTAAGGTGTCGGTAATCCAAAACTAGACGATATGAATTGTCTGGTTTGGAGACCGGAAACAAAGGATTGTTCATTTGTGAGGTGCAAGTTTCAATCACCCCCTGGTATTCTAGCTGATCTAGTATTTCATTTACCTGTTTTTTAGCTTCTTGCTTAATTGGGTACTGCCTTTGTGCAGTAGGTTGTGATTTTAACTGGATTTTGTGAGGAGGAGAATCCTCATCCCATCCTACATGATTTTTATATAAAGCAGGTGCTAAGGCCACTGCCCACTTTCTAGCAAGTGTGTATTTTTTATGAATCGGTATTTGATTCGAGAAGGCAGGCATAATTACTTCTTCGCCATGAGGGCACTCCCTGACAAACTCTGGTGGCCAGTCTTTTTCAGCTAGAAGGATGTCATAACCCTTGGAGAGGTTATCCCAAAATAGTCCCCTTATTTTCCTAGTCTTATCTCCCTCTATACGTAATGTTATCTCGTATATCTTGTGGGGTTTGCTAACTCTGGTGTCTGCAGTTTCCACTTGAAGATATTCATTCGTGTCCACTGTCTCCAGATGATTCATAAGGACTTTGCGAGCTATGCTCACTTCTGCTGCGCTGTCTAGCATTGTCTGAGCCCACTCTCCGTTTTTCAGTTGTGTCCTCAGTATTCTCGGCATTGTTAACTACCTTGATAATGGCTACCTTCTTTTTTGGAAATTGTAATTTCTTTTTTTGTTGAGCAGGTTCCTTGTCTTTGGACTTGGCGTGCTCTTCTCTTTGTTCTGATCGTCCTCTTCTTTCCGATTTCTGCGAGGAAGTCTGAAAAGATTGAGAGGGACGTGTATCAATGTCTTGATATCTATCGGGTTTTTTAATATTATCCCTATTTCTAAGGTTATATCTTTTCCCAGAGGGGTCACTCTGGGGTGACCTGTGTCTCTGGTTCGGAGATTTCTCCCTTCGCCTAGGAGACCTTCCTCGGGACTGGAATTTCTTTTCTTTAGGATTGGATTGTTTGTTTCCATCCCAGTTCTTTTTTGGTGAATTATTATTAAAAAATATTTTTTCTGGACTTTCAGTCAGTTGCGGTTTTACTGGTATTCCACCTAAACTGTCTCTACCTAGTTCTTCATAGGATTTTTCTATGATTCTGGCAATTTCAGCTGGTTGGTCTGCTATATCTGTCTCTTTTAACCTCTGGCGGATCGCCACGTTTGCTGCTTCACCTTTTATATTGGCTAATAATATAGCCGAGACCTGCTTGAAGTCTTTCAGTAATTTCATACCAAGAGTTAAAGCTGGTTCTGGACCGTATTCATCTTGAATTTGTTTTAGCACATCTGGTATTACCGAAATGGATGGAACACCGTGCGTTTTTGTGTAGATTGAAGCAAAGACTGTACCCCAAGTGTCACAGTCCTCTATGTGTGGTGCGATTCCCATTGGGAGACATATAGTCAGAATCCTGTGTTTTTCTAGCAGGGTGGTGTCAGGAAACACCGCCTCTATTTGGGTGATTTTCTGTGCCAACCAGAATGGTATCTGTTCCCGTTTAGCCGGAACTTTACCTAGGCAGGATTGGATGTTCTGTGGTGTGATTTTATTTGTGTTCCCCTGGTGAGGGGTCAGCTGTGGAAGTTTAATCGCTGGCTGAATTGTTGAAGTCCGCATTACATACTGGACTAATTGTCTATGAATTTTTAGTAATTGTTTTAGCTGTATTAACAGCTCTCCTGTAGACATTCCTTCGATGTCTGGGTGTGGTGTGTATCCGGCTAAGACCGGCCACGTTGCTCCTGGTCTACCTAAAGGACCGAGCCTGGTGATGTGATTATTATGTATTAGGGCGCCATCAAATAAGAGCAAATGCTCTTGGAATTTGAGTGGTACTTCCACCTCCTCGAAAGGAGTGTAAATGTCGGGTGGAACCTCTATTTTGTAATAGTGGAAGTACTTTGTTACAGCATTTGCTGCTGGAAAATGTATCCATTTATAGTATACCTCTGTCTGCCGATATTCGTGTGCCTCAATTACGAATATGACTGTGCCACCTCTAGGTGTCAGTCCATTTTCTATAAGTTTTAAGGTTATAGATTTCCTTTTGGCAACCGGGATGAGTATTATATCCCCGTCCGCATCTAGTGCTGCAGTATCAGCTGCTGCTATTTCAGCTGCTAATCTAACTGCCTCTCTTTCATCCTCATTGTCAGACATTTTACTGTCAATAAGGTTATTTTGTTTGTTTGCAGATCAGGTTTCTTATGGAACAAAGATTAGATGCACAATATTTTGGAACAGTGTATCCTTCAACGTTGACTAAACCAAGAACCTTACATAGGAGTTCCCTCCTGCGAGGTTTTGGAGGATATTACCTTTCACCCACTCCAGACGTCTTTGGAGTATTTGGGAAAAGGGGTCCGAGTGAGAAAGCACGACTGAGTTACTCTAAATGTCTTACGTTAGTTTTATCGCCCTTTCCAAACGCGTTGGGCGCCATGTAGTGTAGTTCCTATCTTCCCAATAGGCTCTGCGCATTGGAATAATACCTACAGCAGTAAAGGCCTAGGCCAGACGTTAACTAGGTCTACTACTATCGATACTAGACTTAAGTTTTGGGTTTGCCAGCGTAGCTCAGAGTTCGCTAGAAACTTTCTCGAATGTTCAAGGAGGAATTAACTTCCCTGATTAGACAAGAAGGGATTTAGTTTCTGACAACCATAGAACATGACAACTTTGCTCTCCCCTAATCAAGAGTGTATCTCCAGAGTCGTGTGAGCACAAGGCAATTATTTTACTCAGTCAGTACGTGCATTCTTAGTCTCATCAGATTGTAGAGAAAAGGAAGAGACGGGCGTGTTCAATAAAAAGGTGTTATTTATTGATCAGTCTCTTTTCTCGTACAAGAGAAATGGATCGATATTATTGCAATACTTATAGTTAAGTAAAGTGCATACATTAAAAGCAATAGTATAAAGTAATACTGTAAAAACATTGATATGGTTTCTGAGCCATATGATGTTTAAAATGATTAAAATATATTTACATACACATATACATTTGACTAAACGTACTCAACTGGTGTTTCTAAATACGCCTACCCCGTGTACTAAGTCTAATGCGTGGGCGGGAATAGAAAGTTACAGTTTAAGTTAAGTTTGTTTTTGCCAAGTGAATAACTAAAGAATTCTCTGTGAGGGGTTATTCAGTTCTGTACCTGGAAGTTAGGATGAATGAGGAATGGTATCTCTTTCTCTGCTCTCGATATTCCAGGCTGCCTGCGAGGGCTGCCCGAAAGCGCCGGTGCTGGGTCTCTCGGCAGGAGATAGCAGCGCATCTCTCAGCGCGTCAGGAAGGCGGGGCTGCTGCCAGCGGGGTCTGCTCTGCTTCTGGGCTTCGGCAAGTATGGCTGCTCCGTCTCGTCACCACGCGTGTGTTCGCATAGGGCAAGATCGGCAATATTTATACCTTAAAGGTGCCGAGATTGACGTAAGGATGGACATAGATACGTCAATAAAGATGTCATACGACTTGCTCGTTAGCACATTCTTTTACTGAAGTTCTCTGTGAAATCAAAACAATGGCCGCACGGATTTTCCAGGTTGTCATAGGTTTGATTTGTTATGAGAACGTCGTATGCCTTATCAGGGGCTGGAGGAATGTCGCTTGTCTAATTAGATCTCAAGCGTTATGACCTAATCAGATAACACGTTCCTGTGCCGTAGTGTGACTGCGTCAGATAACGGTATCTGCATCATGGGGGCTTTTCTTGCCTCATGGGCTGACTGTTAGTTAACTTGATAGTTAGTTTAACCAGAATAGGGTCAGGAATAGGGGGATCGATTCAGAACCGCGCCGCACGGCCACCAGCTGCTGCGTGTGCCCCTCAGCCTTGTCCCTGCCGCGCTGCCTGCCTCGCCGCCGGCTGACTCCGTTGTCATTTGTTTTGCCCTTGTTTTGTTCGCCATTTGTGCTTGCCATCTGTATTCCCTGCCCGTGTTAGCGTTTGTTTTGCCTTTGTTTTGTTCGCCATTTGTGCTTGATAAAGTATATTTTGCCTGTTTATCTTTCCAGCTTGTGTCCTTCCTGTTTGCCCGCCTACATCGCCGCCTTCCCTCCCCGCTTCCCGCCACCACCGCAAGCCCCGCCCCTTTTCTCATTCTGTTCCCTCCCCGCTCCCGCCTCCCAGCTGCTCCGCCCACCCGCGCACTTCGCCTTTATATGGCGACCGTGCGAACGCGCAGCGGTCACGCGCAGCGGGCGCGCCGATTGTGCGCCGAAGGCGCGCCAAAGGTAAGCCCGTCTGCGCCCGTCCGCGACCGGATCGCGACCAGCGCCAGGCCCCCTGGCCTCCGAAGACCCCGGCCGACCCGCCTGACGTACTCCGCCGCCACCCTCATCGCACTCAACACCGGCCGACTCCCAGAATGCCACCAAGCCACTCCACGGCGCACCCACGGACCCTTCAGCTGCCACGCCTGCAAGTTCACCTGCATCCGGACCTGCCTCGCACCAGCACCCGCCAAGTCGAACACCAGCAGCACCCACCTCAAGTGCATCCTGCTCAACACCCGCTCCGTCCACAGGCACGCCATCGAACTCTGGAACCTCCTAGACGCCACAGCCCCTGACATTGCCTTCCTCACGGAGACCTGGATGAACGCCTCTTCAGCTCCCGACATCGCCATCGCTATCCCAGAGGGCTACAAGATCATCCGGAGGGACCGCAATGCCAACCAGATGGGAGGAGGCATCGTCATCATCCACAGGAACACCATCCGTCTCACGACCAGCACCGACAACACCCTGACCACCGCCGAACACCTGCATTTCCAGATCCACACCAGCCCGAACACCACCCTCAGAGGCACCCTGATCTACCGACCCCCGGGACCACGCACACAATTCAGCGAGGACATCGCCGACTTCGTCAGCCCGCATGCCCTCCCCTCCGCTGACTACATCCTCCTAGGCGACCTCAACTTCCATCTGGAGAACAACAACGACCGCAACACCAGCACTCTGCTCGACAACCTCGCCAATCTTGGACTCAAGCAACTGGTGTCCACCCCCACCCACCTCGCCGGACACACACTGGACGCAGTCTTCTCCTCCAGCCCAGACATCGACTTCAGCCACGCCACAGAACTCCAATGGACGGACCACAGCTGCGTCCACTTCACCTTCAAGAGAACGACGACCCACCGCCACCAGCAACAGGCCGCCCGCAGAAGCTGGAACAAGATCACAGCAGACCAGCTCGCCACCTCCCTGAGCCAGCACCCTCCTGCCAGCTCTGCGAACCCCAGCCAGGCCGCCGACAACCTCACGAAGTGGATCAGCAACTGCGCGGATGAGCTCGCCCCGCTGAGGACCCCGCCCAGCAGACCCGGCAGCAAGAAAGCCCCGTGGTTCACCGACGAACTCAAGAGCTCCAAGAAGAACTGCCGAGCCCTCGAGAAAGTCTGGAGAAGGGAACCTACACCGGACAACAGGACCTCCCTCAAGCTTGCCACCCGGAAGCACCACCAGCTGATCCGCGCCGCCAAGAAAACAGCATTCAAGGACCGGTTGGACAACAACGCACACAACTGCAAGGAACTCTTCAACATCGTGAAAGAGCTTTCCAACCCCAGCGCAGGAAACAACGACATCACCCCATCGCAAGACCTCTGCAACTCCCTCGCTTCATACTTCCACAACAAGATCTCGGACATACACAACAGCTTCAACAACCAACCAACGCACACCAGGACCGAACAACCACCCCCCACCACCACCCTCCACGCCTGGACCCCGATCAGCACCGAAGACACCATACGCACAATGAACTCCATCCACTCCGGATCACCGACCGACCCCTGCCCTCACCACGTCTTCAACAAGGCCGACGCTGTCATCGCACCCCACCTGCGGGACATCATCAACACCTCCTTCGACACCGCCACCTTCCCTGAGAGCTGGAAACACGCCAAACTCAGCGCTCTCCTCAAGAAACCAACAGCGGACCCCACCGAACTCAAGAACTACCGCCCCATCTCGCTCCTCCCGTTTCCAGCCAAAGTCATCGAGAAGACCGTCAACAAGCAGATGGCCGCCTTCCTCGAGACGAACGGATCCCTCGACCCCTCACAGTCAGGCTTCCGAGCCAATCACAGCACCGAGACCGCCCTCATCGCCGCCACCGATGACATCCGAGCCCTGATGGACAAGGGAGAAACAGCGGCCCTCATCCTCCTAGACCTCTCCGCGGCATTCGACACTGTCTGCCACCGCACCCTAGTACAGCGCCTCAGCAACGTCGGAATCCAGGACAAGGCGCTGGAATGGATCATCTCCTTCCTCGACGGAAGAACACAGAGAGTCTGCCTACCACCGTACAAGTCAGAGGCCTCCGAAGTCATCTGCGGCGTCCCTCAAGGGTCATCTCTGAGCCCCACCCTCTTCAACGTCTACATGAGCCCCCTCGCAGCCATCGTACGCAAACACAACCTCAGCATAATCTCCTACGCCGACGACACCCAGCTGATCCTCTCCCTGACCAACGACCCCGCCTCCGCCAGAGCCAACCTGCACGAAGGGATGAGAGATGTAGCCGAGTGGATGACGACCAGCCGCCTGAAACTGAACTCTGACAAGACGGAGGTCCTCATCCTGGGCTCTTCACCCTCCGCCTGGGACGACTCCTGGTGGCCTCCCGCCCTGGGCACCGCACCCAAACCGACAGACCATGCACGCAACCTGGGCTTCATCCTGGACTCCTCCCTCTCCATGACCAGGCAAGTCAACAACGTCTCCTCGGCGTGCTTCAACATCCTACGCATGCTACGGAAGATCTTCTGGTGGATCCCCACCGAGACCAGGAAGACCGTCACCCAGGCCCTCGTCACCAGCCGACTGGACTACGGCAACACCCTCTACGCCGGTACCACCGCCAAGCTCCAGAAGAGACTCCAGCGGATCCAGAACGCCTCAGCCAGACTCATCCTCGACATCCCACGAACCAGCCACATCACCGGACATCTGAGAGACCTCCACTGGCTCCCCGTCAACAAAAGAATCACCTTCCGCCTCCTCACCCACGCACACAAAGCCCTACACGACCAGGGTCCGAGCTACCTCAACAGCCGAATCAACTTCTACGCGCCCAATCGCCACCTCCGATCAGCCAACCACGCCCTCGCCGCCGTCCCCCGCATCCGAAGAGCGACTACGGGAGGAAGGTCCTTCTCCTACCTGGCCGCCAAGACCTGGAACTCCCTCCCGACCGACCTGCGCCTGACCCAAGACCACCTCGCCTTCAGGAAGAAGCTGAAGACCTGGCTGTTCGAGCAGTAGCGGCACCCCCCCTCCCCCCCCCCCAGCGCCTTGAGACCCTACGGGTAGGTAGCGCGCTATATAAGTGTCACTGATTGATTGATTGAACCTATAGGAATACATGACAGAAGGACCTGATGGCTGCTATCACTGGGGTCCAGTCTTCCTTGGGCAGGATGGACAATAAACTCGATACAGTATCCATTGAGGTGGGTCTCATAAGGGCTGACCTCACCAAAACTTCTGAGAAGGTCAAGAACCTCGAAATAAAGACAAAGAGTCTTATTGAGGACGTGACTGAATTGCAGAAGGAGGTACGAGATCTCAGGACGGCCCGGACTCAAACAGATCGAAAGCTCGATGAGTATGTGTCAGGCTCCACGCTGCAGGATCCGGTTGTAGCACATAGAACTCCACCTCCCGACCTCACCAACACACTGTTGCAAAACACACAGTGAGTTCGAGGGATAGGGCGAGGGAAAATAAAAGAACAAGGAGGGGAAGGAATGGGACTGCAGGGAAGGGACAGCTGAAAGACAAGAAAAGATAGGCACAGGTTAAAGACAATCACAACTGAACCTACTCTCATTTCATTCTCGCTAAAACAGATCTCTTAGGTTCACCTTTGTGAATGAAGTGTTCTCCACCTCTTCCCTGTAACCTTGGAAGTCGGATATCAATATCTCTAGTCCCTGAGGAATACAAAAAGGCAGGTTATTCTCATGTAACGTAAATAACCCCTCTGATTATTCTTTGTACTTTCCGCAACGTACCCTCCTTGCATTAGTTGATATCCTTAAGCTGCTTCCAAAACATACCACAAGCCCAAGTGAGTAAATAACGAATACTACGTGAAGTGCACGAAGTCTCTCCAAGGAATAAACAACAAGTTCCAACTTTAGACACGGCAAGACGTAGCTTCCTACTACAGTCCTCCGCTCTGATAATAATCCACAGGTTTCCAATTGAATGCACAACTCCAAACACGGCAAGGTGTAGAGCCCCACTACCTTCCGCTTTGGCACTTAGCTTAATAGCCACTAGTGACTTTCTTCAGAACGGTAGCGTGCAGAAAAGATTTCCCACAACGCTCCGCTCTAATCTTGCCCAGTATAGACACCTACACAGCCGTGCAAGTTAACCAGTCTTATATCCAAATTATAACAGTTCCTTGAAGAGCATAAACAAAAGAACACCGGAGAACGCGATTTAATCTCGCGCTCCCCGTAACTTACAGAGCCTTTGAATTACATCCCACAAGTTCTTTCTCTCCGAAAGCAGACTCCAGCCAGAACAGTCAGAACCAGAACACTTCGTTCCGTCTCCGCTACAGAGACGCCATGGAATCGCCTCGCTACCCTGGAACATAGGAGTCAGCCGGCAGCAGTCCAGAGGCGGGTCGAGTACACAAACCAATGCGTGTCTTCTTAACACCCTGAAAACAGCTCCGCTTGGCAATCAATGCTACCGCATGAATTAAACAGGAAAGCGTATAGGAGCAGCATACACTTAGGATACTAAAATGTCTGTAGCACAAAATTACGAGCATCGGTGAAAGGTTCCGCCCCTCCATATATAGTGCCACTCCCACCTTTAGGGCTTCTGGGTGATGTAGTCCTTAACAATTAGGTAGGCGCCTTGGTAAATCCTGACAGTATGTCCCCGCCCCTAGCGCCTCCTAGGACCGGGCTTAGCAGGATACCTTCTGTGGAATGAACGCACCGAACCAGGAGCATGTACATCAGAACAAACCTCCCATGAATCATCCTCAGAGGTGTACCCCTTCCATGACACCAAGTACATAAGCACACCCCTGCGCCACTTAGAGTCACGGATGCTCTTGACCTCATATTCCATTCCCCCATCACACAACACCGGAGGAGGGGCCGCCCTGCGGGATGTCAGAGCAGGTTTCAGCAGCTGCACATGAAACACAGGGTGTATCCGCAACGAACCCGGCAGCCTCAGTTTGTAGGTTACGGGATTCACCTGTCTCACAATGGGATAAGGGCCGATGTACCTGGGGTGAAAAACACTGCGCAACTTAAACTTAATATTCTTGGTTGAGAGCCATACCTTGTCACCCACCATATACTGACAGCTCTCTATCCTGCGGCGATCCTCCCACTTCTTGTATACCTCCTTGGCCTTGTTCAAATGCACCTGCACCCCCTTGTGAACCTTCCTCAGCAGTAAGATCTTTTCCTTAACAGAAGGCTGATTGTGGAGATCTGCAGGAATGTCAACAGGCAATGTGTTTGCATCAAATCCAAAATTAGCTTTGAAGGGAGACATCCCAGTGGAACTATGCCACGCATTATTGTAGGCCAGCTCAGCCATCCACAACAGTTCCACCCATGACTCATGAGCTTCCTTAGAGAAACATCTCAGGTATTTCTTCAAAGTCTGATTCAGACGTTCCGTCTGCCCATCTGTTTGTGGGTGGAAACTGGTGGACAGATTAGACTCAATGTTCAGGGCCCGACACCACATGCGCCAGAATCGAGCGATAAATTGAGGCCCCCTATCTGAGACAATGACTCTTGGTATTCCATGCAACTGAACAATGTTACTGGCCAACAGTTGTGCAGTTTGGCTAGCATTGGGAAGGTTCTTACAAGGGATGAAATGCCCCATTTTGGTGAGACTATCCACCACCACCAACACAGCCGAGAAACCCTGATCAAGCGGGAGACCTGACACAAAGTCCAAACTGATGTTCTGCCACGGTAGATCGGGAGTGGGCATAGGAATGAGCTTCCCCGCTTTTCTGGTGGTTACTCCTTTGGCTCTTGCACAGATGTCACACAGAGCCACCCACAACGTAACATCCTTGATCAGAGTAGCCCACCAAAAATGCCTTTGGATACAATCAATGGTCTTACGGACACCCGGATGTCCTGCTAGAACCCCCTCATGACACCAGCTGAACGCCTTTTTCTGCAAAGGGACAGATGGCAAGAATAACCTAGATTGAAAAAACTGCAGTCCGTCCCTCACCTTCCTGTCAGCAATACCATGCGCCCAGGTTCTCCATCCTCCGGGATATTGATGACTCTTTACGTCATCCAAGAAAGACTCTGCCCTCACCACACAAAGAACCTTCCCTGTAGGAATGATAGCCTGTTGGTCTTCCATCCCCGCCGTATTTGGCAGTGTCTGTCGGGATAAGGCATCCGCCTTCCGATTTTCCGACCCAGGGCGGAAAGTGACCACAAAGTTATACTCAGCGAAAAAGAGCATCCACCTCATTTGTCGCTGAGTTAGGTGCCTTGCCGAGGACATATATTGTAGATTTCTATGGTCCGTGTATACTGTGATGGTATGAAGAGCACCCCAAAGATATTGCCTCCATTCTTGAAACGCCCTCTTTATAGACAACAGTTCCTTTTCAGCTATGGTATAGTTGAGTTCAGCCGAACTCAACTTCTTTGACAGATAGGCTACAGGGTGCAATTGCCCCGTACAGACATCTCTCTGAGACAACACCGCCCCAATGGCTACATCTGAAGCATCCGCTTCTACCACAAAGGGATGGTCCAAATTAGGGTGTGACAGGACCGGGGCAGTAGTGAACGAATCCTTGAGAGTTTGGAAAGCCTCTCCGGCCTCCAGTGTCCACACAAACGGTGTACCCTTCCTCAAAAGCCTGGTAATGGGCACCGCCATCTGCGAAAAATGCAAGATAAAGCAACGGTAATAATTCGCGAAGCCCAGAAAACTCTGGACTTCTCTCACATTTTTCGGAACTGGCCAGTCCCGGACTGCATGTACCTTGTGCTCCGACATTTGCAGACCCTGTGGGCTGAGCATAACTCCCAAAAACTCTACACTATACACCCCAAACTCACATTTGCTGAGTTTCACAAACAAACTGTGCTGTCTCAATTTAGCCAGTACTTTGCAAACTTGTTCCACATGTTTGTCTTCCTCCATAGAGTACACCAAGATGTCATCAATGTAGACAACTACAAACAGATCTATATATTCCTTCAGGACATCATTAATCAGAAACTGGAAAGCCGCAGGGGCATTACACAGCCCAAACGGCATGACCAGATACTCGTACAGACCATACCGCGTCTTGAATGCTGTCTTCCACTCATCCCCCTCACGCACCCTGACCAAGTGATAGGCACCTCGCAAGTCCAAGCGAGTATAGATCACAGCCTCCCTCACTTGGTCAATCAAAACTGTAATGAGGGGGAGAGGGTAGCGGTTCCGAATGGTGTTTCTATTCAAGACGCGGTAGTCTACACAGGCTCTCAAATCACCATTAGCTTTCGCTATAAAGAAAAGGGGAGAAGCTGCAGGGGAACGGGATGGTCGTATGAACCCTATGCTTTCGTAATGGTCGATGTAATCCTTCAAATGAGTGGTTTCAGGGACCGACAAGGCATACACTCTACATGTTGGGATCGTAGCCCCTTCAACCAAATCTATCCGGCAATCATATTCTCTATGCGGTGGTAGGATTTCGGCTCTACTCTCACTAAACACATCCTGAAAAGCTTCATACTGTTTCGGAAGAGCCACCTCCTTCTCTGCCGCTGTAGCCACCATGAACTGACACGCCAACACCGCTACAGGTGAGGATGCATACGGTACCAGATGTTCTTGACAATACCCAGACAAAAAATGCACCGTTCGAGTTTTCCAGTCAATAGAAGGGTTGTGGTACGTAAACCACGGCATCCCCAATATTATCTCATATTGAGGAGCATCTATAATGTTCAACTCTATCTTTTCCACATGTCTCCCTTCTGATACTTCTATTGATAACACCACCTCGGTCGTCTTCTCAATTATTAGACCTGATTTTATGGGCTGTCCATCTACTGCCAAAACCTCCTCTGGATTGTCTCTGGGTACTCTGGGTATAGCCAAACGAGTCACCAACCCATTATCAATAAAACTGCCTGTGGCTCCTGAATCCAACATAACCATTACTTGGTGAATTTTATGCTCACACTCTAAGGACATAGTAAGAACCTGGTGTGACTCAGTCTCTCCTATCCCATGTGAGGATAGGGAAGTGAGTTTCCAATCAGGTGTCCCTATCTCTCTGGGTAAGGGCACCAACGGGTTGTCTGTCTCTCTAGCTATAGAGGAAACAGCTACTCTCTTGTTCTTGTTCCAACTAACGGGATTCTTGGGCTTGGAAGGACACTCACGTACGTAGTGCCCTTTTTTGCCGCAGTACATACAAAGGCCTTGTACTCTCCTGCTTTCTCTTTCATCTTTAGACAGTGGGGGTCTAATAGCTCCTATTTCCATAGGTTCCGAACCTGCCTCCGCAGTACCCATAGCTCTAGGAGGGAAACCCACTGAACGGTTATAACCCCTGTCCCATTTTCTCCTGTCTCCACTCCGCTCAGTCAATCTACCATCCAGCCTCAAAACCAGATTCACCATGTCTACACACGTAGTGGGTTGGGGGTCTATCTGAGCCACCACATCTTTTAGTTCACCCCTTAATCCCTGATAAAACAAAGACATCCTTTTTTCTTCTGGCCACTCTGCTTCAGCCACCAAACGATTAAAAGCTGTTAAATATGTTATTAAGTCACTTCGGCCTTGGCGCAAGGTTAACAACTCTTTATCAGCGCTAAAGTTCGTGGCCCTTCGATCAAACACCTTTTCGAATTCATCCCTGAATGCTGTCCAATTAGACAATATAGCATCATCTCTCTTTATCAGGGGTACCGCCCAATTGGCAGCGTCCCCCACTAAATAGGAAATAGCAAACGCCACCCTTGAGTGGTTAGTGGGGAACGAAGCAGGTTTGCACAAGAAATGAAGCATCACCTGAGTCAAGAACACCTGTGTTTTACGTGGATCACCCGCATACCTTTCAGGGGTAGCCAAAGGAATAGGGGGGGGAACAGTGACCTGTATTTGAGATGGACTGGTGGAAAAAGGATTCTTAGACAACTGCTCTACCTTATCCTTGAGTGCCGCCGTTTCAGCCTTAGAAGACGCCAACTCCTGTTGCACTAGAACCAGCGCATGCAACACATCCTCCAAGGTGGCCATATGTACAACAACCGGACCAGGCAGAATGCAATTCGTGGGCTCGTAATTCTGTCAGGCTCCACGCTGCAGGATCCGGTTGTAGCACATAGAACTCCACCTCCCGACCTCACCAACACACTGTTGCAAAACACACAGTGAGTTCGAGGGATAGGGCGAGGGAAAATAAAAGAACAAGGAGGGGAAGGAATGGGACTGCAGGGAAGGGACAGCTGAAAGACAAGAAAAGATAGGCACAGGTTAAAGACAATCACAACTGAACCTACTCTCATTTCATTCTCGCTAAAACAGATCTCTTAGGTTCACCTTTGTGAATGAAGTGTTCTCCACCTCTTCCCTGTAACCTTGGAAGTCGGATATCAATATCTCTAGTCCCTGAGGAATACAAAAAGGCAGGTTATTCTCATGTAACGTAAATAACCCCTCTGATTATTCTTTGTACTTTCCGCAACGTACCCTCCTTGCATTAGTTGATATCCTTAAGCTGCTTCCAAAACATACCACAAGCCCAAGTGAGTAAATAATGAATACTACGTGAAGTGCACGAAGTCTCTCCAAGGAATAAACAACAAGTTCCAACTTTAGACACGGCAAGACGTAGCTTCCTACTACAGTCCTCCGCTCTGATAATAATCCACAGGTTTCCAATTGAATGCACAACTCCAAACACGGCAAGGTGTAGAGCCCCACTACCTTCCGCTTTGGCACTTAGCTTAATAGCCACTAGTGACTTTCTTCAGAACGGTAGCGTGTAGAAAAGATTTCCCACAACGCTCCGCTCTAATCTTGCCCAGTATAGACACCTACACAGCCGTGCAAGTTAACCAGTCTTATATCCAAATTATAACAGTTCCTTGAAGAGCATAAACAAAAGAACACCGGAGAACGCGATTTAATCTCGCGCTCCCCGTAACTTACTGAGCCTTTGAATTACGTCCCACAAGTTCTTTCTCTCCGAAAGCAGACTCCAGCCAGAACAGTCAGAACCAGAACACTTCGTTCCGTCTCCGCTACAGAGACGCCATGGAATCGCCTCGCTACCCTGGAACATAGGAGTCAGCCGGCAGCAGTCCAGAGGCGGGTCGAGTACACAAACCAATGCGTGTCTTCTTAACACGCTGAAAACAGCTCCGCTTGGCAATCAATGCTACCGCATGAATTAAACAGGAAAGCGTATAGGAGCAGCATACACTTAGGATACTAAAATGTCTCTAGCACAAAATTACGAGCATCGGTGAAAGGTTCCGCCCCTCCATATATAGTGCCACTCCCACCTTTAGGGCTTCTGGGTGATGTAGTCCTTAACAATTAGGTAGGCGCCTTGGTAAATCCTGACAGTATGAGGGTTGGGCACGCCGCAATAATGTCCGCATCTTGGGAGTGCCGGAAAAATCGGAGGGGATGACTCCAGACCTCTTCGTTGAGGAGCTTGTCCTGCAACATCTCAAGCCCAAGGGCCTTAGTAATTTTTCCACTGTGGAGAGGGCCCACAGAGTCCCTGGTGGTCGACCGAAGGTTGGTGCGCCTCCACGACCCATTATCGCCCGAGTCCTGAACTTTCGAGACCGGGATGCTATCCTACAAACGGCGAGATCCACGGGCCCGCTGGCCTACGAGAACGCCTCACTGTTGTTCTTACCGGACTTCACCCAGATGGTACAGAGGCAACAGCAAAGTTTCATGGTCATCAAACGGCGACTGAGAGACCGGGACATTAAGTATTCGATGATGTATCCGGCTCGTCTGCGAATTGAACATGATGCTAAGACTTGGTTCTTTGACTCTCCTGAGGTTGCCGCGGACTGGCTGGACCGGATCGAGGGCTCGGATGCCGGGACTAAAGCCCAAACAGATAATGAAGACCAGTGACTAGTTCACTTAATACTGTATAAATATGGCCGGTGACAAAAGGGGTTTGGTAGGGGTCGTTCCTTCCCCCCCCCCCCTTCCTTTTTTCTGCGGACTATTTTTTGGTGATTCTTGTTTGACTTTACCGGGTGGGGGGTAGTGGCTGGTTTGGGGTGGCGGGGTCGGGCGGCCTGTTGTGAGGTCCTCCTCCGTTTTTCTACGTTTAGATACCTGTAGTTAGTTGGGGGCGGCAGGCACACTGCGAGTTGGGGATGAGCGTATGCTACATGCAGGGGTGCAGGGAGGGGGGTTGGGAGATGGGGTTCGAGGGGCTTTTGTTTGTTGGTTTGATTGTTTTATGTGATCAGAATTTGCTAAGGGTACTCGTGGCTATCCTGCTTCTTTTCAGAGATGTGAATGGCTTCCGGTAGGTTGGGTCTGGGGTTTTCCGTCCTCTGCTGGAATGTGAATGGCCTGGGTGGCAAGATAAAGCGTACCATGGTGAATCAGTTGATAAGAAGGCACTTGCCAGATGTGGCGTTGTTGCAGGAAACCCACCTCATGGGTAAACGATGTATGGCACTTCACCGTGGGGGCTACAAATTAGTTGCACATGCTGGCTTCACTTCTGGCTCTAGAGGAGTAGGGATCTTGGTTAAAAACTCCTTTCCCCTCACTATTCAGTCGACGTGGTCTGATAATAGAGGCCGATATGTTGGTATATCGGGACTTTGGGAAGGTAGGACTGTCACGTTTTTGTCTATTTATGTCCCCCCAGCGCTGCAAGTGGATACTTTTCGCGATCTGTATAGAGTGTTTCTCGCGCTGCCGTTTGTAACTTTGGTGCTGGGCGGGCACTTCAACGCTGTGATGGATGGTGTGCTAGACAGGACTCCCCCCGTGTGCTTTTGCCTTCCCGCAGATGGCTGGCGGATGTTGTCGCCGCGACAGGTTTGGTGGATGGGTGGAGACTTCGACACCCCAGTGAACTGAGTTATACCCACGCCTCTGCGGCGCACCATTCGCTCTCTCGTATAGACCATGTTCTACTGCCGGCATCTCAGGCGGCCCTTATTCAGGAGGTGACTCATCTGGCGCGGGGGGTGTCTGATCACTCGCCGATTTGGCTCCGATTACGGATGGGACTGGGTGATGTTGGTAGAGTTGCACCGATTAACGCATGGCGCCTGAAAGACCCTACGGTCAGGAAGGAGCTTGTGCTTGTTACGAATCGTTATTTTCGGGAGAATGAGAGGTCGGTCACGTCGAAATGCTCCCCGTGGGAGGCTTACAAAACTGTTGCACGGGGGGGGGTACTCTCCCTAATATCCGGGCAGAAGAGCAGAGCCGAAATAGATAAAGTGGAGGCGGAGCTATTGGTCTTGGAGACTGCTGCCTCCTCTGGGAGCGACCCCGGGGCGGGACACTGTCTCGGGTTGCTCCGGGATGAGTACAGGACCCTGACACGTGACAGAGCAAAGACGCAGCACGCTAACACGCAGAGTAGACTATACGAACATGGGGATAAGGCCGGGAAGTTGATAGCTTGGTTGGAAAAGGGCTATTGGGGAAACCCGGCTGATACCGGAACTGCGTATTACGGGCGTGGTGTCGACGGACCCCCAGGCGATTGTGGACGACTTTGCCCGGTATTTTAAGGAGGTTTATACTTCAGATGGGGGCTACACGGAGGAGGAGAATTCTGACATGATTTGTGACATTCCGATGCCGGTTCTATCTATTGAGCATAAAGAGTTCTTGGATTCAGCTCTCACTAATTATGAGGTGGCAATGGCCATTAGGGGTGTCCACTCTGGCAGGGCTTCTGGCCCAAATGGTCTTCCCATTGAATTATTTAAATTACACACCGACCGCTTGGCCCCGTATTTAAAAGATATGTATCTTGAAAGCAGGGACCGTGGCGAGCTGCCGTATGATCAACGTCTCGCTAATATAGTGGTCATCTATAAGGAGGGTAATCCACGTCTGGACTGCTCGTCATATCGCCCGATCTCTCTGTTGAATGTGGAGCCTAAGGTATTGGCCAAATTGCTTGCCGCTCGCCTGGTGAAGGTCATTACGACACTGGTGCATCCGGACCAGTCCGGTTTTATGCCTCGTTGAAACACCGCCCTTAATCTCCATCGGCTTCATGGGGTGGTGGCAAGTGCGTCCCACATCCATGAGCCGGCGGTGTTGTTGTCCCTTGATGCCACTATGGCTTTTGATAGAGTGGAATAGTCATATCTTTTTGCAGTCCTGCAGAAGATGGGATTTGGCCCCGAGTTTATCGGTTGGGTCCGCTTCCTGTACTCGGCCCCACTGTCTTGCGTTGTCGTGAATAATCATAAATCCAGCGACTTTACACTTGGAAGGGGCACTCGACAGGGTTGCCCTCTCTCACCTCTTTTGTTCGCCCTGGCTCTCAAACTGCTTGCGGCCTGGGTTCGGTGGGTCTGTTCGATCAGGGGATTGCGCTGGACCTCAGACTGGGAAGATAAGATCTCGTTGTATGCAGATGACATTCTGTTATATCTGACCTCCCCGCGCAGTTCCCTGATGGTCTTTATGGATATCCTTGCAATTTTCGGGAGGTACTCCGGCTTCGCTATCAATTGGGCGAAGTCGGTCCTCTTCGTGCTGAGTGGTGAGCCTCCCAAGGTCCCAGAGAATTGCCCAGTGAAGCTGGAACTGGTTAGCTTCCGGTATTTGGGGATTCAGATTTCGAGAGACCCCAAGGTTCGCTTCAGATTGAATTTGTTGCCCCCGCTGGCCAGATTCCGTGGCGATGTCGCTAGGTGTAAAACACTCCCGCTCTCCTTATTGGGCCGTGCGGTCCTCTTTAGGATGATGGCCCTCCCGCACTTTCTATATGCTTTACAGAACTCCTGTGATCCGGTACCCCCGTCGTATTTTAGTGCGATAGAATTGCTGCAGCGGGTCCTTCTGTGGGATGGGAGACCCTGTATTGCATTGTCGAAATTGATGTTGCCTTGGCACGACGGGGGTATAGGTCTGCCCAACATCAGGAAATACTATTGGGCGTCCCAGTTGGCACCCATCAATCAAGCAATTTATGGCTCGCCGATGGATCCGGGTTTTGCCATGGACCGTGGCCAGGTGCCCGGGGGAGAGTATACTAGGGTGTTATACACGAAATATGGTCGTTTCCCCTTGGTGGGTCCTCCATCGACGGCGACAAAGATATGGCACGAGGCTACAAGGGCTCTTAATTGGGCAGGACGTATAACAATGGCTACTCCCCTATGGAGCTCGGAGAAGTTAGGGACACTGTGGAAAACGAAAGGGTTTGACAGATGGGATTTAATTGGAATTGTGCAGGTGCGAGATGTGTGGGGTAAAAATGGGATGTTAACGTTTGAGGAAATGCAGGCTAAGTACCAGCTGCATGACTCTGAACGGTTTTGTTACCTTCAGATTCTCCATGCTATATGTGCAGTGGTCCCCCGTGGTGTGAAGCCCCCGGTGGCCTCTCGCTTGAGGATCGCTTATTAGATGGTCATATGCCGACCAGAGCCATATCACTGACATACAATAAGTTGATTAATCATACTGAGGATCCCCTGGTGAAGCTCAGGGACCAGTGGGTTGCAGATGGCTTTGTTTTGGATGACGAGGACTGGAGGGAGGCAGTGTCATCCCCTAGAAAAGTGGCGGTCCCAATGAGACTCCGCTTGGTCCAACTTAGGATTCTACACTGTTCCTACACCACGGGTCCAGGATTGTTAAAGATGGGGTTGGCGGCGTCTGCGGATTGCCGAAGAGGGTGTGGGAGGCCGGGAACGTTCCTACACATACTGTGGGAGTGTGAGAAGGTCCGTGACTTTTGGGCAAGGATACATTTAAAATTAGTGAAGTGTGGCGTGTACGGATCGAGTTGGAGGCGCGTCGATGTTTGCTGAATGTCTGGGAGCCTTCCGACCTCTCGATTTATGGCAAAATTTGGGTTACTCTCGCTTGCGCAATTGCCAAGCGCAACATTGCTCAACTCTGGGGTGCAACCCAGGCGCCTAGGATTGGGAAGTGGATGGAGGACCTTGATTGGTGTATGTTTCGGGAGAATTCTGTGTATGTGTCAAGGGGGCGACCCCGCAAGTGGGGTACGATCTGGGGTGTCTGGAACGCCTATCGTGGGGACATCTACACACCGCCAGAGTTTGACCCTGCCGAAGTAGATCCGGAAGTCACCTAGACCTATTTACATATTTTGTCTTATTTGTCCACCTCTGGAAGTCTTTGTTCTCGCTATGCATATGTGAATGTACTCAATGAACTCTGGTCAGTGTTGAGTTGTGTAATGTCTTTGTTTCAATAAAAAGATGTTTTAAAAAAAAAGACTATGTAGACCTTTGAATTCGGAACCCTAACCTTCGATAGCACCGGCCATGGTCAGCACATCTTTGGGACCCAGCTTTTATTTGTTTACAAATTAAGCACTGTATATACGGGTGTCCAATTGCTACGACTGAGGTGCCTTCTTTACCCATACATTATTAATGGATGTCAAAAACACTAAACAGTGAAAAAATATTGCCACAGATTGTTCCACATGAAGCGACATAATGTTAAATTTCTACTGCATAATTTTGTTAGCACTGCAGAATTAGTTGGCATCTACATTTGCATACTTTCAGATGCCCTGCATAGATGAACCACAGAAAAAAGTCCTATGGCATCCTTTCTCTTTACATAGCCATGCTGAGAAAATGCTGTACTCATGGTACTCACTGTTACCCTTATGTGTACTTTTCTGGGCTCGTCCGATTAATTACTTAAAAAATCATATTTTTTCTCAGATAGTTATATTGATATTTGTATAAACTTAAAATGTGAGAATTATTTTTTTATACAAAGTAATGCAGAATAAAAATACTCTATTTGCCATACAAATTTAGTAAATGATTAAAACTGCTCAGGCGGTTGGATGAGTGTGAACTAATGGTCAGAGGTAGGTTTTAATGTCTGCAGGTTAACTCAGCCTATCACCCTTCCTTGTTTAATAAAATGAGTGGTATTAGTATGAATAGTGGGCCCGATTCACAAAGGTAAACTGAGACGAAAGTCTAACTTCATGGCTTTCGTCTCAGTTAAACGTAAGCTTTGGTCTTAAGTTTAACTGAGAGCAAGGACTTTTGGTCTCAGTAAAACTTAAGACCAAAACTTAAGTTTAACTGAGGCAAAAGTCGAACTTTACTACTCGTAAATGCCCTTTGTGAATTCCGAAAGCCGTATAGTTAGACTCTCTTCTCAGTTTACCTTTGCGAATTAGGCCCACTATGCATAGCTAGATTTGGAGTGCCTCCCGACAGTTACATGCCAATTTTCACTAAACCAGTCATTATATTTTTTTTGGGGGGGCGGGGTTATTCTCTGTTTGTTCCTCAGAGGTTCTTCTGGGATAAATATTCTAACGTTGAAAGAATGCTGCTCATGCTATGAATGAAAGGAGAGACCATCTCATGGCAAGAGCTATAGGCAGGGCTAGCAGCCTCTTCCCATGCCCAAAACCAAAGCTAAAGGTCAATTGGGCTTCTATATCTCAGCTACTCATCTGGGCTTTGTATAGCAATATATTGCTTTTATGGGCACCTATGTGAGTTGTTGCTCTGCAGTAATGCTGTTCGTAATATTTTGACAGACCCTGAACCACTGAATCATATCATAGGTTGCCCCGAAAACTTCTTACAAAACATCAGATGTTTTGACAAACATGTTTCACAAAATTCGCAGTAAAATTAATTGCTTACTCCTATTTTTGGGCAAAACATTAATGTGTGTGGAACTTCCTCCCAGCTGCCTGAGCACCTGTAACAGCTGATCCTGCTCACTCATGCTGATCTCAAATCTCACACATCATGAGTGAGACTCACACATTTAGGGGTCCAGTTAAGCTGTCACTCACGGCAGGCCAATTGTCACACCTCATGAAGAGGGTTGTGTGCTGGCCAAACCTGCCGATTTAGGCAGTAGGCTAAAATTATTTTTGGCAGCACTACCACCTACCAATTTTTGCCTGCCTTTCTGCTGCTTTTTGTGATGCCAAGACAGGCCATGGCACTTCCTGCCTCCTCACAGTAACAAATTGAAGCAAGGGCCAGAAGAAATATGAATGAAATGAGCACAAAGTCATTTAAGAAAACTTGCAGGTTCTTTAATGTAGTGCACAGAATATTTGATCTTCATAGCGCTTGCAAAAGGTAAATCCCACGGGCAACAGCAGGGCTGTGATTGCAGGTCTTGCTTTTTAGGTTTTGCCTGTACAGCGCTTGCACTGGGCTCGTGAAATCTATTGGTTTTAATATGAATCTTAAAAGGGGTTAACAACCTACCCCCTTTCTTTTTATTGGTTCCTGTGCTTGACACTTACTTTTCCTCCATTTCTATTGGCTGTTGCATATTTTTCTGCATTTACCAATGCTTGTTCCTCTCCTGCTTCTCTTACCAGTTTCCCGTAGCCTAAATACTGTTAACATTCGCTTTGGTGGAACTCTTTTTTTCAAAAAGTTTCGCCTCTTTCTGTTGCGGGATACTTTAAATTAGTTTAGCAGATTTATTAAGTATAATTTATCACCTGGAGGCGAGATTGAGGGCCATATGTATCAAATTTGCAGAATTCCGGCGTTTGTGAACCCATTTTCGCTAAATGGTATGTATGAAACATTTGTGGTGCAAAATAAGGAATCGCTAAATTTGCCATTCCTTATTTTGCTTTTACATTTAAGGAATTGCAAATTTTGCGATTCCTTAAATGCAATGTATCAAGGAAAAAAAATTCCCAAATTCCCTTAAGGAATCACAAATTTGCGAATTCTTTTAAAAAAGCATTTTTTTAAAAATCAAAAGGTGCCATGTGACGCTCATACATGCCCTTAGGGCATGTATGTGCGCCATATGAGCACACATGTCATTTTCAGGGGTGCAGCAGGGTGTTCTTGAGACACCCCTGCACCCTTGAAAATATTCACAATTTGCGATTTGCAAATTGCGATCGCAAATGTACCCTTCATTCCTATGGGCCTCCTGGCCCATAGAAATGAATGGGAAATTATTCCTTAATTGCGATTAGCAATTTGCTAATCGCAATTAAGGAATTTTAAGGAATCGCTAAAAAGAAGCGATTTCCTACATACATACCATTTTGCGATTTCTAAATAGTGATTCCTTAAAAATCGCTATTTAGGAATCGCAAAACGGAATGTTGATACATATGGCCCGAAGTGATTTGCCCAGAATCACAGGATATCGCCAAAACTCGAACTGGGATTCTTAGCTCTCAAGTCAGCAGTTCTGCCCCCTGCACCACATCCTCTCCTCTCCCTGATATTTGTTGTCATTTGTGATAGTAATGCTGTCTAATACTGGACTGAGGCACACACTGCATTTCTGGTACACTTTTGGCATTTAATGTTTGACCACGATCAATGTGAAGGCTTAGGAGTGAAAGGTTATTTAGCCATCTGCCAAACTGTCAATCCATACAGACCACCAGTCTCTCTTGATCTTTGCCTCCTTCCTTCCTTAAGAGTACAGCCCCTCTCTCCCTTAGCTGCCCCTTCTGAAATAATTGCTTCTGTCTAGTATTAAGTAAGATGATTCAGGGCGTCCAATGCTAGATGCTGACACCTGGGGTGACCTGATTCTCAAATACGAAGACCAGTGTAACATCTCATCATTGACTTGTGTTCAATTGGAAAACACTGACATTTGCTATTTACACGACTTAGATGAAGCAAAAGTAGAATATGGAGCTCTATAGAAAGAAATGTTATGTCACACCAGCTTTTGCACAACGTCTCTTTCCTGTAACAAGCATGAACGTAAACAGTTTATTTGCACCAGTGATAACATGCACCAGTGCAACGTGATGCCTGTCAGTAGCGCCTCCCAGCAAATTAGCTTTACCGTGTGCGCTATTCCGTGTAAGAAATGTACACATAGTAACAGTGGCGTAACGAAACTTGAGGGGGCCCCCCTACAAACTACATGGAGGGGGCCCCCCTCCCATTCTCCGTGCCAGTCTAGAGCTCTCAGGCCAGCGACCCGCCATACTGCAGGGGGTGCGGGCGATTGTCGCCACTGTCACCAATGCAGCCGTTATAAGTAAAACTGGATGGTGGAGTTAAAGGTTGGGCTTAGTCTGCCAGCAGGCATTCATAGGTGGGGGTCCATTCATTACAGGGTCTCTGCCATCAGTACGCCGGGGAAGTTTGCCCAATTTTAGGTGGGTTTCCTGATGCAGACTCCTGTCATGATGTACAACACCGGGCCCACTCATCCTTCAGTTTTGACAAAAGTGCATCCACTGCTCCTTCTCGTTTCCTTTTTAAAACATTAGACAATGCGACAATGCAGTATTTCAAAAGCAGATGTAACTACAAAGAGCACGTTTTGAGAATACATTTTTATTAGTAGACAATAGCAATCTTAAGAGGCATTGCATACCTACATACACACTGTGACCCTAATTCCATCACAGTCTCTCTCTCTCTCTCTCTCTCTCTCTCTCTCTCTCTCTCTCTCTCTCTCTCTCTCTCTCTCTCTCTCTCTCTCTCTCCCTCTCAGTGAGTCAGTCTCTCTCTCTCAGTCAGTCAGTCTCTCTCTCTCTCTCTCTCTCTCTCTGTCAGTCAGTCTCTCTCTCTGTCAGTCTCTCTCTCTCTGTCATTCAGTCTCTCTCTTCAGTCAGTCTCTATCTGTCAGTCAGTCTCTCTCGCTGGCGGTCAGGTTCTCTCTCTCAGTCAGTCTCTCTCCGTCAGTCAGTCTCTCTCTCTCTGTCAGTCTCTCTCTCTCTCTCTGTCAGTCTCTCTCTCTCTCAGTCGGTCTCTCTCTCTCAGTCAGTCTCTGCCTCTCCCTGTCATTCTCTCTCTCTCTCTGTCATTCAGTCTCTCTCTTCAGTCAGTCTCTATCTGTCAGTCAGTCTCTCTCGCTGGCGGTCAGGTTCTCTCTCTCAGTCAGTCTCTCTCCGTCAGTAAGCCTCTATCTCTCTCTCTCTCTCAGTCTCTCTCTCTCTGTCAATCTCTCTCTCTCTGTCAGTCTCTCTCGCAGTCAATCAGTCTCTCTCTGTCAGTCTCTGTCTCTCTCTGTCAGTCAGTCTCACTCTCTCTGTCAGCCAGTCTCTCTCCCTCAAGCCAGTCTCTCTCTCTCAGCCAGTCAGTCAGTATTCAGTCTCTGAGTCAGTCAGTCTCCCTACTCTCTCTCCACTCTCTCTCTCTCTACTCTGTCCACTCAATCTCCACTGTCTCACTCTCTCTCCACTGTCTCTCTCTACTGTCTCTCCACTCTCTCTCTACTCCCTCCACTCTCTCTCTACTGTCTCTCCTCTCTCTCTCCACTCTGTCTATCCACTCTCTCTCTCTCTCCACTCTCTCTCTCCAACCTCTCCAATCTCTCCACTCTCTCTCTCTCGACTTCCGGTCTCTCCACTCTCTCTCTCTCCACTCTCTCTCCATATGTCTCTCTCTCTCCACTCTCTCTCTCGACTTTCTGTCTCTCCACTCTCTCTCTCCACTCTCTCTATCTACTCTCTCTCCACTGTCTCTCCACTCTCTCTCTCTCTCCACTGTCACCCTCCACTCTCTCTCCACTCTATCTCCACTATCTCTCTCTTTAGTGTCTCTCTGCACTTTCTGTCTCTCCACTCTCTCTCTCTCTACTCTCTCTCCACTCTCTCCACCGTCTCTCCACTCTCTACTCTCTCCCTCCCTCCGGTCTCTCTCCACTCTCCCACTCTCTCTCCACTGCCTCTCCACTCTCCCTCCCCACTCTCTCTCGCCACTCTCTCTCTCCACTGTCTCCCTCCACTCTCTCCCTCCACTGTCTCCCTCCACTCTCTCCCTCCACTCTCTCCCTCCACTCTCTCCCTCCACTCTCTCCCTCCACTCTCTCTCCACTCTCTCTCCACTGTCTCCACTCTCTCTCCCTCCACTCTCTCTCCACTGTCTCCACTCTCTCTCTCTCCACCCTCTCTCTCCACTGTCTCTCTCCACTTTCTGTCTCTCCACTTGCCTCTCTCTCTCTCTCCACTCTCTCTCTCTCGCTCTCTGGGGGGGCATGGGTAAATTACCGGCAAGGTACGCAGGCCATTATGTTGCACCCTTGTTCTGGTTAATTATAATGTTTAGAGGAACAACAGATGTTGCGTAAATATGATCATTTTAGGACGTCAATCACCTTGACATAAACCATTGCTTGATAAATGAGATCATAGATATTTCATATATATTATATATATATATATATGTATATCTCTATATGTCATTCAGGTATGTGATTCCTTTTTGAACACTCACTTTTTGTAAAACCCTTTATAAATATAACTATCAAAAGCAATGTTGAGTAACAGGGACTCAAAAGGCAGCATTGTTCTTATATAAATAACTTTTTGAAAGCACACTCTCGTCTGGAAACATTTTAAATTCGTAAGCACAATACAATACCTCACAAATATCTATGTATTCTCAGATGGAAAATCCCTGATGGGAAATCCATCTGGCTACTTACTAATGTTTTTACTCAGGTCAGTTACAGAGCGTGAGATTTAAAAGGGAGTACACTGGGAAATACAACCCCAATAACCAGTTGCAGGATTGCAGTGTTCCCCAGTAAAACATCAGGTGTCATAAAACCAATATGGTAGCTACTACGTCTAGCAGAAACTCTTTGCAATCGGCCAACGGGGATTTTCACTAGGGTTGTGAAAAGGCACCATCAGGGATCAATCAATGCAGAGCAGAGAGCATGGAGGCCACGGGCTCTAAAACACACACAAATTAAGCTTGTATTAATTATTCTACCCTGTCGAAAGTCACGTGCATGTGCTATATAGCTCAAGGTTAGGGGGTGGTCAGGACACCAACTGTAAACACTTTACCACACCAGGGTTTTTCAACTGCAGCTACCAGGGTATTTGGAAATGTTTTACTCATGCAGGACATTGTAATGCTTGTGCAGACCACCGTGGCCGCCCATCAAATACTAACTCCACACAATATCTGCTACACGAGCAAATAATAAACACAAGTGTTTGTTCACACTTCCTAAACTGGCCAATCCCAGCTGATGAGGAGGCACAGTTAGGAGCAGCGGCCATGCAGACTACAAGGCCACAGTGTGCAAATTCCAATAGGGAACTGAAGGTCACACTAAGCTAGAGCACTTACTATGAGGATTACTTGTAGTATCGCAACATATAAATGTCACGCTCAACTGGTTTTAGCATCCCCGATTTACACAGTACACAGACCAGGGAATACATTCACGCCTATTTACCCCACATAGCTCCTTCCTCCCGCGCTCCCCCATGTACATATGCACCTTGTTTTGTTTCTGCAATGCTGTTTTACCAAGATTGCATCCAAGATTGGATTCCGTGCATGGTGCGGAATTCATTGAAAAACTGTTATGCGGACATTCTGCAGATATAGATCGATCCATCGCACATCCTCTCTAAGTTGCTTACATTTATTTGTTGATGTTTTTGTTTGTGCGCTTAGTTTAAAATTGTCACTTCAGTCACACAAGTTTTATATGTCTGGCGTTTTTACCCTTTCCCCGACCTGCGCCCTGAAGGGGCGGAAAGGCAGTGTCTCATCGCTATAATTCCACGTCGAAATGAAATAAGAACCGTACTGCACCGGATTAAAGAGCCTAGACCCCAGGCATGCAGAAAGTCAGCAACCTTCGCAATTCGCGCTACAATTTTTTTTTTTTTAATATTTTTATGTAGCGCGAACTATACCCGAGAATATTGGTTTCAGAGCGCTTTAATGAGCAGCAGTTTTGTTACAGAGGGACAGACTACAGACACATTCATTTTTGTTCGGCACGGGGAGATTAAGTGATTTAGCCAGAATCACAGGATGTTGAGCGTCGATGCCAAGACTCAAACCCATGTCCCCAGCTTCGAGGTCGACCGCTCTAAGGGCCTCATTCATGAGGCCGTGCGTCACTTTTACGCCGCAGGTGCGTCACTTTTTGTGACGCACCAGTGGCGTAAAAAATGTGCCTCGTTGCGCCATATTTACAAAGTGACGCATCTAGGTAGATGTGTCACTTTGTAAACCCCTGCGCCAGGTATAATGTATGCAAGGGCGGCGTATTGATGCAAGGAAGGGTCGTAGAAGTGACGCAGTGAAATCTATGAGATTTCACGGTGTCACTTTTAGGACGCCGTTGCGTCAAAATCTTACGCCTGCCTCAGAGCAGGCGTAAGACTAACGCAGGCCTTTACACATGGAGCTTGACCCATGTGAAAGGACGCATTGCTGGTTTGCGTCACTTTTGTGACACACTCCAGCAATGCGTCACTTTTGCGCCATTCAGATACGTGAGAAATACTGACGTATCTGTAACTCCTTGCGACATGATGCATCATACATTAAATATGACGCATCAGGAATGTCGCAAGGAGTGCGCACTGAGAAGTGACGCATCGCTGCTTTCACGCAGCGATGCGTCATTTCTCATAAATGAGGCCCTAAGTTCCACTGACCGTCTCCATAAATACAATAACTGAGTGCAGCCACTGTGGTCACACAGCAGTGATCGCCCGGTGTGTAAGGAGGCGCCAGTGATTGGTAACACCACCAAGGTGTGAAGACCGGCGACGACAAAGTGAACCCCTAGTTCATCTGTCATACCAGCACGGCAAAAGTACAACTTCGCTCTCTTGAGGCCTAGGTGGAGCTCTTTGCAATTTTTTAATTAAAACATTTTTCCAATAAATTCGTTCACGTACTGGCGCACACACGTATAAAAAATGTATGTCAAGGGGTTTTCAAAACTAGAAATCGTGTTGAAATGAAAGCTTTTTTTTTTTAGTGCTATTTTTTAAAGAATTTTTTAAAAAAATATCCGCAACAGAGTGCATGGAAAGGGTGCGCCTCTGGAGTAAATCATGAAATAAACACATTAAAAGGGCGAATCCGCCTTAGCGCGAGTCACCGCAAGATTCGTTGGGAATTAGGCAAAGACTGTTGACTCCGTGATCTAAAGCCCTGGACAGTCTGGACTTTGTGAATTACATCAGAGAGATGTGTTTCTAGATTAGAAAAACACCAAGTGTTTGCACATTCAACGCTGTCTCCTCTGGTGTGCATCCCGGCCCGGCCCCAGCCCTACCAGCAGCAGTGCAGACAACCCTTGGGGCCAGAGCCCCCCTCTCCAGGAGCCCCCTTCCACTGGTACCACTCGAAGCTCATCCAAACCGGGATCCAGGCGCTCCCTGGCATGAACCCCCTTATACCCCTGGCACCAGCAGCCCGGAATCACCAACAACCCTCCCCCCCCTTTAGAAACCCTGGCACCGAAGCCTCCCCCCCCCTCCTTGTCTGCTGCACCCCTTCTCTTCTCCCCTGTCCACTCCATCACTGGGAGGACCCTCCAGCCCCAGCCGCGCAGCAGGGCCTCATCCCTGAAGCCCTCCTGCAGGCCCACGCCCCCTTCGCGTGCTCCGCTGCCCCCAGGGTCGGATTGGGATCACAATTCGGCCCGGGCACTGACGAAAAAAGTGGCCCACATTCAAGAGGCATGGCCCATATTTAAGGGGCGTGGCCCACATTCAAGGGGCGTGCCCTTTCATGAAACACCATTTGCACAGACAATGAATGAAAGTGGGAGGATACTGTTCTTGCACAGGACACAGGGCCAAGGTGACAATTGCCTACATGCTGAGCAACTAAAAAAAATAGCAAGGCCCCTTTCTGTCACAAAATTAATCCAGCCATCAGCAGAGGAGCACCTGAAAAGCAGCAAAGCCCCTGCTAATACTAACCTACTTAGCCCTCCCCAGACCTTCAGCTCAGGAGCACATGAACAGAGGTAAGGCCCCTGCAATTAGTACATTAATCAGCCCTCCAGGCCTCGGGAAAATGTCCTGGAAGGGGAGCACAAACCACAGCTTTCTGGGTCATCCAAGGTAGCCAGGTAGCCAGGGGGGAGGCTGAGGTGAAGCTGGTGCATGGGAAGTGCCTTCCCAGTGTGTTCTGGCAGTTTGAGTGTTTATCATTTACTGTAGTATTACCCTTGTACCTGTGTATGGTACCCTTTTGTAACTTGCACATGTCACTTTTCTCTGGTATCACACTGTATGCTACCTCTCACTTTTGTTTGCTTTAGATACTTGCACAAGTGCCACCATTGCCTACGTAACGTTTGTTCTTGTGCTGGAGTGTCTGCCATTTATTGCAGTATTATACCTCTACTTGTACTTTGTACGCTTTTGTAACCTGCACACATATCACTTTTTCCTCCTGTAATGTACCGATTGTTACCTCATGTATTTTGGTTGCTCACTATTGTCACTTTTGATTCATGTAACTTAACGTTTGCTTTTGTAATTTGTCCACTTGTAATTTTTCTCCTCATGTATTATTGCTGTTCCTAGTGTGAAGCGCTCTGACACCTTCGGGTAAAGTCCGCGCTATATAAAAGTGCATAAATAAATAAATTAAATAAAAAAATTCCAAACATCACCTGGCCCCAACAGCAAGACCCATTCTTCCTCGCCCACTATGCCCTGAATGTGAAGGGCTGTGGGCGAGGTGTTAAGACTAACACCGTTTCTGGGCTGCATGGGCCCCAGGGGGGGCCGAGGTGAAAATGGCTCAAAGGCCTGAGAAACACCTGGTCCCCAGGGAGGCCGATTCTTGCAAACAATCACCCCTCCCAAACCCAGCCTCAGCTTGATTGCTTGGCAGGGCAGGGGGTGAAGGAGAGGCCACAGCTGACAATCGCTGTCCGGCAGCACAGCGAGGCTGCTTTCATTTTCTCTGTCTGTCTCCGTGCACTCTGTGGGACGGTTTTTTTCTCTCCCCTTTCCCAGTCCACTCTCTGTGGACTGGGACAGGGGAGAAAAAAACGGCCCACAGAGGGCACTGAGGCACCGGCCCTTCGGCCCATGCCCGAATGCCCGCCTTGCCAATCCGCCCCTGGCTGCCCCCCTGCCCCCCAGCCAGGACCAGGCCCCAGCAGGCCCGAGCGGCCCCTCCGCAGCTCCGGTCCAGGGAAGGTAAACTGAAGTTATTCTTCAAAGTCTCGGCGCTGCGCTGTGGGGACTTCCTCGAAGCTCACAGTTCCCCCTGCACCAAGCTCTAGAGGTGTAAACTCACCCTCTGTGCCAGGCCACCGCAGGACTAGCCCTGCTCAGCATCCGCCGCTGGCCGAGTGCAGGACCATGTAAAGCTCAGGCGCCCCCCCAAAACCTCTCCGCAGCAGGAATGAACCCTCAAGGCACCCGGGCTCTTTCCAATGTTTTTTCAGGGATGGCACGCAGGGAAAGCACACATTTAAGGAGTGTTTATGGGGACAATCCTGCTGCATAACTTTAAATATCTGTGCAGAGCAGGGCACAGCCTTCCGACACCTCCACAACTTTTTTTTTTACATCGCTCCAAAGTCTTTGCGTTAAATTAAATTCTTAATCATGAATCCCAATCCCCGAGCAGCGCCTCTCATCGGCAAGCAGAGCAACATAAACACAACATGGCACACTGAGCATAATTATTAAACAGGCCTGAAGGCAGACGCAAAGTAGTGTGCCTTCTAACAATTGTGCTTACCTGAGGGCACCAAACATTTTGCTGCCTCGTCCTTTTCACATATGGGTATTGCCCTATGGAAAATGCTCTCTCTGGGGCGGGCGGGGCGGGGCGGGGCCCCCACTCCATCCCTTTTCCGGTGTTCTGGCGCGCTCTGACTGAAGAGAAACATTGTTTCTCTTCAGTCCTGGGTCTGTGCGAGAAGGTCGGAGCAGGCTGCGCACAGCAGCTGCTGCTCTAGAGCCTGTCTCTCTCACAGCTCTCTGCAGATGAGCTGAGGGGGCGGGGCCCCCTTCATGTACTGGCCCCTGGGGGGGGGCCCCGCACTGCGTGGGCTGCGGGGGTGTTTGTTACGCCCCTGCATAGTAAATGCAACTGAGTTTGACCTTTCTAGAGGCGTCTGTCAATTACAAGTGTTCTTTAAAGCAACCAGAGATTTGTGCTCTGAGGCAAATGTGCTGTATCGTGAAATGTTGTGGGCCGTGGAACAAAGAACAGGCAAACTTTAACAATACCATCAGTAACGTGCACAGCTGTTAGAGCTGGTTTCACAGGGCTCGCCCAGCCCTACAGACTGCGAGACCACTTGACTTGCTTAGGTTCCCTTCAATTTCAGTGGGCGGGGAACCCTGCAGATGTATTTCGATTTCAGCGCATCCCTTTAGGTTTAAATCTTTTTATTTGAAATCTGCACCTGGAAAACAAGCTAGTCATTGCAAATATTACATAGCCAACAGCAATCATAAACATGTGAGAGGCAAGGAGAATTCTCAATAAAGTGAGCATAGCAGTCCAATACCTTTCTAACCCATGGCAGCATTGACATACAAAGGGTGTTACATAGTGCCAACCAGGTGGAAACCCCCTCCCACTCCCCAAACTTCCCCTGCCCTTCCCTCCCTTCGCCCCCCCGTCCAGTGCTCGAATCTGTCCCTCCCAGTTTCCTCTCGCCATATCTTGACGTATACCTCCTCTGCCCCTCCCTCATGAGGCCTCCCCTTCTGGTCCAGTGAGTCTCAACAAGCGGAGATACCTTGGGCAGGTAAGTTCTCTGAATTCAGTAACCAATAGTGAGCAGAACGACTGCCAAAGCTCGTCATATTGATCTATGTCCCCGGCTAGAGTAAGTGACATCTTCTCCATCCCCAATACACACCACAGCCAATGAAGCCAACCTGTAGTGGAGGGGACCGTTGTGGTGCGCCAGTGTATTAGGATATTTTGTATCGCAGAGCCTAGGGCGATAGCCATCTGGCGTGCCCTGCGTGAGCGCAGAGGGTATGTCAGGGGGTTAGGAAGCCCTAGTATGGTGTAGGCAGGAAAGCGAGGCAATTCTGTGTGAAAGTGTGTGTCAATGTCGTCTATCACCTGTGTCCAGTACGGCTGTACCAGCGGACAGTCCCACAAGATGTGCAGTAGCGTGCCTGTGTGTCCACAGCCCCTCCAGCAGTTTTTATCTTTACTGTGGTCCATCTCACTTATCCGTTCCGGGGTGTATTACCAGTATGTGGTTACCTTAGTTAATGTCTCTGTAAGTCCGGGGTGGTATGCTGAGTGGCGTGCCCTTTAGGAGATCTGGTTCCATTCTTTGTGGCTCAGGGTCCTGCCTAGCTCTCGCTCCCAACGTTCCCTGCCCGGATTATAAAGATGAGCTGGATGTGGTTGAAGGAATTTGTAAAGATCAGATATTAATTTGGTATCTGAGGTGCGGGATAGGAGCCATCTCTCGTATGGCTGAAAGTGTCTATCTGCTGTCTCCCTCACCTGCGGCTGCAGTGCCCAGTGGCGGAATTAATTGCTTACTTCTATTTTTCGGTAAAACAATAATGTGTGTGGAACTGTCTCCCAGCTGCCTGAGCACCTGTAACAGCTGATCCTGTTCACTCATGCTGATCTCAAATCTCACACATCATGAGTGAGACTCACACATTTAGGGGTCCAGTTAAGCTGTCACTCACGGCAGGCCAATTGTCACACCTCATGAAGAGGGTTGTGTGCTGGCCAAACCTGCCGATTTAGGCAGTAGGCTAAAGTTATTTTTGGCAGCACTACCACTTACCAATTTTTGACTGCCTTTCTGCTGCTTTTTGTGATGCCAAGACAGGCCATGGCAATTCCTGCCTCCTCACAGTAACAAATTGAACCAAGGGCCAGAGGAAATATGGATGAAATGAGCATAAAGTCATTTAAGAAAACTTGCAGGTTCTTTACTGAAGTGCACAGAATAGTTGATCTTCATAGCGCTTGCAAAAGGGAAATCCCACGGGCAACAGCAGGGCTGTGATTGCAGGTCTTGCTTTTTAGGTTTTGCCTGTACGGCGCTTGCACTGGGCTTGTGAAATCTATTGGTTTTAATATGAATCTTAACCCCTTCGACGCTCATGACGAGCCCAGCTCGTCATGGATTTTCCATTGACTTCAATGGAAATTACATTCAAAGCCATAAAACACCTTAGCATCCAAGTGGTTAAAAGGGGTTAACAACCTACCCTCTTTCTTTTTATTGGTTCCTGTGCTTGACACTTACTTTTCCTCCATTTCTATTGGCTGTTGCATATTTTTCTGCATTTACCAATGCTTGTTCCGCTCCTGCTTCTCTTACCAGTTTCCCGTAGCCTAAATACTGTTAACATTCGCTTTGGTGGAACTCTTTTTTCAAAACATTTCGCCTCTTTCTGTTGCGGGATACTTTAAATCAGTTTAGCAGATTTATTAAGTGCAATTTATCACCTGGAGGCGAAATTAAGTGATTTGCCTAGAATCACAGGATATCACCAAAACTCGAACTGGGATTCTTAGCTCTCAAGTCAGCAGTTCTGCCCCCTGCACCACATCCTCTCCTCTCCCTGATATTTGTTGTCATTTGTGATAGTAATGCTGTCTAATACTGGACTGAGGCACACACTGCATTTCTGGTACACTTTTGGCATTTAATGTTTGACCACGATCAATGTGAAGGCTTAGGAGTTAAAGGTTATTTAGCCATCTGCCAAACTGTCAAGCCATACAGACCACCAGTCTCTCTTGATCTTTGCCCAGCCCTACAGACTGCGAGACCCCTTGACTTGCTTAGGTTCCCTTCAATCTCAGTGGGTGGGGAACCCTACAGATGTATTTCGATTTCAGCGCATCCCTTTAGGTTTAAATCTTTTTATTTGAAATCTGCACCTGGAAAACAAGCTAGTCAGTGCAAATATTACATAGCCAACAGCAATCATAAACGTGTGAGAGGCAAGGAGAATTCTCAATAAAATGAGCATAGCAGTCCACTACCTTTCTAACCCATGGCAGCATTGACATACAAGGGGTGTTACATAGTGCCAACCAGGTGGAAACCCCCCCTCCCACTCCCCAAACTTCCCCTGCCCTTCCCTCCCCTCGCCCCCCCGTCCAGTGCTCGAATCTGTCCCTCTCAGTTTCCTCTCGCCATATCTTGACGTATACCTCCTCTGCCCCTTCCTCATGAGGCCTCCCCTTCTGGTCCAGTGAGTCTCAACAAGCGGAAATACCTTGGGCAGGTAAGTTCTCTGAATTCAGTAACCAATAGTGAGCAGAACGGCTGCCAAAGCTCGTCATATTGATCTACGTCCCCAGCTAGAGTAAGTGACATCTTCTCCATCCCCAATACACACCACAGCCTATGAAGCCAACCTGTAGTGGAGGGGACCGTTGTGGTGCGCCAGTGTATTAGGATATTTCGTATCGCAGAGCCTAGGGCGTTAGCCATCTGGCGTCCCCAGCGTGAGCGCAGAGGGTATGTCAGGGGGTTAGGAAGCCCTAGTATGGTGTAGGCAGGAAAGCGAGGCAATTCTGTGTGAAAGTGTGTGTCAATGTCGTCTATCACCTGTGTCCAGTACGGCTGTACCAGCGGACAGTCCCACAAGATGTGCAGTAGCGTGCCTGTGTGTCCACAGCCCCTCCAGCAGTTTTTATCTTTACTGTGGTCCATCTCACTTATCCGTTCTGGGGTGTATTACCAGTATGTGGTTACCTTAGTTAATGTCTCTGTAAGTCCGGGGTGGTATGCTGAGTGGCGTGCCCTTTAGGAGATCTGGTTCCATTCTTTGTGGCTCAGGGTCCTGCCTAGCTCTCGCTCCCAACATTCCCTGCCCGGATTATAAAGATGAGCTGGTTGTGGTTGAAGGAATTTGTAAAGATCAGATATTAATTTGGTATCTGAGGTTCGGGATAGGAGCCATCTCTCGTATGGCTGAAAGTGTCTATCTGCTGTCTCCCTCACCTGCAGCTGCAGTTGCCAGTGGCGGACTTGGAGGTAGCGCATCCGCTCCGTCTCGGGGAAGTTGTATTCCTGTCTGAAGAGTGGAAAGGGGAGCACACCATCTGAGCCATAGATGTGACAGAGGCAGCGACATCCCGCCGATCGCCAATGGGTGTAGGCTCCCTTGGCTATGCCCGGAGTGAATTCCGGGCTATCGACCAGGGGCGTAAGCGGCGAGGGAAAAGTGGTGAGTTCATGTACGGTGTTAGTGGCATCCCACACTTTTAGCGGAACCCGTGTGACGAATGAAGCGTAAAGATTAGCCGGTCGGGCCGCTTTGCTGAGGAAGGGGATTTCCTGAAGTGGGCGCCCTGCCACTGCTTGATCCTGGAATAGCCAGTGTTTTTCGGACTCCCACTTGCTCCATTCCACTTCCAGGCAGCGCATCCCTTTAAAGACAGACAGACAGACAGACACGGACGAATGGTGTGCAACTAGCAGTAGATGTCTGCTGCATTTTATTACCATAAATTGCCGTTTGACACCAGTGAGAACTACTTTGTAACTTTTGAGATTTCAGTAACCTGGTAAAAGATGTTCTTTTTTTCTGAAGACTTTTTTAATGAAGAAATTTCATAGGATCTACAGAAAATAAGAACTAAAATGGTGCATGTTGTGAAGGTAAAAATGTGGGAAAAGGTACATCCTTGTTAGCTGAGTGTTGTCAGTCTGACCCAGGTGCAATACTGCTCTCTAGATAGATGGACCTGAGAGGTTTGCAGATCTCGCTTTCATTGATGAATCCTTTATAAGACATTGACCGCACACAGGCAGGCCTGATATCCTGGCAGAGCGAGACATGTGCCTGGGGTCACATGAATTAAGGGGCATAAAAATTATTCTGTCCAAGGACACAGTTTCATCTCAGGTCGAATGCTTTTTAGGCTCTGGTTTGCTAATGACATCTTGGGGACATTCAGAAAGCTTCCCTGTGCATTCATTACGCCCATTGCTTACCAAATTCTTTGTGGGTTGCAACTAAAATGTGCTTGCTTTCTATTTGCTGGCTCTGTTTGTTTAAGGCTGTCCAGCTTGAGTTCGTTCCTTCCGTTGCCCAAAACATATTTACTGTATTCTTCTACCAGTACTGGATTTCTATAAACAGGCCTTTAAATATTGTTCTTATCTTGTCCCATTTGCTGCGCATTCAAAGACAGAAGTCAAATGGTGTTAACTTTTCTTTCTCTGACTTCAAAGTGAGAGGATTTATGTGACATGCATGCTGGCTACTGGGCGGGTGCTTGAGGAAAGCTGTACAAGGTTATTTTTTATCTAGCACACAACAAAAATGTACATGTATGAACATGAACTGTGCAGGTATTTCAAAATATATCAGAAATAGAAAAGGACAAATGAAGCACATTTTTTGATATTTCTGAAGTGTGGTGTACACAAATATTTTAATGTGATTGAAAAATAATCCATTCACAAGGTGATGACATTGCCACACATTATTGTTTGCACTCTATATCATTTTTAGGGCTCACGGTTTTATGGTATTTATATTTTTAAAATTTCCGTCTGTATTTATACATAGTTATTTTTTGGTAATTTTTTCTGTATTTAGCCACATTTTATTTTGTTGCGAGCAAAAAAACGTTGCTGTGGCTAGTATTTATTCACATTTATTTTAAAAGGCAATGCGCACTTGGTTGTTATAGGTTCAGATAGATTTATGTAGATGGGTAAATGGGTTACTGCTTTTAACAAAGAGATCATTTTGTTACTTGCAGTTAATAAATTGCAAACCTTCTAATATAGCACAGCGAGCTATGAAGGACCTTGTAATCCTTGCTGTCTTATGCAACACATTCTATGCATTGATTTTCACTTGATTTCTTGTATTGCATTCAGGGCCGGACTGAGAGCCAAAACGGCCCTGGCAAAGGGCTCCCCCATGGGGATGAGACCGAGCTCTTTGCCGGGGCCGGTTTTCGGCCGATTTTCTTACAGGGCCGATTTTGCAGCTATGCTGCAAAAACGGCCCTGTAACAAAAGTGGCGCCCAGGACCCAAAACCAGCCCCCACCCTTGCGGCGCACCGGGGGATTGCCCGGTGCCCGCAACGGCGAGTCCGGGCCTGATTGTATTGTAATAGCATTTATATAGTGCTTACTACCCCTGATGAGGCACTGAAGCGCTTTTTTATCCAGTAGCATGCTACTCTGGAGCTAACTCACAAAATCAGGGATTGTGAATAGCATGACTTCCGTGGTGGTCACGTATTAGTCAGAAAAACAATATTATTTGACTAGAGGTGAAAGAACTATGTTTTAGACTGGATCAAATCATTTTCGACATTGGTATGCATGCATGTTGTCTTGTCACTGACCTAGCAGTACTAAAAGTAATGCAGTCATCTACGTAAAAACATATTAGAAATGTCAACATTTTGAACCATCGGACTGATGATTCACATTTGCGGATTTCACTGCCTCCTAAGATTGAGTAACAGTGAAGAAACTGTTTCTGGGCGTAAAGATAGGCAAGTGGCCTCTCAGCAACCAGTAATCCAAACTCTATCAGATGAGAACGTTATTTCAGTGTACATCATTCTGACAGTTACTCAAAACACATTGTAAGCCAGACCGTGTCGAAACCCTACCCTGACCTTACAACCCCGCAGGACGAGTACAGGCATTGACCCGTAAAGGTTAACGCTGTCCTCCCCTGTGCTGTTCCCACCGCTTCTCGCTCCGGGTGGAGCCTCCCCAGACTGTAAATGCTGTAGTACCCTGCAGTAAATACAGTGCTGTGCAGAGCTCCCTGTGAAAGTCGCGCTGGTCCCTCAGTCACCCACCACAGTCTTAATGAGGACCAGGGCCCAATTCCTAAAAAAATAAGTGGGGGGACGCTGACGTCACAACTGGAAGTGATGTCACGAAAGGTGGCTTGCACCATCAGACTCATTGCCTCCCCTCGCTCACACCTTAGATGTGATTGCATCAGAGAAGCCAGCGTGTGAGCAGCGTTCTGAATCAGCTATGATCTCGCCCCAGAGAGGCCAAAGAGTGAATGTGTGGCTCCATTTGCTCCAGTAATAGAGCTGCTAGTAAAATAAGTGGGTGGACGCCGTCGCTAAATAATGAAAATGTCACACATAGCAATGTGAAACCTTGGCAGGTATGTGTGATTAATGAAAACAAAAAACCGTCCACAAAGAAAAAAACATGGGGAAAAAACAAGGGGGGACACTCAACTCTCCCCCTCTGACCCACCCAACCATTATCTGCATTGTGCGGAGATGCCACATCTGCAGGATCTAAGAAAAGTGGGTGCGTAATTGAAAAAGACATGTTGGGACACTAGTTCAGATGGGTGGGTGGAACGGGTAGCCTCTGTATGCTGTAAAGTTTGTAAGGCATGGCATACACAACACACTCTAGTGACATGCTCCGAGACGTACTACAGAGGCCATTAGACCGGTATCGTGCACACTCAGAGGCACGAAGCAGGAAAAAGCAGCTGCACTACAGGTCGAGCAAGCGGCTGGCTCTGAAGATCATTTCACACTAAAGTCTAAAGTGTGATGTAAAGCGCATGCATTTCTCTTGAATCTGGGGCTGAACAAAGTCAAAAGCATGTCTCTCAAGTATCTGTAAAGTGATTAGCTTTGTGCATTTGTTTTCCCTCCATTTATTTTAGGTGTGCATCTCACCGCACCTCTCCTCCCCCCTCATAGCTCCAAGCCAGGATAGAACAAGCCAGGATCCTTAAACAAAAGGAGGCCTAATGGCCCCTTAACATCGACCTTTGCATTGACTGAGCTGAAATCCGATAAGCCCACTCCCCGCCTGCGCTCAGACCGACGTGTCTTCTCCTCGAAGACCACAACACAGTTAACTATTTATTGGCATTTTCCCGTTTTTATTTATAAATGCAGACAAAGAAAAAATATTTCCCCTTTAATATTTATATGTAAAAATCCATTTAAAAAGAAATCCCGGAGCCTTAATCATTTTATCAGTAAAACTGTATGTCTGTGCAAATGTAATGCTTATTTCCATTGAAAATGTGTTACCTGTAATAGCAGTGCGCTAGCACACCATGCATACTTCACTCCACTCTGCTCTGCAGCATTCCACACCACTGCACACGATGCCAATCCACTCTACGCCAGTCCACAATTGAGGTTAAATACCCATATGAGTAGATATTCCGGATATGCATGTTTTGCACCTCAGATATTACCGATGTGCAGATCTTTTTCTTCACAAGAGCCAATGTACCTCTAGGGTGCATGCATGTTAAACTGATACACCAGTCAGTCAACAGTATTTAATGTTAGGCTTCATTTACAAAGTAAAGTGTACCTACATGATGCTCTGCATGGTTATTGCTGCCTGTTTTTTGAATTAGTGGTGTCTGGGCTGGTATCGAAATTGATAGAAAGTTCTGTAGAGTGTTATTGAAAAGGGAGACTCAATCTGTTACATTCCATGCCATTTCATAGGTGTTCCCATGCAACTCCCGTGGATTTAGACACATTTCCAGACCGGCGTCCACCCAGCGACAGGGCAGGTAACGGGCTGCAAACAAAGGGGCTTGCTTATATTCCCCCTCAAGACCGCGGGGACTTGCAGAAGAGGCACTTCATTTTCTTATGAAGGGCTACTAATAGGAACACACAAGAGAGGTTTCTTTGAGCGCATAGTACGCACTCACACCTGACAAGAGGTACCATAGGAATATAGGGTGTCGCTTCCCCATTCCTGTTTTGTATTCGCAATTTCACACCAGATGGTCCTGACGAAGCGCATAGGGATCCACTAGGGACCGATTCTAAGCGAGAAACATGTTGACCGACACACTAACTCACAATCATACACGGGCACTGTGAGCAGCAGAGTAATACCCTGACCTCTTTGTTATTTGCTAATAGAGGTGCTCCATGTCCCCTGTATAATTATTGTAGTCTTACCTCTTGGACCAACGAATAAATTTACCCTTTTAGGCCCCCACACATGCATGCACAACTGCGGCGTCTCCTAAAAGATCTCTGACAAAGAGCCCTCTCGCGGGGCCCGTGGGGGACAGCAGCTCTACCCCCACAAGGAGCAACACCTGATGATGAAGCATGACACTCGCAAGAGTGTGTGAAGGCACTACTTTCTAAAGCAGAAATTCACCTTCCTTCACAACTGGGAACCACATATAGAGACCATACTTTTTTCCTCTCTCCCTATATTTTTTTTTCCTGTCATATATACAGGCCCGGACTGGCCATAGCGGGCACCTGGCAATCCCCCGGTGCACCGCAAGGGTGGGGGCCGGTTTTGAGTCGCTGGGGGCCGATATTGTTACAGGGACGTTTTTGCAGCATAGCTGCAAAATCGACCCTGCAACAAAATTGGCCCTAGAGAAGCGCTCGGCGGCACCTCCAGCCCCCCGAGTGGGGAGGGGGGCCGGCCGAGCACTTTGCCAGGGCCGGTTTTAGTTCCCAGTCCGGCCCTGCATATATAACCAAGTTATGTGTCCTTGTCTTAGGAACAGTTACCGCACTGTGAGTACACATTTCCAGATTACCTGACCTGGTAAATCTGGGAATGTGCCAGAAAGATGTACCTTCCCTGGAGAGCTATAAAAACAAGTGATATCTTTAATTATCCTTGTTACTTCCTCTTTCAATGTTTGATGTATTCTTCATCGCATAAAAATAGAGTAATATACCTCTCAGCATTATTTTGTGCAGGAAGGTGCCCCCTCATGCACAAAAACAATTCTGCTTGCAACACAAGCACCCTTACACCATAATGCAAGGGTGTCTGCATAGGGGCTACGCAGCCAAAACAGCACCAGCACAGGGGAAAAGGCAGGAATGAGCCACATTCTTTTAAATACATAATATTTGTGGCATTTTCCTGTCAGGCAGTGCAGCACAGCATGTTGACTTGCTGTGGGGAGTTGCTAACTGCCAACCAAGATGGCAGCCCTAGTTAATTACCAGCCTGCTGCTATTGTGACCCTGGCTTACAGCTGCAGGCTTCCCGATTGTCAGAGACAGTGTGAGAGTGAAGAACTAGCTCGCAATCCAGGCACTGCATGACTTGGGCGCCCCGCGACCCGACCAGTACAATGCATTGAGGGGAGCCAAATGTTGAGAGCCACCTTGAGTCCCATCTGCTCTCCAGTCTGCAAATCCCAGTGAGATAAAGTTCAGGGGTCACGGCGACATCAGCCGAGATAAGAGATCAAGGGACAGGCACCACTGAAGACACCCAGCAGGGGGCCACAGAGCCCTGGAGGTCTTACATTGTGATAAGATCCTCCATACGACTGCAGTGATGAGGAAAATAGTGGGAATTTTACTACTCGTCTGGAGTGTGTCCCCCAGATCTCCTGGGGACATGGTAAGAAATTGGGCCCCCAGACCAATGCAGACCAACAACCTCAATAAATACACAGTCATCATGGCTGTGGCTCGTGACACAGTGGTAGAGGATACGAGTGCCATCCGCAGGAGGCCCGCTCTCTATCCAAAGCTTCCCTGTGCGTAATCATGGCCACCAATTCTCACTAGGAGACACGCTGGAACCTAAGCTAGACGCCGTCACAGTGGACCTTAATCTACTGCAAGCAGATGTCCGGAACATTCCTGAAAAAGTCATGATGGCTGAAATGCACATTAATGGCCTGCTCTCTGGAACGAAGAGTCTGGAGGGACATAGAACATGGAATGTCATTACCACAGCCTGACTGGAGGACCAAGAGGGGAGAGCCAGACGCAACAACATCCGTGTTGTGGAGGTCTCTGCCGACCTCTTCCTGGAGGAACTCATCCTAAACACACTTTGCCCCAAGAGACTTTCCAAGTACTTTTCGATTGAGAGGGCACATAGAATACTACGACTCCCACCACGCCAGGGTCCCTCCACGCACAATCATAGCCAGAGTGTTCAACTACAGGGATCGCAAAGCTACCCTCGATAATTCGATTCTTCCCTGACTTTACTTTCCAGGTTCAACAACAGAAGAGTCCATCAAGAAGGCTCTTTGAGACAAAGGGATCAAGTATAAGATGATGTATTCCGCCAAGCTCCGAGTAGTGGCGGATGGCAAGACACTGCACGTCGCCCTTCGGAGGAGACATGTGACTGGATAGAGGGTTGGAGAGTCGCTTGTTGGAATGCGAGTTTGGACTGCAGGATCTCACCATTGGACAGTGATCTTGAGGCGCCCCAATAGGACCGCTCTAGAGGTCCGCAATCTCGAGACCCCCACACAGACCCATGAGCAAATGCCCACAAGGCCATACTGAACTGAAAAAGTGGTAACATGCTGTGGTTGGGGGAGACATATAAATACCAAGGATTGCACATTGATGCTGGTACACACACACCTGGGCTGATGCGGCCAGCCTATGAGAGTACACCAAGGGGCACAGAACACTTCGATATTGTTAACTGTTTTAAGTAAGCAATACAGGGAGATGCAATGCTAAGTACATCAAGCCTGAACCCGTTCACATTGGCGGGAGCAGCACACCTTTGATGTTAGCTGCACACATCAGAGCGACATGCACTCTGCAATCTGGGGGTGTGGGTGGTTTCAAACTCACGGTGCAGGGACGTAGGGAGGGGCTTAAGGGACTTGAAATGTTTGAAACGTTTGGTCTTATCACTTAGTTTAATAGCTCATCTACACCAATGTGCATCTGATAGAGGGTTAGGGAGAGAGTCGCCACAAAGTAGGCTAGGAGCAATGTCTGACCATGATACCTCTGCCTGCAGAAGACATAACCCATTCACACCACAGCAAAATATCAATGGCAAGTAACACAAAATGGGAATCGAACACCTGGACTTGGAATGTTAATGACGTAGGAAAGAAAGTTAAACACACACTATTCCTTCAATATTTGTAGCCATTGCCTCAGACCAATAGTGGTTGGAGGTTTTCTGGAGACAATGCTCCCGTCCCCTACCTTTATGCTCACCCACGTGTTTGAGTGAAGCTCCATAATTGCCTTAATGAGGTATTGTGGATTCCCAAGTGCATCCAGTTTTTTCCCATAGGAGTGTTCTTGGGACTGAGTCGAAGGCCACTGTAAAGACTACAAAACAGAAGTAAAGAAGGGTGCGGTTTGAATTAATATTATCAATCATAAGGGAGATGGCCATTAAATTGGGGATTGTGCTCATTCCTTATGTAAATCCGGTGTGATTTATTGGCATGATGTTATTCTCAGATACCCAGGACTCAAGGTCCTCAAGAAGGAGGGCTCCGTAATATTTAGCGCTGTTGTCCAACAATGAGATGTGCCGGCAGTTTCTTGGAATTGAAGAGTCTCCACCTTTGAATATTGGGCGTATGATGGCCCTTGGATTGGTTGTAGAGCGGTGTTAAACGTTTGCCCCTTGTAGACCAGCTTGTTTGAATAGTGCCTGGGAAGGCCATTAGGGCCAGGGGCACAGTTGACTCCGCGTCTGGTGATGATGCACTTGATTTAGAACAAAAAATGGACAAGGGGTGCAGGTGGTCTGCAGCAGCTGCGATCCAGGGTCCCTCGACTGCTACAATGATTAAAAATGTATGACCCGTGCATGTTCAGAAACGCCAGTGGCTTAACGAACCTTGAGTGGGCCACCCTGCAGGGTAGGTGAAGTGGCCTCCTCCGGACTCAATCTAGAGCTCCCCAGCAGAAGTGCGGTGCTGACGGGGCCCCCTGGAGGGTGAGGGCTTCCCACACCACGGGGGCTGCAGAGAACTTAATGCTGAGGAAGACTGAGGGGCTTTGCCTGGCTGAGAGCTAATTGGTGGGCCTTGCAAGTTGCCGGTTTTTGACAGGCGAGTATAGTTTTTACTATGACCTCCCATGCGTTAATTGGGTTTTGAGTGTTATTTGATGAAGTAGCTTGCATTGTTTCAAGCACAGATTCCAGTTTACCATGGAATCCATCCTGAATAGCCTCCTCGGGTTCCTTGTATATGGCATCATTCCTAAAAGCTGATCTTCCTTGTGGGTTTGAATATCAAGGTTCATTTGAATGCATTGTGGGAAATGGTGGCTTTCTGAGTGAGCATTGCTCCATTCTGAATGATTAGATGTGGGTGGACAATGGCCCATTCACAAGTGTGTAATCTAGCATCGACTTTGACATACACTGTCCACTTTTAAACAGCCGTTGAGGGCGCAATGATTTTTAAATGATTTACCCATGTTATCTATTTTGAGATGTCTTGGTTTTACTTGGAAAGGTATCCCCCAGTAGGTGTCATGCAAAGTTATTATCCTGTCAATTCATGTGTCTGTTTGTCCTTTATGCATTACTACACCATTCATCCGATCGCCATGAAACTTTGGGAAGTTGTTGAGAACACTCCCGTGAAGGTTTCTGGCATAAAAAAAATTAAATATCGGCCCCCCCAGGGCCCTCATAATCTTTTGAATACTGATGTATGAACCAGATGCAAAAACAACAAATCGTGTATCCACAAGCACTCGAATAAATAATTAGAATTAAAACACCATTCATCCGATCGCAATGAAACTTTGAACTTTGGGAAGTTGTTGAGTACACTCCCGCTAAGGTTTCTGGCATAAACATTTTTTAAATATCGGCCCCCCAGGGCCCTCATAATCTTTCCAATACTGATGTACGCACAAGACGGAAAAACAAAAAATCGTGTATCCACAAGCACTTGAATAAATAAATAGAATTAAAACAGCATTCATCCGATCGCCAGGAAACTTTGGGAAGTTGTTGAGTACACTACCGCAAAGGTTTCTGGCATCATTTTTTTAAAAATATCGGCCCCCCAGGTCCCTCATAATCTTTCGAATACTGATGTAGGCACAAGACGGAAAAACAAAAAATTGTGTATCCACAAGCACCCGAATAAATAAATAGAATTAAAACAGCATTCATCCGATCGCCAGGAAACTTTGGGATGTTGTTGAGTACACTCCCGCGAAGGATTCTGGCATAATTATTTTTTAAATAGCCCCCCAGGGCCCTCATAATCTTTCTAATACTGATGTACGCACCAGACGGAAAAACAAAAAATTGTGTATCCACAAGCACTCGAATAAATAAATAGACTTAAAACGACACTTTGAAATGTTTTCCATATTAAAATGAATAAGTTTCAATAAAAAAGACACAATGTAAATTGAATGTTATCATAATGAGTTTCCTTGAATTTCCTTTCTTCGGAGATCGCAGCAACGCGTGACGGGTAAGCTAGTCATGTATACAGGAAAGGACGGCAATTTTGACTTGTATACATATAATAAATGGGCAATCAGTAGACAAAAAATAAATGTTACATCACATTGGCACCATCTGTACTTCTATGCATGGCCAGTTCCACCATTGGAGACACCACTGTATTTTCTCGATAATTATTCCAAAGTAACCATTTCCGATCCCACTTTCTCGGGCACCCCCTTGCTAAAAAGACTTCCATTTCCACCAGCATGCATCTATCAAGCTCTCTCTCCCATGTATGGACTCGTGGTATGAGCACTCCCCCCCATCCTCTCACTATCTCCTGCTTAACTAATGTATATCTTAGCGTCGCGAATTGTTTTTCCACTTCCGTGAGGTCAGTCGCCTCCCAGACATTCAACAATCCCAATTGTGACGTTAATACAATCTCTTTATGTAGGGCTGCCTGCATGTGTTCCGAGGCCTCCTCCATAAGCTACGAATCTTCGGGCTGCTCCAGAGAGTGTGGTAAAATGTGGCCCCTAGGCCACAGCCCCGTAAACATAAGTCGTCGGCTCTGGACCCTATTTTCGCTAGTGTCTGCCCTGTCATGTATGAGCGGTGTAGTATCCTCAATTGGATCAACCTAAACTTGAGTGTTATGGCTGCCTCTCGAGGGGACATAAGGGCTTCCTGCCAGTCCTCGTCACTAATCACTCCCAAATTACCCTGCCATCGCTCTCCAAGTCTTGGAAAGGTATCCGGGAGAATATTACACAGTTTCTTATAGGTGAGAGATATTACCTTCGAATTTAAGGGCCCATCTAGCAGCCTATCCTCAAGTGGTGAAGATTCTGGTATGTCCGCAAAGGACGGAAAAGCCGCCATAATAGCATGTCAGATTTGCAGGTATCTATACGTTTCCCCCCGAGCCAGGTGATACTGCTTCTGGAGGTCCTCAAAGGTGAGTATAGCTCCCTTTCTGACTAGGTCTTTTACTGTTGAGATACCAATAAGATCAAACCCCGTCTGGTGACACTGCATGCCCAGCTTCCGCATATACCAAAGAGGCGTTGCCTTAGTGAGGACGCCAACCCAGCCAAGTCGAGAAAGCACCGTTCACCAGATCTGTAGCGTGTGTAGGGTGGGCCCGAAGAACCGCCCCTTATTTTTCATATCATATATATATACAGGGCCCCGTATTAGCCGGATCGATCAGTTTGGTATCGGTGAAGAGCATATGCAGGGTCATCCGGAGGATGGTATGTCCAATGATTAACGGTTACTAGCTGTGCTGCCCAATAATAGAGTTGCAGGCCGGGGAGCGCAATGCCTCCGTCATACCAGCTTTTTGTTAACTTCTTTAGTGCCACCCTTGGGGCCCTCCCATCCCACAACAACGTACGGACCGCTCCCTCCACTGCCCTGAAATACGAGTCTGGAACTTTATGTGGACAATTATGAAGGATATACAGGAAGCGAGGGAGTGCCAGCATCTTAAAGAGCGCAGCTCTTCCCAGCAGTGAGAGTGGATGGGATCTACAATGTTTCACATCCGCAAGTAATTTAGCCAGCAGGGGGGCCAAGTTAGAACTGTAAAAGAGGTTTGGGTCGGACGTGACAAAGATTCCCAAGTACCGAAACCCTTCCTCCACCACCACCACATCGCATCCTGCCGGGAGCCTAGGGACCGGGCCATGCAGCATAAACAATACGGACTCGTGCCAATTGATCGCATACCCAGAGTATTTACCAAAATGTGTAAAAATGTCAAGAGTCACCGGTATAGATCTGTATGGGGAAGTCCGGTACAGCAGTATCTCATCCGCATATAAGGATATTCGATCCTCCACGTCATCCGCCCACCTCATCCCTCGGACCATAACATCTCTACATATCCAAGCCACTAGGGGCTCTAGTAACAGCGAAAATATCAACGGGGATAGAGGGCACAACTGTCTAGTACCCCTTTGAAGCCTTAATATCCAGGACGTATGACAGTTTACCCTCACTTGACCCAAGACATCTGTGTATAACAGTCGAACCCATGCTATAAACTTGGGACCCAGACCCATTGTTTTCAGAACTTCAAACATGTACGGCCATTCTATGGAATCAAAGGCCATTGAGGCATCGAGAGAAAGCACCGCTGCATCCTCCTCAATCTATTTTCTAAGTGCCATTACATTATTGAATCGCCTTAAATTGAGGGCAGTGTTCATTCCAGGCATAAACCCAGACTGGTCCAGGTGGACTAATGTTTCGATAACCGACACCAGCCTATTGGCCAAACCTTTCACTTGCACTTTTGCCTCTACATTAATCAGCGAGATCGGTCTATAGGAGCGGATGTATGTCGTTTCAACGCATGCTTTTACCACGCATGCCTTTACAACGCGGGGATTACAACGCAATTCATTACAACGACTTGCGTTGGGGGGGCGCTGGATAGTGGAATAGTTTAATTTTCTATTCCAACTCCAGTCCCCGTGGATAGTAGGGAAGGTGTTGGATAGAAAATTTAACTATTTCCTATCCAACAGAGCCCTCCAGCGAAAGTCATTGTAACGACTTTCATTGTTTTTCCTGCGTTGTAATGGTTGTGCGGGGTAAAAGTTTCGTTGTAAACGATGTTCCCCATAGGAGCCACATGCGTACGCTGATTTTCCCGTCTTCTGGATTACAACAATGGTAGCCAATCTCTGATCCACTGGCACCTCCAGACTCTCCTCATACATGGCTTTTAAGTGCGAGATCGTGCGGGAGGCAGTGGCTTTCAAAAATTCAACTGGGGCGCCATTGGGCCCGATCGCCTTCCCTGACTTGATCTGTCCGATAGCTTTGCCAATATTTCAGGTGAGAGAACGTCATCCAGTATCTCCCTATCTGCTTCCGAGAGGGCTGGCATGTCATTATCCTGGAGAAGCTGGCGCGAATCCTCAGCTGTGTAGTGAGTAGAGGGGGAATATACCCTTTCTAGGTGAGCCGTGAATTCCATTGCAATGTCCTGCGGATGTGACACCGTGTCACCCCCTTGTGTCGTCAGCTTATGTACCTATCTCAATCCCTGTTCTCTCCTCTCTAGCCATGCCAGTGTCCTGCCCGCTCTATCCCCCATTTCATATATTCTATGCTGGGTATGGCGATACTTGGCCAACATGTGTTCCCTGGTTTTGACCCGATACTCATCTTGCTTCAGTAGAAGCATGTGCGCTGTATCAGGAGAAGGATTCTGTGCATGCTCCCTCTCTAGGTTAAGAAGGTCATGCACCAACTGTGCCATGAGCTCACGCTTCTTAGTGATATATCCCATCTTCAAAGATAAGGCCTGCCCTTTCAGAACCACCTTATATGCCTCCCATATCGTCTGAGCGGATGTGACTAAACCAACATTTTCAGAGAAGTAGTTCTCCGTCTGTGTGCAAAGTTCCTCTATAATGTCTGGTATGTGTAAAAGCGGGGAACATCGTTTACAACGAAACTTTTTCCCCGCACTACCATTACAACGCAGGAATTACAACGAAAGTCGTTACGACTTTCGCTGGAGGGCACTGTTGGATAGGAAATAGTTTAATTTTCTATCCAACACCTTCCCTACTGTCCACGGGGACTGGAGTTGGAATAGAAAATTAAACTATTCCACTATCCAGCGCCCCCCAACGCAAGTCGTTGTAACGACTTGCGTTGTAATCCCCGCGTTGTAAAGGCATGCGTGGTAAAAGCATGCGATGAAACGACATACATCCGTAAAAGCCATGGGTTGATAACGATAGTGATACGTGCCAGCTTTTCCCAGTGTGTAAACTCCACCCAGACCAGGGAGTGGTCAGATATGCCCCTTGGTAGAACTTGGGACCGTACAAAATTGCCCACAGATGACAAATGTGTGAGGAAATAATCTATAATTGATAAGCTGTGGTGCATACTAGAGAAAAAGCTGAATAACTTGTCCATAGGCTGCAGTGCCCTACTCCCAGTGCTGTCACAAAGTCGGCCATAAAGACACTGGATTTCGCCTGTGACCTCGGCGGGTGGCGGTCGATCGTGTCGTCCAGTGACATGTTATAGTCTCCCTCCATAATCAATGCGCCGTCTTGGAGTCCCGCCAACCTTCCCCCAAGGTCTTCCAAAGCTATTTTACCCTACCATCCCACTGGGCCTCCACTCCTGCGAATCTCCCAGCCGGTCCGCCCAGATCTTACCAACTATGAGAAGTAAGGATTTCTTAACCAGAATCGCCGTTCCCCTGTACCCCGATGTGTAATCTGCTTGGACCAGTAGTTTATACCCCCTTAGTCTTCTGCCCCACCAGATGCATCTTCTGCAACAAAACCACATCAGGAGAGTGTCGCTTCAAATACTGTTGCACTTGTCGTGTATTTCTATAGGTTCTGAATCAGTCCCCCTATTCCTGACCCTATTCTGGTTAAACTAACTATCAAGTTAACTAACAGTCAGCCCATGAGGCAAGAAAACCCCCATGATGCAGATACCGTTATCTGACGCAGTCACACTCCGGCACAGGAACGTGTTATCTGATTAGGTCATAACGCTTGAGATCTAATTAGACAAGCGACATTCCTCCAGCCCCTGATAAGGCATACGACGTTCTCATAACAAATCAAACCTATGACAACCTGGAAAATCCGTGCGGCCATTGTTTTGATTTCACAGAGAACTTTAGTAAAGAATGTGCTAACGAGCAAGTCGTATGACATCTTTATTGACGTATCTATGTCCATCCTTACGTCAATCTCGGCACCTTTAAGGTATAAATATTGCCGACCTTGCCCTATGCAAACACACGCGTGGTGACAAGACGGAGCAGCCATACTTGCCGAAGCTGAGAGCAGAAGCAGACCCCGCTGGCAGCAGCCCCGCCTTCCTGACGCGCTGAGAGACGCGCTGCTATCTCAAGCCGAGAGACCCAGCACCGGTGCTTCTGGGCAGCCCTCGCAGGCAGCCTGGAATATCGAGAGCAGAGAAAGAGATACCATTCCTCATTCATCCTAACTTCCAGGTACAGAACTGAATAACCCCTCACAGAGAATTCTTTAGTTATTCACTTGGCAAAAACAAACTTAACTTAAACTGTAACTTTCTATTCCCGCCCACGCATTAGACTTAGGTCAGGTACACGGGGTAGGCGTATTTAGAAACACCAGTTGAGTACGTTTAGTCAAATGTATATGTGTATGTAAATATATTTTAATCATTTTAAACATCATATGGCTCAGAAACCATATCAATGTTTTTACAGTATTATTTTATACTATTGCTTTTAATGTATGCACTTTACTTAACTATAAGTATTGCAATAATATCGATCCATTTCTCTTGTACGAGAAAAGAGACTGATCAATAAATAACACCTTTTTATTGAACACGCCCGTCTCTTCCTTTTCTCTACATTCTGATGAGACTAAGAATGCACGTACTGACTGAGTAAAATAATTGCCTTGTGCTCACACGACTCTCGAGATTGACTCTTGATTAGGGGAGAGCAAAGTTGTCATGTTCTATGGTTGTCAGAAACTAAATCCCTTCTTGTCTAATCAGGGAAGTTAATCCTTCCTTGAACATTCGAGAAAGTTTCTAGCGAACTCTGAGCTTAGCTGGCAAACCCAAAAATTAAGTCTAGCATCGACAGTAGTAGACCTAGTTAACGTCTGGCCTAGGCCTTTACTGCTGTAGGTACTATTCCAATGCGCAGAGCCTATTGGGAAAATAGGAGCTACACTACATGGCGCCCAACGCGTTTGGAAAGGGCGATAAAACTAACGTAAGACATTTAGAGTAACTCAGTCGTGCTTTCTCACTCAGACCCCTTTTCCCAAATACTCCAAAGACGTCTGGAGTGGGTGAAAGGTAATATCCTCCAAAACCTCGCAGGAGGGAACTCCTATGTATGGTTCTTGGTATAGTCAACGTTGAAGGATAAACAGTTCCAAAATATTGTGCATCTAATCTTTGTTCCATAAGAAACCTGATCTGCAAACAAAAGACATAAGCTTCCTGTCGGTAAAATGGCAGAGAGTGATGATGAAAGAGAGGCAGTTAGATTAGCAACTGAACTCGCAGATGCTGATGCTACCATGCAAGCAGCAGACGCGGATATAATACTCATTCCGGTCATCAAAAGGAGATCTATAACCTTAAAACTTATAGAAAATGGACTGACACCTAGAGGTGGCACAGTCATATTCGTAATTGAGGCACACGAATATCGGCAGACAGAGGTATACTATTCATGGATACATTTTCCGGCAGCAAATGCTGTAACAAAGTACTTCCACTATTACAAAGTAGAGGAACCTCCTGAAACGTACACTCCTTTCGAGGAGGTGGAAGTACCACTCAAATTCCAAGAGCATTTGCTCTTATTTGATGGCGCCCTAAAACATAACAATCACATTACAAGGCTCGGTCCTTTAGGAAGACCAGGAGCAACGTGGCCGGTCTTAGCCGGATACACACCACATCCAGACATCGAAAGAATGCCTGCAGCAGAGCTGTTAATACAGCTAAAACAACTACTAAAAATTCATAGACAATTAGTTCAGTATGTAATGCGGACTTCAACAATTCAGCCAGCGATTAAACTTCCACAGCTGACCCCTCACCAGCGGAACACAAATAAAATTACACCACAGAACATCCAATCCTGCCTAGGTAAAGTTCCAGCTAAACGGGAACAAATACCATTCTGGTTGGCACAGAAAATCACCCAAATAGAGGCGGTGTTTCCTGACACCACCCCGCTGGAAAAACACAGGATTCTGACTATATGTCTCCCAATGGGAATCGCACCACACATTGAGGACTGTGACACTTGGGGTACAGTCTTTGCTTCCATCTACACAAAAACGCACGGTGTTCCATCCATTTCGGTAATACCAGATGTGCTAAAACAAATTCAAGATGAATACGGTCCAGAACCTGCTTTAACTCTTGGTATGAAATTACTAAAAGACTTCAAGCAGGTCTCGGCTATATTATTAGCCAACATAAAAGGTGAAGCAGCAAACGTGGCGATCCGCCAGAGGTTAAAAGAGACAGATATAGCAGACCAACCAGCTGAAATTGCCAGAATCATAGAAACATCCTATGAAGAACTAGGCAGAGATAGTCTAGGTGGAATACCAGTAAAACCGCAACTGACTACAAGTCCAGAAAAAATATTTTTTAATAATAATAATTCACCAAAAAAGAACTGGGATGGAAATAAACAATCCAATCCTAAAGAAAAGAAATTCCAGTCCAGAGGAAGGTCTCCGAGGCGAAGAGAGAAATCTCCAAACCAAAGACAGAGGTCACCACAGAGTGACCCCTCTGGGAATAGATATAACCTTAGAAATAGGGATAATATTAAAAAACCTGATAGATATCAAGACATTGATACACGTCCCTCTCAATCTTTTCAGAATTCCTCGCAGAAATCGGAAAGAAGAGGACGATCAGAAGAGCACGCCAAGTCCAAAGACAAGGAACCTGCTCAGCTAAAAAAGAAATTACAATTTCCAAAAAAGAAGGTAGCCAGTATCAAGGTAGTTAAAAATGCCGAGAATACTGAGGACACAACTGAAAAACGGAGAATGGGCTCAGACAATGCTAGACAGCGCAGCAGAGGTGAGCATAGCTCGCAAAGTCCTTATGAATCATCTGGAGACAGTGGACACGAATGAATACCTTCAAGTGGAAACTGCAGACACCGGAGTTAGCAAGCCCCACAAGATATACGAGATAACATTACGTATAGAGGGAGATAAGACTAGGAAAATAAGGGGACTATTTTGGGATAACCTCTCCAAAGGCTATGACATCCTTCTAGCTGAAAAAGACTGGCCACCAGAGTTTGTCAGGGAGTGCCCTCATGGCGAAGAAGTAATTATGCCTGCCTTCTCGAATCAAATACCGATTCATAAAAAATACACACTTGCTAGAAAGTGGGCAGTGGCCTTAGCACCTGCTTTATATAAAAATCATGTAGGATGGGATGAGGATTCTCCTCCTCACAAAATCCAGTTAAAATCACAACCAACTGCACAAAGGCAGTACCCAATTAAGCAAGAAGCTAAAAAACAAGTAAATGAAATACTAGATCAGCTAGAATACCAGGGGGTGATTGAAACTTGCACCTCACAAATGAACAATCCTTTGTTTCCGGTCTCCAAACCAGACAATTCATATCGTCTAGTTTTGGATTACCGACACCTTAACACATGTTGCAAAACCTTTGCAGTGCAAAACTCACACAGTGCTGCACTAATGAATAACATAGTGCGCAAAAAATACAATACTACCTTGGACATTTCCAATGGATTCTTTTGTCAAAACATAGCACCGGAGAGCAGATATTTAACTGCATTCTCAGTAAATGGCACTCAAAAACAATTCTGTCGGTTAGCCCAGGGGTACAAGAACAGCCCGGGGGTATTCCCAGCGAGAGTAACAGAATTACTACAACTATATGATGATGAAGCATTATCTTATGTTGATGACATTTACCTAACAGATGATGACTTGGAGACTCACTTGAAAAGAGTGAACACCATAATACTTGGGTTCGCTGCAGAGGGTTACAAATTCAACTTCAAAAAATCCAGAATTGCCCATCTAAAAATTCTATACGAAGGATATGAATTATCAAGTATAGCCTGGTTGACAATTTTTTAAGAACTAGAAGAATTAAAAAAATCTAAAATATGAAAAGACGTATCCTCTGCCAATCGACATTCTGCCTCTACGACATTACGCCTGTGTAATCTATACAGACGGACATGCTCAACCCTCCGTTTGGGGAGAACATGCATACAACCCCACATGTGAGATTACAAAGGAAGTGTGGCGCGGAGGTAAACTAAGACCTCTATTAACAAAATCACACTCAGTAGAAACTAATTCAGAACTACAAACTGAAATAATAGCTTTGAAAATGGCGCTAGATAATGCGGATCGCGAATTCCCGACGCTTATAGTGTCAGATTCATATTACTGCGTCAAAGCATATAACAAGGATTTGCAGACATGGATTCAGAACGGTTACAAAGATGACACAGATGCACCAATAAAGCAGAGACTGCTCTGGGAACAAATAGCTCTTTTGAAAAAAGAACTACCAAAGACTCACGTGACTCACTCACTGAGTCATCAACGTGATGGCGGGGCGTGGCTTGCACGCTGAGGGTGATGGCGGCGTGAGCCCGGAGCTCCGCGCCTATTCCCCTAACTTATCCTGCCTGCTGCTACGGAGAGCCCGGCGCTGTGCCTGGAACCCATCGGGCCGAGCGTGGGCGTCGCTGGGGCAACAGCGGAGCGATCGCGGGCCCGCCGCGAGGTCCGATCTCCGCCACGTTGCAGAGCCGCCGGGGCCAAGCCGACAGACCGCCCAAAATGGCGTCCGCAGTAACGGACCCGAGAAGCCCGGCTGCCTAACCTGTGGGCCGCCACCTGGGGACACGGCCGGAACCCGCCGAGGACCGGAACCGAGGAGGAGGCGCCCCTTTCCCCCCCCCCCCCCCGGGGCCCTGAGGAGCTCCCTCCTGGGGGAGCCGAGGCGCAGCGGAGCGACCGCGACCGAGCGGCCAGGGAGGCTGCGGGAAGAGCGCTGAGCGCTGAGGACATCCTGAGGCCTGACGGCCGCGGCGGGGGCCCGGCGCACCGGAGGAGACCTGCATGCTCCCCCCCCCCCCCCTGGACTGTGAGGTGAGCCGCAAATCGGAGCGACACGGAGGGGGGGTTGAGAGAGAGAGAGAGCCCAAAGTCCAGGGGCGCCCTGTTTGACCGCGGGGAGGCAAGCACGCCAGGGAGTGCTTGGGACTGCCTGCTGGAGGGCCACGAGAGCTGGTGAACCTTGGGCCCCGAACAGTGGCGGACGACGGCTGGGGGGGGACCTGCCCGTGGCGGCGCTGCGCAATTGGAGCCGCACCATTCACGGCCTGGAGCCCCACGCTTGTGCCCCCTGGAGGCTGTCCCCTGCCCGGCGACACTGGCTGCCAACGCTGGAGGCCTAATCAAGGAGGGTGGCCCGGCTCTGTGAGTGTTCGCGCCACGCTAGCGGAGCAGTGAGACGAGTGGGTGCTGCGCCGAGCCCCGGGACCGCGCGTGGGCCATTATGGGGAAGCCTAGAGGCAAGCAAGAGGAGGCGACGGCTTCGGGAGCGGCGGAAGGAGACGGGGGGGAGCCCACGGACCTGCAGAAGCTGCAGGATCGGATCCTGGAGGCCATCACAGCAACGAGAGAGGCGCTGCATGACGACATTGCGCAGGTGGCGTCGGGGCTCGGCCTGCTCCGAGCCGACCACGACAAATTGAAAGACAGAGTGACGGAGACTGAGGGGGCCCTGAAGATACTGGCACCGGCCCACAAGACTCTTGAGGGGAAACTCACGGAGGCTCTGGACCGGATTCAGGTATTAGAGCGTCGTGCAGAGGACGCGGAGAACAGAAGCCGTCGCAGTAACGTGCGAATCGTAGGTGTGCCGGAGAGCGAAGGGGGGACGGACCTACTGGCCTACTGCGACAACTGGCTAAGGACTGTGGTGGCGCCTGAGGGCTTGTCGCCCTTCTTTACCCTGGAAAGGGCTCATCGGGTCCCGTCCGGGCCACCTAAACCAGGCCTCCCACCGAGACCTATCGTGGCTAAACTGCTACACTACAGGGACAGGGACCTGCTGCTACAGAGGGCCCGAGACGATGGCCCGTTCCAAATCGCGAACAGTAGGGTCACGCTGTTCCCTGACTTCACGTTCGAAACGCAGAAGCAGCGGGCCTCCTTCCTGTCGATCAAGAAAGAGCTACGCACAGAAGGTATCCACTACTCGTTGCTGTTCCCTGCCAGACTCCGAATTGTGGTGGACGGCAAAACAATGTTCTTCAACCTGGTCGCAGACGCTTGGGACTGGTGGGAGACCTACAAAGCCGGTACGGATGGCGCCAAGGTCCGGGAGGAGAAGGCAAAGGAGCGGGAAAGAGCACCGGCGGGGCCGCGCCAATCGCAGAGACTGCGCAAGCGACGCCGCGGAGCCGGGAAACCGACCGCTTCACAAACGGAGGCCGAGCGCAAAGCTGCGCTGCAAGCGGTGATTACCATTGGGAATGGGGGCGACTCTCAATCCACACGAGGCACGGACACGGAGACGATTGTATCGGCTTCGGGCTCGGAGTCGGACCTGTCGGGGCTCCATGATGCCAAGGATCCGGTGGTGACGCCGCAAACGGCTGAAGGAATCCTGAACATTTGATTTGGACCTGTTGGGTAAGGGGACTGGGCCTTTTGGGAGGTCCGCCTGCTTAGCGGGGGGGTTAGTTCCAGGCGCGGGCGCTGGGTGACCGATTACGCGCTGTTCTCCGTAGTGGGGGGATGGCGGCGGGCCTGGGTCACGCAGCCCCCTCTTGGGCGAGACCTCGCTCCGCACGCCCTTAAGGCGATTGCAGCTTCGGCTGTGAACTAAATACCTGGGGGTTTTGAGTTCAGGGTGTTTGGATGGGGTCTGGTATCTTGATATTGGGGCCTGTTCTGGGGGGAGGGGGAGCACCACAGTTGGGGTTTGGTGATGGGGGGATTCTGCAGACGCTGATTTTGATTTTCTTGAGGGCTGACCAGTTGGGAGGTTCTGTTTTGGGACGGGGAGGGACCATCATCCGCGGGAGTGTGACCAGGGAGGGGGAGGAGAACCGTGACTCATGGGACAATGGCTAACTCGAATGTTTTGAAATGCATGACCTGGAACGTGAGGGGGCTCCACACAATGCAGCGCAGGCATACAGTGCACGCCTACCTACAGAGGAGAGGGATACACATAGCGCTCCTACAGGAGACACACATCACGAAGCAGGAAGGGGCGGCACTACAGAGGAGATGGCGAGGGCAGGTCTTCCACACATCTTACTCGGCCTACGCAAGGGGCGCTCTGATCTGGGTGAGGGCGGGGACGCCTTTTCAAGTGTCTAGACAGCTAATAGATCCGGAGGGGAGGTTTGTGGTTGTGGAGGGCAAGTTGCGGGGTAAAGCTATAGTCCTATGCAGCGTATATGCCCCGAACATAGACCAACTAGCCTTTTATGCGAGCTTGTCGGGGACACTGGCGCACTTCCTGGTGGGGCCGATACTCATGGGAGGGGACTTTAACTCCGTGGCGGATGTACGACTGGATAGGTCCCACCCTCCCCTGAGAGATTCCCCGGTGCATCGTATGGCTAAGGGTAGACATGAATGGCAAGAGAGCTGGGGGTTGACCGATGCATGGAGGGCGCAGCACTCAGCAGACCGAGATTACTCGTTTTACTCCGGGGTACACGAGCTCCACGTTAGGCTGGATGCGATATTGTGCACACGAGACGTGCTGACGCAGGTTACCTGGTCGGAATACCTGACGAGAACGGTCTCGGACCACAATCCGCTCCTGATCCATTTAGACTGGATGACGGAAAAACCTAGGGTGCCAATCTGGAGGCTCCGGCCGGAGACTTTGGAGGACCCGATATTCGGAGCGGCCCTGGAAGAGGGGTTGACACAATACTTCGCCAATAACGAGGGCTCCACGGGCTCTAGAGCAGTGGAATGGGATGCCTTCAAAGTGGTGATGAGAGGGCAGTGCGTCACACAGTTCGTAGGCACGAGGCGGGTGCTGCTGACCGACCTGGAGAGGGCAGACACCAAGCTGAGGGCAGCGGAGAGGAACCGACCAGGCAGGCCGGAGCTGCAGGATGCGGTGTGCTCGGCCAGGGAGGCGGTAGCGGCTGAGGTGGAGAGACTACGGGCTTACGATTACCGAGCATACATGCTGAGATCTCATGTAGAAGGCGACCGATCGGGCACTCTGCTGGCATGGCTCTCCAACCCCACGAAACGCTGCGCCCCTATCTTGCAACTTGCCGGGGAGGGGGGTGTTATGTCCTACACCCAGTCAGCCATAGTGGACGGCTTTCAGCGATACTATGAGACGCTCTATAGTAGCACCCCGGGCGACCGGGAAATGGAGGCGGAGGCTTTCCTGAATGACCTTACCCTACCGCGCCTGGAAGACGAGCAAGCGACGGACTTGGGAAGGGACATCGAATTAGGGGAAATCCGAACAGCTATTAAGTCCATGGCCCGTAACAAGACGCCGGGTATAGATGGCCTGCCCATCGAGTTTTATGGCAAATATGTTGACGCCTTAGCGCCGCGGCTTCTGGCTGTGTACAAAGAGGCAGGGACCGCGGGTCGCCTCCCCCCATCGATGCGGGAAGCGATAGTCATCCCGCTACTGAAACCTGGCAGGGAAGGTAGTAGTCCGGCCTCCTATAGGCCGCTCTCGATGCTCACGGCCGACTATAAAATCTTGAGCTCTATACTGGCATCGAGACTCCTACCGCACATGACCGCCCTGGTCCACGAGGACCAGAACGGCTTTATCCCTACCCGGAACACGACGCTGAACATTAGACGGCTTATCCGACTCATGGAAGACCTGCGGGAGGGGAATGGAACTCCACTTGCCCTCTCGGTCGATATCGAAAAAGCGTTCGATAGCCTGGAGTGGGATTACCTCTATGCAGTTATGGCGCGATTCGGGCTGGGCGCAGGATATATCCGGTGGACGCAGGTGCTTTACACGGCAGCCGTAGCGAGAGTGCGGGTTGGATCCCTGGTGTCCCACCAATACCCAGTGGAGAGGGGCACCCGGCAGGGTTGCTCTCTGTCCCCGTTACTGTTCGCTTTAGCGATCGAACCGCTGGCTATGGAAGCCCGCAGGGGGCGATACTTCACAGGTGTGCAAACTGATGACGGGAGACAGTTTATCTCGCTGTACGCCGATGATCTCCTGCTGTTCCTGGACAACGACGCGACTGAGCTTGTGGGGGCGGAGGAGCTGCTAGGGCGCTTTGGAGACCTCTCGGGCCTCAGAGTTAACTGGGCGAAGACGAGCCTCTTCCCATTGAGAGAGGACGTGGTCCGTCCAGAACACAGGCCGCTGCTTCGTTGGGAGCCGACTTGTCTCCACTATCTTGGAGTATACGTCTACCACACAGCGACGGCTTTATTCGAGGGCAATGTGGAGAGATGCGTCAGGGGGCTGAAGGGTAGCATGGCGTTCTGGGCCACACTTCCGCTATCCATTGCTGGTAGGATAGCGCTGCTGAAAATGGTGGCCCTCCCGAGGCTGCTATATTTCTTCCGAACGCTTCCGATCTGGATCCCCAGCTCCTTTTTCCGTCGACTTCGCTCCCAGCTCACTTCATTCCTGTGGGGGACGGGCAGATGTAGAGTGGCGCTGGCGACGCTCACCCGCCCGAAAGATGAGGGCGGCTTGGCGCTCCCAGACTATGAGCTCTATTATCTCGCTGCCCAATTGCAGATCTTCACGCAGGAGGTGGCACGGGTTTACCGGGGCCCGGAGGATACACGACAGCGGGGCACGCCACGACACATTCTAGCCTATATTGCGTTAGGACAGAAACTCGCCACCCGGGATCTGTCCCTTGAACAGGATACATTTCGGCGTTGCTGGAACAGGGCGCGGAGGCGGGCAGGGATTCAGCACCCCTATGCCCCGGAGATGCCACTGGGCATGCTGACAGCGTTGCCCCATGGAGGCGATTGGTCCCGCCTGCAGCAGTGGGAAGAGGTAGGCATACAGGTGATAGGGGACCTCTTCGAAAACGGGGAGCTCCTCCCGTACTCGGCCCTCCAAGAACGCTTTGACCTTCCACGCGGGGGCTATCTCCTTCATGCTGCTGTGACGAGAGCAATGCAGAAGCACTGGGGACTGGGCCTGGCGGAGCCGGAGACGGCCATGGCGTGCCAATACACCATGATGGCGGCGGGAACGGTGAAAGCGGTATCTTGCTTATACAACAGAATGCTCCGCGAGCGCCTGCCGCCTCTCGATGCACTGAAACTCAAATGGGAAACTGACTTGGGTAAACCCATCCCGGACACGGCGTGGGCGCAGCTGGTGCGGAGGGCACGCAATAGTACGAGGAATGCTCGTTTCCAAGTTATCCATTTTTACATACTGCACAGGGCGTACATGACCCCTGGGAGAATCCTGAGATACTTTGGTGCGACTGAAGCGAGGTGCCCCCGCTGCGCGGCTGATGGAGCCGAGCTGGTGCATATGCTCTGGTCATGCCCGGCCCTGTCGGATTATTGGCGAGCCGTGGGGGAATCCATGAACGAGGTGACGGCCCGGACTGTTGATTTTGATGCAGGGGCGTGCATCCTGCATTGGTTTCCACACACCCCCAAAAACAAGCTCTCGAGCAAGTTCATAGATATGGGTTTGATGGTAGCCAAGCGCGAGATAACCAGACACTGGAAGGCTAGGGCGAGCCCGACGTATAGGAGGTGGTACAATGAATTCCTGAAGTGGGCGGCCTGCGATAGCACGCATAGATATCAGATGGCGCGCAGAACAGCCAATGAGAGAGCGCTGGAACAAGCAACGGCCTGGGAGGTAATGGTACAAGGCCTCAGGGATAGTGGGATAGAGGATGACGAGGAGGGCCTAGACGCGGCAGGGGTCAGCACAGTACAATAATCTGGTGTTAATAGGACCAATGAAGGGGAAAGCCTGGTACCTGAGATTGGAGTTACGCAACGGGAGGTTCCTGAGCGGATGATGGGGGGGAGGAGGGGAGGGGGGGGGAGGGACAAGGGGTTTGGGGACTGAGGGGCTAGTTGGGGGGGGAGTTCGGGGTTTCATTAAGGCGAGAACAGAAAAGTAGGCACACACAATAACCTGAGTCCATACTCCTGAGGAAGACCAACCAGGCATGGGGGTGCGAATTTACTGCCGCCGCCCGGCCCCCGGGATGTGGGCCTGCAGGCTGTGTACACGAGAAGTGGATGAACCTGACTATAGCACTGTGAATGATGCTGAATATGTGCGCCTATTGGCCTGTGTAAAGTGTGTCTACAATAAAAATTACTTTAAAAAAAAAAAAAAATCAACGTGATGGCGTTCACGTTGTAGGGAATTCATTGGCTGAAACAGCCGCAGCGGCAGCCACTAAATCGGCTCCCGTAGATCGAAAAAAGCGTACATTAAAATACATTGACGGTGAAACAATGCTGGCGGTGAAAACGTCATCAAAAGGCGACTGCTCAGCGTTACCGATCAACTATCCACTCAATTATACATACATAATCGATGCAAACTCCGTCCCTTTTGCTCGAATCCCTGGAGTGGGGGATAGAGTGATTCCAAACATGGACAGGAGAAACTTGTTAATCGCAGACGCACACATGGGCGAGGGTCACAGACACCTTAAATTAAAAGATTCTCTGGAAGAATTACAATCACGGTACTGGTGGCCAGGCATGAGCCTGCACTACACCATGTTTGTAAAAAACTGCCCAAACTGCAACAGAGATCGCAGTGGGGAGAGAAGCAGTTTAATACCTCGTCGTATCAAGGCAGATAATATTACCAGCAAAAAGAATGGCTTGCGATTAACATATACAGGCTAGTTTCCACTTATAATGTAGATCACCAGCACTCGGCTGACGTCCGGACTATTATACAAGATTTGAGAGTCTAAATGGCATATACGCTAAGAGCATGCTACGTTCGACCATTGTTTTCACTCAGGCAATCCAGCCTGGGGGGGAAACATGGCCAAATGAGCACAGCCCAGCGGGAATCTTCTCACTTCCTTCCTGAGGGTACGGGATGGTGTAAAGAAAAAACCAAGGCAGAAAGCAATCTATAATGGAAAGGATATTAGGTTCGGGAGCTGGGTGGGTCAAACATCTAATAAGTGTCCAACGTAGTCTAAATAACTTGCCAAGAAATTCTCTGAAGGGATTCAGTCCGTACGAATTATTATTCGGAACTAGGATGTTGATCTCTGACCTTGATAGTCAGACTTCAGTGGTAATAGAAAAAAGCTTTGATGTCAAAGACCGTTTGGCTATTTTGCAGGACTTAAACAAAACAAGAAAAGACCTGAGCAACATACAGTTGAAACAACAGCCAACAACCACTGAAGAATCACCACCTGTCCCAGCAAGACCTGTCTGGATTCCAAAAGTCGGGGATCTAGTCAGGGAGAAGATCGCGGTAAAGAAGGAATTTGGGCCTTCTTACAGAAAAGCAGTTCCTGTCTTGTCTGTCAACGGGACAAGATCAGTTGTACTACCGCCACTTGCTGGAAAAAAGGAGAACCGAGTTGTATCCATCGACCTGGTAAAACCACAACATGTGGCCGATAACAAACAGTAGGCCAAGTGGACTCCCAATAAGTAGCAGAACACCAAGGTTTGCTACCAGCACAGAGGTCCTATCAAAAAGGCTCATCACATTCGAAACGCCTGCAGAAGAACAAGAAGGACTATGCAACAATGCAATAGAACTAAGACCTCTGAAAACCCAAATAAAGACATTTAGCAGAGACACACCAATCTATACTGAAGTACCAAGTGAAAATGCAAGGAACAAAAATCCTGAAGCAATTGGAACAATTGACAGAACTGCATCCGGGTACTTCATCAACTTCGATGATTCCTCTGACGGCTTCAGTGAATCAAAGACACAGCCATCATCAAAATCCTTTAAAGACAAAGCTAAGGAACTTTTGAAACATCTGAAAGAAACATATCTGGTTTCTCCATGGATTGAATTTTGGGTGGGTTTTGGTGCATTTATCCTCATACTTTGGCTCATCATGGTATTTACTTTGGGACGCTTCATTGAGGGAAAATATGCTAAAATGGACACAGCAAGTCAGAACATCAACTTGGTCCTCAAACCACACACATCTTCACACGTCGAGAAAAGAGAACTTTCTTCAGAACTTTCTTCAGCCAACTTCACAGCCAATCCTATACCTGGTGGGGTAGCCTGGGACAACACTAACTATGAAATTTATGGTCCGGTCGAGATCCTGAAATATCCACACCAAATCAAGATCTCTTTGAGTGATTTTGCAAAACCAAACTCATTTGCTGATGATTGGGACTTCGAAAGCATCAACAATATGATGTCTGACTTAGTAATGTCTGCTAAATTTACAAAACATGATTATTTGCAAGGTTCTACAAATTATGATAGTATGTATTGCTATAACCATTATGGTAACCATTTTTTGCATAAATCTGCACAACCTAGAAATGTTTTAAATTATAATCAATGGGAACATTGCGCTACACCTCCAAAAGGGAGCTCTAGAACCGTGTATGACAAATATTCATATTTTTCAGGTTTTAACATAAGTAATGCTGAAACATTTTATTTTAAATTGTCAAACAAGACAGGGATGAAAACCATGATAACCAACACAAAATTGATATATTCAGATTCATTCTTTGAAAAAATGAATACATTTGGATTTGATTATTGGGACAAAAATGTTGATTTGAAAAGTGTTTGGGGTACAAAAGAATGGCAAGTACAGGGTTTAGAAGCTTTGTTTAGAGCCTGCATGATCCCAGAACAAATGATATTTTTAAATGACACTGTTCAACAAACCACCTGTCTTGGCTTAGCCAAAATCAAAGATTTAAATAATCCGTCTATTCCAAAGCCAACAATGTTTAGCAATAACTCTGATACAGATGAAGAGATAGACGTAAACCATATATTAAACAAAAACAGAACACATCCTGATTGGAAACAATGGTTGATCTGGCCCACAGATACAAATAACTGTCAAGATAGATTCCTGAATAAAACACAGGGCTTTAAAATGACCAGGCCAGACCCTAGATATCCCCAAAGACATCACCCAGGGATAATAACAACCTACAGTGTGGGCAAATTATGCCTTCAATGGCTACAGACTTCCACACTGCCTGAAATTAAGCAACACCTAAATTTACTTACTGATGGTGCTGACTTGCGTGATTTCATAATGGGACCACGCAAACAGCGTCAAAAGCGTTTCATAGCAGCCTCTGTATATGCAGCATACAATGAGGCCTGGAAGGTTACTCAAATTGAGACAGCAGAAAGAATACGGGAAATTGACCGTATTAATTTGGAAAAATCACTTTCTGTAGTGGACAATGGGTTAATGACTCTGTCCTCCAGAATTTTTTCATTGGACAGCATTGTGTCTTCAGCAATCGATATATTATCGCAAGACTTACTGTTATTACAACATGGTCAGTCACAATTGCGTTCCATTGTACAGCTTGGCTGGACGTTACAAAATCTGCGTTCAGGCTATGTGCCTTGGCGTTTAATCAACACAACGTCACTATTCCAAATCTTTAACCTTACTGATAGACAAATCGGTATGGCGCAAAAGGGTGCTGATTATACAATCTTGAGCATTGAAAAACTAGAAAGATTACCAATGACAATGTCAGAACGACCTGTCAGTGAATGGATAATACACGGAATCATAAATATTCCAATCTCAACCTTCAGGTTTCAATACTGCCAAAAATATATACAGGCTGGCATGTACGAGAAATTGGGAAAGGGGTACCTTAAAACAACTTGGAACCTGCCCTATTCACATGCATGTGTCAGTAATAAAGGACAGAAAGTGTTTCTTAGTGGCAACAATTGTGCTATGTCACTAAGCGGCACGCTTCTGTGTAACGGAATTAGTTTGCATGGAGCCTGTGAAGGGAATTCATACAACCTTTCATGTCACCAGCAAGGCGCACCTGCAACTGAAATAGAACCATTCTTTCAAAGACTCTATAATGGGAGTTACATTCTTATTGTAGACCGCAGATGTTGCAGTCTTATGCCCGGGACTCCTTATCTAGTAACTACAACGGCGAAGGTCAAGTGCTGTGGACGCTCTTTATTCCCCAGCTCCTTTCCAGACAGGGAGGCAAGGGCATGGCCCAGTTTGAAAATTACTTCTATTCGAATAGACACTTTAAGCAGAATGAAAACAGTGCTTCTTCAGACGCCTACAAGGCTCACGTCATCAAAAGAAACGTATGATATACAAGTCGCAAGGACGACAGCAGAGATACATACATTATTATCAACTAATTCCCCCGTACATTTCGCGGAAATCCTAAGCGAAATCTTAAATATTTCTGATACCACTGGGGTCTCAAAGGTATTTAAGACAGTATTTTCGATGGCATTAACACCATTCAAAGCCATACTGGGTATTTTTCCAGATTTCGTCCATTCGATTTTTGGCGGACTTCCCCTGATCCTGGGACTAATTGCAGGAATCCTATTCCTAGTCCTTATTTTTCGTTATGGCAACCCATGTCACAGATCAAACTCTCGCGACAATGGAAGATACGATCCTAGCCATTGGATACCGGGACCGGATATCAAAAATCCTGGGACTCTCCCGGCTTAGAGACCTGAACATGACTTGGTTTCTATCATTTCGACCAATGTGGCAAAGGTGTGTTTTACCTGTACTAAGGTGTCTGCTATGCGGAGAAGAATGCGTGTTAGACACCTGTCTGACGCTACAATCGGATGCGCCGGTGGATGCAGATACACTGTTGGTTCCTACCAAGGTTCACGCTTTGTGCTGCCCTCAAAGGCTGCCAATCCTGATGACGGCATTCCTGGAATCTTCACCACTGCGATTGAAGAGTAGTGAAGTTCAAGATGAAAGCAGCATCGAACAGGTACGACCTTCTGTCAGCAATGCGAATCAGAATGTCAATGGAGACAATCATGCGCACGAATGCATGGTTACACCTATTTCCGACTTAGTGGAACTTTCCCATGAAGCTGTTGACAGTTTTTTCGAAAGCCTGAATGATATGATGTTCTCTCCAGAACAGAAATAGAGACTTTTGAGTAAAACTCGCACACGGCGTTCCCTGAATTCGGCCTTCAACTTTAAAAATAAAGTCACATGAACAATTTCACTCCAGTTCACGGACAGCAATTTTTTCAGCATGCCCCTTAAAATATTTTTCTACATATTTTTTCCCGGGACACTGATCTTCTGCTTAAAGTAAGAAACTATTCCTAGAGAACTAAAATTTCTATTTTTAGATACTTTATAGACTTTAGCTGCCCGCTGGTAGGTTCACAAATATTTTATTATGTGATGAAATGGTCTCGGACTTCCTTTCTGTATAGCCATATTAAGAGCCATTTCATGTGTATTTCTCATACACCGATAAGCAATAATGCATAAAAATGCGTGTTTACTTTTGCATTTAATTCATAGCTTAAGTGCATACAATATATATGACTGCAATTTTTCAGTATATTTGAAAATTTCGAAATGCATTTATGTATTTTGGGGTGGTAAGGTATACACTATACTCTATAGTATGTTGTACTATGTTATACTATGCATAGATTAGTAGATATGACCATAGTTAGCGTGGAGTGGGTGTCGTGTATTTCTATAGGTTCTGAATCAGTCCCCCTATTCCTGACCCTATTCTGGTTAAACTAACTATCAAGTTAACTAACAGTCAGCCCATGAGGCAAGAAAACCCCCATGATGCAGATACCGTTATCTGACGCAGTCACACTCCGGCACAGGAACGTGTTATCTGATTAGGTCATAACGCTTGAGATCTAATTAGACAAGCGACATTCCTCCAGCCCCTGATAAGGCATACGACGTTCTCATAACAATTCAAACCTATGACAACCTGGAAAATCTGTGCGGCCATTGTTTTGATTTCACAGAGAACTTTAGTAAAGAATGTGCTAACGAGCAAGTCGTATGACATCTTTATTGACGTATCTATGTCCATCCTTACGTCAATCTCGGCACCTTTAAGGTATAAATATTGCCGACCTTGCCCTATGCAAACACACGCGTGGTGACAAGACGGAGCAGCCATACTTGCCGAAGCCGAGAGCAGAAGCAGACCCCGCTGGCAGCAGCCCCGCCTTCCTGACGCGCTGAGAGACGCGCTGCTATCTCAAGCCGAGAGACCCAGCACCGGCGCTTCTGGGCAGCCCTCGCAGGCAGCCTGGAATATCGAGAGCAGAGAAAGAGATACCATTCCTCATTCATCCTAACTTCCAGGTACAGAACTGAATAACCCCTCACAGAGAATTCTTTAGTTATTCACTTGGCAAAAACAAACTTAACTTAAACTGTAACTTTCTATTCCCGCCCACGCATTAGACTTAGGTCAGGTACACGGGGTAGGCGTATTTAGAAACACCAGTTGAGTACGTTTAGTCAAATGTATATGTGTATGTAAATATATTTTAATCATTTTAAACATCATATGGCTCAGAAACCATATCAATGTTTTTACAGTATTATTTTATACTATTGCTTTTAATGTATGCACTTTACTTAACTATAAGTATTGCAATAATATCGATCCATTTCTCTTGTACGAGAAAAGAGACTGATCAATAAATAACACCTTTTTATTGAACACGCCCGTCTCTTCCTTTTCTCTACATTCTGATGAGACTAAGAATGCACGTACTGACTGAGTAAAATAATTGCCTTGTGCTCACACGACTCTCGAGATTGACTCTTGATTAGGGGAGAGCAAAGTTGTCATGTTCTATGGTTGTCAGAAACTAAATCCCTTCTTGTCTAATCAGGGAAGTTAATCCTTCCTTGAACATTCGAGAAAGTTTCTAGCGAACTCTGAGCTTAGCTGGCAAACCCAAAAATTAAGTCTAGCATCGACAGTAGTAGACCTAGTTAACGTCTGGCCTAGGCCTTTACTGCTGTAGGTACTATTCCAATGCGCAGAGCCTATTGGGAAAATAGGAGCTACACTACACACTATTCCTCTCTTGATTTTGTCCCCCATCCCATTAACATTCCAGGTCAGTACAGAAAGTGTCCTATCTTTATCCCCCCATCCCAAGTCACAAAACAATCATCTCTTGCACGGATCAGTGCGGTCGAGGAAAACTTATACAACTCGTCCATTATTGATCACCCCAGCTGCTTTGCAATTCCGTCACTCATGAGGATCCTTGACTCGTCCTTCACACCAATAAACCAAGTAACCTTCAAACACCCCCATGCCCTCATCCCTCAACACCCGCCCTCCACCCTGCCCCCCTGCCCATGGATTTAGAACTACCCACCCCCAAACATGGCAGAGTACTTCTCTACCCCCCCCCCAGAATGCTGAAAATGCATGCGGTGTTATGGCCCCCCTTCCCGCTTAGACATATTACAATTAACTTGCATTTTAGCCATCCATGCTTAATAGTCTCTAGTACCGTTCAGATCATAGAAATGAACCCCACGCAAGCTGCATCATTGCCTCAGGTCCCACCAATAAAGTCTCGCTATGATATAAGTTCCCGCCCCCCCCCCCACCTGCGCCTCCAGGGTAGCATGGGCTCTGTGTCCCTGTAACCCAAGGCATTCAGTCCTGCTCCTTCAGCTGACTGTCAGTCTCTGCCACGCCGTTGTTTGCCACCTCCGCACGGACTCCTCTGTGCTGGTCCGGTCTCCCAGGTCGATATCTTCGGTGGCTTCCCACCGTGCTCCAGCCGTCTAGCCATTCCCAGACTGTCCCGGTGAGTCAAAAAACCACGACTTACCCTCCGACTCCACTCTCAGCAGCGCAGGAAAGAGCATTGGCTATTTCACTTCCCGACTTCGCAGTTTTCTCTTCATTGCCTGGAAACTGCCGCGCTGGGCCTGAACCTTAGCCGTGAAATCAGGGAAGAAAGCCACCTCATAGTTATCTATCTTCAGGGGGGGATTGGAGCGTGCAGTTTGTAGGATGACGTCCCTGTCCCGGTAGTTGAACACTCGGGCAATGTGGGGCCTCGGGGACGCTCCCTGCTTTGGTCTACCTCCCGGCACCCTATGAACTCCCTCAATAGAAAAGAGGCTGGACAAAGTCTTGGGCTTCAGGTGCTTCGTGATAAGACCCTCCACATACAGGTCAGCTGCCGGCCCCTCTGTTCTCTCCGGAACCCCCAAGATACGAATATTATTGCGACAGGCTCGGCCTTCGTAGTCATCAAGTTGTTGCGACATCCTCTCCTGTTTCTTCTGCATTTCAAGCATTTGCGTCTGAAGTTACAAAGCATCCGTCTGCAGGATACTGGTAACTATCTTGAGTTCTTTGACCTTCTCGTCCATATTCCGGAAGTCAGCTCTGATCAGAGAGACCTTAACAGTGACCGAGTCCACCGAGGCACGTACCCCATTAATAGCCACCATGACATCATGAAGGGTCGGCTCTGGGCCTTGTTTAGAAGATGCCCCACCTTCCTTTTCCGATTGCGGCGATTCACCTCGGTCCCGTTTTGGACCATGCACATTTTGCTAGCTGCTTTTGGACGTTGGCCTTAGGACCTTTCCCTCCCGTCGCCATGGCTGCGGTGCACGGGGTAGAGGCACCAGGCACCTCGGCAGGGACAGTCTCAAGTTGGTTACCGGGGTGAGCAAATTTGTGTGTGGTACTCCTGGGGTCACCACCCCCTTCTTTCAGCCCCCAAACATCGGTTACCTGGGCTGAACCTCTCATGTCACAGCTACCGGTCTCCAATTTAGAGGATTTGGCTACACCACCTTCCTGCGCCCGGCGTCTCTCTCCTCCCTCCGCGCCACCTGATTCTAATAGTGTCCAGTAGAGGGGCCAAAGCTTCACACCTCCCCCCTCTGCCAGAAGGTCGGGAGATGAACGCTCCTCCGGGTCTCACCTCCGCTCCCAAACAAACTGTCCATCCACAAGTGGCCCAGGGGGTTCACCAGTCAAGGCACCACACCTGAGAATCAGTCCAGCAATGCCACCCCAGCGATTCCTAGGAGCACAGAAAATCGCCGACCTCCACCGCCCTTGTTCAGTCAGCAGGTGGGCGACCCTCTGCGCCAAACACACTCAGTCCAGAGCACACCTCAGAGCCAAAGGACCAGGTACCTGCTCTCCATGCATGCACCAGTGTCTTCCACGCTGAGCCAAGCGTCAGGTCTCATCCATAGGACCAGTGTAGCACCACCTCATACCTTGAGGGTCCCTCCAGGAGCAGCCTCAGCTGTTCCTCCGCTCCCAGGGGTCAGCCACTTGTAAAACACTGCCTCAACCTCCTGGTCCACGAGGATAGAGGCGCAGCAGGACAGCAGTCTTCCAAAGAGCAAAAAGGGGGGGCGCCCACCGACACTTCCCCCACTATCACTGTTGTCCGTGAATACCTCCTGGCATCCCCGCCAACCAGCGGTTTCAGCCGTTGCTCCACGCTCCAAAGCTCGCCGTCTGTCACCCCCGTAGCTAGGCCGCAGCCGGGGCCTCAAGTTCGTCGCGGCCAGGCCGCGTCTGCTGGGCCCTCGTTACTCACGTCTCCATGGAGCCTCCAGCTTGAGCACGGCAGCCATGCACACCCCGGCCGCCTAATCGGGTCATCACACACCTCCGCTGCACTCCGGCAGACCTCCGCTGGGGCTCCTCACTTATTTAATGCACAGCTACCCTCTAAGACGGCGCGCAACGTCCTGAAGGCAGCAAAGCCGGGTCCTCTGTTAGTGGCCGCATCCACCGGAGCTCTGCACCTCCGTCCTCCTCACCAGACAGACTGCCAAGTCGAATCCGCAGCTGGTGCCCCACGTCCACCGTATATGCAGGGGACAAAGCAGCAATGGCCCCGCAGCACACCGGCCCCCCTTCCCCCTACGTCTTGGGGCCTCTCCTCACCCCGATCGGCGCCGGGGAGCCACCATTACTGTCCGGCGCCAGTCACCGGGGAGGACGATATCTGCCCACACACACACCGCCAGAAGCTGAAACTCATCCCCGGGGGGCAGTAAAAGGAACTCAATTGCCGCAGTATATGTAGACGTCGTGGATGGCACAGGATGGGGCAGAATATACGGCGGGAAGGTAGGAGCTCCCTCAGGCAGTGGCCATTCTCGACGGCTGCTAGCCACTCCCCCTGCTGCGGCCCATTTTCAAGGAGCACTCGTTGCAGCCAGGAGTCCACTGATTCTAATTTAGGGATTTTTTTTAAACATGTTTTTATTGGTTTTAATACACAAAACAGAAAGACTGTTGGCATGAGTAAATTTCAAGGTTACAATCATCAAATAGTATTTGCACCATTGATTCATTACACTCCAAGCTCCTACTTCTATTCCCACTGTATCTAGTTTGTACCCTCCTCAACCCCTTGATTCATCAACCCCCCCTCGGAGTCATCATCTGAGCTTTCATCGTCCGACTCGGGAACAGGGTCACAGATATCCCCTCTGTATGCATTCCAGTTGGTCCAGATCTTGGTCCATGTGCGAGGGCATTTCCTATTTACATACACAGCTCTTTCCGTAATCATTGTCATGTCCATGTCCCTACACCAAGCACTCAAATAAGGTAATTCAGCCGTTCCCCACTTCTGTGCCACATTCCTCTTGGCTACCATGAGGCCTAATGTCGCCCAGATTTGCCCATAGCGCGATAGGTCGTTCGCCTCCCAGATATTGAGGAGGCATCTTCGTGGCTCAGGCAACAGGGAAACATGTAGTACTTGGGATATTGTACGGAAGACCTGACGCCAATAATCCGCTAGTAGAGGACAGGCCCAGATTGTGTGGAAAAAGGTACCCTCGTTTCCGCAGCCCCTTAGGCAATTGGGATGTTGAGCCCTACCGATTCTATGAAGCGTAGGTCTAGTGAGATAGGCTCTATGCAAGATTTCAAATTGTACAAGTCTGAGCCTGGCCGAAATTCCCACCTCCCTAGGAGAGGCGAATGCCATCTGCCATTCCGTCTCATCCATGGCATCCATATCTGTTGTCCATCTCTCTTTCAGTGTTGCTGTGGGGTCTGACATATTGTTTATTAGTTTGCGGTATGTGAAGGATGTGGCCCGTTTAGGCATAAAGTCTGTGAGGAGCCTATCCTCCAGTGGGGAGGCCTCGGGTATATTTTCGGTCTGGGGAAGAGCTGTTTGAAGTGCGTGTCTGATTTGCATGTAGCGGTATAACTCAGTTGGCGCAAGATCGTACTGTTGTGTAAGCTGGTCAAATGGGATGATCGTTCCTCTGTCCCATAGTCCCCCACTGTAGAGATACCAATGCTATCCCAGTGTTCGAATCCCTTGCTGTTTCTGAGGATCCCCAGCTGCTTCGTGTCTCACAGGGGCGTAAGTTTGGTTATGACCTCCTTCCATCCCAGTTGTGCCTGCGCTGTATACCATAACATGACAGTGTGTTTAGTCGGGCCCGCTAGTGTCAGTGCTCTCCTTCTGTTATATAGGTCAGCTAGCATATTGTCCGTCCCCAGCTGAGCCCAATCAGCCAAATATGCTGGGTCCGTCCGAGGGGCGTGTATCCATTGATTTATTACTTTGAGGTGTGCTGCCCAATAGTAAAGGTGTATGTTAGGAAGTGCTATGCCGCCATCATACCAACTGCGATGCAGTTTGACTTGTGCAACGCGGGCTGGTTTGTTGCCCCATAGGAGTGTGGACACTTGTGTTGTTATTTTCCAAAATACTTTATGGGTACCTGATATGGTGTATTCTCCAGCGCGTATAGGAATCTGGGCAGGGCCATCATTTTAAATAGTGCAGCTTTACCTAACAGTGTAAGGGGCAGCGATTCCCAGTGAGCGACGTCTCTATGCAGTCGTTCCAATGGGGGGGGCCAAATTTTTAGTGAAGAAGGTTACTGGGTCCCTTGATATGTGTATACCCAGATATTTAAACATGTCCTGGGAAATTGCCAGTGGGCATTGAGGGGGGAGTCATGGTGTTAAGCCTTTTAACGGGAATAAGACCGACTTATCCCAGTTTATGGTGTAGCCCGAGGGTTTCCCGAATATATCGCACAGATCGAATAATATCGGCAGAGTATTTTCGGGATCTGTTATGTACACTAGAATGTCGTCTGCATAGAGGGATATACGGTCTTCCCATCCCTCCGCCCACGCAATACCACGTATAAGAGGAGTGTTGCGAATCTGTGCTGCTAGGGGCTCCAGTACCATTGCAAAAAGAAGTGGAGACAGTGGGCACCCCTGTCGAGTCCCTCCCGTCAATGTGATAAAGTCTGATAGCCGCCCGTTTACTGCCACGCAAGCCACTGGATCTGCGTGCAGGAGTCGGATCCATGCGCAAAATTTAGGGCCAAAGCCCAGGCGTGGAAGAACCGTGAAAAGATACAGCCATTCCACCATATCAAAGGCCATCTTAGCGTCTAGGGAGAGGACTGCTGCTGTCTCCGACAGATTATTTTCCCTCGCCAATACACTATGTAGACGCCTGAGGTTAAGTGCTGTGTTCCTGTTTGGCATAAAGCCCGACTGATCCGGGTGAATTATGTTGGGAAGGTGTGCCTGTAGCCTATTTGCAATTAACTTTGCCAGAATTTTGGACTCTGCGTTGATCAGCGATATAGGGCAATATGAGAGGCATTCCGTTGGGAGCTTTCCTGGTTTTAGGATAGCCACAATGGTGGCCATTCTCTGGTCCGAAGGTAGTGTTCCCTGCTCTAGGCTGTCATTGTACATTGCTAGCAAGTGTGGGCAGAGGGTGTGTGTTAGTAGTTTATAAAGCGCCAGTGGGATACCGTTGGGGCCCAACTCCTTGCCGGATTGAAGGGATTTAATTGCCTCTCCGATTTCCTCCACAGTGAGGTCAGCCTCAAGCTCCTCGGAGGCCTCGGAGTCAAGTCTAGGGAGTTCCACCTCCCACAAAAAAGTTGCAGCCTCCACTTCCGTAACTAATGATGAAGAAGCGTACACCATACTGAAATGTTCAGCTAGCGCCTTCACAAAAGAGTCTGAGGTGAGACGTCCATCTGCCATATGTAGCTGTGCTATCATACGGTTCCCCCGTTCCCTCCTGTCCAGCCATGCCAATAGCTTCCCTGCTTTATCTCCTATATCATAAATTCTATCTCTGGTTGCTGTGAGGGCTGTTATCGTTTCTAGTCTAAGGTGTTCTTTATGTTGTTGTTGCTTTAGCAAAAGAGTATGAGCTGAATCCGGCGTTGGGTTGACTGAATGGGCAATGTTAGCTACTTGGAGCTCTTGTTCAAGGGTCGTGAGATCTCGGTGTTTTGTGCGTTTATGTTCTGTTATGGATGAAATAGCCTGACCCCTGAGGACAGTCTTATAGGCCTCCCACAACACGGTTGGAGAGCTTACTGAGGTTTCGTTTTCGGTAAAGAAATGTTTTGTAGTGTTACGGAGTTCCTTCCGCATTAGTGGTACATGCAGATAGCCTGGATATATCGGTATAGTCGCATGTGAGAGTTGTGGGAGGAGGAAAGCGTCAAAGTCACTGGGGAGTGGTCCGAGATACCTCTCGGCCCAATAGTGATGTTTTCTACAGAGAAAAGGGTGGACTCAGGGGTTAGGAAGTAATCTAGTCTGGATAGACTGTTGTGTACTGCTGAGTGGAAGGTGTATTGTCTATCTAACGGATGTTTATGCCTCCAGACATCTGTCAGACCGAGTGCCTCCACAAAGCTCCGCAGGCGGGTGACCCCAGGCATTGTCGCTCGCTCCGGGTGTCTGTCTATGTTAACGTCCATTGTGGCATTAAAATCCCCACCGACGAGGAGCTCTCCACTTGGCAGAGACAGTAGGAAATAGCTGAGGGCCGGGAGAGCCACTGTCTGTAATGCCGGTGGGATATATACTGATAGCACGTTAACCAGTCTGCCCTCCCATTGACTGTGCACTGCTGCAAATCTACCCTGATCATCATGTTTTGTTTGCTTGACTATAAAGGGTGAGTTTTTTCTCACTAAAATTCCAGTCCCTCTAGACCCTGTGGAGAACTCCGCATGTACCACCATTTTGAACCCCCCACCTATCCATTGCTTTACATACTGCTCCCGTGAGGTCAGTCTCCTGTAGGAGTACCAGAGTAGGGGCCTGTCGTTTCAGGGCTCGTAGCGCTAACCCTCGTTTAATTCTATCTCCCAACCCATGGACATTCCAAGTGACCACTGTGAGCGGGGCCACGGGGGCTACCAGGTTCTCCACCCGAGCACTAGCGCAGGTTGTGCCTGTCATCATGTCTAAGCGGAGTGAGGAATGAATAGTGTAACCTTGTTATGTCCTGGAAGGAGTCACAATGCAGTAAGTACCATGCCTTGAGGTCTTTTCCATTAGTAACCATAACTAAAAACCCTAAACTTCGAACTTCCCCACCCAACCATGCCTGCCCCCTCCCTGCCTCCCTGCCCGACGGACTTAGAACTGCCCGCCACCCCTACTCAGCAGAGTGCTCTCTCCCAACCCACAACAGAGTACTTGCGTGTAGGGGTTACAAAGTCCGGCGTGAGCGTGACCCCTCCTTACCGGCTGGGCCCGTTGCTGCCCCATGTCCAGAGCCGGCTTACAAGAAATTTCAATGTGTGTCTGTAGTGAACTACGTATAGTTATTTTCCTAGTCGGTCCGATTCATTTCAAACCAGAGTGTTCCGGTTCCGTTCTTTGTGAGTTGTCATCATTAGGTGTGAAGAGTTCCGGGCTGCCCATTTCTGCGTCATCGGTGCGTCGACTGCGGTCTCTGCCTCCAAGACGGGATCCGTCTTTTTTCCTCCAACCTTCAAGCCAGTCATACGCCTCCTCAGGAGTCTCGAAGAACCAAGCCTTCCCTTCTACAACTACTCTCATAACAGAGAGTAGGTTATTTCACGTGCTCTTAAAGCTTTTTTGACCTCCAGAAAGCTGCGACGCCGTTTAGATACCGCTGCCGTGTAATCAGGGAAAAAAGAAATCGAGGAGTTCTGCAGGCGGATTTGCGGGGAGACTCGCGCCGTTTGAAGAATGACATCTCTGTCTCTGAAGTTGAATAGGCGCGCGAGCACCGGTCTTGGGGGCGCCCCTGGCTTGGCTTTTCCGCCTGGCACCCTATGCGCCCGTTCTACTGAGAAGAATGTGGAGAGTCCCTTAGGCTGCAGTCTAGTTTTTATCAGTTCTTCAACGAATAGGTCCATAGCCTGGGTGCCTTCACTTTCCGGAATACCTAAAAATCGAACATTATTTCTGCGAGAGTGCCCTTCCTGATCGTCCAGCTTCTCGGCCAGAATTTAGTTTTTTGTCTCAAGCCGTGAGACCGTTTTCTTCAGCACTGCCATGTCGTTTACTACAGACTTTGTGGTAAGCTCCACCTCTGCTACCCTGGAGCCTACTGTAGACTGCACGTTCGCCAACCCCGCCATTATGTCCCCCAAAGTTACTTTTTTGGCAGCGCCCTCTCCTTGTGCTCCACTCGATGAGGTCCTCCCCTCCTGCAAAGGGGGAAAATCCTTATTATACGCATATTTATCTAGTTTGGCTTGTGTCGTAAGATTTCTGGGGCCTCTTCCCGCCATGTTGGTACTCCAAATCGGTTGCGGGGACTGTGCTTCTACCTGTGAGGTTGACCAGCGGATCTCGAAATCTCTTCGGTGTCCTGTTACCCCTGCCTCCCTTGGCTGTGCTCCGGGATTTCCAGTTGGGTCTCCACCTACGGGGGGAAGGGGAGCGTGTATATGCACCCGCGTTTCTCTGTGTCCGATTTACAGTACTGGTGTAGGCTTTCCTCCCAGGGAATTGGTGTTCCACAACAGCGGCAAGATTTTCACACTGCTGGATTACACGTGGGGCGTAGCAGGGCGTCTAAAGCAGGCAGAGGCCCTCTCATATATTACTGTGCTGTGTCTCAACTCTTCTCCCGAGTCCCCACCAGTGGGTTAATTTTCGTGCACTTAGTTTCTGCTGTTCGAGAGGTCCCTCTGGGTCGGGGTACCTCAATTACCTCCTTGGCTGCTTGTGTGGCTCTACGCGAAAGTTTTGCGGCATGCGCCGTTACCCCAGGCCCGATCTCGGCCTTATATGGTGCTAGGCTGCTCAGTTCAACGTTTCTGGCCTCTCTGCCTTACCCCCTCCGTGGTGTTTGCGGAGTTTTCGGAGTGGTGAATTCCCACTGGCCCCGATGAGAAATGGGCATCTGGTGCTGTGTCGGTCGCGGAGCCTGTCTTGGCCGATATATCACTCGAGGCCCCGGCTTCTGTTACCAGTGTAGGCCGCCTGTTGAATGCCGCTGGAGTTCCCGGTGGCGTTATCAGCTGTCTTACTGTGGGTCGCTGCACTCGGCAGCGTCTGCACCTGGACGGGCCTCGGAGCTCAGTCCTCCAATGTGTGCTCCGGTCGCTGTTCTGCTGCTTCGCCCGGTCTCTCTTTCCCGCACCTCAGGCCCTCTGGTTGCGCTCTCACCGCGATGTCGTGCCGCTTCCCAGGGTTGTGGGGAACAGGTTCGCTGATTTTCAGACGCGGATCCCCGTCGGTCCTCCGAGGCCGCCTCCGCCGCACTCTTCTTAGGGTGTCTCCGGGCAGGCAAATCACTCGAGGCCCCAGCTTCCGCCGCGGAAGCAGGCCGCTTTACTTCCGTCTCGGTCTCCTCCAGTTAACTGTTACGGATTTTCATCGGGACCGAGGCATTCAACACCGCTCGGTCACGGGCATGCACGGGCGTTCCAGCCTCCCGTTATTTAGTCGGATATGTGGACGGATTCATCGGGAAGGACACCTCGACTCCGGAGCTCCCTCAGCAAGCGGCCATCTTCTCCGGCTGCTAGCCACGCCCCTAATTTAGGGATTTTTAAGGTTAATTTGGGTGAGACATAGATTGAATTTTCTTCCCTTTGGTCTGCCTTTGCGCTTGCTCTTTTTCTCTGGGTGCCCCACCAAAATGTCTGGCAGCCCGGGGTCAATCTAGACCACTGCTTGGGGAATGTGGCACATTCCTATTCATAAAGGAATGCATCTGAATAGCCTTTTCTGTCCTTCTGGCAGCATGAGAGAAGCGCTGGAATTGGCCTGAGTGCCCTGGATTTGAGCCCTGGTTTTGTGCTCCCACGAGGCCTGGAACCCTGTGCCTGCTGTCTCCAGCCCGAAAATGCAGCTCGGGTTGGAGACATCTCAGTGCGCATGTCGGTCTCGCCGTCCTAGTACGACCCGCCAAAACCACATATGCACTGAGCAGCAGTGCCCCACCTCTCCTCCTTTGCCGTCATCACGATGGCCCAGCCCCTAGCCTCAGCCCTAGACTCAGCCCTATGAAGTAAAATACAATAATAAGCCTACGGTATATTATTATTTTATTTTACAAGTTTTGCATCTGTGCTGGCAGGGGGTTGGGGCGACACTACTTCGTCATAACAGAGGAACCGCCACTGTGTGTTGCTGTTTTGAAAGACCGAAGTTCCATGGAGACAGTCTCTACCCACTGCTGCCCTCTCATTAGAGTGTTCATGGTGTTTGTGCACACCTGTGTGCATGCCAAAGAAAGATGCTACCTGTTGTTGTTGAAGCAAAATATTTGTGAGTGCACGCAAACATACACGTTTTTGAGTGTTTATTGCATTTTGTCTGGCTCACACAATACGCCATTTTTTCTGCCTTTACCCTAACCTTTTGATTGCATAAATCCACCATGTTTGCGTATTTGTCAGAAGTTTCATCTTCCTGTGTAAATCTCTGCAGATCACAATTCTTTGATTCACAATATCTGAAACTGTGACTGATGAGTTTTATGGGCACCTAAAAGGACCATTAGTTCGCAAAAAATCTACAAATGGTCATTGAGCATTCTGCTCATCCTTTCAATAAACTGACATGTTTTCAGAGCTCTTAGACACAGGTTACGTAGCTGTAGTATAAGCTACATAAAGAGCTAAACATATACACTGTGGGCCCGTTTCACAAAGGTAAACTCACACTTATGTGTAAGTTTGCATTTTTTTGCAATTTACAAGGAAATTTGACGAGTAGTATCTTTACGACTGCAGAGTCTTCGCATTCGTGCCAGAGGCTCGGCACTTAAAAAGGTAGGCAGTCATAAAGGTACTACACATAGAATGGATTTTTGAATTGCAAAACATTGTAAACTTACACTAGAGTGGACGTTTACCTTAGTGAATCAGGCCCTGAGTGTTGACCTGTCTGTTTTTTATACTAGCAGATCTTTTAGTCCGAAGGTTGTACTAAGTAAAATGAAAAGTAAAGAGTCACAGGAAAAGAACAGGCAGGAAAAAATGTACTGTGTGTACAAAGGATGGGCTCTTATGCTGTTAACAATTACCTACATCAAACCTGGCACTGATAAAGTACCAACTTTCCTTTTCCATCCACAACTATTTATATTAAAAAAATTGCATGTGACGCTATATTCATTATTTCACAAACAATAGTTGCTATAACGCTTGGACTTCATAAATGGAGGTCAACTGGACATTTGTAATTGTGCGGCTGAGGCGTTTTGTGCATCCTTAAGGATTTCTGGGACTTGTCACATATCCATTTTTGGGGACTGCACTTATTTTTCCTCATCAGACTTTGAGCCAGAGAAAGAGAGATAAAAACACAAAAGTGTGAAAGAAAAAGCAGAAGACAGAAAGGAAAACAGTGAAAAAGAATGAAACCAGGGATGAAAAAGAAACTGCAAGAATAAGATAAAGGGTTAGGAAGTGTCTGGTTGAAGATGATGGTATGATGGTATGGAATCAAGACTATGCAGACTTTATATTCGGCACCCCGGCCTTCGATAGCATCTGCCATAGGCTCCTGAGCACAGCCTTGGGCACCGGCATTTATTAGTTTACAAATTAAGCACTGTATGTGTCCAACTGGTATGACTGAGGTACCCATACAGTTTTAATGGATGTCAAAAAGACTAAATAGTGAAAAAATATTTCTGCAGAATGTGCCCCATGAATTTACATAATGTTCCATTTCTTACTGCATAATTTAGTCAACCCTGCAGGATTAGTTGGCCTCTACTGTTGGATGATTCCAGATGCCCTGCATAGATGTACCACAGAAAAAAGTCCTCTGGCATCCTTTCTCTTTAAGCAGCCATGAAGAGAAAATGCTGTACTCACGATACTCACTCTTAGTCTGATGTGTACTGTTCTGGCCTCATCAGATTATTTACCTAAAAAAATATTTTTTTCTCAAATAGGTATATTGATATCTGTATAAACTCAAAATGTGACGATTATTCTATTATACAAAGTAATGCAGAATAAAAATACTCTATTTGCCATACAAATTTAGCAAATGGGATAAAATTGCTCAGGCGGTTGGTTGAGTTTGAGCTGATGGTCAGAGGTAGGTTTTAATATCTGCAGGTTAACTCAGCCTATCACCCTTCGGTGTTTAATAAAATGAGTGGTATTAGTCTGAATAGTGGGCCCTATTCACAAAGGTAAATTGAGACGAAAGTCTAACTTTACGACTTTCGGTGTTCACAAAAGGCATTGTGTGCGCTGAGGCAAATGTGCTGAATTGTGGTATGTGGTGGGCTGTGGAACAAGAAACAGTCCAATATTAACAATGCCGACAGTAAAGTGCACAGCTGTTAGAGCTGGTTTCACAGGGCTGGCCAGCCCTTCACACTGTGCGCTCACTTGACTTGCTTACGTCCCCTGCAATCTTAGTGGGCGGGGAACCCTGCAGCAGTATTTCACTATCAGCACTTCCCTAAACTGACAGACAGACAGACACCCAGACCCACACAAACACACAGATGAATGGGGTCCAACTAGCAAATGATGTCTGCGGCATTTTATTAACATAAATTGTCGTTTGACACTAGCGTGACCTACTTTGTCACTTTTTAGATTTCAGAAGAATGGCAAAAGATGTTCTTTTTTTCGCAGTCTGACCCAGGTGCAATGTTGCTCTCTAGATAGATGGACCTGAGAGGTTTGCAGATCTCGCTTTCATTGATGAATCTTTTGAAAGAACTTGACCGCACACAGGCAGGCACCGATATCCTGGCAGAGCCAGACATTTGCCTGGGGTCACACAAGAGAAGGGGCATACAAATTATTTTGCCCAAGGACACAGTTTCATCTCAGGCCGAAAGCTTTTGATGTTGGATCTGGTTTGCTAATGACATCATGTGGACATTCAGAAAGCTTCCCTGGGAATGAATAACGCCCATTGCTTACAAATTGCTTTGTGGATTGTAATTCACACTTTCTTGCTTTCTATTTGCTGGCTTTGTTTGTTTTAGGCTGTCCAGTTGAGTTTGTCCCTTGCATTGCCCAAGCCCTGTTTATTGTATTCTTCAAACTGTATTGGATTTTTGTAAACAGGCCTTTAAATATTGTATGTTTGTGCAAATGAAATGGTTATTTCCATTGAAGATTTGTGGTCTGTAATGGCAGTACGCTACCACACCATGCATACTTCACTTCATTCCATTCTGCTCTGCACCATTCCACACCACTTCACACTTTGCCAATCCACTCCATGCCACTCCACACTGCGTCACTGCATGGCTCTACTCTATGCCACTTCACTGTGCGCCTCTCTACTCTGCACCACTCTACTCTATGCCAGTGCACTCTTTCCCACATTACTTTACTACGCACCACTGCACTCTACACCACTTCACTCTGCTCCACTTCACTCTATGCCACGGCACTCTATGCCAATGCACTCTACTCTGTACTACTACACTGTATGCCACTCTAATCTACTCTGCACTCTAAGCCACACTAGTCTGTGCCACTGCACTCTACTATGAAACAATCTACGCCACTCCACTCGGTGCCATTCCACTTTACTCTGCACCACTCTACTCTATTCTGCACCACTGCACTCTACAGCAATGCACTGTACACCGCTTTATTCAAAACCAGTGCACTCCTTGGCAATCTACTCTGCACCACTGCACTCTACGCCATTGTATACTTAGTTACTGCATTCTATGCCACCTTATTTTACTCTGCACTGCTGTACTCTATGCAGCTGCTCTCTATGCCATTCTACTCTGCACCACTCTGTGCCACTGCAGTGTACGCCAATGTGCTCTACTCCACTCTGCTATACACCACTGCACTCTGACAATCTACTCTGTAACACAGCACTCTCTGCCACTGAATTCTACACCACTCTGCTGTATGCCACTGCACTCTACTCTGGGGAACTCCACGCCAATGCACTTTACGCCACCGCACTCTGCATCACACCACTCTACTCCCCTACACTCTGCCACTCTACTCTGCAAACTACGCTCTCTGCCACTGAACTCTATGCCACTCTTCTCTGCACCACCGCACTCTACTCTGTGCCACTCCACTATACTCTGCACTACTGTACTCTACACCAATGCACTGTACACCGCTTTACTCAAAACTAGTGCACTCTATGCCAATCTACTCTGCACCACTGCATTCTATACCACCATACTCCACTCTGCAACACTTTACGCCACTGAACTCTACGTTACTGCACTCTACGCCACTCTATTTTACTCTGCACCACTGTACGTGATGCAACTGCTCGCTATGCCATTTTACTCTGCACCACTCAATGCCACTACTGCACTCTTCGCCAATGCACTCTACGCCACTATGATACACTGCACTCTCTGCCACTGAACTCTACGCTACTCTACTCTATGCCACTGCACTCTACTCGGCACCACTCTACTCTGCGTCAGTCTATGCCAATGCGCACTACGCCACTACACTCTGCATCAATTCACTCTACTCTACTGCACTCTACTCTGCACCACTCCACTCTATGCCAGTTCACTCAATGCCACTCTACTCTGCAAACTACACTCTCTCCCACTGAACTCTAAGCTACTCTTTTCTGCACCACTGCACTCTATATGCCACTGCACTCAACTCTGCACTATTCTACACTACGCCACTCTTCAGCACTCTGTGTCAAAGCACTGTTTGCCACTACACTCTACGCCACTCTACTCTGTATCGTTCCACTCTACACCATTGCACTCTGATGTCAATCCACTCTAAGCCATGAGCTCTTTCACCAACTTACCCCTAACGGCCTGCCTTTGCTCTGATGCAGAACGTAAGTTGTCAGCCCACCACTGTGTCCTCGGACCTTCATTTCCCAACCAAAAACCCTAACAAAACCTGTCCCGCAACAAGGCCGCCTCCTCTGCCCGCTCGTGAAAACCCAGCCAGTACTCCAACTTGTTGAGGTTAACAGGCGTATGAGCCTTTTGCACTAGGTCCTTGGCCTCCTATCCCCCTCTTGGGCCATATAATTACTGCTGGTGCCGACCTTCACCATCCCTGTACTGCTGCCACTGTCTCATACCCTTCAATAACAAAAATTATGCTATGGAACTAATATATGTAAATCCTTATTCAAAATAGGTTTATCAATTACCTATCTGACCTGACAAAAGTTCTTTGAAAGTAAATCAACTCAGTTTTCTATATATATCATTTGAATCCTGAAACCTTAACAAATCAATAACATCCACCGTATATGTAGTATTCTTTTTACAGTGTGTTTTATTCACTCAAATGTTTTATGTATTAATTATTTTACTTTACACACTTCTTTTTTTATACATACTCTTCTTTTATGTTCTACAAATCTAAAAATACATTATTTACACATCCCTCACACAGTATACATAAACCTCTACAAAAAACATTCTTTAGGAAATTGAGAAAGTGATTGCAACATTCACCTATTTTTGCAAAATAGCCCTTATTCATTAAATGGATGCTCTATATATAATTATCTAAAGAGCATTCCTCAGTCTTACTGGTACACCTTACTCATGCAGTATCAAGGAGATTGATTATTTTAACCCTTGTATTTTGAACTGCTATTTCTTAGTTGTCATCAATTATAATTCAAAGGGTGTCCGTTTTCAAGGTTGTCCTCGGGCTTTGGCATACACATCAAAATATGCTGCACCGATATGCTGGTAAACATTTCCAAGGGGAACTGGGAAGTCGCGACTAAATGGATATATTATTATGAGGGTAGTGGCCTTTCCACTGTCCTTCTATATGGTAAAGTGCCAACCGTTATTCACTTTTATATTCTTAGTGAGATCCTCGCCGTCTGTGTCAGTACGGTCACAAGGACACCTTAGTGGAGGACCGGTTCTAATCCAAGATCTGGAATTCAATATTTAGCGCCATCATACCTTCGTCTTCTCATACCCTGGCTGTGTGATGCACCTCCTGACACGTAGCAGTTGACAAGGGAGTGTCGTCCTGCGCATTTCGACATTTGAGGTGGAATTTGCTGTACTCCCGCGTGCACATCACTTTGTTGAAATCCCAGCAAGTGACCCTGGACTGCGGTAGTGGCTTTAAAGACCCCCTGCCCGGGTGGGACGTCCCTGAAAGGGGCGATAGACAATTTGCAGACCACTTGCAGTGAAGATAGTCTTCCCCAGTTTCACCGCCCCATCTTGTGTTGCCATAAATCCAAGTTCAGTTCTCCCCATTTTGCCTCCAGATCTCATGCAAGCCGTGCCCAAAACTCCTCGTCATACTGTGCCCACGCATAACCACCACCCACCCCATCCCCTCAAGCCCCCGCCCTGCTGTGACCTGGGCTTTCTTAATCACGTCTATGTATTTGAACATTGCAATCAAACGGTCCGGATACTTCCCGCAGTACAGAGCAGCATATGTCATAAACGCGATCGTCCATTTTCTATCATGAGGGGAACTCTCAGTCACTTGGCCAGCTCATATTCCTTCTCTTTAGATACCTCTATCGGCAGCACCTCTCTATGTAAGAGTTTTAGCATCTCTACGTATTTCCCTTTCCAAATGTGTTCTTTTGTGGCAAACATTAAATGCACCCCCAATGGTTTCGTCACCCCTGTGAAATCAATTTCTTAATCTTCAATTCCTTACTGTCAGGCACTTTCTTCTTTTGTACATCCTCTACTGACCCCCTTGTAGTAACTCCTCTGGCCTCCATTTTGCTTTCACTCCCGCCATGGCCACGAGCTCCATCTTTCTAGTCTGTACCCACGTCTGCCACTTACTTTCCTTTGCGCAACCTCTCCCCCACTTCAGACCAAGTGCAAGCGTCCACTCCCATGGATACCCTTTTAGGAGCATAATCCTGCCTCTTACACTTACCTGGCACCAAGGTCACTGCCCGTGCCGATGCAGTAAGTCTTGCCAGTGTTTTCTCCTCCTTTCCGCTTGTGATGGCCCATTCTTTGCACACCTGTTACATATTCTGCACCTAATAAGTAGACCTTATCCACCCCCCAGCTGACTTCCAATTCTTCCTCACAAAGCTCACCCTTCTTCCATGCTATCCTCTACATAATCCAAAGTAACAACCCCTAATGGGTCTTCCAAAAGGTCCCAACTGAAACACAGTTTATTCCCCTGTGCATTATCCAATCCAAACGCCCAGCACTTGGAGGGGGCCAAAGAGACCCTGCCCCTCCACTGCCGCCACTCGCACACTCAGTGCTTCTCATGTGCCAGATGTCATTTGAGACCTACCAGTCGCTGGGGCCAATGAGGTCATCCTGGACTTTCGTGTTTTTGGCTGCATCGGGATCCCCCGCCGGTGTCAAGCAAACCATGCTGGGCCTAGCCTTCTCTTCTCCTCGGTGCTGTTGAGCTGCTCCCAGCTCTACTGAATCAATAACATTGCGCTGTTCCCGCACCTGGAAAAAAGAAGACAGGACTGGTGTGCTGGCATCATGCACTCTACCCCTAATCTCTTCAGTGCCCCATAGTATTCTCGCACTCTCTCACTTCTGCTCCGTGTGACCTGAAGGCACCCCAAAGGAATCCCATCCTGCAAGAGCCTACCTTGAGATGGGAGGTCACCTCAGCAATCCAAAACCTTCATCCACTAAACCATCCTCCTCTAAAGTGTCCTCCGCTTCACTCCAATCCAGCATAGCTGCAACTATTGTGCATGCTGGCCCTTCCCTGCCCCCTCCCGCCTCTTCAGGAACTCCTTCTCCCTCCCGAGCCAGTCCCAATGCTCCCCATTGCGAGACCCACCCCAGCCTTTGTATGCATAGACTTAAGCCACTGTGTCCCATTCCCTAATTTTTGAAGCATCTTCCCAGTGACCGTGTATGTCCTCTCAGTGACCCATCTGGCCTGTCCTCCTCTTCTCCCCTGCTCCCTTTCACCAGGCTCTGCTTCTGCTTCCCTTCCTTCCCCCACCTTGTGGGCTGCCCTCCCAGCCTCCCCTTCCACCCTTCTGGGTAAAGGATAGAAACCTCCCCAGGGCCCCGCCCCGCCAACCAGAAACATCTCTCTTGTCTCCCCCGGCTCTGTACCCATCCTGAGCGACTCCACAAATGCTGCATGCTTGCGGGAGCCCCTCCCTGTCGTCAAACGAGGGAAGCTCCTCAGACCCTATTCGCTGCATGCCGACCTTCCTGCCAGCAGCTCCATATAGGAGCCTATCACCCGACGGTGCCACCTCACCTCACTTAGCCATGCTAGCACATTCGGCAGGCCCAGACACTCCCCGCCCTTCTCCCGCTACCGCAGCCTCAGACCCTCAGGCCCCGCCCTGACGCGGCCTTGCTCGCAGAGCCAGGCCCCGCCATGTTACACCCTGCCCCCTTCACCGATGATGCTGCTCCCCTCAACACGGAACAGCCCCGACTGCTCACCTCACCTCACAACTCACAGCCCACGCCAATGCCATGATCGCGGCTGGGAGCATGCTACGACGGCCGTGGCCACTCCCGCAGAGGCCCAGCGAGGTGGGCATGCCGGAGCAGCAAACGCCTCTCCACCCACCACAAAGTCCAACCTCCCAGCCTCCTTCAGCAGCCTCATCGCCTCAGCTACCATCAAGTCGTTTTCTTAAATTCTGAGTACATTTTCTAAAGCACTATAAAGGCTTTGAACCAAACTATGACAACTGTGACACAAAATATTACAAACCTACTCTCAAGCGTGGATTATCCTCACTATCCGATGCAACAACCACATCACCAAAAACCTCCGCGACTTCCACTGGCTTCCCGTAAAAAGCAGAATAACGTTCAAGCTGCTCACACATGCCTACAAGGTCCTCTACAACACCGGACCCCAATACCTCAACAAGCTAATCTCCTTCCACGACCCCAAGAGAAACCTCTGCTTAGCCGACCGCTCCCTAGACCCCTTCCCATGTTTTTACAGGACCAGAGCAGGTGGAAGATCCTTGATATGTCTATTTTATTGAATTATACTGTATATATTTTTATGCAAAAGTCACTATTGATGGACAAAAAAATAAAAAAGTGATATGTTTTTCAAATAAATTCTCCTGTGTGGACAATGTTGATATATAGAAATTAATGGATATATTACCTAAAGATTAATAGTTTTCTAGGAGAGGTTACCCTGTTCTTGTTGGTATTTTTTCCCTGCTTCTTCTTCCTAGTATTTCTGTATTCAGGGACCCTCGCTTGTTGTCGAAGATCCTTCTCCTACCTCGTTGCCAAGACCTGGTACGAACTCCCCTTTCATCTCCGACGAAGCCCGACAACGCACCAATTTAGGAAGGACCTCAAAGACCTGGCTATTCAAATGACCCCAACGGAGCTGCTCACACCCACCCCCAGCGCCTTGAGACCCTCACAGGTGAGGAGTGTGCTTTACAAAACCCTGGTTGATTGATTGAAGCTACCAGCCACCATGTCCCTAAACCTAAAATGGAGGCTGGTAGCCCAACCCGACCCCCTGTATATTCTGTGGGCTACTTTTGGGCTATAACCTAGACCAATAAAAAATTGCAGTCGCTGGACTGCACTACCCTCCCAATCTGCCAAGGGGGCAGACTTCTCTTCGAACAGCTGACCCCCAAACCCACTCTGACAACACTATGCCAACGGGACGCTGCTCCTGGCATGTGGACCTTGTACTTTTGCCTTCTGCCACACACCGGGGGCAGGAGGCGGGTGTTCGGGGTTGAACGGAGAGTCCTGTTACCAATTAATACTTTGAAGCTTTCCTCCTTGTTGCCTCCATGATGCACTGGAATCCAATCACTGTGTGTTGCATATGCAGGACCTGAGTTGACCTGCCAGTCTGTGAACTTCCCATTTTATTCGCTGTTTGCTAATGCTCTATTGAGCCGTTTGAAGGTGGCCAGTCACTTCTCAACAAAGTGTAATGCTCTTTGTGCTCCCAGCCTCCAGTCCCACTTTGAGGCACTGTGGCCTCGGCCTTTATTGTGCTGTGTGTGTGTCTGGGATGTAGCAAGGGCCACCTGCCTTATCCATTGTTTCGAGCAGCCCGCCATTTTCAGAGTTTGCCTTCTGGGGACTCTCCGCTCGATTACGGTTCCGCCCCAGAGTTGCACGCTTCGCATGCTGGGCCTCTGCACTTTGTCACTGTATCAGCAATAGGAGTCCAACCACTCGACCTTTGAAAAGCACTTTTAGTCCATGGGTGCCACTAAAGCCAAGAGCTCTTGTGTCATCATTCTTCCAGCAGTCAGGCAGTCTTCTTTCTTTGATGATTCTTCTTGGGTCCAAGCAGCGGCGGTTCCTCCATGGGAGTGGAGGAGCATCATTCCCACCCCTCACCCACTGCTGAAAAATAAAATGGTAATTAAATTATTTTATTACCATTTTATTTTTTACTCTCTGCCAGCAAACGAAGTGTAAGGGCTGGGCTGGCCAGTGTGTCACTGCTGCAGAGGAGTGGCCACTTAGTTTCAAGTGCTCATGTCCGTTTGGCCGACTACCTTGCTACGGCCAAACCAACATGCACAATTCAAACCTCTCCAATCTGGCTGTCTTGGACAGCTGGGTTGGAGAGCAGGAACAGGCCTTTGGAGAGCAGAGCCATCCTGCTCCAGCCAACTCACATGCTTCGCTCATGCTCCTTCTTAGCAGCATGAGAAGAGCGTCTTGATTGAATGAGAGAGTTGGCTGTAGGCTTTGCGCTCAGAGGACATGCTGCAGAACATCACGGTCATGCTGCAGAACATCGACTGGCAGTGTAAGGTAAGAATTTTTTTTTATATATATAAAATAAATGTCCCTCCGATGTGATATGTAACCAACCGCCACTGGGTGCAAAAGGTCCAGAAATGTTCTGATGAGGATGTGAATGGCAATGGATGGCCGAAGACACGCTGCATGAATAATAATGGGCTGTAAACTGCGCCAGCCCTCATCTGCATGCCACATCGAAGCTGCAGAAATATATCTCAGTCATTGTAGCCCCACTATCTCAACCCCATGGCATTGCCCTCTGTATAAAGCCATTTCTTGCGAGCTGGAACAAGTCACCAATAATGTGTGGTAATTTCCTGTGGTTTCATGGTCAGGTTACATATTATATGATCAGTTCTGCCAAGTATCACGCAACTGACGTGACACTAACGCATTTCAGTGCGGTGTTCCGCATCACCGCACTGAAATGCATTGTCACGCATTTTAATGCCACGGAATGGCATGCACTCTGCCGACAGCACCAGCTGAAACTGGCAAGGTAACGCTAGGGTGCTAGTGCGCGCGCCTCTGACACCTGTGTGCCTGCTGCTCAGCTCCCCTCAAACTTGCCACGATCGATCGTGCTAGACTAGTGCTACAATGTTACAAACTATCTGCCAGGCCACCTGCAAAAGTGAAATAAAGTTCCCGAGGGGGCCTTCCCTCTCAGTCGTTCAGTAACTGTGGCGCCAGTGCTGTGTGGGGGAATCAATGACCTCACGTCCTTTGCAGAAAGGAAGTAAGGTCTGTCGGAAAGGGCACTGGAGTTGACTTGGAAGGCTGCGCGCTGTGATGAGTGTGCGGTATTACCCAGCTGCATTGCCGGACCACCACGGAGGGACTGGATCCTGCAGCATCGACCTGCAGCACTGACTGTCTTCGTCATGGCCGCGTAGCATCAAACCAGCAATACCCAGTTCACTGATCTATGCTACTGTAGTGTCTGAGGCCAATGATGACAGACACTAGGTTTATTATGAAGGAGCTTTATTGTATGCTTCCTATCTCTGCCCTGTCCCTACACTATCTGCCCTCATCCTGTCCCTACTCCGCCTCTTCCTTTCCCTGCCCACCTAACTCCTCCCACCCAGCTACTAGACTGCTAACACATAACATCTCCCCCTTTCTTAACAAAACAAATGACGTGTGCCTTCATATCTTTTCAATTAGTCTCTTTGGTCGCTGGGCATTTCGGCGCGGCCTAGCGCTCACTTCATCAGTGTTCACATCAGTCTGGGGTACACCCAACTGGCCCAGGTCCTCTGGAGCGTCCTGTTCCGGGGTTTCAGGACTGAGTGACGCAGCTGGGTCGAGCAATGATCCTGTTGAGTCTCTGGAGCACTTCTTAAAGTGAGACACGTTCCTCGTAGTGCCTTTCTGCTGAGTGACCAGTAGGGGTTCATCGCGAAAGCGACAGTCAGTTTTCTTCTGTTGGTCTTGTTTCACCAATACATAGTCTCCTTCATGTAAAGAGGGTGACCTCGCTCTTCTCTTGGCGTCGGCGTATGACTTCATCTTGTCCTTGTTGCGCTTGTCCGTTTCTGTCATCTCTAGATGGTTGTGGGTGGGTGATACAGCTCGCAGCGCTCCATCCCAGGTTGGGATTCGGTTTCTCATGGGACGACCCAACATCAGCGTGGCAGGACACTTGCCGGTGGTTGAATGGGGAGTTGTCCTGTAGGCTCTGAGGACCTCTTTGAGAGCTATCTGTAGGTCCTTCTTTTCGGCACAGGCCTGCTGGAATGTTTTCTTGATCGTGGCCATGAAGCGTTCAACTGTGCCGTTTGCTTGCGGCCAAAGGGGTGTGACCTTCCTGTGATGGAAGTCCAAGTGTCGGGCATATGCACCAAACTCATGTCCATTGAAGGGGGACCATTATCTGTCTTCACCTCTCTGGGGGCACCCCAGGTTGCAAATAATTCATCCAACACCTTGAGGGTACTGGAGGCACCAGTGGAAGGCACGAACTGTGCGAATGGGAAGCGAGAGTACTCGTCGATTATGACTATCACATACTTGCCGGAAGGTAATGGTCCCTAGAAGTCCACAGCAATTTCTTGCCATACTCCAGCCGGTAAGGTGGTCATTTGCAATGGGGCCGGGGAATCACCTTTGCTTGTCAGTTGACACGGGTGACAGTCTTTCAGGGTGGATTCCACCATTTGGTCGAGTAGAGGAAACCACACACGTTCCCTGAGTGCTCGCTTCGTGGACACGACTCCCCGGTGGCCTTCATGGGCAAGATCGATAACACCTTGCCGTAGGTTACTGGGGATCACAATCCGCTGTCCCCGCAGTATGATTCCATCTGAGGTCACGGACAGTTCCTCGTGGACGTGCCGGAATGCTTGCAGCTCTTGCTTGGTGTCCAAATCATTGTCTTCATCATGAGGGTCATGTCTCCACCTGTTGGTTTGAATCTTGCGGAGTACCTTTTTCAGGACGGCGTCCTGCACGGTGGCGTCTCGGATTTCATCCATGGGAATGGCAGGAGGTAGCGCCTGATCAGCTACGAACTGGATATATTCCTCTGCAATTGAAGGACAAGAATTGGTAGATGCAGGCGGATGCCGAGACATGTAGTCCGCCGGGTTTTCAGACTTTCCCGGCTTGTGTACGATCGTGAAGGTGTACTCCTGAAGCCTCAGGCCCCACCTTTCAATTCTCGGGGGCATTTTAGATCGGGGGTTGCCGTAGATGGTGACTAGCGCCTGGTGATCAGTGATCAGGGTAAAGTGCTTGCCGTAGAGGAAGACATGAAAATGTTTGCATGCCCAGACCACTGCAAGACTTTTTCGGGCTGTGAGTACGCCTTCTCAGGGTCGGACAGACTGCGGCTGGCATAAGCAACTATACGTCTCTGGTCAGAGTCATTGTCATATTGTGCCAGAATGGCCCCCAACCCTAAGGGGCTAGCATCTACGGTGACTTCAGTCATACGTCTGGGGTTGAAATAAGAAAGGTTATCGGCAGACTCCACGGTCCGCTTGATCTCTGTGAATGCTTGCTCACACTGGGGAGTCCATTCAAAAGGTGGTCCTTGCTTGGTCAAGGTGCGGAGCGGGTGGCTGATGGTCGCGTAGTCCCGGATGTACCGGGCACAATAACTGGCCATCCCCAGGAAAGATCTTAGATCACTGACGTCCTGAGGGCACTTGGCGTTTTTTAAGGTTGCCACTTTTTCCGGATCAGGTTTCATTCCCGCTCCTAAGAAGATATGGCCGAAGAATTTTAATGTTGACTGGTGAAATTCGCACTTGTCCTTGTTCAGAGTCAAGTTCGCATCTAGCAGGGCATGGCAGACACAGTTAAGTGCAATGTCGTGCTCACGGGTGTCGGAGCCATATACAAGGATGTCGTCGCTGTAATTAAGCGTGTTGGGGATGTGCTGGATGATCTGCCGGATGGCCTCTTGAAAAATTTCGGCAGCCGATGATACACCGAAGCTCAGTCTCTTATATCTAAAGAGTCCTAGGTGTGTTGCAAAAGTTGTGATGGGGCGTGACTGGGCATCCAGCTCCAGCTGGTGATAGCCCTTGTTTAAGTTCAATTTAGAGAACACCATGGCTCCGTTTAAGGCTGAGATCATGTCACATAGAAGTGGCCCTGGATGGCGCTCACGTTCTATCGCAGTGTTGGGTATTCGCATGTCAACACACAGTCTTACTTTGCTGGCGGTGCTCTTTTTTGGTACAACGACCACTGGCGAATCCCACGGGGTCGGACCGTCCGTGCGTTCGATGATGTCGGCAGACAGGAGGTCATTGATCTCATCTTCGACAGCCTTTTGAAGATGGAAGGGAACACGTTGGGGGTGCTGAGCGACGGGTCTAATCTGTTTGTTGACGTGCAGATGTATCTGACGGTCCTTCAACTTCCCCAGCCCGATGAAAAGGCGAGGAAAACGGTTGACGATGTTCTGGTCATCACAGACTTTGAAAAGGATCTCAACAAGACGGAGACGTTCCGCAGTCGGCAGGCTGAGCAAACAGTCAGCTTCGGGGCCCTTGATGACATGAATGACGGCATCAATAGTGACGTTGTCATGTGCAAGTGTAGTCGGGAATTTGCCAAGACATTGCAGCGGCTTCTTGGACATCCAGGTGAAGACCCGGACGGGTGCATGAGCAAACGGGGGCTTGGGTCGCATCCTCTCATACTCAGTGACGGGGATGTAGTTCAGCGACGCTCCGCTGTCCATCACAAATTTAGTGTCATGATTCCCCACTTTTATGTGTAGCCGAGGATACTTCTTCAGTTGATCTGGGTCCGCGATCATGTATGCATGGTGAGTCGTGTATTCGGATTCTCGAGATGAAGATCTGGAGCCCCGGGACAGAGATCTGCGCTCCCATCGCGATCTGTGCGACTCCCTGCTGGAGTGTGTCTAGCTGGAGGACCCTGTGTTTTTGTCATGGACAGCTCTTATGTGGTGCTTTCTGGTGCCCGACCGGGACGACCTCCCAGTTCCACTTCGCCTCTCTTTGTTGTACTCGCCGCACATTGCCTTGAAATGGTTCGTCCAACCACATTTTCTGCACCGCTGGCCCATGGCTGGGCAGACGCCCACGTGAGGATAGTCATATCCGCACCTGTAGCACCTTCTTGCTCTCGCCGGTCTCCTTTCTCTCCGGCCGGTTTCCCGCCTTCTGTGTTCTGAGCGTCTCGAGCGAGACGACGGTCGCGATTTCCATTGTTTGTCTCTCGAGCTTCTTCGACCGCCACCATGGTCTTGAACTCGATGTGCCTGCTCATGGCTTACCTTGTGCCCAGATTCAATGGTCGCGGCATGCTCCTCAGCCTGATCATAGACGCGAGTCAGTTCCTCAATGTCGTCCAGTTCCTGAGGCTTTCTCAGCAGTCGCCTCCTGAGGGATTCTGAGTGGCACCCCTCTATGATCTGTGATTTGATGGCAGCGTCGGTTGAAAAATTGTCAAACTCGCAGTGCCTCGATAGTCGCCACAGGCGAGTGATGAATGTGCTCATTGCCTCGTCTTTCCCTTGACGTGCCTGATGAAAAGCATGACGCTCATAGTCCACGTTCCTTTTATGGAGGAATCTCCTGTTCAGTGCGTCGCGTACTTTGTCATACGTTCCGGTATCCGCAGCAGGGAGATCCTTGATCAGTTTACTTATTTCACGCCCCGCCAGATTCCGGAGTGCTATCAGCTTGTCCTTATCAACGGTCACTTTGGATCCCTCGATGTAGTCTTCAAAGTCTTCGAGCCATTCCTGCCACTTGGGGCCCATGCTTCCACCTGTCGTGACTGGCTCGGGAGCCCTCAAATGTGACCCTCCTGCGATGATGGGCTTGGCCTCATCTCGTCGCGGTGATGTCGACATCGTGGTATCGCAAAAATCCTGCTCTGGTTACTTCTGGTTACTTTGGCACTGTTTGACTTCAAACTTCTGCGCAGTTTGCTTCTGAATGTCTGTTTGGTTGGCTTGGCTCATGCTTGTTTGCTTGTGTTACACTTTCACTGCGTTGTCTGTGGCTTGTTGTGCTTTATTTACTTTTGTTTGCTCTTTATCTGGCCTTTTATTGCTTTGCCTGACTTTAAGATGGCCGCCCCATGGAGATCGTGGGGTCTGTCCCCGCAGCTGCCTGACCCCAAGATGGCCGCCGTCACTGCAGGCACACGAGGCTTTCTCTCCTGGCTCACTCGGTCCTCTTTCACTCTGGACTCACCGGCTGGCAGCTCCAGAGGGCAGCACACGTCAGGACCCACTTCTCCCCAACTGCGGCTGCTATCAGGTGAGGTTGGGGTGGGCTCCCGCCTTATCTTGCAGATTCCCGTGCTTCCTTTTGCGACAGCGTGCCAAGGCTCACGCATCAGGCGTGAGGTCTTCCACTATCGGCGGGCACTCGAACCCGGACTTCCAGGCGCTCGGTGGCGCTTGTTGGCGGATCCTCGGGGACGACGTCCTCCACACTGGGGTCACTTCTCCCTCGCTCTAGGGTGCACGGCAGGGTCGGAGTGGGCTCCCGACTTCTGCACTACTAGGACTCACCCACAGCACACGCTTCCGGCGTGAGTCGCGCTTTGACGCGATCGGCTTCTTTCTTCTCGGGCGGCTCGGCGCCCGTTCCCGCGGCCCCTCTCGGCTCCCTCACGGTCTTTGGAGGGGCAGGGTCACCTGCCGCTGGCTTCTTCTTCTTAAGCGGCAGCTCACTGTACTCGGCAGCGTTTTCTTCTACGTTGCCTGGGACAGGGTGTCTTCGTCGAGTTCTGCAAGCAGTGGGTTTGGTCATGCCACCCTCGTCGCCAGTTGTAGTGTCTGAGGCCAATGATGACAGACACTAGGTTTATTATGAAGGAGCTTTATTGTATGCTTCCTATCTCTGCCCTGTCCCTACACTATCTGCCCTCATCCTGTCCCTACTCCGCCTCTTCCTTTCCCTGCCCACCTAACTCCTCCCACCCAGCTACTAGACTGCTAACACATAACATCTACCACCAATCACACTGCCAAAACTGTTGCTTCAGTACACAACCAATCACGCTGACGAGGCATCGGGCGCTGCGAGGAGATTGCTGCATGTAGTGCTGTGCGGCCGACGATGATCACGTGCGGCTGTGTCCATCGCGGTGGCCCCAGCGCTCAGACAGACAGTAGTGCCTACCAGTGCCACAGTCACTGCACTGTCCGAGACTAGTACAGAAGTTGTTCACAACCGTAAGTACTAATACTACTTACTTAGGTCACTGAGGCAGCCTGCCACTGTGACTGTAGTGTGTCAGTTGTTAGCTTACCTTGTTGCCTTGTCTTAAGTGAACGTGGTGGCGCATGTAGTTTTTGCCAGGGCTCTCAGTGCTCTCTCTCATTCTACGAGGGTGGGAGGCCCGGGGTCTGACTCGTCATGACTCGCGCGTCATTCTCAGAGGCCCCTGAGTCCTCTCACCACCCTGCAGATTTTTCAGGCAGAGCGGGTGGGGCCCTGCTACTGGCTAGCATTAAAGTTGTGTAAAGGTCATCAGCCGCCAACGGGATTCAGCCTGCAAGCAGTATTAGAATGTGCCTTTTCTAATTTGTTTGACCTCACTCATATAGACTTTACTAGTCAGTGTGATGTTTTTCTGCTGCCCGGGCTGGCAACACACTGACTGGCACAGATGTGTTGACTAACTTGAGGCGGGCTCCTCTGCTCACACAAGAGGGAGCACAAGGGTTTGTGCCCTTTCCTTTCTGGTGCTCTTCAGCAGTTTAAAAAACCTCTTGGCGTTTCTTGTTGCTCAAATGGCTGTAATGTTCTGCTATTTAGAAGTTTCCCTTGTCTTCATTGCATGATTTTGAATCGCGAGAAAGTGTCACTCATAGTCGTTGAAATGTCACTCATAAGTTCACTTAAATTATGAAAATGTCACACGGCAATTTGAAACCTTGGCAGCTATGTATGATGTCGTCTCCTTTGAATTCTTCATTGTGCAAATTAGCATTTTTTAAACCAGAGAAATCCCACATTTGCTCCTAGAATGTTGGCAAATATTGGCTGGGACCAGAAATCAAATGGGGACTTGATTAAGCACGTGCTGTGTTTAGAGCAGCTCCTTGTAGTTGAAAAGGCTGCAGGACGCCCTTTCCTAATGGGGAAGACCACTCAAGGGCTGCTCGGCACTAGGGTAGGGTGACCAACCGTCCGTAAATTTCACGGACAGTCCGTATTTTCGGCCGTCTGTCCGTTGTCCGTGAAGGATTCTTTAACGGACGCCATTTGTCCGTCATTTTAACACCCTAAAGCCCGCACAGCTTGCACCCACCTCCCTTCTTCACTCCGATGCTGCACCAAAGCTCCTCAGATGCCCCGCAGCATTGTAGAGGCACAGCGGGATGGCAACCCTCACACCTCTAGCCCTTGATGACCTGTTAAGAGGTGCTCGAAGGTGACTGAGCGGGAGGAGCTGCAGGTTCAGGAGCAGGGGCATCTATTTACATGCAAACAGCCCTGAATGCATCATGTCTCTGCTATTTAGAGGGGAGCTCACACATTCCATTTCTACCCAGGGCCCCAAACATCCTTGACTCGGCCAGATTACACCCCTGATTACACCGAGGCAGCATGTGCTTCTCTTCACCGAGCTTAATTACTGTCACTAAATTGTAAGCAAACCTCGGTTCTTCAAACATGCAGTCTATCATGTAATAAAATAAAGAAATGGCACAATCGCACCCACACTGATTAACAAAGTATGGAGGACAATCAGTTCAATCAGTTCTCTTAGAGTATCTCCTGTAAGTACTGTACATCATAGTGGGGGATGGCATTTTGGACAGAGAGCCTGTCTTCTCGTTGTCTTGTGCAGGAGGGGGCGAGGAGCCTAAGATGATACCAGAATACTGCATGCCCACCCCTGTGCCCACCCTGGTGGATCCTGTTCCCTCTCCTGTGATGGCTCCTGCCCTCCCCTCAGTGATGGCTCCTGTCCCCCATGTGGTGGCTCCAGTCCACCCCCCCCCCCCCCCCCGCCTGTGATGGCTCCTGTCCCCCCATGTTGTGGCTCAGTCCACCCCCGCCTGTGATGGCTCTTGTCCCCCCCCCCTGTGGTGGATCCTGTCTCCGCCCTGGGTGGCTTCTGTCCCAGTCCTGGAACGGCCCCTACAGCGAGGGTGAAGTTCTTGATGGGCCTCTTCTCAAAAGGGCTCAGCTCAAAATTAATATGGAAAGGTGGGCGAGTAAGTAAGTGAAGGGATGGGTGAATGGCTGGATGAATTAGTGAAAGGGTGAATGGATGAATGAAAGATTGAATACATGGATAATGAGAGAGGATGGATGAATGGATTGATGAGTGAGGGGAAGGATGGAGAGAAAATGTAAATAGCTGGATGTATGGGTGGAAGGGTAGCTGGATGATGGATGAGGGGAAAGATGGACGAAGGGAAGGATGATGGATGAGGAGAAGGATGGATGGATGGAGGGGATGGATGGATGAGGGGAAGGATAAATGGATGGGAAGGATGGATGGGTGAGGGGGAAGGATGGATGATGGATGAAAGGAAGGATGGATGAGGGGAAGGATGGATGGATGAGGGGAAGGATGGATGGATGGGGGGGAAGGATGGATGGATGAGGGGAAGGATGGATGGATGGATGAGGGGAAGGATGGATGGATGAGGGGATGGATGGATGGATGGATGAATGAGGGAATGGATGGATGATGAGGGGAAGGATGGATGGATGGATGGATGGATGATGAGCGGAAGGATGGATGGATGAGGGGGTGGGTGAAAGGATGGATGATGAGGGGAAAGGTGGATGGATGGATGATGAGGGGAAGGGTGGATGGATGGATGATGAGGGGTGGGTGAAAGGATGGATGGATGGATGGATGATGAGGGGATGGGTGAAAGGATGGATGATGAGGGGAAGGATGGATGGATGATGAGGGGAAGGATGGATGGATGATGATGAGTGGGTGGGTGGGTAGAAGGTTGGGTGGATGGATGATGAGGGAAAAGGATGTATGGATGATGAGGGGAAGGATGGATGGATGATGAGGGGAAGGATGGATGGATGATGAGGGGAAGGATGGATGGATTGTGGGTGGGTGAAAGGATGGATGGATGGAGAGTGGGTGGGTGAAAGGATGGATGGATGGATGGAGAGTGGGTGGGTGAAAGGATGGATGGATGGATGATGAGTGGGTGGGTGAAAGGATGAATGGATGATGAGTAGGTGGATGAAAGGATGGATGGATGGATGAGTGGGTGGGTGGATGGTGGGTGGGTGAAAGGATGGATGAGTGGATTGAATGGTGGGTGGGTGAAAGGATGGATGGATGAGTGGGTGGGTGGATGGAGTTGGTTGGGTGGATGATGGGTGGGTAGGTGGATGAGTGAAATGATGAATGGATTGATGGATTGATAAGTGGAAGGGTGAATGAATGGACGTATGAGTGAAAGGGTGGATGTAAGGATGGATGAGTGAGTGAAAGGGAGAGTAGATGGACAAAAGGATGAATAGATGTGTGAAGGAGTGAAATGATAGATGGATGAGTGATAGGGTCAATGGATGGATACATGAGTGGATGAGTAGATGGATGGATGGGTGGGTGGATGGATGGATGGAAGGAAGGATGGCTAAGTGAAAGGGTCGATGGAGAAAGGGAGGATGGATGGATGACTAAAAGAGTGGATGGGTGGAAGGATTAGTAAGTGAAAGGATGGCTGGATTGGTGAAAGGGTAAATGGCGGAATGGATGAGTGAATGGATGGATGGGATGAAGAGTGGATGGATAAGTGTACAGATGGATAGGGTGACAGGGTGGATGGATGGATGGATGGATGGATAATGGAGGATGAGTGAAAGGATGGATGAGGGGATGGATAAAGGGATGGATGAGCGAAATGATAGATGGAAGGATACATGATGGATAGGTTTGCAAATGGTTGAATATGTTTGGAAATGGCTGGGCTTACTTATATACCATTGCACGACCTCTGATGCATCTGTAAAACGTACCTATTGTCCTGAAGTTTTGTCCTGAATTTTGACCTCCTGTCCTGAATTTGTGTCCTGAATTTTGACCCTTTGTCCTGAATTTTTACACTCACCGTCCTGAATTTGCACCAATGCCAGTTGGTCACCCTACTCGGCACACAGGAGCAATATGCTCCAAATAATTACTGTTTAGTGTTATTAATAGTTATTCACTCAATGTAATTCTCACACATGAGGTTTTGGTGCGGTATTATTGATCTAACAATTGTTTTGAGCGTTTTCGTAACTTACTGATTAATGTTTCTGCGATGTCATAAGTAGAACATGCTGATGCAACATAACATCACGACCTGTGAATTCCTCAAATTGTTAATTTGTTTTTCAGGCCAAAGCATTGCAGGCAGCTCTGACGCCTCCCGGCTGCGACGGGGCAAAAAGCGGGAACAAAAATGGTGTTTGTCTCTTTAAGGCGTCTAGTCACATGTACCGCCCCTGGGAGCTGGAAACAGTACAAGAGGCTGCAGCCGCCCTCCATCTTTCATCTCACAGCACACAGGCTCGCGCTCTTCTGTCCCTCCAGCAGCATAACCGCAGGACAGACAGAGCCCATCGTCAATCTCCCCGGCAGCAGCGTCGCAGCAAAGAGGCCTTCCCTGCCCATACAGCACCAGTGAGGCCCGCGTCACCCCTCCGAAATGCCTACCTTCGTAGTGCACACCAACGTCTGCAAGGACGCCGTGCCCGAAAACATGCTAGGCGAGCTCACGCAGCAGCTGGCCAAAGCCACGGGCAAGCCGGCCTCGGTGAGTGCAGGCAGGGCGAGGCGCCCAGAAGCATGCCGCTCTCTAGATTACATGAATGTTTATTTATGTATTTATTTATTTGTCTTGTGGTTTCATTTTGGCGAGAACATGCCCCCTCGGGCGTCAGGGCGCCTCGCATTAATGCAGTTTATAATAGATGAGGTACATATAGCAACAGTACCACATATTGATGAAGTAACATATGGGATACAGAACGAGCTTGCAGCGCCCCAGCATTATAAATTACAAAGCTTTAATCACAAACAACAAATGTCTGACTGTAGTTTTGTATGAAAAGTCTGAAGACCAGTCCTGTATTTTCATTGCACACGAGTGCATTCTGGGAATCGTAGTCCAGGTTTAGTTCACTTGGACCCACAGACCCGAAAAAATAAATTCTGAGCCATGCTTTTGAAGTTGATCTAATGAGTACTGTTGAGTTGGATGATGTAGCACGTGCTAGTCACCGCACTGAAGATGGGAGAGTTTGATGGTGTTATGTACAAAACAAACGCATTCTGCGACAACAGTATTAAAGTAATATAAAAACTACAGTAAACATTGCCTATAAAAATGACTTGTCCTAGATTTAGATAATAGTTTCACGGTTGCCTAATTTAATCGTACTCAATTTACCTACCTCAGAAGGCTGGTTGGCTGAGTAGGCCGAAATTTAAACTTGGAACCTCCATAGCTAAGCAATGAGCGTTTAGCTCACTGAGCCATCCTAGCTGTAATGTTTCCTTGGTTTCCAGCTTGGAGCACATTGGTGACTAGTGTGCACATGTTCAGAATGGGAGTTGATGTAAATAATTTGCCATGCGTGTTGGCACACAGAGTGGCTGAGCGGAGTCTAGAGGTACGCTACAAAACATCTTTGAAAAATCTGTAGGAATGATTCCGTTCTGGTTTGTAGGTGGTGGGGTCCTTTTTCAAGGCAGCCCATGCACTCATTCAGATAATGACCAAATCTATGCACGTGCACCCACGCTGAATTTAAGCAACACCCCTGCATTTTTATTTTTTTATTTTATTAACTTAATTTTCTCTTTTTTAAAACTTCCTCCACTGCAACACCAGTTGATACAATTTGCCTGATTTTCTCCAAACCTCCCTAAATAAAATCAAACGTTGTTAAATAAGTTCCTTCCACAGCGCTTTACTCGGCAAAGCAAAATCTGATCCTTTTCCTTTCTTGCCGCCACTATTCGAAATTCTTTTCCATGTATCATCACAGTATAAATAATGTATTTATAGTCCAGCTGAAAACTTTCTTGTTCCCTGAACCTTAGTAACTCTCTCTTTGTTGTGTTTCAGTGCCAGGGCGCGTCTCATGAAGCAGCAGCTGCGCTTTATAAGTATAATATCATTCCTCATTATAAGTGTAATTTCAAATGCAGGCAGGTATTTTCAGAGCTCTAGGCAAAAACATTTGTCATTTGGTTCCGCCCTCTTCCCTAACCGTATAACCATTTTTAGGTCTCGACCTGCTAATGCGCTTGCGCATTGCAGCTGTCGAGACATATAGAGGTGCACCAGGAAAGCTTACCAAGAGGGCTTTGGCAGGCGAATTACGCACAGTGCATGTGCTCCGTGCGCGTACTTGCCATTTGCTCCCCGAGCCTCGGCATCAGACTTCAAAGGGATACCTTCCGCTCCCCCGCCACACCATCCACGTCACAAACCACCATTTGTCTGTGCCTCGCATCATCTCATCAGACCCGCCACAGCAATGCCGAGAGCTTCAGACTTCAAAGGAATGCTCTCCCCCGCCCCCCTCTGCGCAATGCCAGAGCTTGTACTTCGAGAGGCATGACATTTCCCACCAGCCACTTCACGCGCTCCGCAGAATCAGCCCTCCTCCCAGCGCTGCCTGTCCTTCAAAAGCAGCTTTTATTTTTTTTTTAGGCATGTCTTTGTAAAAATAAAATAATAACAATTTACCCTCGTGCCAATTTGGCCAGGCTGTTGCTGGTCTACGTGCGTTTTACTTCCCTATTCAGTAGAGTCTACTGGGGCTCCGTGCATGCAGCTCTGCAATAAAAGTCAACATACAAGCTCTGAAGTCGATGATATATTGCAGCAATTTAGTGACAGGCAAAGGTAATAGGGCTCAGATCTCACAGAGGGGCGGGAAGCACATTCTAAAGGACGACTGCAGGCGACTGAGAATGTTGCACCATTCCTTGCACATTGATTTCTTTTTCTAAACCCTGACTTAAGGAGCACCCCTTAGCACCTTTTCCTGAATATGCCTTGCTTAGTGAGCGCATACCTCCGACTCAGCACTGGGCCAGCAACGCAGCCCGCGACCTGCTGTACCCTCCAACTCCTTAACGTGAATCACAGCTTCATGTGACAGCGCTTCTCCAACAGCCACATTTATGAGAAATATTTCAGTAGCTACGTGTTCTTGGGTCGTTTTATTAGCTCTACTTAATTGCCTAGGAATACACCAACTTGGGCATCACAAGGCACAGACTGGAACCACTAGAAACGAAGTTGTACACATGGCCTCAAATGAGCTAAGATTCCTTTAACGAAACGGATCTGAAGATTCCCGAGGTAGATATGCTGCTTAGGCGAGCATGAAAGCAGGAGGTCTACTCACTTAACTGAAAAACTGCACATCTACTCTGTGATGCATTCAGATTTTTTATCTTGGCCTGTTCTAAAGCATCCAAAATGGCCTTTTCCCTTCTCAGGATTTCTATCATCATAAGCAGCAGTAACTGGCAACAGAAATGTTTAATACATGATAATGAACTTATCACACGGTAGTTCCTTGATCTCCCCCGAGCAGAGACCTTTACAAAAGAGGTGGCATTCAAACAAGGCACTATTACCTGGCTGCTCTAAAGCCATGCTTCTTGTGTGGCTGGCTGAGATATGAGGCCCAATGGCACACTGCTCCACACCATGCCAGCAGCGCTTTCCCTTAAGTAGTGGTCATGCTTTAAGCAGTTGTACTAATTTCATAGAAGGATGACAACAGATTTGAAATTGCGTACATTTCCATGCAAATCACTCAAATACATGGGAATGTGCACTTTTCTTAATAACAAGCTCTTGCTTCTTCAAGTTACTGGACCACCACGCATGTAATACTGACTCTCTCACTCACACTGACAGACTCTCCCACTCTCACTCTCTCACTAACTGACTCTCCCACTCTCTCACACACTCACTCACTGTCACTAACAGACTCTCACTGACCGACTCGTCCACTCTCTCTCTCTCACTGACTCTCCCACTCACTCACTCACTCACTGACTGACTGACTCACTCACTCACTCTCAACACATATTGTATTACAAATGCAATAGGTGTCACATTTGCGAAAGTTTAAGCTATTGGCATTGTAAATGACAATGCTATTAATGTATCTATTTTCAAAAGCAACACATAAAAAAATTGTCATTTACAATGCCAATAGCTCAAACTTTCCTAATGCGAGACCTATTGCATTGCAAATGCTTGTTTAGGCCATGTGTTGCAACATGGTGCCCTCTTGTGGCCATTTCTGGTGGCATTGTAAGGCGGTTGTGCCAAGAAGCCTTTGCATAGCAGCAGCCTTGTGTATTGTGACTTCGTCTGTGGGAAGGATGGAATGTTCGTGGTGGTGCTTGATGGTCTCCATCCAGGGCAGGAAGGAGATTTTTTTTATTTTTTTTTTAGGGTGGCAAGGGCAATCATTCACTGCACTCCAGGTCAGTGCTTTTCATGCCACATTGTTAGTTCATGGGCAAGCTCTGCATACCCAGGAGGGATTGGAGGCTGGTCATGCGTGTTGTGCATACTGTGGTGGATTCTGAAATGGCAGGAGTGAGGTGGAGGGGTAAAAACTGCACGAGTATGTAAGGCCTTGTCAGGGGCTGTTACTTGGTGGTTTTAGCTCCGCTCTATGACAGTTGTTTGGCTGATGGTGGTAGTAGGGGACAGCGGGCAGTAGGACACCTAATAAGGTGGTGGTGGTGTATTAATTGCTTAAGGCCTGGGCTCTGTTGTGTTGAAGATTTACAGCGGATATTCCACTAAAAGATTTACCACTTGGCACTTACATATTTGGTATTCTTGTAACCAAATATTGTACTGCTATCATGTAATGTATATTAAATCGAGAAAAAAAGCTTTTCCTATGGAAACTATAACTACCTACTGGCAAGCGCCAGTAGGAAATTTTTATCATCCCGCTCGTGGTCACCTACCAGTTAACAGTTTTACCATATTTTCCTAGAGATGGAAAATGTTTTTGGGGTCTTATAAAACGGCAAACCTACAAAGCCCACATGTCCATAGTACAGCACAGTATAGCCACACCGAGCGCAACACAAAAACAAACAAACACCATGGCAAGTTTGATCACAAATGCAACAATTGTCTGCCTTAGCGCATATGTAACTTTAACGCAATCACTGGGATCTAGGATTGTCTGCACTGTTTGTATTGTTTTACCTGCAGTTCCTGCAGGAGTTGCAATTGTTTAAATACTATGGTACCGTATTTTCCGGCGCATAAGACGACTGGGCGTATAAGACGACCCCCTACTTTTCCTGTTAAAATATGGGGTTTGGGCTATACTCGCCGTATTAGACTACCCCGAGCTCTGGCCAATTTGGGGTGCCTCTTCTTAATGCACACTTACCCACTGACTAACCTCTGTGCTAACATCACCGGCAGGCTGCGCTGGTGTTTGTTTTGCTCAGCCCATGACATGGTAGTGATCGCGGTAAGTGAGAGCTGTGGAGAGATGTATGGTGTTACAGGGGTGACTTTGTTTCCCGCTATCATTCACAGGCATGACTGACATAAATTGCCTCTGTCCTGGCATTTTTTCGTGGAAAATGGCGTTCATTTTCCTGCTGGTGCAGTGACAATGTTTTGGCGTGTGGGCGGCTTCCTATTATTTTTTTATTAACTGGCGTATAAGACGACCCCGACTTCTGGGAAGATTTTAATGGGTTAAAAAGTCGTCTTATACGCCGGGAAATACTGTACTCCTGATTCGTCTTGTTTCCTACAGGTACTTGTAGGGCTATGACCATATTGCTTCAGGAAAACCAAATAAAATTTGTTATTAAAAAAAAAAAACAACAATAAATGCAGCGTAACAATTCAATAGAGCAACACAGCTGACTACCACAATAACATAACTCGGCAGCACAGATCTATCACGATACAATTATAAACGTCTTCCTCTAAAAAATATATAATTTGAGAAGTTTCATATAGGGAAATATAAACATACCTCCGGGGTTCATAAACCTGTGTATCACAGAAGCAGTACATATGCACGTAATGTTTGAGGTGAGTTATTAGTTATTGTTGTATAGCTCTTCCCAGAAGATGTTGATCCTTTTTAATAACTTGGACAGAACTGAACAAAACTCTTGTGAAGTTTGATTCGTCTACATGAACTTGTTCCTGAGATGTTTTGTGAAGAGGGTTTCAAGTTATGGAGCGTCCCAAAAGCGCTGCACCACGTCTCTATTCACATGAGTAGGTTTCTGTAGCATCTAGAGCAAAAACTGCTGAATGGGTGCAGACAAAACTTGGATGAGGTGAGGCGGCCTCGCCCACCTCTGGATCCCTGTGTGGCTTGGTGAAGAACACGAACACTCAGACGCTCTCTTGAAAGCTGGGCCACCATGTTGGAATTCCCAAGACTGTGGAATCTGGCGAGAGAATGTTTCCCTTGGTCCATTGCTAAGACTGTAGAAGCCTCGCTGCACCCGAGAAATTGATTAGTTATCTGTAACTGAAAAACTTTCCTGCAGCAACAACCACACAATGCCAGGCACTAGAGTCTGCATCTTAGGGAAAATAATTGAATCCATGAGGGTGATATTGTCGCATGCTAAGGCCCAGGGAGGATGGGGGTTGGATGAGGTTGGGTTTTGGAGAAGACCAGTCAGACCCCAAAAATAAAAAGCCCCCATTTGATGTGGAATTTGCACAGCTGTGCAATTGGACATTTTGAACAAGATCACAGATCCTCCACAAAAAGGGCGCGTGGAGCTGAGATGGGTGGCAAAGTGCCTGGGTATGTTCGCCCAGTCCATGTACTCTGAGGTCGCTGGGCACAGCTGGTTCCTTGTGGTAGGCTTAGGCCCAGGATCAGGCTTGGAGGCCCTACACTGCTGAGGTGTATGCTTTGGAGCGGATGGGGATGGTTCTAGTATATCTCAAATAACAAAACCCCTGTGCAAGATTAGTTAGTTATTTTTCCTCCTGTTACTTTATTTGTGTGGGGAAAACCTCAAACTTAAAACGTAAACTACAGCTCTACTGACGTTATGTCTTTTTTGTAAAACCTAAACACTGAAATTCCACAGTTTTACTAGGCTGGACAAACTATCTCAACCCCCGGCTGTGTGCTGCTCGTGATCTCCTATTTAAATCATTGATATTAACAAGATCCTCTGTGTTGTCATCAGTGTATGAACATGGATAATGTATGATGCAGAGTGTATGCATTGACCCTGGAGGTACATAATGTCTCTATATTGATTTCAGTCATGTGGCTATAACCCACTGCACGTGGCCTTCAGCTATACCCAGCGAGGGTTGAGCACAAGCCCTGTGCCTAGCTCACATGTGGATATCCGATACAGATTTTGTCCCTGTGCAGGGGCAGATGTACACTCTGTGACCTCTACCATGTCCTCTTGTTTTGGTGCAATGCCTGGCCAGTGGCCGTGCCATGTGACCAACCCACCATGTGGACTAATCCCAGTGCATAGAGCCGTCCTCCGTGGGCAGCTATCCATTTTTGCTTTCATTAACCCACAGAACTGAGAGTCCGAAGTACCAGCCGTGCACATTCTTTGGCTGTACACGGTGGGGACTGAATCCAGGATGTGGCCTTTCGCAGCCCCCTGCGTAGCTCCATTTTACTCAATTTTGTGTCGTTGCTCATCATTTTAGATGCCATTAGTGATTTTCTCAATTCACTTGAGAGCAAAATTTGGCTCAAAATTTGCACAGGCCTCTGGCCAACTTTGGATGGAAGAGAGAGGATGGGGGACACCCTAGTCCCATGATTAACAAAGATGAAACAATAAATAACTGTCCAAAATTCATTGTCTTCTACTACTCCCAAAATAAATATTTGAAGAGTGGTGTCGCTTGAAGCTGCAAAGGCTCTTGTTCCTTGCATTGGGCAGTCCCAGGAGGCATCTTTTTTCTGGTTACTCCAATCTCCCTTCAGTGAAGGCTGTCGTATTCGATCAGATCAATTTCTGAGAGAAATGGTCTCCTACTGCACAGCCTGGGGACCAATGCCATAGAGGGCTGAAGAAAATACTATCCTCTAGTGTGTGTCTGCAGGTAAGGGAGGATTATCCTCCAGAGGCATATGGGAGCTGGTTGGAAAGGAAGTTGTGAAGGTTAGGGGGTGATGGGTGCGAGTAGGGTCTTGAAAGGAAGTGTATAGATCACTTTAAAGGCAGATAAGCTGAATTAGAACATTGGAATGTTGGGAGCTCCATTGAAAACAATGGAGTGCTCCGGGCTTATAATGGCTGGTATTAGCCTGGAGCTCCAACATTCCAATGTTTCTTTGTTCACAGCTCTGGCTGTGAACAAAGGCTTCAGGGAGCCTGAGGGGATTCCAATTCCATAAGGCTTTGTTCTTTTTTGTTAGAACATTCTGCCCTCTAGTGGCAGAATGTTCTAATAGCCTTATAGCCCTTCGTAGCTGGGCTATACCGGCTATTAAAGTATCCTTCTCTGCATCTGACCTCTAAAGTATGTGTTTGTGGTGCAATGGAGAATGGTACGTGGCCATTGTGTGAATGAAAGTGCATGTGGTACAGCGAGAAAGTTAAATACCTAACTGGCGTGGCTGCGGCATTTCCAAGCAGTCCAGGTTTCCAATTTGCACCACGTTGTCATGACTGGGGGGTTGCACATGCACTCTTCTTTTATCATTTGTTGTCATTCTTGAAAACAGGCGATCAACCAACAAACTGCTGTGGGTTTTCATCTGAGCATCTGTAGGAAGAGATCCAGTGCCAGGGGCAGTTGGCCCACTCTGCTAGACGTGGGGTGTGCCTTTAACTGGGCCAGGCGCCACTGAAGAAGAATAATTGGAACAGTCAGCCCCTGGCATGGCTGGAGGCAGGCCAAGCCTGCAAAAGCTGACCCTTGGACTCCCCGTAGCTATAGCAACTAAAGGTGGGGCAGTCGACATGTAAATACAAAGACTTCCCCCATGCCTTAAAACGTCTATGGTGACTGGCATACAGCATTACAAAGTGGGCAATTGCTTGGGGCCCCTTGGAAAAATTAATTTCTTGCCCAGGTCCCCCAAAATCCTTAAAATTACATTGTCAGAACCAACCCATTTATGGTCACAGCAGGCTGTGGCTTATGCCTATAGTCTGAAATCAGAAAAGCATCCCAGGCAGAAATATAGCAGTGGCAGTAGATTGCTAATCAACCAAAAACCAGAATATTCATACATCACCTGCCGATGCAGATGCTGAAACTACAGCTGACGGACCGTGAGGTGAAGACCTGCCCACCAAGAACATCCTCCCTTACCAGGGAAGGACATGGAAACCATCCATTTTGCATATCTTCAATGTGTTAACAGTTCTCATCCAAGAGATTAAAAGTCTGAGTAATTAATCAAACCTTAGGTGGTCGTCACATCATAACATTAGCCAGGCTAACAGGCCTGGCTTTCAGGTGCAAACACACAAACATTGTTTATGAAGGCTCTCATTTGCATGTGTTATCTCAAAGGCAAACTGACCTGCTTCATCAATGCTGTTATTGTATGAAAACAAAGCAGTAGGAACAATGGATGATGCAGATGGAGAAAACAATGTGAAAATTCATACAGGAGAGAAATACTGAGGGATAATTGTAAATGGGAAGTGTGTAGGAAAGGCGCAGAGGAAAAACAAGAATGGGAAAGACCGACCAGGAAAATGTACACGAGACCGACCTGACTCTTTAGAAAACCCTGTTGTACTGAGGGGGGGAAAACAACACAAAAGGGATTGCTTTGGGAATACAATGCATGCATGGGATACAGACTTTAATGTGTCATGGTTCAGTATAGTTTTGAGATGTAAAATAGTCCCTCTGGATAGGAATGATATATCAATCAGCCAGTAGCATACGGTGACAGGGAATTAGTACTCTTAAGTGGTACTGGAGCCCACACTTTATCTTAAACAATTGCCTGCCATAGGTCTTTCGGGCAGCTGCACTGTCAAGCCACACCTTACGATACAAAGTAAGAGCAACATGCACTTGGAGCATATCACTTTGAGTTACTCCTGAGATCCACAGGAATATTTGTTAGCAGGTGGAAAACCTCTCTTCACCATGAATAGACACACTCAAGAATATACACTAAGAATATATTTGTATCAAAATTCTATTCTAATGCATATTATGTCTATAATTTTGATTTTAAAAATAATTGTAGTGACAATAGGAGCTCATTAATAGAATTTTAGGGGTGAAAGCAACATTATAGCAGTATTTTAAAATCTCCCTTATTCCCTCTAACTAAGCTATCTTAGCACCCGAAAGAGCCTGTGCAATTTTCTTAGATGGAACTACTGAGATATTGTTCTGCATGAAGTCATCTAGTGTACCAACAAGTCAGTAAGGCATGTCAGGCGGCCTGAAGTCCCAGCACCTTACAGCTCCTGTCTGCACAAGGCCAATTTCTTCCTGGAAGTGGGAAGACTCTTCTGCCCCTAACGTGTTTTTTTTGTATGTGCACCTTCACTTATTTCTGCTTCTATAAAACATTATTGACTGGTTGAATTGCATATATAAACCATTGCTGGTCTATCAAATTTATATCTGAGCCAATCAATATATAGTTGCTAGCAATACTTAATGCAATGTGTGGTAGAACCTCACAGGCCCTGCCCCTCCACCTGTTGAGTGCCTTCACCCCTATAGATATATCCAGCTCTCTCAAACTCCTTAAGGGACTGAAATCTGGTTGTCCACCAGACCCATGCGCTGCCAGACTTATGGCGGAAGTGGCTGATATAGTTAATCCGGAGGTCAACAGACTTGTTTCTATGTCCCTCATGTAAGTGCTTGTTCCTGTCGCTTGGAAGCGGGCATTGATACTGCCTCTCCTAAAGAAACCATCACTTGACCCCCTGTGTCCAGCCAATTACCGGCCGATCTCCCTTATGCTCTGCATGGCTAAAGTTTGTGATAAAGTTGTTACCAGACAACTGACCCAATTTGTACAAAGTTCAGGCCTCCTCCATCCCACCCAGTCGGGCTTTAGGGCCTCTTTTAGTACTGAAGTGGCACTGGTGGAAATCTCTGAAGCTATCAGACTGCCTGGATGCCGGCGGGAGGGCAGCCCTGATCCTGCTGGACCTCTCGGCGGCATCCGATATGGTCCCCCCCCCCCCCATGCTCTGCTGCTCACCCAACGGACCGAGATCGGGAAGTGCCTGGGCCTGGATTGAATCCTTTTTTGAAGGATCGGACACAGCAGGTTTGTCTCCCACCGTTCTCCTCCTCACCAAAGAAAGTTACCACACGAGTCCTGCAGGCCTCGCCCCCGAGCCCTCTGCTCTTTAACATTTACGTTATCACACTGGTTCAATTGGCTGAGGACTTAGGCGCGAAGGTAATCGCTTATGCCGATGATACCCAGCTCTTGTTCACTTGGGGAAGGGACGAGTGCTCCTTCTCTACCGCCAAAGAGTGCTTGACAGCAGTCTTCAGATGGTTGGCAGCAGCTGAATTGAAATGCAATGAGGAGAAATCAGATATCCTCTTATTTGGAAAATTCCCCTCCAGCTTCAGGGAAACACTCTGGCCATCCAACTCTGTACTTCCTGTCTCCTCTGGGAATCCTGTCAAGAACTTGGGGGTCTGCTTCGAGGAGAACCTCCTGTTCGCAACCCACATCAAGAGGTTAGCAGGGACATGCTTTGGACTTCTAAAAATTCTCACGAAGTTCCTTACTCAGGCAGCCAAGGAGACAGTCACCCGTGCCCTTATTCTCTCTCGGTTGGACTACGCCAATGCACTTTATGAGGGCGTCCTGAGTTACTTGTTAAATAAACTGCAAGTAGTGCAGACCGCGGCTGCCAGGCTTCCCCTGAACATTTCAGCCAGATGTAGTGTGAAGCGACCTCTTCGCACTCCATACTGGCTTCCTATGACCGAGAGAGTCAGGTTCAAGACCTTAGTCATCGCCCACTGCTCTGTACGCCACAGTACCTGGCTATCTTCAGAAACGGTTCTGCTTCTACACCCCTGCAAGACACCTGCTCTCTTCCTCCCAATCTTTGGCTCAAGTCCTGTGTTTCCAGTTGCAAAGGATGGGCAGTAGCTCTCCGACCACCAAGGCCATCCTTTGCTGGAATGCGCTGCCCAGGCTCTCCGTTGCACTCAGGACATCAATGTGTTCAAGAAAAAACTGAAAATGTGCTTATTCATCTAAGTCTGCTCCCCTCTCTCAAACTTGGCTCGCGCCGGGAACCTATGGTAGTATGTGCGCGTGTTAGAAATTTAACTAACATGACATAATTTAACTGTGTGCACATCAATACATTAATATATGGAATGCAAAAGGGTAATAAACAGGAAAAATTTGATTGCATCACTAGGACCAAGTGAATGTGTAACTGGCTTTTCAGATCACCCATGAATAAATGAAAACAAGGAGCCAGAGAGCTCTTCAAGCACCAAATCAATGCAAGGTGGAGGAAAGCAACACCCAAAATCCAGGTTGAACTTCCAAGTTTGTGTTGATGTGGAAGGTCCTGAATTGATTAGAAAAACAAATTGCATCAGAAAGACCTCTAACCCCTCGGCCAGAGACCTGCTCTTTCCCTTTGCAGCTGCGCTGTTGTACCACTGCCCTGTGCTTGGTGCAGGTAGGGGTTCGAGGCACTGCCTGGATTGTGTTTTGCCCGTTTTTTCCCCACTGTATTTGTGCTCTGTCCTGTAGTTTATATTTGCTGCCTTACATTTATTGTGCCCTGTTTTCCTTGGTTGTAATTGTTGCCTTGCCTTATTGTGCCTTTCTCTGTGTGGTGCTTCTCAGTCAGTTTCCCTTTCCCGCCGCTGCTATCCCCGTGACCCCTGCCAATTCCCGCCTCCCAGCTGCACCTCCCTCCCCCTTCCCTATTTATTGGCGAGCACACCAAAGGCAAGCCCGACCGCGACCAGTGCCAGGAACTCTGGATCTCGGACCACCCACCGCTACGACTCAGCGGCCCTCGTTGCACTCAACCCCGGAAGGAACAGCTGCCAGCTGTCCACTCCGAACACCAGCCAGTTCTTCCGCCGTCACTGCCGCCAGTCCTTCGCCACCCTCCGCACCCCCACGGACACCACCCTCACATTGGACACCAATACTACTGAAGCCCTGAAGTGCATACTCCACAATCTGTGCTTCCTGCACAGACAAGCCATAGAGATCTGGGACCTCCTCAAGACACTCGCCAGACGTCGCCTTCCTCACTGAAACCTGGACCAACGCCTCCTTTGCCCCCAACATCGCCAATACCATCCCTGACTCATACAAGATCCAAAGGAAAGAATGCCCCAACCGCCCAGGAGGAGGACTCGCTAATGCTCCCAAGAACTCCCTCTGACTCGCCACCTCCGCCACTAACAACTACCTGTCCACCACAGAGCACCTCCATTTCCAGATACAGGCAAGCCCCAGATCCACTCTACGTGGCACGCTCGCCTAAAAACCTCCCGGACCTCGAACTACATTTGCCACTACCATCGCCGACTTCATCGCACCCCACGCAATCGCCTCCATGGAGTACTTACTCATCGGAGACTTCCACTTCCACCTCGTGACCCCAACTCCTCCACCCTCCTGGACAACCTTGCCAAACTTGGACTGAAACAGTTAGTCACCACTCCCACCCACAAGGCAGGACCCCATCTTCGCAGGATGGAACAACATCCACTCCAGCCACACCGCGCAACCCCTCAGGAAGGACCACCACTGTGTACACTTCCACATTGACAAACCCACAGCCCCCAAACCTGCACCCTGCCCTCCGTGAAGGAACTGGAGTATGGTTACAGAGGAGCACCTCAACAGCGATTGCCCCTTACACTTCGCCAACCTCGCAGCCAAAGAAGTACACAGATGGATCTCCAACTGCGCAGACTAACTTGCCCCCGCTCCGCAACTCCGACAGACAATGCCCAAGGATGGCCACCTAGTTCACCTCCGATCTCTGAGAATCCAGGCGCACCTGCAGACGTCTTGAAGAATTGGTGAAACGTCGGAAGACCGCACCATATACAAGAACGCCATGACGGAACACCATCATCTCATCAGATCAAACAAACTAACCTTCATCCAGAACAAGATCTCCGCTAACGCCTGCAACTCTAAGGAACTCTTCAGCATCATACAAGAATTCACCAAACCCCCCAGCGAGGACACAGGCATCACCCCTTCGCAGGACCTCTGCAAGAAGCTCTGCTCCTACTTCCATCTGAAAGTCAAGGCCCTCTATGACAACTTCAACCAACGAACTCCGGAATCCGAAACTACTCCCCAGTGACACCCATAGTTTCTCTTTGGTGCTTAAGTCTGTAGGTCCCAAGATATTTAGGAGACATAACTTAATATTGCAGTCGGTGGTTACCCCATGACTTCTCTCATACAACTTGTCACCCTCGCCCAATAGCCCTGGATTACTGAACACTCCCAGAGTGTATGTATGAATTGCCATCTTGACCGCATCACCTGATACAAACTGCGTCAACCCTAAAGCCCATCTTCATCAACGTATACCCAGAGTGGTATATCCTATGAAGTATTTTGAGCTGGACTAGCCTCACCCTAGATGAGATAGCTGTTTCTCTAGGAGATGCAAGTGCTTCTAACCATTCACCCTTATTCAGTCCAGCTACGTCGTGGTCCCAATGAGCTCGGAGTCAGAAGAGGGGGTCAGGTACATTGTTTATAAATCAAGGAAATTGCCTTATCTGGAAGGTGGCCGCCCCCCCTTCCAACAACGCCAACCAACTCTCCATCTCTGCCTGGACCCCAGCCACCACCAACACAGTCGACCATGAAAAGCATCAAACCGGGAGCACCCACGGACCCCGGCCCTCCACATGTCTTCCAAAGAGCCGCCGCCTCTATCGCACCGGACATACGACGCACCATAACCGGCACATTCCCCCGGCAACTGGAAACGCACAGAAGTCCATCCCCTGCTCAAGAAGCCCTTGGCAGACCCTTTGAACCACAAGAACTATGACCCCTTTCTCTCACTCCCCTTCACGACAAGTCACAGAGAAGACAGTCAACGGCCAACTTAAAAAAATGAAGAGAATTCCATCCTAGACAACCCCCCCCCTCCCCATATCTGGATTCCACTGCACCAAAACCGCCCTACATGCTCTACATATGGCACCCGCGTCCCTCCTTGGCCAAGGCCACACAGGAGTCCTGATCCTACTCGACCTCTCTGCAGCCTTCAACACAGTCTCTCAACGCGCACTCGCCGGCATACGGGGAACCCCCCCCTTTAATGGCTCTGCTCCTTCCTCAGCGACAGGACCCAAAGAATCAGACTGCCACCCTTCCTCTCCGAACCCACAGAGATCCACTGCGGAGTGCCTCACGGATCATCACTATGTCCTATGCTCTTTAACATCTACATGGCTCCCCTCGCCGCCATAGTCAGACAGCACAAACTCAACATAGTCTCCTACGCCGACAATACCCAGCTCCTCCTCTCCCTCACCAAGGGCCCCGTCACCACCAGAAGTAATGAAGGAAGTCGCATCCTGGATGAGCAGCAGCTGCCTGAAACTCCACTCTGAGAAGACCGAGGTCCTCCTCCTCGGAGCCTCCCCCACAGCATGGGACAGCACCTGGTGACCCACCCACCATGCCTAATATAGTACTTGACTCCTCCCTCGCCATGACCAGACGGGTCCAAAACCTCGCCTCCACCTGTTTTAACACCCTCTGCATCCTTAGCAAGACCTTCGAAAGGATCTCTTCCCCTCTTCCCCCCCCCCCCCCCCCCCCCCAACATCAAGTAAAACAATCATCCACGCACTTATAACCAGCAGACTGGACTACGGAAACGCCCTCTACACCGGAATAAACAAGTCTCTGCTCCGCAAACTCCAGACCATTCAGAACACCACTGCCAGACTCGTCCTCTGCATGCCTCGACAAGAATACATCCCCCAACACATGCGAGACCTCCACTGGCTCCCCATCTAGAAGAGAGTAACCTTCAAGATACTCACCCAAGCCTTCAAATGCCTCCACAACACCGGACACCAATACCTCAACGAGAGAATCTTCTTTTATGTACCCAAGAGACATCTCCGATCCCTCGCTGAAACCCTGCGCAGCTGCAGAACGAGCGGAAGGGCCTTCTCCTACATAGCGGCCAAGACCTGGAATGAACTCCCAGTAGACATCCGACGTGCCCCCTCACTGAACATCTTCAGAAAAACACTCAAAACCTGGCTCTTCAGCTAAATTGGAGCTGTGTACATTCCCTCCCTCCCCTTCCACCCCCCCCCCCCCCGCGCGCCTTGAGACCCTCACGGGTGAGTAGCGCGCTTTTCAGTTCCCTGGTTGAATGAGGCAAAACTAAACAACCTGACGTCAAAAGGATGCAGTCGCCCATGAGCACATTTCCCACCCAAAAGGTGAAAGGCTGGTAAACTGGGTAAGCTGATCAGGTGCAACATGTCAATATTGAACAACAAAATGTATAGAGATGTTGACATATATTTGTGTGCAGTCTTGCCAGGATGCAGTCTAGTCTATAGCTTGCAGCCCACACCACAGCCATGGCTCGGTCACAAGTTTTCATGACAGATTATTTGGGGGCGGTAGGGTGAGGAAGCAACATCAGTACATTGTGTCATGGGGCAACTAGGGTTCGAAAATTACAGAACTGTAAATGAGAAAGGAGAGAACAATCTAGAGATGCAATAGCCATCTTAATGGAGGTGAGACTATCTAGAATCCAAGGCTGGTCCAGATTTTCAATCCTAAATTGTGACAGAAATATCAATGCATTTGCTGAACACCTGAAAGGGACACTACGCAGTGAGAAGTGAAATATCACAGAATACAAACATACCATGGCAATTGGTTGTCTTGGCATTTAAGATAAATACATAGTTGTCTTCTCATTTTGTGCTAAGGTCTTGAGCACATGCGAAAAGCCAATCCTGGAATCCAGGTAGTCTGTCCCGACCATCATGCTACTTTACTCTCTACTCTTAAAGGAACATAGAGCACAGAAAACTTACTAATTCAACAATCCAAAAAGGTGTGAACTTGTCCCATAACAGGAGCAGCAAAGGCATTCACAAGATAACTGGCTTAAAGTGTCCTGTGCAGAAAGGACTTGATCACTAACTATCCCTGCCAAAGAAAGTGCATCCTCCTAGATCACATTTTTCTTTAGAAATAATTGAAGGTTGACGTACAGTGAAAGCAACAGGATGTAGACAGCTGTACTGTTCCATCCAGGCCTCGACTTCTTAGAAACCGGTAGAGCTCTAGTGAGAATTGGTGGTTGGGTGGATGGAAACCAGGTGGCCATACAAGACACTTTGTAGTAATCCAACAGATGGTTTCTTCACACCACTAGCTCCTCAGCTAAGCACATACACAAAACTTTTGAACCTGCAAACAGTCCCGTACAAAGCAAGAGCACTATTTGAGCAGACTGTTTTAGGGAACTCTGCCACTAAAATTCTAGTACCCACGAAGCACCCATGAGTCAGACGAACTACAGTATATCTGTAGTCACTTTTATTTTTAAATTCACCTAAAAAGTAGAATTTACTATCATACAGGCAATAAACCTATATATATATATATATATATATATATATATATATATTCATCCCCAAATGCCTGAAGCTTTTGAGAGGCACTCAACAGTTCTCCGCCCTCCAGGCTTCTTTATCAGCGCATTTCTCCCTCTTGCAATTAGCATACTTGCCCGACGCGTTTCAGGGAATGAATCCCCTCATCAGGGGCTGCCAACAGGAAACACTCGTTAAGGCATCTTAGGTTTCTCGGATCTTTATTAGCACAAATCACATGGTCGGCGCTTGCTGAGTTTCGCATCGTGCCTTCATTTCTGGGATTTGTAGTCCGTTTTGTTGCCAGTAAATTGAGGGGGGAAGTTCCCCCTGAAACGCGTCGGGCATTTTAATGGCAGTGTGGTGAAGCGTGCTGAGACAAGAAAGCCAGGAGGGCAGAGCCCTGCAGTGTGCTCCTCGAATGCTACAGGCAATTTGGGTTGAATATATATATATATATATATATATATATATATATATATATATATATATATATATATATATATATATATATATTATATATATCTTTACTTTAGCTTTCTTTGCATACAATCAGAATTTACATGGTGGTTGTTCTTGCATACATTGTAGCATTAACTGGATTGTAGTGCATAGCAGTTGCCAGACCTATCACCAAAGTGATTAGTCCATGTTAACATGGTTACATAAATTGATGTATCCCTCAATGACCCATAGAAACCAGCTATCAACCCAGCTCTATGTAGGCCTATCAGGTAATTGGTATATAGTAACTTTAAAGCACTTGCATCCATCACCTCCTGGCTTTGCCAATGCTTGTTTAATTCCAGAAATCCGCTCTCAGAAAAGGGCATAAGATAGTAGCCTCTGTTCTGTGCCACACAAGGCTAGAGAGCTGATGAGTCCGATTTGAAGTCTGAGGTCAGACCACTTACAACAAGGCACTGAATACTGGATAGTAAGCGACAGCCTGAGCATAATACACAACTCCCAAATGGAATGGTATTGCTTGCAAAGCCCTTAGACATGTTGCACAGTGTGTATTGCAAGGGGATATTGCAATGCATGTAAGATCTCCAGGATGTCCAGTTGCATGGCACATCCATCTCGATACATACAAATAAGCCGTGTTGGTTTCTCGACGTATCCTTACCTCGGAGCAGGGTTCATACTTGAATAAATCCTCACCAGGGGGAATCCTCCCCAGGGAATGCTTAGAGGGTGATGCCACACAGACACATGCACGGAGACTGATGAAAAGCACAAAGTATTTCTAGGGTAACCCTTGAGAGTGACGTGGCCCCTGACACATTCCTGCTCTTTCAGATATTGCCTCCTGCTATTGCAGTGGGTATCTATGCCATCTGTCTGGTTGCTGGTCTTCTTCTACCTCTCGGTCTGGGTCTTTTAAGTTTATTTAGAGCCTTTTACAGAATTCCTCATGTAGTCTTACAATAATTTCAGAGCAGTGGGTGAAACCAAGAATGCAGTAATCGTGTCATTAAATTGATATCTGGTCACCGTGCATTGACAAAGCTTCATAATCTTCAGTTTGCTTTAGGGTTGTGAGTTGCCCAAGCACAGAATATGCTTCCCCGCAGTATTGGAATCTTTCATTTCCAGCCCCTTGTTCTCTATATGGACAGGATTTGACACATGCTGAAGACCGGTCAATGTCTAATCCAAATCCAACACTAGATTGCAGAATCAATCAATCAATCAGGTCATTTGTAAAGCGCACTACTCACCCGTAGGGTCTCAAGGCGCTGGGAGGGGGGGGTGCCGCTACTGCTCGAACAGCCAAGCCAAGAAAGTGCACATTGTGTGAATCTACCACATGCTGAACAAGCCGTAATACGCTGGTTACAGGTATGTTACCTTTTTCTTCGAAAGAAACCCCTACTACATGCATGAGATTCTACACCATCTTCACATCCTCTTTAAATGAGTTGTCAGCATTGGTCCTTTGTGGAAAGGAGGGATGAACAGTGCCAGATTTTTACAAGAACCGCTTACTAGGTAAATTGTTGACAGTACGTAAATGTATTGCACAACTCTATAATACTGAGAGAATTTATATATGTATATACATAACTTCTCTGCATCCATTTCCTTCCCTTTCCAGTACATCGCAATCCATATCGTGCCCGATCAGATGATGTCCTTCGGGGGGACCACAGACCCATGTGCAGTCTGCAGCCTATCCAGCATCGGGAAAATCGGTGCATCCCAGAACAAGACTTATTCCAAGATGCTGTGTGACATCCTCCACAAGGAGCTGCATATACCCTCTGACAGGTGAGTGATCCCCTCAGTGTGCCTGTGGATTGGTAAGGGTTCGCAACAACACTCGCAATGCGCCTTTTAGAGTGGTGAGGGCTTGACCCAAACACCGCTGTGTACCTGTAAAGTGGAAGAGCCAGCACCAGGTGACTACATGGTTGGTAGAATTTCAAGGGCATGAACAAATTATTTCATAGGACTGTAGAAGGGTAAGCATGTACCCCATCCAAACCTTGGGGTAATCTGTCACACTCTGGCCAAGTAAGAACTCTAAACCTCCACAGAGGCTTGAGGTAAAGTGGGAGAATTAGTTTATTCCTAATGGTCTTTATATGTGGAGCAGATTAAATAAATCTCAACAGTTGCTAATAGCTTGTACTTGGAGGTGGGCAATGATGTGCGAGGTGTTCAAGTGCATGCTGCAAATTTTGAAAGTAGACAAAAAGCAATTATAGCATCGTTGCAGGACCATATCTAGTGAAATTCACTAAACATAAGATTTTGGTGTATCCATATCAATCAAGCAGTCTGCTAGTATGCTGTCAATGTTCCTGCCCTCTTGTGATTGTTTGACAGAGTCCTCCTCAGGGAAAACTCAAACTTAAGAGCGTAGTGACTCCATGCCAGTGGAAAACATTCCCATCTTATTTGCAGGAACATTTTGCCTTGCTTCAGGACATTTGGACTATAAGTACTGAAACTTTCCATGTTATGCTGTGCGCAGTCCCTGACATTGCACAAACTGTTTGTCACACTGCAAATGTGAATTGATGGGAGAGCAGAGTGAAAGAGGTTTGAGAGAAAAGGCGTATGGAATAACAGGTCAAGAAAGAAGGGTGAAAGTCCAGGCTATCGAACAAACTATTCACAATTATTTGAACTGAACAGCACCTTTTGCCAAAAACTTCAACCACCTTTCAGACCACTAAGCTGCCTTGGACTCCCTACCAGTCATCAAGAGGCTGATGTGTCCACTATAGACCCATTGTTTCTTTCATTTACTGACTGGGTGTTTGTAAATAAAGCCTGCCGCCTGTACTTGAAGACTCCATGTAAAGCCTAGGCTGCAGCTGCCTTTTTGTTTTACTCTAGTATTTAACACCAGTTTCTGGTCATGAACCCAAACAGGTTTAACATCCTATAGCTGTAAGTGCCAAGCACTTCTTGTGTTCGTTTCTGTTACCCAGCGATGGCTGGTCGCATTTGAAAGTGGTGCAGCTGGCATGACTTTTTTATATAGCGAGTGATGTGAACAAGTTCAATGGATAAACCTGGGATCCAGGGTGAGTCCCTCTCCTGAGAACGAAATGAAAAAAAGATTAGCTAATGGTGCATTTTAAGCAAATAAATGTAGCGATAAAGCAAGGATTATAAAGCAGTGAGAATGTATAGTCTTGATACATTACACCCATTAGAAACTGCCCCATATCTTCTGCATTAATATGTTCAACAGTTACTGGAATGTGTAAATTGTACAGCAAGACAACTTTTGCCCTTTAAAATATATGCTTGCCCAATGTCTTGCACTGCATGCAGCATTAACCTTGGAAAAAAAATGGTCTAAACAGACTTGGAGAAGCACCCACAAATGCTGGCTGCAACCAGTCATATAGAAATATGTGCAGGCAGGTCTTTAAGGGAGGTGAAAAAAATGGGGGCTCTCTATAACCCCTTCCGTGCAGGGCATATTCCCCCGCTGTGCTGGGGGTCAGGGAGGGGGGGGCGCGCACAGCGCCCCGGTGCTCATGACTAGCTCAGCTCGTCATGAGGCACAGTGCTCGTGTGCTCATGACGAGCTGAGCTCGTCATGACCACACCTGTTCCTGTGGAATGCTCAGCACAGCAGGGGAATTATCCCCGCGTGTGAGCGTTCCACGGCTCATGACGAGCTCGTCATGAGCACCGGAGCGCCGTGCCTCATGATGAGCTGAGCTCGTCATGAGCACGGGAAAGGTTAAAGGAACATGTCAAATACATTTCTGTGATTCCCATAGTTTGCCATCAGACTGGTTTTTTGGTTTCTCTCTGAGATGTACTTTTATCCAGATATGACACAACTGACATACGCCTAAAGCTTGTCGGTATGATTGGCTCTGTCAATGGGTGTTGTCTGTTGTCAGATAAATGAGAAACCACAATGATTTCTAATAAATAATTAACATTGAAAATGTTTAAATTCTGAAATAGTGGGCCTGTGAATTAAATAGCATTGAGGCCTGTGGAAGGACTGCTCTCCTTCAGTTGTGTGTGCTCTGTTAGATATACATCCTATTTTTCTCTGCATATCTTGTCCATCTGAACATTTTCTACCACCTCTTTCCTCTTCAGCATTCTCTTTTCACTCTTCCCCGAATGCACTTCCTCACGTCTGTCACTTCATCACCCCCAACATTCACTGCAATCCCTCAAATGTAAGCACTTTAACTTCTCTTACTTATGCCTTACAAATATTTTGACATCGGTGTACCCTGTTTACACACATATCCACAGATTTTAAGTTGCAAATGGAAACATAAACATTGTTCTGTGTGCTCTGCAGAGGCCAACCCACTGACAAGCCCTTTGTTTGGCTTCAGCCTTAGCTTCTGCACTCTCAATCAAAACCCCTTATAAACACCGGTTCAGGGAAATGGGCAACTCAATAGACCCTTGGAGGCGTGGGTAACACAAAATAAGTATAAGGTAATGATGCCTGCAAGGGATCTTTTTTAGATAGGAATCTTATGTAATCGAAAATAAATTTTGAAAGCCCTATTTAGTGGCTTCCAGCAAATAAATTCCAAAATTAATTATTTATTATTACCTGGTGTGGTTCAAGCCTCAAAGTATGCACCGAAACATACATAAAAACAACATTATAAAATTGCTAACTTTTGGGTAATGCTAGATTAAGGAAAGTATGTGAAATAAGAGCGGAACTAAATCGCTGAAATGCATTCCCTTAATGTTATTAACATCCAGTGTTTGCAAGTCAATCCATGTTTATGGCATCCAGTTTAATTTAGGGGCATGAAGACAGGGAAATTGTATTGTCCTACATCAGAGTACTGTCCACTGTAAGCATATATTCCAAAATAAGCACATCTCTCTCTCTTTGGGCTGGACTCTGATATTTGGATCAACTTTTCAAGGGAACAAGAATCCAGCTTGTTATTTGGATCCATTTTGCGTGGGAACAAATGCCGCAGCTCCACTTCTAACTGAGCCAGCAATCAGTAGCGAGGGCCTGGGGTGTCACAGTGGGGGAGATTAGCATGGGGAGGGGTCTCAGCATAATATGCATAACACAACATTTGCATGCAAACACTTGCCATTTCTGAGAACAAGGCACCAAATCAGACGTGCTTACGTACACTCCCACATATGAGGAAGGGGTGGGATCCATGCCTTTGAATGACGGGCATCTGAAACCACACAGGCATGAAGTCTCCGCCTGAAACCGGTACACTAATTGCATCACTGGCATTCAGAGTGCATACAACCCTAGAACACAATGACAATGAAGGGCTTTAAAACAGAAAGCCCTGCGTCTTGTATCACAGTTCAGAAAGTTGATTTACTGCTTGGCTTCTGTCTTCTGCTGCAGAGCGAAGCGAGGACAGGCGTCCGGAAACAGACAGCCTGGACTTAAACACATCAATTCATTTGGAGATACGATCATATCTCTAAATAAATTGATCTATTTAACATGTTTTTTTCTGTAAATGTGTAGGAATTTCAGAGCGGCATAGCCCCTGAGCCCTAATGTAGAAACTGCCCCTGCTGTTGCCACTGGCAGCTACTCTTGGGAGGCAGCAGTCGGGCAGGGAGGAGGTTTAAAAAAAAATCCCTTTCCTCCCGGCTGCCGCCTCTCCTCTGTCCTTTTCCTGGCTTCTTCTCTGCATACCAGAAGCACATGTGCTACCAGGTTCCCCATAGCCAAACACAACGCTGAATGCAACATTGTAATTTGTCTGAGTGCCATGGTTCGGCGTTCAGCCAGGGAATGGGAGCCTGGCCATGTTCTCCACCCACACTGTAAAGCAGCCTGGCTGAGGCACATGCAAAGTGCTCATGGAGGTTTAGCCACCCCAAAAGGGCCGGCCAAACATTCATGCGCACTTACATGATGCCACAGCAGGAACAAATAAAATGCTAATCACATTGAGTTATCAGTTTTATTATTTTTTTTAACCCTTTTTTTTTTTCTTTCACTGTGAAAAGCAGTGGGAGGGGGTATTCTCCTTTGCCTTAGTGGGGGAGCCGCCACTGTCTTTTACATTTTTTCTTTCATGTTTTTAACTATGCATTAAAGACTTGGGGCCTGCTTTCAATGTTGGCGAGTGGGTTACTCCGTCACAAAAGGAACGGTATTCCCATCTACTAAAATCTAAATCCCATAGAATATTATGGGATTTAGATTTCGGGCGACGGCATATCTGTTCCTGTTGTGATCAAGTAACGCGTCAGGTCTGGCAATATCAAAATCGGGCCCTTAATCATTTTCAAATAAATACTTCTGACTGGACATTGGCCTTTCAGTGTGATAACCTACCTGTTTATTGTATTTGAAAGTAACCTCCACACCACGTCCTCTGAGAAAGTCTTGACGACTCCACCACAGATACCACTGGAGAGTCAAAGAAACAAAGGCAGTCATGGCTAACCTTTGCAGACTGTAATGTTGTTGGCCCTTGACTGTGTTGAGAACTCGTAGTTTCAACTCTAACCCCGTATTGTGTTAGCTGCAAACCCAGGAAACAAAGTTTGATGGAGGACAGAGAAAGGAGAAAGAAAATTGATGCAGTGGCTGGAGAGATGCAGGGTGGGGAAGGATGGAAATGGTGGACACAGGACTGAAAGGAACGGGAATGAGGAGTAAGGAAGTAGGACAGGAAAGTGGGTCAGTAAGGGAAAGACTGAGGGCAACGACAAAGAAGTAAAAGCGATGGGAGGAGAGAGGTGGAGGAGGTCCGGATTCCAGAAAACCCTGTGTGTTGCACGTAGGTGCCTTAGGAGTGTTGTCTATTTGTTGCTCTTACTGCTGGAAGAGGAATGGTCCTGAAAATAGGGGGTAAGGTGTATTGCCATAGATGTTCAGATGGCTTGGTATGCAACATGTTAGCATTGATATGTGTAGGCAAAGTTATATGTGTGTCTTACTCGAACAGCTGATGTTGAGGACTAAGCTTTGCAGGTTCTGTACTGGAATAACCAATGTGCTGTAGGTCTGGATTTAAGTGTCTTGATTGTAATGTTTTCGGTCACAATTGTAGAAGAGCAGAGATTATGCTGATCAATATTGAGGTGCATTGGCAGTTCTGTGGTAGTCTGTGAATTGTGGAATAGGGTACTGCTGGTCAAGATTGAGGTAGCAGGGATGCAGTGAAGGTCCCCACCGCAGGAATACCTGGGATGCTGCATGTCTGACTTAAGTGCCCTGATAGTGCTCTGAGTAAATATATATAACACTTTGTAAATACCATCTCAACGGATCTCAAGTTTTCCAGATGAAATGTGGGACCTAGTACTTGCAGATCAGACCGGCTCTGTCCTGGATAGAATGACAACACACAGACCATCTGGTCTGTTTACACTGATGCATCAGATAAACCGAGAGTTGGTGCTGCCTCTGTGTTTTTTGACGCTGAATGCATTTGATTCCTTAGAGTGGGTCTTTTATTAAGACAATACTGAGCAGACTAGGGATACAAAATCATGTGGGTCGACTTATTGATTAATTACGCATTAAACCTAGAACCACAGTAAAGCTCAAGAGTGACACATCTATCTCCTGTCCTCTTTCCATTTGTAAAGGCACTAAACAAGGTTGCTCACTATCACTGCTTCTGTTCGTGATTGCAATGGAACTGCTGGCTGATCCAGCGGGCTATAGGAAATATGTCATAAGCAACGCTACCCAACTCCACTATATACACCATCAATTAATAAACTCTCATAAGGCCCATAAATCTAACATGACATATTATAACCAACTGAATCATGTGACCTAATTAACCTATTCACAAATGATATACATTTATATACAACCATGGTAAATGAATTCATCATACTTCACAAACCTACAAGCTAATTAAGCCACTGTGGCGATAAGATCTAGCTATGAATAACCTATACCCATGAAAATAACAAGACCAGCTTGTTTTCCAAAGTAAGATTTTTATTAGCTACTCATTTGGAAAATGTATTATAAATTGTATTAAAGCATTTTTATTTGAATCATTGCAAATGGTTATGACAATTTTATTATGAATCAAAAATATTATTGCAAATGAAGATTATCATTTTGGCTTTTTCATAACCTAAGTCCCTAACTAATGCTAACTATAAGGAAAATTAAAGAGTAAAGTCTTTGAGGGTTCTTACTTGTTCCAAGAGAAGTCCAACAGCGTAACGCCCTCATCAAAAGGTCTGCAAGGAGAAGCATAACTCTTCCACGGGGCAAGAGTTTTTATACCTTTCTACGCTAAGCTAATCTAAAATTGTATATTTTTCTCTGCTGAATTGAAGTCCCATTGGTTCAAAAGTGACAGGCGACGTGTCACCACATTTCAGAATCATAGTTCCGTCTTCATTCTTAGAGACCATTGTCTCTAGTTTTCGAACAACGCAGTTTCCTCCAGTTTGCAACAATTGCAACAAATGAAGTTTTTAGCTTCCTCGGATGCGTGAATGTCAAAAGCCTTTTGCCGGTTCCTGGCCTTGGCCTTGTTCGGCTAAGAAAATGTCATCTCAGCACGACAAACTTTTCAGACAGAGAAAACTGTTGCCATCATGAACTCACTCTGGCTCCAAGCAGATTTTTGCAAGCACGGAAAATTTCACTAGGCCCAAAACCTTTCTCATTAACTATTTGTATAAACAAACACAAGAAAATAATTAATGCGAGTAATATAATTTGTTCTGTTGCCACCCTCCATTGCTAATAATTAACCCATTAGTCAAAGTTACCCAGCAAAAGCAAACAAATAAAGCAGCATTTTATATCTACCATTCTTCTTATTATCCAGCAAGGTTCTTTATGCACCTATAGAGAATAGAGTGACACCACATAGACAGGGAAGCAAAATAAGCACATGCCATTTATTCTAAACAGCTGCAGTTAATTTTTGACATGACAAATAGACACGATTAATTTATTTTTCACAAACAAGGAAATGCAACATAATGCACGTTTATGAGCACACATGTTCGTATCCCACGTTTTTCATGTGTAGATGCAACTTAAACTAGGTTGAATTAATACACACATAGCACAACTGTTAATTTTATTTATGAAAGTGTGACTTCACGAGTTGAAATGAAAAACATTTCTGAATCTCGCTCCATCAACTCCCTCATCTGGTGATTAACCAATCACCACACCACACCCAAAAATTTGGTGATTTTATTTCAATCGAAAATGGTTCAATTTCATTCTGTTAGTATTCTCTAAAGACTTGTCTCAGCAAAATCTTTACAACTTTCATATTGAGCTCTGCGCAACTCCTCAAGCTCTATCTCTTTCTCTTGCTCCTTTTTGATTTTGTAAATTCTTCTCTTTTCCCTCATGTGTTTCTTTCTCTTGTGTAACATGCAACTGATCTTTGTCAAAACTATCACAAAAATTATCACAAACAAAGGTGTTAGAATCTTGCCAAGAACTGAACCACCTATTTCTTGAAACCAGGTTTTGATAGCTTGGAATCTTTTTGAAAGACGTTCTGAAAAATCATCCTCTTCTAAGGGGACTATTTCTGAGTGCATCTCTGTGATGTTTCTAATGTACATTTCAATATTCTTTCTCTCATCTGGAATGTAAGTACAGCAATGCTGCACATGTAAAATGCCACAGACTCCTCCCTCTTTTGCCAGGAGTATGTCTAAAGCAAGGCGATTTTGCATCGCCATTGATCTGACTGCAATGACCTCAACATCCACTAACTGAAAACCACCTGCTGTGTCAGTGGACAATCTGTCAACAATTGTGGACAATTTCCTGATTCTTCCTGCATTCAGGGTTATACCTACTAAGGGTATCACTGCCTCAAAGATGTCTCCCAAAATTTCTGAGAAACTTTCTCTCCTATACCTGTTTGCATGGCCACTTATTTCAAAAGAACCTTCTGCATTTCTGTCAACATGAAAAATCTTCGGAAAAACAAGACCAACAAAACATGTCCCGTACCAATGGTCCGGAAGATTATAATAAGCCTTCTCTCCACAAACAAAATAAATCCCAGGAAAAATTGGATCTCTGCCACCTTTGAATCCCCAACCCCCCATGATTTGATAAGTGTCCTCACAATTGCTAGCTCCTACAAAATAATTATCAAACCGGGTATTATCTCTCCTAATGCAAAGCTTGCCACTAATTGGTTTGTCTATGTGAATTGCAACATTGTCAAAAGATTTGCCATTAAGCTTAGCATCCTCCTTTTGCCAGAATTTAGATTTGGTCTGTTTGACCATCTCATTTCTTTTATAAATTGCTCTTCTCTCCTCAACAAGATTCAGGAAAGACTTTTCCTCAGTTCTCAATTTGCAAGTTAAGTTATTTCTGTATGCGTACTCATAAGTTAGCTCATTAGTTACTAAAAAGAAATCCCTCATCTGTTTAGCTTGTTTATGTTTATTTAAAGCATTCTCTATTTTCAGGTTAGCAAAAATCTCATCATAGTTGGAATAATAATACTCCAACCGACCAGTCTGGTAAAATAAGCTAGCTATCACACTGTATGTTATGCCATAAGTAAGAGGAAGCATATTGTATGTCACTCCCTCAGAAACAGAAGCAGGCAACTTCACACAGATATAGCAATCTGTGACACCCATGACTTTAACGTACTCTCCCAAAAGCCTTGAAAATGTATTGCTAGAAAAATCACCAACAGACCTGTCCTGATGAACATCTGGTCTGTGATCAATATTCTTGTAGGCTTTGTGTGTTGCACTATGTTTGTCTTGACTAACTGAAGCTTTGCTTGTCATATTGACCTTGTACCTCTCCTTATCGATCCCGAAAGGAGAGATGACAGCTAAAACTAACCAGAGCAGAATTAATATGAGCACACACACCAGAGTCATCTTACAGCATTTCTTGAAAATGGAACATTTTGAAGTACCACGCGCCATTACATAAGGCATCTTTTTTTTTTTTTTAAACTTATTTACAAAAAGAGAAAACAAAAATGTTCAAAATTCTAAAACCTCACCCCCCCCCTTTTAAAATTATTATTTTTTTTAAAACCCTCTAACAATTTTTCTTCGACCTTGCGTCACAAGTTATTCTCCAACTAAATACAATTTCTTCGACCTTGTGTCACCTAACACAATTTCTTCAGCCTTACGCCAAGAACAGAAACCTAAACTTAGTCCTAAATTCTAACAGGTTAGTACTTCAATCGTTCTCACTATTGTCCTCAATTTCTTCCTGACTGCTACTGTTTAATTCAATTACAGGTGGTATTATTATATAAGCCCACTCAGGAGACTTATACTTTTGATTTGGTTTCAAAATTCTCTTTGTCTTTCTAGAAATCACTTCTATTTTCTTTCCTTTCTCAGCTTTCTTTTCAGGATCCCCCTGACTAGTGATCTCATTCACCTGCTCCTTCGATCTTTTCACTAACCTGACTCTCAACCCTCCGTTTTCAGTTGGCCAAGTCTCTCCTTTCCTCAAGATTTTTCTTTTCGGCTCAGACTCATTAGATTCTGTTTTCCATGATCTCTTCTTCACTCCTCCTTTCTGACATTCTTCATCACTTTCTCCAGAGTCACTGTCAGAAATGTCAATTGTTATCCCAGGATCTTTTCTAATCGGCAGCCTTACTCCGTTAGGAACAGCACTCCTTCTCCCATCACTGGTACTCGGTAATTCGTCTTCCTCCAATTCTTCAATCGCCTTTAACTTCCCAGATCAGGATTTCTTGTTCCTGCTTTCAGAGCTCGTTTCCTGCCTTTCGATACCCTCCTGGTCTTTCTTCTGAACTTGATCAGACTCTTCTGTTGTTTGTTTTTTCTTTTCTCGAATTTTGATCAGGTCCTTTCACTTCACCGGTTTCCTTTTCTGCTTCCTCTGCTGATTCTTTGTCTAGCAGATTATTTTCATCACCAGAATCTATTTCAATAATCTTCAACTCTTTTCCAATCAAATCTCCATTCACAGATGGTTTCTCCAGATGTCGACCACTCTGTCAATCTTCAATATCTGGATTCCTTTCTACTTCCTCTTCAGAGTCTGAATCATCTGTCGTATCACTCTCGTCATCAGAGTTTTCAGGTGTAGGTATTGGAATAGTGTGACTTGGATGTATCCACCTTTTCAATCCTCTACACTTCACTGCATTCGTAGTAACAAGGATCACCTGCCTCGGTTTCTGCCACTTCGGGACCAAACAGTTCCTTCTTCGGTGAACTTTCGTTCTGACCCAATCTCCAGGTCTCAGATCATGTGTCTGCACTTTGTCTTTTGATTGTGCTTCAGTTCCCACCTGATTAGACACAGAAGTCACTACGTCAGACAGACGCTTACAATATTTCAAAATCGCAGTGTCATTAATGCTTAACAGTTTTCCTACTGGTACACAAGCTTGCCTCATGACTCTACCCATAAGGATTTCGTGAGGACTCAGACCTGTCTTTTTATCTGGTGTACTTCTCAAAGTCATCAGAACAAGTGGAAGAGCATCTGTCCACTTTACACCTGTATCAAGACACATTTTTCCAATTCTATTTTTTTATCGTTCCATTAATCTGCTCAACTACTCCAGATGCCTCTGGTCTGTATGCACAATGTATTTTCTGCTCAATGTGTAATGCTTCACAGATCAATTTCATCAGTTTGTTATCAAAATGTCCCCCTCCATCACTCTCAATAGTGACTGGGAAACCATACCTTGGTATTATCTCTCTAAGAAGCAACTTTGCCACTGTAATTGAATCGCAATGATGTGTGGGAAATGCTTCTACCCATCATTAAAACAAGCATACAATCACCAAAACATATTTCAAACAGTTGTGTATGGGTATCTCAATGAAATCCATCTGTAATCTGGTAAAAGGACCACCCTCCCGTCCTATGACTCCCGTTCCCACAACTGATTTCCTGTTTGGGTTCATTTGTTGGCAAGTCAAACACCTCTGACAAAGAGATTCTGCAATTGTCCTGAATTTGGTATTAAACCATGTCTCTTTGAAAAGCCTGATCATAGAGTCTCTTCCAATATGACCAGGACCATGATACATTCTGGCCATGTCAGCAATCATGCAATTTGGTAAGACTACTCTGCCATCTTTGTAGGTCCAAACACCATCCTCATCTTGTGGCCTACATTCTGCTCTCAACCATGTGTTTTTCTCATCATCATCAGCTTCATTTTGCAAGTCCCTAATTTCCTCCCATGTCTCAACAACAGATGTTAGCATCAATGAACTTGAACCAAAGTCTTTGTTTTTCCCCCATTTGAGTGTATAATCATTTCTTGCACAAAACTTAGCAATTTCATCTGCATAAGCATTGCCTCTGGTGATAAAATCTTCACCTTTTTGATGTGCTGCGCACTTTACCACAGCAATCTCCCTTGGCATTTGTAAGCCATCAATTAATCTTTTAATAAATTCTGCATTTTTGATTGGAGAACCTGCTGACGTCATATAGCCTCTCTGAGACCAAATCTGTCCCATAATCATGCACAACTCCGAATCCATACTGGCTATCTGTAATTATGGTAACTCTCAAATCTTTTGCTATTTCACAAGCGCTAATTAAAGCAATTAATTCAGCCACCTGTGCTGAACGAATTCCTTCAAGACATGAAGCTTCTTCAACATCTGCTACTGTGCAGACCGAGTATGCTGCTCTCAAAACACCTCCCTCTGATCTCAGACAGGAGCCATCCACAAAGAAGACATGATCTGATTCAGGCAATGGTACGTGATCTGACTCAGGCTATGGTACATCTTTAATGTCCTGCCTTGGCTTGGTACAGTATTCCATGACATCCAAACACTCATGCTCCACATCATTTTCATCAATATTTTCAGTGTCAGGTAACAATGTGGAAGGATTTAAATTCACACACCTTACAATTGACACATTATCTGATCCCAAAATAATTTTCTCGTATTTGGTCAGTCTGCTGTTTGTCAGGTGCTGCGTTTTGCTCCTTGTAAGGAGAATTTCAACTGAGTGAGGAACACAGACTTTTACAGGAAATCCCATTATTATTCCCTCACTCTGCTCCAGGCTAACACTTGTTGCTGCAACTGCTTTTAAGCAACCTGGTAAGGCCTTTGCAACTGGATCAAGTACTGCTGAGAAGTAAGCAATAGGCTTTCTCATGTTACCATGTCTCTGAATTAACACAGACAAAGTGTAGAAACTAAATGGGGGGCACTACCAACCAGAATATAAGATCCTTAAGTATTGCCCAGCGGTGTCGCCTCTTGAACCCACAAAGAAGTTAAACTATTGAAGAGGCAGGCGCTGGAGACTGGAAGGCAGGAAACAAGGTTTTTATTCTCTCCGGAGGAGAACACAACAAAACGGACAGAAGGTATCGTTCTGAGGTGCTCTAACTGCATCCCTGAGGCCTGGCCTCTTATACACACGTTTATCTGTTTATTGCATGTAACACATTCTCGTTGATACTTTGATGTACGGAAAGACATCCTCAGAATCCCCCCCTTCCCAGCCCGTTCCCACGCAAGGTTACAGTGGAAGTCCCCGCCCCGTTCACAACAGGTGATGATCATCGCGCAGCTGGATATTCCGCCGATTCACGGAGTGTGTGGGGTTCGATCGGATCTCGTGGGATGGGGGGGGGCTTTGATCATCTCGGGGGTCCTTTGAGGAGGGAAGCTTTCTATTGTACGGGGAGGGGCAAGGGATTGGTATCGGCAGAGCTGGGTGCCGGCCTGGGAACGGGGAAGACAAACGGGCACACAGGAAAAAGGGGTTTGCATCAAAGGGCCGGAGATCATGAGAGGGAAGCAGGGAGGTGTCGCGCTGGGAACAGGATGAGGGCCTGGGGCAGAGCAGCGCCGAAGAGGGGTTTATGACTCAAGGCAGGTGCAAGCAGGGGGTTGCCAGCGAAGCCAGGAGGGAGAGAGAGGCGCGCTGGCTCTCGGCGAGAGCAGGGAAGCCATGGTGCCCAAAATGGCGGCTGTTTTACGCGCACAAAAGGTTTAAGGAGAGCAAGAGGGCGCCGATAATGTTGACGGTCTCAGTCCAACTTTCAACAGTCCCCCCTTTTCAACATATCTAGCCACCTTGCTTTACTCAATGTCAATTTTCATCAAATTCCTAACTTCGGTATCATACAATGCTCTCATATGTTCGCTTCCAATGTCCACAGTTTTGGGAAAAATACAACTCGCACATAAAGAACACATAGGTGGCAAACATTGAATTCCTAAGCATAGGCCACATATTATAACTACGGGAATCAGGATGATGGTGAGCAGTCTCCAGCCCCAGCTTTTGACGGTGTCCCAGAACCAACCACCAAGCGACCATTCTTCTTGCTCTTGGTGAACTTCCGAAGAGAGTCTGTGAAGATGTTCGATGGCTTTGTACACTGAGGGTGAGTTGTCCGGTATGTATGTACAACAGCTGGACCCAATAATGCGGCATGCTCCTCCACGGTCCGCCAGAACCACGTCTAGAACGAGGCGGTTCTGCAGAGCCACCAAACGGACCGCTTGGAGCTCGGCAGTGTTGTTGGCAAAGATGCCCGCTGTGATGTTCATGGTTGTCTCGACTGCCTGGGTCAAATGTCGGATGGCACGGCTGTTTGCCATCGGGCCCCAGAGGGGGACGAGTCCTTTCATAGCATCGAGGAACTGCGCCCCTGTTGAGTCGGCTTGTTCAATGTCTTTAGCTCGTTTTTGCCGGTGGTGATTCGCTGGGGCTACATAAGTCGGACGAAGGAGATGTAGCAAGTGCCCCCCCAGCCTTTGGGGAGCCAGGTGTAGGCCTTCGTGCCGCAGATGAAGTACATGTTTGGGGATGACACAAAGGAAGGTGGATCCGTGGAGTCCAAAGTTCTGGTAAAGCGGCAAGCGCTGCGACCCACCAGCTGTGTCCCAAGTCCTTCTACACACATGTGGCCTGTGACGTTGATGACCGTCAGGGCCACAGTCAGAGTGGCAGCCGTTCGTTTCCGCAGATAGGAGAAGGTGGGTCTGGTTGGATTGTTGAACACCTGCATTTCGATTCGTTCTTTAGTCGGAATGTCCATTTGGTTCGAGTCGCTGGGGGTCAGCGGGCAGAAGTGTGTCTTTGTCTTGTTTCGCCCGGCCCCGTGAGAAGAATGTGCTGCAGTTCTGCTGGAGGTGGCATTGCCCGTATAGCTTTCTTGCAGGAGGATCAGCCAAGCAAGGCAGGAGCCGTGGACAGAGAAGGGTGAAGGGATGAATGGTATTGAATGTCCAGTGGCATGGGGTAGCAACCCACAGATCCAGCAGTTGGTGGTATTGGTGGCAAGATTGTGCTGGTGAAGTAGCTGCACGAAAGAGTTGTTCCAAAACTCCTTTCGTCTCTCTCTTAGTTGAGGAGAGAGCGAAATTAGATAATGTTCCTTCATGGTGGTAGGCTGAGCAGTGGTTAGGAATGTTTCGTGAGCAGGTGCATGTTCTTCCATAATCCAGAGCGTAGTCATGAGGAGAAAACAGAGGAGGATTACGATGAAGAGTGCAATTGTCTTTGAGCTATGGAGTCTGTCTATTCTCGGATTTCTGTAGTGGGTATTTCCTGCTGTCTCCGTCGGCTTCTTATTTGGCGCTTCCATCATCTTCTTATCTGGCGCTTCCATCATCTTCGTCTTCAAGGTGCTCGGTAGTGGGCAGGACCACAGACTTAGTTTTAGCTTCTCTCCAGGTAACCCTTGGTAGTTTGGGTCACCGTTCTGAGATCCCTTAACCTAGTCCGTGGCCTACTTAGCCGAAGCTCCCTCCTTTCGCCGCAGGAAATACCCTTCTCGAGACGGCACAGTGGGGTCAGGATGTTTTGAAAGTTCAAGTGTCTCAGTATCAGGGTAGCAGTTCAACGATGGTCGGTCCTGGTTCAGGAGCTCTTCTTGGGTGTTGACGGTGTCTGTCGTGGCCAGGGTTGGAGAGACCTTTTTGCAGTGGTGAGCGTGCAGCCAGTGTTTCTTCCCCTCCACTCGAAGTGCGGTCCGAGTGGTGATCAGCACTTGCCAGGGGCCCGTCCACCGGGGTTCCAAACTCTTTGATCGTTGAAAATTTCGGATCAGCACGAAGTCCCCCGGCTGGATGGCGTGACCCGGACCCCTGGAAGCATCGGGGATGGCCTGCTGCACCTGCTGATGAAGGACAGACAAAGTTTCAGTCAATTTGTACAGATAATCAGACATTAGGACATCCGGAACGTCATGAATGGAAGTTGGTTTCGGGGCAGACCAGACGCTCATGGGTCGACCGAAAACAACTTCATAAGGGGTTAAGTGATGTCGGGTGGGGGTAGAGCGCATCGATAGCAATGCCAATGGGAGGGCGTCCGGCCATTTCAGGCCCGTCGTAGCCACTATTTTGGCCAGTTTAAGCTTTAGTGTGGCATTGTGTCGTTCGACAAGCCCAGCAGATTGAGGGTGGAAGACTGCGTGGAATTTCTGTTTGATACCCAGCCCATTTAAGATGAGCTGGATAACTTGGGCTACAAAGTGGGGGCCATTATCACTCCATAAAACACGACAGAGGCCATAACGGGGGAAAAACTCCTTTAACAGAACCTTTGCAGTGGCCATAGCGGTGTTGTCACAGGTTGGATATGCTTCCACCCACTTGCTAAATGCGCACACCACGACGAGTACATATTTCAGGCCTTGGCATCTGTCTAGCTGGATGTAGTCCATCTGCAGGACTTCAAATGGGTGGTTTGGGACCCCAAATCCCCCCCGGGGTACTACAGTTCCTTTCCCGGGGTTGTGTTGCAGGCATATTAAGCATTGTTGGACCAGGCGTTTGGCGGAATCTGGGATCTTGTCATTGTGCCAAACCCTGGAGACAAGTTCGATCATGGGGGCTGATCCTATGTGGGCAGGGGAGTGTGCCATGGTTAATATGGGAATCAAGTACGAATCAGGTAGCAACCATCTGTTCGTGTCTTTTGTCCGCCAGCAGCCTTCATCGTCTTTCAATCCCACCCGTGTCCATTCAGTCAATTCGTGTTGTGTGCTAGTCGTTTGTATGTCTCTAATTGTGTCCTTGGCGTCAGTCCAGTTTTCTGCTTGTGACCTGGTCACGTACATATGTGTTGTCGTTCTATTTTCAGCTGTCGTTCGGGCGGTGATGTCGGCTAGTGCATTTCCCTGTCCAATAATGTCTGTCACTTTCTTGTGTGCCTGGCATTTGATAACGGCAAGTTTGTTGGGGAGGAGGACAGCTTCGATTAAGGCGGAGACTAGATCCCCGTGCAAAATGGGTGTGCCGTGTGAGGTCAAGTATCCTCTCTCCCTCCAGAGGAGCCCAAAATGGTGAACCACCCCGAAGGCATACTGGCTGTCGGTGTAAATGTTCGCTGTGGTTCCTGTTGCCAGGATGCAGGCTCGTGTCAAAGCAATCAGTTCCGCTGCCTGGGCAGATCGCTGGGTGATGCGGGCTGTTTCTACTACAGTTCGAGCCGTGGTGACTGCATAGGCAGCGGAAGTGGTACCATCGGGGAGTTTGATGCAAGAACCGTCCACCCACAACTCCCCGTCGGGGTCAGGGAAAGCTGTGTCTCTGAGATCGACCCTACTCCTGGTCTGTTCGTCCGTAAGAGTCACGCAGTCATGTGCGGGGTGCACATTGGGGTCGTTCTCTGGCAAGGGTAACAGAGTTGCTGGGTTCAGTGTGGTGCATCTTTTCAGGGTGATATGGGGGGCAAGCAAGGTCAGTTCGTATCCTGTCAGTCGTGCACTCGTCAGATGTTGCGTCTTGGTTTGGTTCAGGAGGGTGTCGACTGCATGGGGTACCAGTACCGTGAGGGAATTCGAGAGTACAATCCCCTCACTCTGTCGGATAGAGACTGCAGCAGCAGCTACAGCTCGAAGGCAGGCAGGCAAGGCTCTGGCGACAGGGTCAAGAGTGGCAGAGAAGTAAGCGCACGGTCGTTGCTTAGGGCCAATGGCCTGGGTCAGGACAGATAAAGCGCACCCCTCCCTTTCGTGAGTGTAAAGGGAGAAGGGCTTTTTGTAATCAGGGGTACCCAGGACAGGGGCTGAGCAAAGGGCATCTCGTAGTTCTGTGAAGGAAGTTTGACACTCAGGAGTCCAAGGGAGTGGGAAAGGGACGTCTTTGTTTAGCAGAGAAAGCAGTGGTTTTACAACGAGGCTGAAGTTTGGTAACCATTGTCGGCAGAAGGAGGTGAGGCCTAACAAGGAGCGAACCTGCTTCTGGGTTTTAGGGACAGGGGTATCTAGAATGGTTTGGATTCGGTCAGGGGTGAGTTTTCTTCCATCTTTGGACAAAAGGTGGCCTAGGTAAGTGACCTGGGGTAGGCAGAATTGCAACTTCTTCTTGGAGACCTTGTGGCCATTTTCCGCAAGGAAGTGCAAGAGTTGAATGGTGGCGGTAACCGCTAGAGGGGTGGTGTCGGCTGCCAAAAGGATATCATCGACATATTGTACCAACACCACCCCGTCAGGTAACTGGACTTGGTCTAGTTGTCTTTTGAGGGCCTGGCTGTAGATGCTAGGGCTTTCCGTGTAACCTTGAGGCGCTCGGCAAACCTATATGAGCGGGCTTTTAGGGTAAAGCCGAAGAGATATCGGCTGTCTGGGTGGATGGGGATGGAGAAGAATGCGTTCTTGAGGTCGATGACGGAAAAGGTGGTGGCAGTGGATGGAATCAAGGTCAGGATGGTGGTGATGTCTGAGACCACAGGGTACTGGGGTACCACCACTTTGTTGATCTCTCGGAGGTCGATGATGAAACGGTATGCTTTCTCATCTCCCTCTCCCTGTTTCTTGATAATGGGCAAGATAGGGCTGTTACAAACGTTGCTAACCACTTCCTCTACCACTCCTGCGTCTATCAGTGACTGGATAATCATTACCAATGCCTTCTCGCCCTCTGGCGATATCCGATATTGTGGGAGTTTTGGGAGTGTTGCGTCTGGTCGGACAGTAATGTGCACTGGGTCAATTAACATACGCCCTACGTCCGAATCCGCTTTGGCCCACAGATACGGAGGTAGAGTGTCAAGCAGGGACGCGTCAACGTCGGTGATGGAAAACATGTGTCAGGGGGGAACAATGTCTAAGCAGAACGGGGTTGTCGTAAAGAAACACTCGAACTCCATCTTGAGAACACCTAATCGTCGCTCGGAAGTGTTTCAGTAAGTCAAGTCCCATAATGGCGTCAGGGCTATTGGAGGAAAGCAAGAACGTGGTGTCGGTGGTGTTGTTTTCTACGTCAAAGAGAATCGGGGCAGACAAAGGGTTGGTGGAGGGCGTTCCATCGAAACCTGTCGATGTTATGAGTGAGCCAGACAAGGGTGCCCTTGGAATCAGTCGTTTAGATAACGCACTACGTGTTGCGCCAGTGTCTACCAGAAATGGAGACTTGGTACCCAGGACCTTAGCAGTGACATAAGGGCCCTGCTGGTCAACATAGAGCTCGACTGGATCCCTCCCTCGCCCTCGGCTGTCCTATGCGAAGGTGTGAGTGTCGTCATAGTCAGATTGTTGATATTGGTTCTGCCTGGGTCGATCGAACGTATTTGGTCTGCTTGATCTGTCATTAGTCGCGTCATTTGGGGGCCCTCGGTGTTGTCCCCTAGGTCTCGGTCCGTTTGCTACATCCCTGGGGTCTTTGTTTCTGATCATTTCCAGAAGAACTGGGCACTGGGATTTCCAATGGCCAGTCCCTTTGCAGAAAGCGCACTGGTCTTCTCTAAGGTCTGTGCGTCCACTGTAGGAAGTCAGAGTGCGGTCCTGGGGAAATGTAGTCTTAGGGACGTTTGTCTGGTAGTTTCCCCGGTATTGGTCCCGTCCTATAGTCACCCCTTGCAGTTTGGCAATCATCACCCTCTCTTTTAAGTCCTTCTTCTTTTTCTCTGTCGCCCTATCGGTTTCATTTTTCTGATGCTCATAATATTGGGCCATTTGGAGAATCGCTGTAGGTTTGGAGGCTGCCCAACTACTCTCGCTGGCCTGTAGTTTCTGGGAGATTTCCGATGATAGGCCCTTAACATAATTCTGGACAAACAGATGGTGTCCGGTTGCAGTGGTCATGTCCTGGCCGCTGTAATCGGAGAACACCGTTTCAAACCGGGAGAAGTATTCCGATACATCCTCCTGGGGTTTTTGGCGACAGGCTGTTACTATCGACCAGTCCACTTTCTTTTCTGGGATTAGGGTTTTTAATTTCTCTACGATTTTATCTGGGAGGTCTAGAATGGATTTCAACGGCTTTTGTCCTGGTCCCCGTTGTTTGTCCAGGTCATCGAGTTGTGACCAGGTATGTCCAAACAGCTCAAGGTGGTCGACTTTCCGGATTTGCTTCCACACATCAGCTGGTAGACATAACCCGAAGAACAAGTCGATGTCAGCCAGGGTCATGATCGTTGAACCCAGGGCTGTACCCAATTCAGTATAGAAGGCAGTGGGGTTTTTACGTAGGTCGGGTAGAGATTTCCGGAATGTCAGTATCTCTTGCCGGTCCCACGGCTGGTAGACCCAGTTGTACACTACCCTTCCCTTCGCATCTTGGTTGTTTGCATCATCGTGAGTCCCTGTACCCCTAGGAGGAACCCAGTAAGGGGCAGCCTCACGTATTGGCATCATGGTGTTAGATTGCTCGGTTGGTGGTTCGGTCACTACAGAGGCTGCGGATTTTGCTCCCGGCTTTCGTTCAGTGAGGTGGCGGAAAACCTCAAGCGTACGCGTAAGGAGGTCCGACACATCACACTCGCCCTCATCCCCGATATCGACCTTCCGGTACAGAGTCCTTAGGCTCTCGGGACCTTTGTCTCGATATCGGTCCTCGTATGCATTCAAGACATGATAACACAGTCGTACGGTAAAATGTCGTCTGTGACTCCCTGTATACGAGCTGAACATATCTGTGATGTACTCTTCATCATCCTTCCTTTCTACCAGTGTCCTTGCTATTTTGTCGATCCCCGCTCGCTCATCTTTGTCTAGTCTGTTTGTTCTTGCAGGGCCAGCCCCTCGAGTCTCATGGTCGTCTAACGTTGTTGTTGATGCGGGTTTTAATACAAGGGGTTCGGCTGGCACAGAGGCCATTGGGGCCGACGCTGTGGCGGTACCTTCGTTTGTACCTGGGGGTGGCGCGTGCTGCGCCACGGGTTGAGAAGGGGCATATGGAGGGGGCATGTAGATGATAGGAGGACCTAACAGCAGGTCCTCATTGGCTTGTCGTTTCGAGGGTAAATCAGGGTAGAGCATGGAGGGGGTTCTAACCGGACACTGGCTTGGCGTTTCCATTTCTAGTTTCTGTTTAGCTTTCTCTCTTTCTTTTATCTCCTTTTTTTGTCTCTGAGCAGCTAGGTGGGCTGCTTTTTGCAGCTCTTTTTCCAACCTACTCTCAGTTTTCTTTTTACGTTGTTCAGTTTCTTTTCGCCACATGCCGAAGCTGTCAAGCATAGTAGGTGTTGTCTTGTTTTTACCCAGGGCAGTTTCTAGCGTTTTTATTTTATCATCATCGAAGGATCCTATCAGGGGCCATTGACTTTCTTGACCCTTTTTTGTATATTTATGCCATAGTTTACTATAGGCTATAGCGGTCAATCCATGCTTCATGAACATGTCCTTATTAGGGGTGCCTTCCAGTGGGGCTGGATGGTCCATCTCTAATAGGCGGTCCGGGCTAAACAGGCTACTAATCAGTGGGGAGAAGACAGACATGACGGCTCGTAACGAGGGACTAAAAAGTCAGCACTGCCTATCTTATCACTAGGTGCAAAGACTGGACAGAATATTTCTATTCTACGTTGTTTGCAGGCAGTGAATACCTCATGGATAAAGATAACAAAAGACCAATAAATAACAATGGGGAGAATGAGTAGGTCCGCAAAGATCTGCGTTACCTACCCTTTTCACTATCTGCAAAAAAGGGTGGTCTCTTCCCTGTTTGCAGACAGGGAATCTCCAGGAAACAATAGTTTGCGAACAACAGTTCAGTTTCAAGTGATTATTGAGTGGGGGAGAAAAAATAAGCACGGCTTCTGCCCTACCTATCCTCCACTGCTTGCAAAGAGAGAGCCCGTTGTTTCTCCGTTTGCAGACAGTGAATCCCTCATAGATCAAAATAACAAAAAGACCAATAAATAACAATGGGGAGAATGAGTAGGTCCGCAAAGATCTGCGTTACCTACCCTTTTCACTATCTGCAAAAAGGGTGGTCTCTTCCCTGTTTGCAGACAGGGAATCTCCAGGAAACAATAGTTTTGGGAACAACAGTTCAGTTTCAAGTGATTATTGAGTGGGGGAGAAAAATAAGCACGGCTGCCGCCCTACCTATCCTCCACTGCTTGCAAAGAGAGAGCCTGTTGTTTCTCCGTTTGCAGACAGTGAATCTCCAAATAAATAAAAAGAGCAATACTAGTATTTTTTTAACAAACAAGCAATCAAGCAATTTTTTCGCAACTTGTCGTGGTGACACGACCTTACCCGGACCGCATGGACAGTTTCCTGTCTTCCGAATCCAGCGCCCGATCGTCCTCTCTTCTTCGTTATCCTCGCGGCACTCCTGATGGTTCCCAGTCAGGACCGTAGATCACTCGAGAGAGGTCTGTTCGGAACCAGTGAAGTTCGGATGATCGGCTGTCAAACGAGGGTCTATCGGACAGACGCGTTCCCGATCGTTGCAGTCGTTCACTTTGTCGTCAGGACCTCTCCCACTGGATCCATGGGTCGCTGATGGGCCCCACGCTTGGGACGCCAATTGTAGAAACTAAATGGGGGGCACTACCAACCAGAATATAAGATCCTTAAGTATTGCCCGGCGGTGTCGCCTCTTGAACCCACAAAGAAGTTAAACTATTGAAGAGGCAGGCGCTGGAGACTGGAAGGCAGGAAACAAGGTTTTTATTCTCTCCGGAGGAGAACACAACGAAACGGACAGAAGGTATCGTTCTGAGGTGCTCTAACTGCATCCCTGAGGCCTGGCCTCTTATACACACGTTTATCTGTTTATTGCATGTAACACATTCTCGTTGATACTTTGATGTACGGAAAGACATCCTCAGAATCCCCCCCTTCCCAGCCCGTTCCCACGCAAGGTTACAGTGGAAGTCCCCGCCCCGTTCACAACAGGTGATGATCATCGCGCAGCTGGATATTCCGCCGATTCACGGAGTGTGTGGGGTTCGATCGGATCTCGTGGGATGGGGGGGGGCTTTGATCATCTCGGGGGTCCTTTGAGGAGGGAAGCTTTCTATTGTACGGGGAGGGGCAAGGGATTGGTATCGGCAGAGCTGGGTGCCGGCCTGGGAACGGGGAAGACAAACGGGCACACAGGAAAAAGGGGTTTGCATCAAAGGGCCGGAGATCATGAGAGGGAAGCAGGGAGGTGTCGCGCTGGGAACAGGATGAGGGCCTGGGGCAGAGCAGCGCCGAAGAGGGGTTTATGACTCAAGGCAGGTGCAAGCAGGGGGTTGCCAGCGAAGCCAGGAGGGAGAGAGAGGCGCGCTGGCTCTCGGCGAGAGCAGGGAAGCCATGGTGCCCAAAATGGCGGCTGTTTTACGCGCACAAAAGGTTTAAGGAGAGCAAGAGGGCGCCGATAATGTTGACGGTCTCAGTCCAACTTTCAACAAAAGCACATCCTTCTCTTTCACTGCAATACAGTTCAAAACCTTTTTCGTAATCTGGCATGCCCAGAGCTGGAGCTTCACATAAGCTTCTTTTTAGTTTCTCAAAAGCTTCCAACTCAATGTCAGTAAGAACAATTGGATCTTTTACATCTGATTTCGTCAGTCTCTGCAGTGGCTTCGCAATTGCCGAAAATCCACTAATCCATTGACGACAGTAACCAACCATTCCCAGGAACATTCTCACCTGTCTTTGTGTTTTTGGAGGTTGCATTCCCTGAATCATTTTGATTCTCTCGATTGTCACCTGTCTCATACCTTTTGCAATTCTATGACCAAGGTATTTTACTTCCTGTTTACAAAACTGCAATTTTGCAGGAGACACTTTGTGTCCCTCATCCGCCAAATGATTCAAAATTGTAATCGTGTCTGCCACACAATTATCTCTTGTTTTAGCTGCTATTAACAGATCGTCAATATACTGCACTAATGTCGATCTGCCTGGTAAATTCAAATCTTCCAAAGATCTCTTTAATAGTTCATTAAAGATAGAAGGACTTTCTGTATACCCTTGAGGGATTCTGCACCATGCGAGGGTCCTACTCTGGAACCGGAAATTGAAGATTTCCTGGCTTTCTGGATGCAATGGAACAGTAAAGAACGCATTGCAAAGATCAATGACAGTATACCATTCTGCATCATGCGGAATCTGGTAAAGAATGACAGCAGGGTTTGGAACAACTGGGCAACAAGAAATGACAATCTGGTTCATTTTCTCAAATCTTGAACTATCCTGTACGTTCCATTCGGCTTTTTGATCCCCATAATTGGTGAGTTACAAGGACTGCTTTCAATCTCTTTCAAAACACCTTGCTTGATGAATTTTTCAATTACAGGAATAACACCCTCAATCGTTTCTGCCTTCATTTTATATTGAGGAATGTTTGGAAAATCTATTCCCTGCTTCACTGTTATTTTGACTGGATCGACATGTTTCATCAGACCCATCTCATTTCCAGTTAAATCCCAAATCTCAGATTTAACCGTCTCTTTCAATTCCTCTGGTAAATTTTCTTTATCAAAGGTAGGAAACAATTTCTCCTTCTGCCTCAATCATTAGCATGGTCAGTCTGTACAACCCATCTTCCTCCATGGTTTGTAATTCAATTCCACCAGGTGAGCAATATATTCTGCAATTCATTTTACACAATATATCTCTTCCTGGTAAATTCACTGGACTGCTATTACAAACTACAAATCTATGTTTGTCTTTGAAATTGCCTATTTCCACATTCACAGGCTCAGTAAGATCAGTCTTCATTTGTTGATTGCTGACTCCAACTACTTGAATGGTATCCCCAGAGAGAGGTAGGTTTTCAATTTCCACTGATCAACAGGAGAACGGGTAGCACCAGTGTCCACAAGAAAAGTGATCTCTACATCGTTCACCTTTCCATTTACAAATGGACCAGACTGGTCAACCTCAAGAGTGGCTCCAATTACACACTCTTCCCCCTCTCTCGGGCACCGTCAGAAGCAGTCCTCAGACTCTCCTCCTCGGTTTCCTGTTAACAAAAATTGTCCTGATGCACTTTGCAAATTTTGTCTTTGATTTCTTATTACCTGATCACATCCGCTGAATCCAATATCTGGATTGAATTTTTGACCTCCCCCACAGTTAGGGAAAGGAGGCAGTGGAATCTGATTCTGCTGCTGGGTCAACTGCTGTTGTAGCTGTCGCTGAAGACTCCATTCACTCATTTGACGCTGCAGCTGCAACTGTTGCTGCAGATCAACATCATTCTGCATCTGTGGGTTAAATGATGTATTTTTAAATTTTCTGGGTGGGTTTTTGCACTAGTTTCTCCAATGTCCAATCTCTCCGGAGTTAAAGCAAGGCATCGTTTGTTTTAATTCTTCAATTTTTGGATTAAATTTTGGCTTAATAGGATTATTGAAATTATTCTTAAACTTTCCTTGACCCTGATTCTGATTTTGCACGAAATTTCCATGTTGCACAAAATTCCCATTTTTATTTTCAAGGCTTGCAATCTGTTGCTCAGCTACTTTTACCTGTGCCCACATTGCCTTTTCCTTTAACTTCTTTTGTTTAGCCTCCAACTCATCACTGCAGTATTTTGCTTTCCTCAAAATATCATCAACTGAATTTGATTGCCATCCGACAATATTATTCCTGATCATTTCTCCAATTTCTGGTCTGAAACCATATACGAACCTGTAGATAAAATGGCTCATATCCTTTACATCTAATTTTTCATAACCACTGTATTGTTTGAAAACCGATAATAATCTTTCATAGAAGTAATTAACTGATTCTTTCGGCTCCTGGTTTGTCCTGTCTATTTTAACCCAATCTACTTCCTTTGGGGCAATTTTTTGTTTTAACCAGTAAATCACTTTTTCATAAAATTCCATGACCTCGGGTGCTGGAGCACCTGTATCTTTGACTCGATCTGGTTCAGCTTTTGGCCAACCCACAGCAATTTTGCATTCTGTCCAGAGATCTGATGGGACAACAATGTTGAAAAAGCCATCCAGATCAATCCACAGAACTTTTGAAACCTTCATAAACCTGTCTACCTGTCGGTACCATTCCACAGGCTTTTCTCTCAGCCGAGGAAAATCATTAGTAAAGAGCAAAATGTCATGTCTTGTCCAGGGAACATGTACATACCCTCCACCTGCAATTTCTCTCATCGGAAACTGTTTGGACAGATTATCCAACCTCTCATCTTCCTTCTTTTTGGTCCATTTCACTCTCCATTTACTCAAGTCACCCAATTTCTTGATATAAACAATCAATTCTTTTATGTGTGTAATTCTTCCTCCTGTATTGAAATTTTCAACGTCTTTTTCTGTAAAATTTAATCTGTAATGCTTTCCCAGGTTTTTCTGTTTGTTCAAATCAATTTCTAATTCCTCTGCCAATTCCTCCAGCTGATCATATTTATTCTTTATTTTCCATTGCATGCTTTTGCTGATGAACAGGAGTTCATCATCTCGGTAAAATTTTAAACTGTCTGGACCAATTGTGCCAATTATTAATTCTTCCAAATCTGCTTTTAATTTTGCAACATCAGGTTTTGAATTCGATTCTCTTTTCTCAGTAGACTCAGCATCTGACTCTGCACCCATTGGTGTCTGGTTAAAAGAACCTTGATTAAAAGTCAAGTCAGGCATCCTTGATTTTTCACGATTTATTTCAGATAAATCTGAATAAAAATTTTCAGCTACTTTTTGAATTTCTGCATTTAATGGAATTGTTAAACCTGGCTGTTTAATTTCTTTTTGATCAAAAACAGGCTGAACAGGACCAATCGTTACTGGAACTGTCACTGCTCTATGCTCTTGGTTATCTGCTGAATTAATTTTTCTTTCGATCGCAAATATTCTGAAGTATTTGCAACTTCCTCCTTCCTGTCAGTTCTCATCAGATCTCTAGGGGCTTCCCTTTCCATTGGAAAACTTCTGTTTTCAATAAAAGCACTAGAATTAGTTCTGGTCTCAAACTGTTCTGGAGTTCCAAAAGATTCACAATTATTTGGGTACAATTTTGAAGAATCATTTATTGGGGGTTCACTAGGAGTGGTTCCTGCAGAAACCGTTGGAGTGGACCATGAACGAGGCTGTCTCAAAGGGGCATTTTTATTATTTGTCGTAAAAATTTCTTCTAAGACTGGATCCTCTGATTCGTTATCTATAACAACATTATTTTTCTTTTCAGTTCTCTTTTCACCTGGAGACCCTAAAACCAGTTCCCTAATTAAATAGAGACCATCGCACATATCTCCCTGTCTCCACATACGCATTCTATCTTCATGCGTTTCTCTTCTGTAACTCGGTGTTTTTGGAGGTCTCTTAATCCCATTTGCTTCTTTCTGAAGTTGAAACATCTCATCCTCCCATTCAACCAAAGCTTCAAATTGTGTCGGTCTAGGCCGTGGTACAAGAGCTGACATTTTTTCTCTCAGATCTCTTAAAACCTTAACATTAAATGAACCATCATCTGGCCAAGCCAATACGCCGTCGTCTTTTGTGTAATTTTTCCAAACATCAAACCACAGAACAGTATGGTAACCATATTCACCTTCCATATACGCTGCAGGTGTCTTGTACTTATGAAGTAATTTACCACCTCGCGTTTGAATTTTCTTGTCGGGTGAAATAAAAAAAAATTATTTTTGAAGTATCGAAGTCTTTTTCTCAACATGTTTAAAGTAATAAGCCATTTTTAAATCAAATCCTCTTAATCAGAAATGATCGTAAATGTTTTCCTGGTTGTTCCGCAATACCAGCCAATCCGTGCGCGAAACACACCAACAAGCCAATCAGGTTCGAGCTACGTCACCACCTTGCTCGACCAGTAAAAACAAAGCTTCCCACCAAAGCCAATCAGCGTTCAGCTTGACAAAGTCACGTGAGCCAATCAGAGTACAGCCTGTGACGTATAGTACCCAATCCCTGCGCGGACCGTGTGACGTACACAGCCACTGCGGTTTCTCGCGTCTCACTCTCAGCGCTCACCCCTCCTTCACAAAAACTTTTCACAGCGCCATTTTAAAGACGCTTTTCTCAATGAAATTTAATTAACAACAACAAAAAGAACAAACCATTTGTCTGTTTCTCTAATTAAGGCGATAGTTTTACACACACACGAGAAATTCTTTGCGTGGAATAGACAACGCTATTCTCACAGAATATACATTTGCCGATAAAGTAAACCTTTACTCTACCCTTCACACACGTAATAACGAACACGCTTCCCTCTGAATGCACATAAAGTAGCAATTCAAAGTTTGACTCGAACGGAATTACAAAACCATTTACGCACTTTCAAACGGAAAGTATCCCTAACCACAAACACATGAAATCCTGGCGGGACTCTAACCCCCCACTGATAACATGAATCGTCAGTAAAATAAGCGACGTTACCTTACCCTTCACTCAAGCTTGAATTAATTCTATTACTTTCCCACAGAGAGTTTTAGAACGGGCGCATTGTCCCTATACTCAATGCTTCGATTTCATAGACAATCCTCACTATGCATACATTCTATCTGACACACCTATATCCCTAACACGTGCTGCGCGACGACAACACTTGTGATACATGACGATATCACAACTCTGAAACAGATCAAATGCACTGTGTGACTTGTGACTTTACACTCTGGTCACACTACACTGTACCGGTACAACTAGGATTTTTCACGCCGGAAAAAACCTTTCGACTACACAACGCAAATGAACAAACTCAACATATGTTAATCATCGATCCTATGCAACCACCATATAACATATCGGTTACCATAGCAACCATCAAATCTGCTACCAGAAAAATTGATCCAGCGGGCTATAGGAAATATGTCATAAGCAACGCTACCCAACTCCACTATATACACCATCAATTAATAAACTCTCATAAGGCCCATAAATCTAACATGACATATTATAACCAACTGAATCATGTGACCTAATTAACCTATTCACAAATTATATACATTTATATACAACCATGGTAAATGAATTCATCATACTTCACAAACCTACAAGCTAATTAAGCCACTGTGGCGATAAGATCTAGCTATGAATAACCTATACCCATGAAAATAAGACCAGGCTTGTTTTCCAAAGTAAGATTTTTATTAGCTACTCATTTGGAAAATGTATTATACATTTTATTAAAGCATTTTTATTTGAATCATTGCAAATGGTTATGACAATTTTATTATGAATCAAAAATATTATTGCAAATGAAGATTATCATTTTGGCATTTTCAAAACCTAAGTCCCTAACTAATGCTAACTATAAGGAAAATTAAAGAGTAAAGTCTTTGAGGGTTCTTACGTGTTCCAAGAGAAGTCCAACCCCGTAACGCCCTCATCAAAAGGTCTGCCAGGAGAAGCATAACTCTTCCACGGGGCAAGAGTTTTTATACCTTTCTACGCTAAGCTAATCTAAAATTGTATATTTTTCTCTGCTGAATTGAAGTCCCATTGGTTCAAAAGTGACAGGCAACGTGTCACCACATTTCAGAATCATAGTTCCGTCTTCATTCTTAGAGACCATTGTCTCTAGTTTTCGAACAACGCAGTTTCCTCCAGTTCGCAACAATTGCAACAAATGAAGTTTTTAGCTTCCTCGGATGCGTGAATGTCAAAAGCCTTTTGCCGGTTCCTGGCCTTGGCCTTGTTCGGCTAAGAAAATGTCATCTCAGCACGACAAACTTTTCAGACGGAGAAAACTGTTGCCATCATGAACTCACTCTGGCTCCAAGCAGATTTTTGCAAGCACGGAAAATTTCACTAGGCCCAAAACCTTTCTCATTAACTATTGTATAAACAAACACAAGAAAATAATTAATGTGAGTAATATAATTTGTTCTGTTGCCACCCTCCATTGCTAATAATTAACCCATTAGTCAAAGTTACCTAGCAAAAGCAAACAAATAAAGCAGCATTTTATATCTACCATTCTTCTTATTATCCAACAAGGTTTTTTATGCACCTATAGAGAATAGAGTGACACCACATAGACAGGGAAGCAAAATAAGCACATGCCATTTATTCTAAACAGCTGCAGTTAATTTTTGACATGACCAATAGACACGATTAATTTATTATTTTTCACAAACCAGGAAATGCAACATAATGCACGTTTATGAGCACACATGTTAGTATCCCACGTTTTTCATGTGTAGATGCAACTTAAACTAGGTTGAATTAATACACACATAGCACAACTGTTATTATTTTATTTATGAAAGTGGGACTTCACGAGTTGAAATGAAAAACATTTCTGAATCTCGCTCCATCACTGCTGGCTTGTTAACTTACAAGAATATCACTCCAATAGGTGCTTGGCCTTTACCAATAGAAGGCTGATTCTGTCTCACTAGTTATTAACCCCTTCAGTGCTAATGACAAGGGTAACTCGTCATGTAGGGCCCATTGATTTCAATGGAAAGTCAATGGACCTACATGCACACCCCTTAGCAGCCAAGTGGTTAAACATTCTGAACACCTTCTGCTGCTATGTTACAGCTTGGTAGTAGTGATTTTCAATCGCACCTCTATGTACATATGTATATGTGGAAAGAGTATAATACAGCAAATACTTAAATATTTTGGGTGAGTACTCAATTGGTATCAAACACCCTACTATTGGATGTGCCAAGTTACAACGGACCACAAGGTCCTATTTGTATACCATACATCAAAAGATACCACAGCACTCCAATGGAAGTCCATATAATTGTAGAAAGTCCATATATTAAAGATTCATAGTAATGCTTCACCTGTATGTTTATTGAAGAAAGGGAAATCTTGTAATCTTCTGCAAATTCAGTATTGGAACAGACCACTGTCTGTAAATTCAATATTGGATAACAGCCGACACGTGTTTCCTCGCAAAGTGACTTTTTCAAGGCTGTGAAATCCTATGTAAATACATAGCAGTCAGAAACGTGAGGAAACCGAGACTAACTTAGTAAGTGTACGTGCAACAAGACAGGAAGCTTGATGGACCAGTGCTGAATAGGAAGGATGTGATTAAATATTTTCTTGTGTGAAACTTATCACAAAACAAATGTTTGTGCTGAGTAATATAGATCCAATCCACCATGGGAAAGTAACCAAATTGCAAACCGTAAGATAAGGGGAAAAGAATAAAAGAAATAGGGAAGAGGAGTGTCCAAAGAAGTTGTCTAAACTCCATGCAGTACAAATTAACGTAAACCAACCTAACCGTAAATACAGTTGGTTTGTAGACGCGAAGGCTCTAACAAAAGTAGACCCGTAGTCTTGTAACTTAGTTTAACGTATTTAAGGATAAGCGTAGCAAGAAAATTAGCTGGTTGATATGTCGGTCTCAATACATCAATCCAAAACAGGTATCCTCTGAAATGAGTGACCAAACCATATCATTTATATAGTCGATTTTAGTTCCACAGTGTATGGTCCAAGGACATATAAGAGATGACTTGCATATATATGGTCCTTACGTCCGAGTGCCAATATCGGTCTGGTTCAGCAGCTCTGGATGAGTCCACATCTGTATTGCAAGAGATCCAGAAGTAAAATCTCTCTAGATACATACACCTATTGTCCGTGCTTGGAGGAAAAAAATGATGAGAGAACTTGTCAAAAAAGAGAAGTGAAACTACCCCAAGTATTTGGTGACAAGTGAAAATTCACTGAAACCTATGGAGAAAAAACTGTAACTAAAAAGAAAACCTGTCAAAGAGCCTTATCTTTGGCAGAAAAGTTAAACCAGTACAACAAGAGTAACTAGCTCCGTTTCATCAGTTTAAGAGTAAGGCGGGAGAAAGGGCATAGCATATTAATCATCAAATTATTTTCGCCTTATTAAAGGTACATGTATTTGGCTGAGACAGAACAAGTTGTTAGAAATCAAACCCTCGTTTTTGCCAACAATTTAAGTTGTTAGCTGTTTAGTAAAATCGTAAAAAGACAGCCAGTTAGGACATATGATCTATACAGTCTATAGAAGGCTACTGATTACAAGTGGGCACAATGTCGCTTGCCTAACGACCGTGTGAATAGTTAGATGGTCAAAAACGTACTGTGCCTAATAGATCAAGTTGGACCCGAGTATGGGTCCTACCTACATTAAAATGAGTAATATAATAGGAAGCTGAACATGAGTAAACCACTTTATTCATATTAGTAATAGAGAGGAAGTACCTTAATCATAAGACCATGTACAGGTATGACCGTCTAGGTGTTGGGTGGAGATAATAAGACGGAGCGTCTTATTATTACCTATTGACGTTAGAATTACATTTAAAAACTTAATTTGATGTCATACAATAGGTCCTACACACCAATCATAGCCCAAGATATCTGTACTCTCAGTATGCAGTAGCATCTATGGAAATGGAATAGCAGTGTTAGTTTACAATAATTGTATCGGTTTGTGCACACAGCATGAACAAAATTGTACATTAACCATATCGATTGTAAAGAGAGGGCTGGTTCCCTGGTCAGACTAAAATCACGTCAAGTTTGCAAGCATGGTTTAATATGTCAAGCCTGTAGACAATTCTGCTTACATATCACAAGTGTGTGAATTATATAGGATGAAGAAATTATAGGATAGTAGAAGTACTGATATTTACCTATAGTTGGTAAAATACAGCATGTATTAACACACAGATCAAGTCCATAGAAGGTACTGTTAGGCTAGAACATAGAAGGCACTATGAATAAGTTTTCTTCGAGAATAATATATCAAAGAAGTACATAGCAGAATTGTATAAGATTGGGCTGTGTCTGTGGTATTGCAATAAAGAGGCGATGCCTTTGTTGTGGGGTATTGGTAAATACTTTGGAATGTTGGGATTGTGTGTACTGTTGGGTTTAATCAGATAATATTGTAAGGTCTGGTCTACTGTTTTCATGTTGAATTGTGAAGGATATCTGAGAGGTTGGATACAGATGGCAAATTGGTGAAATCCACACAGAAGAAACGATTATATTGCGAATTGCGAAACACGTGTTGGTGGATGTCTGCTTTTTTAATCCTGCAATATTTGTGAAAGCAATTTGAGAGAATACTACCAGGAAGTGGAATTGTATCGAAAATTGGACAATTGAATAAAACACTTTTAATCTGAAGAAGAAGGTTGATGGATTTCTTTGATATATTTTATCTCTGAGAACTATATTCTGTTAGATATTAGCTAAAGAGCCATAACTCCAGAGAAGTTGCAGTCAGGATAGTTATGGGCCTATTATTAAGTAATCCGATAATGGCAGATAGTTGGGCTAACTTGCCCATTTTTATGGTGGGTAGGACTGCCTTGAGTAAAATGCTGGTATTGCCCGAATTCTTGGACCTATTTACTAATATCCCAATTCCATGCCCACAAACTGTCTTTACCAACCTTTACACCACAATTCTGTGCCTGATTTGAGCTGAGAAACTATCCAGATTAAAATGAAAGTTCCTTACACTAATGTATGAGTAAAGGGGGGGTGCTCTCAGGGCCTTATTTGGAATAGTATTTTTATGTTGCTCAAGTGCAATATGCTTGTAATATCCACCACCTCTTGTGCTCCTAGACAAACAACAAAAATGTATATTAATCCTACAAATGTCCTGCATTGGAGACCATATATATCCTATCACAGCCACCATTAAGGCATGATATACCGTCCTGTAATCGCAGTTGATTCTACTTCTGAATAATCCTGCTCGTTCCACTGAAGGTCCGTTTTAGAGATTTGCTGAATTTAGGTGAACTGACTAGTATAGTACACGGATACGTAAACAAGAGATTCCTGCCCTTTGCACTATTCAAAGAGGGTAGTTTAACCGGCAGTGATTAATGGGTAAAATATTAAAGGCAGCCGGTGATGACCAATCCCCAATACCAAGTCATGATTCCACCTTGTAGCTCAGCCTTCGACCTCCATGCACTCCCTGTCAATGTATTTATTGACAGCTTTTTTGCCCCTGCTTTCTCCCGTTGTCACTGTTTTTCCTGTCTTTCTTTTCCTTTTGCTTTTCTTCTTGTGTTTTTCGCTCTTGCTTTGGGTTTGTCTGACGGTAAAAAGTAAGTGCTCGTCCCCAAATATTCGTGCGGGTGGGCTCAATGTACAACCACCGGTTCTAACTAAGCACTGATGACTAGTCCTCCCCTATTTTTTTATTTTTTTTATTGCCCCTGCCCCACACCCCCATCTTGCATCACAATGCTCCTTCTTTCCCAAGGACCACTAATGCGAGGAAGTCTGGTTGGATAGCTAGGCTTAATGTCATGATGAATACAGACAGAAAATCAACCAATCAGTCACCGGAATTTATAGAGCCCACCGCTACTCAGTTTCCTGGCGCTATAGGAATGCAAAGGCTGATTGATGTTGGGTAGCTTAAAATGCTGAATTAAAAAGCCACTTTTCAAATTACATTTGAAAGACCCTGCATCGTTGATCGCCTGAAGATGCCTGAGCAAAGAGCTCCATCCTCTTGTTGCCAACACAGCAAAAGAGGAATTGCCCGATCTTCTCTTCTAGTTTTGGAAACCACAGTCAACAAACTGTTTGCCGAGCAAAGAGCTCTAGAAGGCTGATTTTGCGGGAGCCTCTTACATCGATATTCAGGTCCAAGTCCATTGTAAGCTCTGTGTGCTAACATCAGTCCTCAAAACTGCACTTTCATCTTGATGGGCAGACAGTGCAGTTCCTTAAGATGTCTTTGAATAGAAGCACACTTAGAAATCCTAAGCAAGAGCCAAGCTGCTGCATTCTTTACCAGCTGGAGTCTCTTTAGGAGGTACTCCGGGAGACCTCTAGTAGAGAACATTGGCATAATCCAGCTGTGACATTATAAGAGCTATTATTACCATCTTCTGGCAAACCGCAGGTAGCACACACAAAAAGATCCTCAACATCCGCAGAAGGCCAAAGCATGTCCCGACTACGCTGTCCACCTGCGGTTTAAAGGAGAGGTGTTTGTAAAATTTCACACCTAAATTCCTAACCACTGTCAAAAGCGATGGTGGGGGAGGAGAGACACTGGGCCAAATCTCCCCTGCCCACAGTGGTGGTGGGGAGCCAAAAAAACAGAACCTCAGTTTTGCTTGTGTTACATTGGAGGTTACTCTGGGACATCCAATGCCACTGCCGACAGGCATGATTTGATTCCGTCCTGGGCACATAAGAGATTTTTGTCCCCACTTCAGGCTCTTCTGCATATCATCAGCGTAGGAGATTATCTGAGTGCCATAGGATTCTACTAAGGATGCCATTGGCGAGATAAATACCTTGAACAAAGTCAGACTTGGAGTAGAGCCATGGGTGACCCCAAATTCCAGAACTTTGAACTCCGACACAAATGGCGGCATCCATACAGATTGTGATCTTCCCATCAAAAAGGGACTAAGCCATGTCAAGGCCGTCACACCTACCCCTGTATAATAATAATATTATAAGAATAGTTTGCCCCTGCTATGAGGGTTTGGAAACCCAACATAGGAGATATCCTTACTCAGGAAAAATGGCTGTATTGATGTACCCAGAGAGCAGGCGTTTCCATAAACTATAGGCACACACTTTTACACCTCAGAATCCTATACAGATTAAATCACACTCCAGCCCTGTTGCTTCATTTTGACTCTAGAGTCGGTCACTCTTGTGATAGGTACAAGTTTGAACACGTCATTGATCTACCTCTGCACTGTCCACACAATTTGCATTATTGACGTTGGTTCTTCAAAAAATGAAGAATGAGGGATAATGGGCGCGAGGTGCAAAGTATTGCGTAAGAGACCTTTCCCGATTATGGGAGCCTGGATCCCAAAGGCAGTCAGAAGACTGAATGCTGTAATGCCGCAGCTGTCCAATACCGAACTTCCATCACCTGACCCGACTCCATCTGAAGAGGTGGCTTCAAAAAGTGACCTGGTGTAATATTAAAGCCGAGACTTAAGCACAGCCAGAAGTAGCAGGGGCACCAGATAAATGGGGGCCATTCGGCTGTAACTTACCAAAAAGGAGGTGACCAGTAAACAAGCTGTCACAGGTGCTAATGTTATGCTCTTGACGGTGTAGAGTAGTGGAACAGTACTCTTTTATGGTACCTGAATGATGGATTGGTGTGATATAAGATGTTACTACTGTATCCTCTGTTCCTGCACCGCTACTGGAAGAATATCTATGCAATGCAAGTGATGTTGTGGCTCATTAACATTGAAGTATAATCCCTAAACCTAGGTGGTAACCACGTAATGTACTGTTGTATATCTGAAATATTAAAAGGTTCACAGATGCATAATTGAGTAATTCGTCTAGTCCATTTTTTGTGGTGAGTAACTTGTCCAGCCCAAGTTTTTTATTTACATTCTAGGACTTGGAGTGCTATATTAATGTTTTTTTTATTTTTTATTATTTTTTTATTATCTGATACCAGAATTATAAGTTCTGGAATGCAAGGCTGAAACATGGACTGTGTGTACCTGGGAAACGTACGCTGACCGTGCTGTTAAAATCTGTAATTTTTTTTCTCTCTCTTCTAGGGTGTACATCAACTTTTTTGACCTGAACGCAGCCAACGTAGGATGGGATGGGTCCACCTTTGCCTAACGCGTCCCCTGCTTGCCTTGCAGCCCTAAATAGACCAGCACCTTACTTGGACCATAGCTGAGAATCATGCCTCCTTTTTCCATTTATGACCAAACCAAAACCTAACACAAATAAAGTACAGAAAGAAGTTTTGTGCTTGTGTCTTCGCTTTGTACGTGTCGCTCAGACCCATGTTTGGTGTCGCTCAGACCCATGTTTGGATTCTGTTCATTCATTATTCATGTAAGTGTTAGAAGTAGAACCAACATACAACAATGGAAGCAGAGTGCTTTAAAATAGGTTTGTGTCGTATTTTGTGTATGCATGGCAATGGTGTGTGAGTCGTTCGTTTGCTTTAAGTCTTTTCTTTGTATTCTGGTACTTTTAGTCCCATTCGTCTAATTGTGAATATAAGTAACAGATTTTAAAAAAAACCTGGACTGGTGTCAATTTCCAAATAAAAAGTGCTAACAACCAAAGTTTTGAAAATAAAAAGGGAAAATACTAAAACTGAATCGCGAACAAAATTTGAAAGTGTAAAAAACCAAAACAAAAGGTAATTAAATGAGGAAACGTGACTGTTAGTACAAACTCTAAAACTTACCCTTAATCTAAAGCTAAGATTAACTATTTTGTTATGGTTAGGAGTATGGTTGACCCTCGGTTAGGCTTCGAGATGGATTGAGCTAGAGGTGAAGTATGGAAGAGATGGGGTTTTGATAATGGTTACTGTTTCGGTTAAAGATATGGTGACTGTTTGGGTTAGGTTTTAGGATGGGCGAATAAAGAAGTCTGCAAAAGGGGCAGGTGTTTTGAGTAAAAGTTAGGGTACATAAAAACAAGGGCGAAATGGAAGCGTCTGCATTTTGGTTGGGGTCAGTCTTTCTCATCTTGTAGGTTTGGGAGGAAGCTGTGTCTAAACTTATAGATCTCGCTTTTGAGACTTTTGGCTTTGCCAATGGTTTTAGCAATGCTGTGCAGAAGGCTAAAAAAGCATATGATGCAACCACCAGCTTCATTTTGTAGGCGTCTACCTACAAAATGGCTCTGGTGCTTTTTCTTGTTTATCGATCTAAAGAAAAAGAGCACATTTATGTGTGGTTTTTTTAAATTTTGTTTTATGAACTGGGTGGGGGAAGCAACTCGGGAAACAGGTGCGGCAGAGAAAAGCAAATGGTAAGAACGTAACGAGAAAAGCAAACGGGCAAGAGGGAGCGACGTGGAGCTGAGGGTAGAACCAACCAAGGGCTAGAGAATTACAGGGGCGTAAAGTAGAAGCACATAGGCAAAAAGAGCAACATGGAGCAGGAAGGTAGCACACCAAGGAGACCACTAGAAAACATGCCTGATTGGAGTGCCTAAAACTGGAAAAAGTTGTTTCCTGAAAGTGAGCAGTGGAAGAACACCAGTAAATATGAAATACTCCAGGGCAGGGACAGACCGAAGATTAGAGAAGGCACACCATGAGTGCCAGTAAATCAACCAATGGTAAGCAATAAGACGGCTGGAAGCCCCTCTATGTTGTTGATAAGCCCACAATGTCCCTCGTATCCAGACAATTACACATATGACAGAGATGCATGCCCAAATGTATGATGGAGACATTTTGCAAGTTCTTAATTGTGACTTTTTGTGACCACAATTAAGAATTCTCAAAATGCTATGTACAACAGTGTCTCAGACACTGTTTGTGATTCCCAATAGGCCACTGGTTTTCTCCAGTGTTGCCCTTCTTTGCTGCCTCTTGATTGGTTCACGCAGCCGATACATCCCTTCCATTCCTAGCTGTGGAGCATTGACCAAGTACAGATTAATTCCACTTGATTAATGCCAGTCTGCTGCGATGCAGGTGCTATTTTTCCCTTCCATTCTTCCTGCCCTCTCTGCCATGGCGTATATTTTTTTTGCTTTTACACTTTAGAATTATTTTTTCTGTTTTGATGAGTTTCAGGTGGCGCTCACTGACTTTAACATTTTTTGTTTGTAGCTCCCCCCCCCCCTTCCCCCACTCGCAATTATCCCACAGTTTTGCTCACCGCTGATTCTCCATCTGCATTGATCACCTACCTGAACCTGTTGCTATCGGTCCAAATTGAAGCGCTATGTATGCGTAAATTCAGTCTCTGCTTTTTATATAAAAGCTCCCAAATGCGTGTTTCATTCTTTCAGTCTACTTCGGTTTGTTGAGACCGTGAGTATTGTTTGTCCTGTAGGCATGTCTAAATTTGTTTAGAGACCGCGTTTTGAACGTGGTATTTAACAAATGTCGCTTGTTTGCTTATGTGATTCTGTCTGAAATGTTGTGTACCTACGGGTATTAAAGGTGTGGCTGGCAGGTGTGTATTTTGCGTGTGTGGGCGCCCTGTGCTTGAATTGACAAACCTGAGATTACGCGTGCCTATAATTTCCACTCTTAGACATATGGGTCATTTTACAACTTGCGATGAAGATGGGGCATTGCTTGGTAGAAGCATTGTGTTGCTTGTATGGACAGGTTTGGACAGATTCTTCCTTTGTAGTTTTGGCGTAGCACAATGTATCAAAGCATTAGTGTATTTTTTTTGTTAAAAGGTGGGTGTTTTGGTTGGTAAGAGGCATTCCTTGTCAATTCACCTGCATTTTAGCTTTTCACTCCTATTCACGTGCGTTGGCAACACGCCTCCTTAGACTTCAGGATACCTGCTTATCAAACTTTAATTTTAAAAAAAAGTTAATTTTCCATTTGCCTTAATCGGATAACTTATTTATAGCTTGAGTTTTTTAGTTAAAATCTTGACCAGTATGAAGAGGGGCTGTAGCAAAGGGAGGGAACGTGAATTAAAAACAATGTATTGGAATAATTGTCCCTTAAGTTAGAACCACTGGAAGTGAGTGGCTTAATACCATGTGGAATCGAAAGTACATTATTATCGAGTATTGATCTTTGCCTCTAATCCTCTTTTTCTAATCTTTGGCCCGTTTCTCAATTTACTGCACTATTACGCATATTGTAGTTGGCGATCTATTATCTTCATAAAAATGTTTCATTTGAGCTCCAAAGCCGATCCTGCACCCAGTATTTATTGGCATACCTACCGCTCTGTAGTCTGTCAGTTTTTTTTCTTCCGCATAATCTGATTGTTTCAGGTTATTTGCAATCACACAGGTGATCACTGGGCCTGGTAAAGTATGTGGGTGCAGGGAGGATAGCTTCTAAGTCATTGAGCGGAGTGCAGTGGGTGTCTTCAGTCTCCGTTCCCTTAATCTCGCGTTACTCGGGGTGTTGCAGTGTGTATGAGCCTTCATTTCTTGTCCTGGTTATCCAGAACCCCGGTGTGTAATGTTGGAAGCAGAGTAATTCCCAGTGCTAAGTCTTCGGTGCCAGCTGTTCCCATTGGCTGGTTCCATCCTCAATCGCTGGGACACTTTTTAATGCCTCTTACTGTTAAGAGTCCTAGAGGATGAAGATGCAGATGCTATTGATTTAAATTGTCGATCTCTGCGCTCCACGTGAGTTCATATTTCTCGTGCTTTCAACCTTTTCTTAACTAAATCTCAATGTGTTTGATTGCTTACTGTTTCAGCTGATGCAAATAAGCGCACCTGAATGGGATCAACAATACAGTGTAAACACCATGGATTGCGCTGATTTTGTTTATTTAGATCAGAACAGTGAGTAGCTTCGAAACGGAGAATATTACTATTTAAATTTCGATTAAACTATGTAATTGTAAGGGCGTGGCTAGCCAACAGCCAAGATGGCTGCACTCTGAGAGAGCTCTGTAACTAACGAGCCTTCCTCTCACTATCCGACCAGTTATCCGCTTCTTCAGCAGTAGCCCCATAGCGCGACCCGGTGCAGCTGGTTCCCCGGTACACTCGGTTGTTCTCCGGATCTCCCGACGACCTTCCCCGGTGGAGCGGCGCCGAGTAGAACGTTGCGGCCTGATTTGGCGCCTGAGACCGGGGGCTTGAGTGCGAGACGCTCCTGGTGAAGTCCCAACACGTCGGCGACTGGCAGCCTGGTTACAAGAACGGCGCCCCCGGGGCATCAGTTGAACACCTGCTGATCCGTGAACCTGCTGGAGGCCCTACCCTGGTATAACCCTCGCCCACGCATACCTCACACAGCGCCTGGCGGGCGCCTGAAGGTACCAGCGCAGCCCCCGACAGGGAACAACGCGCGCCGCTGGCAGACCGTGCACAGACCTGAGGGTGTGACAGCAGGCCCTTGTCTCACTCCCCCTGGGCCCGGGATCCAGCGTGGAGATCGGCCGACACCACAGCCCATCGCGGAGACCCTCCGCAGCGGAGACTCACGGCCTGAAGCCTTCCCACCCGCTCTCTCAAGATTACCAGCTACCGGCGCCCGCATCGCGCAGCCCTCCGTTGCTCCCCCTGAGGCGCCGCACCGGCAGGAGAGTTGCGTCCCGCTCCGGCGCTGAACGTCGAGACTTGCTTGATTGCATGGAGGGCAGACCCAGCGGCGACCCAGCGCAGCGGCGGCCGCAGGTGCATTACACCCAGGGTGGGAGGAGAGAGGCACCTCACGTCGGACAGCCAACAGTGCACCCCAACCAGACAGTGGCCACACTCCAGCAGCGGGAACTGCGGGAAAGATCGGTTACCGCTGCCCGATCACGAAGTTCCCAGTGACAAAGGCCTCGCTGCCAGCTACGGTAAGCGCAGTATTGTTGCCGCCACTTCCCAGCTCCTGTGGCCTACTACGCGCTAATAAGCTACTCTACGTGCTGGGAGAGGCTGCGACGGAGGACAGGGCGGGAAAGCACCGACACACAGACGGGGGGGGGGGGGGGTCTCTAACTGGCTTCCTCCCCTGCGCACCGGCCGCCGGAGAAGCAGCGCCACGAGACCCGGGCTGAAGACCCGCAATTGCCGCGTACTGCCAGCCATTGAGGCCGCCTACACCGGTAAACGAACGGCTCCCCACTACTAGGTAGCCGCGGAGGACGCGACCCACGCAGGAGGTGGCAAGAAACGCGGTTAAGCCGACCTACACACCACACCGTCCGAGATGAGTGGCAGGGGGACCAGAGGCCAGCAGACCTCAAAACTCGACACATTCGCCTACCAAAAGGACCCACCGGACACGGCGAAAGGGGACCTGGCCAGAACGCCGCCGCACCCGGCGGGGGATGCGACTGCTGCGGACAGAGTCACTCTACATGACGTCATGGCGGCCCTGAAGACGATGCAGGCATCCATGGGTTCGATCTCTACGGAAGTGTCACTGATTAGAGCGTACTTCGCCAAAATTTCTGACCGCGTACTGGAGGTCGAAAAAACGACTACCGACCTTGTGGGGGACACGTCTGATCTGCAGCGGAGAGTCCAAAAGCTGGAAGATGATAACCTTGTGCTCAGGGCGAAGCTGGACGACCAAGAAGGCCGCTCAAGACGCAATAATATCCGCTTGATTGGTGTGCCAGAATCTATACGCGGGCCGGCCCTGGACCTCTACGTGGAAGACCTCATCTGTAAACAGTTGCAACCCAAAGGCCTGTCGAACTATTTTTCAGTAGAACGCGCTCATCGCGTTCCTGGGGGCCAGCCGAAACCCGGGGCCTCACGTCCCATACTCGCTCGCATCTTCAATTTTAGAGACCGCGACGCGATTTTACAAGCAGCTCGCACAAAACCACCGATCAAAATTGAGAATACAGAGATCCACCTCTATCCAGACTACACGGCGGCTGTAGCCCAACAAAGACGCGGCTTTACAGAGGTGAAGAAAGAACTACGCGCCCGAGACCTCAAGTACTCGATGATATTTCCTGCGAAACTGCGCGTAGAGGCTGAAGATAAAGTATGGTTTTTTGACACGCCGCAGGCAACCCAGGACTGGCTGGAGGGATGGAGACCGGCAAGGGGACCTAAGCACCGCGAAAGACAGCGACATCGGGAGAACGGAAGCCCAAGGATGCAGGACGTAGCGGAACATGGACAAGATCATGAACTATAGACAATGCGGTTTGGACACATCTCTTGAACCGATGCTCTAAACATTTGCCCACTCCTCCCGACTGAAGATAAGACTTCCTAGACAAGTGAGGGGGAGATGGGACAGCGTGACAGCAACTGCAGCTGGCGGTTGATGGTAAGAGGCTGGTCGCATGCGGTTGACTCCATACAGGTAGGACATCTAGTTAAGCAAGGCACTGCATGTTCGCTCCTTGAGGGGGGGGGGGGCTTGCCAACGGACACAGAAGTCTCACCCCCAGGAACAATGTTCAACAATTGGGACTTCAAGCACTCTGCTCAGTTGGGGAGGTGGAAGGTTCAATGTCCGCCGGGCAGGGAGGCAGGGTGGGGGGCCAGGGTTTACGACGTTTTGAGTTTCCTTGGTTTTAGTTTTAGTTCTTTGTTACTGCAAGGTTTAGCTTTTCCTGAGCACACACCACATCCACTAGAATTCCATGACACACACACGGGCACACGGCCCGGGCGAAGGCTACTGTAGGAGTGCGAATGTCCATGGTGGGGTCGTTCTGGATCGTACCAGGTCTTTCCGTCGCGGCAGGCCTTAGGAGGTCCTTCCGCAATAGCCGACGACCTGGTCTCGGACCGGGTCATTGCCCGGTCGAAGCAGATATGCCCTTTTGATGGAGAATATGGCTGATCCGGACACTTTGTCAACAGACCCACAATTACAGACTTAAATATCCCCCCCCTGACGATTATCTCGTGGAATGTTAATGGACTAGGAAATAAGATTAAAAGGGGATTGGTTCTACGATATTTGAAGAGGAAGGCGCCCACTCTGGCTCTGCTGCAGGAAACTCATTTAGTAGGGACTGCCTGTAAAGCACTTAATCGATGGGGCTTCAAAATGGTCGCCCACGCAGAGTTCTCCTCCGGCTCCCGCGGAGTGGGCATTCTAGTTCAAAAAAGCGCCCCTTTTCTCATTAAACACACTTGGACTGATGACAGGGGACGCTTCGCAGCAGTTAATGGTCAATGGGAGGGCAAACCCTACAATATTCTGTCAATATATATCCCCCCAGCACTACACTGGACACTCTCCAGGACCTGCGGAAACTATTGCTCGAACTCCCTGAAGGGGAACTAATCATGGGGGGCGATTTCAATACAGTCTTAGACACGGCGGTTGACCGACACCCCCCCCCGCGGGAGCCCACTAGACCCCATCATCTATTTAAAGATTTCCTAGAGGCCCTGGGACTGGTGGACATGTGGAGACTGAAACATCCCTATGACCGCCAATATACCTGTCATGTTCTGCCAGGCAGGGGGAAACCGATCCCGTTTCTTCCGTTCAGATGCTCGGAAAAACTACAACTCCCGTCATGCTCGTGGGAGAGACGCAAGGGGCGCACAGGAAGTGCGCAACGAGTCTTCAAAATGAGTCACGAAGCCGGCGCCGATAATTCCTGATGTTCCTGGCGAGTGTTTGGAGTGTGGCTGGAGATGCGGTAAGAACGCGGATTCTTCCTTTGTTGGGATATCTTTGAACCTGGTGGCTTAGTCCTTTTGGAATCCCGCTTCAGTGCTTTCCGCACTACAAACATTGCGTTGTTTCCTCCGGCTGGAGGGAAATACACGGCGGGGTGTGCAAGGCTCTCCCTACGCCCGTGTGTACTTTGTGTTCATAGTGCTGTGGTGTTCACAGGAACAGTAAGCAAAAAGCGAAATCCCCGGCTGGGTGTGTGAATAACACCCGGCACATTGTATTTAGAAACGTTGGTTTCCTGGAGGTTAGCGTGCATCGAAACAGTACGCGAAAGTGAAGTGCTTTCAATCCGGATATTTGACTCACTTGCAAGGAATACAAGGCGCTTGTATTTCCAACTGCAAGGATTTGTTTCTACTGAAACTTGCCTCAACTACAAAGACAGGATTCTAAAGCGAGTGAGAGGAAAGAACATTGAAGGGCATTATACTTCTCCACCCTCAGTGGTGCAAACATTAGTTTCTCAATCGAGGGGAAGAACCTGTCTTTGGTGTGCTATACAAACACCAGGTTAAAGGCATTCACCTTTCAGTTATTCGTTTTACTTATAACATTTGCTTTACCTATTCCTTGTTTTATATTGTGTTACATAGGTAGCAGACTCCAAGCAGGGCAAACTCCAAGAGAATTACTCCCCCTTTGATGAATACACATCCTGTATATTAGGTATGTGTGACGGTTAGAAATGGGTAAGAACAGTCTCTGATGTGAAGGGTTTGTGTTCTACAACGTGTTTATGCTTTGTCTTTCTATTAGATGGGTGGAGTGCCTGTTACCCCAGCCTTGAGAGTCTACTACTGGTTTATGCATACATTTCTTTCTTTACAGGTATAATCCGGAATCTAAGGGTCAATTGGGTGGTAAAGGAGTGTTAGAGTGTGTGGAACTGGAAGTCCCAGAGTTAAGGGGGGGGGGCTGTTGTTTCATCCAGTTGTTCTTTGTCGTTTCAGGTCTCCCTCCCAGCTGTTCCCTTCCTTTCCCTCCCCGGGTGAACACCCTTAATAGTCTGTACATCATCCCTCAGACCTTGAGGCGGTTCAGAAGGGGAGGTTATAGGCCTAGCAACACAGCCCCGAAGAGGTCGGAAGGCAGAGCCTGACAATACCTTCCACTCGGGAGCACACAATAGTCTCTCTAGGATTGACTACATGCTGACTCAGACGGTCCCCCCGGAGAGGGTGTCGGCCATGGAGCACCTCCCCCGAGGGATCTCGGACCATTCTCCCATACAGTTCAATTACACAGTGCAGCCCTCTAGACGGCAGAGAATATTCCCGATCTATCCGGGATATTTAAAAAATAGACCGATTCTGAAGAACATTATGACCTCCACCACTCACTACTTTGACGAAAACACTGACTCAGTGGACTCCCCCTCCACCCTTTGGGAGGCATACAAATCGGTGATTAGAGGGCAGGCCATCTCCTCGATCACTAACCACAAGAGAGAACAGAGAGCAACCATAGAGTCCCTAGAAACAGTATTACACGCTGCTGAAAGGGCACACGCCTTAGACACCACAGACGACACAGCCCACACCCTTGAGCTGGCGAAGCACGAATACAGGGCGTACGAAGAAGCTATGACCAAAATGAGACTGACCGACACAATGCACAGAGTATATGAACTGGGGGATAAAACTGGGAGAATGCTCGCCTGGCTTGAACGAAAGGACAGGGCGAATTGATGGATTGCAACGATGGAACTCCCAGACGGCACGCACACAACCTCTCCCGCAAATATAGTGGAAGTACTAGCTACCCACTATGAAACTATACACCGCGCGTAGTGAGGTAACAGAGGAGGAAGGCATAACATTCCTCCAAGACATTCCCATGACCACATTAGCTCCAGAGGACACACAGGAACTGGAGAAGGACCTAACAGGGGAGGAACTGGGGAAGGCCCTAGCAGCACTGCACACCGGTAAGGCCCTGGGTCCAAACGGGCTACCAGTTGAACTTTATAAGGCACGGTCTCAGCAGCTCACTCCACACATGCTTGCCATGTATAATGACTGTATGGTAAAGGGTACACTCACACCGGACCAGAGACTAGCTACCATCATCTCGGTGCACAAACCGGGCAAACCCCCTGACCGACCATCTTCCTATAGACCAATCTCCCTGATGAATGTTGATGCGAAAGTCCTTGCAAAGATCCTAGCCCTCCGCCTACAGCCCCACCTCACGAATTTGGTTCATCCGGATCAATCAGACTTCATGCCAGGAAGAAACACATCCCTTAACCTGAGGCGTATTCACGGGGTCATGCACCGTATACCTCTACTGCGGGGAGATGCGGCCGTCCTCTCCCTGGACGCGACAATGGCATTTGACCTTGTAGAGTGGCCATTCCTCTTTGCTGTATTAAGGAAACTGGGGTTTGGTCCAAGGTTCTGTGGATGGGTCAGACTCCTCTACACTGCCCCCCCAGGCGCAGGTGGTTGCAAACGGCCATACGTCGCGTATAATAACATTGGGGCGTGGAACGAGACAGGGCTGCCCGCTCTCCCCACTCCTATTTGCGTTACTTTTGGAACCACTGGCAGTGAAAATCCAGCTGGATACTCAGATCAGGGGGATAGCCTGGGAGGCGGGTTGGGAGAACCGCATTTCCCTGTATGCGGATGACGTTTTAATCTACCTGACATCCCCTTCCGCATCTCTGGCCGTCCTGCTGGACATACTCAATGTCTATGGTGCAGTGTCGGGCTACACCATTAATTGGACGAAATCACTGCTCTATGTCCTACGGGGTGACCCACCCGTACTGCCCCCAAATTGCGAAATACAAACGGTCACCAGAGGGTTTAAATACCTAGGAATCTACATAACACCTCAAGAATCGATTTTTATGGAAGAAAATCTGCAGAAACCTCTACTGAGGCTGAAAGCTGAGGTTTCCCATTGGCGATCTCTACCGCTGACGCTACTGGGGAGGGCCGCGCTCTTTAAGATGCTGGCACTCCCCAGATTCCTATACATCCTACAGAACACGCCATTCCCGGTCCCACTGCAGTATTTCAAATCAATAGACGCAGAGGTCTCTTCGCTCCTATGGGATGGAAAACCGGCTCGCATATCGCACGCCAAACTGTCCCGTTCTTGGTACGATGGGGGTATCGCCCTACCCAACATGAAATTATACTACTGGGCAGCACAGTTGATGATAGTTAACCGGTGGATACATGCCCCACAACAGGACCCAGCCTTCCGTCTTGACAGAGCGGTACTGCCCCCGGATCAACTAATGAAGGCACTGTATTCCAACAAACGACGTCACACACTGACAGGCCCAACAGCCCACACGGTCAAAATATGGCATGCAGCGCAAAGGGCACTGGGATGGGACGGAGTGCTCACACTGGCCACACCCCTTTGGGACACACGCCGTCTCGGCACCCTAGCGAACACTAAGGGCTTCCGCCAATGGGACCTTATTGGCATTTCTAAGATAGGTGATCTGTGGAAAAGGGGGGTGGTTATCTCTTTCCCCACCCTTCAAGAGCAATACGGAATGGCGGACACAGAGAAATATAGATATATGCAAATCACGCGTGCACTTCAGAGCGCCATACCGACAGGTTCAACACTTGCAGAATCATCCCCACTAGAAGACAGACTCCTTACGGACCAAATAGATAAGAAAGCAATATCGCTTACTTACCAGAAACTGATCAACAATCTCCCGGACCCTACCGTAGTGCTCTGTAGCAAATGGGAGGTAGAACTGGGAGACATCGAGGACGAAGACTGGTTACATGCCCTAGCATCAGCCAGGGAGGCCTCCATGCCGTCACGACTCAAACTGATACAACTGAAAATAGTACACAGAGTTTACTATTCCCGTACACTTCTACATAAATTGGGCCGTGCCCTAGACCCAAATTGCATGCGCGGATGTGGCTCCCCTGGCACATTCTATCATATATTGTGGGACTGTCCAAAGATGGAGAGATACTGGGACCGCATACTATCAGAAATTTCCGAGGCTGCCGGGGTAGAACTGCAAAGGGAACCCAGATGTTGTTTGTTGAATATGTGGTCGCCAACTGATATGAACCGGGGATTGCAAACGTGGGCTGCACTGGGTCTCGCATTGGCGAAACGCAATATCGCTAGAAAGTGGGGCTCTGGAGTGGTACCATCACGTACGCAATGGGAAAAGGACATGGACACAGCTATGGTTGCTGAAAGGGCTGTTTATGTACATAGGGGATGCCCCAAGAAATGGTCCAAGATCTGGGGAAAGTGGAACGAACACAGAGGACAGATATGTGATTCCCCCACCAGAGTTGTCGGACCCAGAAGCTAGTCCATAAGGGGGTGGAGGTAGAAACAGCATATTACGAATGTCTAGGATTTGTGTGGTTCTAGAGGGGAGGGAGGGGGTGTACTCCATCACTGAGGGGGTCTGATACTGATAAATATATAACGTAAGACCTGCTGGGAGGTTAGGAACAGCCATGAAAGACTGACCACATCTCGTAGGGACATCACGGGGTCCCAAACAATGTATGTATACAGGATATTAGTCATGATTGTTCTACCTGCAATGTCTTGAGAAGTTCAGAAACGACCTAATGTATAACTGTATAACTGACCGACTGATTCTAAATGTATTTGGTGCTGTGTAATTTGATGAAAAGCTAAATAAAAGGTTTTATAAAAAATAAAATAAAAAACGATGTAATTGTAAACCTACCTGAACGTCTCTTGTGTAAACATTAACTGTGACACAATTTGGATAATTCTTAAAGATAGCATTTCCTTGCACTCCCCCCAATTTTTTCATTCTCTCAGCCTTTCAGAAGTTCATATTTTACCACCAAGAAACCCACAAAATGTTTGTTCGCCTGAAACTCAAGTTGCAGACTTCGCGATTCCTTTGGTGCTGCCGTGCCTTGGCTGATACTGTACACTTGACAGACCGGTTAATTGGTATATAGTTTCATATTCCAATAACCTTTTCTATGAAATGGTTGTGGAATTAGACTGAGCCACTCCAAATATATTTCCAAAATTATATGACCTGAAAAATGTTACAGCACTGAAGAGTACTCTTGGCTTTACCATGCCCTTTATCTAGGTCTGAACTGTAATCAGCTCTTTTCTAGTCTTATCAAGTTTTTTAGGCTAATCTAGGGTTAACATGTATGTCACCATCTAGATTGTTTAGGAAAGTGCCTCTTGACAGGTTATCCCCCACTTTTTGTCCAATGTAATTTTGAAGTAAATGTGCACCGGGTCCCTGCTAATCGGGTCCCCAGTGCCAGATCTCTTTCCCAATAACTGTACCACGATTGGCACAATTTCAGTTACCCCTGTAAGTCTCTAATAAATGGGTAGCCCTGGTACCTAGGGTATGGGTACTGAAGAGGGTCATCTGGGGCTGCCACACTGATTGTGCCACCCCAGGGGCCCCTCACCATGTCTAAGCAATCTGCCATTGCTGGCTGTGTGTCTTGGTATAGGAAAATCCGAAGAGTCGACATGTCCCACAGCCTTGTGTGCCCTGCCTCCCCTGCACTGCATAAGATGTAGGTTAGTCACCCCCTACGCAGACCTTTAGTCCCCACTCAGCCTCTCCACCCTTAGTGCTGGGCAGGCGATGTGAACCCCTCTCCTGAAGTAACACCATCTTGGAATGGCAGAGAAACCTCCATTCAGGGCTAGGGTAGTGCCTCTTCCCACATGAAGTGGTAAGTAGAGGGTCCGATCTTCCTTCCCACCAAGTTTGAAGACACCAGGACCTACCGGAGCAACAGCGTACCAGACCCCCAACAGTAAAAACCAAGAAGAGGAGTCCAGTCTGGACTCTGAAGCACTGGAAGGAAACCCCCGTTGAGGGAAGTCTAGACACCAGAGACCCACTTCCTCAGTGGCACAGCTGTCCCAAGATTGCCTCTTCAAGTTGCCTGCTCCTGACTGCGAGGACCTCAAGCTGCATGATGCCTTGCTGGTCTGTTTGCTCTACACCTGGTCCCACCGACACCCGCAATGACCAACTAGCCCTGCCATGGTCCCCAGTCCCTTGCAACCTCCTCCCTCCAAGAAGACCCACAGTAAGTACCTCTGTGCAGTGCTTTTTCAAGTGGCACCCTTCATCTTCGCACACCAGCTGTCAAGACGACCGCATCTTTGCTCCTGGCTGATCTGGGACGCTCCCAAACTTCTCCTGTTGTAACTTTGGACCGGGTCCTGACATAGACCTAAAACGAGAAGGTGAACTTTCGTATTGCCCGAATTATTTTGCATTTTTCTGCTTAGACCCATTGTTTCCTATTGTGTGTGATTGTACATAGAAGTGATATATTTTTAGAACTTAGAAAAATTGTAACTCTGAAAGTACTTACCTTAGAGCTATGTTTATAGTCTCAAAAATTATATAAAAATAGATGTTATTTTACAGATTGGTCTCTGATTTATTGAGGAGTGTGTTATTAATTTATTGCCTCTGTGAGTATAACAAATGCTTAACACTACCCTCGTATAAACCTAACTACTTGCCCAGGCTACCACAAACAAAGCATTAGTATTATCTACTTTTGCCTCTAACTGCCTTTTGGGGTTCTCTTGCACTCTCCACATTGTGTACTTCATTTTAGTACATGGTACCGAGAGGCAGTTACCTACAGGGTGCATCTGTCAGATCTATTGTGACACCTAACCTATTGATCATTTTTGTTAATCACTATGGCAGTTCGAAAATGATCATGTAGCACTTTAATACTCTTGGAATATCACAAATTCCAAAAATCGGTGCAAGTCAAATAGACACAGTCTATAATAACACCTTTTCTGGCTTATTCTACCATCTCATACACCACGTTTGTAGTTATGTTTACTTTCTATTCTGTAGATTTCTAATACAAGTGGAGCAATCTGTCAAGCATGTTGTCCCATAATGTTTGTGTAAGTTACCAGCTCTTTAGCTGCTGCAGAACACTTAACTACGGAATGGTCCCCCAGATCAATGTTTGAATATTGAAAGCCAGTTAGTAAAGGGCATACAAAATAGCTGTCTGCCTCTAAACCTTAACTCTAAATTCTTTTTGCTCTGTCAAGTGACTTGATGCTGTGTAGTTGTCAACATTACATGTGTGTTAATTAATGTAATGTAGATTGTACAAACTAAGGATCTTACATTCAGAGAATTTCTTGCACTGTGGGGAATCCCTTGCCTCACTTGGGAATATGTTTTTCACATGTAAATTAGTTCAGCCCCTTTGGCACAAAATACACCAGACGATTTGTGATGTTTTTAAAATCACATTCACACCAAGCTTTCTAGGCACGAATTTAGGTCTTGTGGCCCATCCCCAGGAATTTGATCTTCCTACACATCAGATATCCTAATCTATTTAATGCTAGACCTGGGTACCAAAACAGTTCTATTAGAGTGCAAGTCTACCACAGGAATACCCTTCAACAAGTGGTGGTACTTTTCATGCTCCACCAGAAGTGCAGACAGCATAATATATAAGAAACTACACAACACACACTTCTATGGAATGCACTTGACTTGTTCCTACAAAACATGGACACTCCTTAGCTTCCTCGCACCACCTACTCAGACAACCCCATTTACCCGTCCGGACTCCTATTTGCCATTGTTATAGGTTTAGTTGATGTGCCCTTGCAGCAGTCTCTGCTGATACTCCACTAACATTCTGGTCGAGTTTGCGCTATATTTTGAAAAGTACACTAAAATAAAAAACAAACCTTAGTGTAAAGAAAGACACATTGATACCCATTTATTGGCTGATTTGTACAAAGTGAAACCAACAAATCTGGGTTATCAGGCAAATTATTTCACTAAATCCTTTTTTTTCTTTCTTCATTATCGTTTGAAAGTACTTCCAGATGCGAGTTCTGACTATCCGTTGCACAAACATAACACTTTAAATACTCTTCGGTGCCGTGCTATAATGTGTTAATTGGTGTCAAAGCTTCCATGTTAAAGAGCAGTAGATGTTGCAGCACCCAGGATAAAGGGCTGCATGGCGAAATACTTCTAAGGTCCCAAAGGTGAGCTCTATTGGCTATGCCAATGCTTGTTTAGCCCTGCTGTCGCAGTGCTCATGTGCAATGTTGCAGCTGCACTCCTCCCTCGTTGCGAGAGGCAGTTATAGTGACCATTCTTAAGCCGGATAAGCAAGCGGAGCTTTGCGACTCCAATCGTCTGCTTTCCCTCATTAACCCCTCCCATGCTCATGACGAGCTCAGCTTGTCATGAGCTACGGTTCTCGTGTGCTCATGACGAGCTGAGCTCGTCATGACCGTTAGAACGCTCAGGTGCGGGGCTGATTCCCCTCCTGTGCTGGGCGCTTTAATGAACAGGTGTGGTCATGACTAGCTCAGCTCGTCATGAGCACACTAGAAACGTGGCTCATAACAAACTGAGCTCGTCATGAGCACCGGGGCGCTGTGCGTGCCCCCCTCACCCCAGCACAGCGGGGGGAATCGGCCCCGCAGCCAAGGGGTTAATGTTGATAACAAGATCTACGTGAAAGTCTTGGCAAACCGCTTGCTTCCCCTACTACCATTTATCGTGTGGCCAGACCAGTCGTGCTTTGGCCCTGGACGTGCGACTTCCCACAATTTCCGTACTATTTTCGCAATTATGCACCATATACACCCAGACCTCCAGGCAGTGGCTGCCCTAATGGATGCCACTAAAGCCTTTGACACACTGGAAATGCACTTCCTCTTCACCCTGCTGCAGAAAATAGGACTAAGTTGTGACTTCATCCTGAAGATTGAGCTCCTCTACACTCTTCCCCACAGCACGCATTTGGTTAAATGATAGTATTTCTGAGCCATTAACTATTACCCGTGGCACCCGACAAGGATGCCCCCTCTCGCTGATTCTTTTTGCAATAGCGATGGAGCCGCTAGCAACGAGGCTGTGTCAGCACCACGCGGAATGGGGCATTGGTTTTACCACCCGCGGTGTAATTGTCTCCATGTATGTGGAAGACGTGGCACTATATGTCCAGAACCCGAACATAAACCTTGAACCTGTAATTTGCGAGGTGATACGATATGGTGGACTCTCAGGGATCCAGATAAACAGGTCCAAGTCAACTCTCTTCCCATTGACGGACTCTGCCACACCCTATATAGGCGACTAACCGCTGTAGTGGGCATTTGAACCAGTTAAGTATCTTGGCATATGGCTGAGCAGGGACCTGGACGAGCTATAGAAAGCGAATTATGGGTGCGCCATGGAGTGGTTGGAGCCCCGGATTCCACTTTGGATCAAACTGCCCCTTTCGCTCACAGGCCTCATCGCCATCTCAAAAATGGTGGTACTTCCTAAATTCTTGTACCTATTTGTAAATATTCTGCTCCTGTTACTGCACATTTCTATAAACGTTTGAGGTCAAACCTGATCACACATATATGGGTGGGACAACAACTGAGGGTGATATGCAACACTTGCTTAGTGCCCCAGATATGTGTGCTCGGGCACAACTTGTGTACCACTTGCTCCACCCAATCTGGTGATTGAAAATGACCAGGTGGCACAGTGGCCACTCAAAACTGCAATATTCCAGAAATACATTCCCCCCAGAGCAGAAATCGGCACGGGGGAGTGTTTACACTGGGTGTGGACCGGTCTCTGCAAATGGGCGGGCCTTTTGACGGCATATGCACCAACTGCCCCCTTGGTAGCTAGCCCCGTATTTCCTCCTCTGCAGGATAAAGGTGCGGCCAGGCGTACTGGGATGCACGGTATCCGGGTGTTTGCTGATATATATCCAGAGGGAGACTTCATCCCCAGTCTGCTGAACCCCGGCCTAGACGTGCAGCCGCTCTTGGACATACTGCTGTACTACCAAATAAGCTCCACTTGCCGTGCAATACATTAGTCTTTTCTATCCCCCTACCACTTTTAAGGCATTGGAATACCTATACACGACTGCCTCCCATGCAAGCTTGTAACACGCCTCTACGCAATAACACAGGCAGACTCCACCTTTAACACCACGAAGGCTAGGGTGGTTTGGGAGGGAGACTTACACTTTGAAATACTGGAAACAAGATGGGTGTACTGCTATGCCCAAATAGAACACCTACCACCCAACTACAGGCTTCAACTGATACATGTTAACTACCTGCATAGGACATACAGAACATCAATACAGCTTAACAAAATTTGGTTACATGACTGCCCACATTGTGCTGCAACCCAGAGGCCAATTTCCTACATTTAGCTTGGTCCTGCCCTAAGGTGGCAAAATTCTGGTCTAAAGTATGCACTACACTGAGGGATGTTATGGGGGCGCCAATCAAGTTAGATCCACTGACTTGCTTGCTGGGATATGTGGAAAACGCCCCGAGACCATACCATCAACTGGCGGCGCCTCTACTGCTGCTGGCCAAGCCTAGAGTGGCAACGCGCTGGGGGCGGTGCCCTGCACCGACTTCACAAGCCTGGGTGGTAGATGCAACATACTGTCAGGAACAATTCTCGGTCCATTGGGACCTGATGCTCCCAAGGGCAAGACCCAAAGATATTTGGGAGCCCTTTGTAGCTCATCTGAGAAGTTTACCTGGGGGAGGGACCAATGCGCTTGATCAGCCTGCCATGACCACTTATTAACTCCAAGTCCGCTATTACTGCTGCATTGGGTCCCGCACCAGGAGGGGACAAGATTATCACTGTTTGCTATAGATGTAATAATTATTGTAAAGTGTTGCTCTCTGATGTGCTTGTGTATATACAAATACTGGACTAACAGACTACAATGTGCTGCAAACATGGTGAAAACGCACCGTATTCCTATGAATGGCGATGTTATGTGGGTGATGTTTTATTTATTTTTTTGTGATTGAAAACCAATAAATAAAAATATTTAAAATGTTGCAGCTGCAGTAACGCGACACTCAATAAGGTGCACGGCTTGCTCGTGATGCAATTTGCTTTTTCCCCCCACAGGCCCTCTTACAGCCCACGTCCATAGATCTGGGAGGTGCTGACACAGCAGTTTGGCAAACTGCCTTGGCTCAGTACGCTGTGGATAACTGTTCTTTGTCCCAACCCGTAACATGGGTTTTAACTTCTAGGAATGTTGTAGTTGCTGCTGGGGGCGAGAAGAAGAGGTGCTTTCTGTCAGAGTCCCCCTAAGGGTAGTTTGGGCCCAGAAAGGTATTGTCATAAAGAAACCAAGATTAGAACCTCTATGAAAGTTTTAGAAGGGTTCATGGCCTCAGTGCTGTCTGTGAGCAGGTGTATGCATTACTAAAGATAACGCCTATTCTCTCTAATTTTGGAATGCTCTAATATTAAACTGTTACAGGGTTGGGAAATATTTCTATATGGTAGATAATAGATTGAGCAAAGATTTAAATGTTAATTGTATTTATTGTATTTTAAAAACCTGTTATTTTTGCTCTTAGACAATTTCACTGGTATGCTGCTGTTTTTGATGCTTTTCGTGCTGGATCAAGTCGGGCAGTATACTGATTATTTACTCTACCTATTTAAGGTGATTTTCACATTATATGAAGCCAACTGTCTTTTGACGGAAATAATGGATGGGTACGTTGAATATTTTATGGCAAAGGTTTTTTTTTTTTTTATATATATAATGGTTTTATTTGTTTATTTGGAATGTATATGGCCCATCCCTGTTAGCCTCAAATAAATAAACAGTAAAGTTAACATATTTACAGAATGATGAACAAACGTGCGATGTGTGCGCTAATGATGAACAAACGTGCGATGTGTGCGCTACCAAATATAACCTCTCTACAGAGCAGTGAACTGACCGTGGTAATGTGTGAGCAAGTATGTGCCCTAGCAAAGATAACCTCTATACAGAGCAGTGAACTGACCAGGGTAACTTGTGAACAAGTGGGTGCCCTAGCAAAGATAACCTCTCTACAGAGCAGTGAACTGACCAGGGTAAAGTGTGAGCAAGTGTGTGCCCTACCAAAGATTACCTCTCTACAGTGTGAGACCTAGAAATAACATCTCTACAGAGCAGTGACCTGACCAGGGTAAAGTGTAAGCAAGCTCCGGGGGATTCGCCAGCTGCGGCAACATATCTGAGCGGAAAGGTCGCCTCAACAATAGACTTCATAATTATCAGCAATAACTTGCTTTCACAAATTAACAACTTTAGAATTATTCCACGAGCTGAAAGTGACCACCTCCCGTTGACTCAAGGCTTTCAAAGAAAACCAAGACCCCGTACTAGAGCATGCTCACGTAAGCCTCTGGGAGCGATTGGCCGAGTTTTTGGTCTGTAATTTTCCAGTTCCCACGGGATGGATTTCAACAAAATTCACCAGAAGGGATCTGTGATTCAATCATGACCTCAAAATGCAAAAAAGAGAGATCGCGAGAGAAGTGCGACATCTATCTCGAGCAGGAAAAAAGGGTCCAAAACAAGAAAAAACAAAGTTGCACGCACTAAGGCGCACGTACAGGAGGAACCTGGAAAGAGCAAAAACAGCGCATAAAGGGTCCATCTGGCTGCAACTATTATCTGCCAGTAAAAAATCCAACAGTAGCGATTTCTGGGGCATAGTAAATACATTAACATCCGGACCAATACTTCAGCAAGAGGTAGGAATTGGTGCTGATATATGGATTGCCCATGTGAAAACCCTGTTTAACAAACCCGCGACGGGTCCTGAACAATTACCCCATGGGCCAGACCACGAACAGAAAGAAATCCAAGCCTTATCTACTCTGGCCTCTGCAGAAGGCATCACATCTTAATCAAATTCA